>NC_057939.1:26196716-27613723 GCF_018555375.3 Anguilla rostrata | reverse complement strand
AAACAGATGAAACTTGAAAGCAGCCAATCTAGCAAGTGTGTTGTGCAAAAAGTCATAATCAGAAGTCATCATCAGAGTGACAGATATCAATGACGATCAGCTATTTATAGTCTCGCCAATTTTAATCTTCGGCATCCCCAGTTACAGGCATTTTCCAGTCCTGTTGCTAGGTGATGGTCAGCGGAGACCTCAGCTCCATGCCACGAGTCTCCTGAAGAAGGTTGCCAGGCAATGGCCGGCCTCAGCAATCACAAATTCACTCATTTCCATAATTAACCAACCGCATGCATACGACACATTTTCTCATACCCATCCAATCACATGCACAAATCACCAATGGAGCTCCTTTTCAAACCAACAGTCAGGTCCCTCCAGTGCTGCTTATTGCCTGTACTGCTTTGCATGCGCCGCTTGCTACTGCAGAATTGTACTTGCACTCTCCCACCCCAGTTACCACCTGTTGTTTGGATTTGCTTCAACTGCTACGCAGATGACACACAAATTTCTCTGTCCTTACTTCCCTTGCATACCCTGGTGTCAGTGTATACCTCAGCTTGTGTACAAGATGTCTTGAGCTGGATGTCAAACTATGTCCTAAAGCTCTTGGTTAAAACTGAGATGCTGTACCTCCCCCTGCTTGACGTTTCCCTCACTCTGGAAGGACCCTGGATGGTACTGCAGTGTAACCCTCTTCATCTGCTTCATTTACAGTAGTACCAAACTACAAATTGTCCCTTTCTGAGAACATCACAGGGGTGTGTCAGGCATGCAGATTCTTCCTTGTACAATGTCCATCCCACCACCTGCTTTGGCTTTTAGGAGCTGGCCAATTTCCTGGACTACTGCAACTCCCTCCTTTCTGCTCATCCAGAATGCTGTTGCTTGTTTTATCTATAATCTCCCAGGCTTAGCCATGCCACTGCCATTCTCATCTCTTTCCGCTGGCTACCTATATGGGCTCACATCAAATGGCAAATGGACTGCATTTATATAGCGCTTTTATCCAAAGTGCTTTACAATTGATGCCTCTCATTCACCCATTCACACACACACACTCACACACCTACGGTGAAAGGCTGCCATGAAAGGTACCAATCAGCTCATTGGGAGCAATTAGGGGTTAGGTGTCTTGTTCAGGGACACTTCAACACGCCCAGGGCAGGGGATCGAACCGACGACCCTCCGACTGCCAGACAACCGCTCTTACCTCCTGAGCTATGTCCTGAGTGCTAGACCATCAGGTGGCTAAAGGGACAGCTCTGCTATATCTTCAAATGATCATCAGACCCTACATGCCTACCAAATGCCTCTCTTCTGCTACCTCTGTGCAGCTAGCACCTCCCACCCCTACCTGTGTCTGCCCCATAGTGCCCCTGAACCTCTTTACCTCCATTTTTTTCTTTTTAAACTTCCTGTAGTAGCTTTAATGTTATAGGATTGGTTGTGTAAAGAAAGATTATTAGTGTAGTGGTATTTACTTTTGTTTACAATGTTTGTTGGTCCACCTGGTTAACTGTACACATATTGATTATAAATGGTCATCCAGTGCTCTTTGGTGGTATTGCATTTTTGTACTCATTTGAGAAACATTGATCTCCGCTTTGGTAAGATGCTATGGATAAGGGCTGCTGAGTAGCATTAATGTAAGGTAATATAACTTAATAGCTAACGTTCATGATATCAGAAAGTAAATCACTCTGTAAGACCAGGGGTAGAGTTTGTAGGTTTGATTCCCCGTTAGGACACTGCTGTTGTACCCTTGAGCAAGGTACTTAACCTACATTGCTTTAGTATATATCCAGCTGTATAAATACAGTAGATACAATGTATAAATGCTCTGGATAAAAGCATCTGCTAAATGCCTGTAATGTAATTTTAAAACATCCTCAGCAAAGTGCAGCTGGTCATACTAGTGAGGCCAACAGTCCACCCCGTTTCCCAGATGGTGCAGTCCAGTGGCCCACAGCCACAGGGATGGTGGAACAGGTGGGCTTGCACAGGTCTAGGTGTGTGGGAGCCGGCCTGGTTAATGAGGAAGGTCCACAGGGAAAGGAGCGTGTGGAGCAGTGAGGCCACTGCTGCAGATAGGCATGCAGGGGCAATCCGTCAGCATGGGCCCTGACTGGCCTGACTGCACTAACCCCCGCAGGTCAGCCCCGTTATCCCATGACCCCATTGCTCTGGGGAGGGGAGGGGCAGTCATAGCTTGGGATGCTAGGAAAATAAAAAATTCTGACATCCAACATCTCATCCAAAATTATGGGCATTAATATGGAGTTGGTCTACCCTTTGCTGCTATAACAACCTCCACGCTTGTCGGAAGACTTAATATTATATGTTGGAGCATTGCTGCTGAGATTTGCTTTCATTCAACCAGAAGAGCAATTGTGAAGTCAGGCACTGATTGGATGATTAGGCCTGGGTCGCAGCTGGCTTTCCAATTGATCCCAAATGTGTTGGATGGGGTTGAGGTCAGGGCTCTGTGCAGGCCAGTCAAGCTCTTCCTCACTGATCGCAACAAAACCATTTCTATATCGACCTCGCTGTGTGCCGGGGGGCATTGTAATCCTGAAACAGGAAAAGGCCTTCCTCAAACTGTTGTGGAACAAAAAATTGTCTGGAGTGTGACTGTATGCTGTGGCATTAAGATTTGCCTTCACAGGAACTAAGGGGCCTAGACCAAACAATGAAAAACAGCATTAGACTAATGGGTGCCCAGATACCTTTGGTCATATCGTGGATTTTTTAACCATCCACAGGTCAGACATATCATTTTTAAATACATGGTGTCATGCCCTGTTCTCTAGGGCATTGGTCGCTCCATGACCCTCTGTCCCACTCACAACCCACCTAAGTCACCTCTCAACCACCCTGGTGCTCATGCAACACCCCCATGACCCACACTCCTTCTCCTGACACTGTCATCACATAGACAGACACATGGAGCAGCTGCATGTGGTCTCTCCCTCTCTCTCTCTCTCTATTGCTCTTTCTGTGTCTGTCTCCCCCCCTCCTCCTTTCCTTTGGCTCGTAGAAATTAAAGCGGAAGTAACTAACTGTTAGATCCATTGTATTTCACAGATGCATCATTCCATTAATGGAAATATGTATTTATGAGTTAAAAGCATAAAAAAATCACCTGGGTTAAGAAAGATCAACAACACACAAATGACTGAAACGGCCAATTAATGAAAGCCCCCCCCCATTAAATCAGGAAAAATTAAAAAAAAAGGGGGGGGGGGTGAGTTTTCCTCCAGTCCCTTAAAGCCCTGTACAATAACTCTATTAGTATGCGCTGCTTGGTTTCTGGTTTCCTTTATATGGGCGGCCTTTCGCTGCTGATAAGGGCACATGGGGTGCCTGAAGGGCCTGGTAGAGCCCCACTGTGTCAGGTTTAATAGAAAGGCTCTCCCCAGCCCTTCTCCTTCCTCTCCAGGGCCGAGAGCAGGCAGGGAAGTGGAGTCTGAGAGGTGAGCGGAGCATGGAGGGACTTGCCTGTAGTGGGGGGTCTGCGCTACTCGCTGCTGGAAATGATTTTTTTATTAGTTTGGAGTTTGGAGCCATTTGTTGCTTTTTATTTATTATTTTGTGATTAAATCAAATCCTGTTTTTTTCCCACATTTGTTTGTTTGCTAGATTCATTCTTTTTCAAGTGTACCCAATGCTCCAAAGATGCATTTCAGATATGTGTTTGTGTTTTTTTTTTGTTATTGTCTTTAGTGTTTTATGATTTCTTCATCAAAAATTAAATTAAGATAATCCGCCTGTTTTGTTCTAAGTATTGAATGTAAAACCTTGTTGAATGTAAATTATTTGTTTCAGATGGAGTCATTTTAAAAATTACACTTTTCATTTGAGATGGATGAGAAACTAAATATAATTAATATAATGAACTGTATACAAGATAATGTAACCCTTTACGTAAACCCCAATCACAACACTTATCCTAGCCTAGCACCCTGAAAAAAATTTTAAATGAAGAAAAAATTTGTTAATGAAAATTTTTTTTGAAGCACGCCAACAGGTCAGTTCTTCAGGTCAGCACTGCAACTTCACCGGCTGCCATCTGGCCATTCAAGCACATGTAGAATATGCCAATTACATTGCCTGAATGAGTTTTCCAATGAATTTTGTCCAAAGCCACATAAAGTTTCATAGATGTAAACAACACAGAGCTCTTAAAAGAAGGAGAAATAACACAGAGCACTTACAAGGATAAATACAAGCAGTAACATGTGCAAAATGGTGGCTGCCAAATAAATCATTGCTAATGAAAATCCAATAATTCACAAATTCCCCATTCACATTTTAGACAACTGTACCTAATATAAAATGTTTTTGTCATCCATGGAAGAAACTATAGCCATCTGTGAAGACATGAATTTTATAAATGTGTTGTATTGGGTAACAAGCATACATCAATATATAATTTTACTCTGTCTTGTGATGAAAGTTAGGAGAAGTATTTTCTCAGTGTTGCTCCTCTCTTGAGTAAATATTTACAAGCTCTTTGTATGTTTTGGTTATTAGCAGCAGAACACAGCCCCAGGGAAGCAACAATGCGGAACCTCTGCTCGTTTCCATGGACACCTGATCCACTGGGTTAGTATGTCTGGAGAAGTTATAATACGGCATAGCAAAGTGAGTTTCATTTCTCTCTCTTTCTTTCTCTCTCTCTTTCTCTGTCTCTTTCACACACATGATCATGTGCACCCGTACACACATTCTTGCTTTGCAGGGTGTCAGGAAAAAACACACACGTGCACACTCGCATGTGCCTACGCACATACATGCATACACACACACAGAATTTGCTTTCATTTCCACAAAACACAGATTCATTAAGTGTAGTACTTATGTATATTCAAAATTAAAAATAAATAAAAATAAATAAACAAAAAAATAAATAAAGTTGCTTCCATTTGTTCATTTTTAAGAACAAGAGAACTGGTTCATTTTCATGTGGTCCTGAGTCGGAAATTCATTTAACTGTGACTACAAAAAAAACTGTGTATCCTTCAACTAGTGGATGAAAAAACAACATACCAAAATAACGAAATATTGTTAAATTTTACAGGCTGACTAAAAATGGATACACATTCAGTACACCTTTACAATTTTGTTTCGGATCTTGTGTCAACACAATAGAGACGTCGTCGACAAAAGTGTAAAGCCCCAAGGAAGAAATAAAATACTCTGCTACCACGCTCACAGCCTGAAAGAAAGAGGATAAGAGATTTACACATGACACAACTTGAAGAACTTGAGTTAGACAGGAGGCAGGTAGATTACTGCCGGATTTGCACACGCCAAGATTTAAAGTATTTTTTTATTTTTTTTTTGAAAGCGTGACAGGATTTTACTGAAGTTATAAGACCTTAGTGGTTTTGAACTGGGACTTCCACACTTTTTGTATCTAGATGATAAGACACATCGACCTATGGCCATATAAAAATGATTTGGTTTAAATAAGCAAAAGTGTTGTGAAATTTTTTTTTGAAGAATCTTAAATAGGACAATGCTTTTTCTAATAATAATAATAATAATAATAGGAAAAAGAAGAAGAAAAAGAGGAAGAAGAACCAAATTACAAATAAAAGAAACTAACAGTTGAAAATGCTTCACAGTGGAGTAAAAAAAACTTAAGGGAAAAAAAAAAGAATGGCAAAAAAAATTGTGACTCAAAAAGGAAGCTCACTTGCTCGTGAAGCTGGTCTCCTCTCCAATGTAAATGATAGAAAGATGCACAGCATAGACACTCTGTTTGGGACAGAGATACTTAATTTTGGTCTAATTATGGTGGGGTGGCACGGAAGTGCGACCGTCAGTTTTGGCATAATGGGCACCTTGTTTTGCCGGCCGATGTGGGACCCGTACAGGCTTGCAGGGGGAGGGGTGGCGGCTGCTGGCCCACTGAAAAAGGGAGGGAGGGAGGGAGAGAGAGAGAGAGAGAGAGAGAGAGGGAGAGAGAGATGGAGAGATAGAAATTTTATTTGACCTCTAATTGTTGTTGTAGAAGTATTAACTATTGTTCATGATTTACTTCTGTCATACTACTTGTTTTGTAGTATGTTTCTTATTTGCTTTGGCAATATGTACTATATGTATTTCATGCCGATCCAGCACATTGGATTAAAGAGAGATTGGGAGAGAGGAAAGGAGAGTGGAAAGAGAAAGAGGGAGAGAGAAAGAAAAAAAGACATGGATAGAGAGGGAGAGAGGTCTGGAGACAAGTTATTTCACACATTTGCACACACAGGTATACTGTATTATGGCTTTCATCCTAAAGTCCTAAGGAATCCATGAACCCTCTATGCCTGTACCTCTAATAGCATCCACGATCCATTATTTATCCATCAGAGTTGGCTGGACCAACTGACCTCTGAATCCTAATCAGTGAATTAAACAATTGGGATAAAAACTGCAACTACTGCAGAGCAAGAGAAAAGAGTGAATGTTTAAAAATGAGAGCGTGTACCAACAAACTCCAGCTTTTCCTGCACTTCCTGACCTTTATAAATGCTATCACTGTGGAATCCCTCTTCTCTTTTTCTTTTTTTTAATAAAAAAAAGACAAGTTCAATGTAAGGGAGCTGCGTGAAAAGTTTAAATGGAAGCAGTTTCTCAACGTGTTCAGAACATGCGTGTGCTGACGGTATTTTCATTAATATGACAAGTGATTTAAAAAGAAAAAAGTGTGAACAAAGCTGACACATATGTCTGCCTAAGCTCTGTAGTTAGTGGGCTCAGGGGGGGGGAAGGGGGAGGTGCAGTTAAGCCCGCTGTTCTAAAGCCACAGTACAGAGCTCAGAGCATTATCAACACCTCCCAAAGTACCACCTCCAGCTAAAACGGAAATAACATGGCGAGCTTTCCCCATGCAAGGCCAAACATGCTGGCTTTGGAGTGCGTTCAATATTCCTTTGATTCACAAAAAAAAAAAGAAAAAAGAAAAAAGGAAGTGAAATAAAGTCAGCCTTTGACAGCTGGCAGTGTCTATGTGTTTTTGCTCTCAGTGCCAGTAAAATGAAAAATGAAAATGAAAAAAAAGAGGTCTGTGGGGATCTGTCACGGATTCTCAAAGTGCTGCTGGTGTTGAGCTCGTCAAACAGGCTCCTGGACGATGACAAGTGTTATCTAGTATGTGGAGATATATATGTGGAGTATACTAAAGCACTGCTAGGATACTGGAATACTCCCTGGACAGGTGGCCAATCTATCGCAGGGCGCCCACACCATTTTCTCACACACTCATTCCATTCACTCACACCTATTGCCAATTTGAAGTCTCCAGTTAGATTACCTGCGTGCTGGGGAGAACATGCAAACATGCAAACTATACACAGAAAGGCCCAGGCCAGGATTCAATCCAGGACCTTCATGCTGTGAGGTGACAGTGCTACCCACTGCACCACTGTGCCACCCCCCATGTTTCAATCAATCAAAAAGAGAAACCGTAAAAGAAAAAACATCATGACTCTTTTTACACGTTATATGTTTATACATTTTTGTACCACACAGGCCCGAGTGACTACAGGTCACACCCTGGAGAGCAGGCTCAGAGAGAGAGAGAATAAGAGTGAGAGATTTGTGCTGTGAGAGAGAGAAAGCAAGAGAGAGAGAGGTGTACGTTGCTCCCTGGTGGTGTGTCAGGTAAAAACACGTATATTGCCTGTGTTACACATGAGGGTGTAGAGTCACCTCACTCACCTCTTCTTTATCAACAAAGCTCTGTGAGCTGGGCTGGATAAAATAAATCATCATAAATTCACATTTTTAAAACTGGAATTTGTATACTTTAATTACAAACCCTGTGTCACACAACTTCAAATATATATATGTATGTATATATATATATATATAAATTTCATGATAAAATTCTAGGGCAAAAGTTATCCAAAAGGTAAAATTCATATTCAGATTAACCCAGCCACTGGGGATGCGCAAGCCTGTGCATTCCTAGTGCTGGTCCCAAGCCTGGATAAATTGGGAGGGTTGTGTCAGGAAGGGCATCCGGCATAAAAAAAACATATGCCAAATTAAATATGCGGATCTGAACCGCTGTGGCGACCCCTAACGGGAACAGCCGAAAGAAGAAGAAGAAGAAGAAGAAAATTCATATTCAGATTATGCATTCAAGAATTTGGGGAAAAATGAAAATGAAAATAGCTGAATTCAGGTTTGACTACTTTTGGCACTGATTTCACTTCACGATCAACCACTATCACTCTTTGTAATATTAATATTTATCCCATGGCCCAGTCAAACTATCAAAGAGGTTTTGTTTTCCCTGAAGTCAGATGTTCAGAAGGAGAGAAATGAATAGTTCTCTTAAGGGAGGGGATGAGGTGATTTGCAATTTTTAAAAATTTACCCACATAGATCAACTGAGAACTGCGGAGAGCATGTTTTGTGGGAATTTGGCAGGGACACCAGGGCTGACTCCTTTCTTTAAAAAAGTACCATGGGGTCTTTAATGATCAAAAGTGAATCTGGACCTTGGTTTGACATATTACATTGAATAGTTCTATTAGCATAACCTGTTTAGCTTCAGTAGTTTGATATGGGAAAAGTACAGTGTGGTATGGCTGTTTAGCTTCAGTAATTTTCCATGAGATGGATACAGGGTGGTATGGCTGTTTAGCTTCAGTAATTTTCCGTCAGATGGGTACAGGGCTGTATAGTTGTTTAGCTTCAGTAATTTTCCATCAGATGGGTACAGGGTGGTATTGATGCTTAGCTTCAGAATGCGCCATGGAAGGGTTCAGGGTGGTATTGTTGCTTAATTTCAACAGTTCAGCATGAAAAGGGTAGATAGAGAGAGAGCGTGAGAGAGAGAGAAAATGACAGCAACTTGACAGCACAATAACTCCTTTCTTACAAAGCCCTGTCATTGTAGGCAACAGTAACATTTGAAAAATGATAAATATATATTCACGACAAAAGAACATTGCTTAATTCATTGAAGATCTAAAGCCAGATAGCCTGAGGGCATCACAAAACTATTTACGAGCACATCTTGTTTTCAGAAATGGGTCCAACATTTTATTACCGGACGAAAGAAAATATGTTGCAGCACATGGGTTTGAAAAAAGTACAAGAGTTTATTATAATTATTATTATTAAAAAAAAAATATTTAGTGCTTGTTGTTTAATTGGGTCCTTTGATATATCACACTGGCATAAATTAGGTTACGGTATTTCTCAAAAAGACAAGCTGGGAGACAGAGGGAATGCTTGCTTAAATCATAGTACCATGACAATTACTTGGGAAAAGTATGAATTTGGAGGCTGAACATCCGACCCGTTTGGTGACAGTTCTGTAAGGGACAAAATGCTCTCTATCTTACCACCAGCAGCATACCACATCCTGATATTTCTAATTTCGATGCTAATGATCACAGCAGCCTGAAAGTCTGAACTTTGGTTCACCTCAGCAGTAAATGCCGGCCGTGACATTTATTGGCATTACACTTTCTCACACTTGGTTGGCAACCGAAGCTCTCTCAACAGCAAGCCGTGAACAGAATGCTGTTGAGTAACTTTCTTTTCCGTTCTCAGCAAAATGCACAACCTTAAGGTCGAGACTTCCACAAATTTCATGCCAATATTATTTTACATAGGCAGTTAACATCCAGAAATTGAAGTTTATGTGGATTATTATTTCCTTGCCTCTCGAGAAGGTGAAAAGAGTATTTAACTTGGTCTGGGAAAGTACTCCAAGGAGCAATGACTCAACCAATCAAATTTAATTTTTATATAGCACCGTTTATAGCCAACTTTTTCAATTGAATTTTTATATGATCTTATATGATGGAGACCATAACTATACATATTCAGAATTTGTATTTTGGTTCTTGGTGAGCCTAGTCAACTTGTATTTGTGCTTTAGTGATGTTACATCTACACTCAGTGGTCTGAGAATGTTCTAATCGGATGAGTGCATTCATGTTCTCTTGCACTGTCTAAATTAAGTCTAAATTAATGTAAAATAAAGAATGCTGGGGATTCAGTTTTGCATAGACAGTGGCAGAATCAACCCCGTTTCTCTCTAAATGGATGTGGATTTGCTGCTGTTTTCTAAAAAAAAAAAAAAAAAAAAACTAGCTGAATAGTCCCATCGGAAAAGGGTAAACAGCGGGGTAGACAGGAAGGCATCCCACATTTAGGCATTTAGCCGAAGCTCTTATCCAGAGCATCTTACACAGCTTGTAATCTTTTTTTATATACAATCCATTTATACAGCTGGATATTTACTGAAGCAATCCAGGGTAAGTACCTTGCTCCAGCGTACAATGATAGTGCCCCAGCTGGGAACTGGATGTTGGAATCACAAGCCCAGTACCCCGACCATTAGGCTACACTGCTCCCCCGGGTATTCTGTATTCAGTCGTCCACTCCCATGCTCATGACTACTGCTTTTTATTTGCAGGGTTGAGATTCATGTTCTTTTAGAAATGGAAGACCTTGCGGCTCTCCAAGACAAGGGTTGGAGACACCAGCAGAATCCTGTGGCTTCCCTGGACAAATGTTGGGGAATCCAGCAGACCATGTGGCTCTCCAGGATGACAGCTGGGATCCACAGTAGCCCCTGTGGCTGTCCAGGATGAGGGACCGGTTTTCAGATCTTTTCCTGTAGGAGTCTGCCAATAAAAGGACTGGGTTCAGTTTAGGTCAAGAGAAAAACCGGAGGACGCATCGTATCACTGACAAGTAAAATAATCTTCAGATGGACTGCTGCGATATCCGAGGCTCTAGTGCTGCCAGGAACACTGTGTTACAGCCAAATCACAGAGGACCAACTACACCAAAGACCGCAGAATTTAAGCTGCAAATGGGTGAACCAGCTGACGTCTGCAGCAGGGGTATGTGAACCCTCAGGCATTGGCTTGGTGCCCTGGGCCAGCGATCCAAGATGTTTTCACTTTTACCTGCACGCTCCACAGGCAGCAAGTCACCTCACAACTTCAGCTCGTATAAGCCAGCCAATCACTTGTCAGGGATCTACATATTAGCCAATGAGCTTATCTGGCCTATGAGAACCATGTTACCATAACAACAACAGCAAGATACTCAGTCCCATAGCTTGTTTGTAAGGGCTGCCTGCTTTGAAGGGGGTATCTGAGTTCAATGTCAGTCAGAAGGCACTGAAATCCAAGCAGATCACCTCACAGGGAATATCTAAACCTTTTCCCTTCAGGGAATGTAAACTGTGAGGACCACAGTGGAAAACATTCCAGCCAGTTTCCAGAGCTCCAGGTGTTCCTTGACAAATTTTACTCGCTTGTCCTTGGACAGGATGTGAAGGAATTTTGCCACTGCAGGTGGTGTTGTGTGAGCAAAACTGAAAAAAAACTTGAGACTGAGACCTTGGCGGGGATGACTGTCCTGCTCTTAACCAAAAATGCTAAATTCAGGAGTGCTAAAAGTTGCTAATTCAACAGTTGCATTTCTAAGCCACGGGAATGGTTGGTGAGCTGGTGCGCGCCATTGCTTTTTCACAGTCACTTCGGGGCTTCACTGGTGCTTCGGTTGTGCTTCTTAGTTGCCTGAGGTCATCAATCTTGTACTGTAGGTAGGATGCACTCCCATGCTCGATGGTGATGCCTTCGCCTTATTAGTATGCTTGGCGGTAAATTCCCCCCAGGGCACAGGCAGTTTAGAACATAGAATTTACCTTGCAACAGTATTCTTAGTGGGAGGGAGACAAGGGCTCATGGGACATGTAGTGAACCAGAAATGAGAACACAAATGTAAAGTCACTTGATAGGGTGTTAGCCCACCACTGTTTCCAAAGAAATGGGCTGCTCTCCAGCCCTGGGTGGAAAGTTAAGGTGAACTGACCTGCAGTTGCTAGGCTGTATTGCCCTGCACTTCACTTCTTAATTAACACACAGACATTATGAACTGAGAGCGTACAATTTTGTCCACTGCTTCTGTTCACTGACCATGTCTTTGGGCCTGAGTTCCATGCTGACATCACTTCAGACATCATCGCTTGTGGACGCTGAGCTGTCTGTCACCGAAGCACCGAAGCCCCAGCCAATCACACCCTAATAATCACACCACTTTGAAAGTCATTGAGGTCTCCCCTTGCAGCCATTCTGGCTGCAACCATAGGCAACCAGGCCTGTCCAACATTTTTAAGTGTGACCTTACACTGTGGCCAGGGCCTGGGGCTGCCGGGGGCCTGCTTAACATGGCTCTCCTCCCTTTGACTCAGCCCAGCCAAGTGCCATTCATTGTACTGCCCAGTGAAAGCAGAAGAAAAAAGAAAGAAAATGTCCTCATTATGTTTGGTCATCACCACAAAGTTCAAGTCAAATTGGTGCTGATTAATCTCCCTGTGCATGCCTCCCCTTCCTAATTATCTCAGTCTGCGAAAGAAAGTAGCCCAATCAGGAGCAATGACTGGTGTAAATGATGCTATATTTTTATATAACACCATTTACAACAGAAGACAACCACAATAAAAGAACAGTACCAACCTTACCCAAAATTAAAAGCAAGTGCTTGTGATGTACAATTACGTGTTTCACCTGCAGTACTGCTGTGTGTGAGTGGCAGATGGGTGACACATGGGGCTATTCTAAACTGCGGATAAAAAATGTCATCATCATCAATATGAACCACCAATAAGCAAAACAGCAGACAAATGTCCCAAGGAGTTAATTATTTATTAAAACACGTGATTTCTAACTGCTTGCTCTGCGGAAGGAAACTTGAACAGTTTAGAGTTTGGCTGTTTGCAGTCAAAAGCCACCGTAAAGCAAGCTTTTTCCGCGAAACGGTTATAAACGCTCGGTCAAACGTGCAGAACTGCGTGCCGTTAACATCACAGCAGCTGCATAAACATGGCATTCAAAATGAAAGTGGGGTCTGCTGTATTATTCTGACTGTACCCAGCGCAGAATCTGCATTCTCTTAACGCTCAGTTCTCTGGGCTGCAAGCAGATCTCCTTCTCTGGACTTTGCTTCTATGAAAGGAAGGCATTTGTCTGTGGAAACGCTGCTATGGTATTTCACACTGCATGCTATTTAGTACGATTTTGCATGACTTTTATTTATTTATTTTACTTTTGCTGTGGAATTAAATTCAAGGGCTGGTAGAGTTAAAGCGAAAAATACTAATGTTTACCTTAAAACACCCCAGTTAACAACACTTAGTCATGACCACAGCTCAACTGCATTTATATTACATTTAGTTATTCAGCAGACGCTTGAGCATTCATTCATTTATCATGAGTGACTTAGGAAAAGCACATAGAAAAACATTAAGCAAACAGCAGAGACTCTGCCAAGTCAGTGTCACAGTCAATAACAGTATTCGTTACAGAAATCTACAACATAAAGTTAAGTGCCATAATAGGTAGAAGAGGGAGACCATAAACTGCAACATGATTTGGGGCTAAATTGTTAAATGAAGTGTGAGTAGGGCTAGCCCATTTTCAGAGAGGTGTGGATCTCAAACTCAAATCCTGGAGGCCTGCTGTGTCTGCTGGATTTTGATGTGCTCTTGCACTTGCTTAATTTAAGTCTTAAGTCATTTACTGGCTTAATACGTCAATGGCTAAATTAGTTCCTGATTGAAAGGAAGTCACAAAAAGCAGTAGAGACCAGGATTAGGACAGACCTCCAGGACTAGGGTTTGATACCCCTGGTTTAATGGCTGTTGAGCCAGGATGCCATTTGAACAGGTGAGTTTTCAGACAGGCAGTGGCTCATCAGCTCTGACTGGGGAGCTCATTCCACCGCTACAGCTCGCAATTAGAGTGAAACATCTGCAAAGAAGGTTTGCAGTCATCCTGAAAAGATCATTCTGATGTTCACAAAATGGTTTTAAACAAAATAATAGATAAACAAACAAATAAATAAATAAATAAATAAATGACCTTTCGGTCTCCAGAAAGGTCTCTGCATTGTTAATTGTTAAATTGTGTATACCATTACAAAAAATATATAAGTTAAAGGTAAGGCAGTTAACAATCCAGAATGACTTGTAGAAATAAGCAAAATAATCAAGAATATCAAAATATTAATCAAAAATAGGAAATAGACGATAAACATATTCCTGAGAAAAAACGAGACATGAATGAGGTTAAAGCAAGACTCCCCACCAATGATAAAAGGAATTTGCATTGCTCTATGGAGCATGTCCTGAGCAAACAGACAGATCTTTCTGATAAACCACACTGCAACCATGAGTCACGACATCCTCAGATAGCGCTCTCAGTCACCCGAAGAGAATGAGGGGAAATCCTAAAGTGCTTGGATAAATATATCTCTCAATCAGCCACCATAACACGGCTAGCAAGTGTGCACCAGCATATTACAAATAGGCACTATGGCGGCTCATTAGTTGAAGCAGTCTAGATGAGCATCACTTGTACAGAATAACAGGGGACTGGTCCTGCCACCAAAGGTAAGTAGGGATTTGCAGGCTGGTGGACTCGCCAACAGCAGTCCGATAGGTACTCACAGGTTTGCAACTGGCCCTTCAATGTACTGTATGCTCTGTGAGTGGGCGTGTGTTTAAGAGTGTATGAGTGTGTATGAGAGAGGGAGAGTGTGTGTGTGAGTGAGAAAGTATGTGTGATGGACAGCTCAGAGGGCTTTTTTGTTCTTTGTAGCTGTGTAATATGCTTGGCATAAACCAAAAGGGTACAGAACTTCATCAGTGACAGGGGAAGGGAGGCTGTGTGCATCGTGTGGGGCTTCCCCCAGCTCTGTCTTTCTGCGTTTGAGGTGCCGTTTCAAAGCCAACGCTTCCGTCTTATCTCTGTTCAGCTGACGTTTCAGAGAAGTAAGGATAAGCAGTCGGCAGAAAACATGCCCGCCTGCCTGCCCTGAAGAAACTGCATTCCTGCCCAAAGTCCCAGCATGCTTTGCAGCAGAACACTGCAAACACAACACGCATGCACGCACACACACACGCATGCACACATGTTAAACACATTTCTAAATGAATGTTAGCTAGCCCTATCCTCTACCAACATACAAACAATTAGTAGGTCTGTCGTGCCTACAATACCCCATTAAAACACTTCCATTTCAAAATATGACTGTGGTGTGGGGATGGCTGGTTTAAGCAGCCACACCTGCCCTGGGTCAAGCTAATTAGACCTGGCCAATTGGATAATTGGTTAAGAATTAGATAATTGGCCAGGCTAATTGGACCCAGGAAGGATCGCTGCACCTGTGTGTAGTGAGGTAACACTGGCACAGGTTAAATCTGCCATCCCCGCCCACACAGAGCACTCGGTCATGACTGTGTTACACCTGCTCATTTTGCTGTAAGATCTTGCCCCCTACCAAATAATCGACTGTTTTAACATCATCTCCCTGTGTCTCTGTGCTGGAGGGCCCCAAAGAAAGCCACTTCGGTGGCCTGTGGCAGGCGTGTTTGCCACAATGACAAACTCTTTCATTCACGGTAAAGGAAAAATGAGTGAATCCATTAATATGTGTTTCTCTGCAACAATGTACAGTATGTGAGTTTGCATGTATGTATGTGCATACATGTCTATCATAAAGAAATAATATCTGAAGAAAAACACGTTTTCAACATACAAAAATGCCAAGTTACTCAAACATACAAAGCACTGTCTATAAACCATTAATTCAAATTAGCAAAATGTAAAAGTATTGATCAAAATTAGGCCAAGTTATCATAATATCTTAGCTCACACAAATTGTGGCAAGCTGTATTTCAAAGCAAAGTTACCTAATATGTCCTAAATTATTTTTAACATTGCCTCATGAAAGACATTTTAATTAATGAACTGCTGATGAATACTGTGGCAAAAGAGTGCCACCCCTCCTAAACCAAACACACTCACGGGAGACACTGGTTTCGTTTCTAGCACTTCCGTGCTATTTTATTTAAGCTCTTGGCTTTTCTCCGTACAATCAGTAATAACCAGGCTTTTTTCTCGCCGTCTTCTCACCGGCGCTTCTCCCGCTCCGGCTTCCGGTCTGGCTTTTAAAAACCCCAGGCTCACTGTTGAAAGCAATCAGAGGCAATCAGCGCAATTTAACAATTAATAATTATCTGCGCTGATTACCTCCAGCTGACAGTTGTGACGAAGGATCCGAGAGCCGCTCCTCTCACACTCTCTCTCTCTCTGCAGCCGACGCTCAAACCACGCCCACCCCACCACATACCCCCACCGCCCGACTTAGGCCGGGGAGCCATCCGGCCGATGACCAACCCCCCCCCCTCTCCCCCCCCTCCTCCTCCTGGGGGCGAGAGAGGAAGTCCGCCACGACCATCCGTGCACCCGGTCTATGAATCACATTGAAGTTAAAAGGCTGCAAAGCCAGATACCACCGAGTGATCCGGGCGTTGGTATCCTTCATGCGGTGGAGCCATTGGAGGGGGGCATGGTCCGAACAGAGGGTGAATGGGCGACCCAGAAGGTAATAACAGAGGGCTCCGACCGCCCACCGAATGGCGAGGCACTCTTTCTCCACCGTGCTGTACTTCGCCTCCCGTTGTGACCGTTTCCGGCTAATGTACAGCACGGGGCGGTCGACTCCCTCCACCTGCTGGGTCAAAACAGCCCCCAGCCCTCTGTCCGACGCGTCGGTCTGCAAAACAAAAGGGAGAGAGAAGTTAGGTGTGAACAAGAGCGGCTCCCCACAGAGAGCTTCTTTTACCCTCTCAAACGCCCGCTGGCACGGTTCCGTCCACTGGACCGGATCTGAGGCACCTTTTCAGGTTAAGTCAGTTAGGGGGCTGGTTAGCTTCGAAAATGAATGAATGATGAACCTCCTGTAATAGCCGGCCGGCCCCAAGAACCTCCTTACCTCTTTTTTTGACTTGGGTCGGGGACAGGCTGCAATCGCAGCGGTTTTGTCCACTAGAGGCCGCACCTGTCCACTTCCCAAGTGGTACCCCAAATACAGTACCTCCGCTCGGCCAATAGCACACTTCTTTGGGTTAGCCGTGAGCCCTGCCTGCCTTAAGGATTCGAGCACTGCCCCCACATGCTGCAAATGCTGCTCCCAACTGCTGCTATGGATGATTACATCATCCAGATAGGCAGCAGCATAACCAGCATGCGGACGCAATACCCGATCCATCAGGCGCTGGAATGTGGCAGGGGCTCCGAATAACCCAAACGGAAGTGTCCTGAATTGGTACAAACCATCCGGAGCGGAGAAAGCCGTTTTTTCCTTAGATTTGGCAGATAAGGGAATCTGCCAGTAACCCTTGGTTAAATCCAGCGTCAAAAAAAATCGAGCCGTGCCAAGCCGATCCAAGAGCTCGTCGACCCGAGGCATTGGATAAGCATCAAACCGTGACACTTCATTTACCTTTCTATAATCCACACAGAAGCGAATAGACCCATCAGGCTTACCGACCAGCACAATGGGGCTACTCCAGGGACTGTGGGATTCCTCTATTACCCCCAGCTCTAGCCTTGCCTTTATCTCTGCCTGAACCAATTTCTTTTTGTGTTCCGGCAATCTATAGGGGCGGGTCCGCACCGTCACCTCCGGGGAAGTCTCAATGTGGTGGTGTATGAGGTGCGTGCGTCCTGGTATGGGGGAAAACACATCAGCAAAACGCTTTTGCAACAAGGCAAGGTCTGCTCTCTGATTCGGTGAGAGATGGTCATGTGAAAGGGTTGAGATCTGATTGGATGAATTTGGTACCTCCGGCCCCAGCTCATCTCTCTCCTTATCCACCGTAACCAGAGAGACAGCCACCACCTCCTTCCACGCTTTCAGGAGATTGAGGTGATAAATCTGTTTTGCCCCCTCTCTATCAGTACGCTCTACCTCATAGTCAACCTCCCCCACTCGCCGTGTGACCGCAAAGGGCCCTTGCCACTTGGCGAGTAATTTAGAACTAGAGGTAGGGAGTAACACAAGAACTTTATCTCCCGGTGAAAATTGCCGTAGTTTAGCTCCTCTGTCGTAGTGCTGTTGTTTGCGTGCCTAGTGCCTCGAGCAAATTCTCCCGTGACAACTTACCCAGTGTATGGAGTTTTGCTCGCAGGTCCAGCACGTATTGTAATTCATTTTTACTAGGACTCGGACCCTCCTCCCAGTTTTCTTTAACTAGGTCCAATATCCCCCGTGGAGGCCTGGGGAACCTCCCGCACTGCAAACACCAGAGGAGATAACCACTTATCCCAATTACGGCTATCCTCATGAACGAACTTCCGGATCATCGACTTCAAAGTTCTATTAAAACGCTCAACCAGCCCATCCGTTTGGGGATGGTACACGCTGGTTCTAATAGAATGAATGCCCAATAACCCGTACAGCTCGCGTAGTGTGCGTGACATAAATTGTGTGCCCTGGTCAGTCAGAATCTCTTTCGGGATTCCGACTCGGGAGATTATTTGAAACAATGCCTGCGCAACAGTTTTTGCCGAAATGCTGCGCAAAGGAACTGCTTTGGGATACCTTGTCGCATAATCCACCAGAACTAACACGAAACGGTATCCCTGCGTGCTCCGATCAAACGGCCCGATGAGGTCCATCCCCACTCTCTCAAAAGGGACCTCCATTAGGGAAAGGGGGCGCAACGGCGCTTTTGGTATAGCCGGGGAATTTACTAGTTGGCATTCAGGGCACGACGCACACCACCGACGCACGTCGGCCCAAATGCCCAGCCAATAGAAACGGGCCATTATCCGGTTCAGTGTTTTCTCATACCCTAAATGACCAGCTATGGGGTTAAAATGAGCCGTCTGAAAAACCATTTTCCCGAGAGCTTTTAGGCACCAGCAATTGGGTGATTTCCTCATTAGTCTGAGTGTCACGACACACTCGGTATAACCTATCCCGAATTATTACAAAATACGGGTGAGTGAGTGTTGCATCAGGGCGCACCTGTTGACCATCAATAGACATCACGCGGTCAAAGGCAAAGCGTAGGGTGTCATCACGAGACTGCTCGAGTGGGAAATCCTCCATGGGGCGAAACACCGGTACCTGCGGAGTCTCCCCCGGAGGCTCCACTGGTGCCGGCTCCCCCTCTGCCGCGTCGGACGACCCCGCGTCACCGCTGACAGCAGCACACACATCACACAGCCCTACCTGTCGTGAACGCACCCCCCCTACCTTACCAGCTGCCTGGCGGAACCCCGGCTAATCAGTGCCTAAAATCAGAGGGTGCGAGAGGCGGGAGCTAACCGCAGCCTTTATTTTATGTTTTTTTCCTTGACACCGAATTTCCACTGAGACGATAGGGTACGCATGTAAATCCCCATGCACACACCTTATAGATACCATTGATGCTTCTAAAAACGCCTCGGGTCAAACCAGGCTTTGTCAAATCATAGTCTGCATAGCCCCTGAGTCCAACAGCGCCTGGTGTTCACTCCCTTGAATCCTTACCGGAATACAGTACGCTCCGTCTGGGTCGGGAGCGGAGGTGGGCGGGCCAACAACACGAACCACCTGCCCCACCTCCATGAGCGGGCACTCGCGGCGCAGGTGACCCGGTTGTCCGCACCGCCAACACCCCGGTCCGGGCGTCTGAGGAGCTCTCTGTGGTTCGAACCCCGCCGCCACTGAGCCTGGGGCTGGGGAAACAGGAAAAAAAGGGTTGTTACGCCGTCTCCCCCGGGAGGCCATCGATAAACCGTTCGCAGCCACCGTTGCGCCATGTCCAGCAGTCTCTGGGCATAGGCGAATGGCCGGTCCTCTCCTGCCAGGGCCGTCTGCCGGAACCGCCGCCGGTGCTCTTCCGGGCTGTACCCCAGGCGGTCCAGGACCGCCTTCTTTAGGTTTATGTAGACCGACCGTGCGGTGGGGGGCAAGCTGTGCGCAGCTTGTTGGGCTTCCCCAGTCAAGAGGGGCAGGAGGCGGACGACCCACTCCTCCTCTGGCCATTGACTCGCCCTCGCTGCCACTTCAAACCCCTCCAGGAATGCCTCCGCATCGTCCTCCGGGGTCATCTTGGGCAAGTGAAGAGCTACGGGGGGTTTGTTCTGTTGCTCGCGGGAGCTGGTTTCTCCCGCAGCAGCCAGTTGCAGTAGAGCCTGCGTCTGCAGGGATGTCTGTGCCCGCAGAGCCTCAAGTTGCTCGGCGTGCATCGCCGCCTGCCTTTCTTGCATCGCCGCCATCCCCTCCAGCATCCTTGCCAGCGCTAACACTGGTTGTGCCGGTTCCCCCTGCTCCTGGCTGTGCTCCATTTTGTCTCCTCTGTGCAATGTGTTTAATTCTATTCCCCGTACGGGCCACCCCTCCTAAACCAAACACACTCACGGGAGACACTGGTTTCGTTTCTAGCACTTCCGTGCTATTTTATTTAAGCTCTTGGCTTTTCTCCGTACAATCAGTAATAACCAGGCTTTTTTCTCGCCGTCTTCTCACCGGCGCTTCTCCCGCTCCGGCTTCCGGTCTGGCTTTTAAAAACCCCAGGCTCACTGTTGAAAGCAATCAGAGGCAATCAGCGCAATTAAACAATTAACAATTATCGGCGCTGATTACCTCCAGCTGACAGTTGTGACGAAGGATCCGAGAGCCGCTCCTCTCACACTCTCTCTCTCTCTGCAGCCGACGCTCAAACCACGCCCACCCCACCACAAATACTTTACAAACAGACATTTATAGCAATGGGTGGGGGGAGACAGGTGACAAATTAAAGGAAAAACCTGAATAAATGAGTGGAGAAACACAACAAATGCAGGTGATTCTATAAAGGTGTACTGCACAATACAGTTAAGCAATTAACATCCTATCATGCTCTGTGGCATGTATAAAAATGCTGAGCAGGCCCAGTTGACATTGATTTTGGGTCAAGATAGCAAGACGAAAAATCTAAATGACTTTGATAGAGGGTTCATTATTTGGGCATTGATGGCAGGAGCTTCAGTCACAAAAACTGCTCAATTGGCTCGTGTTTCAATAGGAATAATGACATCTGCATTTAGATCAATGGGAAAGACATCAGTAAATAGGTTCATAAATTATGTTCGAAAAAGTGCACATTTGATGACTCGTGCATTAGTGTGAAATGTAAGGAAAAACAGAAGAGCAGTTCTTCCTCAGGTGATTGAGAATGTCAATACAGGATATGATCAGACTGTGTCAGCAAAAACAGTCCATTGACAACTACATAGAGAGGGATATTATAGTAGGGTTGCAGAGTAGTGCATGAATGCACATTTGAGAATTCATTGATGCAAAAACCATAGGCACTGGTCTACAGAGATGTGGAAATGTGGTCCGATGAGTCATCCTTCACCATATTCTCGACAAGTGGGAAAGTGCATGTGTAGCATACACCAAGACAACGGTACAGGCCTGAATGCTTGACCCCTACAGTGAAGGGGTCCGGTGTTATGCTGTGGGGGGCATTTTCCTGGCATGGTTTGGGTCGACTTGTCCCCTTAGAGGGAAGGGTCACTGCAAATAAATACAAAGTTATTCTGAGTGATCAGCTTTATCCTATGATGAGACATTTCTATCCTGATGGGAGTGGTCTCGTCCAGGCTGACAATGCCACCATCCTCAGGGCATAGGGGTTACTGAATGGTTTGATGAGTATGAAAATTATGTGAATGATATGCTATGGCCTTTGCAGTCACCAGATCTCAACCCAAATGAACACCTACAGAAGATTTTGGACCGACGTATTAGTCAGCACTCTCCACCACCATCATTAGAACACCAAATGATGTAATATATTTTGGAAGAAAAGTGTAAGAATGGTGTTTCATCCCTCCCATGGAGTTCTAGAAAACTGTAGAATCTATGCAAGGCGCACTGAAGCTGTTCCTGCGGCTTGTGGTGCCCCAGTACCTTACTAAGACACTTTATGTTGGTTTTTCTTTCATTTGTCACTCGTCTGTCTATTTTCCCCATTAATGTACTGTATACTAATACACACAGGTCCAAGTCACTTGACATCATTTAGGAAACATTGGATTGCATTGCTTTTGAATACAGCTTTTTTAATTTGTGTGAGCTAAGAAAGCCTATTTTGTTCCTTGTAACTTGGCCTAATTTTAATATCCATCCATCCATTATCTATAATCACTTGTCCTGGTCAGGGTCGCAGGGGGTGCTGGAGCCTATCCCAGCATGAATTGGGCAAAAGGTCAGGAATACAACCTGGACAGGTCGCCAATCTGTCGCAGGTCACCAGCACCATTCACTCCAGACCTGGGTCAAATACGTATTTGTTTTGGATTCAAATATTTTTCTGTGCTCTGTTGAACTTGCCTGCTGTAATTGAGCCTGCCAATATGACCAGAAAGTGGGGTTTGCACTTTCTGAGAGTATTTCATTGGTTCCAACACACCAGACAAGATCAGTAAAGCACAGAAAAGTATTTGAATCCAAAACAAATATGTATTTGACCCAGGTCTGATTCACTCACATACCCATACCTATTGCCAATTTAGAGTCTCCTGTTAGCCTACCTGCATGTCTTTGGACTGTGGGAGGAGTACCCAGAGGCCACCTACATGGACACAGGGAGAACATGCAGATTCCACACAGAAAGACCCAAACCGGTTTCAAACCCATGGCCTTCTTGTTGTGAGACAGTACTACCCATTGTGCCACTAATTTTGATATCAATACTTTTAATGGCAGACCTATAAGTTTGAATTAATGACTTATAGACAGTGCTTCGTATGTATGAGTGACTACAAAATGAGCATTTTTGTAGGTTGAAAACACATTTTTCTTCAGATATTAGTGGTGGGCGGAGCAATTCTTTTCACAGTATTGGTTCCTTCGAGTTGATACATGTAAATGTATCAAACCTTTCAAACCTCTTGCATTTTGATACTTTTTCTAAAAAATGGCGTCAGTTTCTCCGTGACACTCCATTATAGTACATGCACGTTCGACAACTAGTGCTGTACGCCCAAACTTCTCTTCAATGCATTACCATTCATCATGTATAAGTTTACATTAATAAAGATAAAATATTCATTTTAATAAATTGATTCTGCATACTACTTGTATGTAGATAGGCTATGTAAGCTCAATACGATGTTACAGAAATGTGACAGACTAACGATTTGTTGTTCTTTTTGAGGGGCAAGTAGCAGACATCCTAGTTTGAGAGAACGGTTCATTCGATCTCGTTCAGTGAGTGCAGGCTGCCTGTCTTGACTCAAGTCCGATTCAACTCGCTCATTCATTGATGTCCTATAGTTCGAGAGAACGGTTCATTCGATCTCGCTCGTTCATTGGTTGTTCCGCTTGCTATGCTTTGAGCGCTGCACCTACCGTAGCAGGCAGCAGTTTTGAGTGGAAAAATGCAGGGGGAGTCCGATTCATGAGTCCTTGGATGTTCGACAGGCTGACCCGGTACATACCGGCCACTAAAAAGAGTTGTTCAAAAAGATTTGTTCGTTCGTTTTCGCCCATCACTATCAGATATTAATTTACCAGGGGGTAGGCAGCAGTCACTGACTGGAGTATTAACACAAGCTTCGTCCAGCAGGCTCATTTCATCACTTCATAAGTCTGCAATCTGAAATCAAAGCATTTTTCAGAACAATGCATTTTGCTTGAGATCAAGGTAGCATTGGC
Source organism: Anguilla rostrata (assembly GCF_018555375.3). Classification (NCBI taxonomy): domain Eukaryota; kingdom Metazoa; phylum Chordata; class Actinopteri; order Anguilliformes; family Anguillidae; genus Anguilla; species Anguilla rostrata. The sequence continues at coordinate 27,590,206 of NC_057939.1, read as the reverse complement.
TGGGAATAGCTAGGAACCATTGGGAGGTCCTCTATGGCTGTAGAAAGCACCTGTTAGACTGCAATCTAATTACCAAGTTACTGACCACATTTCTATTTATTTAGTAGCTAGACACAGAATGGCTGAGAGTGCACACTTTGTGACTTTGTGATTTCAACCAGTAAGAAGTTGTGGCTAGCCTGCTGGCTGGATATACAGTCAAGTGCCACCGAATGTTTGTGTTTTAGTAAAACAGCTTGATAGTTAGCTTGTGAAACATAATAGTTATTTAGTTGGCTAGCTGACCACAACATCTCACTGCATTTCAGCCTTGCTATCTTGCGTACCTGTTAGCTTTTCCAAGTATGTATATAGCTAAGTAGCTAATGTACTGTACAGTCAATGCTGTTACTGTACTCTACTGTACTGTTGCTGAATGCTTCTATAAAAATCTCAACTGCCCTATTTATTAGTTTAACATGTAGGCATGTTAGAAACCACATTAGAAATGGCCTTGTCACAGTGAGTCACTTGTTTAGTTCCACAAAATCCTGTAGGTAGCCATCAGGCACAGTTCATCAGACACATTAAAAGCTTTTCTTTTCATTGCTGTGTGTTTTCCGGTATACCATGATCCTTGACATTTAGGTACCCAGTGTGCATGCTCTGGTGCCAAAAAGTCCCAAAATCAAACATGGCAGCCTCCATGAATTGGCTTCATGCACCATTGAGCAGCTCCCATAGGAATCCAAGGAACCGGTAAGCGAAAGCTGTCACCAGTTTTTGTGTATCTCAATAGTGCATTCTATGCATGTCACTCATTACTTGGATAGTTTTTAAATGCCGAATACCATTGCAGAAACTGTCTTTGCATTTTATTCGGAATTACCATTCATGTTCATTTAAGCTGGGAAATGATAAATTTCACAACAAATCTGGTATTCTGAAAATTTTCAATATATTATCACTTACTCTCCATTATGTTTTTCTCTGATTAGAATGATAATGAGGAAAGCCACTGGTAAATTTGTTAGCAGCATATGTGGCAAATGCTCTTCATCTCACTTTTGACTGAGCTGTGAAATAAAATAGTCCAAGACCCTTTACAGGAACATTATGATCATAACATCTCACAACAAAACTAATCAAACTTTGATGTTCCCTCAAAGTTCTCAAAATATTAGATACTAGCTGCCTGGAAAGGTTTTCCTTGAACTTGACACAACAAATACATGATACAGTTTTGGGAGAATGTTATCATTTTCTGACAATAACCAAATTGGAATTTTACCCCTCTTTCCTACAGCATTCTTGAAAGGTTTTGTGTTAGTTGACTGGATGTTTTTTTCTCTTTTAACTTTGGGACAAAAGCATACCCAGTGGAAATGTGCAAACCACAGGGGAGTAACCACAATATCTGCCAACATTTATTTTTTTGTTAATAACAAATACAAGAAAAGGATAGCATTACGAAGAGTATGCAACAAAAATAAAAAGGGGGTATAATGGTAGGGTAATAATGGGGGAAAAATAAGTTACATTCATGATAAATAAAAGGTACATACATGTAGCACATATAATACACTTTAACAATAATCTGACAGTACATGAGTGTTAATTTTACAAAACATCTTTAATACAAGCGATAGCCACCGTCCAATTGTTTACCATATTAGAACTGGCTTTATGAAGCAAAGCAGTGGACCTTTCCAAGATAAGAATGTCTAGGTAGCTATGTAACCATACAGATTTCATTGGAATACTAGGATCAAACCAAGTTTTTATAATAGTCTTCTTGGAGGCTGTTAGGCCTGCCAAAAGGAGCCGGCACTGTTTCTTAGTTAAGGAAACATTGGAGGTATCTGCAAGAAGTAGCAAGGCTGGACACATGGGTATCACCGTATTCAAAAGTTCTGCTAGGATTTCAACTGCATATTTCCAGAATGCCACTATATGAGGGCATTCCCAAAACATATGAAGAAATTTACCTAACACCCCCAGATTACACTGTTTACAATTTTAGTCACTTACAAGTTTCATTTGGAATGCCCGATGAGGAGTTATGTAGAATCTGTGAGCGAACTTAAAGTGAATTATTTGATGGGCGAAGTTCTTGGAAGAGGAAAACATGTTAGCCCATATGATGTCCCAGTCCAGATCATTTTTAAACATGTGAAGTTCCTTATTCCACACAGTAACCACCCCTGGAGTTAGCTTCTTTCCAGATAGAAATAGAGTATAGAGAGATGATGCTAGACCTCGAGTTATATTGGAAGATGTAAGTGCATGGACCAATGGGTGGTTTTCCAGTGAGCTATTTCAAGGAATCCCATATGCTTTTAGAGCTGAACGAAGTCTGAGATAAAGAAAAAAAGAAGTACCAGGAAGGGAGTAAGTTTCTTTAAGATCGTGAAATGAACGAAGTCCATTGTTATCGAATATATCTCCCAAAGTGTGAACGTTATTTTTAGTCCACTGAGGAAAAACAAAAGGTTTAGAACCTGTCAATAAAAAGTTATTGTGCCATATTGGAGAATTTCGAATTAAAATGAATTTTGAGGCCCAGATATGTGTTCATTTGTTTCCATATCCTAAGTGAGTGATTGATAATTGGTCCCATTTGTAGTGAGGAAACTTTATTTTTAATGCCTAAAAAGGGCAGATCCTGTAACCAAAGTGGTGCAACTATGCCTTCCTCAATGCCTCTCCAAGGGATACGTAAAGAGGGTTCTAGCCAGGTTCTTAAAAATCTTAACTGGGAAGACCAATAGTAATATTTGAAATTAGGGAATGACAGGCCCCCTGACAATTTAGGTTGTTGCAGGGTTGTAAAACGGATTCTGGATCGCTTATTATTCCAAATAAAATTTCTGCAAGTTTTATCAAGTTCCTTAAAGAAATTAGGCGGAGGTTCAATAGAAAGCATTGAAAATTAACACGGGGAAGGATTATCATTTAATAGTATGGATTTAGACCAGTTGATTTTATAACCAGAAAACAGACCAAATTGGTTGAATAAAGATAAAGCATGAGGGATGGAGTTGGCGATATCTGACAAATAAAGCAGAATGTCATCTGCATATAATGATATGTAGTGGAGGGAACCCTTAATGCATGTTGGTTTGATTAATGGGCTCTTTCTAACTGCTTGGGCTAAGGGTTCTAAAGAGAGAGCAAATAATAGTGGGGAAAGCGGGCAACCTTGCCTGGTGCCTCTTTCCAAGACAAACTGAGAGGATTTTGATTGACCTGTTATAACAGCAGCAGTAGGATTATTATAGAGAGCTCTGGTCATATTAATAAACGGTTTGCCAAAACCAAAACGCTTTAATACTTCCCACAGATAGCCCCACTCTAGACGATCAAAAGCTTTCTCTGCATCAAGAGAAAGGACAGCATAAGAAGATTTCTGAGTGGAAGTAGCATCAATGACGTGTAAAAGTCGTCGCACATTGTCAGCCGCTAAACGACCTTTCTGTTCGTAATGGATCAGTTCAGGAATTACCTTCTCAAGTCTCATAGCCAAAGCCTTTGCATAGATCTTTGGATCGGAATTTAGCAAAGTGTAGCAAAACTGTAGCTAGAGCATTGTAGGGGATCTTTCCCATTCTTAAGTAATAAAGAAATAAGTGCTGATTTTTGGTCACGATGGAAGGTGCCAACATCCAAAGAATATTCAACAGATTTTAATAGCAATGGTCCGACTACATACCAAAGAGCCAATAATAGCTCTGGGGGGACACCATCTAAACCTGGGGATTTACGTTTTTGCATTGAAGCTGCAGCCGCTTTCAGTTCCACCAGAGATATTGGGGTGTCCAACAATGCAGTCTGGGAAGGGAGGAGCAATGGTAAATTTAAATTTATGGAATCTAAGAATGCATTTATTTCTTGAGGTGTACCTATAGATTCAGATTTGTATAACTGGGAATAAAAATCTTAAAATGTTTTATTGTTTGGGATGGCTGGGTGAGTAGTTCCCCGGACACATTCTTGATAGCATCTATAGAGGCTAGCTTTTCAGATTGCTTCAGTCTTGCAGCTAGAAATTGGCTGGGTTTTTCTGAATGCTCATAAAATTGTCTTGTCCTAAGAAGTAAGAATTCAGCTCTTGCACTTATCAGGTCATTATATTCTGCCCTAAATTAACCAAGAAGTTTGGCCCGTCCTTCATCGAAATTATGTTTTTGCATAGATTCCATTTTCCAAATATTGTCTTCTAAAAAATCTATTTTATTATTACGGTCTTTGGAAAGATTAGAGGCAAAAGAGATACAGCTACCCCTTATGAAACATTTGGTAGTTTCCCAGAGAGTATGGGGAGTAACATCGGGGGAGCCATTAATCTCAATGAAGTCTTTAAGAGCGTTCTTTACCCACTTTACCCACTGTCTGCTATATTGCAAATTCCCTAATTGCCGTTTCTACCCTCTTCCCCACGCTGCCAGCGGGGCTCTTGCCCCAACCCTCGAGAGTGCTTCGAGAGTCCTCTGGTTTCCCCCACCTCTGCGGTCCAGCCCCTCTTTCGTCATTGCCTCCACCCTGCCCACATCTGTCGCCACCTGCTGTTCCCCATCACCGCCACCCATCATCTGAGCCACATCATAAACCTTATAAAACTGACTGACATGTTGGTCACCAGTCGGCACCCTGAGCCGACCAGAGGAGGATGGGTCTCCCCCTTGAGCCTGGTTCCTTCCAAGGTTTCTTCCCATCTGCCACAGGGAGTTTTTCCTTCCTACTGTTGCCTTAGGCTTGCTCCTGTGGGGGTTTAGGCCAGTGTTGTCTGTAAAGTGTATTGTGTAATGCTGTAAAATGCGCTATACAAATAAAATTTGATTGACTGATTGATGGTTCTGCATATATGTGAAAAAAATCCTTATTTTGAAGAAGAAATACATTAAATCCCATCTTTTCAAACAGGGTAGAAATGAATTAAGGGTGACCGAAAGCATTACAGGTGCATGGTCGGATATAATAAATGGCAGGATCTCGTTTGGCAGTGACAAATTTCAGGAGACTAGGTGAGATAAAGATGTAATCAAGCCTCGAGTAAGTTTTGTGCCGGGAGGAAAGGTAAAGTTCCCCAGGATTCCTAAGGCGCCAGGCATCCACTATGTTAAGATCATTTTAAAAACTACCCAATTTATTAAACGAAGAGGTGATATTATGAGGAGCAGCTTTACCATCTGATTTATCAATGTCAGGGTGGACCGGGAGGTTAAAATCACCAGATATAACAATGCCCAGCTAATTGTATCTGGTTAATTTAAGCTTAATGGTTTCAAAAAATATAGGATCAAAGTTATTAGGAGCATACAATGAAACAAGGCAAAGTTTTAAACTGCACAAATAATCACAAAACAAAACCTACCTTCCGAAGCGCCCCCTGAAGAATGTATAGTTATATTAAGTTTCCTATTAGCTGCAATCAAGACTCCCTTTGTCTTGTTCACAGCACACAAGCTGGAGATAATCCTAAAATATTTATTCTGAAATCTATGGACATCCTCTGCTTTTAGATGAGTTTCTTGAATAAGAGCGAAATCAGTTTTGCGGCGGCGTAAGAAATCAAGGCATTTAAATCTCTTCAATGGACAATTGCCACCGTGGATGTTCCACAAAATTATGTTAAACTCACCCATCAGAAATGAGCAAATATAGTAAAAATAAAAATATAGCAAATGTCTGATCCATATCCTGGACCTGAAATAGCATGTATGTCAATCCCGCAGGATTAATAAACCTGTTAAAGTGCAAGATAGAAAACCTATTTGGTAAAATTGCACACCCCCCCAGGTGTTGATGAGAAACATCAGATAAACAAAAATAAGAACACAAGTAAAAGAAATAAAAATTAAACCATGCAAAAACACACATACCAGTAAAAAGGTATGATAGGTGGTTAGCCAGGGAGAAACAAGAACGTCCCTGCAATAACCAGCAAACAGAAAACATCATTATTCCTTGGTTTAGGCCAAGAGGGTGCGACCCCCCCCACAGTCCTTCCATAGTGATACGGAAATCCAAATAATGATAGCAGTAAGTACAATAATAGTAAAAAAAAACATATATGATGCGCCCAAATTATTCACTGCTTGAGAGAAGTCAACATAGTTCCAATAGAAAATGAAATGAAAGAATAAAAATAAAAGATAATTTTTTAGGGCTCCTGCTGAGAGCAGTATTTGTTGTAAATCTACTCCGTTTACAGAGTTAGAGCTTGCTATGCCCTTAGCATTCTGGGAAGTATTATGCATAAGCTATACTGCCAACTCACAACATAAAAAAACCCAACCTGTATTGTCTTTCATATGGAATAGAACAGAAAGGGATGATAATAATAATAATAATAATAATAATAATAATAAAGGCCTGTTTAAAGTAATCTCAAAGATTTTCATTAAAATAAATGTCTGTTAAGTCACTATCTATCGCCAAATTAGGTAAAACAATGGTGATTAAGCGTATTATTATATTAATTTATATTACTATTATTATTCTAATTTATGATTAAAGAACTGGGTGTCTGTGGCGACATTCCTGGGAAAAAATCACAAGCGGCACATAGTTAGTGACGCGTTTTCCATCACCCATCAGTGGTTGGTCCGCCAGAGAGGTTAGGCGGAGCTAACACAACAGGCTCGCTCTTCAACTCACTTGTGTGTGAGCGGCGTACTGTTTTTTCCGGTGTCTGCCAGCGTTACAATAACAGAGAAGGGGGGGGCGGGGGTTATGGAACCCTAAAAAGTATTTGTGTAACATATGAGAGGTCATATTATTTGTTGATGTAGATTTTGTATTACATTTGATGATAATGTAACGTTACTAAATTACACAGCTATTTGCACAGCTAACGCTAGGTACCGGACCATGTCAAGAAAGGCAACATTAGTTTAGACAACGTTGCGCACAGTATCCATCTCTCATATCAGGTAACGTTGCATTAGCTAGCTAGCTAATGTAAATAACACAATCTAATGTCAGCTAACAATTCTAAAAAATGTTAACTAACGCTACCGACCGGTACCGACCTCGCAAACCGTCTCTCGAATGCAATGCTACCTTGTGCAACGTTGCAGTGTAGTTAACTAAAGGCCAGTTCAGATCAATGATTCGCAACAACACTGGATGCAACTGGATTCCAAGATGTCTGATTGTAAACGTTCTAAAACTGCACTTGGCGATTTGACAAGGTGGGTCTTTTGAGACGCCAGGCAACGGCTTCAGACACTCTGCAACTAACCAGTTCACACCGCTGCAATTTTCTCTGCAACATTCTGAAACCGTTTCGTCTCGTTGCGAATCATTGATCTGAACTGGCCTTAACGTTACAGTTATTTACATTGCCATCAAGTTCATAATGATCGGAATAAGCCGGGGTATAGGTGGAGCAGAGCAGGGTCTGAGTTCCGTGTAAAGATGTCAAGCCGGAGAAAACCAAATAAAAGAATACGGCAGTATGGATTAGCGTTGTTATTATTTTATTAAGCTTCCTCATATGTTCCTTCAGCCTTGATGCCCTTTTTGATGAAATCTCCTTTGTTTTTGTTTTATTCTTCTTGTTCCGATTGCTAATTTAACACCCAGCTCAGCTTTGTCCTTGAACAGTTTAGCTAGCAAAACCAGAAACACCAAGGGTAACATTTTGCAAGGCAGTTGTTTCAAAAATATCACGCAAATTATTCTCTGCAGTGTAAAGATGTTCATACCAGGCAACAGGTGGATAAAGAACGTTTGTGGAAATCGATCATCACTAATTCTACCCCAGGTCTGCTACAGCATTTTAACCTGGCTCAGCAGTGTAAAGACAGCTTAAGTAACCTAATGTTAGACAATGAATGAGTATGTACATAACGTTACTTTTATAACAACCATTTTTTATTCAGTAAATAGTAGGCTAAGTGTTATAGTTGGCGTGGCCCAGGTACCAACTGACTGATGTCACACAGGCGACACTGGTTGGAACGGAAATCTTTGAGATTGTAACTTTAAGAGAGATATTTAAAAAAAAAGTGAGCAACAGGGTGACAACTAACAGAACAAGAGTAAAGCTGAGGATATCGGAAAAAAAACGCTGTATATTAACTTAAATAGCGTTAAGGGTTCTGGTAAATAGTGATCTGTTTAGCAACGTAAGTTAACGTGAACGTTATTTTCGCAGAGCTACGAGCTCAGGAGCCTTAGCCTGTCTAATCTGACATATCGTTGATAAAAAGTTAGGCTTCATCAGGAGTGGGAAAAATGAGCGTCTCTGAGTCATGCAGCACCTTGAGTTTCGCAGGATACAGGAGAAAGGTTTGAACACCTTTCTGTTTGAGGAGGGACAGCGACTGTGAGAAAGCTTTGCGTCTCAGGGCTGTGAAGTTGGAGTAATCAGGAAACAGCAACAGACGAGCCTGGCCATGGGTGAGCTGTGTGCCGGGTTGTCGGCAGACTTTCAAAATATCCTTCCTGTCGGTGTAGCGAAGCAATTTGAAAATCAGAGTTTGTGGTTTTTTTGAGCCTTTGTCAGAAGTGCCACTATAGATACGGTGAGCCCTTTCGATTTCGATAGGACCTCTGCCGGCAAGGGTTGGGAACCAGAGTGGTAAATGGACTGCATTTATATAGCGCTTTTATCCTAGGGGTTAGGTGTCCTGCTCAAGGACACTTCGACACGCCCAGGGCGGGGTTTGAACCGGCAACCCTCCGACTGCCAGACAATCAGTCTTACCTCCTGAGCTATGTCGCCCCTGTGGTAAGTGGTAAGTGTCACTGAAGAAAGGCAATCGCGTCCCCTCCCTCTTCCCCTTCAGGCAGGTTAATAAGCCGGAGGTTGGAGCGACGATTGCGGTCCTCAAATTCAGCTAATCGCTCCCTCAGCTTCGAGACTTTGCCGCTCACTTCTTTGATGTTGTCCCTGTTCTCTCTTTGTACAACTTGCAATGTATCAATTTGTTTAGTTTGTGATAAGACAGACATGCTAATAGCAGAGACGTCCTTTTCTATTCCGATCAGTTTAGCCTGAAAAGAATCCATGTCTTGGCGAATAGCTTTCACATTAATGCAAAGTTCAGAGAGTGTATCTTTCAGGCCATTAATTAAGGCAGTAAGCATAGAAAAATGCTGGCCTTGTGGATCCAACGGCATGACGCCGAGCTTGTCCTGTGTATTGTCTGTGTTAGCGTCGGCCATGTTGTTCACTTGCAGTCGAAGTTGCTTCTTTGCTTTTTTTGACAGTGATTTAGCCACAGGAGAAGGGGTGCTGGGAGCCATTTCTTCTGCCGATCGCTTATCTGTTGATTCCATTAGATACTAAATGTGTAAGGAAGTTTCAAAAGTGTGGATTTATACAGAATTATATGAAAAAATAGGACTGTGGAGCAGAGGTGGGTAGAGCAGCGAAAAACTGTACTCAAGTAAAAGTATTGTTACTTTAAAATAATGACTCAAGTAGAAGTAAAAGTAGTCATCCAAATAATCACTTGAGTAAGAGTAAGAAAGTATCTTGTGAAAAGACTACTCAAGTACTGAGTTACTTCATATAATCTGATTTAATGTTGAAATAAGCAGAGCAAGATGAACGTAAAAATCCAAATGTCCAAAATATAAAATTGTAAATGCTTGTCCAATAGAAATAAACAAAATATAAAATAGCCATGTGCAAAGTCAAATATGGCCTAAATCATATCCCTTTAAATAAAACAATACACAGGAGGTTCGTCAGAAGAGGAGGATTTTCGCTTTCTGTTGTACTCTATTAAGTCTGTATACCTCATCAGTTTGTTGGGGTGAACCCTCCGTTGACAGAAAAAATATCAATGAGGCTACAGGGGATTTATCCATTAAAATGCACCTTGAACGAATGCACTTGTTGTACGTCGCTCTGTACGTCGTCTGCTAAATGCCTGTAATGTAATGTAATGTAAAATAGACTCATCATCACACAAGAGGAGCCTGCTCAAATTCAAACAGAAACTTTATATGTGGAAAACATAATGCTTTGTCACACCATTATTGTACCTTATGATGCACTTATCCACAATATTCCAAAGTCCCGTGATGCCTTGCGCGGAATATGTGCAGAACTTCCGGTTTAGTGTAAACAAACTTTATGTATGCTATGCAATGCTATGCAATGTTCCAGTGCTCACGTCATGACTGTTGCATGCTTCACAAAAACTACTAACTAACGCTTACATTACAGTGTGAAATATCCACATTAATTCCAGTAACCTATTTAAACACACCCAATTTCAAAAATAACGTATATAACCAAAGTATTTTGAGCAATAATAGCCTACTTACATAGCAGTGATGAAATCTTATCTGTGTTCAGTAGATGGAGACAGAGACTCAACAATACAGTTCAATCCGCTTCTGTTTTGCTCCAGAAAACGATGTCAGCTAGGTCTATCAGCAAACATGCGGCTTAGCTATGCCCAGAAGTCCTCAATAATAATAGTATTTCCCAAGAAATTACGAATAATAGTTGACCACGTTTCGTGCCGCGTCTTTTACTGCCACCACAGAGTGAATGCATAAGTGAATGCGATGATAAGAAAAATTTCGGTTACACTGACCTAAAAAATGCTATTCCAAAAGCAAAATTAGACATGTTATACATCGTTAGAAAGCTTATACTCTCACCTACTGAATAAATGAATTGTCAATCAAGCCAGCCTGTACTAAAAAGGGCGACGCCATAAACAAGGCGTGTGGTACTAGGCACAGCTATTTTGGAAGGTACCGAGGCATCACAAATGCGCGTATATTTCACAAACGGATTGTCCAAGACAATAAAGTCAAATAGTTAGCTATCCACAGCCAAAACTAACCTACAACTTACCACCACGTATTTTCTCAAGTTCGAAGTTGAGTTCCTGTAGGCTGAAATGTCCACAATTCTAGGCAGACAAAGAAGGCAGCGCATAATGTAACTACTGTTTTTGGTAGTCTGTAAGTAAAACATAGTTTGAACATGAGGCCAGAGGTGTTCTGCCTCCTACGAATCACCCGCCGTTGTTTCAGCCATTGTTGTCGCCCACTCATCCTTCTGTGTGCTGTGACTGGCTACGATTGGTGAAACTGAGTCATTTGGGGCTGTGTCAGAGCCAAAGCAAAGACCAGTCAGCCTCTTTGGCTGAAGTCTCTCTGAGAGAATGAAACAAACAGACGTGCATTGAATAAAAAATGGGTAAAAAATAAAAGTAACGAGCGGAATGTTGCCGAATATAACGGAGTAAAAGTAATTTTTTCTTCGCAAATATACTCGAGTAAAAGTGAAAAGTATGTTGCATTAAAACTACTCTTACAAGTACAATTTATTCAAAAAGTTACTTAAGTAAATGTAACGGAGTAAATATAACGCGTTACTACCCATCTCTGCTGTGGAGGAGCTAGTAAAAACTAGGCTACTATCTCCGCCGAAAAACCAACCGGAAGTCCATCCGCCAACATTATTGAAACATTTAGCATTTCGTGCTATGGCCTCCCATCAATCCCAGAGATAACGGCAGTCATTGTGACCCTGGAGGATAGGGGTATCACCCGAAAATGCACCGCAAGTGCAAGCGTGCGACTTGAAAAGCAACCCCTCCCCTCCTCCCCCGGCTGTGCGTGCAAAGGGTTTCGCTCGGCTCTGTCTGTCTTCTACTGTGCCAGCTGTCTGCCCTGCACAGATTAGGAGACGTAACGGCGGCTTACCACTGCATAATAGCCAGAATCTTCCTTTCCCCACATCGCTATCTGTTTGCTCATCTCATGGATGGCAGCCAGTTCCCAGGGTGAGAATAAATCCCCCCCCCCATCCCTGGATAACATGAGAAAAGGACTCCAGTGGTGTAGGACATACACTACATGAGTGCACTCATGCTTCTGAGGTTTCCCCGAGAAGCTGTTAATGATCAGAACCGCTGTTTAAAAATGTGTGAAAAATCATGAACCGTGGCATTAAAATATCCTTCTGGCCCCTGTGGATAAAGCACAGGGGGCTGGTCAAATCCACACTTCCCATCTCTCTGGGGACTACTCTCCCCCCTCTGGGGAATAACTGTACTTCCATCTTATCATAAGTCCATCTTGATAAGAGCGTCTGCCAAACAGCAGTAATGTACATGTCCCTGTTTTTATGTAGTATTTTTGTACATTACTTGTACACAGAATCACATTTTTATACGAATATTTCACTGCTTATGTATGTAATTATATTTAGTCAATATTTGTTACATCAAGAGTAGGAAACAGACTGCCAGTAAGTCTCAGATGAAGATCTTTGGAGCTTCAACTCACTAATTGTCCTCAAATGTAATGAATTTTGCATAAAAAGTCAAATTTTGTGAATAGCAAAAGTCACAAAGGTGATGGACCAAACAAAAAGGGCTTACTTTGTCGAAGCCTCGCATGAAAAGAATCTCTGTCTATGATCCTGACAAAAAACCTGTAATTAAAGAGTCTGTAGGTGTTGCCACTCCCTCTCCCAGTCTCTCAGAAGTCAGGGAAATGGTGTGGGAAATATTTTCAGATGTTTCATCTTCAAAAACACATGATCCGTATGAAACATTACCACAAAATCTGTCACGGGGCAACCCAACCCAACCACCACTCCCCCTTTTTGCTTCCCTTCAGGATGGTGTCCTGCACAGGGGTTGTGTAGGGTGGTGTGTAGGAACACCAAGGGCCTCACAAAGGAGTTCCAGGGGGTCCCCAAAAATAAAAACAAACAAACAAAAAAACTGTTACAAATATTACTTCTTATGGAAAAATAGCTACACTGTATATATTCAAGACAATAAAGAGGTAAGGATAGAGAGACAGAGGGTGAGAGAGAGAGAAGGAAAGAGAAAAAAAGATAGTGGGGGAGAGTGAGGATCCATTGCTGTCATGCCAAGGCTTAACACAGTGTGAGGTAAGCAATCCCTCATTCACCAAAAATAATGAAATCCAGAGATCCACATGAAAAATTGCTGCTGGTTCGTAGTGATTATTAAAAAATGCTCAGAATTATTTTTTGAATCATGTTTGCTTGTACACACAGTTAATTCTGCAGATCAGCACTATCCAAATCATCAGCATTAATACAGTCACATACTACAACATGGAAGTAGCCACAAGGAATTAGAAAATGTGGCTGATATTTCAGTACAGGTGTCACATAAATCCTTAAGGTGGCTGATTGCTTAAATGGTGACTACTTATCCTCACATTGCCCTAAAGCAGGCTGAAACCTTTAAAAAAATAATGAATGAATGCTGGCTGACAAGGTGCTCCACTGCCTGCAGTCTACCATTGCAGGAAAAACAATCCCTGAAACAGGCAGACATTATTTACTTATATGTGACAAACAGATTTCCCTGCATGAGTTGACAGCAGTTGTAGTGGGGGGGGGGGGGGGGGGGGGGGTGGGGGTGGGGTTAAATGTTAAATTATTTTAACACCATGAGTGCAATGCTACAGCGATGATGTTTTTCTGTTGCTGTAGCTATAGTTGTGGGAAGGGTTTGGAAAATGTTGCGGTTACATTAAAAAACCACAAATGTTGGTTCCCAGTTGTGCTGTCTTACTCAAACCAGTCCTGCATGTGCTTGAATTCCTGTGTGCATCCATGCAATTTAACATAGATAATTTCTTTCCCGTATTTATTAATTAAGATATACTTTGTTCAAGTACATTATTACCAACTTATTTTCCTGTGCTGCTAGATGTAGTGAAGGGCAAATGAGGTCCTATGAAACCCTAATATGGGTGGGCTGTCAACAAGGACTCATTGATAGGAATCAATCATAGTGATCTGCTGATTTCTTCATATAACCAACCAGGGAGTTTTTCCTTGCCACTGTCACCCTTGGTGTGCCCTTAGAGGGTTCAGGCCCTGATCTCTGTGAAGCTGCTTTGTGACGATGCCCTTTGTAAAACTGCTATACAAATAAAACCAAATTGAATTGAAAGCTAACCAAGGCAACAAGTCAAAGCCTGCAAACTTCAAATAACCATGCACCCTGGATTCAGGTTATAGAGTGCAGCTATAAATGTTTTCGCAACCAAGGGTGTAAAAGGTACTGCTGTTCATTCACCTCCGGTAGGATGAATGAGATCAGCCTCTGTTTTCTGCCAAGGTGCTGAAAATGGTGAACATTTTTTCTCTCTCTCCCTCTCTCCTCTATTAGGTTTATTTCATTAATATTTTTTGGTTAATCTTTGCTGATGAATGAGTGCCCTCAAATGGACTTGCTGAACGCTCTGTAATGTCCAGCCAAGTTGGGAGTGTTTATTTCTGATGGTGGAGTTATTCAACGTGCATTCCTTTCTTTACATGTTAAATGGTAACAGCATAACAGCACAGCACAACAAAGCAACAACAGAGGAAAGCAAGCAGACAAAAACCAAAAAAAAAAAAAATGTATAACATGATCCCCTGCAGCTCATCCAAAAAACCCCTCTCTGACACCCAGAATCAAAACAGCAGGTATCTATAGCATTCTGCTATGCTGCTGCATTGTTGTTTTTGTTTCAACTGAAGAAGCAGCATTAAAGGCTTGAAAATATTATAAAATAACCATGCTAAGGCATAGAGTATCTATGATGCATTGGTAGTCTCTGTCTTTACGTATTTTCGCACCTTTACCTGTATGTGTTATTCTAAAATGTATTCAGGACATTTTTGGGCGAGCTGCTCTTTTCTGTGTGGAGACGGGTGGGTGTAGCTAGAGCAGTGGAGCGTTTGTTGCTAGCTAGCTAGCCGTTGTAATGGCTCAGATACAGCAAAGCAAAAACAAGCCGACAGGGCTTGTTCAAGAACTAGAGCTAGCCTTGAAATTGCTTTCCACGGTGCTTCAGCTGAAGTTCACCAAGGGGATAGAAAGAAACTGATTGTTTTCTGTTGGATCTGTTAGTAACATTACCTCTAGCTGTCCAGCTAGGTTTGCAAGAGTCTGTTTTTTGACCAGAATGTTCAATTTTCAAATAATTTGTACATGTCTAGTTTGTGGTCCCGACCAGACAATGTAATGCCCGGTCTGAAAAATTAACTGATAATTTCTAATGAATTTCTGTGTCTATGGCTCACTTGGGAACTCAGGGGTGAGTGGGTGGGGCTGAAGATGGAGGAGGAGACTTCTTTGATTGTAAACATAGGCTAAAAAATACTGCATAGTATGCCTTTAAGGTTTTTTAAACTCATTAAGAAATTGGGAACAAACTCCACTCACTAGAAAAAGTCAAATGCACTTTCGTCTGCAGGAAAGGCTGCTACATTTCTGGTGCTTTGTCCTTAAAAGGCCCTAAGAACAAGACAAAAAGTAAAAAATGATAACATAAACTTGAAACCTTGCCTCCCAGTAAGCTTTATGTTTCCGGTGCTCATGATAGACTAACCCTAGTGGAAATTCCAGCTGGGTTCCAACCTGTTTTAAGCTTTTCCTACTGGTTTGGAAATGGACAAGCTGGCAACAAGATGGGGGGAGATAGCGACCATGCTGGCAAGGCTATGTCCAGCTGGTGGGCTAGACTGATACAAACAACAAACCATCACCAAATTCCAGATGGTATGCAGCTGGAGCAAAAGCTAGTTCCAAGAAGATTCCGTTTGAGGCTGGTAGCTGGAATTTCCACCAGGGAAGTGCGTTTTTGCCGCTGCTGGATTAGGGAACATATTCAGGGTAACAAGTATAATTTACAGTCCTGATGCTGCCTATTTCTGCTCAGTACTGCAGGAGCATATTGAAAGATGTTCAGGAGACGCTGATCTTTGGATCTGTCATCTTTAAGAATTTTCAGGATTATTTGTGACAGCAGTTATGCAAGTCCTTAGGAGTACAAATGATTCTGGGGAAGTTGAGGGGCCAGGAAGGATGTGGGTAGCTGCCATTCATCCAACTTGAGTATAAATGTAAAACTGTGGACAATTGAAACACATAAATATTAAAGATTGGGTGCAGAACAGGTGTGTGTGTGCCATGCTTTCTTCCAACAAATTTTTTTGGCTTCCTTTTAAAAATTGTTATCAGCCAATACAAATCAATGCTGCTTGACTCCTTTGCTTGACTATGCCACAGGTTTACAGTATGTAACTCCAGTCCTGGAGGGCTTCAGTGTCTGCAGTTTTAAATCCATCCCTGAAAGGCTGCACTGTCTGCAGGTTTAACAGTCCTGGAAGGTTGCAGTTTCTGCAGATTTAACTCCTGTCCTGGAGGTACACAATGGCTGCAGGTTTAACTCCAGTCGTGGAGAGCAGCAGTGTCTGCAGGTATTTGTGGTTTCCTTTTCATCACTGGCCAGTAAAGGCCTTGAGAACAAGGTGTGTGGATTCTGTTGCCACTTAAAGACTTAAACGAATTACTGGTGCTGAAAGACTCTAGAAAAACCAGCAGACCCTGCGGCCCTGTAGGAACGGATTCTGTCTCTCGTTGTTTAGAGGATTTCCAGCCCAGTATTGGTAACAAAGTAGAACGCGGTCTCAGGAATCTGTTTTAGTAACCCCATTCTCAATAGATTAGCTGGTGGGATAACGCAGCAGGGACCCAGTCCAAAATAAATAAAGATCGGAAAGTGGTTAAGTGTGCCGATGTCTCTCCGTGGACCTCTGAATCTCATGAAGCCAGCCTCAGTGGACAGCTTCCATCCGGCTCAGATTTGCAAGGGCTAAGCCTCCGGGCCCTTGCCCTGGTTAACATTTGCCAGACGTACCTACAGACAACAGTGACTCACACGGCAATTATCTGAGAAGGATGCAGTGTATACGCCCCTCCCTCATGCCCCACTGCACTGTTAACTGTGGCCCCATCCATGACTCACAAACAAATTGGACTGCGGTTGCTTTAAATTTGCGACAAGGCAAACAGGATGCTGCTTTGCTGTTTCTTCTTTTTTCCCCCTTGATTACACTGCAATGAGAACAATACCCCAAGCTAAACTGCTCACTTATGTGGCCTATTTCTGATAGCAGACTTTTTAAACCAGGCTTTAGTTCACAAACTAAATTGACATTACTCATGTTGTTAACATCAGTTAACTAACGAGCAACCGGCTCCCTCACCAAGCCAGGATTTGTTATAGGAGTGAGCAAGACTGCGGTCTAACTCTCCCCCCAGGCATCGCCATATTAACAAAAATAAGTTTGAAACTTTGAGTAATGGAGACAAAAAAAAAATGCCCATCCTGTTTGTTTTGAAAAGGAAGGGGAATCAATAACACATACATTCTTTCCCACTTATTAGCAGAACAGAAAATTATTGCTTGTATTATTTGCATAGACTGCTTTGTTGCTGCTTTTGTTTGTGTTGATCAGATTAACCTACAGGGTCCAAGTTAAACTACGTGGTCGCTCCCTGCACTTGGAACTGTACTTCCTTCTAGGGTTTTCAACACACTTGTTCCTGGTTATGGTTATACACTTTGTTGTACGTCGCTCTGGATAAGAGCGTCTGCCAAATGCCTGTAATGTAATGTGTCATTCTGGACATTCTGCACTGGGTACAATTGGTTAGTCACCTGCTGCTTGCATGGAAGTAGTACATGTCTGAACTGGATTGAAAGACTCACATGTTAACACTGGTATGAGTCCCTACAGTGACAGTGCTGCCTGTGGCCAGCTGCACCTCAGGTTGATGGATAATTGGCTGTTGCATTTCCTGCAGAAGGAGGTTTTAATTTGGCAGGACTGTCTGTAATGCACCAGCGTTTTGGCCAACCGTGTGCCTGTAGTCAGCCTACGGCAGCTGTGCATGACATGTTGTCCTTGGACACAATGACTGCGCAGCTGTACTGGTGGGCTGCAGCCTGGAGCATGTGCTACCACAGAAGGATTTTCCAATAATGGGCCTATGAATACAACTGAGCATTCTAAAATAGAGAGAGAGAAAAAAAATGAGAATAGCAACGACTGAAAAATTTCTTACCACAAAGATACTCCATCAAGAGGCCTTAAGTTTGCCACTCTGAATACGCAACATGTAAACTGCAAAATGAGTCTCTTGCACTTCCTCAGATTTGTGTCTTGCTCTGACTCATTATGCACGTACACGGAAAATTAATGCATAATGGCTTGAGACCATGAGAAAAAGACGCGCAAAAAACCCTCAAAGATTTACAAGGACCAAACAGGCTTGTATTATTTAATACATGAAAAATATTACTCCCCAATTTCCATGGAAAGCAAATGACATTTTTGTTTTATTTTCTTATGATGTGCACAAGGCTATTCTCAGGCTTCTTAATGTTAGCGTTTTTCCAGCAGGTTCAGGGTTTTTTGTGTAAATCAAATTTGGTGCATACATAACAATGGAAACATACTCAATCTCCATGATCCACAATAGTGGTGGTACTACTACTACAACAACAAGTACTACTACTACTACTACTACTACCACTACTACTAATAATAATAATGTGCCCTTAATTTGACTGGAGTTCAGTTGAGGTTTCAATTGTTATTTGCAGTGATTAGGCTAATTGTGAAAATTTGTGAATGTATGGGTTACTAATGTAGAGTATTACATTACAGGTAATTAGCTCTTATCCAGAGCTACTTACAAAACTTTTCCGTTTTACACAGTATCCAGTTATACAGATGGATATATAACAAAGCAATTCATGTTCATGCTCAAGGGTACAACAGCAGTGTCCTAACTGAGAATCAAACCTACAACCTTCAACCTTCAAACACAAGAAGCATGAAGTGGGTGCAACCCATGAGATACACACATATTAAAAGCCTTCACCAAGACAACCTTGATGGAATCAGCTGTAAACCTAACCATAACTGGACAGCTTCAGTTTGCATATTGTTTTGAAGAGAGATGAAAAAGGAGTTGCGTAATCACCATGAACAGTGCTTCAAATGGGCCGGATTGTCTTTGGAGGCGTCTCTGACCAGGAGCAGATAGCCATCCCTCCCCCCAACAGAATTTCTTCAGAATGACTTTGTGAAAAGAGGCTCTGGGTTTTCTCTGGGACTTCCTGTGCAGTGTGCAGAACACTTCCTGCCTGTTGGGTGCGCGCACAGATGTGTAAACACAATCTGTGGGCTGAATGAGTGAGTGAGTGAATGAATGAAAGTGTGTAAAGGCCCCGCATGGCCGCGCACCATTCAGAATGCGACGGCAGGGATAGGACTGGATTAGGGCTGTCACTATCAATCAAATCTGCTGAAAGACTATGCTTTTCAGGTGGCACAAACAGTCTCTGGCAGAGGGGCATTTTTTTGTTAGAGAGTTTTAGGGTGGGGGTTGAAGGAAGGGAGAGAGGCGGAGTGGTGCTTTTAGTCTCATGACTAAATGCAGGGAAGAGAAAAATGAATGGAAAAATGTTTCTGATGAGCGCACCCTGAGGACGGCAGGTGGATTTTTTTCAGCAGGTTAATGACAACAATAATTTGTCTACAACACCGAATGATATTTTTATAAAAAGTTTTTTGATGCCTCAAAGGTGTGAGGCTGTGGGTCTTTAGGAGGTGAACTGGGCATGTCACTCTGAGCAAGTTCGAATCCCAGTTGGGGCACTACCCTTACATCCTTGAGCAACGTGCTTGCTTCAGTAAAATATCCAGCTGTATAAATGTATTGTATTGAAAGAATGTAAGCTGTGCCATCTGCTTCTAATAAATCTCTAATGGTGGGAGGCAGGCACTGCAGTTCATAGAATCCTCCCTTAACTGTTTTTGCCGCCACCCCCCCCCCCCCCCCGCCAGATGCATCCATAGATGGGTATAGATCTGACCAATAAATCATCCTGTTCTCTTTCTGCTCCAGTGCTACATGCTTTCCTCCCACCTAAGATATTTCCCACCGATTCCCACTGAGGTGCCTGGGATATTACCCCTGTCCTCTTCAGTTGACTCCCCCATTCCTCCCTATTAAAAGCCCTCATCTATCATTGACTCCCATGCAGTTTATTCTGAAACACCCCCAGTGACTTTTTCCAAAATCCCTACTTTTGGCTTAAAATCCCCCAGTCTGCCAACCCTGAAAACAAACCTTCATCACTTCTGAGATTTGAAAAGCTGTCACGTGTCATATGAACCAATGATTTGATGTTTAGATTTGGAGAAGAAGTAATCTTTGATTGGATCAAACAAGTCAGTGACTGACACACTCATTGTAATCTGTTCCCCACACTAATATTTTATGGTTAAGTCTTGTGCAGAGATTGCTTTTGTGTGTCTATTGCTGCCTGTTTTCAGAGGGTAAATGTTCAGGAAACTCCACCAGAGTACTAGTCACAAACATGTTGAACAATGACTATTAAATAAAAATTCCTCACATTTTTTGACTTCCAAAATTAGGATTTGGATGCTGATATCAGCTTAGATCACCTGCCTCATCACAGCACAGTCTTTTCTGAATGACACCACCATGCTTAAATACAGTCCTGATATCAGCTTGGATCATCTGCTACAGTACATCACATCAGCTTCCGTATAGCCACGACACATCACTGTGGTTTTTACTTAAATTAAGTTTACAGCTTATAGTAGGTTCTGGTGGAAGGACCATGATAACAAATTGACTTTGCTACAACGCTACACTTTTTTTTCCGGTTTTGCTGCTGGCTGGGTGTGCCTTAAAAGCTGGAGTCCACATGGGTTTGGACCACCACCCACCCACTGGAGATATCTTGACAGCCCCAACCCCCCACCCCACCCCCCCCAAAAAGGGTGGACATTACTTGGAAATAAACTCACATAAACTCACATTTCATAACTCTGTTATTTCTAGTATGTTCCATATCCATACACCTCTCTGACCCCTGAAATTCTGAACAGAAAAGTGGTGACTAGTCTGGACAATGTAATCATACTACAGGATTGTTTATAATATTTCTATACTGTAAAATGCTTCACCGAAAGTCAGAATGTAAGGGAAGTATTTTCCACCTCCATTGCTTCATAGTGCTCTCACATTCTATACCCAAAAAATGAGAAAACAAACCCACCTACCAAAATTCCAAACTCAATGATCATGAATAAGGCTGGGTGTTCGTCACAGAAAGTACTGGCTGAAGTCACGGAGCAGTCACGCCAAAGTTGCCACCACTCTGGAGATCATTTCACTTAATTTCCCCTCTTTCATGCCACTCATTGTTACATGTACCTCCATTCGAGCACTTATTGTACTTTGTATTATTGTCCTAATGTTGTAGCTTGTACTTCCCCCTAGTTTGACTTAGCATAGGTTAGGTCAGAATAATGTTCACTACATGAACTGGACTGTGTTCTTGGCCATGAATAACTACGAAATGAGTATTGTACCTTATTGAACCTGTGTTTTGTAGTTGTTCAAATGACCTTGATATGCACGTCGCTTTAGATAAAAGCGTCTGCTAAATAAATGCAATGTAATGTTGTGGAAAATCAACATTAATTAAATTAATTAATAGATCTAATGCACAACATTGGGGAAAAATTTAAATAACATGCGCAACTGTAGCAGCAGTAACAAGTGCTTTACGTTTTAAAAACATCAACGGGTAGTTACTGGCTACGAGGAACAAGCAGCCTACGAATAATTTTGATAGGCTGGTGCATTTAAATGCGGAAAGAAAGAGCATGCTGTTTTGCCTTTAATTTAACAGAATGTTGTTAGATATAAGCATGCTCAAATTGTATTACTAAAATAAAACAAAATTACCGTGTGTCTGTTTTTATTTCTTTAAAGTTTTGTTTTGGTACAACGTGCTATACATTGCTAGGTTTGGCCTTTTGAAGGAGCTCCTCTTCTGACTGAATGTTACTGTAATGGGAGAAGTGCTGGACATCATCATTTTTGACAGAGGCCATCAAATGTCTGATAGAAACAACTGACAAGGAGTCTTGATCTCAGTGCATTCCAGAATCTGTATACATCATCACACTTTGTGTCTTTGCAAAATTGTTTAAAAAGCATAGGTATACCTTTAAAGATAACATTGTAGGCTACGTTAAGGTCCTGACAGTTAACATTCAAAACTGACAGAATCATGGAAAGCACAAAAC
The DNA here is from genome assembly GCF_018555375.3 of Anguilla rostrata. Classification (NCBI taxonomy): domain Eukaryota; kingdom Metazoa; phylum Chordata; class Actinopteri; order Anguilliformes; family Anguillidae; genus Anguilla; species Anguilla rostrata. The sequence continues at coordinate 27,568,278 of NC_057939.1, read as the reverse complement.
AATGGAGGAAATAGCAAAAAATGCAGAAAAGTCACTGAACTGCCAAAAAAATCACAGAATCACCTGTGACTTCTGTGACAAACACCCAGCCTTAAGCCAGCCTTAATCAAAACACTACTGTGTTGCAGCATGGCCACTAGGGGGCTGTGCTATTTTGCCAACCCTTGAATTACGTAGGCTGAAAAACACAGAAAAACAGTTGGTTGGAGTATTTATTAATATAAACTAATTTGGTTGCATCCGGTCACATGTTTATGGGTGGTAGGCGCTAATGACCATATGTACTTCTATGAGCACTCCACTAAATACTGCATCCGAGATTTTGCAGGCCTGTTTTTATGAAGTGCAGGCACAAAAAGGCCTTTTGCTTGTGATTTACAATGAGGGGGTGTTTTGATGCACAAGTTGAAAGGATAGAGGTGGTAAAGGTGATGCGATTTCTTTTATTGCACAGCCGGTGTGGTTTTGGCAGCACAGTGTCCGTTCTCTCAATCAAACGGTGCTATAAATCTCCGCGCATCTGCACTACACACGAGAACAAAGGGAAGAGCTATAAAACATTACGACGCAACGTGCAGATTTTCGGCTTCCCATTTCTCTTCATGCCGCAGCGGCAACGACACCTTTTCACAGTGTTTCAGAGCCTTTTCCAGCCCATAGCCATACAATGACAAGACAAGATGCTGTGGTTGCTGATGTTTTATGTTCTTCAAAAGATCACTGATAAATGTCTTCATAATCATTTTGCCTGTTTCATATCGAAATTGGAAAAATGTTAAAATCGTTAATATTCATTTCAATTCAATACAATTCAATATTGTCTGCATTTAGTTTGTCATATTTCAGAATTTTATTCCTGACAACAATGGCTAAAGAATGCATTGTCTAATACAATATACAGTTGTACATTTTGCAAGCATGCAAATGATATGTAAGTGCAGTAACAACTTGGAGGTATTTTTACTGGTTGATTAAAAGTTGACAAAATGTGCTTTATATTTCATCTGCAAGGACCATTGAAGTTTGTAACCATACTGTAATTATTTAAAATGATTTTATGAAACGTGATGTTGAAAGAAAATTCAAGGCCTGAAATTAATTTGACTAATTTTATGAGTTGTAGCATTGATGAGCAGAGTCGGGCAGGACTATGGAGTTGAGTTTCCACAAATGCACATAACACATGCACGCACACATGCACATACATACATGCACACACACACAAACACACACACTCGCACTCATTCACCTACAGACACACATGCATGTGTACACACGCAGAGCTATCGAGCTTGTACTGCCCTCTGTTGGTCCTCACGGTGTCAAACAGTTGTCATAAAACAAACAAAAAGTAATTTTTTTTCACTGTGGCTATGCTTGCATTATTGTTTGCTGTTTCCGGATTAATTGTACTAATCAATACTTTGCAAACTTCTGAGGGAATTGTTTCCTCCCAATCTGTTTAGAACACTGGGAAAATGTTACAATTACCTGCAGGCCAAAGAGAGAATTTGAAATGGTGAGTTCATGTCAATATCAGAAAGTACTATTGAGTGTTTTGTTTCACAAGATGAAACAAAGTTTTTTTTGTTGTTCATTTTAACTCAAAAGCAGAAATCTGTGGGCTTTCGGCATGACCTTCTGGCTTCCTCAGTACACTCCACAGGCTTTTTCCGCCTCACCACCGGTAGTTATTACTTAGAGAAATCCCAGCAAGCATCTGTGGTATTTCTCTGGGCTCCTTATGGTATGTGCTCTTCTGCAGTCTGCAGACATAGCAATTAATGCCTTGCATAAATCACATGGAGAGAAGAGGGCAGCCACCCAATCCAGATTGTCTGCTGCGAGTTTGTGTGTGTGCTTTTATGGATATACAAAGCTGGGATTGTGTGTGTGCACGTTTATGGTTATATTATTTGTCTGTGAGAATGCCTGTGTGTGTTTTTGTGTGCTTGGATATATACTGAGCATGTGCATGGACCTGCATTAGCATATTAAATGTGTGTGCGTGTGTGTGTGTGCATGTACATGTGCGTGTGTGTAGTTCTATACCTCTGTGGGTATATTGTGTTGTGTGTGTACATATGTATGTATGGGCATATCAAGCATGTGCACCTGTAGGTTGTAAGTAGTTTCTCCAGGAGGCACTAGAACAGTCCATTCTTCCCATTCAGTGCACACAACCAACACAATAACTGACATCAGTGATGATCAGTCTGTGAGGACATAAATCATAAATCACACAATACGTGTAAGTCAGTTACATTGTCAAAGTACAATTGTTACCATGACAATAATAAGCATAAACAACAAGGATATTTAACTGTAAAATCAAAGATTTTGACTGGTGATACGAGTATGTACAGACTCAGCTGTGAATACTTCTGTAGGCTCTGAAAGACCTTCCCCTCTGTGGCCTCTCTGACAACAAACAACACCAATTTAAGTAAATAAACAATAATAGTTTCCTGATTTCTCAAGGTCTGGAATGCACGCTAGTTAAAATTCCAGAAATTCTGTGACCATTCTGTAGACAGCCCAGAGCAAATGCAGCTTTTGCAAATGGGTTCCGAGATTAATCTGGAATTTCAAAGTAAGAGTGTAAGCAATGGCTTCCGAGGACAGGCTAAGTATATTCATAAATTCATAAATTTATCAGGTTATACACACATGCACATACATATCTCCTCTGGTTTTTGCCAGTGTGGGCATTTTTAAAGGGCTACTAGACTGGAAAATATAGTCTTTAACAAAACATTTTAATTATCGTTTAAATTTTCACACCTTAAGTTCTGCATGAAGCATACCTAGATGTTGTAGTTGTGGGCACAGGCAGAGTTGGTATGCACTCATATTGCAGAACAGTTTGATCATTTTCTTTGTTATGCATATGTTTGGCAGTAACAGCTGCAGGTGTACATATTTGGCATTGCACAATTTTTTTTATTTTTATAAAACCCCCCCCCCCCCTTTTCATGACACTTACATGTTGCCCCATCCCAGCACTTCTTTGGTAATTTGTATTTGTCCTAATACTGTAGCTTATTCTTCTGCCTAGTTGGCTTTGCAGAGGTTAGGTCAGAATAGTGTTCACTGTGTGAACTGTGTTCTTGGCTAGAAATAGCTGTACAAAATAAGTATTGTACCTTACTGAACCTGTGTTTAGCAGTTGTCTATGACCATGAAATGCACTTTTTGTACGTCGCTTTGGATAAAAGCGTCTTCCAAGTAAATGTAATGTAATGTAATGCAATGTAAAGGCAAGCCAAACCAGCTTCCCTCACAGTTATGCTAAAGAAGATTCAAAGGGTTCCATTGCCACCTTGTGGAAGAAGTTCAAATAAAACTTTTAAATTTCAGGTTATGTCTAGCCTGTTTATTAAATTCTGTTGGCTAAGGCTATCCAATCCTGTTCCTAGACAATACCGTCCTGTAGGTTTTCGTTCCAACCCTAACAAAGTACACCTCATTCTATAGATAGAGAGCTTGTTGAGCAACTAATTAGTAGAATCTGGTGTGCTAATTTAGAGGTGAAATGAAATCCTACAGACCTTGAGGAACAGGACTAGGCAGCCCTGCTGTAGGTGTAACACACACATTCAGTTATGGGGCACCATCTGGCAGTACAATTACCAGTTTTAGTTTATAGCCTTTCACCTGGAGAAGAGGTCTTGAACACTGGTCCTGCAGACCTGCAGACCCTGGTCCTGCTGGGATTCCTGGTCCTGGAGGGTCATTTGGTCTGTTGGGGTCCCTGATCCTGGGGGGTCTCTTTGTCTGCTGGGTTCCCTGGCCCTGGGGGGTCATTAGGACTGTTGGGGTCCCTGGTCTTAGGGGAGCATTTTGCCTGTTGGGGTCTCTTTGTCTGTTGGGGTCCTTGATCCTGGGGGGTCTCTTTGTCTGTTTGGGTCCCTGGTCCTGGAGGGTCATTTGGTCTGTTGGGGTTCCTGATCCTGGGGGGTCTCTTTGTCTGTTGGGGTCCCTGGTCCTGGGGGGTCATTTGGTTTGTTGGGGTCCCTGGTCTTGAGGAAGCACTTTGCCTGTTGGGGTCTCTTTGTCTGTTGGGGTCCCTGGTCCTGGGGGGTCATTTGGTCTGTTGGGGTCCCTGGTCTTGGGGGAGCATTTTGCCTGTTGGGGTCTCTTTGTCTGTTGGGTTCCCTGGTCCTGGGGGGTCTCTTTGTCTGTTGGGGTCCCTGGTCCTGAGGGGTCATTTGGTCTGTTGGGGTCCCTGGTCTTGGGGGAGCATTTTGCCTGTTGGGGTCTCTTTGTCTGTTGGGTTCCCTGGTCCTGGGGGGTCATTTGGTCTGTTGGGGTCCCTGGTCTTGGGGGAGCATTTTGCATGTCAGGGTCTCTTTGTCTGTTGGGGTTCCTGATCCTGGGGGGTCTCTTTGTCTGTTGGGGTCCTTGGTCCTGGGGGGTCATTTAGTCTGTTGGGGTCCCTGGTCTTGGGGGTGCATTTTGCCTGTTGGGGTCTCTTTGTCTGTTGGGGTCCCTGATCCTGGGGGGTCTCTTTGTCTGTTGGGTTCCCTGGTCCTAGGGGGGTCATTTGGTCTGTTGGGGTCCCTGATCCTGGGGGGTCTCTTTGTATGTTGGAGTCCCTGGTCTGGGCTCAGGGCTGATAGGGGGCTGTGTCAATCTCTGGATCCCATGCAAACCTCTGGCCTGAATTACTTATCAAACTCTGCTATTATCAATGCTCACTGCAACAATTTCTGCTGTCAATTTGGGAGGATGTAGGTAAGTGCCTCTCTTATCACACTACAATTCACTAGTCATGCTTGCATTGACAGGGGTCAGAGGAAGACACTTCATGTGCAGCTTAACAGGTGGATTGGTAGGCATCTAATTGACCAGCAGGGGTTGCTAGTGAGCGATGAGGCGCTACTATCTTGGCCGAATGAATCCCTCCAATACCTGGGGGATCCTAGAGCCAACTGTGCTTTGCCCTGCGGGACACAGTCCACACTAGCACAAGTTAGACTGCGGGATCCATCCACTACAGCAGTGCCTTAATATGATTAGCCACCAATAACCTGCTCTTTAACATAATTATTTACAATTGGTCTGTCATTTTTTGGCCAAGTTTCTTCAGCTCATGAATGATAGCTGAAGACTACTTGCGTTGCCAGTTCTAATTCCATGAGTGAACCTGCCTTGGTGTTTACAGCAAAACATTAAATGAGTCACAGTTGATGCCAATGAAAATCTTGCAAATGCACCAGCTGCCCGGGAACTACTTCCTCTGTTCTACTCAGTCCATGAGAGCACTAATCACATCTCAGAATGAAAAGAATGTTGCTGAACTGTTGTTTTCTCACAATGATGGCAGAGGGCACTACTGGCCTTTCCACTCGCACTGCCTCTGACCTGGAACCATTTCTGATCATGAAAACCTTTCAACTAGATATACCTGTCATTTTATCCTAGCTTTTCTTAAACTGGTCTCGCAAACACAGTACCACTGAATGTACAAAATTGCAATTTTAGTTTTGAGACTGTTGAGGATTTTGATTCTAGGTGAGACTGTTCTCACACCTTTTAGCATGGTGCTTATTAATTACAGATGTGTTGATGTAGGCATTATGATATGGAGTAAAAACACACAAATATCTATCTGTACAAGTGGTTAATTTGTACAATACTCAGAAAGTTAAACTGAAAGGAACCCATGGATAGCATGTAAAATTCTAGTACCTTCCATTACATCCATTTAGCAGATGCTCTTATCAAGAAAGGCTTACTGTGTATGTGAGTTAACTAAACTAACCAATAACAAAAAGACATATTTTAAATATATACAGATTTCTCACTTTAATAGCAGAGATAGCAGAGAAGGCAGCAGGAGAATTGGATTGAGACTTTAATCAGGATATGAACACACAGAAAACCAAGAGAGCTCAAAACAAAAAACCAAACACTCGAGTCTATGTACAACACTCGCCTGATCAGAGGCCAGCACGCAGCATTAGGCATGAGGGCTCAAGAATCAGTAAGGAGCAACTAGGCAGAATAACAAGGCAGAATAATTGATATAACTAATTAGCTCTCAAATTGCAAACAGGTGAACACATAATCACATAATCAGCATTCATGATGTGAAAGTAAAGGTGGACGTGCATGGGCCGGGGCAACAGGAGACGGTATGTGACTGGAATGATCCAACAAAGAATTTTTAAAGGGCCAATGAAGCGAGCCAGTTTGTGGGACTCCACCTGAAGGAGAAGGTTCTGGGTTGATAGCCACACCATCTGCTTGAGTCTGAATGATGGCGCAGGGCTGCGGTGCTGGTAGGCCTGACACTCCTGTCTGTGAGAGGCTCATTGAACCAAGCTTTTAGCTTTTTTCCAGGTCTGGAATGTTAAATTCCTGTTCGGGAAACAATGGAGGCTGGAAGCTGTATTGGCACACAAAGGGAGGCATCCCAATGGAAGAGTTGTGCAGGGTGTTATGAGCATATTCTGCCCACATGAGATGTCTACTCCAGGTTGAATGGTTGGCAGAGGTGAGGCAATGCAAGGTGGTTTCCAAATCCTGGTTGTTCCACTCACTTTATCCGTTGAGGATGGTAGCCTGATGAGAGTCTGACTTTGGCACCCAGAAGCATACAGAAGGCTTTCCAGAATTGGGAGGTAAATTGGGACTGCTGGTCAGACACAATATCTTGGGGAAGGCCATGAACTCGGAAGACGTATTGTGCCATTAATTCAGCAGTTTCGTGGGTTGAGGGGAGTTTGGGCAGGGGAATGAAGTGGCAGGCTTTGGAGAAATGGTCCAAGATGACCAGGATGGCGGTGTGGCCATGTGAAGGAGGCAGACCAGTAACAAAGTCCACTGACAGATGAGATAGGTAGTCTTGGAATGGGAAGAGGATGGAGGAGACCGTCTATATAAGTTAGCAAACCCAAGGAAGCATTGAACTTGCTTCACTGATGTGGGAGTGGGCCATTCTGTGACCACCTGGGTCTTGCTGGGATGTACAGTGGGCTCCAAAATTACTGGCACCCCTGACTGGCAATGCGCAAAAAATACTTAAAAAAATATAAACAATATAATTATAGAGATAAACTCTAATACCAACATGTGAGATGTTTGTTGTCACGGAACCATTTCTGTGTGGATCTTGAGGTATGTTTTGGGTCATTGTCTTGTTGGAAAGTCCACCTACGGCTAAGTCTCAGCCTTCTGGCAGAGGCAACCAGATTGTCAGCCAAAATTGCCTGATACTTGGTGAATTCATTATGCCATCAATCTTAACCAGTGCCCCTGGACCTCTGGAATTAAAACAGCCCCAAAACATCACTGACCCACCACCATATTTCACCATGGGTATGAGGTGCCTCTCCTTGTATGCATCTCTGTTTCGACACCAAACATGCCGATGCTGTATCTGACCAAAACGTTCAATTTTTGTCTCATCTGACCAGAGCACCTTCTTCCAGTCATAATTTAAATGATGTTTGGCAAACTCCAAGTGCTTGCTTCTGTGTCTTGGGGTCAGAAAAGGCTTTCTTCTGGCAACCCTTCCAAAGAGCCTGTGGTTGTGGAGGTGGCATCTGGTGGTGCTTTTTGAAACCTGGTGACCCAAAGATGCCACCAAGGCCTGCAATTCTTTCACAGTGATTCTTGGGGATTTTGTTGCTTCTCTCACCATCCTCCTCCCTATCCTGGGGGGCAAAATACATTTGCGTCCTCTACCCGTGAGGTTTTCAACTGTTCCATATCTTCTGAATTGTTTAAATAATTGGCCTGACAGTGCTCAGAGGTATATTCAATTGTTTGTGGATCTTCTTGTAGCCATTACCAGATTTATGAATGTCTATGACCATCTGTCTCTTTTGAACTGCCAGTTCTTTTGTTTTCTTCATGGTGTTGGATGACAAAGGGATATTACATGCGTGTTACCTCATTGTTATACCCTAGTGAAACAGGAAGTGATGTAATGGCTCAATATAGTTCCTTAAGACTTAGATAAACTTAAATAAGTGGAATTTAGTTCCTGGTTTAATTTTGGTAGATGTTATTTACAATAATCTTTAAGGGTGCCATTAATTGTGAAACCTTGATTTGGAGAAAATTGATTTTTAATTAAATCAATAAATGATTTTGGTTGGTTCCATTGGAACATTAATATAGTAGAGTATTTCTCACTTGTTGGCATTTTGAGTTCATCCTTATAATTACATTGTTTATATTTTTTAAAATATTGTTTGTGCATTGCCAGTCAGGGGTGCCAGTAATTTTGGAGCCCACTGTATTTGAATGCAGCCATTGGAGATGATGAAGCCCAGGAATGAGATGGTGGGGACATGTTACTCACACTTCTCTTGCTTGACAAGGAGTTATTTGTCCAGCAGGCAACGTAGTACTGCTCTGACATGCTGTTGGTGGTCCTGGAGAGAGCTGAAGAACATAAGAATGTCATCTATGTGGACGAAGAGGAATCTCTTGAGCATGTCATAGAGAACATTGTTGATGAAGGCTTGAAAAACGGCGGCGAGTTGGCCAGACCAAACGGCATGACTAAGTATTCATAATGACCAGTGGGGGTGATGAATGCGGTCTTCCATTCGTCTCCTTCTCTTATGTGGACCAGGTTGTAGGCATTGTGCAAATCCAGCTTGGTAAAGACTTTGGCCCCCTGAAGCAGTTCAAACGCTGTGGACATGAGAGGATGTGGGTAACAGTTCTTCACCGTGATCTGTTTAAGGCCGCGGTAGTCAATACATGGACAAAGCCCACCCCCTTCTTGTCAACAAGGAAGAAGCTGGCACTAGCGGGCAAGGGGGATGTGCGAATGGCTCCAGTGCCAAGGGTGTTTTGGATGTATTCCTCCATGGCCTTGGTCTCAGGTGCAGGTAGGGAGAACAGTCAACCGTGGGGGGGAGGGGCAGGTACCAGGCAGCAGGTCGATGGCACAGTCGTATGGGCGATACAGGGGAAAAGAGCCCAAAAGAGAGCTGAAAAATGTTTTTAACTGAATACCTCTATAAGGTCTAAATAAGCAGGGGGAACTCAAGAAGACTCGAAAAGAACAGAGGGATCTGGATAAGTCTGGCGGGGCATGGACAGGTAGCATGGCATGTGGGGCCCCACTCAATGAGAGCCCCAGTGAACCAGTCAATGCAGGGGTTATGAAGTGCTAGCCAGGGGAGGCCCAGGACCACAGGAAACTCAGGAGAGTGGATGAGGTAGAATTCGGTATTTTCCTGATTCTTTTTCCACACAGAGCCTCACGGGGGTAATAAGTTGTTTAATGCTACCAGAGCCTAGTGGTCTACCATCCAGGGCAATGACAGCAAGAGGCTGATCAAGACTGGCGGTAGGGATTTTGAGTTTCTTTGCAATGCAAATGTCCATGAAATTTCCAGTGGCCCCAGAGTCTACAAATGTCTTGAGATCATGAGTGTGGTTATCCTATGACAGAACACAAGAGAGATTGACACCAGAGAAAGCAGAAGAGGGAATGCTATTTTGACTTGTCACAGTTTTCCCCTCCCTGGAACGAGTTTGAACTTTTCCCGCCAGCTTGGGACAAGTGTTCCGGAAATGGCCAAATTCCCCACAGCACAGACAACATTCCTCTACCATTCAGATTGGGATAAACGGGTCCTGCCGGGATGCATGGGTTTCTCCCTGTTTGCAGGGGGTGCTCTGGTCATGGTGAGTGAGTGGGGAGTCATTTTGAGAGAGTTTTGGAGGAAGCCGGGAGTTAAGCTGGCACATGTTTCAGGGTTGGATTTGTGTCTGCGTTCTCTGTGGTGTTCTCGCATGCGATTGTCAATACAGATAGCAACAGCGATGAGAGATTACTTGTCTTTGATGGATTCCCGGGAAGCAATTTTGTCCTTTATGCCCTCAGACAGACCGTGGTTGAAAGAGCCAAGGAGGGCCTCCAGATTCCATTGCTTTCTGTGGCGAGAGTGCGGAACTCAATAGCATAATCTGCAATGCTCCGTGTGCCCTGACGGAGTTGGAGAAGACGGGACGCTACCTCATTGCAACTCACTGGATGGTCAAAGACTCGCTTTAATTCTGTGGTGAACATGTTGAGGTTGGCACATGACGGAATTTGTTGTTTCCATAAGCCTATGGCCCAAACTAGGGCTTTTCCAGTAAGAAGGGAAATGACATATGCAATTTTGGATTGATTGGTGGGGAAACAGAGAGGCTGGAGTTTGATCAGCAGGGAGCATTGAGTTAGGAATCCACAAAATTTTTCAGGATGTCCACCGTGTCGTTCCGGTGCTGGTATGTGGGGTTCTTTGTATTGGGTTTGCGGGGGGAGTTGGGCATTTAACTGGGGAGCAGAGGATGTGGCATTGACAAGGTTGTCTTGTGGGGCTGGCTGTTGAGATGGCTGTTGTTGTTGTTGGTGGCTTGACTTGACTTGACTTGGTGTTGAAGCGCATCGGTGAGGGATTGTAGCCTGGTGAGGATTTTCTGTAGTAGCTGGTTGTGTCTTCCAATAGTTGTTCCCTGGTAGCCGAGGGTTGAGCAGAGCTGAGCAATGTCGGCGGCATTGGTCTCTGCTGGGTCTATGTTGATGACTCAGTTTTGCTGTGACGGTGGTGGTGGTGGTGAACCTATGTACTACGCACAGAGAGCACCTGGTCAGAGGAGCACGGAGCATCAGGCATGAAGGCTCAAGACTCAGGAGTGAGGAGCAAAGAAACTAGGTAGAATAAATGGTACAAATAATTAGCTCTCAAATTGCAAACAGGTGAACATATGATCGGAGGTCATGATCATTGTCACTGTCTGGTGACCTGCAGGAGGGGATGCAGCTCGAGTCCTCACAAGGTTCCAATGGTGCTGCTGCACCAGCCCATTTGCCCCATTTTTTTTTACTATTTTTCCTCCCGTTACCTGCTGCTGCCCATCCTTGCCTTTCTACCTGTCCTGTCTTGCCCACAAGACTAGATTATGGTAATGAATATCTTTCCCAGCTTCAATCACAGTTTATTATGCTGCACATACCACTCAGTGCACACTGTTATGACCCATCGTGAGTTTACTGTTTACATTTAGGGCACTCAATTGCAAAAATATCAACCAACTTACTGGAAAATCACGTGCTAAGACACGGGACTTGCAACTTAAGGGGAATGGAAAGCAACAAGATAATAACTTTGTTATTATTTAATAATAACTAATGTAGAGAAGGTTTGTAAAGTTATTAACTCAATCTCCTGCTCAAAGGCAAAGGATATATATGGGATGGACTCTGTATTTACAAAGAAGCACTGATAACCCCAATAACTAACTTAATCAACTTATCTATACCACAGCATACTGGCCCAAGAGCATGGACGTTGGCCATTGTAACCCCTATTTTTAAAGCTGGAGATGCCCATGAAGTGAACAATTACAGACTAATAAGCATATTACCAATAATCGCAAAAGTCACTGAAAAGGTTGTAATGGAGCAACTAACTGCACATTTGAACAATGGCAATACCCCCCTCCATCCCATGCAATTTGGTTTTAGAGTAAATCATTCAACTGAGACGGCTTGCTGCTACCTCCTGGAGACAATAAAGTCCAAGTTGGATAAAGGCTGTGTTGTTGGAACTGTCTTTCTTGATTTCTGAGAAGCATGTGATACTGTTAACCATCAGGTTTTACTCTCCAAACTGTCTAATTTAAACTTTTCTTTTAACACCATTAAGTGGATAGTCATATTTATCCAATATCAATAAATTGTCAGCCTCAAGAATGAGTGTAACGGGTATGCCACAGGGGTTGATCCTTGGCTCCTTACTCTTCAGTCTTTATATCAAAGACTTCTGTATGTCATGGAGCAAATGTACAAATGTCTGCTGATAACACCATTATACCACTTATAACAAAAATGTGGAGGAAGTGGCACACAAACTTACATCAGTAATGGAGAAACTGTTGCGGTGTTCTTTTCAATCAGACAAAACATCAAATCCTATCCTGATATTCTCATTTATGGTGAAAAGTTTGAAAATGTTAATTAATTTAAATATCTGGGATACAGACTTAAATTTAAATTCCTGTCTAGTCCGTCTACTTTGCTGATCAGATCTCATGTTTGCCTACTGACTCACACATTCCCTTCGACTCCAATTCTTGCCTTAGACCTTCTAACCCAGTGATTTTGTGTGTTTGACCATTTGCTCTTGTATTCCATTCTTGCCTAGACTCTCTGCTTTGTTTGCTGATTGGATTTCGTGTTTGACCATTAGCTCATTCTCAAGCCTGACTCTCATTTTGCCCTCTGTTCAATGAATAGTGACTCTGGTTAGTGTGTTCCCTCTGGTTAGTGTGGGACACTACTTTGTTATTTTGCTTTGTTATTTGTTTCATATATTATTTTGGAAGGTAAGGCTGTGTGAGATTTTAATCTTCATTGAGGGTACGCTATTCAGCCAATTGGTTCTCAGACTGCAGACTGATTATGTGATTATGTCTTTGTGCATGCACTGCAGCTTTACCCTACATTTAGTGCAACATACTTCAGTGGTGACTAATGAGAATAATTCCCTTCCCCAGGTTGGTTTAAGACAGAGAAGTGATGCTGATATTGTGATGCTATGAATAATTAATCTATTCAATAAAGCACTGGGGGAGCAATGTGGTATAATGAGTAAGGAACTGGTCTTGTAACCTAAACATCACAGGTTCAATTCCTGGGTAGGACACTGCCGCTGTACCCCTGAGCAAGGTACTTAACCTGCATTGCATCAGTATATATCCAGCTGTACACTATAAATGGATGCAATGTAAATACTAATTTAAAAGTTTTGTAAGTCGCTCTGGATAAGAGCGTCTGCTAAATGCGTGTAATATAATGATACATTTACGAGCAGGTTCGTAATACTCGCTCCCCAACAGTGCTGTCATGATGGGAGAAGTTTTCATAATATAGTCCTTATGGATGATACCTCTTCATCTGTACAAGTTGCCCAGCATAGAAAGGGAAGGTAAGTCATTTTACAGTTTTTGAAGTAATTGGTAAATATGATGCATGCTTTCTATCTAAAAGCAATGGTGCCAAAATTAACCGGCTCAGTTCATTTAATGTCTCTAAAAATGGTGACCATCTTTACATGGAGGTATTTTATGAAATGCCATAGCCTAATGAATATATGTCAGTATTATTCTTTTGATGTAATACAGGGATCAGGGATGTTACCTCAAAAAATCCAATTTTGTTCTTAATGAATGAAAAAATGTGAAAGGTCATCATACATGTAGAAAACAACAATCCTTAGAAAAAACAAAGGGGGTCCTATGCACTTTTGGTGCTTGACCCCCTAATAATAATCCTAGCATAAACAATAGGGGTCCTACACATGCTTGGTGCTTGCCCCCCTAATAACCTGATTTATGACTGTTGTGCACCGGTGCCTAAAGGTAAGAGAAAGCACTGAAGCAGACAGATTTATGAGTCTGGGGTCAGCTTACTGCCCTAGGCCACTGAGGAAAGGGCAGAGACATTAACGTAACTGAAGCGTGTTAATTTTAGGCGACTCGCCATGGATAGCAGGAAGGACAACATTAAGGCTTGCTCCATAATGACCACCAGGGGTGGTGTGTGGTTTCTGAAGAAGGCAAAAGTCACACTGAAGGACACTTCTGTGTCAGACTCCACACAACATGGCATGTTGGGAACAATACCTGTGCTTGCTTTACGGTCATTTATCATGCAGTTAATTTCCAATGTTAGGAGGCGGCATGACTGATCCTTTAATCTGCCAGTACATATTCAATGCATTCATGAGCAGCCCTCTCTAATAATTGTCATTAACTGGCTGTTCATATAGCAAGAGAACATGCTGCAGTCATAAAAAAAGAAAGAATTAATGCTAAATCAACAGATACAGAATTAGTAACTCATTTAAGTAGTAAAGGGTAAAAGCACTATCTAACCTAAATGTAACAACAGTTTGTGACCTAAATTTGTGGCTTGTTCTACCAGACTGTACAAATGATTTTGCTCTGGCTCTGGAGTTTTCAGCCGACAGGTAATGTATTTGCATTTGACAAACACTACCTTTAGTGCTGCTGTTTAGGTTGTGTGTTCAGTGTGTCTGGACTGCAGAGGTGTATCTCACAGACACCAGCCATGGCTATATTTGTTCCCATTTATCACTAGATTATACTGAATCATGAAGAAGCATTTGTCTACGGAGGTGCTGGTGATATTGTGGGGTAAATCGTGTTACTGATTTTGCATGCACGCACGCAGCCACGAGAGCCATGGAGCTCCACCTTCTTTTGTCTGCAGATGTGTTCACAAGCTTTTTTCTAATTTATTTCCATACGGAGCAGTAACTTGTCATTTTGTGAGTGCAATTGAATAGTAGCGACCAAAATGCATTGTTCATAAACAATGGGAGGCAAAGGGAGACGTTTGTGTAAGCTCGCACAAGAAAATGCCACATTGTGTATACTGAAAGGTATCAAAGTTTCAGTTCAGTAACAATAAAAATGTTAAATATTTGATACCAAGTGAACTTTATTTTAATGATAACTGTATTTTTAATCATTTTAATATGTTTTGATTATTAAAATAACAATAAGTCTTCTCTCCAATTTATTTTTCAGGTCTTGTGGCTTGCATCTTTCATGGAAATGTTCATTACATTTTAACTTTGTAATAGCTCTAGTGATGTTTGCTTAGGTTAAATGCACACTTTTTCTAAAAGTACATTTTGGTATTGGACCTTTGAAAACCATATTGCTAAAGTTAACAGAATAGCAATTTACATTTTAACCAATCAGTGGTGCATCTGTTTGGTGGGCTTGACGTGAATATCCAAATAGCATGGACTGTGTCAGACACACAGTACAAAAATACATATAAAATACAGTTTTTTATTTGTTTTTTCACTTCATTCTTACTGAAATTTCAGTTCATTTTAATATATTTCAGACCACAAAGTATTTCTTTACCTTAAACACTTAACAGCCTAATATGAAACATGAAAGGGAAAGGATGGTTTCCATAGATTCAACCCCTCATTGTGATCGTTGTTTTACACCTTTTGACTGGACCATCACAATGCAAAGAGGCATGATTTTAACACGGACATTAAATCTGTTGCTGCTTGAATCCTTGCCAATGTTTAAGTGCTCAGGAACATCTGCCAAGAGATTTACTTTGCATTTGTTTTTTGTATACGCTGATAGACAGTCAACAGACACAAAGCCCTTTATATTAAGAGCAAGACGCCCGTGTGCCTGAAAACAAACCTGTGACACTTCAAACAGTAAAAAGCACATCTGTTACTGTTGGCTCTGTCATGCGATACAAGACAGAACATCCGTCAGAATTGCACTGTAGTCCTGCAGTTCAGGCTGCTGACCAGCAGGTGGCAATGAAGCTCCAGGTCTCTCGACAACAAATCTGACTAGTCTGTTTTACGAAATGCAGAGTGTCCTTACTCGGCCCCATCGCCTGTCAGCACCTTTTCCTCTATCGCAGTACCAGCTCATTTGTGAAAGCGAAAGTTAAAGATAAGAAAAAGAAGAAAAAATAAAACACAAAGCTTGAAAATTATTTTTAAAAAATATTTATTTTTGTGAGTGCTGGCTTTTCTTTACTTTTTGTAATGTTTTTATTGCTTCAATGCACAGAGAACATTGAACAACAGGAGAACAAAGACCCCTGGAAGATAAAAACCCAATCCTACTGCTGGTGGGACAACCAAGTGTGGCTTACTGCTGTAGACCCCAATTTACAGAACAAAAATGTCATATATTTGTCATTGTCATATATAAAACACTAATATATTAATACATTTATAATACATTTGAGTTCTGAATATGTAAGCACTCCAAATATATTTGGAAATACATTTTCATATTTTCTGTATATATTCACATACATAATGTTGATTACATTCAGATATACCCTGCATTGTGCAGTGTATTCCTAAATATTATTCAATATACTTCACAAAAAACCTACAATGTATTGTACAAGTAACAGCATAATATTTCAGAAATAAGTCAGGAATAAGATTTGACATTATTTGTATGTGTAGTTAAACTTTGAAAATGTGATCAGAGTTGTATTAATTTGAGAATGGCAACATAATCGATCTCCATATTTGGGAAAATATATTTTAGTTGTGTAAGTGTCTAGCCCTGAGTCATGCGCCTGCATTATTTTACTATTCTGGGGGTCTGTACTGAAGATCAGCCTGACTTAGAGGTCTGTGTTCAAGATTAGCCCGGTATTATGGGTCTGTACTGAAGATCAGCCTAGCATTATGAGTCTGTACTGAAGAACTTCCTGGCATTATCAGTCTGTACTGAAGATCAGCCGGTGCTATGGGTCTGTACTGAACATCAGCCTGGCATAGTGGGTCTGTGTTACAGCACCTCTCCCCTAAACACACCCAGACGAGAGGAGGGATGCAAATCTGTCTGAGGCGGACATATTGAGCCCCCCCCACCTCCCCCCTCCTTCCCAAGGCAGACATATTGACCCTCTCCCAAAACACAAAGACCTGCCGCTCCACAAAAGGCAAAAGGAGGCCATTAAGTGTGCCCTTACACAGACTCGGTGGGGGGGCTTTCGAACCCTGAACCCAGCTGTCCTCAGAACGCCGGCCGTCCAGCTGTTCCACAACACTGCAATTATGTGGCCTGACCTGAGCGGACTCAGAAACAAACTCAGGAAGCCACGTTTCCTCCTTCTGGAAGATCCCCTCCCACGTAAAACAGGCGCTCGAAATGTGCTAATGGTTACTCGGCTTCTTGATTGACTCGCTCTGTCACACTGCGTCACGCAGTTCACTGCCAGCGGGAGGATTGCAAATACAAGGGAGATTACTGGGAGAGCTGCATCTATATTCAAAAAAGGTTTGATGAAGAAAGCTTTCCAAGTAAGATCTCAGTCAGATTTCAATAAGCTCTCAAGATCATAGTTTCTCTATCCTCCTTTCAAGAATTTATTGCTTACATTTCAAAAATGATGCATTTCAGACCTGGTTTATCAACTCACGCACCCTTAGTTATATTAATATCACAGCCACTGCGATTCATTACAAATGAAGGCTGTACGAAATGTACATCTGATGCACATCCACAGTACATTTTGTCCTGTTGTAGATATTCTGCCCAACATGTGGGGGTCCCTAGCCCAAGGCAGCTCATTTTCTGGAGCCCTGAGATGAAAGATTTTGGGGAACCCATTCTATATGAATTCTTATTGGTAACACAGTCCCTCATCACACAGAGAAGGGGGGGCTGAGGGAAATAGCTCAGTGTCCCATAACCACCAGATACTCAGCTCTTAGTTCTTAACATTGATTCCATCTTCCTACTCTTAAAGCTAAAATGCTACAATTTAATAGTTTTCCATTAAGTCAATAAATCCTTACCTGCACTGTATGCGTAAGTCCTTACCTGTATGCCTGAATGTGTAAATCTTCACCTGTATGCCTGCATGTGTAAATCCTTACCTGCACTGTATGTGTAAATCCTTACCTGTATGCCTGCATGTATAATTCTTCACCTGCATGCCTGCATGTGTAAATCCTTACCTGTACATGTCAGAGATATATACTATATGTGTTTTTATGTGAATATGTTATTTTATCTTACTATTTCACTAAACATGTCTGACTGTAAAGCACTTTGTACATCTGAAAGGAAAGCATGCAATTATTATGATTATTATTATGATTACTATTATGATGATTATTATTAGGGGTCCAAGCAGCGAAGCTGGTGGAACCCTATTGTATTTGTTAGGATTATTATTATTCTTATTTTTCTCCACTAAAAGTGTCTGAGGCTCAGCAACCATAAGTCCTAGAGCAACCAAATTTGGCAGGTGGGTTCCTATGGCCCCCCACTACTCAGGCACTACAAATCACCTATGTAGGCCAGGTTGGTGGTGGTGGCGCTATAACAAAGGGTCATACTTTAAAAGGCCATAACTCCCACACCATAAGTCAGATCAACACAAAACTTCATCGACCGATGCGTGCTCTACAACTTTGCCATTGGGACCACCTATGTCTGCCATATTGTTTGCCCGCCATTTGGACTTTTGTATTAATTGGGGTGCGGAAGAGCTGGAGCTCCAAATCTAAGTGTTACGACATCTAGTAAACTTCTTTACGGCAAGCGACATCCATGGCGCCGCAAGTAATCCGACACCGTAGGGTCTAGTTTGTTAGTAAAAGCTTTTTGAGAGGATGAATAATTACTTTTCTTGAGCCTGGATCCATTTGAAGACAGTATCGGGTGAGTTTGTTTAGTCTTTGAATCTGTCATTATGCTGAGAAATAGCTAAACCATTTTATTGTTAGTATTTGAGTTTCTGTGCAAACGCGCGAAAACACACTGGTATAATAAAACAATGACGGTAATACATATATAGTCCGCTTCGTTCCATTGCTACCATAACATAACAGACTGTCTTGTGTCTACAGCTGCAGTTTCTCGCTGCTTTTACTAATATTGAATATATACAAAAGACGCAATTTATGCTGTACTCTGCCAATGTCTAAATAAATAATACTGTACTCTGAGCGTAGGAAGCAGTTAGCATGGATGGCGAGTTGATATTTCGTTTTTTGCTACTAAAAGTTTGTTAGCAAAAGCTTTGAGAGGATGAATCATTACTTTTCTTTGGCATGGATCCATTTGAAGACAATATCGGGTGAGTTCGTTTAGTGATTAAATCCGTCATTATGCTGAGAGAAATCGTATTCTCAATTTAATCTCTAAATTGACTGTAAGCTTAGGGTTGTAACTAGTTAGCTGTTTCATAGGTGACTTAGTTAATGCACTTGTCTTAACTATTGCTTGTATTTTTACATAGCCTGCGTTGTTGCTGTTCTTGTTTGTGTTAGTGTTAATCAGTTTAACCTACAGGGTCCAAGTTGAACTATGCGGTTGTTCCCTGCACTTGGAACGGTATTTCTCTCTAGGGTTTTCGACACACTTGTTCCTGATTATGATTATACACTTTGTTGTACGTCGCTCTGGATAAGAGCATCTGCCAAATGCCTGTAATGTAATGTAATATTCCGTAGCAACAAGATAAACCCGACTTTACCCCTAAAATATGCCAATACAGCAGTGAAAACGCTGCTTACTGAATAACGAAATAAACGAGACAAAGTTTTTTAAAATTATACCATGTCATTCTACAGTCAATATCTGGGACTAAACATTGAATAAATATACATTCTTACCATTGGTTTTACACGTAGAGATGTCCCTTTTGCGACTGAGTGGTCATATATTGTCTTGGACAATCCGTTTGTGAAATTGACACGCATTTGTGATTCCTGGGTCAGCTACCTTCAAAAAATAGCTGTGCGTAATACCACACCTGTTGCTTACGGCGTTGTCGCCCTTTTTAGTACAATTTGGCTTGATTGACAATTCATTTATTCAGTAGGTGAGAGTATAAGCTTTCTAACGATGTATAACATGTCTGATTTTTCATTTGGAATAGCGTTTTATAGTTCAGCGTAACGGAATATTTTCTTATCGCATTCACTTGCGCATTCACTGTGGCATAGAATTAAAGACGATGCACCTAACGAAAAGTTGTCAACGATTTTCATAATTTCTTGGAGAGTACTATTATTATTGAGGACTTCGGGGCATAGCTAAGCCATTTCTTTGCTGATAGACCTATCTGACATCGTTTTCTGACGCAGAACAGAAGCGGATAGGACTTTGTCATTGATTTTCTGTCTCTATACTTCTAAACACAGATAAAATGTCATATTGCTATGTAAGTATGACTGCTCAAAATATTTCGGTTATATACGTTATTTTTGAAATTGAGTGTCTTTAAATAGGTTAGTGGTATTATATAATGTGGATATTTCAAACTGCAATGTAAGCGTTAGTGTAGGCTAATAGTTTTTGTGACCCATGGAACAGTGATGACGAGAGTGTTGGAACGTTGCTAAAACGTGGTGGACGGTTGAAAATTATTTCCGTTCCATCCCCATCCGTCATTATGCTGAGAAATAGCTAAACAATTTTTATTGATAGTAATTGAGTTTCTCTGCAAACGTGCGAAAGCACGCTGGTATAATAAAACAATGACGGTACATATAGCCTATATATGTATTCCGCTTCATTCCGTTGCTACCATAATATAACAAACTTTCTTGTGTCTACAGCTGCAGTTTCTCGCTGCAATTACTATTGAATATAAACAAAAGATGCAAATGCTGTAGTCTGCCAATGTCTAAATAAATAATAAGGTATTCTTCGCGCAGCACGCATGCTAGCAGGGATGTCGAGTTGATATTTCGTTTTTTGTTTCGTTTTTTCTCAATGGCGTATTTATTATTTGAAATGTGTATTTATGTGTTATTATTCTATCTGTCTCTGTGGCGCTCTGAAATGTGCATTCTCTGCTAAGCTGAGCAATGGATTGGAATATGTGTCTGACGTAGTGTTGCACGGTATACCAAAACTTCAGCACTTTCTCGGAAAAGAAAAAAGAAACGGTTTGGTATTAGAATATTCCGACGTTCGGTAGTTTTGAGTCAAATGTAAAAGCCAGGGAAATTTGTCTCCCGCGTTACTGATTGAGAGGATGAAAAGTGTAATTTGTCAGAATCTTCGCTAGATGGCAGTAGCAACTAAGGTTGCCAAGTGAGGTGACCTGTGCTTGTGCATTCTCTTCGCTGACACAGCGCAAGCTTCCACTCAGTTGACTTCAGTAGCAATAGGTGTTCTAATTTGTAAATATTTTATTATAGGAAGATGCTGTATTATTATTAAAATATACTGTTTTTAGATCTATTTAAAAGTGAAAGACCTGTTTAAAGATTATTTAGTTTACAATTGTTTAATTTTTGAAATATATTTAATATATTTTTCTATTGTTTAGTGTTGTAACACTATAGGCCTATGCTTATTAATATGTTGAACAGGCTTCAACTTAAAGGTTGTTAATAAACCAGGTTTCTAATAAACCGTAAAACCGAAAATCAGGTCAACCCTTGTGGACATTACGTTTCTGATCTATTAAGGTAATTTCAGTATCGTTAGGTACCGATTATTGAATCAGTATTGCTTCAGTATCGAGAATCGGGATACTAAACCTGGTATCGGTATCAAAGTCAAAATTTTGGTACCATGACAACACTAGTGTGACACTTTTTTTAGTTGTGGCATGGAAGTGCTACAGCTGTACATACACGCTGGGCCATCTAAGTGTTACGACATAGTAAAGGCCTTTACGGAAAGCGGCCAGGACACATCCATGGCGACGCAACTGTCATCCGAAAGCGTCTCTTAGCACAAAATTGGCCACAAGTCATCAATTTGTTATACAATCATCATGATATTCAGTAGATATGTCGGGTGAAGGTATATGAGGACAAAGCCATTTTAAAATCGCTCCATAGGGGGCGTGATGGTGCCAATGCTTGGACCCCTCCCAACGCCGCTTGCGGCTTTAATTATTATTATTACTGTTTTTGTTGTTGTTCATTCCCATAAAACATATGTATTATGAAAATGAATTAAGGACCATGACCTATGCTTAAAGACAATACTGTGGCAATTAAGGCTGTCAAAAGTGCCATGAAATTGAGTTTGAATATTAGCTTTTGTAATTAGTTAGAGTTTGAATATATTCAAATATCATTTGCATATAATTCACAAAAATAAGCTGCTTATTGCCGGGCGCAATATGCACGTGATGCTCTCTACACGTTATTTTCCACAAGCGGGCAGTAGAATAGAGGACATCGGTGAACTTTCATTACTACATCTGGGACCTCATTTATAAAACGTATTTTAGATCAACTGTGTGGCGCGTACGTAGAAAATAACATCAAAGTAGTGATTTATAAAATTTCAACATGACTCGATTTGACCGTGGAAATGGTTGTGGCTCTACGTCAGGTCTTCACTTGACGTATGCACACGCAAGTTCATTTTATAAATGAGACCCCTGCAGTTTCTATAGCCTAATGCGCAAATGAATAAAGCACTTTCTCGTGGATGTAATTTGCCACAACTCATGATTTATTAATCACAATAATACAGGAATGATAGTTTATATGAAATCCCTGTTTATTTGTTAACACAAAAACTATTCAAACGGCTAATACTTGTAGCCTAAAACAACATAAATGACTTACTCTGTTTAGTTTGTTTAACTTCTTTCATCATCCAATTTTATCAATATCTTCAGAACAGAAAGGAAACATAGCCTGCCATGGGAACATTATTTAGCCTAAATTGTTAGCTGACCAGATTTGTTGAACGAAGTGGAAAAAGAGACTGGCTCGCGAGGCTAGCTGACCAGTGACAGTGTCCATGGAGCTGAAAGTATCACCGGAGGTTATTGGCAAGGAAAACCAGATGATCCACTTGCTCTGGGTCCAGGGCAGAACGTTTTTTGTTGACAGAGGAAGTTAGCACAGGAAATTAACTTTACGTGTATGAACATGATTCGTCGCATGAACTTAAAGCCTGTATATTCATGTTAATTACAAAATGTGGGATCCAAAACTAATATTCGAACGCTCAAATTTAGATTCGAATTAAAAAAAAAAAAAGATTTTCAAATATTTTTCGAACTTCAAATATTTTTTGACAGCCCTAGTGGCAATTGGTTTTCTGTGCTGTAACTTAGCATCAGAAACTGCCACCAACCAGAAACTCCTTTAGGTAAGAAGCAGTAAGGACAGAAGAAATGCAGGAGCTGAGTATCTGGTGATGCTAAAGAATCTGTGTCCTAACCCTCCAACAGAACGATAGACAACACATGCCTTTACTGCAACACACCATGAAGATATGAATTATGTATAGCAAGAAGTACTTTATTCAAGCAGATGTGCTTTGCCTGTCTTGTGCTATCACCTATCAGCATATGCACTGCACTGTTGGGACAAAAATATTTCACAAATAATACCCAGAGGGTCTAAAAAATAAAGAAAAAGAAATAACTCTCAGTTTTCTTACCACAGCTAAAGTTTTCCCATTTGATAACTTTGCCAGTTTGACATCTGTTAACGTGAATCTAAAGGTGCAGAGAAATAAATAGTGAGTTTCAGACAGTGATATAACTGTGTGGAAGCCTGCAGTAAAATAACTTAATGAGGATTTATTGCAGTTATGCTTAACATTCCACCCCCCCCCCTTCTCAGAGTGACCTTCAGCAGCTCTACCATTCCCATTGAAAATTAAGGAATTGTTCTTTTCCACAAATGAAGTGATAGACATTAATGGCATGGCCTCTATGTGAACTGCTCTCCAGAAGACTGGAGGGAGCAGTAACTAGCTACAGTGCAGGAAATCCCTGCAAATGCCTTCAAAACGATTTGGCACTATGAGCATTGTCATAGTTCAGTTACTTAAATGTATTATTTGTTAAAAGTTGGGCAGGGAGTGTACAGTCTACCTGTCATCTCTGAAGAACATTCATTTCCATTTCAGTTTCATATGGTTCGGTTGGAGGGTTGTGGGTGCAGCGTTTTTTCTTTCTATTTCTGTATGCGAAGGTTAGTTATGGCTTTCAGGAAGTAACACTGCAGTGAAAGCTGACTGTGAATTAGGCCAGGATTGGGCGAGATGAAGCATCAGGACTGGAGGGACTGGTGACTCAGTGCTGCTGTGACTGATTCACACAGAGAAAACTGCAAACAGGTGTTTCCCATCATGCTTTGGGGCTCAACTCCGATAGGCCTTAACTCAGTGACTCATTTGTTTAGTCTTGATAAGTTCACAGAGCAGAACAGTCCTTACTGTGTACCATTTTTCATTAGCAATTTATTCCCCCCCCCCCCCCCACAGTGTACAATTTCTGTGGCTGGCGTGTCGCTGTCAGCTCTTCTTCACACCACAGCATTTAGGGGTGCCCCAGGACTTCCATTTCCTTTCCTTCAAGGGCATGTTTTCCCACACTACGTTCAAGCAGCATTTAAACAGCCTGCGTTTATGTTTTGACCCCTCAGCCTCTGTGTTTGTGTTTTGGCCCCTGAGCATTTAAACAGCCTCTGTGTTTGTGGTGTTTGGCCCATCATGCCCCTCTGCTGGACCCTGTAAAAGCATTGAGATTGAATGAGCGAGTAAGTGGACAGCATTTCAGGTTGGTGGGGTAATATACCCTCACCTTTACAAGCAGACTGAGATACTATGGGCCAGTTTATCTGCTGACGGTGCACACTTTCAAAGAGTTTGCAGGACACAAAAGCCTAGCCATTGTTAAAAAAACAAACAGAAAAACCTGTGCTGGTTCTGCTGGATGTGCCTTGCCATTGTATGCCCCCCCCTCTCCACCCCCCCCCCCCCCCCCCCCCCCCACTTTTTTTTTCCACAGACCGCTCCTGTTCTCTCAGCAGTTCAGCCTGAACTTTTCACCTCTGACCCGTGCTGACCTGTTGAGCATATTTGCCTTGGCGTGAGGAAGGGTCGTTTAAAGATTTACCACTCAGCTCATTCCGTTCCTCCCTGTAGGTGCTGGAAACCATGAAAAAGTCCCATCTCAGCAGGAAGGGCTAGGGGAAACGCACGAGAGGGTGTTCAATTATGCGTTCAGTTGATCCAAACCAATAACACATGCATAGGGTTTTAGTCCCTGGTCATGCAATTATGTAGTACACCCTAAAGTGACCAGATTTGGTGTTATGGATCAGGATGGGGAGGGAAGTAAGAAGTCAGCCATAGCTTGGAGATTCATTGCTTCAGACAGGCCAAGCCTACCTGCTGCTTAGCAACCCACACCTGTCAGTCAGGATGGCCATAGAAAGGACTTTCACAAGATAAATTGTGCAGCATCACTGGCACACTGGTTTATAGCAAAAATCAACATTAACTAATCATTAATAAAGCCCTGTGTGATTCAATGTTACTGAGATGAAGGAATCATTGTGCAGGTGCCTGTCCTATAGCAGAGATCACACACCCATTATATTCATCTTACAAACACTCAATAAATATCAGTTTTCACTTCAGAGCTTCAGCTGAATTGCCTGCCACACCTATAGTGGTTAGCTATAAAGGGCAAGCCATGTCTAGTTTAGTCATTTTTCTGATTTATTGGTTGTTAAGCTGTGAGACTTTTTCAGGATATAGAACTGGATGAGAACTTTTAAAGGGTACAGATCACACATGACCTAAAACTGATATAAGGCTTTTGCAGGACACTGACGATAGGCAATAGAAAGCTACAGCAGTACAGGTTATTTGACCTTGGACCCCTGACCTCAGTATTCACAGGTTAGCACTGGACAGTGTTTCCAGTGAGGTCAGTTACAGACCTGAAAGTAAGCAGCAGAGATGGGATTTAAAGGCATACTGAAAATATTCAAAAATAACTGTACCAAGGCATATCTATGATGCCCTGGCAATTTCAATCTTTACATACTTTAGGTGAAATTGTGAACCTTTTACCTGCATTTGTTATTCTAAAATGTGTTTGGGACGTTTCTGGCCGTGGCACTCTTTTCTGTGTGGTGAAGGGTGAGCGCGGTTGCAGAGCCTGTGGTTTGGGATCAGATTCCAGCCTTTGTTGCTTGTTAGCTGCTGCAATGGCAGATGCTACAAAGTCTAGATACAGCAAAGCAAAAAGACAAGTGACAAGGCTCGTTAAAAAAGTAGAGTCAACCTTGGAATTTATTTTCTTCGGTGGTGTCAGCTGAAGTTCACCAAAAGGGATCAAAAAGGACACAGACTTAGCCTATTTTCTGTTGGACCTGTAAGTAATGATACTTTTAGCTAGTTATTGTTACATAGCAAGATGCCTGTGGTTAGGTAGTTTTTGTAGCAAATTCTGTTCGTCCACCAAGATGTCTTCCCCCTCTTTGGGAACTGCTGTTACTGTTTATAGTTTCAATTTAGCTAGCACAGTACTGTAATTCACCTGCATTTATTTCAATCAGGGGAGCTGAATTCGATACAGCATGCATGCTGTCAAGCTAACATTACATGTAGCCTACTTCACTGACAAAGCTAACAGAGTTCCTAACAACTTTGAAAAGGCTATGGATAACTTTGTGTAGAAGTAATTCCTTTTAGCTAGCTATGATAGACTTATTCCACACAATTCCATGTTTACACCCCAATTCTAACTAAATGTCCAGGGGGGTATTTCAGGAAGCAGGATTACTCAGTTAGCTGGATAACTGCTCAAAGTAAACCCAGAACAGCACTTTTTACTTCAGTCCATGTTCCAGATTTGGAAGCATTCCGAGTTTTACTCAGTCATCCAGCTAACTCAGTAATCCTGCTTCATGTAGCAGGGCCCAGAATAGCTAAATACCAAACGAGGAAAAACACAAAATAGCTGCAATGGCACTACAGAGTGGCTACCGTATGATGTTCCCTATGGTAAGGGGTGCACTCAGTGTAAAAATGTTATAACACAGCCTAATTAGTTTTACTATCTATATAGAATCATGCATGTTGCTGAAAATGCTACTTCTAATAACTCTGACCACCTCACCTCTTCGCTTGACATTTTGCTTGTAGCGCTCGAGGGTGTGTCCTCAACCGAGGTGTGGGTGGGGTTGAGGATGAAGGAGCAGACTTTGTGAACAAACGCAGAGTATACAAGGGCTGCACAATCCTACATAGCATACCTTAAAAATGTCTGAAACTTTCGCAGCCTCAGGTTTCATTTATCAAGAGGCTGTAGCCCAATATTCGCCTTTAACTTAGCTTTAATCTTTACACCCTTTTTAACTGGATATAACAGCTGTCATCAAGAGGTATATTAAAAGATTATTATTATTTTTTGTGTTGAAATGAATTTGGAATAACCCAGTTTGCGGGTTTGGTGGGGGGGTTATTTGAAAAGTTATTATTCATTCTTGGTGCATTTTCTGATTACCTTAATGCATTTCTGGACCTCTGCCAAGTCCTGACACAGCTCCGTCTGCTGCTCTGCCATTTACATGACGACACAAGTTTATTGATAGGAGATAAATGGCAGGAGCAGTCAGCAGTTTTCCAAGTGGGTGGGGCTCTTGTAACTTCTGGCTCTGAGAGAGATTTAACACTTGCCATTGATCCAGACGGCGCTTGAGCTAAACTATTACAACATCTAAAATAAATTATAATACTAAATACTGCCACAGGTACGCATATGGTATTTTGCAATCTTTTCATCAGGTATACAAAATCTTAATTTGTCATTTGTTATAGGTGACATTACAAAATATTCATTTGTTATTTGTTATTGGTGACATAACAAATAACTATGTATTCACCCCTGGTCAGATTGCATATTGTGATGAAAATAAGTTAATTGCATTTATAGGCTTACAAACTCTACTTGCTTATGGACATAACAAGACATTACACCCACTGAGGCATATGAGAAAGTTAACACAACCTCTGCTAGATACAGACTTACACATGAGGATATTTCTACGCAGTTTGACGAGCAATTACTATTTATTTGCTGAATCTAACTATTTGAAATAAATAAAACAGTATTTGGCATGTGCAAAACTTTAGCACCCTTCCAGTTGATGCATTCATCCTTTTTTGTAAGGTCTCAAAACTTGATTGATTTGTTATGCCTTAAATAAAGCCAGATAAAGACAATTCTGGAATGTAATAAATACTCTGGCCCTTCTAACCTCTCAGGGTGTTGTACTTATTTTCAACAACCATGGGATCCTCTAAGCAGCTGACGGAGGACTTGAAAATAAAGATAATTGACTCTTAAACTGCAGGGAATGCTATAAGAAGAGAGCTAAACACTTCTAGCTTGGAATTACCAATGTCAGAAACATAATTAAGAAATTGAGGTACAAGGGAACTATTGAAGTCAAAGCAAGATCTGGAAAACAGAGACAAATCTCAGATATAACTGCTCAGAGGCTCGTCAGGTAAATAAAGCAATGGAGTAGCGGTGCACCAGTGCACAATAGTTACAGAAAAATGCAAGGAATGTTTGCCAAAAGGAAAACATTACTGCAGTCTCACCGCAAAATCAACATCTGAAGTAGGCAACACAACACTCAGATATGCCAGAGTCGTTTTGGTGCTGTGGACTGATGAAACAAAGAATTTAACTCTTTGGCCACAACCACCAAAGATGCATTTGGAGAAAATCAGAGGAATCATTTGAAGAAAAGTACACCTAGCCACTTGTTAGGAAAATGGGTTGCATCTGTCATGCTTTGGGGTTGTGTGGCTGCTAATGGCACAGGAAATATTTGGCATGTGCAAGGAAGAATAGATTCATTAAATATCAACAAACCCTAGAAGATAATGCCCCATAATCAGTGAAGAAACTGAGAGGTTTAGGTATTTCAATAAGACAATGATCCAAAAAATACCTTGAAGTACCTGGAAAAATCAACCATGAAGTACTTGCACTATATGGCTAAAAGTATGTGGACACTGGACATCCATCATCTCATACAAAATTATAGGCATTAATATGGAGTTAATCCACCCTTTGCTGCTATAACAACCTTCACTCTTCTCCACTCTACATTTACGGAGAAATTAAAAGCTAAGCTTTTAATTACTCCATAAATGTATTAATTTAGTGAAGGTAGAAGTGGTTTGCCAGTATAACCGTTATTTTTGGGGCCTACCTATCCAGGGATTTACCTCAATAAAAAGAAACCTAGCAAGCCATGCAGGGGTAAATGAGCTCATACAAGCTAGCTAACTAGTTAGCTAACTTTTTTAATTTGCCATGCATAATATATTGCTTTCTAAAATTCCCCATCTGGGTGTTTTAAGTGTTGAGTCTAGATGAGGAAAATCCCTGGATGATTTTGTGAATCTCTTCGCTAGAAACCACAACAAACACAGAACACACCTGTTGAATTGAAACGCCATTGATTAATTCAAATTCATTAATTAAAAATGAATCCAAATCCAAAAGAATGTGATATGTAATAAACAAATTAAATTAACCACATCCACATGAATGCAGTATGTCAACATATTTTGTATACTTGTGTACAAAGGCATGTCATGACAGATGTTCATAAATACAAATCCGAATTACTCCAATATGTAAAGGATGGTCTGTCCTTTGTCGTACAATACATCTTTTAAGGGTGATTCATTTGTGATTCTTTTTCCCAAAAAAATTTTTTTTCTAGCATTCAGCCTTTTGAGATTGGCATTTACAATGAACATGCCATTCATTACAGAAAGCCCCTTATTTTCAAAACTTGTGAGCTCATTGTAGGTTTTAATTTTTAAGAAAATAAATACAATTTGAATTCAATATGTACACAGTTGTGTTTTTAAGGGCTATTGTTATTGTGATTCACTTTCAAATGATTTTTCTGGCCCACAGCTGCTTTTTCAAGCTCTTCAATTACTTCTGTCAGTGTAAAACCTTTTTTTTCCCTTCAATCTGCTGTAATTATAAATACATTTTATAGCACAATGCCTACTTGTTTCGAGAACTAGAGAACTGCCATGACCCAGACCCCCCCCCCCCCCACCTGCACATATGCAGTCAGATTACTTGCAAATTGCTGGACCCATTGACACCAACTGGGGCTCATTTGAAAGGTTACAGTCTTGTTTAATTCCTTCTGTATCTTCAATGACTTAAAAGTAAACCTATGGCTATTCAGATAATCAAGCACCTGCTGAACAAAATAATACTATAGTAAAGAGAGTACTGGGTGGTAAGATAAGATTGTTGGAGCTCCTGATCTACCTAACATCTTTAGCTTGAATACGAGCAGACACAGCGGATTACAGAAACATGACTCCACAAAATAAAAATGAAAAAAAAAAAAAAGTTTTTAATATGGTTTGTTATTCAGTAAATGTGCATATAGTATTAACGGAATTCTTCTTTACCTAAAGTTTTTTTAATAAAAAAGAGTGGATAATTATACTTGTTAATTATAAAATTAACGGCCGCCACTGTGTAGGATCCAGCCTGGCAGATGAGCTCATCTAAATATCTGTTTAATGATGGAGCTGAAACACAAAGCACTCCTCTTCTCTCTGTCTTATCACATGCCTATCTCTCTTTATATACTCACTCTTGCTCTCTCCCTGTCTGTTTCTCGTTCTTATGCTTTTCCCTTGTTTTTTAGGTCTCTTCTCCACTCCTCTTACTCTGTTGCTCTCTCACACACTCTCCATTTTTCTCACGCTCCCTCTATCTCTGTCTCTCTCACACACTCTCCCTCACTATCCCTTTCTCTCCTTCTCATTTTCTCTCCCACTCTCTCTCTCTCCCTCTTGCGCTTCCTCTCTCCTTCTCCATCTCAGTCCCTCTCCTTGTCTCTCTGGGTCTGGTTATCAGTGCAGATTTGGAGAGAGAGGGTGAGGTAGATCCAGACAGTGGTTATAAAGATGACTCAGAATCAGAGAGGACTTGTTTCCGAGGGAAACAGCGGGTCTGCAGCCTGTGTCAGATCCACAGGCTTAACTCCCCTCTGGCCAGCATCATTACCGCCATCTCTCTCTGTGTCCGCGTCTGCGTCCCGCCATCTCGTTAGCGTGTCACTCTGCGTAAGACATGTCAGATCGGAGAGTGCTGGGGGGGGGGGGCACATGATCGAGAGCGCTGAAGATAGTGTGGGCCAGGGTAACGGATTCCAGCAAATCACGATGATGGGCTTTGGAAGGATTGATCAAAGCCATGGGGGTAATAAGGGGAGGCAGTGGTGACCCAAACGAGCCCCCTGTACCCTTGCTCCCCCCCCTCCCCCCCCCCGGGTCCTGTCCCTCTGTAGGGGCTGAGTTCTCTCCTCTGTCAGCAGAAGCTAGCCGGTGGGGAGGAGGAGTCCTTATAGAACATAATGCGTAAGCAGGCCCCATTAATGCTGATGCGCCCTGAGACAGACAGCAATGGGACAATGGGACACAGACACTGCCAATGTGGCCTGCAGGGGGTGATATTCGGTGCATATTCATTAAAAGACCGAACCCCACACACACATTCATGCACACACACACACACATGCTCAGTATACATCCATAATACCCCACCACCTTGTAAATGAAAGACATGGGGAAGAGGTAACACACACCAAGTACACTGGGTTAGCCATAGATAAGATCTGTTTCACATATTTATGATGAGTATTTCACCAATTACAATATACAGTACTGTGCAAAAGTCTTAGGCACCTGTAAAAAAATGATGTACAGCTAAGATGCTTTCAAAACCCTTCGCCTTTAAAACTACATCAATTCTCTTAGGTACACTGTCCTGCAGTTTTATAAGAAAATCGGCTGGTAGGTTGTTCTAAGAATATGGAGAACTTGCCAGTTCTTCTGCAGATTTTGGTTGTTTTGCTTGCTTCTGGCTCTCTAGGTAATCCCAGAGACCCTTGATCAAGTTTTTATCTGAAAAGTAGTCTACTACTTAAAATATTACTTAATTTAACAAAATACAAAAATGTATCTGTAAAATTTCATTTTTTGGAAAATTCATGTTTGGAAATCTCAAATTTGCTCTTTTCTACTGACACACTAATGCAGAAAACGAAAAATAAACATCTAAGACCAAATATATACTATATATTATATTTAAAAATCTAAGGTGCCTAAGACTTTTGCACAGTACTGTATATTTAAATAAAGATGCAGTTTGTGCTAATTTATATGGCTTGGCTGAATACTTGATTCGGATTGGTCCAACAGTGTGTATTAATTTTCAATTGTGTGTGTATTAATGTCCAGCTATGAAATAGCATAGGCAAAAGCTTAATCAAGGTTCTAAATGAATGCTCAGTAAAACAAACGGGGACAATTATTATTATTTTTTGCCATAAATTTCAAGTAAGCCAACTGTTCATTTCCATCATGCTTGCAGCAATGTTAAGGGATGTGCCCAGCCACTGCCAACTCAAGCGAGTGGCAAAAAGGAACATAACATATAAAGCAACACTAATAGAGGTTTACATCTTTGTCTATCCTGTTCATCAAAAGTCAACAGATGGCGTCGTAACAATTCTTCCATAACAGAAAACCCAAAAATAAGACAATAACACCCACACAATTTTTTCCCCCTTTTTTTCAAAATCTTTATTAAATGTAAGGACCTTACACTGACGACTATTTTCAACTCAAAGTGCTGTAAGTGCTATAAAAACACTTCCTTTTCCATTGTGGAATATGCCTTTTGATGACAGTTTAATTTCCTTCAGAAGTATGGTACTGGTTTCTCCACATCCATATTACCTGATGCATAAGCAAACTAAGCGCCTGCTTAGGGCCCCCAAGAGCGCTTGAAATGTCCCACAAGAGAGCTTGAAATGTTTTTAAATTTAAAATTTTTAAAAAATATATATTATATTATGTCAATGGTAATCATACAAAAAGGCAACATTATGTTAACGGGCTGGCTAGCTAATACTAGTTTAATTGATTCCCACTGCCTCTGTCAGAGCTGGTGTCACGTTCATGCACACTGTAACGGACGTTGACTGCATTTTGATGCAAGCACAGTCAGACTAACGTTAGGTTACAGTCTTCTCCTCTGCGTTGATGGAAAAAGCAGCAAAAAAGTAATGTCGCAAAAAAGGACATATCCTTCTGCAGCAGAGAAAAGAAAGAAGAAAACAGAAGATGAGAAAAAACAGCAAGATAAAGGTATGTTTGCATGACTAATTACAGTATTTTACCATAAACATTACACTGGCTAGATAGGTGCCTCAAACAAGCCTTCAGTTCAGTCAAGGTATGTTCAGCTAGCATTAGCTAGCTAGCTAGCTATCGCTTTAATCTAACACATTAGCTAGATTCCCCCTTTAAAATCAAAAATTCTCTAGCTAGCTAGTTAGCTAGCTTGATATTATACATACAACTAGGTTTATGTATAATTTAAGATGTCATGGCTATTTAGGGATGTTTAATCAAACGTTAACTTTACTAAGACAAGATATGCTAGTTAGGCTATGTTGTTAGCTACCGTTAGCTAGTTAGTTAACAACATAGCATATCTTGTCTTTCCTTATTTAGGAAACTTTACTGAGGGGAGGTACTGTTTATCTAAGTTATTTGACTGTAATTGTAATTTTTTTAAAAATCAAAAGCAATTAAAGTGGTTAACTTGTTTACAGTAAATTCATTGTCTGCTGGTTTATTTTGTTACTTTTCAGTACACCACATTCAGTATGCCACTTCATACTGTATCACTTTGAATATTAAAGTGCAAATTAACACCAGACCACTCTTGTGAGTTTGCTACCTTTTAAGATTAAAAAACATAAAAGGGTAAAAACAAGCCAGGCTGACATTGGTATGATCAAATCAATCAATCAATCAATAAAATTTAATTTGTATAGCGTATTTTACAGCAGTTGTCACAATACGCTTTACAGACAACCCTGGCCTAAACCCCGACAGGAGCAAGCCTAAGGCAACAGTGGCAAGGAAAAACTCCCTGTGGCAGATGGGAAGAAACCTTGGAAGGAACCAGGCTCAAGGGGGAAACCCATCCTCCTCTGGTCGGCTCAGGGTGCTGACTGGTGACCAACATGTCAGTCAGTTTTATAAGGTTTATGATGTGGCTCAGATGATGGGTGGGGCTGGGTGGCGGTGATGGGGAACAGCAGGTGGCGACAGATGTGGGCAGGGTGGAGGCAATGACGAAAGAGGGGCTGGACCGCAGAGGTGGGGGAGACCAGATGACTCTCAAAGCACTCTCGAGGGTTGGGGCAAGAGCCCCGCCAGCAACGTGGGAAAGAGGGTAGAAACGGCAGTTAGGGAATTTGCAATATAGCAGGCAGTGGGTAAAGTGGCAGTAGTATGTATTGGGGGGACCCCACCAGGAGTAGTATATGGCTGCATATCTACTAGGAAAGGGATGGAGAGCCCATGCAGTCATGAGGGGTAGATAACTATACCCGTCTATCAAGAGCCAGCCCATGTAAAGTCGGGTCACAGCTGACTGACAAGTGACAGTAAGGAAAGGATTGCCACCTACTAGCTCTATGACTACAGGCTTCTCGCACCCTGTCTCCAGACTACAATTGATTATAAGCCTGAGCATAGAGGTGCGTTTTTAATCTAGATTTAAATATTGAGACTGAGTCTGACTCCTTTATAAATTTTGGAAGATGGTTCCACAGTAGTGGGGCCCTGTAGGAGAAAGCCCTACCACCTTTAGGTTTTTGGAAATTCTTGGGACTACCAAATAGCCTGCGTCTTGGGGTCGGAGTGACGTTGTGGGCTTATAAGGTAGGAGCAGGTTAGATATGTACACAGGTGCACGTCCATGCAGAGCTTTAAAAGTCAGGAGCAAAACCTTGAAATCTATCCTATGCTTACTGGGTAGCCAGTGAAGCGACGCTAGTACTGGTGTAATGTGCTCATACTTCTTAGTTTTGGTCAAGATACGAGCAGCTGCATTCTTCACAAGCTGGAGACTCATGTTTATTAACATGAACAGGAATAGTGCATGATGGAGACAGTTTGGAAATCTGATCTCTAATAGCCTCAATTTTCTGATCAAAAAAGTTCATGAAGTCAATGCTGCTGAGATTGGAGGGATAAATTGAAAACTCTGATGATTGTTTTTTAGTTAATTTATCCACAGTACTAAATTGAAATTTTGGGTTATGTCTGTTTTGTTCAATTAGTTTTGAGAAAAAAGCAGATCTAGCAGAAGCAAGAGCTTGCTTATACTGAAGAAAGCTGTTTTTCCATGCAAGATGAAATACTAGCTTTGTTGACCGCCATTTTCACTCTAATTTTCTAGTAGACTGCTTCAGGGCCCGGGTGGTATCGTTGTACCATGGAGTGTGGTTTTTCCGACTAGGGTTTCTTCTTTTAAGGGGGGCAAGAACATCAAGAGTGTTCCTGAGGGTAAGGGTTAGCTGGTTAGTCAATTGGTCCAGTGCAGCTTCATCAGCATTTTCATCAGCCTTTTCTTCTGTGGACAGGAATGACTCCGGAAGCATATTTATAAACTTTGGAATAACCTCAGGGTTTACTGATCGGCTGTAGTAATGTCTAGGCTCTGATACAGGAGGATTGGATGCCTTAATATTAAATGTAATGAGGAAATGATCTGATAGTATAGGGTTATGAGGTGCGACGACAAGATTTACCGCACTAATACCATGGGACAGAACTAAGTCTAAGGTATGGCCACGGTAGTGAGTAGGCTCACAAACATTCTGTACAAAACCAATGGAATCAATAATAGAGGCAAAAGCTGTTCCTAGGGGGTCACCGTTTTTATCCACATATATGTTGAAATCACCAACATTTATGACCTTATCTGCTGAAATTGCAAGGTGTGATAAAAATTCCCTTAACCCTCCTGTTCTGTTCATTTTTTAGGTACAGCAAAAATGTTCCCGGGTCAATCCCCATACAGGGGTGGCTTGCAAATACATGAAATGAACCATTTTCATTTAAAATGTTGATTACACTAATTAAGGCCAGTAGAATAAATTTCATACTGAAAAAATAATTTTAAGTATTTTTCCTAGATTTTCAAACTTTAAAAAGGGTCAATTTGACCCGCAACATAACAGGAGGGTTAAGAAATCAGAATAAGGCCCAGGTGGCCTGTAAACAGACACAAGAAAAAAGGACTGCCCGCTAGCACTTTTATTAGCTAGATCAGGCTGTACACAGTTAGTAATAAGAACTTCAAAAGAGGAGAACATATATCCATGCTTAGGTGCTAGACTCAATAAGGACTGATAAATAGCTGCAACGCCTCCCCCTCTGCCCGGACGTGACACCTGAGTACCTATGAAACCCACAGGAGACGCTTCATTAATCGCAACATATTCATCAGGTCTTAGCCAAGTTTCAGTCAGACATAATACATTGAGATTGTGGTCTATTATCAATTTGTTGACAAGATCTGCTTTTGGAGCGAGTGATCTAACATTTAATAGTCCAATTTTTAAGGATGGTTCACTATGATTAGTAGCAACGTGCCGTGTTTTTATGACAATTATGTTATCCACATCAATACCACGGTTAGCTTTACGTTTGGCATAGATGCGTGGAACAGACACAGTCTCAATATAACAGATATTAGATTCTAGTTTAAAAGTATTAGTTAAAGGGACTTTTGAAATACTATTTCTGTTGGCTAGCTCTGAAACGCACCTTGCAGACAGAGGCGTAGGGCCATATGTCTGGGACACAGGTATAAAGAAACGAGCAGGCAAACACGTAGGGTTAGAAGCCTGCGGCCTGGCCGGCACCCTGATGGAGTGTCAGGATCTGGCCTAACTAAGACTAGCAGCTATGTTGTTCGATAGGACACGAGAACCTCTCCAGCTCGGGTGGAATCCGTCCCTCTTCAGTAGGCCAGGCCTTCCCCAGGAATCAGGCCAATTATTAACCCTCCTGTTCTGTTCATTTTTTAGGTACAGCAAAAATGTTCCCGGGTGATATAAACATACAGGGGGGGTTTGCAAATACATGAAATGAACCATTTTCATTTAGAATGTTGATTACACTAATTAAGGCCAGTAGAAGAAGTTTCATACTGAAAAAATAATTTTAAGTATTTTTCCTAGATTTTCAAACTTTAAAAAGGGTCAATTTGACCCGCAACATAACAGGAGGGTTAATAAAGCCTATGTCACTAGATGAGCACCACTCCGACAGCCAGAGATTTAGCGAAGATAGCCTACTGTAGACCTCATTGCTCCTACGAGCTGGAAGCGGGCCAGAGCAAGTTACTTCCCGACACATCTTTTTAGCCACTGCACACACCGATATAAAATTATTTTTGGTGACCTCCGATTGCCTCAATCGGATGTCGTTTGTGCCGACGTGGATAACAATCCTAGAGTATTTGCGTTTACTTTTAGCCAGAACTTTTAAATTTGCCTCAATGTCGGTGGCCCTGGCACCAGGAATATACTGTACTATGGTCCCCGGTGTCTATAATCTCACGTTTCTCAAAATAACTAGGCCTATCCCCTATGATCAGGGCTTTCTCAGTAGGTGTGTTACTGAGTTGGGAATATCGGTTGGAAACGCAAGTTGGGTGGTGCTCGGCGGCCCTGGGCCGGCAACTATGTATCTTTGGTACCGTGATAAAATCGTCCTGCAGCGAGGACACTGGCGGCGGAGAAACACTCGCATTTAAAGTAGCATCCGGCTCGGGTAAAAGGGAGTCTAAGAAAGTCTCACTCTCCTGAATCTGATATAAAGTCCGGATGCGCGTCTCTAACTTAGCTATTTTCTGTGCCAATTCTAAATTAAGCTGATACAAGTACCATTACTCGTAAAATTGGCAGCAGAGCTAAGACTAAACATGCAACAAACTGTGCAGGGAATGGAAGCCATGATGCGCTCTTACCGTATTTTCTTTAAATGATGTAAGCAACACAGTTACAACTAATAAAATTGATAATGGATGTGTTAGATTTACAGTAGGTGTGCGAATGATCAAGCATTGACAAATGTCAATAGTATTGGCGGGGGCCCCCAAATCAAATTCTGCTTAGGGCCCCATAAAGGCTTGGGCCGGCTCTGCGTATCATCCTCCAGTGAATGCCCACATTGCAAACGGATGGGTGAAATCTGGCTGCTTTAACACTGGTTTGCATGTTAAAATTGCTTTAACCTGTTCCAGGGTCTCCTGGCATTCCAAACCCATTTAATTCCTTAGTGTGACAAATTTGTGAGTGGCAAAGTAACAGCTGCAAAATTTTGCATAAACCAACCGATAGAACCTGCATATGCAAGGTATCCGCAATAATTGACGATATGTAGTGGGAGCAGGGAGCTCAGTGATAGCTTGCACTTTTGTAAGATAAGGCAACATTGATCCCCTATCCACCCTGTGTCAAAGGTAAACCACCCATCTGACCCTTGCCAAATTTACACTTAGTTAATTGACTACCAACTGACCCAACAGTCAGCCAAAAAGCTGCTCTAAATGCTGCAGATCATCTGACCAAACCCTGCCTGAGATTCAGATAGGACTAAATAATAACCAAACAGTTTTGTATTCATATATCCTGTCATGAGCCTCCACTTGTTCTACACTTTGTCTGAGAGTTAAGATTCGTACTCAACTATATCAGACTCGTTGTTGGTGATATTTAACTGAGAACTGTGATGAATATGGGTTGACCTTCCTCTGCTGTACCTTGGCCAGCACAAATGACGCCGGATTCATATGGTGACCATCCCTTGATTCTTGGCGACTCCATTCAGGTTTTCAGGAGGAAAATTACTATAATGTGGGTTAAAATTAACGGGAAGCAAAAATGCTGTTTTCTGTCCGCTGCGTTGCATGTTGACTCGCTTCTTCACGAACATCTTTCTCAGGATGACACCACATACAACTATATCAGTTGTTTTCCTTCCACCAACCTCAGGGGAAGAGAAAAGTCAGCAGCCATATGCATTCCCAATTCACACACATCTTGTTAACTATTACCACACTAGTTCATTGTATCCACTTAAAGGTGTTATCCCATCTAAATAAACTAAAGGAAAATAACGCGTAGCTAATAGGGAAGTACATCATTTTGTATCCAGTTCGCCAGACTCCAACAGACACTGTCGTGACACTAATTAGCCAAAATACATTAAGCAGCAAAATATCCAGTGTTAAATCAGTGCTGATAAAGTATACTTAAGGCTCACTGTTTTTGGTTTTTACCAATTTTCACCTAAAAATACCCCGATTTTTAAAAAGAAGCAGATCAGTTTAAAACGATTATCAACTGCATTTTTTTCAACATAGAAAACCCATTGAGATGACCTGTCAGTTATATTAACTTGTATTTGTAGCTATGGCCTTTATCAGCTTGAACAGACTACCCCCTTGTTGTTCAAGTGACTCCCGGGTATGTTATAGTGCACTGCATTTAATTAATTTCATGGTAATCTTGAAAAAACAGCTTTATTTTCCTGACTAACTAGCCTAATGGAGGCTAAAGTTATTGTATTCGACCAATGCTTACTGTAGCTACGTACTGTACTTGTCCAGTTGGCACTGTGTATGCATATAACTAGCTAACTAAATGCTTTTTGGTAATTGAAACAAATAAGCCGCTGTGTCATCTTTTTTCTTTCTTTGTGCTCTCACCTCCTTTGAGTTGTGTAGACTACTTTTCCCCTGATGTCACGTTAAGTAGGCTAGCTTAATGTCAATGGTCAAGGTTGCCAGGTGCCTCTTGTTCTCCTACCAAGTAAAAATCCTGTATTTCTAGCTTTTTACACAGATATAAATCTGGCAACAGTCCGTAGTTGATGTTAAGGTTTTGGGGCAGAACTGTCCGTTCTTTTCTGGCTAGACTAACTAGCGAACAATTTCATTGAACATAATATTTATGTTGGGATGGCAGGTATTTCCTACAGAAATAACCACAATGACCACAGACTCTCAGCCATTAAAAATATTATCTACCCTGTGACCTCATGTCAACAGACAGAATTCACAAACAACTTTACACAACCACACAATAAAGGCCCAAACTTAGGGGAATTTGTGTTTTTGCTTCTGATTCTTCTTTTCCCTGCAAATTACATAATCACAATTCCAGGCCCAAAAAGAATAGGTCTTCATTGGACATTTACCTACAGCTAATAAAAAGGTTGGATATACACGCAAAATGGACGTATACAGAAGTGCACGTTTTTTAAAATTTTTTTGTGGCCCCCATGGCTAGTTCTCTAGTAGTTTGCCTATGGGACCTTTAGACGAGTGAAAGGCACAGGTTCAAATCTCCCCTCAGGAAAATCTCTAACTTGATACACTGGGTTGCTTGCTTGCAATTGCTTTTGCAACTATATAATCAACAAAAACAATTTCAAAATTTTGCCAAGTTACAATAAACAGTATTGGCTATATTAGCTCACACAAATTACACAAGCTGTTTAGTTTGTAAATTTGAATGACCACATTCCCTTCAGGATAAGAAGAAAAAACACTTTAGGGCCAAAATACTTTAGGAAACATTGGGTACCACTACTTTGGAGTACAGCTTGTTTAATTTGTGTGAGCAATGATAGTTAATATTGTTTATTGTATCTTGGCCTAATTTTGATGTAAGTACTTTTAATGGCAGGCCAAGATTGTTCAAGTTTGAATTAATGACTTATTGACAGAGCTTTGTATGTGTAACTTAAGGTAAACATATCGAATTAAAGCTTGTCGAACTCCATAGGGTTTTAGCAATAAGCGCTCTAATTGGTCTTTCAGCTATCTGCAGAACAGCTTGGAGCAAGCTTTCAGAAATAGAAAGTGGAACGAAAAATGTGGAGACAGCACAAATGAGCTGCTGATTATACAATGAAATGCAGCAATTCATCAATCTTTCAAATTAAAATCCAATTTTCCCCCTGTTCTTTCCATTATTACTTTTATGGTCCAATTTTCACCTGGATTTTCGCATTAGGCAAATTTTTCAACCGATTTTCACCAGTTTTTAAATATTCAAAATGAACACAGATAAATTCCCAAATTTTTAAATATTTATATTTATAAAAATTTAAAACAATGTATTGTAATGTAAGTATACTTAAGTTTACTTTGACAGCATACATAGTACTCATATATTTGTATTGTACATACATGATCTCAATCTATATTCTATATAATATGTATCTTCTGAACCTTTCATCCAATTCTACTGTTGCTTGGTGCAAGTCGTTACTGAAAAAGAACTGGTTCTCCATGAACTTACCGGGTTAAATAACATTTTGGTTAAATAAAACAACACAAAAAAATAAATAATTAAATGATACAACACCACCACAAGTTTTCAGAAGTGTCCAGGTAAATGCTTAACAGAAGAAAAGGACTTCAAAGGATGTGCAGGGTATAATACCATATTTCATATTAACTTAGAAAGCACAAAAAATCATTATATTCCATATTCATAAGCCATTCTCCCCAGGTCTCTTTTGGCAAATGAACAGGATTTTTTTATGCATATGAGGTCACTTTGATTCTAATGGGATAATTCAAGGACTTCCACTCAATATCAGTTTATATTTTTCACTGAATAATATATTCATAGCATGAGATTAGTATCGAAGAACCATTACGAGCATCTGAATTGCTCATTTTTCTTCTTATCAGAAATTGAAAAAAAAAACAACAAATGCAATTCTTAGCTAATGTACATATAATAGATTACATATCCCTGTATTTTTTCATTTGCATTTATACAGTTAGAAATCTGTATTTCATCTGTCTGCGAATTTCAATGAATATCAACTTAATTACGGAGGAGTTTACAGAGAAAGCAAGTGTACAAACATGACTCATCAGTGTCTTGGTGCCACAACATATGGGAGGTGCTTATCATTGCAGTGCATGATCTGGCTCAGATTCCAAGCCAATGAGCATTCACTGCCCACTCTGACTACCCACTAACAGTCTACCGTTGGCACAGTTGCTTGTGGTTGAATGTTGAGTGTGAGCCATGAAAAGGACGCAAATTGTAATGCTTACACTTCATATGACATTTTTATGAACACACATTTCTTTGCTTGGACTCTATTTTACCGGCTAGTTTAAACTTCAGGCTGCCCCCATTAACTGTCTATTACCATTTTGCTTTTTTAAAAACTATTAACACCAGACCAGCCAGCAGAGGATGGGCTCCCCCTCTACATCTGGGTTCCTCCTGATATTTCTTCCCACTGGGGAGTTTTTTCTAATCACTGTTTGAGTGTTTTTTCCTCCACATATGGGTAGTTAATTTGTAACTCATGCTGGATTTTTGGTTGTCCAGGCTCAGTCTTGCCTAATTGTTCTTAATTTCTGTTGTTTTGTAAAACATCTTCATGACAGTCTCTGTAGCAAGCGTTACACAAATAAAATTGAATTTGCAAGTTGCGTGGTACGTACGTGGTACTGAATGGCCCTTACACTAGGAGTCCAGTATAGTAGCTATTTGCACATACTGGCAGATGGACAGCTGCTGCTAACGCCAGTCCCATAGGCACTTACCGGAATTACTGGCCTCGGTTTACCTTCAGAAAGCAGCATGCAATTATATTCACTGAAGCTGTGGATTCGGAAGAAACACGAAGTGCTTTTATTACACAAGGAGAGCTTGTTTCTGCCCTCATTCATAAACACAAGGTCCATTTGTCTGTAATTGTAAATGTAAGCCACAGCAAACCATCATTCAGATATAAACACTTGCCTGATTAAAAGGGAATCAGAAGTCTACTCGAAAAGAGCACTTGCACAGCATTATAATGCAGGATTTGTACCTGTGTTCTATAAATCTGGGCCAATAGTTTTATAACTTCTGGTACCAGGCAACAAACAAAAAACACTGTCATAAACATGATATGACACCTATCATAACTAGACATGACAACATATTAAATGTACAGTGCAATAATAATATCATGATAGTGATGATACTGGTCATAAAATGAAATATGCTGTCATGACTAGTTATGTAAGTTTTTATGTCATGATTATGGCAGCATTATGCATGACTTATGACATATATAGTTCAAGTAAATTATAACCGTATATTCTCCAATATACTTCTGTTCAGGTCCAATCTGTATACACATAAATGAAATCAACTCTTATTCCTAAATCAAAATTATATCCTTTTATAAAATAAAGACATGGTGCGGGAGATTTTAGCTAGATGTAGTTTCCTTGAAAAACTGATCCCGTTCATCTGAGATGCATAATTTTCTGTACATCTACAATTTCTTTCTAATTTCTAAATAATTGCATGCTGTAATAATGTGAGTAGCAGGTGAGTGTTATTTTCTCTGAAAAACCATCTTTAAAAAATTGCTTCAAACTATGCACAACACACATATCACCCTGCAAGAAACACCGCCAAAACATTACTAGAAAATGTTTGGCAAAAATGAAAATTAAAAAAATCAATGAACAAATGAAATTTTGAGTGATTCAAAAGAATTAAGTAATTTGGCAAACGCAAACGTACACACACACACACACACACACACACACCTCTGAACGCATGTCTCCATAGTAACCAGCAGTAAGCACGGTGGGTGAATCTCCCACTCTGGGATCATGCTTAGCCATGAGCACTCTTGCTGTCAGAGCTGGGTCCAAGGACAGCCTACCATTCAGTGAGAGTCCAGTCTCCTCCACTTACCTCGCCCACATTGGCGGGAGGCTTGATGGAATATTTTTTATGCATATTATTATAATTATTGTGATTCACTTGTAGGTCTGCACTCTCATAACCACACAGAAATGTGGGTGTCTTTGGTAATTATAAGCAGTAGGGATGAAACTCCTGTATGCAAGACCACATCTGACAAAATTAAAAAAATTAAAAATTGATAATAAAAATAATAAATAAATAAGCAATGAAATAAATACATTGATAATGAAATAAATAATCAATTAAATAGATATGAAATATCTATTAATGATTTATTTTTCATGATAATATTTTTCTGAGGAACACTTTGCAGACTTAGGCTCTTTTATCAATTTCCTTTCATATTTATTTCCACTCGTATTTGTTTCAATGTGTATTTATTTCAAAAAGACTCAACCTGTCAATCAACATGGAAGGGGCAACATCAGGTATGATCAGAGACAGTGCATAAATAGGCCATGCTCTCTGTTGGGGGAAAACAATCTGTTGTGCTGCATGATATAGCTAGCTAGTCAGTATTAGCATTCTGTAGATTATCAAGGTAGTAAAAATGCAGAAAAGTTGTTGTGTGGTGGGCTGTACAAATAACAAAGCCAAGAACACCAATTTTAAGGTTTATGTTCTCCCATTCAAAAAGACTGAGCCAATGAGGATAAAGAAGTGGATTCAGGTCATTAGACATGAGGGGAAAGGTCGAAAACTAAATCAAGGCATGTGTATATTTGTAGTAAGTTAGCTATTTTGTCACCAGTAAGTACTGGTTCATAAGCCGCAAGAAGCTGTGTCAGAAACAGTAATTTCTGTTTGTTTAATTTATTTCTTTAGGATGTGATATAGCAATGTTACATATTACA
Organism: Anguilla rostrata; assembly: GCF_018555375.3. Classification (NCBI taxonomy): domain Eukaryota; kingdom Metazoa; phylum Chordata; class Actinopteri; order Anguilliformes; family Anguillidae; genus Anguilla; species Anguilla rostrata. The sequence continues at coordinate 27,524,429 of NC_057939.1, read as the reverse complement.
TCTCATCGAAAGAGACAACATTAGCTAGCTAACATTCCTATCTAGTTACATAAATAGCTAATTTATTATCTTGATAATCCACTGACTGCTAATACTAACAATATGGAGCACATTGGATTGATTTCCCCCACCGTGGGGGCGTAGCCTATTTATGTACCACTCCTTCCATGTTCACTGACAGGCCAAGTTGTTTTGAAATACGTGCGAGTGGAAATAAATACATGAGAAAATGAATAAAAGAGCCACTGTGCAAAGTGTCCTTCGAAAATTAGAACGCCATGAAGTAAGTACAAGAGACATAAAATACTGAATAGATATTTATTTAATTACTTATTTATTGTAGTATCTATTTCATTGCGTATTTATTTATTTCATTATTAATGTCTTTCATTGTTTATTTCATTATCAGTTTATTTGTTTCATTGCTTATTAATTCATTTCATTATCAATTTATTAATTTAATTTGATTACATTCGGTACTTCCATACTCCTGGACTGACCTTGCCTTCCTGTACAGTCTGGAGACGGGGGAGGGGATTTGTTGAAGTTATCTACATGATCTAATCAGCACTTCCCCCTGTGTATTTTCTCTACCCAGTACTACCCAATTTTTTAAATGTGTCCTAAACTACCCAAGGTTTAATTTGCTGTGCCCAAGACTATCCAAAATTTTATGTTCTGTACCCGAGACAACCCAGAATTGAATTTAAAGTAATAATCTCGAAGATTTTCATTAAAATAAATGTCTTTTAAGTCACTATCTATCGCTGCATTGGGTAACACAATGGTGATTGAGCTTATTTTTATATTAATTTATACTAGTATTATTATCATAATTCATGATTTAAAAACTTCTGTGGCGTCTGTGGCGACATTCCCGGGAAAAAATCACAAGCGGCGCACAGTTAGTGACGTGTTTTTCATCACCCATCAGTGGTTGGTCCGCCAGAGAGGGTAGGCGGAACTAACGCAACAGGCTCGCTCTTCAACTCACTTGTGTGTGAGCGGTGTACTGTTTTTTCCAGTGTCTGCATGCGTTACAATAACAGAGAATGGGGGGGTTGGGGGAGTTATGGAAGCCTAAAAAGTTTTTGTGTAACATGAGAGATCATATTACTTGTTGATGTAGATTTCGTATTACATTTAATAACAATGTAACTTTACTAAATTACATAGCTAGTTGCACAGCTAATGCTAGCTACCGGACCATGTCAAGAAAGACAACATTAGTTTAGACACCGTTGCGCACAGTATCCATCTCTCATATTAGGTAATGTTGCGTTAGCTAGCTAGCTAATCTAATGTTGGCTAACAATTAGAAAAAAACGCTAGCTAACGCTACCGACCGATACCGACCTCGCAAACCGTCTCTCGAATGCAGTGCTACCTTGTTGCAACGTTGCAGTGTAGCTAACTTAAGGCCAGTTCAGATCAATGATTCGCAACGAGACTGGGTGCAACTTGCTAAATTCCAAGACGTCTGATTGTAAACGTTCTAAAACTGCAGTTGGCGATTTGACAAGGACGGTCTTTTAAAACCTCAGGACAGGCAACGGCTCTGCTACTAGCCAGTTCACACCGTTGCAATTTTCTCTGCAACATTCTAAAACCGTTTCGCCTCGTTGCGAATCATTGATCTGAACTGGCCTTAACGTTACCGTTATTTACATTGCCATTGAGTTCATCAATATATTATAATGATCGGAATAAAGCCGGGGTATGTGGAGCAGAGCCGGGTCTGAATTCTGAAGACGTAATGCAGGAGAAAACTAAATAAAAGAATACGGCAGTATGGATTAGCATTGTTATTATTTTATCACGCTTCCTAATATGTTCCTTCAGCCCTTTTTGATGAAATCTCCTTTGTTTTTGTTTTATTCTTCTTGTTCTGATTGATAATTTAACACCCAGCTCAGCTTTATTCTCGAACAGTTTAGCTAGCAAAACCAGAAACACCAGGGTAACATTTTGCAAGGCAGTTGTTTCAAAAATACCACACAGCAATCATTTACGAAAAAGACTGCTTATTGTGCACGAGATACATAATTGCACGAGCCACAGCGAATCCCGCAAATTCTTCTCTGCAGTGTAAAGATGTTCATACTGGGCAAAAGGTGGATAAAGAACGTTTGCAGAAATTGATCATCACTAATTCTACCCCAGGTTTGCTACGGCATTTTAACCCGGCTCGGCAGTGTAAAGACATTTTGAGTTAGCCTAATGTTAGACAACGAATGAGTATGTACATAATGTTACTTTTATAACAACCGTTTTTTATTCAGTAAATAGTAAGCGTTATAGTTGGCGTGCCAACTGACTGACGTCACACAGGCGACACTGGTTGGATCCGGTTGGATCTATGGGAAGTGAGGTCCAAAAACACACCTGCAATTACCGCTTCTCGCCATTGGCACCACCATAGAGAACGAAACTGAAATATTCGAGATTGTCACTTTAATTTCCCTGAGACAATGCAGGATTTTACTTTCTGTACCTGGGACTACCCAAAATTTCATCCTCTTGACACCAGCCAGATTTATTCATCCCCTCCTTGATTTTTCAAACTTTTTAAAGAATTAATCATCAAACTTTCTACATGGGATTTGTTTGTGCCTTGCGTTGATTGCAAACCTTTAAGAATCAATCAAGCAAATCAACAGCCAATCACCTAAAAATCTCCCCTTAATCTCCCCTTACACCAGATCTCTCATTCTTTCATTTTCACACACACAAACACACACACACACACATGCATACTCTCACACACATACATACACACACACACAGATCTCAGAGGTAAGGCTATTGACTGGCTAATGGAGACCTCCTCTATTTGCATTACTGGCTATGTTTCAGACTAGCTCATTGCAGCAAAAAATATCCTAACTAATAGTTATCCTAACTAATAGTTGAAATATCCTTATTAAAAATACACATCTTTCAGTCATAGAACAGTAACCTTAATACAATCCTTAATGCAAGTATCTCAAGCTTTCAGCTCTTCACAGTGATAAAACATTTTCCACGGATTTTCAGTGCCTATCATCTTAGGCATCTTTTTAGTTTTCATTGCCTCATATACAGCTGAAGAATCCCCCCCCTCCCCCCCAAATCTTATGAAGAAAATAATATCTTTCTGTGTGGACCAGCTGCTCATTTAAACTACTGACATGAAAGATGGGATTGTTTGCATGATAATTCCTTGAGAAAGTCTCTGAATAAGTGTTTAAACATAATGTTATTAACGTGCATAACGCCTGAACAAACTTAGAAAGTAGGCCACAACTCTGGCCTATTCACATAGCCTTAAAAGGGGGGGAAACTGTCGGCAGCCAACAGCTGACAGCAGTTTTCCAACAGCCCAGATGCTGCCAAGTTCTGAAACAATGCACAGAAGAAAAACACTTTAGTAGGTCAAACATGTGGATTTATAGACCCACATCTCTAGACAAATATTTTACACAACTGGCAACAAATTCTTGGAAAACACCTCAAGTGAAATGGAGGCTTTTAAACACAGTGTTGGGATCGTAATGGCTGTTAAGCTCCGTGCAGTTAATCTACAAAAAATTGGACACGGAAAGCAGCAGTGGGTCTAACTGGGAGAGTTCAGCTCCATTTAGAACATGTTAATTGAGAAAAGGAAATGCATCTGTTTTCTGGCAGCCACAGCTTGTTGGGCCAGATGAAGGCACTGATGTAACGGGGTGGGTCCACTGTGGGTTTCGAACCTCAGCCATCACCGGCTGCTTTGCATGATGTGATATCATTAGCATAGCTGACCGCTGGCATAAACACAGTTGTGCAGTTGTTTAGGGCCACAGAAATAGATTTTTGTCCCGACAAAGCATGGACGAATGTCATCTTTGTTTTTTTAAGGATTGCTATAAGCAGGTAAGTGAATTCATTCAGATTGTTAGGTGGTGAGTGTGATTTAAGTTGGGGGCCAGAACAAGATTCTTGTTTAGGGCCACAAAAACAGTTGGGCCGGCTCTGATCATTAGCCTGTTGAGGTTAAGACTAAGACCTTCAGCTAAGGTACCTAATCACAGTTCTGTTGGTTTCCTATATAATCACACTAATATTGGTTTCCTACATAATCACACTCCTATTGGTTTCCTATATAACCACACTCCTTTTGGTTTCCCATTGGTTTCCAACAGTACTTACAGAAACACAGTGCTCAAAGAGGAAGTTTTGTAAGGTTAACTACTGTTAAAACTTTTATAAAAACTTATCATTTGTAAAAATGTATTCAAAACAGTTATGTTCTCAACCATGTGATCATGACATTATGTGATCATCAGTAATTTTAAACAAAGTGTCCAAGCCAAAATTTTTTCAAAAAGTTTTCTTTGCATGATTATTATTTTATGAAAAAAAAAAAGATAGTGGAAAAAGAAATATATGTTCAAGCCTATTATAAATACGTGTATATATATATATATATATATATATATATATATATATATACTTTGTTGAGGCACCTTTGGCAGCGATTACAGCCTCAAGTCTTCTTGAGTATGACACTACAAGCTTGGCACACCTGTATTTGGGGTATTTCTCCTATTCTTCTCTGCAGATCCTTTCAAGCTGTCAGGTTGAATGGGGAGCGTTGATGCACAGCTATTTTCAGGGCTCTCCAGGGATATTCAATCAGGTTCAAGTCTGGGCTCCGGCTGGGCCACTCAAGGACATTCACAGACTTGTCCCGAAGCCACTCCTGCATTGTCTTGGCTGTGTGCTTAGGGTCGTTGTCCTGTTGGAAGGTGAACCTTCACCCCAGTCTGAGGTCCTGAGCCCTCTGGCGCAGGTTTTCATCAAGGATCACTCTGTACATTGCTCCGTTCACCTTTCCCTCGATCCTGACTAGTCTCCCAGTTCCATGATGCTGTCACCACCATGCTTCACCGTAGGGATGGTATTGGCCAGGTGATGAGTGGTAGCGATGCCTGGTTTCCTCCAGATGTGATGCTTGGCATTGTGTCCAAAGAGTTAAATCTTGGTTTCATCAGACCAGAGAATCTTCTTTCTCATGGTCTGAGAGTCCTTTAGGTGCCTTTTGGCAAACTCCAAGTGGGCTATCATGTTCCTTTTACTGAGGAGTGGCTTCCGTCTGGCCACTCTACCATAAAGGCCTGATTGGTGGAGTGCTGCAGAGATGGTTGTCCTTCTGGAAGGTTCTCCCATCTCCACAGAGGAACTCTGGAGCCCTGTCAAAGTGGCTATCGGGTTCTTGGTCACCTCCCTGACCAAGGCCCTTCTTCCCCAACTGCTCAGTTTGGCTGGGTGGCCAGCTCTAGGAAGAGTCCTGGTGGTCCCAAACTTCTTCCATTTAAGAATGATGGAGGCCACTGTGCTCTTTGGGACCTTCAATGCTGCAAGAAAAATGTTTGTACCCTTCCCCATATCTGTTCCTCGACATAATCCTGTCTTGGAGGTCTATGGACAATTCCTTCAACTTCATGGCCTGATTTTCGTTCTGACATCCACTGTCAACCTTATATAGACAGGTGTGTGCCTTTCCAAATCATGTCCAATCAATTGAATTTACCATAGGTTGACTCCAATCAAGTTGTAGAACCATCTCAAGTTTGATCAATGGAAACAGGATGCACCTGAGCTAAATTTTGAGTGTCATAGCAAAGGGTCTGAATACTTATGTAAATTTCAGTTTTTTATTTTTAAATAAATTTACAAAAATTTCAAAAAACCTGTTTTCACTTTGTAATTATGGGGTATTGTGTGTAGATTGATGAGAATAAAAATGAAATTAATGAATTTTATAATAAGGCTGTAATGTTACAAAATGTGGAAAAAGTGAAGGGGTCCTAATACTTTCCGAAGGCAATGTACAGAATAAAATGTCTACCACTAATTAGGTTTATTTGCTAATATTTATATCAGATTTTGTATATCCCCCCTACCACCCTGTTGTCTCTAATTGACTATAATTGACTATGATAATTGACTATGTAATTTTAGGGATGTAATCTTAGGATTGTAGCTAGGTAAGCTGTTCATCTTAGTTGACTTATTGTTCTTGCGCCTACTCAATTAGTGCTTGTCTTATTTGCATAGACTGCTTTGTTGCTGTTTTTGTTGTGTTAATCAGATTAAAGTTAAACTACGTGGTCGTTCCCTGCACTTGGAACTGTACTTCCCTCTAGGGTTTTCAAAACACTTGTTCCTGGTTTTGGTTATATACTTTGTTGTACGTCGCTCTGGATAAGAGCATCTGCCAAATGCCTGTAGTGTAATGTGATGTATAGTGATTGATAAGTTTTTAAAAAAATACAGTGCACATATAGGCTATCTTTACATATGCTAGCAAAAAAATTAACTGCTGATTGGATGAACTGAAGACAAAGGACTGCCTTTGATCTATCAGGCGATGGGGGTGGAGCATTTGATTCACAATACCAAAAGAAAAATTTCTATTTCAAATAAGATTAATTCTCTCTCTCTATTGTTCTTTCTCTCCTCTTTCTCAATCTCTTCTCCTTCAAAGTGCATAGTACTGCGGGAGCAGATGTGACATCACTAGGCCCCCAATAAGAGCCTGCACTGTGAGGGAGCACAGCGGGGATTGGGGGGGGGGGTGCGGCTCTGTGCTCCATTACCAGTGCAACGATGTGCTGTGTGGCCGTGCTCTATCACCTGTGAGGAACCTCTACCCCATGAATCGTCTCTGGGGTGACAACACCAGGCGGCCTGCCAGAGTCAAGACTCCTCGGACTCAAAACCTGGCAGAGGAGATGCTGCCTCTACCACTCCCTCTGGCCAGAGAGATGCAGTGTTCTGACTCCAACCATGAGCATCAAATCAAACAGAAGAGATACCAGAGTTACAGATTAATGTACAGAGTGGCATGGCCAGGAATCAAACCCCTGGCTGCATGGTGGAATTAGTCTACAAGTTAAGTGTTTGCTTCTCTACTGCACTTTTAAGGGTTATTCAGGTTCTTCCTGGTTTGTATATACCCCCCAACCGAACAATTTAATTAGGACACCCCCCACTCCTTAATTAACCGCACATGTCTTCCATGTGCTCCCTTTCTGAGGGATACAGCAGCACTGCATCTCCCACAGCCTGTATGCTCAGCTACTTTTTCTGCAGAGTCACACTGTAGACTAATTTGTGTGAGCTAAGATAACCAATATTGTTTGTTGTAACACTGTATTGAGGTGCTTGGTCCACTTGAGAGGATATGAATTAATTAATTAACATCCACAGAGATATCACTCACAATGCTCATTTATTATAGCAAACCATATTGTAGCTCAGTGCAGTGCTGATGGCATACATGAGTTTGCGCAAGTAAAATATATGCCAACAAAAACAACAAAAAAACGTTTTCAATGTACAAAAATGCCAAGTTACTCAAGCATACAAAGCAATGTCTATAAATCAAGGCCCATTGTTAAAGTTGGGTAGATTATCTATAGGGCTAGCTAACATTAATTTAAAATGTGTTTGAAAAGTACCTACAGTTAACAAATAGTTACAGTAGAGAGGTCACAGTGGTCAATTTGATCACTGTCACTTCAAGAAAATCAATATAACATGATGAAATGCATATGGCTCCCCCTTCATGACTTTTCCTAAAAAAACGACAGTAAATTTAACATATACGTAAGTGTTAATAACTTTAAACACTTACTTAAATGTCAAATTTACCATTCTTTTTTCTTGACTGTATGCTTGAGCATTTTGCTGGACGTCTCAAATTTGCAATAGACCACAACATAGGCCAATGTTCTATGGACAGATAAGACAGAAGTGTTTGGAAGAAGCTCAATGCTGAGGGAAAAAGCACCGTGAAGCATAGTGTGAAGCATAGTGGAGGGAACATCTGCTTTGGGCTGCTTTGCTGCCTCGGGGCCTGAACAGCTTGCAACCATTGAGGGAACAAAGAATTCAAAATTGCAGAAATTTTATGGGAGAATGTTAGGGTAGTGGTCCGTCACCTGAAACTTAATAAAAATTGGGTGATGCCACAAGACAATGACCCAAAACACACGATTAACAACAGAGTGGTTTAAGCAGAATAAAATTCATGTTTTGGAATGGCCAATTCAGAGTCCAGACATCAACCCAATTAAGATGTGGCATGACCTGAAGAGGACTGTTCATGCAAGAAATCTAATCTAATATCTATGAACTAAAGCAGCTTTGTAAGGAGGAATGGTCTAAAATTCCTTCGAACCATTGTACAAGTCTGATCGGCAGCTATAGGAAACACTTTTTGGAGGTTATTTCTGTTGAGGAGGCCTTACCAGTTACTAGATACAACGGTTCACTTACCTTTTTACAAGCTTAACTGTGAATGTTTATACAATGTGTTCAGTTATTTAAGGAGAATGCGTTTGTCTATTATGGTGACTTAGATGAAGATGAGATCGCATTTAATGAGTAATTGATGCAGAAATCTAGGTAGCCTAATTCCGAAGGGTTCACAAACCTTTTCTTGTGAGTATATATATATATATACATATATATATATATATATATATATATATATATATATATATATATATATATATATTACTATACTACACACACACTGTCAGGAGAGGAGAAGAACCATCCTTACCATTCAGACAATTCCACTCTAACCATATTACAATAAGAGACAGTATAGTGCTGGTCCAATAATATGCATGTCTAAAAGGAGCAGTGATGGAAAAATGACTGTTGCTATGTGGAATGTAATGTAATCAGGTGCTCATTCATTTGTTTGCTTGCTCCTCAGCTTTTTCATTGCAATGGGTCATTCTCTTTTGGTGAGAAAGGTGTGCATGAGGTATTGTTATGGCTGCAATTAGGTTTGGTCATACATTTTAGTATTGATGGGAAACGTTTTCTGGTGTGTATGGTGTCAGTGCTGTGAAGTCAAACACATATTGCTCTTAATCTGGGTCATCTGCAAAAATAACAGAGGCAGACTGTTAGTGGTTAACAGCCGAGTTCCACCCTTATGACTAAGCCAGACAGTACTGTGGACTGGCTGAAGAGGAATTAGTGGGGCAGAAAAACACTTTGGAGGAAAGAGAAATACATTCCCCAAAGGTTATATCAGATTCATAATGTTCACAGGACAGAATGAGAAAAAGCAGGATGACACAGTCCTGCTCACCCAAAGTGCTCTGCTAAATGAAACAGTGCCTGCACATGAGCCTCATTTTCTCAGTGAAATCAATCCCCAGCTCTCCCCATAGGGCCGTAAAGCCACAGCCAAGATCCTGAGCATACAGAACTATAACATTAAAATGCATACACGAATGTGCACAAGTTTTCACACACCTTTAACCCCTTCACGCAAGCTCCCTATTGGCCAGGACTTCAGCATCCTGAGATTGCTCAACTCATACATTCAGTGCTCCTGCAACCAAACCATGAGTGGAAACAACAAACTCTGTGTTCTAGCACTCTTAGTAGACAATACATGACAACTAAGCCAAATAACGAGTTTCTAAGTGCCACCATTGCCATGTAGTTCTTCCATTTAACCACCAACCCCCGCCCAGTCTCATCTGCAAATAACATGACAGGTTGGACAATAGCATCTATCTGGGACTATATAAAAATATTCTCTCACCACCAAATTTTTTTATTTTGTCATAGCAACAAGATAAAGCCAACAATGGCACGAAGGTATGCCAATACAGTGACAAAAAAACCTGCTCACTGAATCTCAAAATAAACAAGAGAAATGTTTGTGTAATTTTACCACATCATTCTACTATCAATATTTGTGACTAAATCTGGGACTATATAAAAATATTCTCTCACCACCAAATTTTTTTATTTTGTCATAGCAACAAGATAAAGCCAACAATGGCACGAAGGTATGCCAATACAGTGACAAAAAAACCTGCTCACTGAATCTCAAAATAAACAAGAGAAATGTTTGTGTAATTTTACCACATCATTCTACTATCAATATTTGTGACTAAATATGGAATAAATATTGGTTTTACATGTAAAAATGTACCTTTCAAAGTTTGGTCATTTATTGTCTTGAAGAATCTGAGAATTTGAGAAAGAAAAAAACACGCCAATAGAATGTGAGGGTAGGCATTTACATTACCCATATGCAAAACCCTGCTTAATTGTAACTCTTTTATGTTTGTCCTGGTTTGATTGATAACTCTTTTATCCAGTAGATAACAGTATACGCTTTCCAACGGTGTATGGCATGGTTCATTGGAATTTTATGACAACGACTAGGAGTCCTACTGAACAGCATGAAAGGTCGCTTTAGCACAACGTTATGCAGTCAACCACAACGCTATGCACTAATATACAAACACTCGTTCAAATTTTACTAATTTTCCCAAGTTATCAGCATGGCTAAGGCAAATTCTCTCCAAGCTGACAAGGAGTGAGGAGTGGGTCAGAAGAAGAGGAAGTGCAAAGCCTTGCGAGGATACAATACATAAGAACATGGTGAAGATGCACATATTACTCACTGCAATCTTCACATCATAGATATTTTATCGAAAGGGTATAGTGAAATTTTAACATAATATAGGTATCTTACTGAATGGACACTGCAATCTTAACATTTTGTAGGCATCTTAGCAAGTGTGCAAAAGGACAATATTATTCTCTTTTTTGTGCCTGCTGGACCATTGGTCCTTCGTAGCCCCCTCTTGATATTAATGATAACTAATTGTGCCACGTGCAATAATCCTCAGGCAGTGTCAAGTTATTAGATGTTTGACTACGTGCAAACAAAATGGTCACCCAAATAATTGCTTGTAGTGAGTCACTTTGCATCGTCTATGGAGGACCTTCACCCTTAAAGTAACATTTCTGGTGTGTGATCATTCTTAACGTGTTCAGTAGAGACTATTTGGTAATTCTGAGATTGCCTTTTTTGTGATTCGTTTATGGAGCCCTCTGTTGGATAATTGCACCTGGTAACAGAAAGATTTGCTATTACGCTGTTTTTCGTAAAGCAAGAAACTCAGGTTGACTCAACTGCAACCCTCACTATCCTGGATCCCGATTTCCATGTGTACAGTGGTACTGTTCTATGAGAAAATAAATATTGCAATGTATGTGCCTTATGCCTTAATTAAAGTTACAATCTCGAAGATTTCCGTTTCGTTCTCTTTGGCGGTACTAATGGTGAAAAGCAGTAATTGCAGGTGTGTTTTTGGACCTCACTTCCCAACTATAACACTTACTATTTACTGAATAAAAATGGTTGTTATAAAAGTAATGTTATGTACATACTCATTCATTGTCTAACATTAGGCTAACTTAAGCTGTCTTTACACTACCGAGCCGGGTTAAAATGGTGTAGCAGACCTGGGGTAGAATTAGTGATGATCAATTTCCACAGACGTTCTTTATCCACCTTCTACCCGGTATGAACATCTTTACAGTGCAGTGATGAATCCGCGGGATTCACTGTGGCTCGTGCAATTATGTATCTCGTGCACAATAAACATTGTCTTTCTCGTGAATGATTGTTGTGATATTTTTGAAACCCTGACTTGTTAAATGTTACCCCTGGTGTTTCTGGTTTCGCTAGCTAAACTGTTCGAGAATAAAGCTGTACTGGGTGTTAAATTAGCAATCAGAACAAGAAGAATAAAACAGAAAACAAAGGAGATTTCATCAAAAAAGGGCATCAAGGCTTAAGGAACATATGAGGAAGCGTAATAAAATAATAACAACGTGAATCCATACTGCCGTATTTTTTTTGTTTTCTCCGGCATGACACTGAAATCAGACCGGCTCTGCTCCACCTATACCCCGGGGTTAATGCTCTGTGTAAAGACGGCTTTATTCCAATCATTATAATATATTGATGAACTTGATGGCAATGTAAATAACGGCAGTTAGAACATTTACAATCAGACGTCTTGGAATTTTGCAAGTTGCATCCAGTCTCGTTGCGAATCATTGATCTGAACCTTTAATTAGCTACATTGCACCGTTGCAACAAGGTAGGTAGCATTGCATTCGAGAGACGTTTCGCAAGGTCGGTACCAGTCGGTAGCGTTAACTAGACATTAGATTTAATTACATTAGCTAGCTAGCTAGCTAGCTAACGCAACGTTACCTGATATGAGAGATGGCTACTGTACGCAACTTTGTCTAAACTAATATTGCCTTTCTTGACATGGTCCGGTAGCTAGTGTTAGCTGTGCAAATAGCTAGGCTATGTAATTTAGTAACGTTATATTGTCATCAAATGTAATACGAAATCTACATCAACAAATAATATGACCTCTCATGTTACACAAAAACTTTTTTGGCTTCCATAACTCGCCCCCCCCCCCCCCCCCCCTTCTCTGTTATTGTAACGCATGCAGACACCAGAAAAAACAGTACGCCGCTCACACACAAGTGAGTTGAAGAGCGAGCCTGTTGCGTTAGCTCCGTCTACCCTCTCTGGCGGACCAACCACTGATGGGTGATGGAAAACGCGTCACTAACTATGCGTCGCTTGTGGTTTTTTCCCGGGAATGTCGCCACAGACACCCAGTTCTTTAATCATAAATTATTATAATAAAAATAATATAAATTAATATAATAATAGGCTCAATCACCATTGTGTTACCTAATTCGGCGATAGATAGTGACTTAACAGACATTTATTTTAATGAAAATCTTTGAGACTATTACATTAAGTTTACCTAGTTTTGTTTATATTAACCTGTTGTCCTAGATTGTATTGTTTTATTGCTGCATACTCCAGTGAGAAACAAATACAATAAAGAGATTTCAGATTTTCTTTTATAATAACAGCTTCCATCTTGTCTTCTTCACTACATTTGGGTGGGCATTAATGCAGTTATAACTCTATAAGGGTCTCCCATCCTTATAATTGGGAGTGACATAATTTAGACATTTCCTAATGACTAATAGGGCCACTTCCAGAGGCCACACATATATGTCATCTTAAACTATCATGAGGGGCAAATCTATATGCTTTTTAATGGACAACAAGCATTTTATTGATTCTGTTGGACCCATAGATATGTTAGACTCCTATACTGATGAAAATATTGTAATTCCACATCTCTGTGATGCTCACATCTGGAGTCATAAAGCCTTAAATAGAACACCTCCTAAATGGGTGAGGATTGGCCAGATTTGCCATTTGCGTGACGGTGTTATGGATGCAAATACATGCATGAATGTGTGGTCACGCATACACTTAAATGACTAAGAATTGAGAAAATGGGGTTCAAAAATCACTAACAACAGAAAATAAACAGTATAATATAAACTGAGATTTCCCTGTGTGGGCCACAAACTAATCTCGCCCCACTGCACAGCACAGTGTTGCACAAGCCTCATTTCTCATTATGGTTAATTATTTCAGTGATTTATTTTTATGACAATGTTGGCAACACACTGACACATAGATACAAGGCCTCAGGCAAGAGCTGAAGAAAGGCTGGGATGAATGTAGCCTTGAAGGCCAGATGCTACACTACCACTATTTATTTATTAATTCCTCTAAGCTACTGGGCACTGTTCAGACGTTGCCTCCATAACCCTTCTTTTTGCTTAAACAATGTGTGCCGCTCCTGGAATGGCCTACTTTCAATTTACCCATTAGCTAACATTTTGGGAATATGGAATTCCCCCTCCCCCTCACACACACGTGGGTCACACATGCATGCACACACACACAAACACACACACAACAGACATTATCTTCACTGAAAATGTTAAAATGCCCATTATAACATTTCAAGTATGGAAAGAAAACACAAATATGTGAGATTCTACCAGCAGGAAAGTCAGAAAAATCTGTTTTTTTTCTTATATAAAAAAAGGCCTTTTTTATATAAGACTCCATATAAAATGGATAGTTCCAGTCCTGGATGCTGATTGGTCAATACAGCATTTCAGCTGTGCTAGAATACATGATATAGTAAGACCTGGTACATACTGTATGCAAGGATTGCAAATGCTAATGCAGATTCAGGACATACCATATGTGCATTTATGGGCTTCTTTTAGCCCTGTATGAGGTTATATGCTACTAATCGACAAGATAGCAGCCTACACTAATCTGGTTGGCCTGAGTAACCTTGGAGTAACATCTTTGTTTCTACTGTAGTTATTCGTTGAACAATATTTACATGCAAATCCTCTAACAGACATGTGTGGAATTGCGCCACATGTTTGCGTCGCATTACAAAATTGGACCACACATTTTTCCACGCAAGAACTTGAGAAAATCCCATTGTGTTGCTTGTTGCATCATTTTGTGCCTTCCTAGAGTATATAACAGGCCTAACAGCTATGATGCGACACCTGTTCACTTTACACTCATTGCGCACCTTCAACAAAAGTTTGGACCATTGACCATAGCTAACGCTATTGGCAAGCAAGTTTTAACATTAGGTATTTTTGAGAAAACCAACAATAAAAAATAAAATGCAATGCTACAAACCAGAACAATAATATGTACAGTTTTAACAGTACTTTGAATAAGAAAACACAGTTAATGCAGCTGTCCACGGATGATATCAAAGTGTACTTCCGCAACTGGTGTGTCGTTTGTATCAAAAAAGTAAGCTGGTTTGCACATTTACCACTTACGTAAATGACAACATTCACATTAATATACCCTATGCAAAAGTGAAGTTAGCTAGTTAAACTCTTTCTAGTTTTTTTCCCATTTGTGATATTATAGTAGTAGAGTGATTAACAAGTTAGAAAGGAGTCAGCTACTGACAAGTTTGCATAACAAGATACAAGGACTATGGAACATAATGTTACTACTGTAAAATTTATGAGAAGTGATGGTAGTTAGCTAAAATGAGTTAGCAAACATTTTAGCTAGCTAATGTTAGTTATTATACAACTATTGGCTATATACTCTATTCTGATTTGCTGGGGGGTATGCATTATTTTTTCCATATATGCCTGGCTATGAAGTAGAACCAGAAAAAGCTTGGTCACGGTTAAAAATGAAGGCGTCTTAACAGTCTACGGCCTCAATGGGCTCAAAAAAAATTACTAGCAAACCAACTGTTACAAGAGATGTGTCCAGCCACTGCCAACTCGAGCATAGTTATGGAATTGTCTCGTAATTGGAGAGTAAAAGATGCATTCCTTATTAGACTCTTACAGGACATGTTTTGTTCAGTATCTTTGATAATGATTACTTCTATAGTTTAGCCTTTGTTTTGAATATAATTCAACATTTGGCTAGCTAATTATCCATGATAACAAGAATTCTGTGTGACCATTTTGACCTAAAACCCAACTGAATTTTAATGTTAGCTAGGTAACGTGGGTGACAGTGAACCTAGTTAAAAGGTAGCTTGACATCTAAAAGGATTGGGAGTAGGGGTGCACCAATCATTAATTTGTATGGCCGATTCCGGCTGCCAATTTTTTAAAGCCAAATCAGCCGATTCCAAAGCTTTTTAAATTTATTTTATTTGTTTAAAGCAACAGGTAACAAAGAAAACAAGATTGTTTATTTACTCTAAAGGTCACCAATACATTCAGATACCTATTAACAGCATTGTTGTTATATTGTTGTCGTAGCCACACAGTGAAGGAGCTCTGATTCAATGCTGCGACAGCCCTTAATCTCAGGAAATGTTTCAGTGCGACAATGGATGGAATGACATCTGCCACAGTCGATTTCTCTCGTAAGCTCCTCAAAAGTACAAGTAGGGTCGATATTTTACCTTTAACATGGATAAAGTAAATTTGTGAGCACACAGAATAATCTCAAACTCTGGACATTACACCAAAATAAGGAAAGTCTATAATTCCACACAGTCTATAGCCGCGTTTCCACCAAAAGTACCCGGAACTTTTAGTCCTAGGAACTACTTTTCAAGGGACTAAAAGGTTCCTTCAGCCCATTGTTGTCTGCGTTTCCACCGCGGTCTAAAGTCCCGCGAAGATTAGGCAAAGTAGCCCACTGACGTATGATAAAGCAACGTTGTCGTCGGTCCATCTGTCCTATGATTTCTTCTGTAACCCCATACTACCACCGAAGTAGCCTACATTATTTTCTAATAACAAGGACAGCCCGGAGGGGTTTATTCCACTTATATACAACGGGTTACCAACAATGACTATATATGGTTACTTTAGTATTTATTGATTTTTATCGATTTAATCACCTGAAATTGAAATATTCTTCCGTAGCCATTTGGGCATATTTTACTGTTGTCAAGCAAAACTGTCGTTGGTAGTTGAACTTGGACCGTTGTTATGCAACAAATAGGATATAACAGGCCAATAGTCAGATTGTAACTGTTTTATATATCCTCTCAAACACATTCATTATGTTTTTATGCGAACATTCACTTTCGTGTCTTGACATCCGAGGCGACAGATTGCATTCACATTCCACAAATAACTGGCAACAACAGCAGAAAACATGCACACGTTGTAATCAATTTGCTGTTGAATTGATTTCTTTCTCATCATCAATTCCATATATGCTAATCGCAAAATGACAAGAATAGAACGAAAACTCGGACTTGCGTGAAAATTTAAATTAGCAGTGGTACAGCCACCGTTTGCTTTCCTTCAAAGTTACTGCTAGCCGAGCAGCGAAGTGTGCCCTCCAGATTCGAACCATGCACCATAAATTAGTCCATAGTCTTCCTGGTCTTCTTGTGGAATTGAAGAATGGCAGAGTAAAATTATGGCAGTCTGAAAAAGCAAAAGGGATGATTACTAGAATTAACCTGTTATTTTACCCTGACAAAAAGTGCGGAAGGTGATTTCCAGTTTGCTTTTACTGTATCACCAATGTAAATTACACAGAACTACCGCATACCTCACATAACTGTATCAAACGTTTTGAGTCAATTACAACGGGCTAACAAAGAAAATCCGGAAGAAAATACTCAGCAACCGAATTAAACCGTTTGAATGTTTTGGTACGTAATATGCTGTCCCAGCATGAATGCTTAGCATTTTATAAAACGAATACTAAAGCAAGAAAAGAACAGAAGAGCACACGTTATAATTCCAAGACGTTGGCAGGCTATAACCAAAAGTAGGCTACTGCGTCGCATAACATACAAGTTTGATTTCAAGTTATTATGAAAATAAATCGGTTTGCGGCTGCAAATCAGAAATTTTCAGCGCTTGCGCCCCACCCCAAAGGTTCCGGTACTTTTGGAAAGTACTACCCCCCGAGCAGGAACTTTTTGGGGGGTAAAATAAAGTCCCCCCGGAACTTAATTTAGACGCTAGTTCCTGCGGTCGAAACGCACTGAGTTCCTCAAAAGGTTCCTAGTTCCGGGGTAAAGTTCCTGCGGTGGAAACGCGGCTAAAGATTCCACATTCCAAGTAGTATGCCACTTTTGGGAAAAGAAAAAAGCGTATTGCTTTCTCTGCAATGCTGAAGCATTTTCAACTTAGCTTGCCTTACCCACACAAAAATGGCAAGAGTGTTATTTACATATTACATGTAGAAAACATTTCACTGGACTCAAAGATTTTGTTACGTAACTAACACCTAGTTAACCCTGCCCGCTGAAAACCTGGTAATTAGTTAAAGGGGAAAGCAAGCCAATTTCGGCACAGAATTTTTTTACAATTTTTATTTTTTTAGCAAGAATCATTTTAAAAAAATATTTCTTGTCTGTTTGTGAATACAAAAAAAGTGTTTAAACAACACATCAGCAAGCATTCACAGATTCCAGTGTTTTGGACCTTTAAGTAATATTTCTATTTCAGGAGAATCACATAATTTGAAACAAATGTTTTCATTGTAATTATGCTTTTTGTTGGTACCTAGGCCAGGGGTGCCCAATACATGGAGCGGGATAGACCAGTCATTTTTTTAAATGCATCACTTAAAATTGCAGCTCTTCCCGTTTTCATCCCTCTTCCCTACGGCTTCTGCCTGACAGACAGGTACACTTGATTGACATGAAATGGGACCAATCTGCTGCTGATGAGAACTTTGTTACATTAAGCATGCCAATTCATGATATAGACATGATTGTGCAG
Source organism: Anguilla rostrata (assembly GCF_018555375.3). Lineage (NCBI taxonomy): Eukaryota > Metazoa > Chordata > Actinopteri > Anguilliformes > Anguillidae > Anguilla > Anguilla rostrata. The sequence continues at coordinate 27,506,450 of NC_057939.1, read as the reverse complement.
TAAAATCTTTGTGGTCACATAAATGTCCATTATTGCAGAGCAGTAGTGGTGGTGACACAACAAATCTGCTCCATTTTAGGCAGGGAATTTAGTTTTCAATATCCTATGGATAATGGCGATTCAGATGTAAAGCTGGCATTTTTCTTTGTAGAAACATGATACTAGTCTAACAATTTAAATTTTATGCCAATACCGGTACAATTCTACTTTTTACTGTAAAATAGAGTTAGGCTAGTAGCTCTGCCCAACACTAGATATATATACCAAAACAGCAGTGAAAAATGCTGCTCACTGAATAGTAAAATAAAATGATTCTTGTGTAATTATACCACGTCATTCTACTACCAATATCAGCTGCTAAATATGGAATAAATACACAATTGTACCATTGGTTTTGCACATAGATATGCCCCTTTCAAGATTCAATGGTCATTTATTGTCATGGACCCATTTGAATCCGTTTGTGAAATAATCACTCATTTGCAATGCCTGTATACCTTCTGCGAGAACTGTGCGTAAAACCACAGATCTTGTTTAAACCACTGTGGCCCTTTCCAGTTCATTCTGATTTGATCAACAATTCCTTTATCCAGTAGAGCAGAACATAAGCATTCCAATGATGTATGATGTGCCTAATTGGACATCTTGAATGCTGATTTAAGTGCAAACATGGTGAAGATGTACTCCTCGATTTAAGTATTACTGGTCAAAATACTTAAATTATATATTAAAAAAATTTCCCACATCACCTTTGCCATATTTTTGATATTGTAATATTTTGCATAGGTGATAATCAATATCTGTTAGCGTTTTATAACAACGCAGAGACCTAATGGATAATCGTTGTTATCGTAGTGGCTTGTTATGGCCAGCTTTGCCAGAATTTCTACTAATCACAATGAAACTGAGTGTCTTTCAACAGGTTAGTGCTATTCTCTGATGAGGACATTTTACACACTGCAGCATAAGTGTTCATTGATGCACCAATTTGCCGTGATGTCAGAACATTGCCAGGATGTTTGGAGGGTGGGGCTTTGGATGGAAGGGGTAGAACTTTTCAATCTAGCTCTGTCTCTCGTTCGTTTCTCCTAACATACATACTGCATCTTTAATCAGTTTGTCACAGCCTACTTAATAATATTGCATGCAACCACTGTCCAACATTTTTTTTTTTTTTTTGAGTGTTGATACGGCATAGTGAGAAGCTACAGTCAGCTAGCTATTTATCTATGCTAGTTTAATTAGTAAGCTATGGGCTAAGTGATGTCAGGTCAGAGTAATTGACTAAATATTCCAGTAGTTCGCAATGAATCTCTGGAGCCAGGAAATTATTTGTGCACACATAAGAATGATAACAGGGAGCCGTAACAGTGATATAGACAACTGTCTTGAGCTCCGCTTCTTCGCACCGATACATTTTTTATAAGCTGTTTGTGACTCCGAAAATATAGCAGAATAATAAACTATCTGTTCATATGCATCATACATAAAATGCAACGCACAGTTTCACATTTGAGGACATCATGAAAGCTAAATAAAACCAATAAACAGGATAAAATTAAAATAAGGCAGAGACAAGAATTTAATAAATAAAATGACAAATAGGCTATCATTAAAGCCAAAGGAGTAAAAATATAAGTTAAGCTACAGTAGGCCTATAGCCTTCCAAGCAGTCAGGAAAATGTACCTTAGATTCAAAAGGCATATCATTGTGTTCATCAGATTTCCTGGCCATGCAAGGGTGAACACTAATAAGGAAGGTCTCTGTGAAGGTCAAGATAGCATTTTCAATGGTAATGGTTTCACAATGGTAATATGTGGTGAATGGTATATCATTAATAAATAAATGTTTTCATAGCGTTTCCAAATGCCCTGTGAGGGTAACCACTAACTTGTAGGCTACATTACCTAGTTTGAAATGTATGACTTAAAAAAGTTAAAGGCAAAAAGGCTGTGCTTGCATTCATTCGCCACCTGAAGCAACAGGAAGATATGCCGTTCAAACTGAGTTTTAGAAGCCATTAGTGAAGAATTTAATATTAGTTTTAGAGATATTTTGTGTTCTTTTTGCTCTACAGGTCTAAACAGTTTTCTGTTTATTTTTACATATTTAACTTCATGTTTTCTGAAAAAATGCACACCTATTAAAACTTTAGAGTTTCTTGAATCTACAGTTACATTCATTGTTATACACATGCAGCCAAATTTATAATTATGTAAATTAGTCATCTTGAAACTTAAAATCGGATGGAAGGTTTAATAGTGGAACAATTTGACAGCTTAGAAGTTCAATTCTATTAGCCATGTCTTTCTTTTTTATATAAGACATCACCAAGATGAAAATTCTAAGTCATTTGTATCAACTTTTAGGGGTTATTTTAGTTTGCCCCCACCCCCGACCGCAATTACTGGACAAAAATATTTATTTATTTCCCTGTTTCCATACCCACCAGCCGCCACTGCACAGTACTACAGAAGAGCCAGTGACTATTTTACACCCAACAGGCCACACTGTCGTACAGGAGAGCCAATGACTATTTCACACCCTACAGGTCACACAGTACTACAGGTGAGTCCATGAGTATTTTACACAATGCAGTTGAAAGTGTCCCAAGGGTCTCAGGTCAGTATGCTGGCCACAACAAAACTGATAAAGCTAAATGAATCTTGCTGCTGTGGACTCCTGGTCATTGTAGTCTAGTGAAATAGAGCCCAGGCATGAGCCAGAGCCTATAATGTCTACATTAAAGGTCTCAGGATGTGCCTGTCCTTCCTGGAGCTCATCAAAAGGACATTTGTTGATTCAGTTATGAAGAAACACAAACAGAAGCTAATGATGTCACAGAGGTGACATCTGTATAATAAACAGTGGCCACTGTGTGCAGTAGCTGGCTGTTCTGGGCTTGACCAATAGCACTGTAGGTCAGTCCCCTGTATGCCTGCTAGCGACGCCAGTCCACCATAGGCTAATGACACTGATTGAGGTCAACAGTGTAGCTGGACCCACAAATAAAGATCACAGTAGGGAACAGACACTCTTGTGTACATGAGAAGGAGTCTTTGGGAGATGCTATCTACACACAAAGAATATTAAATAGCTGCCACCACTTCAAATCACAGCCTGTGCTGCCTAATCAGTAACTATTGTATTTTAACAAACTGCATAAGACAGATGTTCCATCCTCAAAGAGATATTAGAGGCCTTTTAAATGAAATATATTAGAGGCTTGAATCTTCATGCCAATTAAGTCAAAGAAGCTTGCCATTTGCTGGGTGGATTGTGACTGGTTATTATGTTATTTTTCATACTTGCAATGTACCATTTTGTTTCCCTGACAAGGCAAGAGGACTTTCAATAACTTTTCAAAAGAACTGAAAGTACCCTTAAATGACCTTTTACCTTTAAATGGTTAAAAAAGTAAAGATTTGTTGGTAAAACAGAAAACGAAGAGTGACAGAATACTGCTTATTGCAATACCCAGAGGTGGCAGGTTCCTGTTCTGTGGAAGAAACACACGACAGGACTTTCACTTTCTGACCCCTGGACTTTCCACCTCTGGCACCTCTGGCAATAACATATCATACAGTATATTAACACTATTAACACTCCAGCTCGTTCAGCAGGGTTTTTTTTTTTTTTTTTTTTTTTTTTTTGCTGTAACATAGCGCTGTTACAGCCCTGCACTGATATTTATTTATTTTGCCTGAGTTTTTTACAATCTTTGCTCCCTGGCTTATATATGATATCTAACATTTGTAACAAAATAAAATGCAAGCCCTACCCACTTAAAATATGCTCATTTTCCCTGATTAATTTCAGGTGTTGTGGTAGAAGGCCTTGGACACCATGGTAAAGTTTAGCGCAGACACAAGACGGTCACCGTCTGCTGCCAAGAGAAATGTTGAAAGCAGAGAGGTGAGAAAGATTTGGGGACTGATAAAATTCCTCTCAATTCATTCCTTTCATTTTGATAGGAAGGGGAGGGGCTCTTAGCTCTGATGGAGACATGTCCCTCACCCTCTACTGGAGCCAAAACTCGGCAGCAAGTGAAACAATGACACTTACAAAATCATCACCCTGAGGGGAGATCAATCACGCTTTCCTGCGAAACGAAGACTAACTGCCACGAATACCAGAAAGAAGACTATTTACCTTATCTAACAAGAATCTAACAGGAATGCTGTTTACAGCTCTGTCTCTCTCTCTCGCCAGTGTAGTGCTGAGGACCTGCTTCTTCACTGGTGACAGACAGAATCCCATGTGGTGGTAGACACTCTTAACTGTAAGTGTCTAACAAGCCGAACCAAACGGCTGGTTCATCCATCAGACTCGGCTCTCATGTTTACTGATCATAATGCTTACTGGGGGTGGGGTGGGGGGGAGACAAATAAAAGCAAAAGTTCTTACCGCCATCAGATTGTTTTCCAATCAGGCCAGAGGATTTTTAAAGCAAGAACTGGTAAATTTCAATTAATGCTTACAGAAGTGCTTACTACAAGTACATTAATGCCTACTACGAGCACAGTACCAGTTTATTTTTTGGAACCAGACTGTGGTGTCTCTGAAAATTAGTCTGAATGTTAGTTTTAAAGAAGCAGTGTGTATGTGTCAGGGAGAGAGAGAGAGAGAGAGAGTGTATTTATTTACATCTTAGAGGCCCTCGCAGGCAGTGCCTGGGGTGAACATGCAGTAAAAGCTCTTTCTATTAGAACAGGCGTGTGAAAAGTAACAGAATTTTCATTTTTAACAGGATGGTGTAGAATGTTCTAGTAGTGTCTGCAGGGTTAATTGACTTTTGTGGCATGTGTTTCTGCGTGTGTGCACGCAATAACATTACTAATTACTAGTGGTAGAACTGATGCCGAACTGACTAATGTGCCTGAAACAGGTCACGTCTAATCTAATCTATATAATCATAACCCAGATTTATTTATTTCTTGAATAAATATGCTGTCATAACCAGTCATTCCTTATTCATAAAGAGTGCAGGAAATCTTCCAACAATACAATATGGACATATTCTCCAGAATAATTACATTTCAAATCTCAACCAGTATATCTGAGTGCAGAATTTCCAAGCACAGAGCATAATTGGCATTGATATTTTAAAACGAAAAAAAAAGTAACAAAGTCACATAAAATAGTTATTATCGCCGCAAAATTCAAACCTTGAAAAAACTGTGACGACACTGAATTTTGCTTACATCAGCAAATGTTCAAAGGAATGCCCAGTTTAGCAGGTAATCAGCATTGCTTTCCCAGACAGCATGGCTCATTTTCTGCCAGGATTAGCAGTGATGGCACTGCCACGGCTGTGAGCCCTCTGGCTCCGGGTTCACCCCTTATAGCTTACCGTACACTTAATTAGCATTTACCCGGGCCAGCAGAAGTCACATTGTCTCCATTGATGAACTGCAACAGGCCACATTCGTTCTTTAAAGCCAGATATTTCTACTATAACAAGTGTAATAATAATAATAATAATAATAATAATAATATTTGGCACATGCCCAAAATACATATAAACATATGCTGGTCAAACGTGTCTGGATATTATGCCACTGTGGGAGTTCGGGTTCATTCAATCATTGTGTCCTTCTAAAAAAGGATCGATAGACCTCAATCAATAGAGACGCAGAGGCAGAATTCACAAAATGTTTACAAAAATGTAGTGTCTGTCACTGACCCCTAATGCACAGAACACAGAGACATTATGGAAGCTCACTAAGAGAATAAACAGGCTCCAAACAGTAATAACAACCTCATCTACAACCTCCCCAAATTCTCCCACGTCACTCCTCTGCTGCGATCACTTCACTGGCTACCGGTCGCTGCCAGGATCCGGTTCAAAGCCCTGACCCTTGCCTACACTGCCGCCAACAGGACAGCCCCCATCTACTTACAGGACATGACTCAATTCTATGTGCCTGCTCGACCACTCCGCTCTGCGGCAGCAGGGCGCCTTGTAACCCCTCCCACCCGCCCAAAGGGATCACAGAGCTTCTCCACCCTAGCTCCCCAGTGGTGGAACGAACTCCCTGTCCCTCTCCGAACCTCCCCCTCGCTATCCATCTTCCGCCGTGGCCTGAAGACTCATCTCTTCAGACTATACCTAGACTAACTACCACCACGCTGTATAATATAAAAAAATAAAAATAAAAAAAAAACCCTTTTTCCCTGCCACTTGTTACATGTTGCCCCATCCCTGCACTTGGTAATTTGTATTTGTCCTAATACTGTAGCTTATTCTTCTGCCTAGTTGGCTTTGCAGATGTTAGACCAGAATAGTGTTCATTGTTCTCGGCTAGAAATAGTTGTACAAAATAAGTAATTGTACCTTACTGAACCCGTGTTCAGCAGTTGTCTACGATCATGAAATGCACTTTTTTGTACGTCACTTTGGATAAAAGCGTCTGCCAAATGAATGTAATGTAATGTAATAAGACACAAGCATTATTCAGATAGCCTGCATGACTGATGGGTTGCAGGTTTCCTACTCTAATTAACTCATGTCGGTGTTTGTTTATTGTCTTGCGTATTTTCCCAGAGGCCATCCGATACCGCCATTGTAGTGCAAACAAGCAGTAGTCGATACAGATCTGTGACCTGTTTGTGAGCGCAGGGTAGTTATAGGGTCGACCCCGGGTGTCATGTTTTCAAAAACTAAATGCTTGTGTGTGTGTTCATATTTCCTTTATGTCCCAGGAGTCTCAGTGAATGAGAAGCCCCCCAAACCCGCCCCCCTCTCTAGTCTGGGTCAATGCCATCTCAGGCTGAAACGCATCTTTTTAGCGACAGATTGGCTTGCTCTCTTTGAGCCTGCTGTTGTGATTGCATTCAGTATTTACCCGATTAGTCTGTGTGCTAAACTGCAGCCTCACACTGAGGGGGCGGCGAGTAGTGACCTCACATTGAGAGGATGGGAAGTAATGACCTCATCCTGAAGAGTATTGACCTCACACTAAAGCTGCATTTCCACCCAAATTACCCGGAACTTTTAGTCCCAGGAACTACTTTTCAAGGAACTAAGAGGTTCCTTCAGCTCATTGTTGTCTGCGTTTCCACCACGGTCTAAAGACCCGCGAAGATTAGGCAAATTAGTCCGCTGACGTATGAAAAAGAGATGTCGTCGTCGGTCCATCTGTCGTATGATTTCTTCTGTACCTCCATACTACCACCAAAGTACATTATTTTCCCATAACGGGACAGCACGGAGGGGTTTATTCCACTTATACGGGTTACCAACAATGACTGGTTACTTTAGTATTGATTTTTATCGACTTAATCACCTGAAATTGAAATATTCTTCTGTGGCCGTTTGGGCCTATGGTTTGGGCATATTATTTTACCATTGTCAAGCAAAACTCTCGTTGGTAGTTCGACTTGGACCGTTGTTATGCAACAAACAGTATATAACAGGCCAATATACGGATTATAGCTGTTTTATATATCCTCTCAAACACCTTCCTTATGTTTTTATGCGAACATTCACTTTCATGTCCTGACATCCGAGGCGACATAATGCATTCACATTCCACAAATAAGTGGTAACAACATTTATAGCAGAAAACATGCACACGTCGTAAACAATTTGCTATTGAATTGATTAATTTGATTCCCATCGTCATTTCCATATAATCGCAAAATGACAAGAATAAATAGAATGATAACTCGGACTTGTGTGAACATTTTAATTAATATTGCAGTGGTACAGCCACCATTTGCTTTCATCTTTTAGATTTGTTAAAAGTTACTGCTAACGGAGCAACTAAATACTTGAAGTGTGCCCTCCAGATGCGAACCATGCACCATAAGTCCATGTCTAGTCTTCCTGGTCTTTTTGTGGAATTGAAGAATCGCAGAGTAAAATTATGGCTTTTTTTTGGTTTGAAAAAGCAAAACGGATGATTACTAGAATTAACCTGTTATTTTACCCTGACAAAAAGTGCGGAAGGTGATTTTCTCCAGTTTGCTTTTACTGTATCCCCAATGTAAATTACACAGAACTACCGAATACCTCACATAACTGTGTCAAATGTTTTGAGTCAATTATAATGGGCTAACAAAGAAAATCTGGATGAAAATATTCAGCAACTGAATTAAACTGTTGGAATGTTTTGCTACGTAATATGCTGTCCCATGCAGCACGAATGCTTAATATTTTATAAAACAGACTTAATGCTAAAGCAAGAAAGGAACAGAAGAGCACACGTTATAATCCTCAATCTTAATTTGTCATCTGTTCCAAAACGTTGGCAGGCTGTAACCAAAAGTAGGCTACTGCGCCGCATAACATAAAAGTTTGAATTCAAGTTTTTATTATGAAATTAATAAATCGGTTTTTAAAATGATGGTTGAAATAAAATGCTGCGAGTACTCGACCAATCAGAAATGTTCAGCGCTTGTGCCCCACCCCCAAAGTTCCTGTACTTTTGGAAAGTACTACCCCCCGAGCAGGGACTTTTTGGGGGGTAAAATAATGTCCCCGGAACTTAATTTAGAGTTGGTCCCTGCGGTGGAAATGCACTGAGTTCCTCAAAAGGTTCCTAGTTCCTGGGGAGAGTTCCTGCGGTGGAAACGCGGCTTAAGGGGTACAGTGTAGTGACCTCACTCTGAGGGGGTGGAGAGTAATGACCTCACACTTCAGGGCTGGAGAGTAATGACCTTACCCTGAGGGGGTGGTGAATAGTGACCTCACACTGTAAAGTAGTGACCTCACAGTGCAGAGTTGGAGAGTAGTGACCTTACCCTGAGGGGCTGGAGAGTAGTGACCTCACACTGGAGAGTAGTGACTTCACAATGTACAGTAATGATCTCACACTGAGGAGCTGGAGGGTAATAGGTGAAGACGCAAAACATTATCACAGGAAAAGAGAAATTTTTTATGCATGTATGTGAAACTGAGGAAGATGGATTCTGAAATATGTAACAAGTTTGTGCATGGAAATCACACTAGTGTGCAAGAGAATCTTGGATACAATAATAAATCTTTTTCATCAAAGTATTTCAAAAATAACCCTACAAACATACACAATTAAAACAAGTAATTAGAATCTTCTAAAATAATCCTTCAAATTTCAAAAACAAATGAATATATTTGTTTTATTGTGTTTCAAGAAAATGACCAAATAGTCAAAAAAGACAAAAATACTTACGATGCATGATCTCATTTGTTTGGGAATACAAAAGAGTACTGAATCACCATAACAAGGTCAGTAAAATGAGTTCTCATTCAACAGCAAGATCACTATCTCCAGTAATGGAATAAGGGATTTAAAAAGTCCAGATTCACTATCCTCATGGCTTTTTGATAATGGATGAGTTTTTTAAAAACTTTTTCCCTCCCCTTTGCTCACTCATTCTCATACCCTCTATTTGGATGGCCGGTATGCCATCCAGCCAAGTTATGCCTTGGCGGGGCGAAATGCTCCATGCCTACCGCACTGAGAGTTTGGCACTTTTCAGGGTTCCCTACATAAATGGATGACTGGCAGGCTTGGTTGGAGCCCCCCTCAGACTCATGAAAATCTCTCACTCATTACACTGCCTAAAAATAAAACATATAAACTATTTATTTTGTATCTGTATAATCTTTACAGGAAAGTAATTTATTTGTCATTCATGGTAAAGGAAAAATGCTTGAATCCACACATGTTTCTTGGTGTGTTTGCATGCATGTATGTGTATGCATGTCTCTCAGCCTATATTTATATTAATTACTATTATCACTAACTCATAACAGGCAGAGCACAAAAATAAATTATATCTGATGAAAAACATGTTTTCAACGTACAAAAATGCTCACACATACAAAGTTACTCACACATACAAAGCACTATTTATAAGTCATTCATTCAAATCTAGGCCTGCCATTAAAATGATTGATATCACAATTGTACCAAGTTGCATGAAACAATATTGCCCATCTTAGCCCAGACAAATTAAACAAGCTGTACTCCAAAGCAATGCTACCCACTGTTTCCTAAATTTTTTCAAGTAACTTGTGGCAGTAATAGCAGTACTACAGTACCAACAACGCAATGTGGATATAGTATTAGAAGCCATAGGGTTACAGTTGGAATAGTAATGGGAAGTCTTGTAGCAGGAGCAGTGGTACCACTGATAACTGCCCCTCACCAATTCATCAGTAAGGGGACCCATTAATTCCAGTCACCCCAATTGCCCAATTGTCATGAAGATCCAATAAACCAGACAGCTACCTTACATTCCTTGACGTCGACTTCAGGACACACTCTACAAGGCATTTTGTTTTGGCATCAAACTGCATTATTAACCTTGTGTCTTTTGTGTCTTGCCTTGTGTCTTTTGTGTCTTGCAGCATTTCCCCGTTTCTGAATCATCCATGGTTTTTGTGAGATTTTATGTTAATTGTACTATTACACACACCTCATATTTTTCTGTAATATGGGCTTTTAAAATCAGGATACTTAACCAAATTGCCCAAGTAAAGCACATTGAGATTTTTTTTACCGTAAAATGACAAGCGCTACATAAATAAAATACATTATTACTATTACCTTGCAATAATTTACAGTAGCCATTATAATATTATGACAGATTCCCTAAGTCGGGCCAGGATTCATCATCAGCATTAAAGAGGCTGTTAAATACTATCATGGGTAGGCAGGAAAAAAGTTCCAATGTGTTTGTTGTCGCATTGCTGTGATGGAGATGTGGCTCCCAGACTTCCATTATCTGGCGTACACTCTGATGGCCCTCTAATGAAACAGCTGCCTGCGCTGAGGAGCGATGGAGCCAATTAAATGTTCTCCAGAGTTCATCCGCTCTCTTTGCTATTTCTTTGTTTTTATTCATTGTGTTTATTTTTTCCTTGACCATCCAATTATATGCCTTATTTAAAGGAAGCTCCATGATGTCAATGTTAACTCTGCATCATACCTGGGGTCCCCAACCCTAGTCCTGGAGAGCCACAGGATCTGCTGGAGCATGCTATTACTCAGCAATAAATTTGTCAATGAAAGAAGTTGTTAGTCTGTTTTCTTTGGTCTCATCAAATTTTAAACAAGGAAAACCAGCAGAACCCTGCAGCCACCCAGGACAAGGGTTGTAGGCTCCTCCTTCATATACAGTGTCAAATGACAAAGGTGTCAATTGGGTGAGATTTATCATTTACTCCTTCACACTCCCCTACTCCCAGGGGTGTACAAAAGCCATTTCTGTTTAGGAATTGTATGCCAACTGGTGCTCTTAATTAATTAATTGGCCTCTATTGATCTTTTTTATAAGGTCATGAGCTATAGCTACATCATACTGCAAATTCATGAAAGAATGACAGAATAATGATTGGAACAAAGACCAGGATATATACCAGCCCTTGTGGAGTGGTGCGGCATTGCTATGTGCACTATGATGTCATAATAGATTCTATAGCTGCAGAAATTTTTAGAGACCTTGGCTGTGTCCCAATCAGCTTCCTAACTACTGAATCCTCAGAGTATGTACTAGGCATACTGTTTAACTTAACAGTTTGTAACACTTAATTTAGTTTGCCAATGAGACTGAAATATTCCTAAAACATACAAAGTGGCGATAGTTCCTGATTCTGGCCACCTGACCAGCATTAATACGAATGGACTGTACATTTGTGAAAAGGGGTCAATGAAAGAACAGCAAGTTGTTGATATCATCTGTAGAAAAAATAGTTTTGTAAATCCTGTACCTGAAATCAGACTTAGGGGTGTCACCCTTGTGCCGTCATGTTATGGTGACATTTCCATGGAAACCAGGAACAAGCCAGCACCAGTTAATGACCTAGGAGGGGGGAAGGGATGGGGAGTGCAGATGGTGTGTGTGTGTATGTGTGTGTGTGTGTGTGCATGTGTGGAGGCGCAGCCTAAATCCATGGTTTCACCTCTCTCAAAACAGCTGGCTTACTACATTTCCTCTTCTGGTTTTATTGTATCCGTGGGGGAGAATCCTAAAGAACTTAAAACAGATTTTTGGCAATACACTTTTTCTGGAATTCATTTTTTCCACCAGCCATTTCAGGAAAATATCTGTATAAAGTTGGGGTTGGCTGACATACTTTTTCTGTGGCAGCATTTCCATGGGCGTGAATTTATGCAGCTGGAATGCAGATAATGGAAACATGCAGTTTGCATCTGCATACTAGACTATATTTAAATTACAGAAAATGCTAAACAACTAGGTTATTTAAAGAAAAGTCACCCCAAACCTAAATCCTCACCAAAACTCACCCTAACCCTGAACCTGCACATTATCAACTGAAGTAATAATTAAACACAAAATGTGGGGTTCACTCATCATGTGATGCTAACCATTTCTTTTTACACAAAAACTTTTCTTTTTTCTTTTTTTGGGTAGAATAAATTTCCAAATTCCAAACAGTGGCTGCCATTCAAAATTTGTATGTAGTTGGACTTAACATAACAAAACATTGTAAATATAATCTTGAACTCAGAAATGTCCCCTCTCTATTACCTCACTACCCTCCCCTGTGTTTTTTTCATATAACCATCTGAAAACAATGTGGTCATTCAAACTTTGTGTCAAATCAAAGTGTTAATTAACAAAAATGGCCTCATGACATTTAAATTAATTAACCGTAAGTTAATTTTACAAAATGTATGTTCTTGTATATTTGCAAAATGTATGTTCTTGTATACTTGTATAAATACCAACTGTAAAATAAATACTGTACATACATAGGTACAGTCATCAGTTCTCAACCCAATTGAACACCTATGGGAGATTTTGGATCGACATGTTAGACAGCGCTCTCCACCACCATCATCAAAACACCAAATGAGGGAATTTTTTTTGGTGTTCCATCCCTCTAGTAGAGTTCCAGATACTTGTGGAATCTATGCCAAGTTGCATTGAAGCTGTTCTGGTGGCTTGCTCTGAGGCTGTTTGCTTGATTTGGGCTAGGCCCTGTAATTCCAGTGAAGAGAAATCTTAATGCTACAGTGTACAATCATATTCTAGACAATTCTGTGCTCCCCCAATTGTTTGAGGTAGGCCCTTTCCTGTTTCAGCATTATAATGCCCCCGGGCACACAGCAAGGTCCATATAGAAATGGTTTTGTTGAGAACAGTGTGGTAGAACTTGATTAGCCTGCAGAGCCCTGACCTCAACCCCATCCAGCACCTTTAGGATCAGTTAGAAAGCCAACTGCGAGCCAGACCTAATCAGTGCCCAACCTCACTAATGCTCTTTTGGCTGAATGGATGCAAATCCCTGCAGCAATGCTCCAACATCCAGTATAAAGCCTTCCCAGAAGAGTAGAGGTTGTTATAGCAGCAAAAGGTGGACCAACTCCATATTAAACCACATGTAGACCAATTGTTTGATTACAAATATGAAATTGGGGAGTACATTGCCAAATAAATAAATAAAAATAAATGTTTTTGTACCAAACATCATGGTGCTCATTGTGTGTATATACAATATATAAAGTTCATGTGGTTAGACATTTTGGTTTCACCATGTAGAAATTACACTTTTTATACATAGCTGTTTGGGGGTTTTGCTTCATTATGGTCATAATTCTTTGCTCATCAGTCTTGGCTTACCATGCTCCTTGTGATTTCTGAGCTCACCAGGGCTATCTTTCTTATTAATGATGTTCCAAACAGTTGGTTTTGGTTAGCCCAAGCTTTGGCCTATATCTCTGACTGATTGTTCATAATGGCTTTTCAAAACTGAAAGCTCTCTTATACCTGCATTAAGGAAGCAATTGAACACACAAGAGTAATCAGAAACACCTGTGATGCCATTTGTCCCAAACATTATGATACTCTGAAATGAGGGAACCTTTTATAAAAAAGTGCAGTCATTTCTACATGGTGAAACCAAAATGTGTCAACATACCCTTCTATAAAAGAATGTGCACTATAACCACATTGGAATTGTTTCATTACAATTCTAAAATTTTGGAGTACAGACCAAATCAAGAAAAAATATGTCTTTGTCCCCAACATTATGGACCTCACTATGTGCATATGTATCAGAAAGATTATATGTGGGAGGAAATGCTCATCACTTTTGCAAGTGCTGAAAGGTCAAAGCCATTTGTAAATGCACAGAGGGAGCCCGGAGCGGCTGCTTCAAGGACACATTCTCTGCTCAGCCAAAGGATTCAGGCCTTTCATGTTACAATGAGCACGGCAGCTACAAATACCAGCGCATTACCCTTGGATGCTTGTCCTGCGCACCTCTGCGAAAGAGAATGCTGAATTGTTCCTTGGGCTAATGCTTTCAGTAAATACTGTGCCAAAGGTCTAGCTGGATTGTGTGATTTCAGGGAAGCAGTTTTTATTTGTTTGTCTCCGTGCACCCAAAGGGCCACATGACAGGTTCACAGCAGTCATCAAAGAAACCCAGTCTCTCTCTTTAGTTGACAAGCTGAGACAGGTCCCCTAAATGCGCTGTGTCTATTCTACAAGTGCAAAATACCTTATTTAAATGTGCAAAAGTGTTAAAGGTTTAAAGGCGTAGGGTCATTTCATAGTAGCCAACAACAATCATCAATGTTTATTTTTATGGACATCCGGAACCAGGCTACCGAATGTAACCCTTTGAACTGTTAGGCTTTATGAATTAAGTTTTTTAGAATCTCAAACACAACATACCAACCTAAATCATTTATAAGCACAGCAACCCTGTTGCTTCATTCAAAACTCACATGAATCCACATCAATTGAAATGGCTGAGCAATGCACATATGCCAACAAATGGCACCAGGCTTCATATTGTACGCGTTAAGTTTATTACATGTGTAAATTTAGAACGGTACTAAATAAAGATGTAGCCCCATCCGCAAAATTACAAAGTCGTTGCTGAAATTGGACTCCCCCTGAGGTAGACCCTAAACTGTTCAGAAGGACGGAAAAGCCACTGTCAGTCCCAGCTTTGTAATTTTGTGATGACAGGGGTGTGGCACAGTCTCTATTCCAGCCTAGCTCGGGTCTGTCGAAAGTCCAAACCCTGAATGTCAATCTCAGTTCCAGAGTGCGCAATGCTACAATGGAATGATGCTTCGCAAACAAGCTGCTTGGTTACAAACTGTGTGTTCACCAACCAGCATGCTTCAACGCAACAGATTTTACCTTCTTTTTTAATTTTACTACATATTAAAAATGATTATTTTTTAAGATTATTGGGGGAACAACACAGACCATGAGTAGAGATGCAAGCATATGTGGCTTTGTGAAATCTTAAATTGGGAATCAACCATTTGAAATGTTCAAATCTTTCTTGGTTAAAACACTTTGCATCATATTAAACAATAGAGCTCTCTGAAGAAGATAAAACAGGAAGTAATAGCCCTGTAGTAACAGCTACTATTTACACATCTATGAAAAAGTCGACATTTAAATATTTATTTGTGAAAAGCCCAACGTTTAAAGCCACGTTGTGTCATCCCCAGGGTACAGCACACATGTTTGTGATGTGCAAGCTGCATGGATCCATGATTTCTATCACAATTCTGGCTTGGTGCAAATTAAAGTAATAATCTCAAAGATTTTCATTAAAATAAATGTCTGTTAAGTCACTATCTATCGCCAAATTAGGTAACACAATGGTGATTGAGCCTATTATTATATTAATTTATATTAATATTATTATAATAATTTATGATTAAAGAACTGGGTGTCTGTGGCGACATTCCCGGGAAAAAATCACAAGTGGCGCATAGTTAGGGACGCGTTTTCCATCACCCATGAGTGGTTGGTCCGCCAGAGAGGGTAGATGGAGCTAAGGCAACAGGCTAGCTCTTCAACTCACTTGTGTGTGAGCGGCGTACTGTTTTTTCAGGTGTGTGCTATCGTTACAATAACAAAGAAGGGGGGGAGGGGGCGGTGGCGTTATGGAACCCTAAAAAGTTTTTATGTAACATGAGGGGTCATATTATTTGTTTATGTAGATTTCATATTACATTTGATGGCATTTTAACGTTACTAAATTACATAGCTATTTGCACAGCTAACGCTAGCTACCGGACCATGTCAAGAAAGGCAACATTAGTTTAGACAACGTTGCACACAGTATCCATCTCTCATATCAGGTAACGTTGCATTAGCTAGCTAGCTAATGTAATTAACACAATCTAATGTCAGCTAACAATTAGAAAAAACGCTAGCTGACGCTACTGACCGGTACCGACCTCGCAAGCCGTCTCTCGAATGCAATGCTACCTTGTTGCAACGTTGTCATAAAATTTTTCCAGACCGTGAAAACTGCCTGACTTGTTTACATATTGGACAGATGTGGCTCCTGAGTAAATCTATCGTTGTTTCCGTTGCAGCACTTTAGACACAAGCAATATCGAAAATATCCTGAAATTTCTTCTTACAGTGAAGAGTGCCATGACCCTCAACAGTAGCGTTTGTTCCCCAAAGATGGTATTTCTAGATATAGCCTAATTTTTCCGCTGTGTTAACACATTTCTATGGTTGCCGGTCAGGCACTCTTCACCGTAAGAAGAATTTTTAGGATTTTTCCGATATTACTTGAGTCGAAAGTGCTGTGACGGAAACAATGATGGATTTACTCTGTACCCACATCTGTACAAAATGTAAACAAGTCAGGCAGTTTTCATGGTCGGGAATTTTATGACAACGTTGCAATGTAGCTAATTAAAGGCCAGTTCAGATCAATTATTTGCAACGAGACTGGATGCAACTTGCAAAATTCCAAGACGTCTGATTGTAAACGTTCTAAAACTGCACTTGGCGATTTGACAGGTGGGTCTTTTGAAACCCCAGGCAACGGCTTCAGACGCTCTGCAACTGCAACCAGTTCACACCGCTGCAATTTTCTCCGCAACTTTCTAAAACCGTTTCGTCTCGTTGCGAATCATTGATCTGAACTGGCCTTACCGTTACCGTTATTTACATTGCCATCAAGTTCATCAATATATAAGCCGTGGTATAGGTGGAGCAGAGCCGGGTCTGATTTCTGTGTAAAGATGTCAAGCCGGAGAAAACTAAATGAAAGAATACGGCAGTATGGATTAGCGTTGTTATTCTTTTATTACGTTATTTTTTTTTATTGGGTGCACGGAGACATATTACTTATATGTTCCTTCAGCCTTGATGCCCTTTTTGATGAAATCTTCTTTGTTTTTGTTTTATTATTCTTTCTCTGATTGGTAATTCAACACCCAGTTCAGCTTTATCCTCCAACAGTTTAGCTTGCAAAACCAGAAAGACCAGGGATACATTTTGCAAGGCAGTTGTTTCAAAAATATCACACAACAATAATTCATGCACGAGACACATCGAATCCCACGAATTTGTCTCTGTAGTGTAAAGATGTTCATACCGGGCAAAAGGTGGATGAAGAACGTGTGTGGAAATTGATCATCACTAATTCTACCCCAGGTCTGCTACAACATTTTAACCCGGCTCAGCAGTGTAAAGACAGCTTAAGTTAGCCTAATGTTAGACAATGAATGAGTATGTACATAACGTTACTTGTATAAGAACCATTTTTTATTCAGTAAATAGTAAGTGTTATAGTTGGCGTGGCCCAGGTGCCAACTGACTGACGTCACACAGGCGACACTGGTTGGATCCGGTTGGATCTATGGGAAGTGAGGTCCAAAAACACACCTGCAATTACCGCTTCTCGCCATTGGTACCGCCAAAGAGAACGAAACAAAAATCTTCGAGATTGTAACTTTAACCCCTACGCCCCTAGTGGGCGGCACGTCGGCGTGCTGAGATTACTAAACTCAGACATTAAGTGCTACTGCAACCAAAGTATGAGTTAAAAACAGAAACGCGTTGTTTTAGTTTCATTAGTAGACGATACACGACAACTATGCCGAATACGCAGTTTCGCAGTGCCATCGCTCTGGTCGTTCATTTAGCACACACCCCCTCCCTGCAGTCTCATCTGCAACTACACCCCCCACCCATGACATAATGGGCAATATTGTCTATTTTGGCATTCATAAAAATATACTTTCACCACTCAAAAATCGTATTCCGTCATAGCAACAATATAAACCCGACAATAGCCCTAAGACAGGGGTGGCCAACCCTGGTCCTGGAGATCCGCAGGGTCTGCTGGCTTTTGTTTTTACTCTGCACTTAATTGATCAATTAAAGCAGTTGATTACACAGTTAACTCACCTCACCTGGTTTCTTTTGTCTAAGTGGTCGTTGTATTTAAGGTGAAAACAAAAACCAGCAGACCCTGCGGCTCCCCAGGACCAGGGTTGGCCACCCCTGCCCTAAGATATGCCAATACAGCAGTGAAAACGCTGCTCACTGAATAACTAAATATACGAGAAAAAGTTTTTGAAAAAGATACCATGTCATTCTACAGTCAATATCTAGGACTAAATATTGAATAAATATACAACCTTACTGTTGGTTTTACACATAGAGATATCCCTTTTGAGACTGAGTGGTCATATATTGTCTTGTACAATCCGTTTGTGAAATATACGCGCATTAAGGATGCCTGGGTACCTTCCAAAATAGCTGTGCGTAATACCGCACGTGTTGTTTACGGCGTTGTCTCCTTTTTTAGTACAGTCTGGCTTGATTGACAATTCATTTATTCAGTAGGTGAGAGTATAAGCTTTCTAACGATGTATAACATGTCTAATTTTGCTTTTGGAATTGCGTTTTATAGGTCAGCGTAATCAAAAGTGTTGTTATGATCACATTCACTTAGGCATTCACTTTGTAAAAGACGCTGCACCTAACGAAACGTTGTCAACGATTTTCGTAATTTCTTGGAAAATACTATTATTATTGAGGACTTCTGGGCATAGCTAAGCCATATGTTTGCTGATAGACCAAGCTGGCATCGTTTTCTGGTGTAAGATAGAAGCGGATATAACTATAGCCTATCATTGATTTACTGTCTCTGTCTCTATCTACTGAAAACAGATACGATTTCATCATTGTTATGTAAGTATTACTGCTCAAAATATTTCTGGTATATACGTTATTTTGAGTGTATTTAAATAGGTTAGTGGTATTTTATAATGAGGATATTTCACACTGTAATGTAAGCGTTCGTTGGTAGTCTAGTAGTTTTTGTGATGCATCCAACAGTGATGAGGAGAGTGTTTGAACATTGCCACAACGTGGTGGACGGTTGAAAATTGTTTTCATGTCGTCCCATCCCCATACAAGAAAACATACAAGACTACAGAGAATATAAATACACACAAGAGTTAATTATTACACATTTAGGTACTGTACAGCATTGTGTGACAATATTTTTTGCATTATTTTAAAATCAATGTTTCATCTTAAACCTTCATAAGGGGCTCATTTATATGCTTTACAATGGACAAAAAGCATTATATTCCTTTTTGGAGGGATTTTGGATATGTTTCTGGACCCCTAGCTATTTTATACTACTGTACTGATGGAAAGCTTGTAATTCCCACTTGAAAATAATGCAACAGTGAGTTTCTTGAGTAAAAACAGTTGATTTGTAGTGAAATACGTGAATATGTTGTGATTTACAGCAATGCATAATTTAGACATTAGGGTAGATTTGGAGATGGTGGGTACACTGCTTAGTTTTTGCTTCATAGATCTTTAGTAGTTCTACATATCCACCCTTAGATTTTATGAACATGTGGTCAAGAAGTTTTTGATCCAGGACATGTATAGTTTAACTTGCTGTATATATGCAGTCTCTCAGTATTTCATTGCGAACTAAAAAAGAGCAAATTCATTTTAGATTTGTGGCACTTTATTTCTTCCAAAATTATGAATATAAAGTAATCTAAGCTAGTATTGTAAATGGTACAAATTTCTGAATGGCTTCATTGCATTTCACATTCTGTGGTGTTCATTGTTATAAAGCTTTAAATAGGGTATCCCCTAAATGGGCAAGGATTGGCCAGATTTGGCTTGTGCGCTAAGGGGTTAACTTTAATACATTGGTTTACTGATGTTGCACTTGCTGGTGTGGGAATTGTTTTTTCCAGGTTTAGCTGAAGCTCATATTTCTTAAGCACATATGTTCTTTTAAGTTTTAAGATTCTCTGTATAAGAGCATCTGCTATAAATGACTACAATGTCATGTAATATGCCACATACTTCAAGTTATGACTGTATATACCAGAATCCATTTAAGATATCACGCTGATGCACGAGTTGAAGCTTGAAGTTATGACTGTATATACCAGAATCCATTTAAGATATCATACTGCTGCCCGTGTTCAAGCTTTGCGGGGTTATTTGTGGAACAGGACATTTCAGAGGAACAGATGCGTGTGGATAAAAGAGGTTACTGTACATTCCGGGTGCGGAAACTCCCCATCACCAGGTCATTACTGCACATCAGAGGCGCGTGCCGGGGAGAGATTAGGTCCAGGGCTCTCGTCCGGAGTTTCATTTATATGGTAATCTGCTGAACTCTGCCCAGACTGCTGCTCAGACAGTCAGGGAGATGAGCAACAACTGCTGATGAAAATCACTCACAAATTCTGTTGGTTGTGTTCACCTTGTATGTCCTCCTTTAGCAGGAAAATAATGGAGGCGGGGTGGATGGCGCTGGTTAAAGAAGGTCCTCGCCAGCAGTAATGGTTTGGGGGAGTCACTGTGATGTAAAGAGGAAGCAGCAGGCTTAGATTGGCCCCCAGTGTCCAGGGACCCAGCAGACAGGAGGTGATGGTCATTCCCGCAGATGTGTACACAGATTGAGGATGTGGACTCTTATTCGGAATGGATGAACAGCCAAATGAGCAGTGCTATGTGGGAGGCTACATGTATCATAACCTTCTGCCTCAACTGCTTTTGTTGTAGTTTGCCACCAAAACATCAGATTAAAGTAATCAGCTATTGAAGGTCTTTAGTCAGTACCTTTATTAGTTTAAATTTGGTGCTTTTAGTGTTGGGCTAGAACAAGAACCTGTGACAGGAGGGGGGTTGGGTGGTGTGGGGTGGAGCTTGACCTCGACCCCATGACCAGTGGAGACCCCCGCTCACAGCCCGGCTCCCTGTTCACAGATTTATGTCTGGCCTCTGGGAGAATAACCAAATCATCAGGCTCCAACCCCCCCCCCCCCCACACACACACACACACACACTCCACCTCCCTCAATGGACTGCAATTCATGGGGTGGCCCGAAGCGCTACAGATAGGGGTTTTGTGTAAAGAGGTAGAGGCTGCGACCTGGAATATGTAGTGTTAATGAACAGGGGGGCAGCTCAGCGTTGGGAGGGGGTGGAGATACAGGTCTCGGGTGCACTCAGGCAGAATGTCATGCACTGATTGTGCTGAATAGAGGTGACCCCAGCCACCCCAAGGTCATTCAGACAAAAAGCTGGTCAGTCATTTGGATGGTAGTTAACATACAGCCGGATTACAACGGGTCAGCAAGGAATGTGTGCATGTGTGTGTGTGTGGCTAACTATTGGCTAGCAAAGCTTTAGTCATGCCCTGTTTTGTTCACCCTCTATTTTAAATAGTTTTGATTTTGATGTTGACTGTCTATCCCTGGCACAGTAACCTGTCATAGCCTCGTACTACCACCTCACACAAGTCATCAATCCCATCAAAAACACTATAAAGAGTTGATTTAATACTAGGAATTTTGTGGTGGACAAAATATGTAGTATGCTTCAGTAATATTTATGCCAAATTTTTAAAATTTGAAATACTCTTTAAAGGTGCAGTATCTAAGTTTGTTGTAAGAAAACTTTTGTTCATATTTGGTTAAATTTCCTTCACATCCCAACAAATTAAAATGGCTAAAACTGTCTCTCCGACAGTCCCAGGCTCTGAAATCAGTCGCTTCAAATTTCACTGCGCCTGAATCTTAACAACCAATCAGGACAGCTGTCTGCCCAGTCTCCTGTTGTGCATTCACAGTGCTGCCAGAGCAGATAGGGCTACACAGATAAAAACAGAGCAGAGGTTACCTAGACCTCCAAAGGGCATGAACTCCAGTACTACCTTATCATCTTACGTTTAAAAGCAAAACTATATTTTCACATGGCACCAAAATTTGAAAACACCCATCATTAATCCCTATGAATTTTAATAAGAACATGTCACTAACAAATACAATGAAATGAAGGAAGAAATTTGCTTAGAATCATGATGAAAAGAGATCACCAAGATTTTTTTCCTTTAGAGCAAGTAAGTCCAAATTTCTGCATTATTTTACTGGTGTCTTAGAGGATATATTTCAGACAGATATTTCTCCCACGTATGATATAAAGGATAGAAAATGACTGTGTGGAATCCCATGTCGCGATTCAGACCACAGCTTGTTATTCGGTGCATTAAAAGCAGTCCTCTTACCATTTAGGCCTCAGTGGAGGTTTATATTCCCTCAGGGCTGTGGGTACTTCAGACTCATGCTACAGCATGGCCATGAACACGCCTTCTGAAAGGCAAGGTCTAAAACAAAAAAAGGGCCTTCACTCTGTCTCGTGTGAACGGTCACAAAACAAACAAAAAGCATCTGCTACAGTGAGCTCTGTAGTCTAGGAGCAAGCTGGGCAATCCCTTCAAGTTCAAAACTGGACAGAATTTAGAACCAGAATCTAAGAAAAAAAAAAATGATTGATATAATTCGATATTTGAACCAAATGACTCTCTTTGTTTTTTTTTAAGAGTAATATAATGCACCCTACTACATGATAGGGCTGTGCCTGACTCAGAATTTTCTTAGTCGAATCGGATTCGGCAGTTCAATATGACAATTTGAAGATTTGTTTAATATATATAAAGGTCTATACGACTTTCTGACAAAATAGTACATTGGCATGCGTCTCAGTGCTGATTTAGACCACGTTAACATAGTCAAGTGCAACAGAGTCATATGAACAGTTTTTTGAGCATTTAAAATCAATAAATCCGTTAAGACAACTGCATATGAGACCAGATGGCTGATTTTAATTGCCGACAATGCATTAGCCTGCGTGCAGATTTGTCGGAATCGTATGTCGGAATAATGAGACAGTAGGCTACACAGGTATTTCTCGTTAAACCTAGCTCTTATAACTTCTTTATTTTGCTTTAAACATTAAAAATGAACAAACAATGACAGTTTAAATACATTCACGGCATTGTCCACTTTGAAATAACTGACATATCTTCTTCAACAGGATAGGGGCCTAGGCTACTTCTTTATTTCTCTTTAAATATAAGAAGCCTAATATAGGCCTATACATCTAAACAAACATGTAAAAGAATAAATTAACAAATGAAGCAATTTAAGATGAATTATTTTAGTTGAAAATAATGCGTTTGTAAACAACAGTTTAAATAAACGGTATTGTTAGCCTTGAAATAATTGACGTCTCATCTTCAACGAGACACTTTTTATTTATCTTAAATACAAAAAAAGTAATATATAAATTAAATAAACGTGTAAAATAATAAATTAACAAATTAAACAATTTAAGATTCGACTTCATTTAGATGAAAATAAATGCAAATGGTTTAAATAAATTCACGGCATTGTCCGCTTTGAAGTAATAACTGACCTCTCGTCTTAAAAAGAATATTCTATTAGGCTATTTCCTTTTAAACATGGCCTAAAAAATAACTAATGAATCTAAACAAGTGTAAGAGTCTAAATAAATAATCTAATTAAACACAAATTAGGATTAGCCTATAATTATTTAAGATGAAGAAGCAAACATGTGTATTCAGGCTTTTCCTACACAACAAAATAAATAATAGCCCTATAAAATGAATTATTTAATGGGAGTGGTCTTATTTTCCCAAGTTATGCAGTGTTCTTCAGGTTTCGGCTTCTCCCTCCAGTTTACCACGCATGTTGTCACATGGAATTTTCTAGAACACACAGGTTACAAGACTAAATTTATAATTCCCTTTATTTTATTTTATTCAATATTGTAATATAACCACTGTCCATTTTTGTGAGATTCTATAATGATGCATTCCAGTATTGTAATGCACATTGACTGTCTAAAAAAAAAAAAACCGACTGCTCGACTCAAAGAATCCCAGTTGACTGAGTCTCTGACAGATGTTTCGAATCGTCGACTTTCAGGGGGCAGCCCTACTACATGAGCTTAATTTCATATTAAATGCACTGTTCTCTGAGAAGATCAGTGGAGTGCATTTCAATAAAAATTCTCTCAAGCAGCCTAAATCTCAGATGCATCAAAACAGACCATGATCATTATTATGTACTTAAACATAGAGAGCAGGGAAGGCCAATTTGCTTCTTTTTCCAGTCTGTATATATGCAATTTTCATAAGCCTAAAAGTGAATGCACAGCATTGTTCAATAGCATAGGCTTATTGCTTTGCAGTGAAACAGCTGTGTATGAACAGAAATGTAAAAAAGGCTTTTATTCTGTCAAGAAAGGCACTACATGCTGCAAACCATTATAAACAGATACAGTCAATATGTCAGGCTGATACAGAGCTATCCCCAATTATTTAAATTTCAACTCTCTTTTGCCATTGTCAACTATTGTCACTTGTTTTAGCATTTAAAAAAAAAATTGTCTTGAATCTCACAAAATTATAAGCAGCCACATTTTTGGACTACCACATTACGTTGCGCATTAACTTTAGTTGTGAGGTTTTCATCTTGCCCTTGGACTCGTTTTTGGTGGGGGAGTCCTAAGTTCAACCTCCAGCAGTTACTGTCCCTGAAGCTTTTTGGAGTGAGGGAGACTAAGTGCCAACATTCCTACAGGCTGAAATGAAAACAGCTCTCCACATCAAGTTCAAATGCTAACAGCTGAACAGATACGTTAGTAACTCCACTTTCTGTCGCAGATAAGCTGCTACAATGCTACTATGGCATGGAAAATGTTTTTTTATTTTTTTTTTAAGAAAAATGCTAACAGTTTTTATTACAACACAATTTAGGCTTGCTCAAGTAACTTTATGAATTTTAATGTCTCCAAGTTATTTTTTTCCTCATCTGTCTTAGTAACTGTAAATTGTGATGCCATTTTGGAAAAATTAACAAGATTGCATTTTCTACTGTTTCTTTTAATGTTTTTTTAGATGGAGAACAAAAGTGGACGTTGTCCTTTTAAGCAAAATGGAATCATAAGGAGACCCAGCTGTTCCACTGTAAAACTCCTACATTCTTCTGATGATCTACAGACAAGTCACAATCTACAGACAAGTCACCGTCATTAAAATGAATAGCTAAATGTGCACTTTTCCGTGATAGAGTTGCAGATACTGTGATATTATTAATCTGAATAATCGTATATGTCAGATATCTTTCATCACTGGAACACAAAATCAAACGTTTTCACAAATGATATAAATCAATGGCCCCACATTAACTTAAGTGTTTCAAAAATTACAAAACCACTTTTCGAAGACGGGCAGATAATTGGTCTCTTTGGCTCCCCAGGACCAGGATCTTTGCAGAAAAAAGAAAAACGCATCCATATAAAGCAGGGGTATCCAGTCTGAATCCCAAAAGGGCCAGTGTGGCTGCAGGTTTTTGTTTTAGCACAGCACTAACCCAGTTCATGGGTTGCTTAAGTGTACTAGGCTGAGGGAGGGGCAAGATGTATCCTCTTAGTGGTCTTGTGCAGCTACATGTTACTGTATAAGTGAAACAACGACTTCATCAAGACGTATATTTGCCATATAGCCACATATCATCTCCTTTAGTTTCTATCGTTTTTGTCAGGACATTGGACACAATATTATTTGTTACTGATATCTCTCTAGCTATATATCTCTCTATCTCTCTCGCTAACTAGCTCGTTAGCAAGTTGAAACTGCTGTCCAAGCACAATTTTTTAGAAGCATGTCCCTGCACTATTTTTTTTTTAAACTTTGCATAACACTGGGTGTGATTGTACCATAAAGATAAGTTGTTCCTCCATTTTTCCTCACTAAACGTTTATTAGCTTAATGGTATCAAATCGCAATGCCTGCAAAAAGGTAAACCATGGGCAACATTTTTTGAGCAACTTTGGTTACTCAATTGCCCAGTTGCTCGGGTAGCTGGCTATCACTCAGCTACATAGATTAGTTAACAATTAGTTAATTAGTTGAATCAATATATTTTTAATTCACTTTTTTTGCAAGTCAAATATTATATAACTGCTCTCATTTTTAATGTGGGCATTTCCCACTGCTTCTAACAAAACCTACCATGCCCCTGTACAACATTATTTGCATTATTGATAAGTAATCAAATTTAATTTAACACATCACTTGCAAACATAACTGTTAATCATCATCTGTGCTTAATTAGTGGCAATTACTTCATAAACTTAGATTATTGAAGTGGTGCAACTGGGATAACTGGTTGAGAAGGGGCTTGACAAAAATTTTGACCTCTAGTTGACGGAGGACTGAAAACAAGGAGAGACAAATTGGTGGCCTAAATGAGGTAGCCTAACCATGGGATTAAACGTAGTCACTACTATCATAATTGGAAGTACTTTCATTTAATGAAGGGATTAAATTATAGTTGTGTGGAATTTAGGGATTGTTATATGATTTAAGACAAAACAATCTTCCAAACGTTGTTCTTTGCTGAGGATTTGTAGAGGATAGGGTCATTCCTGAGTGCAGCTACTTAATGCTAATGGCCCCGTAATTGAAAAACTGAAATGCATAAGCAAAGGTGTAAGAACAAAGTAATGTATTAAATATGTAGGATTGCATACCTTTTAAAACAACTTTTTTGGATTGCATACTTTTTAAAATAACTTTTTAAAATTGAGGTCAAATATGGCAGGTAGACTACTAACAAATCATTTCTACTCTTATTACAAACTGTACAGCCATTTGTTGCATTCAATAAAAATAGCAAGGTTATTTGAATAGGGGGCAGCTGGTGGGAAAACTGCCCGTCTTCGAAAAGTGGTTTTGCAATTTTTGAAACACTTAAGTTAATGTGGGGCTGTTGATTTACGGCTCAGTTTCCTCAAGCTATGAAAACAAATCTATTTTTGCTTTAACCATCGTTTGGGTACAGAATCTAAACACGTAGGCTATTACTTTCTTTAGTTCTTTTTGAGTTAGGTTCAGCTGGATCTTCTGCATTCTGATGCTGCTCTCCATGACAATAAATGATCTCTGCCAACTCGTAATTCAGACGAGCTGTGCAAGCTCCCAATCTAATAAGAAATGCAGCAAGGCATGCATTTAACACTTATTTGAAGTTAATTTGCCACCTCTGTTGGCAACAAGGTACATTTTCCATCAAGGGCATTGAAATTCTAACCTTTTCCACAGTAAATCAGTGTCTTATTTCGGTACATTGTGTGAAACTGTGAATATTGCCTACAATTTTACGATTATTAAGTTTTACAACAGCAGACTCTGCATATTTAAGCTCAACAAAAGCAATCTTCAAAATGCCAAGTCACTCACACATACACAGCACTGTATATAAGTCATTCGTTAAAACTGGCAAAAATTTAGGCCTGCCTGATATCAACCTGAGGCCAAGTATCAACAAAGATATGTCTTTAGGTAGATAGGTTTGTAATGTTCAATATTTATTTAATAGGCCTAAACATTTTTATTTTTTATAAATGGTATAAATGTTTGTAAATGTGAATGTTATATGCTGCTATAAATTTGATCCATAAATTCATCTATCTATCTATCTTCAGTATCTGTTGTACAATCAGTATTCATTTTAAGTTGCAAATATACAAGAAGTTGTACATTTTGTAAGAATAACAATTAGCAAACTACCATCCTTTCTGGAGTGAAAGTTTTTATCAACTGTTCACTTTGGGCGACATGGTGGCGCAGTGGGTAGCACTGTCACCTCACAGCAAGAAAATCCTGGGTTTGAATCCTTAGGCCTTTCTGTGTGGAGTTCGCATGTTTCCTCCTGGTACTCCAGTTTCCTCCCACATGCAGGCAGGCCAAATGGAGGCTCTAAATTGCCCATAGGTATGAGTGTGTTGAGTGTGTGATGAGTGAATGGTGTGTGTGCCCTGTGATAGATTGGTTACCTGTCTGGGGTGCATTCTAAATGCATGCTGGGATAGGCTCCAGCACTGACTAGGAGAAGTGAGTATAGAATGATAATGGATGGATGGACATTCTCTTTATATAGTAAGATGAAAAAATATTAAATAATTTAGGAATAGGCTTCTTTAATTTCTTCTTTAATTTGTGTGAGCTAAGAGAGCCAATATTGTTAGTTGTATCTTATAACTCATTTTGATATCAAGACTTTTAATGGCAAGCCTACATTTTGTTTTATTTTAATGAATGACTTATAGACAGTGCTTTGTATGCCTGGTAACTTGGAATTTTCTTACATTGAAAACGTGTTTTTGTTGAGATATCAGTTGTTTTTGAACTGTGTTTGTTATGAGTAAAGGATAAAAATAATGCATATAAATTTGAACCAAATCTAGAGAGACATGCATATACTTATACTGAACAAAAATATAAATGCAACTCTTATATTTTTGCAGCCATTTTTAATGCATTTAAATAATACCTCAAATATTTATTCTATGTGCACAAATATATTATTTCTCTCAAATTTTGCCCAAATATTTGTTTATATCACTGTTAGCTAGCATGTCTCCTTTGTCAAAATAATCCACCTCCTGCACTGGTGTGGCATATCAAGATGCTGATTAAAAGCCATGATCACTACACAGGTGTTCCTTATGATGGGGTCAATAAAAGGCCACCCTACAATGTGGAGTTTTTTGTTGTTCAACACAATGTCACAGATGCCTCAAGAGTTAAGAGATCATGCAATTGTCATGCTGACTGCAGGAATGTCCTGTAGAGCTGTTGCCAGAGTAATGGGTGTTCATTTCTCCACCATAAGCTGCCTCCAGTGTCGTTTCAGAGATTTAGGAAGTTTCCTTTGACATGAATTACAAATAAATGAAAGTGTGTGTCTTATTTTTTTTTTTATGGATTGCGATAAGTGTTTTTAATGGGTTACTATATACATGATAAATCTACTAATTGTTTGAATGTTGGTAAATAGCAAACAGTTATTTATAAATGTGGCATTTGCAAGGTAGCTACAGTAGCCTAGTTAAAAAGTTACAGTAGAAATGCTACACATGTATTGAACATTCTGATATAATTTGAGTATGGATATTGCATAAGGAAATAAAGTTCTAAACACTTACTTAATTGCTTAAATGGCCATGAACGGTCAAATTGACTGTCATTGTTCTTGCCAGCAGTCTTGAGGATTTTGATCATTTCGTGTAACAAAAGGACTGCAATAGTACCCAGACGCTGACCCACAGAACAAGCCCCTGGCTGGGCACAGCCTGCAACAGTAGTCTGAGGTTTTAGGCCCTAGCTTGTAGTCATGTAGCTGTCTGAGTCATGAATAGGGTTGGGTAGGAAACCCGGTAGTTCCATAGCCTAATTACTGGACTGAATGCCAACACAGATGTTAGTGGTTCATTTCGGTGGCATCTTCATCACTAACATGATACTCACTCTGAACCGTTATCTACCATTAAACTCAGTCAAAATGTTTTTTCTCCCCTCTTTATTGCCCCATTTTTCTTATTCGTAGTGAGTGGACACTTATAAAAGCTAGCTGCTTTCCTGTAGTTAACTTTAAACTATGGATAATGTCATAGGCTACCTAGCTATTGTTCTGTAGTTTTAATTATGTTATCAGCATAGAAGGTTGCCTGCTAGTGCGCTGTTGTGATAAAACATTCAAAGAATGACTAATGTTAGTTTCATGAGCTAAAGTTAGCAAGCTAGCTAGCCATGCAGCTGGTTTAATGAAGGTGTGTAGCTAAGTAGCCAGCCAGCTGTATGAATGAAACAAATGTAGCTATGTAACTGGTATTCAGTCCGAAGTTTTATGGCCTACCTTTTAGTCACGTAGCTACCTGAGTCATGGACGGATGATATGTAGGGTTTGAATGTGACAATACAGAATGCATTTAAATGAAATATAAATGAGCTTTGCACAAATATTATAATGCTGCAAAAGCAACGTTTAATATTTTTTGGACAATTTTTTATTAGCAAGCCATCTAGCTTCTGCACAAAACCAAGATTGATCTTATAATTTTGATGAGATATTGTTATGAGCAGATACAGCTTAATGTCCAGTGAGGAGAATTATTGATTGTGGGACTGGAGCATTTGTCGTGATGTAATTGACAGGAATAAGAAGGCGAAATTGCTAAATAACCCAAGTTTGGGGCTTTAATGTGTGGACATGTGAAGTTGTATCTGAATTATGTGTGTTTACTTGTGGTCAGAAGGTTCAGATGTTAATGTTCTTAAGGCCTCAGAGTCTATGGCCATTGTGGTTATTTCCGTAGGAAATCCTGAAAAGTGCCAAACTGTGCTGTATAGGTACAGGACATGCCACCCCGCCAAGCCATAGCATGACAGGATGGCATACATTTCGGAGTCATCCAGCTCACAGATAAAGTGTCCGGCCTCATGGTGGTTTTATTGTTAAAAGTAAAGATGATAAATCTTATTGCTCTTGCAGTTACATTTATTAATTGGTTTCGTTTCTGCACCACGGCAATTTCACTGACTCAACACTAGCTATGGTTGAATTAATCTGAGTTAACACAAATAATATACATACACATTATACACGTGCAATTTATGCTACCATTTTTTACAACTAAAGAAAAATTTTAACTGTAGAATATACTCCATGTTCTGTTGTATCATACTGACAATATCATTTTCAAAATGTTCGCGTCTCAAAGACCATGCAAGAGTATGTATAGTGGTAAAAAATACCTCCACATGTGTCCCTCAGACTAAATAAAATAACAGAAATCTTCTAAAATGTGCCATTGTTGGAGATTAGTGTGGCCAAGCTGAAGCAAGAAGACAAAACAAATGTGCAAGGGCAGACGAAGCATAGCACAGACATTCCTGTCAGGTCCTTTTTCAGAAAGAGTTGACCTTGCTGACAGCAGGTTTGCACATTAACAGGACTGCATTGAGTCGTTTTCACAAAGCCAAAATGACCCACCTTTGCCATCAGAAAGCTAGAGGCTTGAAAAAAGGGTATTGCTTTACATTTTTTTTAACTGAAATATCTGTTGAGATCACTCATTGTTTCATTTGTCATATCTGTACAGAATGCAGAAAAGAGAGTTTCATAATTTTCATTTTTGGAATCCCAGAAGTATTAACATTTACACATGGATTATTCCAAGAACTAATCAAAGATTTTACTACTATTACCAGCTGAATTAAATGAGAAAGGCCAAAATTAAAACAAATGTCAATGAATATTAATAATAGCAAAAAACCTTAACACTTTTACAGTAAAGATATACATTTTAATAAATAATTAAGACCTACATTATACATAATTAAAGTTTTTATCTGGCAGGTAGGTTAGCGGGTTCGCAGGTTGGCGCTGTAAATTCATGAGTCTGGTTTAAGTTCAGTCTTGTTGCATGTCCCTGTAGGAATTCATTTGAATGGAGATTGGGTGGCCAACTGAAACCCTCCCATTCTGGGACAATGCTAGAGCCAGTTGCGCATTCACCCTGCAGGACTACTGATCTCAGTTGGCACTGGCACAGTCCAGATTTGATACCAGGCAGACTGTGGGCCCCATCCACACACTGGAACAGTGCCTTAAATAATACCAGTCCGTGGGGCTCATCCACACACTGGAACAGTGCCTTAACATGAACAGATACTAGACCGAGGGGGACACTAGACCATGCACTAGAACAGTGCTTGAACTGCCGAGGAGCCCTTAGCATACTTTCAAATGGCCGAGACGTTTTTTATCCCCCCATTGCAATGTGTTCAGTCATGATTAACAAGTAGAAGCGCAAAGGAGCAGAAGTCGAATTTGTCGAGAAAGCATATTTAATGTTTCTTGTTTGTAGTGAAGTGCATTTATCTCATTGAGTCTTTGGATGTCCCGGGGATAGATTTCAGGGAATAGATCGCTATGAAGTCCTGGAGAGCTGAAGGACTGGGCGTAGGAACCCATCACTGCTGTGGCAAGGGAAGAGATCAAAGCTGCTCAGTGGTTGCTAGGAGCATATGGATTATGTCCTTGTTTGCACTATCGAGCAGCCAGTTCTGGGCCCACTGAATGTTTAAATAAGAAATATAATCTTTAACTCCACTTTCAGGAGAGCCCACTTGCATGGAGAAAACTTGTACTAAAATAAGGAACATTACATCAGTGCAAGCAACATTTTGTTTCAATATACCAAGCAAAAGTGCTGGTAAAAATTTTCTGATCTCGCAACCCTCTTAATGAGATTATTAATTTCCTGTGAAACAAGCCTGATTGATACATTTTAATATATGGCATTAAAAGGTTTTTCGGTGCATTGAAACAACTGCATGTGTACTGAGTGAATGTAACAAATGCTGTATTTAGTTTGTGGGAAATTTTAAAGTTTATGAGGGGAGAAAAGTATTATTTAGTTTGGCAAGTTTTGGTTTTAGACTTTTTTTATTTTTGGCCAAAAGTTACCACAAGCAGCTTGGAAGTGCTGCCAGCACAACACACAGAATTTCACATTTTTTGCAGAACAGCCATAAAATACAACATTTAATAAAAAGGCATCAGACAAATCAACTGTGGGTGTTGAGTGCTGTCAAAGTGACAGCAAATTGGGAGAGGTCCTATTTTGCACCCCCCTATGTGTTGGAGTGTGTTGAGTGGGGGGGGGGGGGGGGTCTTTATGACTGTCCTCCTTTTATTAAGCTATGGGGGAGGATTTCCAATTTCACTGTTATTTAAAAGGACAGCAGGAGTGTCCACCATGCAAAAAAAATGAGCAATGCAGATCAGAACTGAGCCCATTTTGAAAGGAAGGTCTCCTGTCAGCATAGGCTATATAAGAACATAAACACAACCACCTGTCATCAGAAAGTTTTGATATGTGCAGCCTACCTCATGGGTAGCTTCTTTCCTGTACACATTCTCTGAAAATTAGAACAGGCAGTGGTTATTTCGAGCCATTTCGAGTTGCGGCCAATTCCACTCAGTGAACTGAAATGAACTGAAAATGAATTATTTTTAAAAATGCTCATAATATTCCATGAGGATTTTTACCAATTCATGAACTAACATTTAGTTAGTAATTTCTTGAATTGAGTTAATCAAAATGCTATTGACCGTAACCTTGATGTTGAGGATACCACTTATCGGGTACCAGTTCTCTGACCCATTCAAAATACGACCTTACTTGGGATTGCATGTTTTTTTTTGTTTTGCATGATTCATTGGTGAGTGCATTTAATGATTTGCAGAAAAGAGAACATTCTAACAAACGGATCGCTACACACTGTTCCACTGTTGATAGCTTATGTCCATTTAATTCCCTCTGAATGCAAGATAAGATTAAAGTCCTACATTTATATAAAAAACCCAAGTGGTTACTGTTGACTCCCACCCAGATGAAGGCAACTTTGTGCTGAAACATTTAGTTTTGTTGCCGTTTTATATGAATAAATATCTATGAATTATTTGCCAGTCATATGAAGGCAGTCTTACCCTCCCTTCTCATGATTAGTGCTCAGTAGTTTCAGAAAGTCAGTCCAATTTTGACATCTGGTTTTTTGGCCAATTTTTGCTTCCTTGTGTCCTTTTAGGCCTTTCCTTCTAGAAGCTTCCATGCTAAAAATGGACCTCTTCTTTGACACTTGGCATGTGGTTAAAAAGGAACGAGTCACAGTGCAGATTTTTCCGCTGGTGGTCATTGAACCGTTCTTTTGCTCCCTTGTTGTTCCCTTGAAATGGAGGCTGTACACAGTTATGCTTGTGCACAAACTGCTGTTCTTCTCACATATGGGACTTGACCAAAGAGAAGGGGATCATCTCTCCAGTGCACAAAACTTCTTTTCATCCTTTGGTTTTGGACTTCAGATGCCATCTTATCAACTCAACAGCTGGTTGCTGAACTGAGGTCGTATCAACTACTGCTGCACATGCCACTTTCTGGGAAGCGTAAATGCACTTAGTCGTGTTGGAAGCAGAATCTCTATAAGTGGGGCAAAAGATGTACAGTTCAGTCACAAACCCTGCCCACTTTTCAGAAAGTGACCTATGTTTTCTAACCAATCGTGTTGACTCAGTGAAGGAAGGTCTAATGTCATGCAAACAAACTATGAATGTCATATTTAACGAACTCCTCAGACTATAGGACCAAATGTGTAACCAGGCATTTCCCGCAGCACTACCGCTGCTGTTAGAGTAGTGCTGATTCCCAGTCTTAAGATCTCTTAAAATTTGACCATCTAGTTCCGGAAATGCTTAGAGTTTTATACTCAATGTCTCTCCCTCTCTCTCATAGTGATTTGTTGTATATACAGTATCTTAACACAAAACAGCAGCAATCTACCTGATTTAAGCGCAATGCGATTTAAAAAAAAATCCAAACTCAGAGGGCTACAATAATGGAATAAGAACATTTGTCATTATTCCCGCAGTAAAGCAAATATATTTATTAAGCACTTTAATATACATCAGGAATTTCAGCTCAGTATAATACAAGAAATAAGAATTTAAATTGAGCAGTTCAATGTACACTGTAAGCTATTTACAACTAATGGTTTAACTGAAATTCTGAAACATGACAGGATAAAACAGACACTTTCTTAGCAAAATGGGAAAAAAAAGCTGAGTGAACAAAATGTCTTAAGATGGGTGAATACTGTCCAGAACAGGTCTTCAAAGAGCCCTTAGCACTTTCCATTTCACTTCTGCTTCCTTGCCAGTGCATAAAATAAAAAAGGAGGAATAAACATAAGAGAATAAAAAACTAAATTTAAAAAATCCCTTCAGTTCACATCCTTTCTCAAAGAGAATGCCTCGTTTGGCCTTAATTAAATGTAGCTATGCATACATTATCTCTCTGTTCCACTCGACTACCTTCTCTCTCTCTTTGGACAACAGTGGAACAGTGTTAACATGAAAGGCCAGCACATTTATTTAAAAAAAAAAAAAAAAAAAAAAAAAAATTCAATGAATTTGGGGGGAAAAAAGGGACACAAATGCTCACATTCCCATCTCCAGTCCAGCAAGGAACAGATGCGCTGTTTCTCCAACGAATACCCCTCCTAATCACCCCCACCTCACCCCCTCAATGGGGAGCCACTTCCGTGGACTATGGAACCGCTGCTCTTGAAAAACCAATGTTTTCCCGCTGAGCTGCCTCAACATGTAAAACATTTAAAGCAATGATTTAGACAATGTCAGGCAGAATCAGCTATTCTAAAACCTTTTTTTATGGGGGTGAAGTAAGAGGGAGAGAAGCTTGTGGCATAGGCCACAAAAATGTGCTGTCCACATAGTCTGACGACAGTACTGGGGAAGAGGGGGGCAAGCAGTTCCTTCCTTGAATTGCAGCGCACAAGTCCTGTACTGTGGAAGGAGGGGAAACAAGCATTGCGCTTTCGACTCTGAGAACCTTCGCATTTAGCACCAAACTCTGCAGTCCATGTTATTCTTTTTTTGCCATTTAAACAACAACAACAAAAAAAAAAAACTTTAGCACATACATGTGATAAAGGAAGGTCCCACAAGGGACTAAATGAATGCACGCCACCTTTCAACATTGAATTAACACGCCCCATTCTCTCTCAAACACTCCAGTAATACTCATACTCAGATACACAAAACAAACAAATGATGCAAGCACACTCATGGGAGGAATCCAACTGAACTGCAGTCAACTTATGAGCACCATGGTTTAACATAGAATACAAACAAAAAAGTGGCTTTTTCCATAATAAATATGCTTTGATTATACCCACATTGTAACTTAGCATTGCAATTAACATATCACACACGAGATGTTCAGAACACTGAAACGATCTGTGTTTCCAGCTTAACACAGAGTTTTGGGGTGTCGGAGGAAGGCAGAGCATCGATGCGGGTAGAGGTACCCCATGTCATACAATATCTTGATATTTAACATGAAGATGTGGCGGCGTTGCTCTTCATAGATTGTCCCAAACAAGAGCAGGCAGGACAATTAATACACATTAAAAACAAAGCAAACAAAAAACTTAAACATTGTAACATTTACATAAAATAACAAGTTGTTTGTTAGAAAACAAACAAAATAAAAATGTGAGGAAATGAAAACAAAACTTTAATTCCCCAAAAAAGTGCATACTCTGCATATTAAATATGAATAATTAAATAAAAGGGTAGCGTGCAGGACAGAGAGAAAAGGCCATCACAGATGTAGGCACACTGCAGTATCAGTCTGTGGGGAGGGACTTCCTGTGCGCTGGCCACATTTTTCCCCCAGGCATCGGGCACGTTCCAAAGGTTCCAGGCGGGAACGTGTGTGGAAACAGGGTCGCTAAATGACGTGGACAAAAGGAGCTTGCTTTGGCACATTCTTCTTCCCAATGTCTGGATGATGGACACCTGGAAAATGGAAACAAAGATATGGAAGGTCAGTCTGTGGTGTGGGGTTTTGGGATGGCGAGGGACTCCTGGCAACACAAAATATAGCTGCTCCCCCTCTGGTTTTATTATAATATCACAGACATGCACAGATGGTGCACACCGCATTCTTTTTTAAAATCAATATTTTACCTCTGATTTTATCCCCGATTATTCCCAACCCGAAATCCAACTGAACTCCTGCTGCAACCCTTCCTGCCGACTCTTCAGGAGGAGAGGGCAGACACACGACTCCTCCGATTCACGTGACGCCTATTCTCGCTTCTTTTCCAGGTGCACCACCAATTACATACTGGCCACATCATCGGAGGTGGTCAGCATATTCTCGGTTCACACATCCAACTGTTGCCACCTCTGGCCATAGCCGGCAATGGGCTGGGCCGCTGGGACTCCCAGTCGCTCATATGTTGCTTTCGCAACAAGCGTCTTTGCTGCGTAAGCCACCAGGAGGCCCCTGCACTCGATATTATTAACATTGAAAGTACTGTTTCTCTTCCATTAAAGGTAAAACGTTCATCACCTTGTCATAAGTTACTACACAGCTTCCAAAACTGGTCACTAAATAATGCCTCCTGCAGTTAAGCAAAACAGGGCATGGAAAGAATGTGAGAGTTGACCCTCTGGTAAGTCTATAGTACTTAAGAGTACAATGTAACACATGCCCGCAGTGGCAGGGTCTGTACTCAGCTACGTGCTAAATATCTAGTGTTTCGTCTACCCTCTTCTAAGGATTGTCGCTGCCTCTTAATTTTGCACTTGGGTGTTGGTTGTCATGACGGCCTTTCAAGTAGCTTTGGAGAAAGCAGTCTGCCAAACGAACACACTGTAAACTGCTCTTACTGCCATGGCATTAATCTTTCCTAAAGAAACAAGGTGGTCAGAGCCTCCAGCTTTTGCCAACAGTGGCCTAATTGAGAGTGACAATAGTGCCTAGGTCCTAAAACAAAAACCCACCCTGGACGAGACAAGGGTGTGTGTGTCACTCCCCTATGCCTGCGTTCCTGCACCTGGACCACAGTGCTATTGTCAAATGAAAGAATGCAGCAGGATTTGTACCCAAAAGGGACCCTCAGGTCAGAATGCCTGCATTAAATCACAGGAGCAGCTGATCATGAAAGAAACGCAGCTCACAACACACGTTATAGCAGGATAAAAAAACAAAAAACTACCACTGCCAAGAAGGCTGAATTAAGTATAGAAATTATAACAATAAAAATATACACGTTACTTTTGGTCTCGGTTGTAAAGAGTAAAATAGGACGGAAATAGATAGGAAGGTGAAACTATAGAAGAGGTAGTCTACAGCAACCATATTTAACAGAAAACCAAAATGTACAATCTATAATGGTTAAACTACTCGATTTAGGATAAACAAATGCATCCTGTGCAGCTCCATTACTGTATTGACCTATTTTCTGTTTGCTTTGTTGGATGACATTACAGGCCATTTAGCTGGTACTGTGCTTAATGTTTAATTGTTTTTCTGAGTCATTAAATGACTCCCCCCCCCCATTTTCCTTGGGAAAGGAGTCTCAAACATTAAACTCTGGATGACTTATGACCGTAAGACAACACCCGGCGATAAAGTCATCGGTCTCCTTGCGTTTTTAACAATTTAAATTCTTCAGCTGGAGCTGATTTATGGCGTAATGAATGCTTCGGAGTTCCTGATGACAGAAGTGCCTGACAGACGGTACGACGGCCTGACAGGCAAGCGTTAGTGCGTTTGTGTATTGCCAGGTTAACCTCGTCCGCTTCGTGCAGCTACGTGACGTTCACATCAGACTCAATCGCTGCCGTTTTCTTCCTTCAGAAAACAAAGTCCTGTTTTAAACTGTCAAAAACGACTCCTTTATTAACACTCAAGGTGTCTTTGTTTAGGGTTGAATAATAACTGAAGTGCCTAAATTGTTACCAATTTCTTCCCCGCCCTCCTGACAAAAGCTTCTTTTGTAATTTGGAAACGTGCATGGGTCGTGTCACGTTTCAT
This sequence comes from Anguilla rostrata, assembly GCF_018555375.3. Taxonomy (NCBI): domain Eukaryota; kingdom Metazoa; phylum Chordata; class Actinopteri; order Anguilliformes; family Anguillidae; genus Anguilla; species Anguilla rostrata. Next base: position 27,468,094 of record NC_057939.1, on the reverse strand, counting down.
TAACAACATTTCATTAAGACATTCAATGCCGAACTAACAAAAGCCTGCCTGTGCACTGGCATGGCACATCGCTCGCTACACCGCCCACTGGCCATAATAAATGAAACATGATGCCTGCTTTGTTCCAATCACGCATAACAGTGAAACATGATTTTCACCTCAGGGCGTTGGAAAGCCAATGGTTAAGTCTGAGACTGATGTGATTGCAGACGTAGCATTTATAAATGGCTTACTGTACTTCCTCCAGATTGAATGGAAAGGTCATGCAGGGCCTGTTTTTCCCACCACAGGCAGAGTTTGGGGGGCTTTGACCCGTAGATTAGCTTTGCCACACGACACGCGAGAGTTTTGAGCGAAAGAAAATCCCTCACTGCTTTCTACAAACAGCTCAAAGCACCCTGCAAGTTCACTCTCCAACCTCCGCCCCAAAACAATGAGACCAAAAAGGGAGGTGGGGTTGTTTGGGGGCAGTACTATGAGATGCGGAGGGAGCGGCTTGGGGGGAGGAACTATGGAAGAAGCTAGGGGTGTGGGAGAGGTGTTAAGAGGTGGATGGGAGTGGCTAGGGGGAGGAGCTATGAGTTGGGACGGGAGGGATGGGATCACATTACATTGCCTGAAGGAACTCACCAGCTATAATGGCGTCTCCTTCTTGTAGTTAAAGGTGGGGTCTGATCCTTCAATCTGCAGCTTGAGGGCCTGCTTGAGGCTCAGTTCTGTCTCGCCAATGGGGTAGCCTTCAAGCACGTCCTGGTGCCCCCTGTCCTGCACAGTTCTGGGCACAGACACTCTCCCCAGGAACACCTGGTTACCCTGCAGGTGGTAGTTGGGGTTGGTCATGATGCCATTCCTTTTCTTCTCGGCGCACACTTGCTGTTGAATGAGGAACTGCTGGTGGGCTGCTGAGGACTGGCCCGCCAGCTTGCAGGGAGGGTCCTTCAGCCCCCCGACGCCAATGCCCTGTCCCAGCACCGGCTTGCCCAGCGCGACCCTCTTGTCGAACTGGGTCATCTCATACTCCAGGACCTGGCCCTGTGAGGACGACCCTGCATTTTTGGGCTTCTTCCTCTCCCCGGAGCCTCCTCCTCCTCCTACTCCCTTGCTGGAGGATCCATTGGACACCCCGTGTCCGGTTTTGCCCGTTTTGGTGGACCTCAGGCTGGGCTTTATCTGACCCCACTCAAATTCGGCAGAGGGCGGGGAGGCGGGAGGAGGGGGCGGCTGCTGCAGGCCGAGGGAGCGGCTGGTGGAGGTGGGGGAGACGACGGACTGGCGGCTCCTGCTGCGTGGGAGGGAGTGCTGCTGGATCTGCTCGGTGAAGCTGAGGCCGTGGAAGCTGTCCATGGGCACGGTCTGGGCCGTGGCGGTGGAGGAGGTGGTGCGCAGGGAGGAGTTCTTTGAGCTCTTGAGGGAGGTGTTGGAGAGGGAGGACTTGTGGCGGTCCACCGTGGAGTCGGGCGACTCAGAGGGCGAGCTGAAAGCGTGGGCCGGCCCGTTGTTGGCGGCGCCGGTGCTGCCGGAGCTGTTGGACTTGGCGGCGAGCGACTGCAGCTTTCCCGCCGCACCGACGGGCTGCCGCTCGTCCATGGTGTGGACGGGGGACGGGCTGCACCCGTTCAGGACCACGGACGCCCCGTACTTCTCCAGGAGCTTGATGATGTGGGCGTGCCCCCCCTTGGCGGCCACCCGCATAGCCGTGCGGCCGAACTGGTCGGCGTGGTTGGGGTCGGCGCCGTGTTCCAGAAGGATCCGCACTACGTCCAGGTGGCCCTCCTGGGCGGCGATGCCCAGCGCTGTGGCGCCCTGGTTGCAGGTGTGGTCGACCCGGGCGCCGCTGTCGATCAGATGCTGAACGACGTGGGCGTGGCCCTGCCAGGCTGCCGACTGCAGGGCGGAGCGCCTCTCGTTGTCGCAGGAGTTGACGTCGGCGCGGCGGCCGACCAGGAGCCGCACCATCTCCAGGTGCCCCTGCCAGCACGAAACGTGGAGCGCCGTCCTCCCCTCGGGATCCCGCGCCTCCGCGTCCGCCCCGCTGTCCAGGAAGTACTCGGCCATGGCCAGCTGGTTCTCCAGCGCCAGGATGTAGAGGGTGGGCCTGCCGTCGGCGTCCTTGTGGTCCAGGTCGGCGCCGTGGCTGAGAAGAAGCTCCACCACGTCCCGGTGGCCCTCCAGCGCCGCGACCCGCAACGAGTTCCTCCCGTCGTACCCCCGCTGGTCCACGCTGGACTTGTTTTCCAGAAGGATCCGGGCGCAGTCGTAGTGGCCCTCCTGGGCGGCGAGGATGAGTGGGATGCGGCCGTCGTTGTCGACCTCGGTGCAGCGGGCGCCCTGCTCGATGAGCGCGTCGCACACCAGCCGGTGCCCCTCGAAGGCGGCCATGTGCAAGGGGGTCCAGCCGGCGTCGTCCCGGTGGTTCTCATCCAGCCCCCTGTCCAGCAGGGTGCGCACCACCTCCACGTTTCCCTGGGCAGAGGCGATACTCAGCACCGTCCTGCCCTCCCCGTCGATGCTGTCCACCGCCGCGCCCCAGAACAGCAGGGCGTTGACGGTCGAGGCGTGGCCCATGGAGGCGGCCGCCAGGAGGGGGGTGCGCCCGTTGTTGTCCGTGTGGTCCACGTCGGCCCCGCCCTCCAAAAGCAGGTCGACCACATCCACGTGGCCCTCGTACGCGGCCACCAGGAGCGGGGTCATGCAGTCCTTGTCACAGTGGTCCACCTCGGCGCCCCGGTCGATCAGGAGGCTGACCACCGAGGCGTGGCCCTTGCTGGCGGGGACGCAGAGCGCCGCCACGGAGAGCGCGGTGCGGCCGTCCACGTCCTCGTGGTTGACCTCGGCGCCGTGGTCCAGCAGGTGCTCCACGATCTCGCGGTGGCCCATGTAGGCGGCCGCGATGAGCGCCGTCCTCCCCTCGTTGTCGGCCTTGTTGACCTCGGCGCCGTGCTGGAGCAGGTTGAGCACGATGTCCTCGTGGCCCCCCCAGGCCGCCGCCCTGAGCGCGGTCCGACTGTCCGCGTCGGCGCAGTCCACCTTGGCGCCGGCGTAGAGCAGCGCCGAAACCACCTCCGAGTGGCCGCCCCAGGCCGCCGAGCGGAGAGCCGTCCAGCCGTCGTGGTCGGTGTGGTCGATGTCCGCCCCTCGCCCGATCAGGCAGTTCACCACCTTGGTGTGGCCCTGCCTGGCCGCTAGCGTCAGCGCCGTCTGCCCGTGGCTGTCCTCCAGCTCCAGGTCGGCGCAGCGCGACACCAGCAGGTTGACCACGTCCAGGTTGCCGCTGTACGCAGCGTTGGCCAGCAGGGTGCGCCCTCCCGAGTCGCTCTGGTTGACGGAGGCGCCGTTATCCAGCAGGGTGCGGATGGAGTCCTCCCGCTCCAGGGCCTGCTGGACGGCGCAGGAGGCCCGCTCCCCCTCGCTGCCGCTCACGTGCGCCCCGGCCTTCACCAGCAGCTGCAGCACCTCCTGCTCCTTGGGGATGGAGGTGCTGAGGGAGTCCTGGGCCGGGGTGCCGTTCCACACCATCCAGAGCGCCAGATTGGAGGGCTCGATCTGCAGGTTGGAGTTGATGAGGTGGAAGGCGAACTCCTGCACCTCGCGCGGCTGCAGCTCCTTGGCCCTGCAGGTGTAGCTCATGGCCATCATGCGGTGGCCCTCGGCGGCGTTGCACAGGTACTTCTGCGTGCAGTGCTTCACGTCCAGCAGCCATTCCGCGAAGCTGTAGTGGAACAGGATCCGCGTGCCACCGAGACCCTCCACCAGCAGCTTGGACAGGATGTCCATCTTCTTCTGGAACTCCTCCATGGTGAGCGCCATGTTCTTGGTCCACACGGCGTGGTACAGCTCTTTGACGGTCAGGGGTCGGCGGGCGGCTAAGATGGCGTTGAGGATGGGCTGCACCTTGGTGAACTGCTTGCGGACAAAGAGGCGCTGGCAGAGCCAGAGGTAGAGGCCATTGAGCGTGCCGGGGATGTCGCGGATTTCGCGCAGCATGATGAAGCTGTCCACCACACCGTCCAGCACGCGCTCCAGGTACAGGAAACAGCCGCTGCTCTTGATGTGCAGCTGGTTCAGCATCTCGGCCGTCTCCTTGGTGAGGTGTTGCCGTAGCGCCTCCTCCTGGTCCAGGCGATGCAGGATGTACTGCTGGACGTCCTTGACGATGTAGGCTTTCCGCAGGTCATCCAGGCTGATCTTGCGAAATCCTGTGAGAGGAAGGACAAGGGGGAAAAAATGATTAAAAAAGTGCGGTTTCATTTCATTAACACTGCTGCAATGTGATCCGCCCAACACTTCTCTCTCCCTCTTTACATCTATCTGCCCCTCCATCTCTCCCTCCCTCCTGTCTCCCCCCCTCCAGCTTTGTCTATCTCTCACTCCATCTCTCAGTCTCTATTTAGGCTATCTTCCTATCCCTCTTCTGCCCTCCCTCCCTCTGCATATCTCTTCCAGTATTGAATCTTTCTATCTTTCTCTACATACTCAAATACATTTAATTTGCATGAGAAGTGAGCTTGTGTTACAAAAACATCAAGGCACACAAATGAAATGAACAAGTCCCTAATCAAGAAAGTGGGGGAAAAACAGACAGCAACCCTTCCACCCCCTCCCATATACATAATAATCATATGAAATAAAAGAACATTAGCAATTTAAGAAACTTTGTAATATTAACAATGAGCTCATTACAAACAGCAGACACTGTTAGCCCTTGCCCTGTCCTCTCAGAGGCAGGCAGAAACGTACTAAGACTCCAGCTCTATTACTGCAACCTCTTCACCCAGAAGGGTTTTTAATTTATATATTTGTGCAGTGAATTTGGGGAATAACTTGCCTCTGATGAAGAGGTATTTGGGGGGGGGGGGGCATGTAAGGATATCTCTGCAAGTTTGCCATGATCACACAGCCCATTCTCTCTGCCTGTTTCAATAGCAGGGCTGAGAGCAGTGATATTCCTTCTGCAGCTACCTCTCCTTACCCCCACCTCCTACTATCATTTTCAAAATTATTCACGCTTTTATCAGGGGGAAGGGCTTTAAGAGTCAAGTCCCTGGAGTACATCATCGGGTCAAGCCTTAATTTTCCCGAGCGGGAGGCCGGCCTGGTTCAGCCCTTTGCAGAGGCAGGGTGCTTTGAAGGGATTTAAGCTGCCTGAGACGCCGTCCCCAGTGACCCCAATAGCGGCCGCATTGATGTTTCTCTTAAACATTGGGGGCATGGGGGGGGGGAGGAATAATTGATGGTCTTAAGAGATGACGGTCGATGCTGCGATCCTTTCATCTTGATAATCTAAGTAGGAAGTGTTATCCTTACCGCTGTAACCCGTATAAAAATGAGGCAGACCCAACAAATGCCCTTGATGCAATACGAACCCACCAGAACACCTCATGTTTAAAAACAATCTTAAAAGGTGTTCACACTATAGTTCATTACCGGTAATTAAATACTTTTTCAGGCCACAGTAAGGGTGCGTGTTAAGATTTTATATTAGCGGCTAGCATGTGCTAGATTCTTACGGCCCAACAGTACAGGGGAAAATAATGTTTATGGCAGACAGGCAGACAGACAGATTGGCAGACACATTAGGGTTTTACAGGAGCAAAGAAAGATGGTTTTACGGCACAGCCAGCGGTTTCAGGAGGGGGATACTCCTATAACCTCGCATAGCCCCCCTCCCCGCTCCCCCAAGACTGACCAGGATCAGGTTCATCAAAGAACATGACATACTACCATACCACCACCAGTCATACCACCGTGTATCCTGCTCTGGCTGAGTGGCTGAAGCTAAGCAAATGTAGTTCATCCCATGACACTCATTGCAAAGAGTAGGGGGTTTCCCGGTGTCCTGTCCAAATTCCCAACCTGGCTTTGACAACCTGCCACTTAATCGGTTTAATTGTAAAAAAACAAAAAACAAACTTGCTCTCTTGCTCTCCACCTCCACCATTTCCAGCTGATGTGTGGTGAGCGTTCTGGTGCAAAATGGCCCAGGTGGGTGCTACACCCAGGTGGTGTCCGAGGTCACTTTTCCCCTCGTCACAGTAAAAAGCACTTCGAGTGCGCGCAAACGTAAGAGGATATGTGTGAGTATGTACGTGCATGAGAAAGCTTGTGTGTGTGTGTATACACGGACTTCTGCTCTCCAAATTAACCACGGGGTCCTCCGGCGCTGTCCGAGGCAATTAGGCTCCAGATGTTGGGAATTACCCGTCCCCTTCCCCCCATGCCTGCTGTCCACATTCTCCACAGGAAACTGTTCCTGCGCCTCAGGATCCCGGGACAGGGCCAGCGCACGCATCGCACACATTTACAAAACGCCCACACCCTCCTGTGGAGACGCTGTCCACGTAATTCCTCAAACCCCAACCAGGGCCTGGGCAGGAAGTGAGCTGTCCCCCTGCGGCTCTTTCCTTCTCCTACTGATTAAAAACAACAGTGCCCACAAAGACGGACAATGCCAACGACACCAAGAGAGGAAGCGGGAGATCTCTCAAACTATTTACTGAGCGGCGAACCCCAGCTGTGTCGCGTGGTTTTTTGTTTCTAGAGAGCGGTAGTTTCCAGAACACCCAGGTGCTGGCTCCAACCATGGCACAAATTAGTGTATAAACAACTCCCGCTGCCGCCTCCCCCCCATCCCTCTGTGTCCCCTTGTTTGGTGGTACAATTTAAGACCAACACTTAAGAAACATTACAAAGAAGAGAACTTATGGTGTTAATATTTCAGAATGGAAGAGTGAATGTGTCAGGAGGACTTTGGACAAATCTAATCCATCTTCCAAAAACAAAACAGCAACAGGTAAAAGGCAATTCATCGGGGAGCTGCTCATTTATTTCTGGGCAAATTATCTCATGCTGGTGAGATGGTTGATGATTAAAATGAGTGTTTATCTCTGTGCAACTCAAATCATCTCTATTGTTTGGGGGCCTTTGGCTTTGAGCTCTCTTCAGTCAGTTTGGGTTTTTTTGCAAGCCTAAATCTTCCCTTGTGTGGAGGATAATCTGATCATATCTCGGATGATTCTGCCGCAGGTAGGTGTTTTTCATCTGTCATGAACAACATCAGGGCAGAAGATTTCCAGATGGGACCACAATGCCGCCTGACAACAAAAATCCCTTCTTAATCCTTAACGAGGCTACTAACTACATTCTATTAAAACAACAAATGAATGGTTGTCACTACCAGACTTGGATGAAACATGCATTCCAAAGTCTTCTGTGGATCCCTGGGAATTTTCCAGGGAAGCCAAAACTGCCACATGTAAGAAGACTATTTCTGGATACTGGTGAAACTTTAAGCAATCAGAACTAAATTATACTTCATGCTCTGAAGGATTAAATATAAAGTATTTTTATATGATTATAAGAGAAAAGTTTTTTTGATGAAAAACTGCATAACCAAGAAAGGGAAAAAAAAAAAAAACCTAGTTATTCCTTTGAAAACGGGGTATCTTCTCTTATATTTTTTGTTGCGCTTTCTGGATATTGCAGATAATGGTTTGACCCAGTTGTCTGTCGGCTGCAGGGGCTGCGCGGTTCTCGCCGGCTGATGGGCCCGCAGCCCGAGAGCCGCTGCAGCCGGGGCACCGCGCAGGGCTGCGTCAGCACTTTCGCCTCGGAGCACATTTTTCCAGCTAATCCCGGCAGAGTGCAGGAATGTGCAGTGTCAATGACCCGACGCTCCCGGTGCCGCTTAATACCGCAGACAGAGCATCTCAGCTGCACTCAGCCTGTGGGAGAGGGGAGGGTCCAACCGGAGGGAGCAGCCAATGGGAAGAGGGTTGGGCATTTCAAGGCTGAACCAGGAAGAGCCAATGGGACGTGAGCTGGGAATTTCAAGGCCACATCAGAGGGAGGAGCAAATGTGAGGTGGGCTGGACCTTTCGGCAAGGAACCTGAAAGTCGCAAGAAAGCCACTGCACTCCTGCGCATTTCAACCAGATACGGCATCAGACCAAGCCATCGAGAATGAATGGACTGGTGAGGCCGGCATATTTTTTCAAAGCGCCCAAGTGTGCTGCTGATTTCGAATGAAAGAACCCAAGTGCAACATCACGACAGTTAATTTCATCAAAAACAATAAAGGATTCATGAAGATGTACCACAGGAAATACAGAATTCAGCTGCCAAGAAAGTGCTAACCCATTGGCTGGCTGAACAAAAGCGGCAGATTTTTTTCGCAGGAAGAAAGGTGATAGGGTCCCAGAAACTCGTGGGCTGGAAATTCTGCAATGTGAACTCCCCTGCTGGGTGTCCCTGGCATGCCTTTTGGAACTAAATCCATTTGTTGCAATTGTCTAAATGTCGTTCAATGTGTCGTTCATAAGTTGGGAATGTTGTGCCTTTGAGCAGCCAGGCTAAGTGACTCACCAAGACTAACGGAAGTTTAAACCGAACTGAACCGAGCGCAAGTGGGCGGTTTCCCCAACGTTCTCGAACCTTCATCACAGCAGAAGTGAGCCTTCATCTCAGTAACAAAGAGTCCGGCCTCAGGCGCGATGAGACAGTGCAATCCTGCCCCCCCTGGCTCTTCACTCCATTTACGTCCCCTGCCCCTTTAAGGACAACCTTTCAGAAAGTAAAAAAACAAAAAAAAAACAAAAAACAAAGAGCTACCATCGGGTGCATGGCGCCGCGCCGCACGCGAAAAAGCCATGGGAAGTGTGAGCGGAACGGGAAGGCAACGTGAGTAGAATTGCGACCACAGCTGCAGTAGTCCCTGCTCACTTCAACTCGAAAGCTCAGATCTGCTTTTCCAGAGCGCAAAACAAAATTAAGAAAAAAAGAGACGAAAATTCTATTCTGTCACAGCACGGGCCCACATTTTACCGGTCTCAAAATGGAGGCACCTAAGCTAATATGCACAGGGCTCTAATGGCACTGGGGGGGGTGCCCTGCCGTATTTTACTGACCGACCCCTGCCCCCCCCCACTCACCCACTGTGGTAGGGAAAGAAGCAGAATAACCTGCTTTTAACCAGGTTAACCCTGCGGCTTTTCAGCTCCTTTGCGCAAACCGACCCTTTTTAGGGATTACAAGATACGCGAGATATGTCCTGAAAAAAAAAAAAAAAAAAATATACCCTTTTTCCTGTCACTTGTTACATGTTGCCCCATCCCTGCACTTCTTGGTAATTTGTATTTGTCCTAATACTGTAGCTTATTCTTCTGCCTAGTTGGCTTTGCAGATGTTAGACCAGGATAGTGTTCATTGTTCTCGGCTAGAAATAGCTGTACAAAATAAGTAATTGTACCTTACTGAACCCGTGTTCAGCAGTTGTCTACGATCATGAAAATGCACTTTTGTACGTCGCTTTGGATAAAAGCGTCTGCCAAATGAATGTAATGTAAATGTAAATGTCCTGTCGAGTGAATCTGCTGGATCTTTCATTTAAAAAGGGAACCGAAATTGCAACAGAAAAGCTTGGTGTGCGATTTTAAGACCCAGTCCCAGTCAACATCACCTTGGTGTTCAATTTGGTTGGCTAGAACCATTTGTGAACATGAAGGGGGAAAAAATAGTTCTAAACTAATCAGTGTGTCTTTTTTATGTTCAGAGGCGGGATTTACACTGACCACTGCCCGCCCCTATTGGCTCGCTATTTTAATTACAAAGCATTTCATTTGCCAACTCCATTGCCCCTCCACTTATTTGTCCACTTTCTAATAGTTTGGGTGAGAAACATTATTTAATTTGCTTAATGGTGTGACTGAGTTACCAGTCTTATGGTAAAGGTGTCTAGTAGTGAGAGGTGTGGTCACGGCACTGTTCTTGATTTACGCGCGGCGCAATGTACCCGACTCCTCGCGCGGAGACAAGCGATTGCGAGCGCTTTGAACTGACGGCGTGACGGCCGGGAGGTAAAGGCAGGCGGCCATGCCTGGACTCGCCCCTCTCTTAAATACCAGCTGCGGCGGGGAGCGGAAGGAACCTCCGGCCTGCCTGAGCGATATCAGCTGACATGTTTATATTCGGCGCAAACACTGCCTCAGCGCCACAGCCAGATACCTGCTACTGCAGAGGAAGCTCTCGGCGCAATGTGGTGATAAACACGCGTGAATACCCTCGCTCTCTCTTTCCATCTCTCTCTCTCTCTGATCTTTCACTTGCCATATCTTTATTTTTCTATATCTATATCATACCTCTATCTCTGCCTCATTCAGTTCAATTTAAATGTTTTATTTGCATGAACTATTTTGCAACACATTTTGTAAACGCGTCTATATTTGTTATAACGGTTGCATTGTAATGACAATTAAGATAACAGCAATAGTAACTCTCTCCTTCCCCCCTTTATCTATCCATCTCCCTTTCTTCTCTTTCCCCCCCACCCCCCCCACACCATCAGTACTCAGTGGGAGTAGGACTATGAAACCTTGAGCTTGTTCTGGTTTAAAAAAAAAAAAAATCCTTTTAATACATTTCAGACAATGCACCATATTAAGTTCAGTCTACCGTCTAATATCCCCCACATTCTCCAGTGTGTTTCACCCCGGGTATGAAATATCACACCCAGCAAAGTCACATCCATCAGGAAGGACGCGTGCGAAACGGCACTGTTCGTCGGCCTGGGAAGAAAGAGGCCACTCGTTCGGAGAAGCCCCCGCCCACTTGCACCTGTGTGTAAGGTATCCGGCCAGGTTCAATCACCGCAGAGCACACCTGAGCTGCAGAGGAGCCCGTGTGACTGACTGCAGGGTATCATGGTGGTGGCACAGCTTCTCCCTAATGCACAGCTACACCTGTCAAAAATACCCATAACCTGCCCCAGCCCAGTGAAAAATACCCATAACCTGCACCAACCCTGTCAAAATACCCACAACCTGCACCAACCCTGTCAAACATACCTCATAACCTGCACCAATCCTGTCCAAATACCCATAACCAGCACCAATCCTGTCAAAATACCCATAACCTGCACCAATCCTGTCCAAATACCCATAACCAGCACCAATCCTGTCAAAATACCAATAACCAGCACCAACCCTGTCAAAATACCCATAACCAGCACCAACCCTGTCAAAATACCCATAACCAGCACCAACCCTGTCCAAATACCCATAACCAGCACCAACCCTGTCCAAATACCCATAACCTGCACCAAATCCTGTCCAAATACCCATAACCAGCACCAACCCTGTCCAAATACCCATAACCAGCACCAACCCTGTCCAAATACCCATAACCTGCACCAACCCTGTCCAAATACCCATAACCAGCACCAACCCTGTCAGAAATACCCATAACCTGCACCAACCCTATCAAAAATACCTCTAACCCGCACAAACCCTGTCAAAAGGACCCATAAGCTGCATCGTCCCTCACAAAAACTACCCCATAACCTGCACCAGCCCTGTCAAAAATGCCTCATAACCTCAACCAACCCTGTCAAACATACCTCATAACCTCCACCACTCCTGTCAAAAAATCCCACATTACCTGTAACAACCGTGTCAAAACTACCCATAACCTACACCAACCCTATCAAAAATTCCCCATAACCTCCACCACTCCTGTCAAAAAATCCCACATTACCTGTAACAACCGTGTCAAAACTACCCATAACCTACACCAACCCTATCAAAAATTCCCCATAACCTTCTGCAAACCCTACCTTACAACCTGTCAAAAAAATCCCACATTACCTGTAATCAACACCTGTAATACTAACCTACACAACCTTCAATATAAACCTGCAAATCCACAACTCTGTACAATAACTGCACTCTCACCAAAGAGTCTCCAAAGAATCTGCCCTTGCTCAGGTTCTACATATTTATTTTTGGCAAAATTTTGTATTTCTGACCTCCTGTCGACCCCCCCTCTGGACACAATTTGTAAAGAATTTTCCCATCTGCTCCTGGGAACAAAGCCAGGGAGAGGGAATTTTTTTTTTCGCAAGGGGGTTCTAGAACACCGCTGTAAACGTCCCTTCCAACCCACCCACACACACGCCCCTGCTCTAGTCACGACAACAGCTCTTTATTAGCCAATAAGGAAGCTCAGTGAACATGTACTGCAGCTGCTACCGACCTGCAGAATGGTGTTTATCTGAGATTTTAACAGCCCCAACCACAGCGATACCAATTTCTCCTATAATTGTCTCTGCAGGGCCCTAGTATTTGGCACTGGTCTAAAACGTTCTCTCCTCCTCGGACCAGTGATGGGAGATTGAGGTTTCAAGAACCCTGTTAGAGGAGGAGCTACAGCAAGTTGCCAACCGCCGACTTACTCTCCCGAGCGAAACGCGATGATTGGTGTAATCAGTGCATCACAGACAGAATATTGTAGTTCTGCCTATTTTTGCTTTTGTGGGAAACCTCATACTCCCGTCATTATTTACGGCATTCCCAGAGCTCTGTGGAATCAGGATATATCCTTGGCCCTCTGTGTTCAGAGCTCCGGTCCAGTGTTAGGTACTTGCAAAGTTATTTGTGGCATGCGGTGGGTTATTCCGAGCAGCACTGACACCACCCCCTCGTTAAAACGCTTTCCTTCTCTCCCCTCTGACATTACTCAAACGAGCTCCGAGGCTAAGGTAAGGGTTCGGCTGCTGTTTATTCTTCCCATCAATCACACTACGCTGCATATAACGCACTTTAATTAGCACTAGATGTGACAGGCTTCATTTCTTTACAAATATCCCCTCTGCCCTCCCTCCTTCCCCTCCCTTAATTTAAGGAAAATAAATAGTGACATATACTGGGAGCTAAATCACTCCTCGGTTGTAAGAGACCAAAGGGGTAAAATGCGTGAAAGCTTGACACCATTAAAGCACACACTGTTGGCATATTTCTTATATAAAGTGAGTTTCTTCACTCGTCATTTCAAATATCTCCTTCATCCCTTCTTCCCCTGCCACCATTTAAGGAAAATGCATAGCTACACATATTAAGGTCTAAATCACACCTTTGTTGTGTGGGGGAATAGTGTGAAAGCTTGATAGCGTTATAACGTTGCCTTGTTTTTCAGATAAAGTGAGTTTCTTCGCTCAGGGCCGATCTTCAGTCCTGTTTACAGGTCTGTCTCTGGACTCCAGGTGTTTAGGACAGAGACAAAAAAACAAGCCAGTCATCTGTAACCGTAACGATCATGCTCGGACACGAGTTGACTGGCACGAGTCAACTTTGGCATGCCAGATTAAGAACACGGGTCCTCGGACCCGGTTGCCATGGGGACAGAGACCGAACTGGGCAGCGAGCAGGCCGGGCTGGGGGGGTGAGTTTGACAGAACAAATGTGCCCCAGGGATGAGGCAGGATACACCGATATCAAGATATTCCCCCTCAGCACAGCATTATGTTCATACATACCCATATGTTCGAGAGGGGAGACAGGGAGGTGTGTCACCCCCAATATTTTCATACGAATTGGTCCCGAGACTAGCTGTAGTATGCTTGTGAAACCTGACATGTGACTGCAGGAGACTAGGCAATCCATTAGTGTGTCTCCCCCAAAGCTGAAATGAAACCTACACCTAAGTGTTCATACATTTTTGTATTCTGAGACTAACACGTATGTTATCCACTACTGTACGCAGCGCTGCATAAGAATGTCTGCTAAGTGACTGTAATTGTAATGTAGTGTGACACAGACACCATTGAATTTCGGGGTGTGGTTGTGCAAAAAAAAAAAAAAAACGGGGGAGGGGGCTGGAATTTGTTTTTATTTGTCATATTTAAATTGACTGCGAACTTATGAACAGTAAAAATTTTTAAAGAACTTAGTAGAGAACACAGGAAATGTGACACAAGCAGAAGAAAATGTCGGAATGTGCAGTGCTAGTCTCAGGCCTGGCTTCTCTCACAGGAAACAGGAAACGTGAAAGTAAACTCCATCCCCCAGGGTGACCTTCTCTCAGCGGCAGGCTCTCCTATACCCACGACCCCAGAATTAACTCCACACAAAAAAACCGAGCAGCCTGCCAGGCCGCTATTGGAAAAATGCCTGCCCCCGCCTCCGCCTCCGCCTCGCCCCCCCCCCAAAATAAAAATAAAAATAAAAACAATCCAAGCTCTGAATCTGCATAAGTGAAGTCACTGCTGGGCCTCTTCATAATGACGGCCGTCTCATGACGGCACAGGTGGCTGACAGAAAAATCCCCCCCACCCCCTTTCGCACAGGAGGAAATAAACGTTTGCATTACTGTTTGGCCTGTGTTTATACTGACAGCAAGCCAGGGTGTTACAGTTGCTGGTGAAATCTGTCCCACAGCAAAAAAAAAAAACTAAGGGAAATGGGGAGTGGGGAGAAAGGAAAAAAGAAACAGTGGTCAAGATGAATATGTCAGGAATGCTCTGACCTTTTGCCAAAGGCTGGGGGCCAGGGGGCCAGGGGGCCGGGAGGGGCCAGGGGGCTGGCTGGGAGGTGCCCTCCCCCCCGTTTGGGAGCCACTAGCGCGCCACTGAAATGAGCCCTCTGTGTCTGTTAGCGATCAGCTGTGCTAAATCTGCGCTGTCACCTGCCGTGGCTCTCTGAAAGGACCCATTCATGGGGCTGCCCGCTACCGCGCCTGATGGGGGCTGCTACGGGGTGACCCAGCACACACAAACACCCCTGGAACTCCAAAGTTGTTTCTGAATTTTTAGAGTATCTTCTGGGTGATGGACACAGCATAAATAAGAGGCAGAGGGTGTGTAAGGCATGCCAGAGAGGCAGAGGGGTTTCAGTGCTCGTTGCAAAAGAGCAGAGGGGTCTCAGTGCCCAGTTTGGAACAGCAGAGGGGTCTCAGTGCTCACAGTGGAACAGAAGAGGGGTCTCAGTGCACACAGTGGAACAGAAGAGGGGTCTCAGTGCTCACAGTGGAACAGCAGAGGGGTCTCAGTGCTCACAGTGGAACAGCAGAGGGGTCTCAGTGCTCACAGTGGAACAGAAGAGGGGTCTCAGTGCTCACAGTGGAACAGAAGAGGGGTCTCAGTGCTCACAGTAGAGCAGCAGAGGGGTCTCAGTGCTCACAGTGGAACAGCAGAGGGGTCTCAGTGCTCACAGTGGAACAGCAGAGGGGTTTCAGTACTAACAGTGGAATAGCAGAGGGGTCTCAGTGCTTACAGTGGAACAGAAGAGGGGTCTCAGTGCTCACAGTGGAACAGAAGAGGGGTCTCAGTGCTCACAGTAGAACAGCAGAAGGGTCTCAGTGCTCACAGTGGAACAGCAGAGGGGTCTCAGTGCTCACAGTGGAACAGCAGAGGGGTCTCAGTGCTCACAGTGGAACAGCAGAGGGGTCTCAGTGCTCACAGTGGAACAGCAGAGGGGTTTCAGTGCTAACAGTGGAATAGCAGAGGGGTCTCAGTGCTTACAGTGGAAGAGCAGAGGGGTCTCAGTGCTCACAGTAGAACAGAAGAGGGGTCTCAGTGCTCACAGTGGAACAGAAGAGGGGTCTCAGTGCTCACAGTGGAACAGAAGATGGGTCTCAGTGCTCACAGTGGAACAGAAGAGGGGTCTCAGTGCTCACAGTGGAACAGCAGAGGGGTCTCAGTGCTAACAGTGGAATAGCAGAGGGGTCTCAGTGCTTACAGTGGAAGAGCAGAGGGGTCTCAGTACTCACAGTAGAACAGAAGAGGGGTCTCAGTGCTCACAGTGGAACAGAAGAGGGGTCTCAGTGCTCACAGTGGAACAGAAGATGGGTCTCAGTGCTCACAGTGGAACAGAAGAGGGGTCTCAGTGCTCACAGTGGAACAGCAGAGGGGTCTCAGT
This sequence comes from Anguilla rostrata, assembly GCF_018555375.3. Classification (NCBI taxonomy): domain Eukaryota; kingdom Metazoa; phylum Chordata; class Actinopteri; order Anguilliformes; family Anguillidae; genus Anguilla; species Anguilla rostrata. The sequence goes on along the minus strand of NC_057939.1, from coordinate 27,452,411 downwards.
GCTCACAGTGGACCAGCAGAGGGGTCTCAGTGCCCAGTGTGGAACAGCAGTAGGGTCTTAACGCTCATGTGTTCGTAAACATGGGGGGAGGGGGGTGGTATTTATTTAAAGGAAGAAAGTAATAGGAAGGAGAAATAATGCAACAAATTTGCAGTAACCTGCTGCTGCCTTTATCCTTCCAACCCAGCCCAGCCACACCCATCCTGGCAGAAAAATTTTAATATTTCTGCCTTAATTACAGTTTCTACTCACAGCCATCAGGGTTCTGCACTACTGGAGAAGAGGCGTAGCCAGACTCAGTTCAGCTATGCTAATTAGCTGTGACTGTTTACCTCTATTTCAGCCCTGCAATCTCCATTTCTCACATATAGCAACCGCTGGGCAAGATATTTACAGAAAAATAATCCCAATTGTTTTGACCAGAAAACAGTGGCTTGCAGAAACAGGACAAATAAAAATTAACATTTGCATTGCCACAAGAGAAATGATCATGTTTACCAACACTCCAGTGCACAACAAATACTCCAGTGCACTATAGTGCAGCCTGATACTGCAAGAGAATATTAATGGTTACATAATTACAGGACTCGGATAACAGGTCAGCAGTGTCGTATAATGGTTATGGAAGTAGGTTATTAACTGAGGGGTCTCAGGTTGAAATCCAGGGTAGGGATGCATGTTTGAGCAGACAGAAAGCTACCTGAGCAGCTCCAGTAAAACTCTCCCGCTGCTAAAATTCTTAAGTGCGTAAAGGCGAGCGAGTCGGCCTGGATACGGGCTTCTGCTTAAGCAAATAAATAACGGCCGCTAACGATTCCTACGCCGTGCTACCGCCAACAGCCGTCACTTCACATGCGACCGTGCGTTTTCTTTTTTCGGTCTGTGAAAGAGGTCACAATGGCAAATATAGCGCTCGCACCTACTGCTGCACGACAAAGTGCAGCCGCCGTAAAAGCAATGGTGTGCATTCGTAATGGTGTAATTAGCATAGGCTATTCCTCCAGGTTCGGTCAGTCATTAGGTTTTACCTAATTGCAGCTGCATTCTTTTTCTGCACAAAGACATTTATAGAAGTTTCTAACAAGATATTTTCAGCAAACAGCTCAGATACACATTTCTGCCAAAGTCACTTACAAAAGGATACATGACTGACTTTTTTTTTTTTTAATAGTTTTTTTTTTCATAAACATTAACTACTAAGCTCCAGGATGTAAATTAGCTGGTGGTAAACAGATGTGGTTTTGCACAGTCCATTAAGGGGGAGGGGGACACACACACTTCCTCCAGCTGGAGAACACATTTTGGAAGCAGAGCAGCAGCCAACGGGGCGTAGCCCAATGTCCAGAGAGTTCCACAGTAAACCCGCGTCATGTTAGAGAGAGAGAGAGAGAGAGAAGTCCTTTTCGTTTGACTTGTCGCGTTCGCAAACCTCTGCTTGCCTTAGCGCCACAGTGCGCCTCCACTCCTCGCCACTTCTAACTCTGCCAGAGGCCCGGTCAAATTGGCACCGCTTCCAGGCTGTTGAAAACTCGGATCGCTGCCTCAGCGTTTTCCCTCGCTCTTCCCTCATGAAAGACCACAAAGAAAATCCACAAAGGCGGGGGGGAAAAAAAACAACAACCAAAAAAACGAAACAACCTTTGAACCACATGCCTTGTGTAGAGACCTTCAAAGCACCCCCTTCCCCCCCCCCGCGTGTTACAAATCCTTCAGCCTTTTTCACAGGTTTCCGTAATTTTTATTCATGTTTTTAGAAGAAAAGTGAGCACATATCTATGTCCTGGTGTGAATCTCTGTCGAAAGGTGAACGGTGTTGTGTTCTATGTACACAGCGGGGTTAGAGGTAGCGGAGAGGCGAACTGCAGCCAACACAAACTGCTTTTACCTCATAAACTAGTTCTCTCCCAGCCTTTCCAAACCCACTGAACCATCCCCGCAAGCAGCCAGCAGATTATTTACCCAGCTACAACGGAGCGGCTAGTGGAAACACAGAGGAGTCCGCTTTCCTCCCCTGCAGAAGCTGTGCACGGGGGCATGGAAACCTCCCGAAGTGGTTCCCCCTCTGCAGAAACCAAAACAGGCGGCAACAAGGGCGCGTTTATTCCGCTAAAGTCACAACTTCACCCAGACCACTGAATATTAACACATCAATTTTTCCTTTACCATTTTCCATTTGGAACTTTTATTTAATCATTGCATTTTTTTGCACTGTAGATCCACTTTTAATGAGCCGTGACAGTGCTTACAATAGCCTCCCTATATTCAGGAAAAACAAATAAAACTGTCTTGAGTTTTTCCCCCCTCTCGTTTTCTAGCACAGTTTGAGAATGTGACCGTTGAATAACCTCCTGGTCAAAGGTCGAATCTCGAACCCGTGTCCCGTACGGAGCTCCTCTATGGCCCTCGTGGTTCAGCAGTTAGAAAGCTACACACGGGGGTGGCGGGGGGGTGGTTTACGCCTTGGCCCGGGCCAGGATGGTTCACTGACACGTGAGGCAGTCTGCCTTTTCACACAGCGTGACTGAACACCAGCGCTGCCTGTGCACAACGTTTTTCCGGCTAACGCCTGCCTTCTGATGGATAATTACCCTGTTTTCGTTTTTCCTCATTTGATTGTCTAGTTCTGCGTTCTGGGGAAAAACTCTCACAGTGTTTTTTTTTTTTAACACTTTTAAAAAAATTAGACTAGTGTTTCTGACTGACCTGGTGTAAAAAACTAATCTGAGCATTAAAAATAAAATGGCCATGAAAAGGATTAAAGTATTCTGCTATGCTACAGCCGACACAATGTAGGCTACTGCTTATGTATGTGTAAAGATAGACTATAATCATGAATTTTATTTTCAGCTGAAGTAATTCTTCCATATCTAGGCTATAGGATCCAACAATATCTCATCACCTCAGCATTAAAAAATGACAACACGTTTATGGTCTTAAAGTTGTCTTATCTAAATGTTATTTATTAAAGTTATTTGCTTGGAATTAAAAAATACATTAGTTCTGCCTTCTAAAATGCCAAACAGCCAACCATCACACCTGCTTGCCCTTTTGTAGGGGTACCTGTTGTAGCCCTTTGCAAATTCCGAAGGATGCATGCATGCTCATCCTTGCAAGACGTGCATCCAGCAACTTCCTTTCACTCCATAACCCACCCAATGTTGCCAATTTACTTTGCCACTAAATTTAGTCTTTTTACCAACCCCCCTGCCTCCTATCCTCCCACCAGCTACATTTTTCCCCCTAAAAGTGACCACAAAAATGTACCCAGTGTCTATAGAAGCCTAGCAACAAATTGACCAATGACAAGGCACATCTGATGGGAGGGCGGTTAAAAGGCTGCCATTACTGAGTTCACCAGGCAGTGATGTCACTGGACAAGAGGCTGGTGCTGGAACAGACAGACTCCAGGCATCCGATCAAACAGAGTCACCACTGACACCCGAGCCCCCTCCCTCCCTAAAGGACGTTACAGCCAATCAGACCAGCGAATTAATATTCAACCCCACTAAAACCCTAAAGTTTAAGTTAGCCTATGCCAAACTAGAACCATAACATCAGCTATAGATTCATACAACCAACATCCATATAAACAGCTCTCTAGAATAATCACAAAGTAATTTCATTCAATAAGAGTGCTAGAGGGTGGAAACAGGAAGGGGGCCGAGACGCTGTCTGATGAGGTGGGTCTTTAAGGATGTGTCCACCCTGTTCATCTCACACACACATTTCTTATGTTCACCTACTACAAAGAAATGTGGAACGTAGCCGACAAGAGTTTCTGAAGTAAAATCTGGCCCTCAAGAAAGAGCTGAAGGGATCTGCAGTAAGATTTAATGAACACTGAGCAGCCCATAAACACAAACAATTGATGCAGTAAAATAATTGAAACAAAATGTTGTAAAAACCAATGATGGAATAAAACATACTGTCACGGCTAAGAGCTATAGCCTACTTAAAAAACAAAAAACAAAAAAGCATTAAAAGTCTGCAGCACAGAACCTGCAGCACAGAAATGGCTAAAGATCCACAGGTTCTAGACCAGGCTGAGAGAGACTGCATTTGTACTCAAAGCTCATTTTTATTGAAATACAAATTTTTAGGTTTCACTTACAAATACTCAAGACAATTACATTTATTTTATAAATATTACCACGATGCCAACCACCAAATTCTGTATAGGCTAGCTGATTATGTGTTAAATGCTCTGGTGTCCCTGCGGGAATATGCACATATGCATTTACACAAGTTTATGAAGTAAACTCTACTTCTTAGCCTCGGTTTATGAGAGCACAACCTGCAGGGTTAGAAATCTGGGTCAGCCTGCAGTCTTGTAGCAGTGGAAAACTCTAAAATCCTTCCCTTTTTTTTTAAGTTTAGCTGCATAGCAGTAACGGATGGAGCGGCTATGATGCTCACACAACTTCACAGCATGTTAAATTCCTACAAGCCGCAGACAGAAGAAATTAATTTCCCCATTTCGTGACGGTTGACATTTACCGCTGACAGGAGTGACGAGGAAGGCTGGTTCGTAATCAGAGAGGGGACATGGAAAAAAAGGCGGGGAGACGAGAAGTGTCCATCAAAGAACACACAAGAGACAGCAGCCGTTTACAGCGCTGTCGCGCTCAGGAAGATCGCTCTTACCGCAATGACCTCAAAACCGACTGCCAGCAACGTGAACAGCCTGAATTGTGTCGTCGCGGATCGTAGCAGCGAAAGAAAGCCAGGCCGAAGAACTCGACAGTTTGTGCGGATGGCGTAAACTCGCTGTAAACTCGCTGTAAACCAATGACTCTGAAATTCAAATAATAACGTTTGCTTTCTCCCTAGTGTTTATATAGGGCGTGTTGCTAGTTTACATTTCATCACAGTGTTTATGAGTCACAGGGTACTAGCTTACGATCCAATTCACAAGCTGATGGCTTTCAGATTTACACATAATTATCAAGCAAGTTCTTATCTTGCAAAAAATATGTTTTACTTAAAAGACTACTGCTGATCACATACATGTACAACTAACAAGCTCAATAGCCCTAGTTTCTCACGTCCTCTGAGCTACAGGCTAGTAGACTGGTCAAATATGAACAGGGTGAGCTTTGGTTTCATAGTCTATTTGAGAAAAGGCAGTACTGAAATCACTCCACAGGCTACTAATGGAATATCTGGGGCTGAAAGCAATTCTGTAGCATTTATCAGCTAGAAAATAGAACAATGATGTTGAGAGACAAAAGGACTTGAAGACTTGAAACGGAAAATTTGTTGGGCTGCTGTGGAAAGACTTCAGTATTTCCCACTTGCCAAAAAGTGACAAACATATTCCAATACACCAATCCAAAAATGTGCCAAGCCTCCCAATCTCCCCCTCATGGATATTACCACAGTGGCATGCAGTCCGATGAGTGCATGCCAATGGGGCTCAACGCAAAGATACCAGGCAGAAGTGCAAAAACTGTAGAACCCCCACGCAAAAACAGACTCCCATTCTCAAGGGGGCTCAAGTAGTGAGAAATGCATTGAACTTTTCACTTCAGGTCAACAAGTAGTCTTTGGATCTTCAAAGACTCAGGATGGGTAGAGGCTACACAGAGCGCACTAGTTAGCTGGTTTTGACTCCTACTTGGGGCTCAGACGCAGACTCCAGCCTCAGTGCTGTGACTGACTCACTGTGGCGGTAGCTACCCTGCCCCCTCCCAAGCGTCACATACGCAGTGGGCTGCCGGCTTCGTTTGCTTTATCTTTTCTTTTTTCTATTCATCTTTTCCCAAAGGAAAACAAAATACCACTGTGAAAATTATGAATTCCTCCTTTAATCTATAAAAATATCATTACATGAAACAAAGGAATACATTTCTCAGTTTCATGTAGAGATCTTTTTATGGTAAACATTATTATTATGTAAACAGCATGTCGTTTTTTTTTCTCCAGCTAGCAGCAGATTGTAGGAACGTTGCAACAAACAAAAATTAATGCAACCCTTCAGTCTAGATCATCCTCCATCATTACCAGCTTTAAATAGCATGAGCGCTAGGCTACGCTACACTACGTCACAAACTATACCCCCTTCACCCTAGATCAGTCTCAGTCATTCCCAGCATTAAAAAGCATGAGCGCTGGGCTACGCTATGCTACACTTTCTCACTGCCTCCAACATAGATCAGCTTCCACCATTACTAGCTTTAAATAGCACAAGCGCTAGGCTAAGCTACACTATGATACACACAAGATCAATTTCAATCATTTCTGGCTTTAAAAAGCCTGAGCGCTAGGCTATGCTAAACTATGCTACACTCTATTCCTGCCATCTAACTAAAAACTACAATAAACTACAGTCTACAGAAAAAGCCTAATACAGTAGGCTATATCTCATGTAGTACAGACTAATAAAGCAACATTAACTTGCTTCAGTACACCTGAAAATGCCCCAAATTCAGCACATTCAACTGTGATCAAAGCCTTAATACTATGAGTTGAACATTCGATTCAAGATCATGTTTCATGTTTCCTGAGGTCTCAGCTTGTAAAAAAAAAAAATGGAACTGAAGCTGTTCTGGATGATGGTCAAAAATTTCCCAACAATAGATGGGATCAAAGTCTGGGATTAAATGTTCTTCTAAAACCGGAAGACTTTTTCCAGAGTGTGCGGACACGGTCCTAGAAACCGTGAGGGTGAGGGCGAGTGCAAGTCCGAGTGCGTGCGGAGAGCACCGTTGGGGCATGCTAGCCGGGGCAGGTGTGTGTCCTTACCTGTGAACAGCTTGGTGACAGCCTTGTTCTGCCGCCGGGCGGAGCAGATGAGGAGGAGCCAGGGGGGCAGGAACTCATGGTGAGAGGCCAGGAGCTCGGCGATGCTCCTGGAGGACCCCGCCGATCGCTGCTCGCCGTCGCCCAGCTGGCAGCCCTCGTCGATCGAGTCCACCAGGATGAAGAGGGCCTGGGACGGAGCCTTCAGGTTCAGCAGAGGAACGAGGACACACCTGCCCAAAAAAAACAGATCAAAACATTTAGCGTGGGCTCAAGGACACAACTGCTTGAAAAAACTAAACGGCACGGGGTCAAAAGCACACCCGCCTGAAAAACAAAAAACAAGAACCAAAAACGGCACATTTAGCACGTGGTCGAGGACTCACTTACCCAAAAAACCAGCACACTCAGGTGAGAGAACCCATCGCAGGTAAATGAATCACTCGTTATGACATCTGACTGCAAAACTCTTGCCCAGTGTACTGCAGAGTTAATGTCCCTGTTTGGCCCTCCAATTACAGTCACATCCCATGGTTCCAGGATGATCTTTTCCCCAACCACAGCACAAAAAGGGATGTTAATACGCACTGATGAGAAAGGGTGAGATCGCTGGCACTAGCTAAAAGGGCTGAGCCAATCGCACGTTTCTTTGGCGGCAATTACGGAAAGTTGCGCGGTTGTGATTGCAGAAAATGCTCTACAGGTCACATTCAATATTCTATTAAAATACATTGTGTGTTTTTACATCCATGCACTTAAATCAGTGCAAAGACAACAAAGCACTCATAAACCTCATAAAGCAAGCAAATGATTCTACAGAATGGTCCAAAGAAAAGCCAGGATCCTCAGAAGTACAATGGCATACTCGGTCCTGTAAGGGGTTTTTCACCTGCAGTGGACTCTGCAGCAGATTACACGTTAGCCCAAAGCAAGCCGCGACATCACAAGAAGTAAACAAGAGAGGAGTGGGGTGTAGAGAGAGAGTGAGAGAGTGAGAGAGAGAGAGATCCAAGGCCTGCTGTGAAGACCACAGAGACTCTAATGATAACAGAGATATCCCACAGGAGCTAACCGCCATTCAGATATCCATGTTTCTCACTGGCAACAATCCACAAAAATAAACACATAACCACATAAATTAAAACAATAATGCTCAGATGTTTATGTTCTCAGTCTTGTAATTCACCTGTGCAACTAGTGCTAATGCACCACGGTGCCAATTTCCAACAGCCACTGTCTATATCCAGTAAATCCAAACACACACTTGGCAAGCAGTTCCCTGTTCGATATTTGATGTGGATCAGAAATGATAAATGCATGAATTAACGAATGCGAACAAGCATGCAGGACCGGTAAATTTCAAAAAGGCGCACATACTGCATGCGCTCCCTCTAAAACGGCTTTGGAATCCAGCAGGGTTCAGTCAGCATAATGTCAGGGCATTGAACTCGTGACCCCAGTGACCTCCCGCTAGACCCCTGCCCTCTTCCCCTTGAATCAGAACACTAAAGCGCAAGTAATAAATCTATACTTGGTTTAGCTGCATTTTTTGCATGTAGAGAACCTGCTAAGCAGGGCTGCAGATGGCATGTAAAATGGTTGCACATGTGACTAAAAAATTCCATTGGTTACTGAATATTTAAGCTTAGCCGCCAAATATGAGTGACTCTGCCAATCAGTCATAATGGGAGTGGGAGTCCCATTGAATGCCTTTTCTGGCACTGTTTCAGTATAGTGTTCAATGCTATGCTAGTGCATTTAACACTATATGGCAACAGTGACAGCTTCATTCAGCAATAAATCATTCTGTAACTTGTTCAAAAACCTTATCAGGAAATGATTTTGACCCAAGTCAAGAATTATGGCCAAAATAATTTCCTGAAAAAGTTTAAGTTTAAGAGCCACTGGCGCCTCAGTCCTTACCAGGAGCCCTGGTAAGAGAAACAGTGCTTTGTTGGGAAACTTTGCTTAGTAGAGAAACTGTTTAACAGAGAAGCTCTGCTCAGTGGAGGAGCTCTGCTTGGTAGAAAGGACTCAACTTGGTAGCGAAACTCTTGAATTACACAGATAACATTAGCCAGATAGGTTGATGAATGCATAAACCTAGCATTTTTTTAATTAAAACCTAGAGGCAAGCTAGAAGGCAAACTATTAGTTAGCTTGCTATCTAGCTAAAGTGCCTAATTTGACCTTTCAGCACTATATCCAAGGATTCAACACATCACAATCGCGATGGAACCAGAAATAGGGGGGTTGACAGTGCATGGGGATGCAGGGGATGCACTTACACTGGCCTTTCTCCACACGTTCTGCCAAGTCATCAGTCTGAGTGCTCAACCATTATGCGGCACGATCAGCTGGTGGGAAGGTTCCAGCAACTGCTCTCTCTCTCCGTCTCTCTGTCTCTCTGACTCTCCATCTCTCTCGCTGTCCGGGGTGGAGCTACAGGCAGTAACACAGCGGTTTCTGGAGAACCATTGTGCCATTTGCCAGGCTGCCACGGTAACCCTCCATTGCATGCTCAATGGCAGGCAAGAGAGAAGCTAACATACGTCTCTGTGTCCTTGTCAGAGAAAGAAAACAAAACTCAAAAGCCACATTCTTCCCCCTCGAAAATCGACCGCATTCAAATTACGTTCAATCAAAAGCAATAAATCAGATTACAGCGTCTCAGGCTGAAAAGACCAGCGGGGGTATGGGGTTGCAGTGGGGGTGGGGTGGGGGTTTGGGGGAAGCGTACATTAGGCACCAGATTCTGACAGGCAGACTGTGCACAGCTACCTTCATCCAGGCGGAGCCAAACGGATGAGAAATGAGCTCTGCTACAGAGAAAACAAACCCTTTTTCTGGTAAAGCTACAGTCCCAGCAAAGCCCCACAGACCCTCAGTGACGGCCAAAGGTACGACTGACTGACAACACCAGCCTCGTCTGCACAATCACAAAATAATACCTACTGCTTCCTCCACACCAGCTATCAACAGGGGAGCATGCAACCAGCTGTCAAACACTGGATGAGCTGTCAGTATGAGAAATTAATTTGAGCACAGGTGGTAGTGTGGCCAGCCAGGTGAGGCTAGGTTTAAAACCTGTGCTGTTCTACCCCAGAGCAAAGCACTCCCATCAGGACTGATTAAATCAATACATGCCATTAAAAACGTAATCAAGTGAAAGAATTTAAACTATGCAAACTACCCTCCAACAGGCTATGAGGAGGTTCTTTGAATGTCTGCAAACAGTACATGCTTTGGAACGTGTTAAACAAGAATTACTGCTGTGATTGATGCATCAGAGGAGTATTACATACAACCTGGATACAGTGTTTGAAAATGCATGTAAAATGCATTCTATGCAGTATTTTCTCCTTGACGTTGCCCATTGATATTCAGAAAACATTTGAGCAAATGAAGCGACCATTAAATGGAAATTTAAAAAACAAAAAACAAAATATAAAACATGTTTTATTGCATTTTGTGACAGATTGACAGATGCATTCATGAAATCACAGTGCTAAAGAAATGGACCCCCTCCTGCCTGGTCAACAGTGTCTATAGGCTGGTAGCCATTTTTTCTGGTTAAAAAGGCACAGATTCAGACACTGTACATTCAGATATGCACATTCTAATAAGCATTCTACAGATGTTTCAGGTATCAAAACACATTTTTTTTTCCTTTTTAAAGCCTGCTCCATCACTTGAACCCTTAAAGCCCAATGGCCATGAAATTAGATGCTGGTGTCTAACGATAACATTGTCTTGAATTATTGCTTTTATCGGTCATTGATTCAAGGAGCAGCACTATAACCCATACACCGTTGTAAAGCTTAGATTCTTCAGACTTTAATGCAAAAAACCTGTCTCGAACAGAAAAAACAAAATAGCAAGGCAGTGCCACCTCACAAAGGAGTGCTGAAATTGACACCCCAGGATGATGATTATGATATTTCATTATCCAAAAAATGTCCACAACAAGACAACGGCCGCTACTCCTCCTCTACTGAGATTTATGTAAACAAATTCCTCCCGAAGCCAAAACAAATGAATCCACTCTTTGAACAAAGGCTAGGAAAAGTCGATTCATTATTTTCCATTGAGCTGAATGCCTTTTCAATTTCAAATGTTAAAAGTGACATCTTTCTAAATAAAGCTTACAATCAGTGAAAAACTGATCTCAATCCGACATTCTTGTGCTGAAAAAGCACGCTCCTACTGGAAAAATCAACCCATCATAACTCTAGCCTTTGCTGGAAACCCTGCTAGGCCATATGATGCAGTCACCTGACACTAGTATTCTTCAGGATCATTTCTGCAGCTTTCAAAATCACTTATGGCTTCATTCTAGCTGAAATAATTGCTCAGATATTCCACTGCATAACCAGCCACTTGAAGGAGGACAGTTTTTCTGAATGCACTAGGTACCACTTTGCGCACGCACCATTGTTTAGAAGTGCTTTGTTCATTGGCAAATGTCTGCAGAAGCCAAATCATGGCAAGCATGCTTAAGAGGAAGACTTTGGATGAAGTACTGAAGGAATTGGAGAGTGACAGTTAGTGAAAGTGATTGTGACCGTCACCCTGGACAGGAGAGTTTTAACTCAGTAGAAACGGCAGCATACAAAGACGGCTTGGATCCTCTTCAGGACGTGTGAGTCTAAACCGCTAATATTAGCTGTTTACGTATGCTACCATTAGTTGTGTTACTACGTTATACAATTTCATTTGTATTAGCATTTCCGTTATCTTCCAGGTTTTAGGCTCACAAAGTAGGGCATTTTATTATTGCGATTATTCTCAGTATGTTTATTCGGCTTCCGTATGTGCCAGTCGTAAATATGTGCTTTAACTAATGTTGTATGATGTGTGTGCAAATGTAGGCCTGTGTATTTGACCCACTACCGTTCATTTCTGCAAACACTGATTAGTTTTGAAGTTGTTGAAGCAGCACGTTTACTAAATATTGTGCTTCAAGAATGGTTACCTATATGTAACAATTCCTGTCACTATCTTTAGTAGTGCCTGTGGGCTACTTACAGCTGGTTCCCCCTCCTTTACCCTACCCCTGACAGTTGAGCACAAGTAGGTCAGAGGGCACAGAAAGGGAAAACATAAGTAGTTTGACTGTTGATGTGTGTGTGATAGTCAACCATTGGGAATATGTTTTGTGTATAGAATCTGTCGAAAAAGACGCTGAAAAGAGGGAATGTGGTTTGTGCCGTTGCAGAGGGTACCTCCCTTGATAGAATTTGATTCTGGAAAAGAAAGATGGCTGGGCATCAAAAGATTTTCACAGTGTTCCAATTTGGAGGTTTGGTGTCATTTGGAGAGGCTTTGGGGACACTTGGGCCCACCTTGGGTAAAACCTTTCTAATTTTACTAGTTTCGTTCAATCGGCTCCAAACTTTTTGACTGGTGTCGAAGAAATCCTGGGGCACAACTGGAAGAGGAAATCTGCCTTTGTCCAGTATCAGAAGTACATTAAAAAAAAAACTTAAAAAATTTTTGGATTTATTTTCAGAATAAATATGTCCTGTATGTTAACTGAGTGATCCGTAGGACCAGGGTATTTGGCCATTTTGTTACAAATGGGCTCTTTGTTTCAAGCGTTGAATCATGTCTGTACTGTATGCAGTTTTGGAGGTTAATGGGTGTTTATTTAAAACAGGGAGGATTCTTCTAAAAACCCTTTAAGTCAGTTTTAAAAGGTTAAACACTGACGAAACCCACACAGTGATATGCCACTTGTTTTCTTGCCTGGAAAAGAAAGAGAGAAAAAAAAAAGAACAAGCAGCATCTGTGTCTTTGCTTGGCACACAGAAAATCTTTTATTATCATATGCGCTTTAGAAAAAGAGGTTAAAATGTATGGAGCGCGTGGCCATCTGTCAGGCTGCCGTGGAGGCCTGTTCAGGGGAACGCACGCTGGCAGAGAGAGGGGCTTATTCAGCGTGAGGCTTCATAAAGACCCAGCGTGCGAGGTCCGGGAGCCATGCCTGTGCCTCGTGCGTTTAGAGCAGGTTCCACGGGACGGGTTCCCTGATACCCCAGTGCCCCGTCACGCAAGAACCCAAGCCTGGCAAATGCCTGTCCATCCACCCTCTGTTTACTGTCCGTATCTCTGCATTGGCACTGATTTTAATTCAGCTTGAATTCAGCTCTGCTGGCGGATTTTATTTATTTTTATTAATGCACCTACTGCAAGTGGCTCTAGCTAAAAAGTGTCTGGGCTAAATCTCTAAATTGCACTGCTGGGTCCTCTGCCCCACAACACAAGCACTGCTAAAAAGCATCACCACCACACAGTCCTCGTTCCTATTTAGCCCCATTTCTGAAAGCGCTGCCCCACACTGCGCTGCAGAGCTCCCCTGGTAACTACAGCAGAGCAGTTTTCAGGCAGTGGTTTATTAGCAGCATGACCCCGGTAGGGTATAGATTTGGGATGATAAGGGGACAGGTGTTAGGACATGGGGTAAAAGCAGGATCATTAGGAGGAGATCTGTAACACTCTCTGCCGCCCCCCACCCTCCCCTTACCCCACCTGAATCTGAATAGCACGAAATGATACTTTTGCTGGCTTTTTTTTAGTTTGAAGCCAAGAGGAGCTGGCGGATTCCCCATTTACACCAGGAGCGTGATGGACCCGTAGTGGACCCGTAGTGGACCCGTAGTGGGCCCGTAGCGGATGCCTAGCGGACGCTGTGTGGCACCCACTTCCTGTCAGCTCTAATCCACTAGCATGCGCGCAGCCTACGCACTGCACCCCTGGCCTAACTCAGGCGTTAAAAGGTGCGTTATACAGAATGTTTCTGCAAGCACAAGCAAAAGTGCGCCCCCCTCCAAACTTGCCCCCCCCCTCCCTGGACTGCACAGTATTGATAGAGAAGCAGCTCAGTGGATTATGTAGTCAGATCCGTTTGGGGAAGAGTGATCTCCACCTCACCTCACTGGGGCAGGTGATTTCTGCTGATTCACTTCTCTCTCATCGCTCAAATTCAGAACCCCTGACCCCCCCCCTCCCCCCCACTGCCCAGACAAGACAGAGGGTTTCAATTTCACCCACTCCCCCCCTCCCCTCCATCAGTAAGTCAAATGCAACCCCTTGCCCAGCCCCTCCACCCCACCCAAGACGCTACGAAACTAGATGTTAAAACAACATTCCCGTGTGCTATTTTCCATGCATAGAAAACGCTCAGATTCCAATGCAGCTGCAGTAGATGCATTTCACTTGCACGGCGCGAGTTTTCATTCCAAAGCATTATTTTTATATTACACGCATGCTTTTTTAATTTATACAATTTCTAAAAGAGAGTGGACAGTCTGTCCTCAAAAATGCATTTTGTCCCACTTATTCAGACCGGGAGGAATGCAGAGAGGGTTACAGACAGAGATGGGATCACAGCACAGAAAAAGAGTCATGGAAAGGAATTGAAGCCCTGGCCACACACAAGGCTTTGTATACGGGATCAGAGTCACATGGTCGGCACCATTCAAAGTCCATTCAATGTAAAAACAAAACTGATGCGGCCTGTGGGCTAGGACGTGCTAAGGTGTGTAAACGAAAAACTACTGTGCTAAAGAAGTTTTTGAATTGAGTCTTTCTGCTAAAAGATCAAAACAGAAGTATGATGAAAATGACTGTCGCCCTGAATCACTGCGGGGGGGGGGGATAGTTTAAGTTGAAATAGTTAGTCCTAACGCTCAAAATACGATGGTTTCCCAAGTCCACATGCCTCCACTAGCATGGTGGAATTTTTCGCTAACTGCACAAACGTATTTATTTATTTTTAAATCAAGATCTTCCCAGGCACAAAGTCTGCCCGGCCCACACTTCACAGCTCGACACAAAAGCATTTTCTCCACAGTCTGAGGGCTGTGAGCGAAGCCTCGCCAGACTGCAGTGACCCAGGGAGAGGAGGCACGGGTCCCAACAGAGCAGCGATAAGCTCATTATTTCACTTAGAAAAAAGCACAGATTACAGCTGCAGCCCTCAGAAAGCGGGGCAAACAGACTGACTTCAATTTACTGCGGCCTGGTAAGAGGTTAACTTCGGCATCGTACACCAAGCAAGCCAGCAAGACTATTCCATCTTTGAAAACAGAGGACAGACATAAATACACATGTATAGACATACAAGCCACACACAACACACAAACTTGTATTCACCGCATACATTTTACAAGTGGCTGGTAAACAGACGGAAAAGTCCACCGAATATCATAAGCGTAAAAACTGGGATTAGCCTACACCATTACACTATTCGAATTAGACAACTAAGGAAAAGACACGCCGCCTTTCGTAATCTCATTCTTTCAGCAGATAAATCAGTCTACTCCGAGTTGAAACATAACGACAAGCAGCCTATATTTCACAAAAGCAGCAAATAAAACAGAAATGAACCTCAGGTTAATTTCATGTCACTGAATAAGAGCAGAGGGGCTAAATCGGTGGGACTGTTCAGGATTCCAGGCAGAGAAATCTCCTTTGGACCCCCGGGCCTCCAAGCTGCCATTTAAAAGCAGCGACATTCACAGTCTCCACTGTGGTATGCAGCCTTGGCCGGCCACATAGCGGCGTGTTTACTTTTAGATAAATCTGAAATCTCACCCCTCCGACAAACCCCCCAACACCCTCCCCCCCCCCCCCCCACCGGCGCGCAGACTGCCTTCCCTCCTCAGTTTCACTGCAAGCTGACCCCGGGCCGCCCCGAACTTGAACACGTGCCCCGTAAGCGAGAGGGGGGGGGCACTAACCCCATTTCTGCATCTGTGCGGCAACTAGAAGAGACAGGAAGTCGTGCGGCGCAGAGAGGTGAAGATTCAGGGGCCACGGGTCTCGCGGCGCAGAACGCCAAAAATCCTGTGAATCTCCAGGACGCCCACCCACGACCGCTGCCACGGCGACGCAAACAAACGGCCTTAGTATCGGCCGTCCGGCCTGCCTGTGCCGGAGTGCGGACGACCGCACGGGGCCCAAATCCGCCGACGGGACAGACCCACCACAGCGAGAGGCCTGACCACCCTCCCCTCCAGAAATCCCACCCGCAGCCTCTGATATTACCACTCTGAATTATTAGCAGCTCACCACTCCCCCCCCCCCCCGCCACACCCTCCCTCCGCCTGCTGCCAGTACCACACCCTGGCACCCCTGGACTTCACTTGACTGTTCTCTCCTTCCCTCCTACTCTCTGTATTATTATTTTTTTTTTTCCCCCACATTGCCCTCCCAACGCAGACGGGCCCTGGTGACGACGCAGAGTCACCGAACCGCTCAGCATCTCACATGCCACAGGAAAAGTTTTAAAAAGACGCTTCAATCTGGCTGCTGATCTTCTGCAGCTGTGCTCCAGATGAAGGCCACGCTGTGCTGTTCTGTGCCAGGCTGAACTTCCATCTGCCTCGTGTGCACTCTCACGACCCCCCCCACCCCCCCTCCTCCAAACGGCTACAACAAGCATTGTACTGCAAGCATACAAAACAAGGTCCCATGTTCTCTCGCTACCTAGACGAAACTTGAACACTTGAAGTACTTTTGAATGTGTATTTCAGTTATTTATTTAAGCTTCTAAGTTCTGACAGAAGGACACTTGAGGACAAACAATGTGTGTTTACTTCAGAAGTTCCCCAAGGCCTGCTCTCAGATAGAATAACAGCCTTGGGACAGGGAACTGTACTTGGAGCCCAATCTAACAGGGTTTAGGGCCGCTGTTGAATTCTCACCGACTAATTTTCCACGGGCCCCTCAAATCACCCTTCTGTCCAGGTATGTTTGGTGACGAAAGGCGCAGGTAGTCAAAAATCCCTTTATTTCATAGCCTAACCAGTGTCACGCAACACCGATGGCTAGGTCATTATATAAAATCGTACAGTTCAAAGCACTTCATCCTCGCAGCAATCATGAGAGCCAGACATTTTCTCAGGTTATTTCACCATTTTTCCAATTCAGTTAACAGCCTTATTGTAGGTAAAAGCTTTCAGTATAATACAAAAGAGGTGACACACAAGGACCCTGCAGCATGTTTTGGTTAGGCCTATATGAAATGCCAGAGGGAAGCCCATAACTGTGAATAATCTTTTTCCCTCTGTAGTGCTGTGGCAAAAACTACACTGTTTTAATGTCAGTGAAACAAGATGACACGGCCGCGGTTCTCCAAGCCCCTCTAACAATTTCACAAGCAATGACTAACATAGGTGCTGTAAACTAGTTTTGAATGAGGCCGACATTTTAAAAATGACAAAGTCGTAGCGAGTCATGGATGACAGGTAAATGCACAAGTGGTGATTGGAAAAAATGAACGCAGTACACAGTCTGATGCTCTACAAGGACTGGGCTTTCAAAGCATATCAGGTCAGTTCATTTGTTTGTTCTTCCCGACACAAAATGCGGTTGTGTCAATGTAACTAGGGATAATATAATAGGCCAGGAGAGAAATGTCCTCACATAGCAACCAGAAATAAGCTCAACAAATAACAGAATATTTTGGTAACAACAAATAGAACACAATTAGTGGACATCTTCTGACTATACTACCTGCATATTTTAAGTATAGTCAGAAAGTATTTACCAATTACCATTGTATTGTTTCACTGGATACAACCAGCATTCTTGTGATTGGTTGAGCTCCACTGGTTGCTATGTGACGGTACGTCTGTCCTGTCCCCAGAACGTGACCAGGTTCCACAGCTAGAAGGACAGAGAAAATCTCTGCAGAGAAGTCTGAAGCATGGTTGTTCCTTTTCAATGTACCGTTAATAAAACACTTCATGAATAATATGCATTTCATACTGTGCAAACAAAGTAGAAGGCTTCTTAAAAGTGCACAGCTATTGCTTATTCATTCTTTCACTAGAAGGTGTGCAGGTGCAAACCTGGTCCTATTTTCTGATGTGAACAATACTTTTTTTGGTTTGATGAGGGAAAAAAGTAGGCTATGTCCGGTGGACTGTGTCTGGCCCCTGGATGACCTGCAATACACCGCATTCATGGTTTTGGTGGACACTTCCTGTAAAAATGTAAAGCCCGCCCATACCTGGACCTGACTGATCAACCCTGTTATACAAAATTGACAGTTTGACAATTGCATCTGTAAAAAGAGCAAGCTAAACTTCTCACGGGCTGGAGGCAATTCTTAATGCCATAAACAAGACTTTGGCAAAGGAGACTTGTTAGAATCGCGCTTTTGTATTCAAGGGGCCGGTTAACAGACCCCTTTCCATCCCGCGTTCCCAATCTCTATCAAAACTTTGCAATCTCAGAGAATACCAACATCGGCACTAAGATAATGCGCAACGCGGCGCCCACGAGGACTTAACACCTGAGATAGCGATAAAGGATTCCGTCAAACACAAATATTTTCCTCAAGAACAGAAGCCCTGATCGTCTGCTGATAAGCCAACCGTCTGCCTCTTGTCTCACAGGGATCTCCCACCATTTAACGCATGGAGAGTGAACCCAGGCCTTGGGGGAGAAAGCAAATATTTTTGTTTGGCCTAGGCTCAGTAGCCGTTACCACCGGTGTTGACAAATTGTTCTCCTTGTGTTGTGGAGAGCAGACATGGAGGTGTGTGATCTTCATGGGGAGACTTGAGAGGACAGCAGAGCCAAAGGGTAAGGCATATTAAGGGTTAGAGAACTA
The DNA here is from genome assembly GCF_018555375.3 of Anguilla rostrata. Classification (NCBI taxonomy): domain Eukaryota; kingdom Metazoa; phylum Chordata; class Actinopteri; order Anguilliformes; family Anguillidae; genus Anguilla; species Anguilla rostrata. The sequence continues at coordinate 27,434,044 of NC_057939.1, read as the reverse complement.
ATAAGTAGCATTAGTTAGGTCAACCTTACAGCTGGTCCTTCAATACTTCCGATGGTGAATTCAAAAGTGGAACTCTACACTCCCTTGGCTGTGTGCATTGTGTCCAATACATTGCTGCCACAACTGCTATTGTCTGCACCTGAAAACTGAACACTGCCGTTTACCTGTGCGGGTCTACAGACAGGTTCTGAGAAACATTATTCACTTTGCTGGCTTTCTGAATGACCCTCATGCTCCTTTGGAAAACATAAAGAATAACAATAAAATCAATGGGGCTCAGGGGCTGACGGCTTTACAAAAGACTAACTGCGCGGGGATATTTGACATTACTTTCTCCCTCGAGTAATAATAAAATAAAAAAGGAAAAAAAAGTTGAAACGGCACATTAAGCAGCGGGTGGCGACCAAACACTGAGGCATCCCATGTTCCATGTTGCATTCCACACACTCACGATCAAAGCCAGAACACACCACGTGAGAAACTGCTACCCATTCGTGCACCCCCCCCCCCTCCCCCACACACAGCAGGACCACAACTTCTATGGAGGCAGCCGCCCAGGAAGAGGAGCAAGTCACAGTCTTGATCGTGTTATGTGCAGAACGACACGCCAACAAGTAGCAGTGATAGTCTAAATCGTTCCATCATGAGCCTCCCTACACATCTACTAAACCAAGCCTACTGGGGGGGGGGGGGTTGGGCCTGGTTATTGGCTAAATTTACTTTTTCTTTGTAAAGTGTTTTAGTGATGGAGTCGGTAAAAAGTGCTATACAACTAAAATTAAAAAGGCAACAACGGGTGCAAATCCCATCCTGGGGGGCCGCAGTGTCTGCAGATTTAACTCCGTTCCTGGAGGGCCACCGGGACTGCGGGTTTAACTCCAGACTAGGAGGGCCGCAGTGTCTGCAGATTTAACTCCAGGCCAGGAGGGCCGCAGTGTCTGCAGATTTAACTCCAGGCCAGGAGGACCACAGTGTCTGCAGGTTTAACTCCAGGCCAGGAGGACCACAGTGTCTGCAGGTTTAACTCCAGGCCAGGAGGACCACAGTGTCTGCAGGTTTAACTCCAATACTGAAGGGCTGCAGCATCTGCAAGTTTCTGAGTCTTCCTTTCAATAAGCAGCCAATTTAGGCCTTGGAAAACAAGATTTGTGGACCTCTCAAGCCAATCAATTACTTAAGTGAAGCACTCAAGTGCTGAAAGGCACCGAAAAACCAGCAGATGCAAGAGCCCTGCAGGACTGGAGTTTGAGATCCTAGGGCCAGACCTCTCTCTTAAGGTCATCTCTGCATACCGAAACAGATCTGGGGTCTTGTGAGAGGTGATGATGTCACCACTGTGCCTCAGCCCCTTAATCTCCTCACTCTCTAGAACTCTGCGTGCAACATTGTGGACGATCATTCCATTTCGATTCGGCCAGTTGAGGAAATGAACTGAAAGGCAATCCATCTGTTCAAAAGAAATCCTCACTGAATGTAAAAGGGCAATTTCTTTTCAACTCATGAACCAAATTTAGATTCATCCCCCAGTTGAAACTGACCGGAATGCACTTACATTTAAAATGTTGGGCTCGGGCATGTTACACTCAAAGGGAGGTGGGGGGCTACATCACAACTGCACATCACATCAGACACATGTGAAACAGGGCATATGAGATGTGTGAAAATGAATAAAGGTCAAAAAAGGGCGTGGCGGACAACTTCAAAGCCTGAAACCTGCTGGAACCTGAATTTTACAGCAAGAGGCAGTTCTCCAACCACAAGCCCTACTCAGGGAATGGGGGGGGGATCATAAACATACCTCACAGCGGGGAATACAACAACAAAAACATCACATCAATGAGCAGAGCATCCCCAGGGGAAAGAGGGGGTGCAGGGAAGTGTGTGGACAGTAAAAAAAAATTAAAAACAAAATAAGCAAGGGGGGGTCTAAACGTACCTCTTGAAAGCCTCGGCAGGGTCCCTTTCACACTCCCCAGGCTGCAGGGCGCTCTGCACGGCAGGGTCCCGCACCTTCTCCTCGTACCCGGGCACCAGCCCACTGCGACACAGCTGGGCTACCAGCCCCCGGACGAAGCCACTGACGCAGAGGGTGTCCGAGTCGTCGGCCCGGCAGAAGTGGAAGGCCAGGCTCTGGCGGTGCAGGCCCCTGTGGGCTCCCTGGGGGGAACTGGGCCAAAGCAGCTCTGTGCAGAGTGCCGTCTTGCCGCTGCCGGGCCCCCCCACCAAAAGCACACCCCAGGTCGCCGCCCCCTTGCCCGAGGCTCCGGGGCCTGGGGGCGGGGCCGCACCGGGGGTGCCGCCACTGCTGCTCAGGGCGGTGAGGCCGTTGGTCTTCTCCAGCAAGCAGTGTTGAAGCTTGTGGAAGACCCACTCCCTGCAGTAAAACCGTTTCCCCTGCAGCAAACTGGTTTGCGCCATAGTGAAGACCTGCCGTTCTGGAGATCCCTCATAAGGCTCGCCTCATTCCTCCGCCTGGGCCCTAAACCTCTCAAGCGCAGGCCCTGGCTCTTATTTCAAACCACGGACCCGCAGCCGCCTCTCACGCTGGCTGCAGACATTCATTCAAGGTTGCTGGTTGTAGGTCCGACGCGTCCTGGTGCGTAATACGCTGTCTATGCCAGGATGCAGCTAGGGTCCCCCTCCGTGTCAGATTAATGGAGCGAGACTGCCTTCAGTCATTGCAGTATTTTTATTTTTTATTTTTTGAAGACGACGGTGTCCAATGCGCAGGGAACTCGCTGGTACACGTGTTCCGTTAATTTAATCACTTTTTATTGATTTTAATTCCATAACCTGTGCCCTGGTGGCCACCTGCTCTGTAGCGGACACCCAAATCCAAATGCTGAAAAAGTTCCCTTGGCGACAAACCCAACACTATAGCACTAAGCTAAAACAGTCAGGGATCTTATCCTCGGAAGTTAAGATCTTTATTTCCGGAGATGGGTCACGGCTGCGGGAAAGCCAGATAGTTGTGGTGCTGCTGTCATATTCTCGAGACCATGCAATGTGTGGTGTGACGGCTTCAAATGGCTTGATGTCCGATTCGGCGAGTGCATTGGCGATTTTAGCACTGGTACAGACCGCAGTTTTCGGAGCCCCCTTTACGCCGGTTTCTCCGTAGCCGAATGCTCATATTGCAATGGGGAACTTCAACACCAGGAACCGATGTCAGAAAATGCCCGCTTCTCTGCAAGAAACAAAGATAATGTACCGTCAAAATATACGGAATTCAGGCGAAAGTCTCGCTAAATTATTGTTTTCGGAGAATGCCCTGGCATAAATTGTATATACATGGTATAGAAGAATAGGCAGGCCGGTTGCGATTCTCTCTGCTAGCAAGCAAGGAAACAGCCGTGCGGTAGACACTCGCCGCCGCCTATTTGGAAGACAACCTCAAGTAGGCTACTTCCATGGGTTATTCATTCTGATTATTCACCACACCCCACCCCACACACACATGCGATCGTGAGTTCTTTCTTGTCATGGCTTCCGTCCCCTTTCTGCCTCTCTTCACTGATCTCTCTCCCTCCCTATGTGGCAAACAATTCACATCCGTCCTGCACGGGAAAAAGCCATAACCTGAAAAAGAAAGGGTCTCCTTCCCCGCCTACAACACTGCCTCGCTCATGTTCCCCTTCAGATACTACACTAGCCAGCTCATGAATGGATGCGTATGATGAAAATGTTATCTTCCTGTAAAGCCTGGAGCGATAAGGTCATTTGCAACGAATACATCCACAGCTCGTCATAATTCAGATGGTGTTGAATTCTCCATAAATAACTCATATTTGGTTATTAGCTAGGTATATTAGGTTATAGCAAGCTAGCTCCGATTCCTCAAATGCTCAATCAGAAACGTAATATGTATTGTTCTTTGACGTTAAGATTTTTTATATAAACGAAGATGACAGGATTGTGCCGTATCGATTTAACGATAATGAACGTTGTTGTTAAATAGTCGTAAACGCAGAACACACAGCGAGCTAGCAAACTGAACACAATACTGCGAAAGCCGCAATACATTGTAAAATCTGCACGAGAACATTTTTGTATGACAAAACCTCACCCATTTGTACTTAGCTTGCTTGCTCGCTTGCTATGTGGTTGCATATAACATTGGCAAACTGGTTGGCTAGCTTGGGTCTCAACTATTTACACGCATTTCTACAAAATGCAATTAGTTGCAATCTGCGGTTAGCCAACAAGCCACAGTCCGTGTTGCTCCAATAATTTAGCATAGCCGACTGAAGCTTTGTTTTTGCACTTTATAGGGGAAATACTCAAGTCTATATCCCATCAATGCTCGATTTCCCTTTTCTTGCCAGTGTTGACAAACGGGGAATATATTATTTTTTGGTTCAGGAACTATATCTATAGCTATTTGCTAAGTCTTCATGGAAAGCAGATGTTACCAGACCTTTTTCTTGCAGCCAGTAGCCTATTAGTTTGCTTAGTCCCCTTGTTTCAAAATTATTCCAGTCTTCCTTTTTCCCTTTCTTAGTCCGTTCGTTCACGTCTTTTCTTTCTTTCAGTCGAGATCCTCCTGCCATGTAACGCAGTCATAGACTGAAGCCTTTTCTCCTCCTACAAACAGTCAAAGCAGCTCCCTTGAATACAGATTACACATTCAGCGTAAGAGACGCATGGTACGCTGGGACTTGAAGTTTTCTCTCAGAATGGGGTAGAGAAATGGGACCGATTTGAGATTTGAAAAGTTTTTAGGGGTGCGTCCCATTGGTTTTCACTCCTCGTCTGTTTTCCTCCACTACCCCACTACCACTCGTCTCCTACCCGGAAGTATGTGGAGGAAAGTAGGGGAGGAGACGAGTGGAGGGGGAAAGAGAATGATGAGGCGTGAAAAAAATCTTATCTGCCTCTTCTTCATCAAAGTCGACGTTGACTATGGATGAGATAGCCCTATCATAATTGTTTTTAGTTTTTTTTCAGAGCCCACAAATAGTCCCGTAGCCAAAAGTACGACACATACAGTTGCAGCACTTATGACTAATAACATGTCAGAGTTGTTCTGAGTAAATTTGTTCTGAGTAAATGAACAAAACCCAAAAATTGTTCCAATTTTAGCAGCTCTCCCCTACTGTACCACGCTGACATGTGGGTGAATCAGAACCATGCACTACTGTTTTTTTTAAATCTGGACCTTTGGTTTTAAAATCTAAATGTAACCTGAGATGTGCAAAAGAATTACCAAACAGCCAATTATTGCTCCTTTATGCATATATTATTATCAATATGCCAATTAAGAATTCTTAAGAATTATTGTAATAGTGGGTCCCCAAACAGTATATACATTCTCCGCTTTTAGGAATGTTTTGTTTACAATCATATATTGTCCACAGACCACAGATGGTTCCATGTACAAGCGTTGTATTTAAGAGCCACATCATTGTAGCACAAGTGGGTGTTGTGTAAAGTTGTCAAACACCACCCATTTTAATGAGGTGGTTCCTCAGCCTAGAGGGTGGTCATTTTATCAGTCTTCTGCTGAAAAATCATGAAGCCCCTGTGATATATGAAACTATTCCCATGTTGAGAAACTAGCCTTTGATGGTTTGTAGTGAAATATGTAGTACTTGCAGTGCAGATACATCTCGCAGTCTCAATTTCATAACAGCAGCAGGAACATTAATTAATTAATCATTGTTTAATTTAGACATACCTCTCCACTACAACAGTTATGTAAATGTCCCGCTACTTCAAATGCACAGTATGAGCGTTTCCTGGGTTTCCTAACATAATTATCAAAGGCTTGAAAGGTTACTGTTGTTTTTGTTTGTTGTGTTGTTTTTTCTGTAACATTTACTGAACACCATGTCCATGCAAATCAAAACTTAACTGTAGTTCACCTGACATAATATCAAGTAAAATCAAGTCCGAATTAGTTAAATTTTTCCTGTCATTTGTCCATCCATCCATCACCTATACCCACTTACCCTGGGCAGGGTTGGGGGAGGTGCTGGAGCCTATACCAGTGTGCACTGGGCGAGAGGCAGGAATACACCCTGGACAGGCCGCCAATCTATCACAGGGCACACTCACCGTTCACTTACACACTCATACCTATGGGCAATTTAGAGTCTCCAGTGAGCCTACCTGCATGTCTTTGGACTGTGGGAGGAAACTGGGGTACCCGGAGGACGCGGGGGAACATGCTAACTCCACAGAGAACGGCCCAGGCCAGATTCAAACCCTGGACCTTCTTGCTGTGAGACAACACTACTGCACCACCGTGCCGTCCCGTCATTTGTGTTTTTCTTTCTTTTTTTTCCATTTGCAAATTACAAAACGGCACACAATGTCTAAAACAATTAGACTTTCACAAGTTAATTAAGTGCTGCTGCTCCAAATAGAATGGACGATCGATGTTGAACATTCCCTATCTTTAATGCTGGATGGTATTCAAACACCAATCCATTAATTTTCACAGTACATCACAGATATTTCAATTTTACTACCCAACACAAGTCCATAAAGTTTTTTCCTTCTACCATGTCTCAGAAACACTCACTCTTTTCACAATATCAATCAGAAGTGATTGAGCAGGAAATCCACACGCTGACTAGCACTGTGTAGGGATCCATGTGCACCTCAGAACACCCTTACAGATGTGGAACATACTGCAATATGTTGTATATACAGTATATATAGAAAAAAAAAAAAATCTTGCAACATCTCAAAGCAGCAATATTTTTTTCCATATATGAAGTGCTGCAATGTCTTGAAAAATATAATCTTAATTTTTTTTCTCGGTATATTGGAATATATTTAATTTTTGTAAGGGCAACCCTGGGCGCAGAAGTCTTTGTCCAATGGGAGGGAAGAGTGGGTAGAAGGTCTTGTCCAATGGAAGGGGAGAGTGAGTTGAGAGTCTTGTCCAATGGGAGAGGAAAGTAGGTAGAGGGTTTTGTCCAATGGCAAGGGAGGGTGGGCAGAGGCTTTGTTCAGTGGGAGAGGAGGGTGGACAGGGCCTTTCATAGTTCAATAACAATCAGGGAAACAGTGATTGGCAAACTCCAGTAGTTACCTGATGTATTACAGTTTAATAAGCCTCTGGGGCCAAAAAGCACATTTCCCAAGATTTTTTAAAAGTGTGTGTACATGCTTACACAAGCATACCAGTACATTAACGAGCATGAGGTTGTGACAACTACAGGGAGGGGGGTTGAGCCAGCAGAGCCTGGAAGTTGTTTGCACAGAACAAATGTATCAGAATGTATTGAGTTTTCCACCCAGGAGAGCTAGGATGAATCCATCTCCCCTCTCATCATTGCTTTTATCATATTGTTATTTTGATATTATTACTATTAGTAGAAGAATTGTCCGCACATCCGACAACTGCTCAGGTGCAACCAAAGATAGAACCGTACAATGTAATAAAAGGCTGAGGGCACACTGAGAGTATTGCAAAGAATGTGTTTTTTAATGGCAAGCTTTCGGTACCCCGACGAAGGTCTTGTACCTTTTATTACATTATATTATTACTATTAACATCAATAATGTTATTTGCAATATGGTCATGTTCATAATTCTCTTGTTTCCTGAAAATAATGAAAATGAGCCAATATTGCATATGGGTGACAAGCTCTTATTTAATTACTATGCATTGTATATATCACCAATAATTTAAAGACATTGTCTGTTCATTTGAATAATAAAAAAAAATGATATTGATGAAATGTTTAGCTTACTTTCTTGCACTGTGCAGGTGTTTCAAGAGAAAACTGATAAATCAAGTGAATTATATTAGTTGTACCTGTCTGCAGCCAACCATCACTTTTCAACTATGAATTTGATGCATTTCAGGGTAATGCTGGCAAAATATTTCACCACAGGCTAAGGATATCTAGGGAAGGACCATAGCAAGGTCATTTACAGCTTCAGAAAGCACCTGTTTAGATTATGCTACAATTGAATTACCAAGTTATCAAGGACATTTCTATTTATTTTGGAAGTCAGTTAGTTATCTCCTTAAAAACTGTAATTATCTAGCTAGCTACAATAACACAGAATGACTGATGACAAAGTTCCGATTTATGACAAAGCTAGAAGGTAATCTTGCCTGCAACACCTTCAATCAGTCAGTTGTGGCTAGCCAGCTATAATTACTTATTATGTTAAAGTGCCACCAAATGTTTGTACTGCTAGATAGCTAGCTGGCTACAACTGCCAGCATGTTTCTATTGTCTTGTTGTAGCTAGCCAGTTAGATAGCTGTATAGCTAGTCAATCATAATAAATAGTATTAGATATTTATTAGCTAGTTAACCTGATTTTAATTTTGATGGTAATGTAGCTCATGTTACAGTCATGTTAAGTGTGGCTGGACGGTTCTATAAAAATATTGACTGTCCTGTCTTATTTATTACTTCAATTTGCAAAAATGTTAGAAAGCACATTAGAAATGTCCTTGTCAAAATGAGTCTTTCGATTTGTTCCATAAAATTTTGTAAGCTCGCCACAATATGCAATTATAGATGACTTGGAACTAAGCTTCAGCTCAGAATGCGGCCCTGCAATTCTCAGGGGGTCATTGCTCTGTATTTACAGCTTCACCAGGATCCTTCATGTTTAGGTACCCAGTGCACATGCTCTGGTGCCTAAAGCCCCATAGTCAAACATGGCTGCCTCCATGAATGGCTTAATGTGCTAATGAGCCGTTCCCATAGGAATCCATGGAACTGGTAAGCAGAAGCTGTCTCCAGTTCTTGTGTGTCTGGATAACAATGATAAAAATATCTATGCTTGTGCTTGGCATGAAAAGGAGCCCTTATGTATTAATTTTTTGATGTCAAGGATGCCTTGAAGTTTATCCAATGTCAATATACATCATCGACACACACACACACACACACCATGCACGCACATGCATGCACACAAGCATGCATGGACTCACACATACACGCACACACGCGCGCACACACACACACACACACAGCTCCTACTTCTGGGTTTTGAGGCAAGGAACAGTAAATATCTTCTTTATTTCAATGTATTTATTTAAATTTATTTATTTATTTATTTGAAAATAACTCAGTTAAAAAAAAAACTCACATCCAGGGCTGAGATGACAGGTCAATCCAGGAGAAATGATCAAACCCAAAAATCCTGCTTTACCTTCACCTTTATCTGTACATCACATGATGGAGGTGAGACCTGCACACTGGGAACAGTCCCTGTGGACTGAGGCTGAGGCTGCCATCATATCTGCCAGAGCTCTGCACGTCAGCCTTATTTGCTCTGAGACCTGCTAGTTATCGCAAGCAGGATTACAGTAATTATAAATCACAGAGCATCTACTGTGTTATTACACCGTAGGCCTGCTTTATTGTAAATATCCCAATGGTGCATGCGTGCACGCATTAAAAAATTAAAGGTCTAAAAATATGTTTCCAAATAACTGCTTGAACATATATCCAACACAAGAACAGCGTGTTCTATTTGCTTTCTTTCTTTTTTTAAATTTCAGATAAATATATGGTAGTTCAATATGCCTATTCTGTTTTAGTATGCCATTTCAGAAAAAAAGAACAGGCTTGTCTCTTTGCAATTTTCTGTCTCACATTGAGGCATATCACAACCAATTTAATATTAGAACTGTTAGCACTCAGTGTAGTGCCTGATTAATTTAGGAACCAGTGCATGAATAACTCCAATTATAATTACAGTCTTAGGCAAGAGGATTCTATATTGAATAATTGAGGATTTTTCTCAGTACATTGTATGGAATTTAAATGAAAGCATGAGCTTTGCATTCCTTCACTATTGCTACAGTGCATCTTAATGTCAAGCCGCAATGGGTCGGGGTGGGGGGGAGTGAACCATTGCATTTCATTCAAATCTATTTTGACAATGACGATAAACCAGTAAAAGCAGTGAAAAAGGGAGTAGGTTGTACTGTAGATCATCACAACTCCTCCCCCTCTAAAAACGCAAATGTTTTTTTTTTCATCAACCCCCCCTTGTTTTTCTGTGAAACTGGCAAATGAAATTGCTGTTTACAGTCTTGGCAGTGCCATACATACTCAATTTTTAAGCACCAAAGAGGTGCATTCATTTTTCCCATCAGGAGACACAATAAATACCTTTCTTTCTTCTCTCCGGACATGGCTGACAGCCGTGAGGTTCTCCCTGTGGGCCAGTGAACAACAGCAACAAATCCATACATCGAGCCCCCCCCGCCGCCTTGAAAGCGGCAGTGCTGTGCCACCTCTCCCACACCCGGAACGGGAGCAGCTGCACCAAGCCTGACACACAAAAAAAAAAAAAAATGCTGCAGCATTTCAAAATAAAATTTAATTAAATCAACACTTGAACATATCTTTCACCACTTCACAATATATGGGAAAACATAAAATGACTGGTGGTTTCAGATATTGCAATAAATGCACAAAGTACTTGCTTTGAAATGCATTTATGTATTTACCTTTATATTTTCCCAAAATTCATGTTCGGAGATGTTAAAAAAAAAAAAAAGTATAATGACTTTCTTTAAGCTACATTTTAAGCATCATTGTGTTTTGGGAGAATATTAATCAGGCATTAATAGAAACCCATTGACACTACATGCATAAACGCACTCAACTGTTCATTCATTTTAAATGAGCAAAGTACTGTTGCATGATGGTGTGCATTTAATCTACACAGACTTGCATAGTTCTTATATAGAGGCAGAATGCACATGAGTTTCCTTTACTAAAATGTGATCTTTTTGCTCTGACTACTCACTTTAAATCTGGCTTTTATCTGAAATCTGCCCTCCCCCTCGTATGGCCTGCATCTTTGTGATGGCACTGATTTGATTGTAGCTTTGCCTGTCTCTATATGTAGTGGTGGTTTGCTTACCATGTCAAAGGTACCTTTCGTAAGTTGTTTTGGCTAAAAGCTTCTACCAAAGGACACTTTTCTTTACATTCTGTCATTACATTACAATCTTTCATAGATGCTCTTATGAACAGGGATGAACAGTAGCGGAGGGCATCAATGTTAAAGATCTTCAACTGCCAGATCTTTCCCAGAGTTAAAATGGTAAAGTCACGATAAACTGTTTTCACTGCTGGTTACCTCTCCTCTGCCCGGAATGAAAGGTGCTATTGATCTGCATTTCCATTAGACAGTAGCAGAGTGATGTTTGGCCCAGTGCTCCTCCTCTGTCCAATAAATATTTAATATAAACTGACTGTTCATTACTGCTGTTTGACTGGACTTACATTCAGCATGAGATCATCGATCATCGGAAGTTTTTTTTTTTCTTTTCTCAATTAAATTAAATAAAAAATGGGCACATATCCTGAAGTTAGTGAACAGTGCCTTTCCAGCTGGAAAACATATGAAAGGGCTGTGCCATTTGAGTTATTTCTGCTTTGAGCTAGTGTGATCTTTTTAAAATCAGACAGAGAACCATAAGAAATAAATGACAGTGAAAAAGGCCGGCAACTAACTCTGTGACAACAGAGTCATGAATTATTGACTATGAACATAAGAATACATTGTTTTAGTAGGATTTTATATTACAAACTGAACAAATGGATACTATGTTTTATTACACGGGGGAAATGTTGATCAGTTGATTTTATATTGCGATAATGTGGGGTTATTAATTCAATAAGTAAACACAAATCTCAGCCATTCCTACATGGAGTATGTACACTAGCGACATGTAGCTGATGATAATGGGATACCGTAAATTCTCTGAATTTAATACTGATAGAAGTTGTGGTTTAGATCAGTTTGTTTCCAAACATCTGTAAAATACAGTTTCATTTGAGCTTTGTGACTGGAAGAAAGACAATGCCTGACTGTTCACATACCAGGTCTTTATGAATCTATACACTGAGAAATTCACACAAAAGGAAGTTCCGGTATGTGCACAAATTCTATAGCCAAGTCTGACGTCCAAAGCATTCATTTAATGGCGCAATTAACATTCTCAAAATGCTCTACTTATTAAATGAGCAATTTCATCTTTATGTGCATTATTATGCGTTTCAATCTTTAGCTGAGACAGAGCTGAATCACAGGTTTTGATCTATTGCTAAAACAGCATATTCCTGTCAGAAGCAGTCCTGCAACTGAAATAGATCAGATGACCAAATCCAACCAATAATCTGGATAGCTGCCACAATGTTCTTCATGTCTGCTAAACATAGATGGGAAACATTTTGGTCTAAAAAACCAAATGTATTTGTGGGTCTAGAGTGGGTGGTGTTGGAGGGGGTGTAGCCGCCAAACGGTACAGCCTTTTCAAACACAAACACAACAAACACCTGAACACACGTAATGACTATAAGCAAAATGTGTTCATGTGCCCCCCCCCACATCAGTGTATCACTGCACAAGCTGCTCTGGAGTTACTTGGAGTGTATTTAGCTGCTTTTTGCTGCTGGCAGCCTGCTTTCCCTCCAGGGATAAGCAAAGTATTTATCCATCTATTAACCCGTTATGCACCATTATTTATACTCCTATTGACCATGATCATATTTTTTGTTACACCTAATCCTGGCCACCTTGATTCAGCCACCGTGACTCGAAACGTTTCATCACCCAAAGTCCCATGGTCCCATAGTCACAGGGCCCATGCATATTTCAGAGGGGTCTTAGTTCCAGTCTGCTAACCTTCCTAACACCAAATCACACAAATCACAGCACGAGCTAACCAGCCCTGGTGCACTAGGTCACAGCCTCCCGTCATGATAATAATAATAATAATAATAATAATAATAATAATAATAATAATAATAATAATAATAATACATTTAATTTATGCAGCACCTTTCATTTTCTGGGGGGGCATGTCGGGGGACCCTCTTAGGGACAGGACATGTTACTCAGGGTTCACAGGTTCACTTCTCAGGTGGTAGTGGTAGTTGTGCCCTTGAGCCAGATTTTTAATAACCAAAAGCTTCTGTAAAAATGGATTAGAGGTCAAATGTAAGCTTAGAACGTCGCTCTGGGTAAGAGCGTTTAAGTGTGTTGTAAATTACAATCTACTGTGAGAACAGGGATGTGGGAACTGACATGGTGCTCTTGAGAAAAGACAAGCTGAGTCACTGTTCAGTCAACTGAATTACCTTATTTTGTATTCTTTTTCTTTCTTTTAATTTTCCTTTTTAAGATAGGGAGTGAATCACCCTTTTGTTTCAGTGCAAGCTCTGGACTTTTCTTAATCTGTTAGAGAGCTTTTCCATCCTTTTCTTTTCTTTTTAAAATAACGTTCATCATTTAATTGGTGACAAGCCTACAACATATGACAGATCGGATTAGGTTTTATTATATTGCAAAAGATTATTATGTGGAGTTTCAATACCAATTTCAGTTTTTTTATTTTATTTTTGTTTTCAATAAAAATTGATGTCAGCTGTGGAAATGAGTGCAGTGCCAATGTTTCCCCCCATAGCCATTCGCACCCTCTGTTTCTCTTCTGATCAGCTTTTTGGGGTGAATCTGACAGAGCTCCTTCCTGTGAGTCCTGCTGGCTCACAGGCCCTAGTGTCCACTGGGTGTTCTGATTGCAAATTTCCCTTTGCTCGCATATTAAGCCAGGGTAATTCTAATTGTAGCCAAGAGGAGCAATTATCAGAACATCATTATTTTTGTTTCGTTTTTTGTGTTATGTTATGGGGTGTGTATGTGTGCATGTGTGTGTGCAGTGTGTGTGCGTGTAGAGAGTATGCGTGTCATGAGGGTAAGTCTGAACAGCTGAGCTAAAGGAGAAGGTCTGCCATCAATCACACTCTTCTCCAGGGGTGATGTCACATCCTGTAGCAAACATTCATGTGCCAAATCACATCTGTGAACCTGTGCATGTAAGCATGCATGCGCGCGTGTGTGTGTGTGTGCGTGCGTGTGTGTCTGTTTTAATGTGTGTATAAACTGTCCTGTAAGTAAGTAAAGATGAATGACGTTAACTCATTAAGTCATTAACATTTTATTAAGAAGATACTGTGGTACAAAAGACAGGCATGGCATCACTCACATTACATCTCTTGCATCTCACATTCAAATGCTTATTAATTACGTTAAATAAGTGGACAATCAAATGAAAGAATGATTATTTGTGGCTTGTTTTGCGTCAGATCTTTTACTCAGTAAAAACTTAAGAGTTAAGTCATCCAATTTGTCATGCCTCATTCTTGATGAAGGTAGCGCTAGCCACCAAGGTGCAGTTAGTGTCCCCCAAATGATGGCAAGGACACTGTGGCGCCTACTGCGTAAGGGTGATTATTACTGACAGTGCAAGGAAACGAATCGATTAGTGCAGTGGTTCCCCTAACCAAATTCATATCTATGTTCAAAGCTCTGAGGCTACTACCATTGCAACTTAGCATCTAGATGAACAAATCGTTCTCTCTGCACACTAGTTTATATGAAATCACTCTGGTTAAAAGCTACTCCATTAGATTTGATTTTTACATTGTTCTGTGTGGGCCCAGGCTGAAGGACACCACAGAAGAAGAGGCTTGTTGTGTTGGCGGAAACTCTGCAGATGGCTGTTTAATTCATGAAAACAGAGCACTGGCTTCAGCGTCAGGCTCTGCGCATTCCCAGATCGCCAGATCAACCTCTCGCCCCCGGCAAACTCTCCCTCGTGACGTGGCTCTGCACGGCTCGGCTCGGTTCAGCACAGCACGGCCAAAGGTCACCGCTCACTCAGAATAACCTCCGTGATCCCAAGGACCTGGAAAGAACCTGACAGCATTCAATTACTGTTGAGCATGAACAGGTCAGATTAATACATCAGACCTGTTTAACAGAGCCCGTTGAGTTATGAATATTTGCAGAGGGTGACCGCAGGGAGGACATTGCAGTGTGCGTTACAGTCACAGTGAGATTTTATTTTGTTCTTTACTTGTGCGAGCTTGCCATTAAGAGCCCACGTACAGTTTAATTTGTGTTTTACTCACCGCGTTATGTAACGTCACGCCCCCGTCCACCAACCCCCCCGCCTCCCGCCCGTCTGCAGCCCTCAACCAATTTGCCTTAGCGTTCAAGACTGCCTTCATACACCACACACTCCAATGCAGTTGATTTTGAGTTGGAGTCACCCTCGGAGCAATTACAGGTTGCCTTTGTTCTCATTATCTTTAATGTCTGAGTTCTCCGAGCATTCTATAGCCATTTTCACAAGTGTGGGTTGGAAATGCTCAGTGGCTGTGTTATAATGAACTAATCAGCAGGCAGGATAGAGCAACTACACCCCATATCACACAGGGGCTGACTGGCTGTCTATGAGTGAGTATCGATGAGAATAGAGTGAGCAAACACACATAAACCCACATACACACACACACACACACAGGTGCATAAAGGTGCGTGCACGTGCGCACACACACACACACACACACACAGACGAGATACTACCTTATCTACTGATGAACATTTATTTATCCAGGAAAGCCAGCAGAGAATTAAATTATTTTTTATTGTGATAATTTGTGGTCACTGGTGGTGGGTAGGGAAGGCAAGGAATGACCTGGCCAATCAGCTGTAAGGAAGCATGGCCATTGTGGGAAAGTAACCAAGTCACCAAGGAAATTGAATGGCCATTTAAACAGTTAATGGCCAATGTTAGACATGCGCTTGGTTTAATGGCTCACCTAAAATACAGTGTCTCCTACAACACAATCTACACTAGAGCATGGCCTTTTTTTTACGCCCTTACTGGTCCACTAGAACCAGTTTCACCAATTTTCCCAGAAGTCCTAAGTGCACAAGAACGAAACACGCATCTCACTTTGTGTTTCTTGCTACTACACCTCCTAGCACCTGCTCTACCCACCAGCTCTCTCCAACTTCCCCAGATTCCCCTGCCTGACCAGCTCTACGGCCTCCGGACTGTCCATCACTTTGCTCAAATTACAGCTACATCCTGAAAACAATTATCTGACAAATTAATTTAGGTCATAACATGGCCTGAGCACTCTGATGGGCCTCCTACTGTCCACATCCTTACAATGCACAATACAGCCAGGCAATGTTTGAGTTATGACCTGTGTGAGTGTGTGTGTGTGTGTGTGAAAATTGTGAAATATTAAGGCCATAATCTTCTCTTGACTAAGACCACCTTGAAGGATACTGCGCAAATATAATTAAAAAACAATGTAGAAAATGATATGTATAATATTCGTAAACAGATAAGTGTACTGGGAACATAATCCATATTTCATCTCGTATCTCGGATTTTAGGTCCTGGATTTACTTATAATTTTTTGAATTTTTTTTTACAGTTTTTATTCTCTGCTGTATTTACAACTCTGAAACAAAATGTGTCTATTTCTTAAAATTAAAATGTTTTGAATTTTGAAAAAAATTGAATTTAAAAAGATGTGAATTTGTCTGCCCGTCAGAAAAATGCCAGACAGGCCTAAGGATACGAGTCATGTATTCCTGCAGATTGATTTGCCAACCCGACAAGCCTTAATTGGTTAAATCCAATATTGATTTTCTGGGTGTATGAGTAGCGATATATCTGAGAGCAGTCTGGCTGCCAGGGAGATGAGCTGTCTGTAAACTGAATATGTGAATGCTAAATGGCCATTTTGGCAATCACAGATTCTCCAGATTCTGTATTATGTTTTCAGTTCTGAATCTCAGGGAATGCACAGGACATATCTTCCTCTTTCTATCTATCTATGTCTCGTTCGCTCTCTCTGTATCAGTTCTTCTTGTGAGAAAAGTTTCTTTTGTGCTAAAATCTTGCAAGTTGAATTTGCATGTTTTTCAGGCTTTCCCCCTGTTATCAGGACAATGTCCCCTTTATACATGTGCAGTACAGTAGTGACCCCCTCCCCCTCCCATCCCATCCCGTGGAGTGTGACTGTCCCCCAGGCCCGCCATCTTTGTCCCCTCCTCTGAATGGGCCACTTTCTCCATGTCTTTTATATTCATATTGCAGTGATGTCAAGTATGCTGTCATGGCTGGGGGGGATGGAGAGAGGGAGAATGAGACAGAGACAGGAGATGGAGGGGGAGGAGGGACAGAAACAGAGAGAGACAGAGAGAGAGAGAGCAGAATAAAGAAAGACAGACAGGGAGAGAGGAAGAGAGTAAGAGAAAGAGAGAAACAGAGAGGAAGCAAGAGATAGGGAGACAAAGAGAGAGAAAAAGAAAGACAAATGTTGACATAGAGAGAGAGAGAGAGAGAGAGAGAGAGAGAGTCAGATACAGAGAGAGAGAGAGTAAGGGAGTGCGAGCTGGCATCTTTAATAAAAAAATTAAAAAAAAACAGCAGAACCCGCAGGAATGTTGCAGTAAGGAAGCATCAAAATATCTGCTGTTCCAGAAGTTTCTGGCAAAAGAACCACGCCACACCTTGCTGGTGCCAGCTTCTCACCCGTGAGGCTTTCTGCGGAGACCGTGCGTATAGGGAAACAGGGAACATGAAGGGGGGGGGGGGTGGATTGAGAGAGGGAGGGGGGGGGGGGTAAAAACCCCAAAAAATAACAGATAAAGGCAGAAACAGTGGGGCAGAAGTCAGGAGGCTGTGAGGCGTGGCATTTCGCTGCAAGACCATCTGGCCTGGAGAGAGAGCGGCACGCGCACCGCATGCGGCTTTCAGAGAGAACGGCCCAGACATGAAGAATGGGCTGACAGCACCCAGGGATAAAAGCCTGACATATAGCAGGAACCGCCCCCTTCTACACCCCCCTTTCCCCCCCAAACCCCAAACTTTAAACAGACACCCCCAATGGGTGAAATCAACCCAAATGTCACCTGCCTGATGATGAACACTTTTCAATTTTTACAAATTAGCACTGAACAGACACTTTTAGCTCCAGAAGTGACCAGCATAAGTTAAAATTGAGTGTGAGATAAATAAAGAAGCTATAATTTAATCAACACTATTGCAGAGAAGGTTAAAAAAGTAATTAGTGGGTGGGTCAGGTGGTGGTGCAGGTGGTGCTGGGGGGCGGGGGGCTGTTGGGTGCTTCTGGACAGGAGCAGCTGGCTCTGAGACCCCCCCCTCAGCCTGTGCCAGCCGTGGGTGCCTGTGGGGCAGCTAGGAAACCCCCACTGTGGCCAATGGCCTGGCTTTCCTTGGCAACAGGGGGGGCATGTAGCTGCCTTGTTCCTTGCGGGCGGTTACATCACTGCCACGACCTCATCCCCAGCCAATCGGCACTGGCACAGACAGAAGCAGATGATGACAGGAGGGTGAGATTTCAGCCGCCCACTGGAGAAAAGAAGGCGGGAATTATCACAACACCTGCAAACTCACAATATGTTAAAATTACAGAATGCATGTAGAACTGCAGTGTGAGCCTGCGTGTCTAAAGCTGGGAAAATCAAATATTCAACCGGCATTCAGCAGTAGTACGTCAGAAGATATGAATTTGTAGTTAAGAAAGAACGTCACTGCGACAGAAAAGTGAATTAGGCTTTTTGAATTGCTTTTGCGGACTGATCAAGAAAATGCTCTCCAGTGAGCGTCCCTAAAATGCTGTCTTCGTTCCATTATCTGACAACTGAATTTTTGAGGAGGACATTCAACTTAACAGACAGCTTTGTGCTTAGCAGCAGAAGATGAATTTAAACAAACAACTGCATTAGACTATAGGCAATTTTGTTTCAGCAATGATGAAGCTCAAAATTCAAACATTCTGGCATCCCTGCGTTCAACAGTGAAATGGTATTACATGCTGTCATGACAAATTTGTGCAAATTTTCCTTCCCACAAATTACAAGTTTGGCAGTCACCGAAGTGAATGGAAATATTTTGTGTTGGAATAAAAAAAAGAAGTAACGCTTATTTAAAGTCCCAATTTATTCGCAAGCCGCTATAGTGGGTTAGATTAAATTCCGTCCTTAATCAGTGCTTTTATAAGTTCCTCTTTCTATGCATGCGTGACTTGGACGCCTGGCTTGAGATCTCACAGGCCGTACATCGTTTGGCTCCATTCGCCACGTCAGGAAAACATTGTAATACATGAATTAGGAGCATGAGATCCCCTTGGCTGGCGTTTCACAGGGAATCTCACATGCTGACACAATGACGATTAAGCCATGTTTGCTTGCTCTCTCTCACATCTAAGTGGTATGCAAACTATGCATGAGTAAGTAGCACCTCGCAGGTCAGAGCAGAGCGGAGTTCTCCAGACAAACGCTTCTTTCTTCTTTTATCGTGTGTGTTTCTGTCGTCCGCTTTGAACTGAGCGCATGCGACCGCAAGAGAGAGGGTGAGACAGAGTTAGGTTCTGCCCGATTTGCTGACTGAATGAAAGTTTTTGTTTGTTTCTTTGTTCAAGTGGAAATTTCAGCTTCTCTTCGCCTTTCAGCTTATTTTCCCAGAATCATCTGTATGTACTTGAATTAGCAGAGCAAATACACACAGTGTTTAAAATGAAGCACGAGGACTGCACAAAGCAGGAGAAACAGGAGTAGAGAATATGCACATACACTGTGCTTACATTGAGGCCTTTAGCCAGATGCTTTCATCCAGAGTGACGTAACAGTTTACATTCTTTTAACCAGCAGCCCATTCATGCACATATATAAGTAGCTTCCTAAAGGGTTCAGTAGCAGTGCCCCACCTGGGATTCAAACCTGGAACCACTGGAGTCAACCAGTTCTCTAAGAACTATGCCACAGTGACCCATATCCTCCTAAGACCTGGCAATCCATTTTTGTCCCATGTAGGCGATATGAACCTCTAGATCTCAAGAACCACATATTGGACTATACTGAAACCTATACTACAAGGAACATTCAAAAAAAATAAAATAAATGAAATTTTTGAAAATATTTTCACTGAAACATGCCACCCAAGACACTTGTATTATGTCCAGAAACAATTTATATATTTAAACTTTATTCTGGTGTGTATGTGTTGTTTAAGATTAAAATCACTGCTGGTGAATGTGGGAATATTGAACTAATAAACTATATTAACTTGGCCTCTTTGGCTTTTCCGATGTTTGAGCCAAAGCAGCCACTGTTTTTCCTTGGTTTTCTTCCCACTGCCTTTGTACAAGGTTATTAATGTTTGGCTCCAAGTGCTTGTTTTGTCTACTCCAGTGTGTTTTGTTTTGTCCCCTAGAGAAAAATTAAAGGACATTTCCTGAATGGAAAAATGCCATGCTGCCAAATATTAAAATGCAATGACAACAATGATGATGGTGATACAATAATAACAACAACAATAACAATAACGATAATAATAATAATAATAATAATAATAATAATAATAATAGTAATATTAATAATTATTATTATTATTATGCTTTCAATTAGTGGATCTCTGAGTTAAACTAAAGTACAAATCATTGCAGAATTCCTTGGTTTAGCAAAATGCCACTGTCTCATTATTTTGGTTACCATTGTTATTTGCCTTTTATTATCATTATTAAACTGCATTACATTGTGATAACAGGATGATAATAGTTCTCTGTAGTATCATTATGCACAGCCATTATCTGTTTGTGAGGCTGTGCTGTGAAGTGGTCCCCCATGTCATTACAGGAGTCAAATGGAGTAAAACTGCAAACAGATATTAGGATGAGCAGAACCACACACAGATTTTAGGGGTGAGCAGAACCACACAGATATCAGGGGTGAGCAGAACCACACACAGATATTAGGGGTGAGCAGAACCACACAGATATCAGGGGTGAGCAGAACCACACAGATATTAGGGGTGAGCAGAACCACACAGATATCAGGGGTGAGCAGAACCACACAGATATTAGGGGTGAGCAGAACCACACGTGTGGTTTTTTAAAACCTCCCTGTTCACTGTACACCCCCACCCCCAACCGTGTCACGTCAAACAGAGATTGACGGTGACCGACAGCATCTGCCCCATCTGCCCACATCTGTTTCATGGGGAAATTGTGAGAAAGAACCAGAAACATGACCAGACGTCCTGGAACACCAACAGAAAATGCCGCAGAGCAGGCCCTAAGATTTCACATGCCGCCATTCTTAAGGTATCACACAAATATTACGACAGAACAGCCAGAAGATCGACCCTCATGTTCCATCCATGTTTGCTTTTCGTGAACTACTGGAAACTTTGGTTAATAACAGTCAGTTTCAGGTGCTATATTTGCTTATGGAAAAGCGCAGAATCTGGCACGTTCCAGGGAAGGGAGGCGGTACTTTCAATGTTAAGAATGCAGAGTCAACCTTCTGGTTAATCTGTAGTGATGCCAGTGGTGTCACCTTCCTTATGATGTGATATTACAGACAGAGAAGAGACCATAGTACAGAACGTGCCATGGCAAAGAATCCCCAGCCTCAGGGAGGCATTTTTACATGGGTTGAGAGTTGGCTGCCCTACTGTCAGCATTACATGGTCTCTCTACTATAGTACTTAATAGACGACAACTCTAGAGCACATAAAGCACATTATTAGGTCCTCTGAACACTCCTCGGGTTGATTCAATACTGCTAGTTAATTTAACACTGTTAAAGTTGTTTCAATACTGCTAGAGTTTATTTAACATTGGCAGAGTTGGTTTAAGACTGTTAAAATGTATTTCATGCTGTAATAGTTTTTTTAACACTTTTAGAATTGATTTAAAATGAGTAATTTTGCTGTGTATCGACCATCAAGAATGGCACATTGGTTTCTTGAGATTAGATGTCAGCACGCAGAAGTGTGCACACAAAGTCCTGGCGATATACCTGTAACAGTTATTGAGCTGTGCCTAAAATCATTTCAGATCTAATAAATATGCTGATATGACGTATATTGCAGGATATAAAACACTGAAATAGGCTGAAGCATCCTGAAGCCTCCAGCAGATGCGTCTGGCGCTGCCGCTGCTACAGTAAACCACAGCTCCCCATTCCCTACTCACACACAGAGGAGGCTGGCTGAGTCATGTGGGTCAGGCATAAAATGTCAGGGCAAAAGCAGATGAAGTTTGCCGTCTGGAATTGCTCTCATGAAAGGGAGGCATCGAAGGAGAGCGGAATCAAATTCAAACCCTCTGGCACTTCTTCATTGCTCTGCGGGTCTTCCTGAGGACAGCATGTGTGCTACAACAGCTTCCAGCTCACTTACTCCACGTGCAAATTAGCCACACATTTCGCTACCTAATGTAGATTTAAAAACAGAAGAAAAAAAAGAAGCCCTCATTTAATCCATCATCTGAATGTCACGTCAAACATAACTGTGACTGGTTGGAACAGGAACAACATATGGTGTGCCTGAAAGAAGTAATAAATCCCAAAATGTTCAGCAGGGAGAACTCTGAGGTTTGAGACACGGGAGTGTGTTGCCATGGAATTTGGCACGTTATAAAACTGCCAATTTCACTGCGATAATAATTCTCCCAGGATTATGTTCTGCTCATCTTTCTGTGCTCTGCTCGGCTGGTTCAGCCGGGATGATCACACACCTGTCTAAAAAAATACACACCTGAATCTGTACAGGCCTCATCATTCACAGTCACACAGTTTGTACTAAGATTTTGCACGCGGGTATTGTCCGTTAAGCCCCTGGAGGGTAAAACACCTGGAATATTTCATTGGTTACAGGCACTGGCTGTTAGGAAGGAGGTCTGGACATCCGGCCATCTGTGGCAGATGCTGAACTGTGCCATTGACCCGCTAACAGGAGAAAACATTCACAGGCATGACCAGGCGCGGGACAGTACACCGCCCCCCTGGAACAGCTTGATTCAGCATAGATCTGCTTGGCTTTAGTCACCATGGCAAGCCTGCTGCTGATGGGACCAAAACATCCATCTTCCCTGGACACATGCACTGTGCCAAGTAGCTTACCAAGCACTCCAGAACTCGAGAGCTTCCCACAGTACTGTCTGCACTGCACCACTTTGTGTGTGTGTGTGTGTGTGTGTATGTACATATGCATATATTTGTGTGTGTGTATATGTGTGTGCTTGTGTCTGTATATGTGTATGTGTGTACAATAGGGGTGGAGGGAGATGTCACTATTTGTATTTGTTTGTGTATTTCTTCAACCAACAGAATTTTTTGTATTTGTAATTTGATAACAACTGGAAGTGTGAATAGTGTAAACCGGAAGTGGGTGGAGTTTAATTCAGAAGCTGTATAAAATAGCAAAAATCCCAGACTTTTACCATTATAATCACTGACACTGCAATTGTTGAGATATTAAAAAACTGAATTCATGATTTTACAATGACATCAATAATAATCCAGTTTAACAACATGTAATTTGCTTTTTAAAGCTGTATTTAACAAACAATAACTTATATGTCATACATAACAGGTAAACAAACAGTCAAATCAGGTTTCAAACATAGGCAAAATGTTTTTATAAATGAAAACAGTTACTCATTCTTACTCTGAACTGCATAGTATGAACTGCCTGAACCCCACCAGCACCCCTACCTGAGGGACACTAAAGTCACTTATAAACTGAAAAAATGCTTTTACAATTAAAAAATAGTTCCTCATCTTTATTATGAACTACTGTATGCAATGTGTATGCATGTATATTTGCCACCCTCGAGTCGATCCCCAAAATAAAGGTTACCCTTTCCACAGGAAGACTGGATTGCACGCCGACCATGACACAACCTGTCACAAGGTCAGACTTCAGCAGAATAGCATGCAGTGGGATGTCAATTTCAAATCCCTGTACAAGAAAACTGGTGCCTAAGGAGAATTTCTCAGACAAGGGCAAAATGTTATCCAAAATAAAAGACCCAGCACCAGTGTCTCTCAGTATTTTTACAGTTTTTTTTTTAAAACAGGCTCATCGGTCAATGACAAAAAACCATCCATAAGAAATGGTGTGTAATCCTGGAGAGTATCACCCTATTCAAGGGATAACATTTCACAAAGTTCAGGCTCATGCATGGACGTTTTCACAAGAGAATTTCTTCTTTCACGGATCCAACATGACATGACTAAGCTTCTTACAACAGCAACACACCTTTCCTTTGGCTTCCAAGTCCTGTTGCTTTCCACCAGAAGTGGGAGTACAGGTTTTTGAAGGACCAACTGAGCCTTTAGAGGATTCCATGGTGTGATGTCACTATGATGTGATGGGAATTTCTCTTTAAATGCTCTCCAACGTGTGAGGGTATAGTCCACAGCTAATGCGACCTGAGTTACTTTTAGTTCATTCAATAAGGTGGCGTCACACTCAGGTACACGGTTTTTAAACTGCTCCATGATAATTAAGTCACGGAGTTGCTCAAATGTCTTAACCCAAAGTGCAGCACACCAGCGGTCAAGCATGTTCTCCTTTTCATGAGAAAACTTATCAAGGGTTTGGCTATGGGCTTTCAGGCGGGCTTTCTGACAATAAGCCTTGGGTACCAATTCACATGCCCACAGCACCACAGCTTTCATCACCTCATAATCGAGGCTCTGCTCTAAGGACTGTCTTAGTATGGGTCAATTCGATAGTCAGCTCCAACAGACAGTATTTTCTGTAAAGTAACCCCTGTTCCCTTGGCTTTAATGGCCCTTTTTGTATCTGAGCAGACCACAGTTTTCCAGGTAATCAAAAAACTGTTTGAGGTCAAATCCATGGTAACAAATCCTATCAACTCAGATGCTTAAAAAGTTAAAAAGTAAGGAGTTGTAGTGTTGTCAGTAACACCCACAACGACAAAATTACAAAATGACTACACTCAACTGGAATGAGTATGTCGTATGTGGCAAGACAAATGCTAGAAAGCGACAAAAAGTAGCACATCTTAAAGTGACACACCAAGCTAGTACTACAGGTGGAATGCAAAATTGTACCAAGAAAAGTGACACTGTTACAAATCACAAAACTAGGACTATGGACTCAATACAAAGTAATAATTATCAACAAAGTAACAGTACTACAAATCAAAAAGCTGGCATGATGTAATCTCCCAAGTGGCAAAGTAGCATCAAAGCAGTGCAGATCTGCAGTTCTGTCACGACGAGTCCCCAGAAATCCACCTGCATTACAATGGATGTAAGACTAAGCCACTTCATCAATAACCACTACCTCAAAGAAGAGCCAGTTGAGCATGAAGTCATATAAAAAGGCAAGCAGGCGTTTATTATACAGCAAAGCAGGGAGTTGTATCTATCCTAAAGGTATTAAAAGCACACGCTATCCTGACTATCCTGCACTCTTATCCAAAATAATTTTCTATAACTGAGAAGTAACACATTGGCTAAGCTGGCAACCCAGCAAGCACGTTATAGAAAAAAGTAGTAAGCACAGTAGACACTGCAGTCAGGATCATCAGACTGCATATTGCAGATAGCAGACTAGCGGAAAAAGATGCACTTTATCTATATATAGTCCAATATCTTCCTAATAATGCTGCTCCGCGATGGCCTTCATCCCTTAGTCTGGTTGCCAGGCAATGTCCAGTGGCATCCTTGGCTACATGCATCTCCTGAAGAGGATTGTCAGGCAATGGTGTGTGTGTGTCTCCTCTCCAGTGTATCTTCCAACCAGGATCTCCACAGCGGGGCGTCATTATCTCCATCTGTAGGGGAGACAGAAACAAACACAGCAGCACAAAAAGCTAAACAAAACACAAAGAACGGGATACAACAAAACATAGGAACAGTGGAGTATGTGGGGTTCGGGTTACTGGAGTTTCTGAGTTTCTGTGAACAGTCACCTGTTCAACCGTAAACTGCTCCCGTTAATGCAAATATCTAATCAGCCAGTCACGTGACAGCAACTAAATGCATTTAGGCATGTAGACATGGTCAAGACGATCTGCTGAAGTTCAAACCAAGCATCAGAATGGGGAAGAAAGGTGATTTAAGTGACTTTGAACATGGCATAGTTGTTGGTGCCAGACGGGCTGGTTTGAGTATTTCAGAAACAGCTGATCTACTGGGATTTTCATGCACAACCATCTCTAGGGTTTACAGAGAATAGTCAGAAAAAGAGAAAATATCCAGTGAGCGGCAGTTCTCTGGGCGAAAATGCCTTGTTGATGGCAGAGGTCAGAGGAGAATGGCTAGACTGGTTCGAGCTGATAGAAAGGCAGCAGTAACTCAAATAACCACTCGTTACAACCGAGGTATACATAAGAGCATCTCTCAATGCAAACCACATCAAACCTTGAAGCAGATGGGCTACAGCAGCAGAAGACCACACCAGGTGCCACTCCTGTCACCTAATGAAGTGGCCGGTGAGTGTATGTGATGTCAATAAAGAAACTTAAAAATTGAACATAAAAAGAAGACACTAAAAAGAGAGAGGAACAACTCAGCACCTTTCTCTTCACCGAAGAGAGAGAGACATTAAATTCATTGTTTCACCTAATTTAGTGGTGCTGAAAATTCCAGTGTTCAGTAGGCCTATATAGGCAAGTGGCCGGTGGGGCAATGGTGATTAGTAATACTTTCCCCCTGGTAGCCGTTACCTTTTCATTCGTAGTCTTACACCTGGTTCAGAAATTCCAATTTGCATGAGAATCTACATGAAATGGAGGATTTTTTCCGCCATGTGTATGGTGGGGTGCAGTGTGGCAGCACCATACAGGCTCCCCCGGGTCATTAGTGGGTTTCATTGTGTGGTTTCCTTTGACGGAATTCAGGGAATTCGGGGGTCCCGCAGAGTGACGGAAAAACTTCACATTCATAGACTGCAAGAACTCTTTAAACAACCCGCAGACGTCAGACTTTCCAAGTCTTCAACCATCTTTAACATCAAGCTACTATACCGACACACACACACCCTCTCTCTCTCTACCTCTCTCTCTCACACACACACGCACACACACACTGATGCAAGCTGTACTTTTGTACTTAGCTGCTTTCAGGGGCCTGGACAAGCTAAACTTAGTCCTCGATTTGTCAGGAGGACATATACCTCTCCAACAGGCCTGACTCAGACCCTAAAAACAGAGCTGGACTCACGCAGACCTGACTCAGCTGTGCTGAAGAGGAAACAAGTACAGTTACTTTCCATTGTCTCAACTCCCCTTTCAGGGTTTCAAAGTACATGTTTAGAGCTGAGCATGCTGGGGGAGGAGTGAGAGATTTAGAACCACCCCATCCCTGTTTGGAAGGCACAAATAGCCCAATGTAGAAGGGGCTGTCCTCCCCCCCCTGCCATGGGGCCAAGCCAAGTTAAATATTGGTCTGATTTTTATCGATGTTTTCGGTTGAGCGCGTGGCCTCATCCCCCCCTACAGTGTGGCGGTACCCTGGGGCACGTTTAATCAACAAAAATATTACTCATGTAAACCTTCATCGCTTTGAAAAATAAGGGAGTAAAATAATCATTATGCTTTGCCCCATGTTCACACAATGAAAGCTTCCTGAAGGCCACACAAACCATGCTCCATTATGGCTGTCAGTGCACCGGCAGCATGTATGAACCTAAGATTTCATGTTACATTAGATTAGATGAGATGAGAGTTTCATTGTTTATTTTGTCTCTCAGTTTCTTTGTTCCCCTGGTACAGATAAATACATTGGAATGATGAATGCATGACAACAAAAAATCTTTCTATTGTACTTCCAATCTTATTAATTAAAATGTAGCATAAATGTTCAGCGTTGAACGACATTGTATTCTTATTGAGTACACATGATCTATATCAGATTTTTATGTACTGTCAGGTTGAAATAAACTCTTAACATTTGACTGTGCCCTTGAATGAACTTATAGGTAGCACTGAATAAAAGCATATGCTAAATGAATAACTAACTAGAGTATTGACATCCTGCAGCTGAACAGAAGTCACTTACAGTATGGTGATGAGGATGATGCAATACGGACGAAGGGGACAAAAAGTGTATCACACTATTTCCCATGGAGTCATAAATCCTGTTTTAAGAGGACATACAACATCAGTAATCCCAGTTATAATGCATTGGCACCAAAATAGTATGCCGCTCTGTACAGTGTTCCTAAACTTTCAGTCCATGGCTGACTTAATAAGGAAATACATTTTCTGCAGCCTGTTTATAAAAAAAATCAAGCCTCAGATATTTCCAAATATGGACGTATAATGCTTTTATATGTCAAAACTGTATATGCGCTGTTACTTGTAACTGTACACTGTAGAGCTATTCATGTATCTTGTGCAGTGATTAATTTACATGCTATTAATAACTTTGGAAAGTATACATTAAAGGGTAAAAACCCTTTTCCACATTAATTTTAAACCTATCACACCCTCTCACAACAAACCAGTGGGTCTTAGCCCATGGTTTGGGAACCATTAACTTGTTTCACTCCTTTCCATAACTATAGTCCTCAAAACTCATTGTTTGTGTGAGCCACACTAAAGTGCTTTACCCCTTATGTCAGGAGTCTTTAGACAGCAGTACAGTATAATGGTAAGGAGCTGGTCTTGCAACCTAAAGATCACAGGTTCAATACCCAGGTTGGACACTGCTGTTGTACCCTTGAGCAAGGTACTTAACCTGCATTGCTTCATTATATATCCAGCTGTATAATTAACAGATGCAATGTAGTAAATGCTGTGTAAAAACTTGTGTAAGCCACACTGGATAAGAGCATCTGCTAAATGCCTGTAATGTAATATAATGTGATGGGTCTCAAACTCAAATCCTGGAATGCTGCTGTGTCTGTTGGTTTTTGATGTCTTCTCTCAATTAAGTGTTTAATTTAAGTAATTGATTATCTAAAGAGTCCACACACCTTGTTCTCAAGGGGTAAACAGGCAGCTGACTGAAAGGAAATCACAAAAACCAGTAGAGGCGGCAGAGTTTGTGACCCCCTGCCCTAGTGGGGTTTGTGATCAGGGACGTTCCGTGGCCCGTGGAGACCCGTTTCAAAATTCTATCAAGGGGCCCTCACCTCTCCTGTCACCACCCCACTGGCCACCAGCCTATATAGGCCTACAGAACACCGGAATTACTGCACCAGCAAAAACCTAAAGCAGGGTCTGCTTTAAGTCTATGTAAATATTGGGTACACAGGACCAATTTACCAGATACATTGTCATGTAGAAATCAAGCTGCCAAAAAAATATGATGTGTGATGTGCGCATGTGATAGGTTGAGTATGAGAACATGTGGTGGCTGGGGCTGACCAATGGTTTGGAGTTTTCTGACCAAACTTGCTCTGCGCATCTCATGTGCGTTGCTCATTTCTGTGAAATCCATAGCCCAAATTATCTAACTTTAACCAGATGTCATAAAAGGCATCTGCCTTTGTTAAAGAAAAAAGACAAAATAGTATTGTCTGTTAACTTAATCGCATTGTAAAATCTATTTTGTCTTAAAATACAGATTTAAAAAATGTTTTACAAATCATGCTTGTGCGGTTCTGCGATTTTCATTTTCATATTATGCGAAAAACGGAGTCTGGTAAAACGTCAAAGTGTCTGGCAAATTTTTTGCACTCACCAGACACAGTGGCTGGTTTAACAAAAACTTAGTTTCAGACCCTGTTAAAGGGATATTAACTTTGGTATAACAAATAACTCATTGTATTTGCGTTGTGTGGATATGAGCAATTAGCAGTCCCGGCAGTTCGTTAACGGCATTGTCATTCCTCCCGGTTGTCAGGCTCCCAGTTCACTCAATAATTTTTGATAAAATTTATCGTTTTAAAGCATAAACCAACTATGGCGGATAATAGATCAATAAAGTAGAGCACTAATGTCAAGAAGTCTCTGTTTGTTTTGATCTGATGTATTTTCAATGTTAAATTGGCTTATAAAAGAAAAAGAAGATCCATCAAAAACATTTTAAAAATTTTAACTCATTGAGATATATCCTTGTGCACAATGACAAAATAAATCAAACAATGGCTTGTTGCCACAGTAGCCTATCTGAAAATATTCCCCTATTTACGTGTATCTAACCTAAACCTGAAAACAGCTTATCAGCTCACAAAACAGATACCTTTTATTAAGAAAAATAATCATTACATTGATGCATTATCCTCTGTAGTTAGTCTGTGTTTTAGAAAAAAATAATTTCAGCAAGGTCCCAAAAATGAATTGGAGTGAATTGGGAACCTGGCAACCGGGAGGAAGCTCAGTGGTGTTAATGCTCAGCAGGGACAGCTGACATTGCAAGTTCACACTTGCAAATACGATGTGGTAGGCTTCACCAAAGTGAAACCTCCATTTAAGAATAAACGCTGAGCCTTGAAACACTGAGCTGTGTTTCAAAACACAAATATTAAACATTCACGGCGTGAAGACTGTGCATTCGCTTAGTTTTTGGGAAAGGAGAAGGAGGCACAACCATCATTCAGAGGAACATGTAAAAATGTTTTATTATATTAAAAACAAGCTTGAAGAAATGAAACACGCTTATAGAAATAAAATAAAAACTGGTGCAAATACAATTTATGAATTTAAATAGAACTGCCAAACATAACAGTTTAACATAGATATAACACATCCAAAAATATGTATACTTTAAAATACGTTACATTTGAAAATATGAATGACTGCATAGAGCTGCCCGTGCACTGAGGACAGAGCTGTCCTGGGGAAAAAAAGCACAGGTGAATGATTTTCTGAAATGGTGAGGGAATTTACATTTCCGTGAATACTTCTTTGTGGCTAGAGAGTGGATTAGGCAGGTGTCATTCAACTACGTGAACCCAACCCCCATCTATATTTTTAAGGTAGACTGATCACTTACCAGATGAACTAGAGAGTTTCAAATTGGACTTAGGTAAAACTAGCCTACTCACTACTGGCAGGCGGGTGAGCTTAATTTCTCGTCAGTGATTGGAGCCCCTCTGTTGGCCGAGGCCCATTTTACTGTTGAAACAGCAACGGCACGCCTACGTTTGTGATATACACTACATGGCCAAAAGTATGTGGACACCTGACATCCAACATTGTTTTGCTTACGAATCATTCCTAAAGATGTTAATATATTATTAATAAAGGTGTTTTGCTCGCTTAATGAATAATTTATAAGTCCTGGCTGCTGTGCCTCATCTTGAATCTCGTTGTCAATACAGTCCACTCACCATGTTTATTGAACAACACTTTAATCTGTTTCCATTCACAGTACAGGGATTTTAATGTTACATTTAAATTACTGGAATTTAGCAGATTCTCTTATCCAGAGCGACTTACACAACTTTTTCATTTTTACATTGCATCCATTTATACAGCTGGATATTTGTTGAAGCAATTCAGGTTAAGTGCCTTGCTCGAAGGTACTACAATAACAGGGTTTTACCTGGAAATCAAACCTGCAACCTTTTGGTTACAAACCCAGTTCTCCAACCATTATACTACATTACTACTACATGATTTATACCACCCTATGGCACTGCATACTCGGGTTAAGAGCCTAATATGAAACCATAGACAGGAGGTGGGTGACCTGTGTGTGTTTTTTTTTTTTTTTTTACTGTTACAGTTAACAGTCCACAAAGTGTAATCCTGGTTTCACCAAATGTAAGCAGCCCACATCTGCATTGTGATGGTGGTGCGTTTAGAGAGCCAAACAGATTAGCTGTGCACTTAGCAACACTTATTATGGTATCAGCCAGTGGGTTAATTGCAGATCAATTGTTCATTTGTGTTCGCGTTTCTCAAGAGAAATCAAGGCAAACAAGTGAAGCTCAAACTGGTAAAGGAAGGTAAGTCGAGGACGTTTAATTTAACTTTAGCAGAGTCTGACTGATATCGTCAGGGTCTACAACGCATGATGGAGAGAGAGAATGAGGAAGAGTAAGGGGGTGAGAGCGAGATTTATTGTCAGATTTATAAACAGATTTATATTCACTATAAATAGTGGAGCTGCTGGTAATGAAAAGGATTTAAACAGACAGCTGTGCTTTCTCCATCTTAAAGAAGTTCATCCCTCTCAGAACTTATTCACCCATCCCTCCATGCTGGGTATATTTGGGAGGCCGACCAATTTTTCTGCACGCAACTTTAATGCATGACATTAAAGATCTAAATCTGGACTGAAAATTGAAGCGAACATGATTACCAAAAAGGTGGCAGCAGGGTTGCCAGATTTTTCTTTTTTCCACCCAACTGGCATATCTGGCCCATGATTTGTATTTTATTGTATTTTACTAAATGAATTTGACTGTAATTTCAGTATGCCTGATTGACAAACAGACCAAAAAAAATAATCTGTATATTTGTATTTGTATCATATATGTGTATTTTATTTGTTGATGAGTAACCTGGCATCATTGAGCTTTGGCAACCCCTGTGACAGACATCAGATCTACTACCACTTCCACCTTAAAAGGCTTAGCAAGCAAAGCCCCATCACATCTTTCATTTATCTGGCATGCAGTGAAAGGCTAATCTCTAACAGCAGGCATTGCAATCACTAATGATTAACTGATGCACGGATGGAACCAGATTTGCCTTTAACAACCCCTAACTGCATTGGTTTAAGAAATATTTTTTGTGATCATTTAAAAAAAAAAAATGTATTTAATATATTATGAACCCAAAAACACTCATGATAAGAGCAGAAGAAGAGGGAATGATTAAAGGAATAATAAAAGGAATAATAATAATAATTAGACATGCATGTTCACATACAGGTACATCCAATTAGGTATGCTCATAGACACAAATATAGCAACAATGTCAAATTAAACCTTGGTGTAAGAAATATGTGT
Organism: Anguilla rostrata; assembly: GCF_018555375.3. Taxonomy (NCBI): domain Eukaryota; kingdom Metazoa; phylum Chordata; class Actinopteri; order Anguilliformes; family Anguillidae; genus Anguilla; species Anguilla rostrata. Next base: position 27,401,536 of record NC_057939.1, on the reverse strand, counting down.
TCATTTCATTTTGCTGAACAAGATCCTGTGAAAAGGCAAAGGAAAATAACGTGCAAAAACACAGCAGAATATCTTTCCCTCGTGACATCATTCTCATTTCCTTCGGTACATGTGGATATTATGCAGTTTATTAGTGAGTCATTTTGTTTTGAATTTGGTATAATGACAATGGCATGGCTTAACCCGTACTGCTGTTTGTAAGTTCATCTGCCCAATTTACCCTGCAAAACATTCTTATGTTCATAGCAGCCTCATTAGCCCTTCTGCAGGGGGTACATTCCCTCAATGGGTTCTGTTATTTTGTTTATTGAATTTTACTTAATTTCTTTGCAGTCAGCTTTTTTGCTGTTTTGTCTTATCTGACCTACGGCTGGTTGGCGGTAAGATATACAGGGAACAGCCTATATGTTTTTTTTATCGCATTACGAAATTATATTATTTATACTAATATTAATACTGCCTTTTTTGGGAAAAGACGAGTACAACCCTCTTTATTGGAAACATCTGGGTTTGACTGGATCATATGAGCAGAGACGCTGGTGGGGGGTCTGCTAAATTATAATATAACCCCCCTTGTCTTCTTCATTCTGTGGGTCAAGAACCCCCAACCACTAATTCTTCCCCCCCTCTCTCTCTCACACTCTTCCTCCGACTCGCTACTCTACAGGTCCCTAAGACCCCTCCCTCCTGCCACAAACCTTGCTCTCGTTATGCTCCTGAACTGATGAGTCACAGCCCCAAATCTCCTGTCCACTCTTCTTGACTCTCTCTGACAGGAAAACCCAGCTACCTGCAGGGTACACGCTTGACCAAATGTAGCGGCTGCTTGGTGGTTGCACCTCTGTGATAATGTACATTTTAAAGGCACCAGAGATTCCTTATGCCTTCGGTCATTTTTCGTACCAGAAATGTAAAATATCTCATTTTCACTTATGTGTTTGTGGTCTGTCTTGTGTGGGTTATGAAATACACGTATGCTTTCGTGACAACAAAACACATTAAAAAACAGTCTCATAAGTGTTCTTTGTGGGTAAGAAACTAGTCATGCATTCTGAGCCCTCTATAAGACATAACCCAGCTCTTTGTCTCATTGTGAAGTGAGTTGCATCAGAGATTCGTGCACAGTTTGGTACACATTAATTTGCAAGTCGAGCAGTTCCATTCCCGAGAACAGTTTGTGTGTGCTGGACGGAACCCCAGGCATATTCTCTGGGTCTTGGACAGAGACACTTACATGAAACACACGCACACACACACACACCCACAAACACACTTAGGAGCAGGAAACAGGCTCTCAATCAAAGCTGTTTTTGAGTGGAGGTAGGGAAGGACTAGCGTAGCATTGTGTATGCCTTTACTCCTACAAAGACAAATCTCAGCTCTTTCCCCAGGTTTGTGAGTGCTAGCTGTGTACAGCTACACTGAGCCTCGTAGCACAAGTCATTGGCCTGGACTCCAACATTTAATCTTGCAAGTAGACGCAAGAGTTTATCCATGCAGTCCTGATGTGATAGCAGCTGTGCTTTCACAGTCCATGGAGATCAGACACCTTCCACTGTGTACATGTGAGTGGGCCTTGAAGGAACACTGCTGTGAGTGGGGGGGAGGGAAGGGGGTACAAACTTCCTGTCCATGAGCTCTAGGTAAAGATGCCCATGGGGTGCACTGCAGAGGCAGAAAATTACCACGAAAAGAGGGAAGCCATTTACTCTGCAAAGCTAATGACTCAGTTGCCATAGGAGGTAGGCTTCACTGTGCCTCCACTCCCTCTGAGCTCCCTGTCAGTTTTACGCTCCGTCTTATGTCTTACACTGGTGTAACAGCTGAAGTAGGAAGTAGGCTACTCAGATTGCAGGTTCAGTTCCAAAATGGAGCAACTGCAGCTGTATCGCTGAAGCAAAGATACTTTACTTCGATAAATATCCAGCTGCAAAAATGGATTGTACATATGACAAAGCTGTGTAAGTCCTTCAGGGTAGGAGCGTCTGCTAAGCACATAAATGTGGAGATGAATGTCTTGTCTGTTTGTTTCATTGCCTATACTGTACATTTTGTGACAGTGTGAATTTCTCCTCTGGAGGGTAGTAAAGTACATTCAGCTCGATTCAGTGATTGAACGATGAAAACTTCAGTGGGCTTTTTTTATTTTGTGTGCGTGATAGGAAAAGAGAGAGAACCCGGAACATTCCTTTCATCTGAGAAAATGGCGGCAATTAACATTACTGGCAGTTATCTCCTCGGCCGTCTGATAAAGGTCTCCGTAAGGTGAAGGCATTCGCCCCGTCCTCCTCGTCTGCTTGACGGCCGCATACCAGCTCACGCTGGGTCAACAGTGCACCATCAGTGGCAAAACCACGTCAGCCCTGTTAACCCTGTAAACGCCGTTTGTTTTCTCAGTGATTTGCATTAGGCAGTGACGAGTTAAATGCTGCGGGCGAGTGACACAGTCCTCCGAATGATATTGCTGAAGGGCAGACATGGGTACGCACCGCAGAACACACTAGACAGCGGAACGGTAAATAATTACCCAAGAGGCTTTGCTTTAGTGCCACTTCTCTGACGTCATTAACACGTACGCTCTAGGCTGTTCGGTCAACATCGGTAATGTGATCTCAGGCACATTGTTGGTAGCATACCGTGGTCAAGTAATTTTTTGGAATTCTCTAAAAAAAACCTTTTAGACTTGCAGTTTATTAAAATCCTTGTAAATTACTGCCAGTTTTAAAGGAAGCATACATTTTCACCAGATTTTAATCAGAATTAAATAATATGTTGTTTTTAATATAATTGTATGATTTGGTTAGTGTTATAGGTATTTGTTGAGAATTCTAGGGGATATCTTGGACTGTTTTTAGACATCTGAACAGTTAGTGTTTCAGATGAATATTTGGGACACCACATGTGTGCGGATGTATGTACTGTATGTATGCCTGTATGTGTACATTGGATGAAATTTTGGAAACTATGAAAAACTATCCAATTGGAAACAGAGCAGGCTAACTGCAGTGCAACTAATAATCCCTGTAAAAAACAGTGTGAGTTTTTATACATTTGGCTGCCAAGGTACAAGGCACTGTTATTTCAATATGACAAAATATCTTCAAGGTCAATGATTTTTTATTGGCAGACACCACCATCATGAAAAAAAAAATCATATTTCTACATACACCCTCCTGAGGTAGAATAATCCAGCTGTGGGTAAAAGGCTGATGCTACAGTGCTTTAAACAGAGGGCTTACACACATTTTAAGTAAGGGCAATGTAATTAGGACAGTAGTGAATGTTAGACTGATGACAGAGGGGTTCTTAAAATGTATAAATGTGAAGCTTACATTTTTTAGCCTAAAATAAGAAAGGATACATCCCTGTGTGTCCTAGGTGAGCATCTCAGAATGAGCTGCATACACGGACCAGAATGACAGACACAAGCTTGGGGCTGAGCTCAGGGTGAGTTTCTCTGTGTGGGCAGACCAGAGCTACAGACCAGAGCTACAGACACAGACCAGAGCGACAGACATCAACACATAGTTGATGCCAGAGGAACTGTTACAGCTTCTGTATCCAAACACTATCGGCTGAGTGTACATTAGCTCCAGAGCTTTCATATCTGTGCTCTGTGTTTAAATTATTTATTTCAGAATATCAACCACATTTAAAACGACAGCACAACTAGGATACACAAATGAATATAGTGTGTGTGTGTTCCTTAAGTTACACCTTCAGCCAGCACACAATGGGGTTACAGCTGCTGGAAGAAACCCAGGCAGAAGATCATAGCTGTCAATCTGTTTCCCATAAACTTTCAGATTCATTGTCAGTGTGTGTGTAAATGCCGTTGGCTGTGTTTCTTTCAAAAAACCATCAGCCTTCATTTTCGAGTCTTTGTGTGTAAGAATAATGACTATTATTCTTCATATTGCATGACTGGAAAAAAAATACAAAACATATAAATATACAGTATAATAAAGTCTGTTGTTGTTTCAGAATCATTGTAGAATATTTAATGATGGAACAATGGATGAAGAAAAACTGCATTTTTACATTTTCACCACGGGGGTGTTCTTTTATTTTATGTGCAATGCCTAGCAGGCAGCTGTAGCATTCTCAGAAGGTTACTGCTTTCATTGCTGCATTCATTCAGGAGTCTTTCTACACTCCCAAATAAATCTCCATTGAAGTTCCCACCCCGGTTGTGATTGCGGTGATTGGCGATGGTTGCGTTCAGAGTGCTCTCTGAGCCGACACAGTATCACCACAAAATCAGGCATGAGTGTGTCTGAAGAGCAGAGGAGAAAGCCATACCGAGCGTCCGCTTGATTTGGATTGTGCTTTTAAGAAGCGGGGGGAGTGTACTGATTGAGTGATTTGGTGTGGCAGGTGCCAATCAGCCGCTTGCACTCCCAGTGATTGTCTTGAGTGCCATGAGATCCTGGTGGTAAGTGACAAACAGAGATGCTGGTCGATATTCTCGACAGAAATGACAGAGATGCCACGTGCTTGCCAGGTGCAGGACTATGGAGAGGAAGAAGGAGAATTATGGGAAGTCTGTGATGTGGGTGGGATGGATTATTATGAAAGCACAATAATAATAATAATAATAATAATAATAATAATAATAATAATAACTTTTCAAGCAATACAGTACAGAAAATTAAAATGTATTAAAATATGAACATGAAATGAAGATGGAAAAGTCAACTTCCAATGGACTCACTCTATTTTTGGCTGGACCGCAACAGCGGGGCCAGCCCTACAAATGCGAATGTCTATGACTGGGTCACTGAGTGATGAAGTTACACCATTGGTCGGCCGAGTTATGAAGTTACACCATTGGTTGGCCGGTCCAGCCATATACTAGGTTTTGACCTGGTCATTCTACAGAGAAGCCCACAGAGGCCTTTGTTTTAATAGTATGAATGTCAGTAAGAAGATTTCTCTGAGCAAGATAAGAGTGTACCCATTTTCACCAGTCTTTACCCATTTATCAGTTGTCATTCTGTCTCCATTGTCAATCAGTAGGACTGTCAAGAGCATGATAAGTTTCTGTGTAATTTTGAAAAAACTAACCCTTCTCTTTTTGTTTCACAGGATTTGAGAACATACACCTTGCCAATAACACACGACTCTAACTCTTGTGGTGTGTACCTACTATGTGAGATGCACTTTTGCCAGTTGCTATGGCTAAAAGTGCCCACAAATAACTACATTTTATATTGTGAATGCATAAGGAAACCCATAATGTGTATTTATGGATTTTTAAAAGAAATGTAATGCTACAATGCGTGATGGTTATGGTCCTATAAACATGAGTAATGTGCAGGTTGCTGTGTACTTTAAACACCTCTGGCTAAGGCTATCGCATTGAGCCTTTCTATCAGCTTTTTTTTTCAGGGTGTTATTCCTGCTGACACCCACTTGTTAATATTTTCAATGCAGCAAAATAAGCGAAGTCCGATGACAATGATGCCAACGGCTGCACGCCTCACATCAAGGCCCATCCAATTTGTCACCGAGCCAAAGATTCTATTGGCTGTTCCACGAGCGTTCCTCAAGTCGCCGTTATTCCAGTAAGTGTCCTTTCAGATTTATGGCCTGGGATTTACCGTCACCCAGAGAACTGGCGATTGGCACGCAAAATGGATACGGTGTCACCGGCTCATGCAATATACAGTACAAGCGTTGTGCATCTACCTGTGAAATACTCACAGGATTACAAAGGTAAAATACAAAAATGTATAATAATAATAATAACAACAAGAACAACAACAACAACAATAATAATAATAAATGTTCAACATGTCCCAGAGTGTAGTATTTACAGAAGAGAGCTCATTAGAGGTCTTATTCTCTAATGATATATGTGTCCAACTGCCTCTCTGTTATCCAACTGCTAATTGAAAATTGATTCTCAGTATTGTGTCTTCCAATAGACACGTAATTTATGCTGCCTGACAGTTGGTCAGGTAACATTAAGATTCAATTATCTTAGCTGTGAAAATGTATACTGTAGGACTGTGAAAGTAACCCACACATTAAAAAAGGCAAGGCAACAAGAAACCAGTCCAGTCCAATCCAATCCAATCCAATCCCAGAGACACAAATACATCTGACATTTGGTTAAAAGACAAATTAAATCATTTCAGTGCTCTCCACAGCTGCCTGGTTACAGAAATGCCAGACAAGTCAGACTGATACCAGCATAGTTATTTCTGTGTTACCTGTCTATTTCAAACATGAAATACAATGATTTAATTCAGTCAACCATGGTATTAAAAATTAAATAATAATCATATTTATACAAAGATAAAATATACAAATGGAGAAAAAGCTATCCGTGCATGCATGCTCACACACACGCATAAACACACACACACACACACACACACACAAAATCAGACACAATGTGGCATCCATTTTAATGCTGCAGTTCCTCCAATCTGGTAGGGGGCAGAGCAGTGCTCTAGTGGCCAGGTCTCTCTTGAAAAATAGATTTTAATCTCAATGAGAATTCCTGGTTAAATAAAGGTGAATAAATAAATAAATAAAAATAAAAATAAATAGTGGGATGACTGGGCAGGTATATGACCATATGGGCCTTGATGTGAGATCTGTCAGAATCATTGATCTTCAGAACATAATAACATAGGAATACATAACGTGCCAGCAGCTATGCCACCATATACCTTTCTCCTGCCAAATTGTTGACACTAAACAGGTGTCAGATTGGTTAGTACTCGGCTGAGAGAGTTCCTGGGAAAACTAACTTGCTGCTGGAAGTGGAGTTGATGGGCCTGTAGGGTGCGATCTTCACCCATGTCAAATAAACCCAAACCCCAAAATAGCTGCCGTGCATCACTGAGGTGGGTGCCACACATTGATGGTGGTTGAGGCGAGTTTCCCCCTCATCACTGTAAAGCACTTTGAGTCACTGGTCGCTGAGAAAAGTGCGATATAAAAACAATGAATAATTGAATATCTCTTGATGCTCCTGAACACATTATCAGTGATGGAACCTGTGGTCATTGGGTGTTTCGAGTCTTTCAACATCAGATACCCTCATTCAGGCGACCCAGCCATGGTTGATCAAACCAAAATTTGTGTTCAGGTGGCATCTGCTCCTCCCCATGCACCTTCTCTCCTGATCCAGAGCCATCTTGTGGCCTTCTCCACTGGTTCTGTGATGTTCTTGATGGCTCTTCTCCTCCCCATTCCAGTGATGCCTAGTATACTCAAGGCTTAGAGTGATTGCCCTGAAAACCGCTGCAGCCAACCCTCCAGCCCTGCTTATGGCAGTCGATGACAAGGTCTTCATTCTTGGCCCTCTTCCTCTCATGGGCCTCCTCCAGGTGGTCCTCCCGCAGCAGTGTCAGCTCCAAAAGAACAATGTTTTTGGTCACTTCTGAAACCAGGATGTCTGGCATCAGGGTGGTTGTGGCAATGTGCCATGGAAATTTCAGCTGCTTCTCCAGGTCCATGAAAAGCTGCCAGTCCTTCACAGTTGCCAGGATTCCTGAAGGCTTCTAGGTTCCTGTGGGCAGCTGCTCTCCAGCCTTTACGAATGTGATCGTCTGGGTGGTAGGGCAAACTCATCTGCAGCTGCTGATTCCCATACTGATGCTTTGGACCTCAGCTCAAGATGTGCTCCAAGGTCCCTCTGCCTGGGCATTGCGGGCAGTCTGGAGACTCCACTTTGCCCCAGCTAAAGAGATTTGATGGGCTGGGCAGGACGTCGTACACCGCCTGGATCAGGAACTTAATATGCTGCAATTCTGCCTGCCACTTTTCAGTCCATAGCATGCTCCCACCTTGTCCATGCCAACAGTTCTGTTGGACCGCTCATCCTCCACCGATGACCTCACTTCCTCTTGGTCCAGCCTGCACCTCTCCTTCCCCTTGGCCTTGTCATACTGTGGAGCTGAGAATGTTCCCAGACCAGCCCTTCCCTGGGTCACTGCTCCCACCAGGACACCGTGGCGAACCCACGATTCTGCTTGCAGCACGGCCACCTCCGTTCTCCATGTCCTCCCAGTCTTGACTGCCACCCCTGCCTGGGCCACCTCAGATCAGGTCCGTGGGCCACGGCACTCCGGTTCAGCAGACTTGACGATCATATTCATCGCCATGACGAAGAGGGTCACAGAAATAGTGATGATCCCAGTCTGTGCCACTCAGGTGTTACTATCCCTGCAAAGACTGTCATGCTAAATTGGTTGTAGTAGTCCAGGATGAGATCTGCCACTTGGTCCAGCACATGATGCTTGACTGTGGTTGCCTAGACTAATTGTGCAGGATGGATAATAACATAATGAGGACAACAAACTATTCAGCCCATCTACACTCACCATTTACCTTAAAACAAGAGAGTATATGTCACTCATAATTTTCCTACGAAATAGAGTGTCGATCACTTGTCATTTACCTCCTAACTAGAGAGTATCTGGCACTACATCAAGACCTGAAATTTAACACCCTGAGGGTTATGGCCTCTATAACATGACCTGTTGCACAAACTGACAATTGTTTTTGTAAAGAAATACTTCCTGGTATCTTTGTGGCATTCACCCTTATTCGAGTTCCACCCAGCCCCCTCCCCACCGTTCTCCTGACAGAACCGAACCTGAAAAATATATATCACAGTTTGCCTGGTTAATCTTTCATGAATATAAAAACATCCAAAGCCCCTCCTTGTTCTCCTTTTACTAAGCCTCAAGAGAGTAAGTATTTGAAGTCTTTATAACTTTAAATTTCCATCCAGGAACCAGTTTTTCCAAAGCTTCCATATCTTCCGTGCCTCTCTATATGCTGACAACACAGTACTGTGATATTTCCGCCTATGGTCATAAAAACCATATGATTATTGGCTGCACCATTTTTAGTTCAATTTCTGAACCTTCATTGGTTAAAATGTTAAAAAGAACTTAAGTTCATACGGAAAAGGAAATCTCCCAGTTATGGTTTTACCTATATAGGGAACATTTTATGTGCAAGTAATTTCCCTTTCCGCTCTGACATACAGTGTATGCTTTCACCATATGAAATGGAGGTAACATGAACTGAGTTGGTTATCCAAGTGTAACAGCGGTACTGTGGATATTTTCACAGATCAAAATCAGATAGGAAACATTTTTTTTCAAAAGCACATATTTCTCGCAGAATGACAACCATACCCCTCAAAAGGTGAATGAACAAATATGTTTAAATTAATAATTATTTTATATCGAGGTCAGGCATTCACCATCCTGTTCCTGATGTTGCTTTTAAAATCAACCACCATTTCAGTCCTGCTAAACTAGGTGAGGGGTGCGATCAGAGTCATGATCAACTACTTTAATTAATCCCATAAATGTTCAGCAATCACATCCCAACAGTCCCCCAGGACTAGGTGTGGGGAGTCCTGATCTAGGACATGCAGTGTTAGTATTAGCCACGGTAGTGTTTGTGTTAGCCAGTGTAGCACAGATATGCACAGACCAATCTTGGCTGGTTAAGACTGTGGTTTTGTGAAGCACAGAGAGAGCAGGGTATTTTTTTTTTTTGTACCTTCTTATCGTCTCGTACCACATCCGTTTCCAGCACTGTTTTGCTTGCTCCAGAGCAGTTTTATCACTATCTTCCCTGGCACAACAGCGTCTTTGTCCAGTCTTTTTGTGAAACAGTGGCTCCTCTTTCTGCTTCTCCTGCTGCAGACTGACGCGGCCTCCCCAGCCTCTCTGCCTCTGTGTGCTCTCACTCTGCGGCTCACTGGCTGCAAAACCACCCCGCAATGGTCTAAAGAGAAGGCCACAGCACTGAATGAGTAGTTGTTGCGATAGTCACTCCCATATACACACACACAAACTCTCTCTCACCCTCTCATAGACAAGCACGCATGCGAGCACACACACACACACACACATACACACACACACACTCTCTCACAAATACAGTCTCGTACACTCACACAAGGAGTGGGGGGTGTGGGGGCTCCATTCCCACTGCCTCCTCCACGCTGAACCTATGCTACATAACAAGATCTCTGACGTTTAGTCATCGTGGGAGGGTGTACAGGTGGGCAGGAGAGATGAATCAGTGCAAATGCCGGACAGGTTTTGTGACGAAGTTTCCAGAGAAGAAAGTGTTGTTTTTTAGGCCGTGTTCCAGTTATGAATGAACAGGATTGGAAACAGAGGGCCGGAATCAAGCCGCACCTCCTATAGCTTTTCAAACTCTCGTTCAGTCTGAATGTAGGAGCCCCATCTGCTGAGGAGAGTGTCCTCCAATCAGCGCAGTGGAGGAAATAACAAACACTGGCACTCAAAAGTTAGTCTGTTAGTGGTGGGGGGTGCGGTGGAGAATGTTTAAATTTAAATGATGGTAAGAGCTGGCAACCATTAAGCAACTGTGAGTTGGAGTTGTTCTGTGAAGTCTGAAGTAAGAAAGAGAGAAAATAATAAAGGAAAAAATAATGAAAAACGAGGAATAAAAGAGGTTCATTTATTCATTCATCCAGCACATTTTTATCAAATATTTGTCTTTGTGACAGCCCCCACCAGCTTTTATTTTGATGCTTGGCTTACTCTTATTGTCAAAGACACTTTTTTCCACAGACGCCTACAGAGGCTTTTATTTTGATATCCACTCAACATGAAGGCCAGTAAGTAGACTAGTTTCTCTGAATAAGATAAGAGTGTGCCCACTTTCGCCAGTCTTTCATTTTTATCCGTTTGTACAGAGTGTATCCACTGGCACCATATGCAATAAAAAATAGCACTAAAAGGCAACTCATTTAGCTTTTTAAGGATTGGTTTTAAGGATTGAAACTCTAAAGTATAGAGATTTTATTTCTCTTTCTTAATCCTCAGAGCACAGACGCTCAGCCTTGTCTCAGTCCTGGAGAAGCCGGAGGTGTTTTGACTACAGGAGATGAGATGGCATCAGAGTGGAGACTGGGCCTTTGTTTCCGCTCCAGTGCACGCTTGGGATATCGCGCTGTCGGGGATCAGTACCGTAGCGAACACAGCCGCCATTTTGCCACGCGCTGCTGGAGATACTGTCGAACAAGCGAAAGTTTGCTTGAGCACTTTTTTTTTTTGTTCCAGAAACTTCCACATATGTCAGTGCTAACCGCGATAAGCACACTGTTCCATGTCCAGCCTCTCCTTGTAAATAACTGTGTGCCAAAGGTCCCTTGCAAACCTGTACAAGATCTTAATCAAGAACCGTACTGTACTGCACATGCTGTCGCTTTATTGCAACATCAGAATACAGATCCCAGATAGGCTTTGATAAACTACCCATTATGCACATAAAGTACTGTAGTATTATGAGAGAATATGATATAGCTGCTCTACCTGTATCCCCAGCGCCTGAGCCTATTATGCATTCTAACTATAAACCTCATGACTGCAGTGTGAATTAGCATCTCAGCACCTCTGTAGAACTCTATTCCTCCCCACCATTTAAACATGCTGCTGCTGTATTATGATCCAGTGCAGGGAAGCCAGGTAAGGTTGTTTAAAACTGAATAATCAGCTGCTTTAATTGGTCACTTAAGTGGCTAGTAGTGGTTATGCCTCCCACATCCGAGCCCTCGGATGTAGACTGACAATGGTGAGATGTTGCTAAAAAAAAAACTGGGGAGGTGGGAGAAGGACATAGTTTGACAAGTGTAGTGGTCATCAAAATTAACTTGCCAAACTGTTTTTGTGGAGAAACAAACTAACCACTACATTTACTTCCAAGCCAATGACAAATGATCGAATCTGGACTACAGTCTAAACTGCGCACCAAGGGTCCCGTCTCCTGCTCCATGCACACGGCTGGATACCGCAAAGAAATGGAAAATGTTTGCTTTTGATTGGTTTCATCTCGTCAATTCAGGTTCTTATTGTTTTTTCAGGGTGCATTAAAATCCCATTCTGCAGAAAAGAGAAAACTAAGGAGGTGAGAAGCAAAGACTCCCGTTGCATTTAGATGCACAAATTCCCCTTTGTGCATGTTTGATGCAACATCTTCATCTGCACATGAAATAGAAGCCAGGGCCCCCTTCTCTCTCTGTGGGAACAGTTCTGATGTGCTCTGTGCCTGGTGGACTGCTTAATTGACGTGTATTTTTAGTTCTGTGGTGGGGTCTTCAGTCCCGAATGAGTTCACATGAGCTCATTTCAAATATAAAGTAAAAATAAACACAATGTGAAATGAGCGAAAGTGAAAAATGCAGGGAAAGACAAAGATGATATCTGTGTAAACCTTTAATTGTTTTTTCTGTGAAAGATTACAGAAACCTTACCTGACGCTCCACTGTGATAGTTTCAAACATTTAAGCCCTAACCCTGGTCTTGGAGACAAGGGCACCACTAAACATTTTTGGCCTCATGAAAAGATCTCACATTGGGCCCCACCAGCCCAGAAAATCCTATGGTCTAACATTTTTTGAGGGCCCCTGTCAGTTGGGGCTCTTGGAATCATCCTAACCCCCCTCCCTTTCTTATGCTGCCCCTACTTGAAGAGCTGCAGGTCTGAAATACTGGTTTCGATGCAGGGTCTGCTGGGGTCCTCAACCCTGGCTGACCAATGCTACTTTTGTTTTTATAGGTCTGGGCCTCGTGTATTCATATCTGAAGCCAGTTTGATATTTTAATCAGAGCAACAAACCTATAAAAACTGGTATTAAAATATTCACATAAATACATGTGTGTCATAATTTCTTAGATTTCCCAAGACTCGCCTCTTAGTTGCACAGGGTAAACTAAGCAAAAAATAAAAATAAAAAGAAGAAGGAGAAAGAAACAGTATAAAATGTGCAATACTATGTTTTTTTTTGGTCATTTTTTATTTCTTATTATTTTCAAAGAGAAAATGAGATAGTTGTCTGGCAGTTTCTCTGGTCTTATTCATCATCTCTTATGTTTTCATCTCCTTTTGGATTTTGTGTATGTGGCAAGGAAGTGAAGATCTTGGCAGGAACAGCCCACATCTGCGTCCAGCTAAATTCTCATGTGTTTGACACTGGGGGTCTCTGCCCTGTTCCCCTGTTATACTGTGGCCTCAGAGACAATTAATTGTAAGCTCTCATACAATGACAGTTCCTGTCCCCACTGAAGAGTTCCAGTGATTGCCACTCACAATGACAATCCCTGAACAGGCTCATTCATAACGCTCTGAGATTCAGCTGTATCCATGATAATTACAGATGGAGGGACAAGGAAACTACATTTCCATACATTCCACTGGATGTTCAAGAGACATCAACAACACCACCCCTAGCGTGACATGTAATCACAATATGCCACAGGCCGTTTTTTTGGCTGGACCACAACAGCGAGGCCAGCCCTACAAACGCGAAATGAAGTTACACTATTGGTCGGCCGAGTTATGAAGTTACACCATTGGTCGGCTGGATCACGTGTGTTAGGTCCAGCTATATACTAGATTTTGACCTGGTCTTGTTTATTTTTTTCCTTCCCTCTCATCTAGGGCATCCAGACATTTGGCCTTGAATCTTTCATACTCTATGAGGCTTCCATAGGTTTGGCTATCTCCAGAGTTCTCACAACTCTGTGAAACTTTCCAATTCCAAAGCTTACATAATGCCTAAGATTGCTGTTATTGCCAAAGAAACTTATCTGAACAGACAGGTAAAATTGTTCTTTACAGTAATTAAGTGCTGCTAATTAAATTTAGCCCACTTATAGTGGCTAGGTGCTTCAACCCACATGGAACCTAGCATGGAACCCACATGAAAACTAACTTTTCAAAGAACAAAACAAACTTTTCCAAGCAGAGAAGGGAATTAAGATGACCAACAGGACGACCAACGATGGCCAAAGGATTTCAGCCTGAAACCTCCACAGTTCCGACTCCCCATGTATTTTCTCCCAAGGACCCAACAGCAACCACCAGAGGCAGCAACGCTAATGGAAGGACCTTACTAAAGCCGCGTTTCCACCCCAGGAACTTTACCCCGGAACTAGGAACCTTTTGAGGAACTCAGTGCGTTTCCACCGCAGGAACTAGGGTCTAAATTTAGTTCCTGGGGCTTTATTTTACCCCCAAAAAAGTTCCTGCTCGGGGGGTAGTACTTTCCAAAAGTACCGGAACCTTTGGGGTGGGGCGCAAGTGCTGAAAATTTCTGATTGGTCGACTACTTGCAGTGTTATTTGTTTTATTTCAATCGCCATGTTTAAAAATATGCAGCCGCAAACCGATTTATTTTCATAATAACTTAAAATCAAACTTGTATGTTATGCGGCGCAGTAGCCTAGTTTTGGTTATAGCCTGCCAACGTCTTGGAATTATAACGTGTGCTCTTCTGTTCTTTTCTTGCTTTAGTATTCGTTTTATAAAATGCTAAGCATTCGTGCTGGGACAGCATATTATGTACCAAAACATTCAAACGGATTAATTCGGTTGCTGAATATTTTCTTCCGGATTTTCTTTGTTAGCCCGTTGTAATTGACTCAAAACGTTTGATACAGTTATGTGAGGTATGCGGTAGTTCTGCGTAATTCACATTGGTGATACAGTAAAAGCAAACTGGAAATCACCTTCCGCACTTTTTGTCAGGGTAAAATAACAGGTTAATTCTAGTAATCGTCCCTTTTTCAGACTGCCGTAATTTTACTCTGCCATTCTTCAATTCTACAAAAAGACCAGGAAGACTATGGACTAATTTATGGTGCATGGTTCGCAGCTGGAGGGCACACTTCGCTGCTCGGCTAGCAGTAACTTCGAAGGAAAGCAAACGGTGGCTGTACCACTACTAATTTAAATTTTGACGCAAGTCCGAATTTTCGTTCTATTCTTGTCATTTTGCGGTTAGCCTATATGGAATTGACGGTGAGAAAGTAATCAAACAACAAATTGTTTACAACGTGTGCATGTTTTCTGCTGTTGTTGCCAGTTATATTGGAAATGTGAATGCATTCTGTCACTTCGGATGCCAAGACATGAAAGCGAATGTTCGCATAAAAACATAATGAATGTGTTTGAGAGGATATATAAAACAGTTACAATCTGACTATTGGCCTGTTATATCCTATTTGTTGCATAACAACGGTCCAAGTTCAACTACCAACGACAGTTTTGCTTGACAACGGTAAAATATGCCCAAACGGCTGTAGAAGAATATTTCAATTCCAGGTGATTAAATCGATAAAAATCAATAAATACAAAAGTAACCATATATAATCATTGTTGGTAACCCGTTGTATATAAGTGGAATAAACCCCTCCGGGCTGTCCCGGTTATTAGAAAATAATGTAGGCTACTTCGGTGGAAGTATGGGGTTACAGAAGAAATCATAGGACAGATGGACCGACGACAACGTTGCTTTTTCATACGTGAGTGGGCTAATTTGCCTAATCTTCGCGGGACTTTAGACCGCGGTGGAAACGCAGACAACAATGGGCTGAAGGAACCTTTTAGTTCCTTGAAAAGTAGTTCCTGGGACTAAAAGTTCCGGGTACTTTTGGTGGAAACGCGGCTTAAGACTGACTAAACATCACTGGCAGTAGCTACAGTTTGGCTTAGTCTTAACTGAGAGTAATGTAAACCTGTGTGTTTCTATTTATTTTTTAATCATTTGAATAAGTTCTGTTAGCTGTGTAATTACTTGAATGGGTTCACTGTCTATACATAGTGCAACCACACATGTGGTCTCTATTTCCTTCCAGCTAACTCTCCAACTTAAACTCTAACTAACAAGCTAACAATCTTAATGTAGTTGTTAGTCTGTGAATAACCAGGTACTTAGTTTGATATATCGCTTATGAGCTGAAGCTATACTTCCGTCTTTGGCATTACCGGGAGCGATACTAATTAGCCACATTTGGTTAAAAAGGACACACGTTTTGAATTATCCTCACTATTCTATAATTAATAGAGGTATATTCTCTACACAGAAAAGATTGGCACTGCTGCTACATTCCCCTGCTGCTGTTTAATCCTTCTCATTTGGTTCAACACTGTGGAAAACAAGCTTTCTTTCCAGGGGGATGCAGTGGATTTTAAATCATGAGTGGAAGTATTGGAAATTCTTATGCGAGTCAACTGAAAATGGGGGATTTTGAGGAATAAATCCAAGGCATCTGGCAACTCTGCAGGGTGTATGTATTTGTGCCTGTACTTATGCAAGACACGCTTGTGTGTGTATGTGTGTGCGCGTGGGCATGTGTCTGTGCTTGCGTTTATGCAAATATAAAATTTCTGTGTGTGTGTATTTATGCATGTGTGTGTACGCGCGTGTGTGTGTTATTTAGAACACACACAATTTTGCTTTATAGCTTAAGCACACTGACAGCACTGGGTTGATATGAAGTGCAGATGGCAGGCAGATGCTCTTCTGCTATTTCCTCAGAATAACACACAGGCTCACAAGGTGCCAGACAGTTCAGTCTTCAAGAAAACACCTAAAAAAGAAAGGCTCACACACCACTAACCTGTGCTGGAAATCACAGCTCATTCGCTCTGACTTCTGTCTGCCCCATACAATGGTGTAAAGGTATCCGCAGTAAACATTCTGGAAAGAGAAAATCTGAGCAATAACACAGGAGCACGGGAGCAGAGCAATGCCAAGGCTGACCATGAATCTGAAAGTTTATGGGAAACAGATTGACAGTTACGATGTCCTCACTGGGTTTCTGGTAGCAGCTGCACAGCTGGCTCACAACTCAACTTAAGGAACACACATACACTCACAAACACACACACACTCACAAACACACACACACACGCACACAGGAACGCACACACACACAAACATGTACGGACACATTCACACACACACGCACAAACTCACACAAACGCTCATCCCACAACACACACAAGGGGACCACAGCACTTTACATGATAATCCTCTTCACATACTAATACTAATGCTAATGCTAATGTTAATAATAATAATAATAATAATAATAATAATAATACAGAACCTGTTATTCTGTCAGTGCATTTCCCTTGGAAGCCTTGAATTATATTTATTGTTAGGATTCATCTCACCCCCAGCACTGAATTTTACATGTTTGCATTGTTTGGGACATGCACCATGCTGGGGGAGGTCGTACACTTGCCAAAATCACCCCTCCCCCCGCCTCAAAAAACAAAAACAAAAAAAAAAACAAATTTAGGTAATTGGACAGTGTTACTGTATGAATTTGTTAGAGCATAACACTTTATTTTAACAGAAACCATTGCAGCAATCCAACCTGAATAAACTCTCTCTCTGCATTTGTGTGGTGTGTGTGATTGAGAAGAAAAATCAGTTTTAATCAGGGCCGGCCCGTGGCATAAAAGGTCTATGCGGCCACAACCGCTAAGGGGGGGGGGGGGGGTGGCGGCACACCACGCGGGGGGGTGCAATGTTTATCTAAGGTAAATAACGTTATTTTCGTAATTACGTTATTCATCCCCTATCACGGAACTAGCGGTATAATCGACAGATTTGCTTAGGGCCACCAAAATCCTAGGGCCGGCCCTGGTTTTAATCACTAAGTCGCCGACACTTCATGAAACAATTATACACCAGTCTTATTAACTACTGCATTAGCTTTCTGCACAACCCACAATAAAGGCTGAGATCTTTAACAAATCATGTACTTCTAGATCTTTTAAATTGCAAAATGTGTCCATTGCAGAACTTTGCCATGAATATTCTCTAAGTTTCCAGGATTTTTCCTGCGTTGAAAAGTATTTTTTTCAAGCCACCTAAGCCACCTGTGGAAGAAATTGTGAGGGAAAAAAAACGAAAAAGAATTGCTAATGCATTTATTGGCAGCTTACAATTTGGTTGTGACTGATACTGCATTTGAAGCTTTTTAAGCGCTGACTGTTTCAGACATGCAACTTCAGACATGATAAATGAATTACAGTAAAACCTGCTTAATTGTATAAAAGAATGCGACAGACTGCCGACTACCCCTCAGGCGTTCATTATAGACAAAAACCGCCTACCTTCCTAAATTTAGATGAGCACATAGGCAGCGAAAAGGGTGAAAAGTGACCGTGTATAATTTCATTTATTTATTTTGTTGTTTTAGTTAATTTTTTTTTTTGCCCAGATCCTGTGAGGGTGGCGGGCGAAGGTTTTTGCATTTGTAAGTGTGATAGTGGTTGCTTATGTTCTCTCTCGCTATTAGAAATAAAACGTTGGAGTAAACTGGAATTCCCAGCTCTTCGGTCCCTACCAGGGTGGTTACAGTGTAAGACAGTTTTGAAATGCTTTAAAGTTTTCTCACCCATAAAACAATAAACTGCTAAAGCTGTCATGTAAAAATAAGGCAATAAGCTAAACACGTTAATTCTAGTGAATTTATTTTCAAGTAATTTTCTTCCCGAGTACTGTATAGTGCTGGAGCAGTCCTCGTCTTTCGAGTACTCATGCCCATCCCAAATAGTGACAAGCTTACTTACTTTTTTTTTTTTGGACCACTAAATAAACTAAAGTGACTATGAAATGATGGAAATCCATCTGTTCAAGTCACAAGAACGGTCTATGGTTGAAGTTCATGCTCCTTTACCAAGCCAGTGTTGTTTTCTGTGTTTGGCGCAGCAATCGTCATTTCCATGTTTTCCAACCTGAACTGGAGGATCTGAATCTGCACTCTCCACTGGCGTGGTGCGTCACTAAATGAACACTATGAAGCAACGAGTATTCATCTGTTTCATGTGACATGGCTGCAAAACAGCGCTACCATCTTCCTGACAAAATCAAAATGGCTGCTATGTGCAGAGCAGTTGGGTGTGACAATAGTCTATGTAAAGATAAAATTGAAATTGTATTGCATTCCCAAAGACCCTGATCATTGTAGAAAATGGTTGGCTGCAATCATGAGGGACAACTGGCCAACAGAACACTTCGCCCGTGTGTGAGGATTGTGAGGATTTAAATAATCCTCACAAGTAGGCACCAAGGAATGCAGGAGATGTAAGTATATTACCTCATGCAGCGACAAAATGGTGCAAAAGTATAATCAGTCGCATAATGAATCATTCTCATAAAATGTATTATTAATTCATGATTATGAATTTCAATGCTAAATATTAAAATAATAACAAATTATGTAACAGCTTGTGTGAGTTCTTTGAGGTGGTAGGCTCAAGCATTTATCTGAATAATAATCAGACCTGATGGTTTAATAAAATGGAATTTATTAAACAAACAACAAACATCTAAACTGAAATCATTAAAGGCTAAATAAAAAATTTTATGAACGGGGGACTACACCACCAGCACACTTGGGGCAGGAGCGAACTTATGAATCGACTTTTAACATGTGCTACTAAACCTGGTCTGGAAGTCAGGGGAATGGCGTGAATTTCAGTGTACCTTGGAATACGAGACCATATATCGAATGGGTATATGTTAGTGGATGAGAGATCACATGCACAGATTTCGGTTAAAAAGAAGATGGACTGCAAACTAATGTTAGTAATAGAGTATATACGTTAGCTATGTGGGCTAGTAGGCTGTAGCTAATTGAGAAGAGACATGATATAATCCTAGGGGCAAGGAGAGACAGGAATGCACATTTTACAGGCATCCATGTGATCAGTGATCTGTGATCCTTACACCTGTTTATGTAGCCATCTGGAATGCCTGTTATCTAAACTAGCTATATTGCGGGACTTGATTTGATTTATTTATTTGCACAACCACAATGAGGGGTGGCATGGTGGTGCAGTGGGTAGCACTGTTGCCTCACATCAAGAAGGTTGTGGGTTTCGAATCGTGGCTTGGGGCCTTTCTGTGTGGAGTTTGCATGTTCTCCCCGTGTCCATGTGGATTTCCTCCGGGTACTCCGGTTTCCTCCCACAGTCCAAAGACATGCAGGTAGACTAATTGGAGACTCTAAATTGCCCATCGCCCATATGAGTCTGTGAGTGAATGGTGTGTGTGCCCTGCGATAGATTGGCAGCCTTGTCCAGGGTGTATTCCTGCCTCTCGCCCAATGCACGCTGGGATAGGCTCCAGCAGGCCCTCGCCACCCTGCTCAGGATAAGTGGGTATAGATAATGGATGGATAAAAAAGCACAATGAAAGACATAAAAGGATACCAACATCATACAGAAAATACCTGACAAGAGAGGAAAGAACCCCCAAGGGGCTTACAAATAATACCCCTAAATTAGAATGTACTATAATGCATGCACATTGCACGACAAATAAATAAAACTTGTATCCTGATGGGGTATTGTAAGCAGAGTAACGTGAGCCAGTTTACAAGCCTATCTCCCCTTTTGTTGTTATTGACCTTTAGCTAGCTTTCTAGTTTCTGTATGTATTGTTTTTCAGAGGCATTGAGATGCACTGTTTTTATACTCCCCATCATTTGTCTCTTGTTGCCACGCAGCAAAAGACGGTCATGAAAATGGCCACCACAAACCAAAATGTCACGTGAATGAAACAAATGGATAGGTACAGCTTGCACGTGTTTGAATGTCCGGCTGTTGTTTGATTTTGTTGTTTGATTTCAGCTCAGTTCACCTTCTCTCACTGTGGAAGCGAAAGGGAGAGGGCAAAGTGGTTGGTCAATGGGATGAGCACAGTGTGCACCCAATGCTCATGGTGTTATAGTATCATGTAGTATTACCACAAATTAACTTAAATTAATTGTTTTTTTCGTGGAAAAAATTTCCCCTGCCAAAGTGGCTACTAAGAGTGAATGAGTTACACGCCACTGTCGAATTGTGCCTGCATTTTGAAGGTGGTAGGTGTTAATATCAAGCCCAAACTGCACCCCTCTGGGATACCTGATGCAAGGGGTCTGGAATTTTGAGTGCAAAAGAGCTGACATCAAAGTCCCTCATGCCACAGCGCAACAGCTTTCACTTGGGTTTTTAGTCTCCCGAAAATTCCAATTAATTCCTGGTTTGCATGTTAAAAGGGCTGAGATAACCTTGCCTGACTCTCAGCTGTGCTAGTGCACCATCTGAGCTGGGTTCCACCAAGTTATTAGCTTTAATCTCTGTGGAGGCTGAGGTCAATGAATTAGCATTAATGCATGAGGGGTAAAAAAAGAACTGTGTGCCTTTCTGTGTGTTACAGGACACAAAAAGGTCTTTGACAAAACAAACCAGGAACCATATTTCTCCTGTTTTTCACCTTTCACCTTCATATAATGACATGGCATTTTGTTGAAACGGTTTGAAGTAAGATTACATCGATGAGTCACATCTTACTTCAAACAATTTGAGTGAATTGCTTTTATTTACTTGAAAAAAAGGGGTTGTTTAGATCAAACAAAAGAAGTGAGGTGGTCTCTGAATAAAAGCTCATCAGCTGCGGTACGATGGCAATGCTAAAATGACGAGCACATCAATGGCAGCTCCCCCCTTCCCTTCCCCCCAACACCTCAGACTCTGCATGCAGATACTTAATTCACACAATGATCGATGAAGAACACCCTCAGGATGAGAGATGAGCGATTGCAGTTTCCTTTTTTCACAGACTGGATTTTTCCACCAGCTAGCGCACCTGATAGGCTCTGCAAACACTTCTCCGCCCGGAGAGTCACAGAGTAAAAAGACAGAGAAAGATCCAGAAAGTTGACGAAAGACAGGGAAAGACACAGAAAGATGGGGTTTGCGCGTTCCTGACCACAGAAACCCGTGAGGCTGCCGAAGCAAACGCAGTTCCACGCCTACAACTCCATCCTGCATGGGCATGTCAGCTTCCAGAGTGCAGTGCATCAGCTAAGGAACTGGACTGGTGACTGAGAGGTTGCGAGTTTGGTTCCGGGATGGGGTATTGTAGCCGTACCCTTGCACAAGGGACTCGAATTTTCTCATTGAATATACAGATGCATCAATGGATTGCATATAAAAATGAAAAAAGCTGTACAAGCCACTCTGGATAATTGTGCCTGCTACATGTTAAAGTAAATGTAACTAGCTTGACTCTGTGAGTCTGAAATATTAGTGCCCAGTATGGCAGTGACGTTGGATATAATCTCTAAATGCCTGTTAGGCTACAAACACACGTCCAATGCACTTGGTACTGCTTTTATCAGTCTTTAATCATGCTTTCTCTTGAAAAATAAACAAATAAAACAAGGTTCTGCTTTGTTGTACTTACTTGTTTCTGCACTGTATCTACAGTTGGCTCAGATTTGTCTGAGACTTCATCCATATTCTTGGCCTAGCCTTGTTACATGCATTTATTTTTAAGTTACTCTGGACATTCAGGCACCTGCTACATTCCAGAATGTTAATGGTTTTGTTTGGCTTAGAGAAATGCTGTTAAAAAGCAGACTGGATGTACTGAAGTGCATTGAGTTCTGATAACCAGGTCACTCGTCGAAGGCAACGAGGAGACTTTCGAAGCGGAAGTGAGGGAGCAGGATGTTAGCCGGGTCTTGTTAGCGAGGCCAGTAAAAACAAATGCCATCTTGACCCACAAATGCCCCTCGTTCACCTCCGAAAAACATGACTGGTTCGGTTGAGAGCTGTGGGCTATGTGCTTGTGTGCCAGTGTGAGCGTGAAAAAAATGTATGCATGCGAGTGCTCTGTATGTGTGTGTGTTCGTGCTTGTGAGTGTGTATGTGAGTGTTTGTATATGTGTGTAGGAAGGGGTTAGTGTAGGATATGTGCCCACTCCATTCTCTCCTGTTAAGGTGGTGAATAATAGACGTGCATATGTGTGTGCGTGCTCACGCGCGCGTGTGTGTGTGTGTGTGTGTGGGAAGAGGTTAGTGTAGGAGATGTATCCACTTAATTCTCTCCTGTTACTGCGATGAATAATAGACTTAGGAGTGTGTGTCTATCTGTGTGTATAATAGACTGAGGAGTGTGTGTGTGTGTGTATATAATAGACTAAGGAGTGTGTGTCTGTATCTGTGTGTATAATAGACTGAGGAGTGTGCATGTGAGTGTGCGTGCATGTGGTGTTTTAGTGGGACACTGGGGTCACCCTGTAATTACCCCCATGAATATGGAACACCCTCAGGTTTTCAGGGCAAGGCAGCCAAAAAATGATAACGCTTCCCTTTGTGCAATCATCAAGGGTGATGATATTCCCCCTGCACCCCTCCCCTCCCCCGCCCCCACCCCTTACCCTGTTACTCAGGCAAGCTGCTGGCTGTCGTCCCTGCTCAGGCCCAGTGTATTTTCATCTCAAGGTTGGGAGCCCCATCCATCACAATGAAGGAGGGGGTGGGGGGATAGGGGGTTTGCTTTCTCAGTGCCTCTACACAAACAAAGCAATGGGCCTACATTTCAAGTTCAGGTCGACTCTGGACCACCACGCTGTCTTTTAAATGTCAGACAAGACTTTCCACATTCATGAATGCTTCTGGAAACTATTGTGAAATTAGTGTTGCAGTGCAGTGTTGCGTGTTGCAATCTCTGGGCAGCATCATGTAGAATTGCAAAATAAAATGTGATTATTCCCACTGTTCCTAAAGACTTGCTTCTGTTTACATCATCTTCTTTTCTACTCCATAGTGGTGCATGCTTATCCATTATTACTATTATTATTGTTATTACAGTCATTTAGCATCCAGAGCGACTTACACAACTTTTGCACTTTTACATAGTATCCATTTATGCAGCTGGATAAATATTGTATTCCTGTACTGTAATTTCCTTGTAATACTGTAATTAATTTTTTTTCATACCAAAAAATTCTAGGAATAGAGATTGTAGATCCCTCATGATAATCGCTGATTCCTTGATGTATTGCCGATTGGCACAACCCTATCTCTGACTCTAATAAAGGCTATCCCACATGCAAAAGTCAAAGCTTATAAAAGAGAGAAGGTGTCCTTCGTATGGGACGGTGTGTATAGACAAAAAATTTACTTGGGCCTTTCAGAGTGACTAACCAGTATAAACACTGGAGTGCTCATATAGAATAAAGCATATTTATTTATGTAAGACTGATGTTTCGACTTCCTCGGAGTCCACAGGAAAACTGCACAAAGGGGCAGGTATAATTATTTGCCCTCCTATGTGTCAACATGGCGCATCTACCTGACGTGCGTAACAAGTGCGTAAAAATGACATAAATGTATACAAATACACATCTACATACAACCATGTACATATATACATACACAAATATACTACCAAGAATTCATATAAATGTGTGAACAAATAACATAAATGGAAATGTCAAAATGTGTAGTATATACAAATATTCAATTAATCACAAATGGCATACAGAATAATAGAAAGGATGTCTACCTGGTGTGTGGTTAACCATGATAATTTTGCAATATTCCTGGTAATAGTAAACAAAGATGTATAAATAAATCAAGTTATGACCTGCAGTTGTTAAACATGGAATAAGGCATTCAGAATTTGGGAGAACTTGATAAACCACGTTGATCACCCCCTCTATTGGCATACCATTATAAACATACTTATAATATCCCCTCCCTCTTGGTGTCAGGGTGATTTTTTCTGTCCCCCGAAACTTTAACGTGCTTACTGATGCATGGTTTGCCTCCTGATAGTGTTGTGCAATGGCATAATTCATGTTTTTATTGCATATTGCTGCCTTTCGTTCACCAATGCGCAACTTGACCACACATTTACTTTGGCCAATATGGATGAGGCCACAAGGACATTTTATCATTTAAATGACATGTGTGGAGCTACAGTTGATGAACTGGTTGATTTTGTATTTTGCACCCTTCAGAGGGTGAAAATATTTTGCGTTGGCGACACATAGCAGGACATATATACCTCCCCCTTTGTGCAGTTTACCTGTTGACTCTAAGAAAGACACAAAGTCAAAACATCAGTCATACTTAAATAAACATGCTTTATTCTGTCTGAAGAGCACAGGTATATTGTTTGTCTCCATTTTTAGTCTGTCCGTTTTTTTAAGTCAAGCACAATTCTTTGACCATTCTGTGCATGCACTGGCTGATTGGCTGGTTGTGAAAATTACTTTACTGTTTGCATTCACTGATTGATTAGAGAGACTGTGTACTGTGCAGTGGTCACCGATTGGTTGGTTATGTGTGACTGAACCATGGTGGTGTTCACTGATTGGTTGGTTGTGAGTGACTGCAACAAGACAATATTCAATGATTATTTGCTTGTGTGACTGCATTGTGATTGTGCCCTCTAATTGGTTGGCTGTGACCTCGTTTAGAGGTGATTATAGGTGCAATTCCTCCAATCTCTCTCTGTTCCCTCTCTTAAGAAAACCCTCCTCCAGGCACACAGTCCCACAATCCAACTGGGCGAACACCCTTCCCTCCAGAGCCGTGATGTAGGACAGCACTGTCTGGCATGTTGGTAATGGGAAATGATTACTCGTGGGGGTGGAGGTGGGGGTGTGGCTGGGGTGGCGGTGGCATCAGCAGAGCACAATTGCAGCCCACCCATTCATCTAACGGCAGTTGTATAATGCAGTTTACTCTATAATGTTGCTTTTTTTAGCTCCGCCTCCGGTAAGCGCCAAGATCAGCTTCATGCTCTTCTCCATCAGAAAGTGTGTTGGAAGGGTGCTAAAAACAGTCTCTAACTGCCGGCGGGAAAAGGAATTTAGCGCCTGCAACTGATCCGTTACAGTCTGCTGCCCAGATTACCGGCAGGAGCAGAATCAAAGAGCACTTATTCTCGGTCAGATGGGGGGGGGGGGGGTGAGTGGTGGAATTTGAAAAAAATTGCAGCTCTCTACTACACTATGAGAATGCGAGCAGAGAGAATTAGTCCAGAAATCAAGACGATGCGTTAGAGCGCTTTTGTAGTCAGAGGTCACACATTTATTAATGTTCCCATCAATCTGCTTGTATAGCGCTAACAGGAGCACAATGGTTTTGAGTTACTTCTGATAATTAATCAGAGGGCCTCTCCTGATGAAAACAGGCAGACGAATGTGAAAGATGGTCCCCTCAGATCAGTTATTTCCCCCATATCCCTTATCTGCACTGGGTCCGGCCCGGTGAAGGATTGGCCAAGGAGAAAGTGGACACTCATGTCCCCCATGGCATATTCCTCCAAAAAAAACAAAAAAGATTAAATCTCTTGTGTGTTATATGTGAGACCTTATTTTATCTTTAGCATCAATGTGTCTGGTTATCTAAAAAAAGAAGGTTTTATAAAATAAATAAAATACAGTCTAAGACATTTTTCTTGCAATGGATATGCAAAAAAAGTTGATTTAATTGTCTTTTTTCTGCGGGGCCATATTTTTAAGGATGGAGCACCCAACCCAAATATATCCAAAGTATTATTTATGGAACAGGATGCGCTGTACATGTGCATAAACAGAGCAGATGGCTTCTGTAAACATACAGCTCTTGCTTATTACTCTGACCATACTGTGTGCTACTATGTGATGACAGCATGCAGACGCAGACCTGGAAATGGGCCCAGTATTGGTGCGTGGGAGAAGAGCTTTATTTGTTTTTTTTTTTTTGTTCTCAAGGACCAATGGGCTTGAGATCACGTCTGCGGCCAGCCAAATTTGGCCCCCGGGGCCAACCACTGAATAGCACTGGCGCGTGGCTATATGTAGGTCAACGGAGAAAAGACCTTTGACAGCGTTTTCAGCAGAAATACACGACCCCTTCAGAGGAGTAAGAAGGGCCATCATAAAGGCATAACAGCCATGCGTGACTCGGGCGCCAGGCGGTACAGGAAGAGTCACTCATCTCCCTAAATGGCGCTCTTTATTTTTAACGAGGAAGGCTGAGACAGAGACTGTAAAGTCTTCTGTGCAGTTTTTTTCTGTCCAGCCTTCATTTAGCGGCACACATGATCCAGCTATGTGCTCTTGGGATTTCCCCCCATGCCGTCATACTGGCCTTTAATGTGGCCAGCTGTATAATTAACCCTGGGGGGTGAAGACTTGTGCTTAAATTAGATGGGGGGGGCAGGGTCCTTTTCATCTGGGATCTGGCTGAGGGGGGGGGGGGGGGTTAAACCTAAACAAACCCCCCTGTACCATGAGAACATAAGAGTGCTTGATGAGGAGGACAGACCATTTCACCCATCTTGTTGCAGAACTTTTCCTGTTGTCTAGAGAGCGTCAAACACTATGTCAAGCTTGGTCTTAAATCCAGCCCTTCTGGGGAGACTGTGCCGAGCTGTCTCTGTCCTGGATGAAAGCAGTGACTGCTTAAAAGGAAAATCGCCCTACTTCCATTATACAGGCTTTAATAGGTTCCTATTTATAAGGGAAAGCTCAAAAATCTGTATATTTTTGTAGATAAATGATGGTTACAAAACTAGCGTTTTTCGCTAATTCTGCTTATCTTGGTATCATTCCTTTCATGACCTGCTCCGTATGTTGACCTTCTTCGGTGAGCGATGCATCACTGTTATATGTTGCTGCTACGCCTTGCTGTTGCATGTTTGTCCTGCTTTTATAGGAAGAGAGGTGCACATCTCTTTTGCAGCATGTTGGTGCAGTGGTTAGCACTGTTGCCTCGTGAGAAGGAGGTTCTGTGTTCTGGGTCAGCCAGACCCTCTCTGCGTGACATACCGGTTTCCTCCCAGTATCCCGGCTTCCTCCAGTCCAAAGACATGTAGGCTCCAGGGCTCACTTGCAAAAGCAATGTCAATCTCAATGTTACTGCCCTGATTAAATATAGGTGAAACAAATAAAAAGTCTGTAAAACTGTATGTTGTAAATGTCATTTTTTCTACCATAATATCAGGACAGGACAGAACAAATTAGGGTGGTGCTTTCCTTTAACCAGATACCATTTGTATTCTCTTAATTGTGTTTGTAGATATTGCAGAGAAATGATCTTCCTTCCCCACCTGCTTTCGGGAAAAATCTCACAGCCCCACTCAAACAAATCAGACTTCCCTCTGCAAGAAATGATGATGTTATTCCATTGAATTTCCACATCATGTAACATTCTTTTTTTTGAAAGCATCATCAAACCAGTGCTGTTCTTGCTGCTGTTCAGCTTGTTCCTCCTGGACTGTGATTGGCTGTTCGATGAATTGCTATACGAAAAAAGGTCCAGAAACAGCCCTGTGCTGTACAGCCTAGTCATTTCAGCAAATAAAAAATGTGTCCGGGTGCAATCAATCATGTCATACACACAATCACATGGGCACATTTGTGGAAGAATGCACACACACACACGCATGCACACGCACACACACACACACACACACACACACACAGTTTAAGGTCATTTTCAGGCCATATCTGTTGCCGATTGAAAAGAATTAGTAGAGGAACTGATTTCAGCAGTGGCTTTGAACACACAGCTGTCTGACCAGACCCATGTCAAATAATCATTTTAAATACTTCAACCTCTTTATAGACACCAGACAACTGTGGATTACTGACAATTACTGACAAAAAAAAACATCTATTTTCCCCAAAGTTCATTGACAAATTTCTTATTTCCTGAGGTTCTGTCCACATTGATAAATTACATGTTTGCAGGAATGTTTGCAAATTTTCCCAGCACCTAAAAAGTGTACCATTAAATAATTCAAACTCGTAAAAACCTGCCCCTTCATTTAGCCTTTGAAACATGGCAAAGCCATGAGCACTTAATCGACTCCGACAGGGAGCACACGTGCTCTAGAGTAGAGTTAAAAGTACTCTGTCAGAGTTGATTTTATACAAAATTATTTAGTTTGCCCTGACAGTTTTTCAGGGATTACAGGTTGAAGAGGAATTCCACTGCAAAACAACATTAAGCTCATTTAACAGATAATTGATTTAAGTCTCAGTGACTGGCCAAAGCAATCTCTGCACAGCAATATCATCAGCAAAAGATGATATTTGGGAGATGATACGTATACCTTCACTCTTGCTCATTGCTCAAGAACTACAATGGGCGGGTAATTTGAATTGGAAGATACCGCCTCCCAACTGAGAGAGAGGTGGGGTAGCTGCTGTTCCCACTGTAAACTGTATCCTCACCCTCACCTTGTAGTAGACAACAAAAATAAATTCCTCTGTTGATGTTAAGCACTTGCAATTTGCCACATTACAGCAAAGCAGCATTTTTGTTTCAGTAGAACTTAAGATGTAAAGTAAACTGGACTGAACACCAGTGTCTAGCTTGCTAGCAAGTAATATTAGCCTCTCTCAAAGAATGGTTTTCATGCACAATAGTAAAGCCTAGCCACTCTGTTTGTATTCAGTAGGAGTGGCAACTTGTGACTGGCATTGTCTGAGGCCCAGCCATAGACTGTAAGTGCCTGCCCCATTGTCATCCATAGAAAAACAGAAACATGGAGCATGCACAGGAGTTTGGGACTATATCTCGGGACTCACTACATGTAGAGAGCT
This sequence comes from Anguilla rostrata, assembly GCF_018555375.3. NCBI lineage: Eukaryota > Metazoa > Chordata > Actinopteri > Anguilliformes > Anguillidae > Anguilla > Anguilla rostrata. Next base: position 27,372,335 of record NC_057939.1, on the reverse strand, counting down.
GGCTGAGAGCTCATTTTAATAAGGGGGTGAGGTACTCTTCTTCAAATAAAAGAAAAAAACAATAGTCCCTTTAAGAAAGGTCTTCGGGAGACCGCTGGCTGATAAATACTAGGAAACTGAATCTCCCATGATGCTCCACATGCCGGAGTGGCTCCTTGGAGAGTGTGGCGTGACCCTCTCCAAATAGAGAAGGTGTGTGCCACATACTGTGCTTGAGTGACAGGAGGGGCGCAGAATGTGAGCTGGAATTCCGCCCGTCAGAATGTCGGAATTTATGTCCTCTTCACGAACCTTTCTGTGACCCTCCCCATGGGTCTTAACCCAACACTCCCGGGCACAGCCTGTGAGGTAATCTCATTTTTACCTCAACAGCCAGAATGTACTGTTTGGTCAAAAAATGCCGCCAGCCTTACGGCAAATGTCTATGGAGTGCTGAACGCAGTTATGTGGCAACGAGACCAAATGCTTTTTTTCTGTTATTGTCAAACTGTAAATTGTCTGCCATGGGATTGGAAAGCAATCTAGCACAGAAACTGTGGGTTAGCAGTCATACGTATCTGTTACAGCACAGAAAGTCAACACGTGTGTGTGTGTGTGTATGTGTGTGCAGGGGAGGGGAGGGGGGATAGAGAGAAAGGGGGAGACCTAGAGGGACTGAGGGAGAGGAAAGAAAGGGAATACAGCGAGAGAAAGGAAATGAGAGAGAGAATCAGTAAAGGTCATAGCCATTTCTTTTAACCTGATGAATGGGGAATTACGTCATATTTTACATTGCATTCTGGCAAAGGAGGGACTTCTTTAATTTATCCTGTTAAGAAGTCCTTCAACTGGGAAAAAGAAGAATATTTACATGTTCTCATGTAACCAGTAACACGGATACACCACAACACCACTGGGTTTATGCAGGGAGAAATGTCCCCTGTTGCCAAAAATGTTATTCGCCATTTTTTTCCCTTTCAATTTTATAGTTGGATGGTCTCTTCTCAGTCTATGTGAGTTTCAATTAGCAAAGGATTAAATAAATAAACAATGCAGTGAAGGATGTTTTCTTATTTCACAGAGAAATGAGAAACTATATCAATTTCTTTGTTTTACAAGGGTGAGTATGTGCCTCACATTGTGTTACCATCCCACTAATCAATTTTTTAAGTGTTAGAATTTGAATTGGAGAATTTAATTTATTTTTTGAATGATTCCTTTTCTGGTCGGATGGGTGATGGTAAAATGGCAGGCCTCACGAATTAATGGAGGGGAGGAGAGGATGTGGGGGTAGGGCAAGAGAGATGGAGCACCTTCTACCAGGAGCGGCCTAATCGCGGTGATTTATCTGGGCCTTTTCTGGAACGTGGGAGCTCATCCGTGTCTTATTCACCCCGCCGCCGCGCATTCTAATTGGGAATGATGGCCTAGGGTAGAAGCAATGGTGCATTGTTTATGGAAATCTACAAGTGATTCCGAGCCACCTGCTGGAACGTTGGTGGGGGGTGGGAGAGCTTTTATAATAATGGAGCAGTGTAATATGCAGAGGGATATTAAGAGTCCATTTGGCATTTTACCGGACACCTGTCAGATCTGAACCTGGAGATGGGGCATCTTGCTGCACACTTTGCTGTTGACATGCTCCGTAGATCTGTGAGCAGTGTAATGTTCAGGTCTGACAGAATCATCTCTGATCTGTGAGCAGTATAATGTTCAGGTCTGACAGAATCCTCTCTGATCTGTGAGCAGCGTAATGTTCAGGTCTGTGATAATCCTCTCTGATCTGTGAGCTGGCGTAATGTTCAGGTCTGACAGAATCCTCTCTGATCTGTGAGCAGCGTAATGTTCAGGTCTGTGAGGATCCTCTCTGATCTGTGAGCTGGCGTAATGTTCAGGTCTGACAGAATCCTTTCTGATCTGTGAGCTGGCGTAATGTTCAGGTCTGACAGAATCCTTTCTGATCTGTGAGCTGGCGTAATGTTCAGGTCTGACAGAATCCTCTCTGGCCTCAGGCCTCTTGCGTCTCCTGTCTCTGTTTATAGCACAGCTGCTGATAATTATCAGAAATGCAATCCTCACACTACAGTCCCTCGGCTGAGGAACAGAAGAAGTTAATCAGTTCTGCACAGCGGGCATATTTATCATTATTGTCCCTTTCATGAAAGCCTTCAGTGTGAAGCTTAATTCAGGGGTGTCCAATCTTATTTTAACTGGGCCGGTGGGTGCGGGCGCTGGCTTTGACTTCCCGCAAATCAAGGGAGTCAATTACATTTCGTGGGTGCTTTGTGGAGGTGTTCAAAATAAAAATGATCAAGGCACACTTAATTATTCCCATGCTTTGATACGTCTCATATTTGGCCTGACATAATGGCTGACAGAAACCCATTCAGCGCTAACACAATAGCGTTAGCCTAATGCATGTGGTGCAGATGTGTGAAAGGACAATTCTAGCATACTAGCTGTAATTAAACACTTTCCCCTCTGTATTCCGCTGAGACCAAAATCTATTACTGGCTAATGAGCCTATCCAGAGGCAACCCCGTGCCCCCATAAGAACCAACTGATTTAGAGCGGGTTAATTACAAATAATCAACATGTGCATTAACCACATTGTGTATGCTACATAATAGCCATGTTTGGCAGTATTTATCACTTAAATAAGACACATGGGGTAATTCTGTTGTTCTTTAGTAAGATGCAAGTACTCCGGTGCCAGTAACCTCTCTCTTTGTACTGTTGTCAGAGTGAGCTCTGATAAGCAAATCTTGTGCACAGCAAGTAGCAAATTGCATCATGATGCTTCAATGGCAAATCTGTATCGACCCAGTGTCTCTCCAATCCCTGGATATATTAGGCAAGTTCCAAACACAGCTTGAGCAAAATTATTACCACAAATGCTCATCATTTTTCTGTTTTTCTTTATGTGGGCATTAGTCCACAAATAAAGAGGGAAGACGCTTCTCTGTCTGTGAATGTGGAACACAAAGGTATATAAAATAAATTATTATCAAGTTACAAAATGACAATAATAATCCAGAAAAAACTGTCTGAATTTTATCTGCCTAAATATAAAGCGTCTCTCATTCTGGCAGATAGACAATCATGTGCTCATCTGGCAGGAGCAAACTGTCTCGCCTGGCTCTCCGTTTCCTGCTGCTTCTGCTCTAAACTCTCATTTATGATTGCAGTATTTTCTGCAGTAGAGAGAGAGAGAGAGAGAGAGAGAGAACCTCCCCACATCTGTATTCATGACCTGAACACCTCAAATGTCATTAAAAAAGAACAGAATCAATTGAAAAGACAACAATCAGACCTGTCTTTACACACAGGCAGCAATTTTCAGTGTTCAGTGTGCCAAATAGTTAATGATAATTTATGCTCAGTATATATTTACAGATGGGTGACATATTAGTAACTTTGTATTGATTTGCAGTGACCCTTCCCTCTAAGGGGACAAGTGGACCAAAACCATGCCAGGAAAATGCCCCCCACAGCATAACAGAGCCACCGGACCCCCTCACTGTAGGGGTCAAGCTTTCAGGCCAGTACCATTCTCTTGGTGTACGCCACACATGCACTCACCCACTTGTCGAGAATATGGTGAAGGATGGCTCATCTTACCATATCCCTTTTTCACATGTCTCTAGACAAGTGCCTATGATTTTTGCACCAATGAACTATCACATGTGCATTCATCTTTGGAATGAGGGGTTAATGCACAGCAACCATCCTATAATATCCTTCTCCATATAGTTGTAGAGGATCTGTTCTTTCTGACACAGTCTGATCATACCCTGCATTGACCTTCTGAGTCACTCAATGAAGAGTTGCTCTTCTAATTTTCTTTACATATCACATTAATGCACACGCATCACAGTCATCGAATGTGCACTTTTGACCACAATATTATAATATATTGTAATAATATGATTATACACAAGAACATTTGTGGCCTCTGGCTTCCTCACCCCAGGACTGACCCTCTGCTGAGTCACATTCACCATTAACTTTTTCTGGTCAACCAAGGCATAATTACGTGCTTGTCCCCATCCTCTTGTGACCCTGCAATAAACTCACTGCTTGATAAATTAGCCACCAGCCTGGGCAGGAACATCCCTTTTAGGAGGAATGGGGAGCCTGAATTAACAGGCTTTAAAATTAAAGCAGTAATCAATGGTTTATCTATCCATGTTTTATTAACCACTCTAATGCCACAAGACAAATAAATGTCTGTGCCCCCAAAATAATGCACCAATCACATTACTGATCACACATGGGATTCCGTTGCATCAGTGACTTTGTGAGCATAAAATCTCACTAAGAAAGCTGACAGCTGATGGCTTTGAGGGGCTGTGAGGTTTAAAGGCACTTGTCTACCCAACCAGATGCCAGTAACGACATGGATAGACTTCACTGCGCACCCCAAAGCACCTCACCTACTACCATCCAAAAAATAAACCAAGCTGGTTTATTTCTCATCGACAGCTGTTTTGAGGAACATGTACATACTTTTAAGTTTTGTTGTTTTTGTTTGTTAATACTTGTTCTCCCCTCTTTGTTAAAGCCGAAATCTACCTGTATGTTTGATTTGCATAAGCTTCAATAAATTAAATGAAACATCGAAAAGCTTCCGTCATGGTTCTGTGGTTTGTCTGCATTTCCCTTTTTGGGCCGCCAGATGGCGGCACTTCAGTTTTTAGTTCTGTTCTGTTACCCTGTTTAATTGTATTATTGTTTTCAATTATTCAATTATTGTTTTTTGGTTGTCGTTTTCCCTTCCCTCACTGTGGCCTGATTGTGCATTGTGCCCTGCTGTGTCTCGTCAGTGTCTTGTCTATTTAAGTGCTTGTCTTCCCTGACTCGGGTGCTGGATCCTTGTACGTGTGCTTCTGATTGTGTTTCTGCCCCGCGTGTTTCCTCCTGAGAGTAGCTTCCTGTGTTTTTGCCCACGTTCCGTTTTTACGTGCTTTTTGATTTTTGTATTTTCTTTGTTTCCTGTGTTTTGAAGTTTTTCTTTGTGTTTTTTGAGAGTTGCCCTGCGAGGCCTTTTGTTCCCTGCTTTAGTTCCTGTTTTGTTGAGTAAAGTCTTTGTTTCTATTTACCGTTTGGAGTTTTGTGTTTTCCCCCTCACTCGACGTTTGTGTCCTAACCCCCCACTACCGTGACAGCTTCCCTGGATGGAATTCAACCATTATGCTCTTACTCAAATTTTCCCAAGTTGCATTTTGTAAAGACAAGCTTCTGCACATGAGCTGGCAGCAGCATTCGATGTAGCCAACATAACAGCATTCAAGTACCTAATTTGATAAAGATCATGAAATCATATTGCGAAACCATTTTCTTGAAATTAAGCACAAACTCAATCAATTTGCAAAGCCTGATATGGACCTTTTTTTTTTAGATGTGTCTGAAATAAAAAGCTGAGAAATTTGTTTTTGTTTGTTTTTTTAATTTTATTAGATTATAGCGGTTTTGTTACATAGGCTAAAGGAAAATGTATTGAGGTATATTACAAGAACACTGAGAAAAGCACTAAAATGTGCATGACAAAATGCAAAATGGGAATGGAATGGAAAGTAGTTAAAGAAATACAAGATTAAATATTTTTTTTAAAGTAATTTATTCTGTCATTTCTCCCTCCCTTCTGCTTGTACTGTGCTTGTCCATAGCCCACGCACCAACATTGTCCTCTTATCAATTCCACAGACAACACACAGCTTTGGTGGTTTGCTGGGACCGCACGCACACAAATCGGTTACGTTACATGGAAAGAAAGGAGAGGACAGGGCAAGAAATAAAGAAGGGAGAAGTGAGGAGTGGAAAGAGAGGAGAAGGAAGGAGGAGGAAGAGAAGACAGGAAAAGAAAGGAAGGAAAAGCGAGGAGAGCTTTGTGGCAGACAGCCACCTCTTCTGCCTCCTGAATTCAGGGCAATGGAGGCTGGAGAGTCAAAATGGTCATTAACAAAATTGATAGGCTGAATTCTGAAGGTGGAATTCAACAGTACATTAGCAGTCTGCACCTACAGAAACATATGCTGCATTGAGACATTTATCATTTGATGCATAGCCCTCCTAATTATGAACATGTGAAATATCCATATCCAAGTGTCTGCAGTCTTTGAAAAAAGGAAATAAATATATTCTAATTAAAAATCTTTCTTTTCAGTGGGGAATCATGATTTTGGAATCTAGCCGGCAATAGTTCTCAGCTTTTGAAGTTTTGGATATGTAATTAACAGAGTGAAAGAGAAGGTCCATGAAGCACAGGAGCTTTTATTAACAAGGGGACAAGGGTACATCACCCTTATACCCTATTCATACATTCTCATCTTCCGCATATCAGGCAGAATTATTTTTTTCATATTAGTGATAAACAATATGACGTCATCCTTTATGTTCTAGTGATTAGCTAATTTCATTTTAAGGATTAATATGTTGCATCATGCTGAAACTAAAAGAGAGGGGTTTGAAATTTCCCTCAAACCCCCCAACCCCCTCAACCCCCCAATCCCCCCCCCGCCCTCGCCAAATGTGCAATTTGGACGTGTGCTGTTGTGTTTACATCAATTAAATAGTATATAAATATGATTTAAAATATATTTGCAATGCATGAAAAATAAAATTGAGGGAATGATGAAAAATAAAGATGAGCCCATTCAAGGAATTATGACAAATAAAGATGAGCCCTAATCTAAGACCAGCGCGGTTTTTCCGTGAGTAATGAAAAATGAAGGCGGGCCCTATAGGGACCACCGTGTCTTCCTCTGGGCTCAGCTTTCTTTAAATGTCAGCAGTCAGAAAGGCACCCACAATCTCTTTCTCTTCATCCTACATAATTCATGTCTCTGGGGGCCAGATGATGACTGATTTATTTCTTTTTTTCTTACTCAGACTGCCCAAATACCCCCTGCCCCCGTGTCCAAACAGACACCTACCAGAATGCATTTCAGTTACATTTTTATGAAGAAGCACCTTCCCCCCTCAATTCAAGAGTCCCCTCTTCTCCCAGGCGGGAGAGGCCTTTTATTCCTTCTTTCTTTGCCTTTTTTAATTGCAACTCCATACAAAAAAGGGTTAATATGCTTAAGATTGTGTTTTGTTTTGTTTTGTTGCTTAAGACTGTGTTTTGCTGTCTTTCTGATCGAATGTGTTGCCTTTCAGCTGCGGTTTGTATCTATTGTTTGTAGCTTACTGAACACCTTGCCATGTTGAAGACGAGGGGCAGTATTAGCACAGTCATGACATTTAATTAACATGAAACACTCTGTTTTTTGACAGGGTTCAGCTGTGACTCACGGCTGGTTCACAAGATCAGTCCTCTCCTCATCTGGTGACTGACAGCTTCTTCTAATGAAGTCCAGGGACTTTTGGCAAGCAAAAAGGTGCTGCCTATACAGAGAGAGAGAGAGAGAGAGAGAGAGAGAGATACTGGTTTACTGGTTCAGAATGCTCCTGGTACATCTTTGCAGGAATGCAAGAGATTTAACTGAAAGGCCACTGAACCACATTTCAGAAGAAAATATAATTTACCCCCCATACCCCCTTCAGAGACTTCAGAGAGTTACTTCAACTTATTTTACCATTGCCATCTACAACTTTTCTAATTAAAACTAATTCCATATAATGCTTTGGCAATAATTGTATTCATGCCAATAAAGAATATTGAATTGAAAGAGAAAGAGGTGCTGAACAGAGAGAAAAGGGAGAGACATGGTGAGAGGGAGGGAGAGAGAACATGACAGGAGAGAGCAAGAAAATGACAGAGAGAGCGAAAGACTGCAACAGTAGCACACCTGTGCCCGCATCTTCTGCTATGACACATCGCTGCCTTTCCCTCATCTCCAGCAGGTGAGTACAGCACGTCCTGCACAGTGTACAGCACTAACACTGTACAGCACATCCTGATCAGTCTAATGACTGCTGATGGAAGCTGGCAGCTGCACCTTCTCAAGATTGATGCATTTTACTCATTTATTCTCTCTTTCATCTGCAACTCGCTGATGTCTCCTGGGAAGCAGACGTCCTTCTCCCCCTCCCTATTTCTCTCTCTCTCTCCTTCACTCACTCTCCTGATTTTTTGCATTATTTTATACAACACACGCAGTCACCAACCTTATTATGATTACAATTCTTTCTCCATTTTTGTCTCTCCCTACCTTTTTTTACTTTATTATTATTATTATTATTAGTTGTAGTAGTAGTAGTAATAGTAGTGGTGGCGGTGGTCTGCGGCAGTAACCTATTTGTGTATTATGTTAAAGTTCGGCTACTTAGTGGCTTTCAGGAAAGTAAGGGGTCCATCCATCTATTTTATAATTTAATATCTGTAGACACTTCCAGAGTCTGCCGTTGCCAATGGAAACATTTGGCAGACGGGCAGGCAGAGCACCTCTACCTGCACTAATGGAGAGAGAGAGTAAGAGAGAGAGACAGTGAATCAAAGAGGAGAGAGAGGATGCCAAACTCGAAGCCTGGAGAAAGCACTCCATGGCTAAAATCCCAGGAAAGCATTTTATTTAGGCAACCGTTCAATGGCAATTACCATTTCCAGCCATTCAATACAATCGAGCATTCAAGTCTGTGATTTGTTGCCAATAAAAGCTGCTTACTCTATAACTAAATACTTCTATTTTAATGTGCTCTACCACAATAACAACACATGCGCACAAACACGCAAATCATACAAATGCTTGATCCCACTTCCAGCTTGAAATATTATCAATTAACTGCCCCTTTTCAACACTTTTAGTGTGGAAACGGGACTCCACTTTATGAGTGAAACATAAAATGCACATCTTCATTTTCCTATGGTTATGTAATATTGTTCAATTAATAAGAGATTGATTTATTCATAAATGAATGGTAAGGTATTTAAAAATAAAAAGAAAGGAATATCACTTATGATCAAATATCCACCAATGTTTTGGCACACAGTGCCTTTGTCAGGGCATGCAGTGTGGCATGCTGAAGGGAGTCTTTTTAAAGCATAGATGACAGGTGTACCTCATTAATGTAATTAGTGATGATTAGCAGAATAATTAGCAGTTAAAAAAAGATGATAAATAGTGATTCAGGAACAACATGGTGCTGTTTTGATAACTGGTAGTATATAACAAATTGTTTTAAATAGTAATTGCTTTGGTTATTCAGCCTAAAACAGTAAAACCATCCGACCTCTGAAACAAAGAATAGTGTCGAGACAGGACACTAACTATCCTGTAGCCACCCATTTCATATATGCTAACCATTCTATCTCATCTCTCAGATATACTGGAGTTGAAAAGGTGACGTCACCAAGGAACGGCGGAGATTCAATATCTTGTTACTTGACAGATGGATTAGATGTTGACTTCGATCTCCTTCATTACATTACATTACAGGCATTTAGCAGACGCTCTTATCCAGAGCGACTTACACAACTTTTTTACATAGCACTTTTACATTGTATCCATTTATACAGCTGGATATATACTGAAGCAATGCAGGTTAAGTACCTGCTCAGTACCAACGGCAGTGCCTTACCGGAATCGAACCTGCACCTTTGTTTACAAGCGCAGTTCTACCTGTGCTCATCGTCACTTCGACAAGTGAATGTGCTTTGATGCTTACCCATTCTATGAAAACTATATGTGTGAAATTTATCATGCTGAATACGTTCTCAAACCCCTACCTGTTTCCTTTTTTAATTACTAATTGTTCTCATCTACTAATCATCACTAATTGCGTTAATGAGTTACACTTGTCATCTAGGCTTTAAAAAGACTCTTCTCGGTGTACCACACTACACGCCCTGATGAAGGCATTGTGTGCTGAAACGATGATGAATATTTGGTAAATAAATGATGTTTTGGAATGTAAAGAGTGTGTGCCTTTCTTTTTAGCGAACAGAAAAAAAAAAACTCCACAATCAACTAAATTCCGCCTCATATCTTTCAGTTGTGAAGCAAACACTAGAAACCAAGCACTCAAACCAAACTATAAACAAATAAAACACGAGCGCGGAATATACCCTGAACATATGTGCAGTTATGTGCACATGGGACCTGTGTAATTTTTTAATTAAAATTTTTATTTTAATTTGCATTTTAGTTTCTGGTACAGGACCCTAACTGGGGAAGCGGAATAATTATGTGGATGCGGAGTGTTAACTAGATTAAACGATGGACAACAGGGTGGTACCGTACCAACAAGCGTCCAGCCAGAATGCATCCTCTGTCCAGCTAAAAGCAACAAGCCTGAGGACAAGCAGCTTTATAATATATTCTTTACATTTTTACACGCGCCGCTCAGGAAAGTAAAATGATCATAAATAGCATTGCATGAAAAAAACAAAAAACACAGCAGTTAACCGTCTCCTTTATTGGCTTTTCAGCAGTTCATAAAATGGCCTGGTGCGCCCTGCTGGATCTCTGCTCAAACCTCAATCATTAAGACGCATCACGTGCGTCGGAGGAGAACCCATGCGTGTCTGCCCTCTCGGAATCGATTGCGGAGGCACCAGCAAAGAGCGGTGACAGCATTGGCCATTTTGAACTGCCGAGGAAAAGGGGGAGAGAAAAACACTGAAAACAAAGGAACAAACATGGATCTCGAAGTGAAATAATCATTAAAAAAAAAAAACTAAATTCTCCCCAGATACATTATTGGATGTTTAAGATGAGACGACACAATAAACTTTTATTGCATGAGCTCCATAATATTTGGGACATATTTTTTTTATTTGGCTCTATACTCCAATATTTGACAATGTTTGATATTTATAATCAAACAATTCACACGTGGTTCACACAAAGTGCACATTCGCAGCTTTTGTTAAATGGTATTTGTATACATTTTGGGTTCACCATGTAGAAATAACAGCATTTTTTATAAATACCCCCCCCCCCCCCCCCATTTCAGGGCACCGTAATTCATTGCAAGAGAAGGCACACACAATCACACAAACAGCTGCACACACCATCACACACACACACACACGGAGAGACAGCGACAGCAGCACGCACATACACACGTTAGCTTTTCCGGAGGGAAATAAGAAGCGGGGGCAAACTGGGAAAAACAAAACAAAGCTAAACAAAAAAAATAAATACAAAAAATGAAAAAGGAGCCCAATCGAAAACGGTACTCGCAGTCAAGCAGCGAGACGGAGCTTCGTTTACTCTCAGCCCGTGCTCCTGTGCGGTCTCAGCTGCTTTCTAACCCCCGTGTTAGTCCCAGCACTGCCTCTGCCGTCACTGAATCACAGCTCCCTCTCAACTCCATCGTTGCTTTCCCTTTGAAAGCAGCTCTAATTATCTCACGAGAAACACGCACACAAAAGCACATAAAATCACCCTTCCAATGTGTGATTATAAGAAGCAGGAGCTTTATCAACGTTCAGTTAAGGGGTGAAGCTCTCAAACGCTGCCAGCCACTGACTCGCATGAACCAATCAGATGTCTGGGATTTTTCAAAGGGGAAAAACACAGCGGTTGGTTTGTTTTGGCGATTTGAGGATAACAGATCATAGCTCCCACAGTTTGGGGATTGTTTTTGAGTGTGTAAGACCCGTACTCTACCATTAACAGTATTTGAACTTCATGACACATGATGATGAGCACGGTGTGTAATGCCCTGCTTTATAAGGAACTGCAGTAACTATATACTAGCACTATGTGCCATAAAGATGACATTAGACTGCCATAAACATGATACCAGTTATGACATTATAGCTTGCCCCAGATGTCATTATGCTGACATAATGTGTACTTCCATAATTTTAAGACATTTTAAAAATATACTTTGTAGAATTTGCATCATATGTTATGACAGTGATATGATGCTTGTCATGAGCAGTTGGGACTAGTAATGACAGGTGTTATGTTGTGATTATGGAAGTGATATTTAGGCTTTATGGAATAGGTGGGTCAAATAAAGTGTTACTGGTAAGTGGTAATGTCAGAACCTTGTCGTTATCTTAAAATAAATCTTCCGTACATGTTGGTATGTGCTCTGTCCATTAACTTTGTAATGTTGACAAGCATTTACCTCAAAGAGAATCCTTCATTTGCACATAATCAGTGACCATAATCAGTTAATTAACCACCTTTCACTGTCTTCTCATGGATTTTCAATCGCTCAAAGGAGGTGTGATATTGAAGGAGGGGGAAAAACAACATAGTAAAGCAGCCTGTAACTTATTATTGGTGGGGGCGGGGGTTTAAAGGGAAGCCATCAGTGAGAGTCCTTGAGAAACTAGTGCTAACGGTTCCGTCGGACCTGTAGCACAGACAGGCTCGCTCTGTTTCCACGGTAACCGAGTGGTCAGATTACCCGAGAGCAGCTGGTCGGGAGCAGCGATGCCCACGATGACACGGAGCGGCACCTGTCATCACATGTGCGCGCGGTTTTTAATCGCATAATGACTCCGGTCATCTTGAAGAGAAAGACAGACAGAGAAAGAGTAAGAGAGAGAGAGAGAGAGAGAGAGAGAGAGAGTAAGACACACAGAGAGAGAGAGGTTCAGAATGCTCCTGGTAAATCTTAGCAGGAATGCTGAGAAGAACTGCAAGAGATTTTACCAAAAGGCCACTGAACCACATTTCAGAAGAAAATATAATTTATCCCCCCAAACCTCCCCAACCCAATAAAATGAAAAACAAATTTAAAGAAGGAAAAAAAATAGATCTATTTGAATCCCCCGGTCAGGAAGAGATAATTATTAAATAACAGAGATGTAACAGAACCCCGAGCAGTTGTTGTTTTGGTTTTTGAGAGGTTTTCAGAGAGGGGCCTGACTGTGTGTATGGGGGTGAGGGGGGGTCGAAGGCAGCTGCCTCCCCTGAACATGCACATGGATTCTCTCTCAGAGCCACTTTGAACAAATGTTTCTGTTAAGAGAGCATGCGTTTTCTAGAAAGCCTCCCGCAGAAACAAGCATCTATTTCAGACAGGCTGACATTTGGGGTGCCCCTCCGGTGCAGATATAATGACCCGCAGACGCCTGTTCACCTAAGTGAAGGAAATGAACTCAAGCGCATGAGTTTCAGCCCCGGGACATCCCAGCATGTGAATGAGAAAGAGACAATCTGCTGATCGCTAGCAATCGCTGCCATTAATCAGCACACGGAGAAGCAAGCAGCATTGTACTTATACAGACCCACACAGGCCTACACTCACACACGCACATTCACACACACACACACACACACACACCACACAGGCCGGCACATATTCACACACACACATTCACACACACACCACACAGGCCGGCACATATTCACACACACACATTCACACACACACACACACACACACGCCACACAGGCCGGCACATATTCACACACACACATTCACACACACACACACACACATTCACACACTCACACACGCACATTCACCCACACACACACACACACACACGCACACACGCACAAGCAAACACACATGCATGCACATGCAAACACACACACACTCACACACACATTCAAACACACACACACAAGCAAACATAAACACACACGCAAACACGTATACACACACACACACACACGTACATAAATGTACAAACAAACACACCCACACGTACACGTACGTCACAAACACTCACATGCATGTCTGGTGTATGGAAGTGAGCATGGAAAGAGAGGGATATTGAAGCAAAACTCAGAGTATTTGGCCACCAAGCGGCATGAATTGACAACCTGTTTGCTGGGGATTTCAAACGCAATTTATAATTCTTTTCCGGTGAGCTTATTTAGAACATTTGAGGAACATTCCAGTCAGATTCCTGTTTGGAGGTTTGATAACAATGACCTTATGATGAAAAAGTTCCAAGAATACAATAGCAGCATTAAGCTGCACTTGCAGCTGCACATTCCCTGGACTGGCGTCTGCGCAAATACTTGCGAGCTGCGGTGTGATGATAAGCAAAGGGTTGCATCGCGAGTTTCACAGGAAAGCAAGCGCTTGCCTGCGCTATCCTGAACCGATAGCAAAGCTCGCAGCAATGGGCGCTGATTGGGCATTGGAAATCTGAGGGAAAACAGGCTACAGTTCAATGTTGTGTAACAGTGGAAGCTAGGGAGTGACCATGAAGTGAAAACACACAAACAGACATAAAGGAGGCAAAGCGAGGCGCTGTGCCGTAAGCCAAGCTCGGCACGCAAGGCCGCTCGGAGACGAGGCCCGTCAGGAGATTTCAAAGGGCTGAATAGCATCTGATGAAGAGCGAGGGCCAGGTCGTATTGTTAAGAGCGCAGTCATCGGGCGCGTGAATAGGAGGGCCTGTTCACACCTGCCTGGGGGTGGGGGTGTGGCGAAGGGGGCGGTGGGGAGGGGGGGGGGGGGGTGTCAGAATTACAGTGTTCAAAAGGTAGAGGAGCCCCTCAGGGGGCTGAGCCCTCCTGCAGACCTGACTTTAGGGGGTGAGGGGTGACACATCGCTGTGCTGGAGGGTTGGAGGTGGGGGGTCGGGGGGGTGACACATCGCCATGGTGACTGCGGAGGATCTCTTTCCTCCAGAACAGCAGGACCACGCTGCGTTGTTTGCGGCCCTTCCTTCTGCTGATTGACGCCCCTCAGGGTGGGCGGGTGACTCACGGGTGTCTCCAGGCAACGGCGGCCGTGTGCTCAGGGCTGGCGGTGAGGAAATCCCCACCGCACTGCGCTCACCTGCACACACTGCTGACCTGACAGCCCACCTGAGTCATCTGAGCGGAGATCACAAACATAGACACACACGCTCACACGTACACACACACACACTCACGCGTACACAAATACGCACACACACACTCACACGTACGCATATACACACACACTCACACGTACGCATATACACACACACACTCACACGTACACATATACACACACTTACACGTTGACATATACACACACACACTCACACGTACACAAATACACACACACCGGCTTGGGTGGCCAGCGGCAGAAGCTGAAGGAAGGAGATTGCAGGCATCCCTACATGCAATGGCTCGCTTAGCAGACTGCACTAGACGCATCACAACACCCTGCTGGCAGTACAGCTGGCCAACCCACGTACACACACACACACACTCACACATACACATATACACCCACACTAACATGTACACACACGCACACACACATAAACAAACACGTACATGCACATGCACACACAAGACAAATTTCTCAAACGTACGCATACACACACTTACACGTAGACATATGCACACACACACTCACACGTACACACACACGCTCACACGTACACATGTATACACACACACACACACACACTCACAAATACACATATACACCCACACTAACACACATGCACGCACGCACACACACACGTACATACACATGCACACACAAGACAAATTTCTCAAATTGCTTTGAAATCACCAACATGTTTTTATTCCTCAGTAACAAGTCCTCACTTTGAAAAATAAAGTCACCTGATTTGCCCTGGATTCTCTCCAAGGTGGTACTGCCATTCAGTTTTACTTGAAACATGCTGAATTTAGCCCTGTTTTTTGTAACCTCATATGCCAGTCATGATTAAAGTTAGCTCAGCTTCTTAGCTGACCAATTGTTGTGCTGGGGCACCACTGCAATTGCATGGTGTTCTCAGCACCGGCTCCTGTTTTACTGAATGCAATTCATATTCTTAAAAAGCTGAATAGAAAAAGGCTATTTAAAACCTGAACAGAAATTGATTTGGAATACTCCAGCATTTTCAAAGCACTAAGCAGCGCACCAGTAACTGTTTTAAACAGAAAGAAGAATAATTCTTATGCCTGAGTTCTGAGCGGCAGAGGAGTCTAAGCAGCGGCTGAAGTCATACTCTGTAACCATAAATGTGACAATGCCGCTGTTAAGCCATTCTTCACAGCCCGTGTCTGTGTAAGAGAGTCCGCTCTAAGAGATTATATTTCATATCTATAGGAGCTCCTGTCAGAGATCTATCGCCCTCCAGCCTCGGGCGTGTGTCTCAGAGACACTGGAAGCAGAAAACACCACCATCCCAACCGACCAATATAGCCAGAGCTACAAACATTGCATTTAGGCCCCTCTCGTTTTTTTTTTTGTTTGTTTTTTTGCTTGTTTATTAATGTATTTAAGGTAACATTGTTAAAACTTTTGCTGTTGATGTATGATCCCCATTTGGGGGTCTTTTTAGTAAATCTTTTAAAAGATTGATAGATCGATTATTCAATTATTAAAATGCAACAGAATCACACATATCTCAGAAGATATATGCTGTATGCACTGCCGTAGTGCAATCTCTTTGGGATCCCTTTAAGCCCCCCCCACACACACACACGCACACACACATATACTGTATATACATACAGTGAGCTCCATAATGTTTGGGATTTCTTTTTTCTTGATTTGTGTTGGTACTCTGTGATTTGTAATTCCCATGAGGTCAAAGTGCACATTTTTGCCTTTTATTTAAGGGTATTTTTTTTTTACAATTTGGTTTCACCATGTAGACATTTTATATATAGTGCCCTCCTCTAACAGGTCCATTCTCTCCTCCCATACCCAAAATTTTATGGATGCCGCATTCCTCTTGTTTTACCAGTGCAATCCTCATTTTTTTCAAATTAGTAAATATGGAAAAATGGTATTTGTTCAGAAAAATGCATTTTACAATGTGATTGGTTTAGCTATTTATATTGTGCACTGCTATAGGCTTTGCTACTTACACAGCCACTTTCATTGTACACTGGTATAGGCTTTGCTACTTCCTCAGCTGCTTACATTGTGCACTGCTATTGGCTTTGCTATTAACTCAGCTACTTTCATTGTGCACTGATAGGCTTTGCTACTTACACAGCCACTTACATTGTGCAATGCGATTGGCTTTGCTACTTACACAGCCATTTACATTGTGCAATGCGATTGGCTTTGCTACTTCCTCAGCTACTTACTCAGCTACTTTCATTGTGCAAGGACATTGGTTTTGTGATTTGCTGATTCATGAATTACAATGGACTTACAACCTTGGAGTTACAAGCACAGTTCTCTAACCATTATGCTGCATTGCTACCTTGCCACATGCTGTCATCACACTTTCTTTAAAAAAAAACTTTTATCTGGGTTTTTTTTCTCTCACATGAAAGCACAAACCTTTAGCTAGAAGCAAATCACATTCAAAATAAATTGATTTCAATCAGAAGCAAATCAAGTACTCCCACACAAAAAAAGTTAAATCATTTGCCCCTGACTGGGTTCCAGCGTACTCAGAGTCTGATAGCCCTCACTGGGAATGCAAGCCGGCAGCCTGCGGTTTCCGATGGGGTTCATTTCGGGACAGCTCAGTTCCAGCCTCGAGCTCCGCACTTTTCCATCAAGAGAAATGCAGAATGCTGGCACTCGCTGAGCTGAGCGGATGAGCCCTTCACCGCCATCGTACAGACAGGATGGGCTGAGCAGATGAAGCAAAAGGCAGACTTCCTCCGTGTGATGTATCCAGGTCAACCCCGAAGCATGTTTTTATAATAAATGATAAAATATGGGACGCGACTCAAAATCGATCAGTTATTTTCATTGTTCATATTCATTGGCTGGTATATTTTGAAGAAGATGATGTGTGATATGTGACCAACATTATAAAAACCTTTAAAGCAACAATATGTTATTTTATAGTTATATATAGGAGTCTAACAACAGAGTAAGTTTTGTTCATACACCAAAATGTGCTCAAATAGGCATATTTCACT
Organism: Anguilla rostrata; assembly: GCF_018555375.3. Lineage (NCBI taxonomy): Eukaryota > Metazoa > Chordata > Actinopteri > Anguilliformes > Anguillidae > Anguilla > Anguilla rostrata. Next base: position 27,354,663 of record NC_057939.1, on the reverse strand, counting down.
TAGCAAGTGGTGTCATGGTTTATTAAACTAAATGATATGGTAGAGCAGACTGGTAGATATTGAATGAAGCTGATTGCTTTGTACTCCAGGTTCTTGTAAGAGCTGCAAAATTTTGTGAGAGTTCTGCTCAAAACTAAGAAGAGAAGCCATTAATCATAGCTGCTGTAATACATTCAGCACCCTTCCCACGTATAAAGCAGCAATTAGTGCCACTCCGATAGGACAGAGAACGCCCTGGGCGTCGAGAGGAGCGGAGAACGGTGACGCCACGACGACAGTGCACACTCCTGCAACGTAAGCACAAATCTACAGCAAAGGCGTCAAACCGCGGTCACACGCTATTTGGCCTGTTGACATTACAAATGACAATCCGTCAGAAGGCAAAGCATGAGGAACCGAGCGTCTGCCCTTTCGATCCAGGGGGAATCTGTCACTCTGATTGGCTGGTATCTGCCGCTTTGATTGGCTGGATGCCACTCATGTACATAACAAAGCTACTGGGTGGCAGTGTTGCATAATTGGTAGGGAATTGGGCTCATAACCCAAAGGTAACAGGTTTAGTTCTGAAGTAGGACCTGCAGTTGTACCGTTGATCAAGGTACTTAACCTGAACTGCTTCTGTGTCCAGCTCGATAAAATAGATACTATGTAAAAAGACCAAAAACGGTCTTGTAAGTTACTCCGAATAGTGTATCTCCTAAATGCCAGTAATGTTGTAAGGGAAAGTTTTGGAGCATTTGTTTTTTCATGTTTTTTTTTGTCAATAGCTTTGCAAACAGGTCCCTTTCACAATGAATAACAGATGTGCAGTTACTCACACATGAATTCAAAATCCCTGGGAAATGTCAATGGAACTTGTTATTAACTACATAATCTTATGAATGCGCAGAATTAAGCTCTGAATTAATTAATTCATCAGCTCCACTGTAAATGCACATTGCCCAAAAGAGTAGGAAGAATGGAAAACAATTCAATGAAATTTTGGCAACTTGTGAACAATTTGCAAATAACACTACGTGAGATGAAGCTTGTCTTCTGAAATGGAATCTGTAACGCATTTCTTCAAAGGTGCATGGGATTTGCAGTCAGTGTACTAAGAGCATAAAATGATTCTACAAATGAGTTTCAGAGAAATCTTTATATTTCTGATTCTTTTTGCTTCAGATATCTTTCTGACCTCAGTTTTTGTTTAAAAGAAAATCTGTAGCATCCGGCAGGGTGGGGAACATTCACACATGCTCCCATGCTGATGAAAGACTCCATAGATCATTGGAGAAGGTGACACATCACTCTGTCAGAGCTGCAGATGCTGCTGCGACTCTCCTGCAGGTGTGATGTATGAGGGAATGGGGGGGGGGGGGTAGGGGGGGCAGGGGGTTAGGGGGAGGTATAGGTGTTTCAGGTAATGATGGATAGTACACACAGACAATAGCTCTGTGGGGGGCGGGGCTGAAACCTGGATCAAAGGACCCCGAAAACGATATTTCCACAGAAAAGGTGTCACAGGGGTCCATGGAATCTTTATATAAAACAAAACATTTTTTTCTTTTTCATTTGACTGTAGATTTAACATTTTATGTGAATAGCAACAGAAAAACCACTTTTTCCTTTTCTTTTTTTTTTTAGAAGGGGGAGGCTTACAAATGACAAAAGTAACACCTTACTTACTTTTTTCTGAACTGATATGATTTGGACATGCAATGATGCTGAATTACATAAACACATTTTTTGGAAGCCATATTTTAAATTTCATTGCAGCCACACTGACCATCAATATTTATATAGTGCATGATGTAATTAGGTCTAATTTGTGGTACAATTTATTTTTTTGTTATACCACTACTGAGGATTAATCATAGATCAAATATTTTCAATACCTTTTAGGAATTTAAACTTGATGCTGACACTGGTTTTGGAAACTGACAGCCTAATTGAAACCTGATTAATTTGTCTCCTTAAGTAATTGCACCATCTACTGAAAGATCACTTCTACGTGAGACATGAGTTGGTAGCTAATGTACTTTTGAAATAGAGTGCAAGTTTAAATTAAGCCACACTTCAGTGTTCATAGATGAAAAAATGATTTAAAGTGAAAATGATTTGTTCTAGAGGCAGTTCTTGGTTGTTCTCCAGTGAAAATATCACTGCGTCACTGGGGGTGGAATAATCAAACACTACAATCCTAATGCTCAATGTAGCCTTGTATTTTGCATCCTCTGTTGCTTTTGATTTGGAAATTGTTAGCAAAAAATAAATAAAAGGAGCTGTAGAACCTCTATCGGCCACTCAGTGAGGACAGATGTGGAAAAATGGTCAGGCCCTTTTATAAAAACAGGACAGAGGAACCCACCCTGCATATCTGTGATTTACGGCCCTGCCGGGTGAGTCTTCTCTGTTCACTGTAGGCCCTGGCTGGAGTTGATAAGATTGCATCATAATGGTCCCCTGGTCATATGATCCATTCCCCCTTGTGTTTGCCATGGAAGAGGGGGAGGGATTCAGGAAGAGATGGGAGGGGAGGGGTGTGGGAGATAATATATTTCTCTATTTTCCTTCATGTATTTATTCTCTCCATCTTTTTTGTCTATGTCTATTATTTAGTAAATAAGAGTGCATATATGTGGAGCACTAAGTGCTTTTTAAACTAAGTCGTCTTATTTATTCATTTATAAATTAATTTGCTTAATTATATGACATGTGGTATTTCAGGAGAGTAGAGGGAAGACTGAGAGAGGGGTTGAATAAGAGATGGAGGTTTCATCCCCACACAAGCAATGGGAAAAACACATTACCACAGGACGAGGTGGAGTGGGAGGAGTAAGATTATGGGGTATTGGGGGGGGGGGGGGGGGGGGTTGGAAGAGATGTGGTGAATGATTATAAAAGGACCCTTGTTGCCCTGGCTTCAGGACTTAGTGAAATATGTGTTTAATTACAGACATCCACAAGGAGGACATGAAGGGGAAGAGTTGTTTGATGCTGTCTTCCGGGTGGAAAGTACCCACCCTCCACAGCGAAACAGGCCAAACACATTAGTGTTCTGGAGGGTCACCCTGGACCCCCCGACCCCCCCCCGACAAGCTCCCCCCTGCTCTACTACATCCCCCCCCCCCCCGACAAGCTCCCCCCGCTCTACTACCCCCCGCCCCGCCAGCACAACTACCCTCTCACCAATGCCACTACCAGCTCCCAGCTCTACATCTCCCCCAGTGCTATTACCCCCTCCCAGCTCTACTACCCCCCAGCTCTACTACCCCCTCCCAACTCTACTACCCCTTCCAGTGTTACTACCCACTCCCAGCTCCACTACCCTCTCTCAACTCTAATACCCTCTAGAGCTTCTACCCCTCCCAGTTCTACTACCCCCCAGTTCTGCTACCCCCTCCCAGCTCTACTACCCCTTCCAGTGTTACTACCCCCTCCTAGCTCTACTAGCCTCTCTCAGCTCTAGTCCCCTCTAGATCTTCTACCGCCTCCCTGTTCTACTACCCCCTCCCAGTGCTAATACCCTCTCCCAGCTCTACTCCCCCCCAGTTCTACAACACCCTCCCAGCTCTTTTACTCCTTCGAGTGTTACTACCTCCTCTCAGCTCTACTAGCCTCTCTAAACTCTAGTAGCCTCTATAGCTTCTACCCCCTCCCAGTTCTACTACCCTCTCCCAGCTCTTCTACCCTTCCAGTGTTACTACCCCCTCCCAGCTGGACTATTCCCTCTCAGTTCTACTACCCTCTAGAGCTACTATCCCCTCCCAGCACGACTACCCCCTCCCAGCTCTACTACCCCTTTCAGTGTTACTACCCCCTCTCAGCACTACTACCCCTCTCAGCACCGGTACCCCCTCCCAGCATTACTTTCTCCCCCTTTCCCTCAGACCTGGGTCTGGAGTGTATTTGAACACCTTTAAGTCTGCTCTTTCAGATGTTGCTAGAAACTTGAAAACACCCCCTGAAATTTTTTTAAAGGGTTAATATTTGCTAACTAACCAAAATTGTATACATACAGCTGTATTAAGATCAAATTTGGTTCAGATTTTTTATGAGAATAGTTGCTTTTAATATTGTCATTAATCTGCAGGAATTTTACTGCTGTCTTATTGGTTACGTTGTTTAATATAATTATTTTATGCAGGAAAACTCCTGTTTCCTTTTTAACTGCACTACTTTACGAACAATGCTTCTTTGCTTTTTTTTTGGGGGGGGGGGGGGTGGGTTTATTTGACTATATTCTAATTTGCAGTATAGTGTGCCAAATATGCTCTTACCGGTTTGTTTCACTCATTAATGGATTCAACTGATACGTATGGTGTTACTATGCTTTGATGAATCAGGAAGGAATGAGTTAACCGTTGATTCAGGGAAAAAAAAGAAACCCTTCCATATAACAGACCTGGAGAACTGCACTTGAAACAAGTCATCGTGTTGTATAATCCTTCAGCAATTCTTACATGGTTTGACCGTGTTGAATGGCGTGCCCCAGGGGCCTGTCCTCGGAACCCAACTTTTTTTACTCAGTGAGGATTAAGTGATGGGCAGCAGCTGAGAGGGACATACATCAAGAAGCGCTGTCACCCCGGAGTCCTATTCCATCCTTCGTGTTAAAAAAGTATAAGTATATGAAAGCATAAGCTCTTGGGCACTGTTATCAGTTTATAAGATATCAAAGGTATCATATCCTCTTGGCAACAAAGGCAGCACACACTTCAGAAGACCTAAAGAAGTGTGAAAATGGCGATACTAGTAAATCTGAAGGGCTGAAAAAGAAGGTGCCATTGCGGAACTCCAGGATTGCAGGACACATTACAGTCACCCAAGGGCATGTGTCTTCTCTGTTTTCCAACAGCCCTGCAGTTACACCTGTGCCCTTTAGAAAGCAGCATTCTTATAGCGTTAACATATTTGCAGGTTTTATTCTATTGTCAGTCTGTAGGACTGAAACGTTCTACTTGACTGCATATAAAGTCAGCAGAAAAATGATGTCATGACAGTATTCATGTTTTAGGAATTTAGGAAATGCTCTTATCTGGAGGTACTTCCACATCTTACTTTTTTAAATTTTTTAATTAAAATTTTTTTTTTTTTACATAAAATCCATTTATACTGCTAAACATGTACTGAAACAGTTCAGGTTAAGTACCTTGCTCAAAGGTACCAAAGCAGTGCACTACCCAGGAATCTAACCTGCAACCTTTGTAAGCCCAGAACCACACAATTGTTTTTCTATTTTTTCTTGTATTGTAAGAGGTTGGGAATTTTCTCCAATTTTTTTTGCAACAACTGCATTACAAGTAAGAGATTTTAAAAAATGATGTAGCAAGAATTTAACTTGAAGCTCTTTCCTTGCAGACCTCTACAATGCTTCTAGCGCCAAACAAGTTGAACACTGTAATGCCTGGGCGGACTGCCCATGAAGTGATGAATTATGCAGTTTGTAATATAATATTCAACCCAAGTATGTGCTGGGCAGCTCAGAGACGGCAGACCAAAAGGCAACCAGCAGGTGGCAGTACCTGCAATATGAGATAGGTCTGTGAATACAGCAGCGTACCCAAATTAATTTTTTTATTAAAAAGGGACAAAGACGTGTTCGAAAAAAAAAAAATGCTGGCGGCATATAACAGGTTTTGGTAGTGAGAAAGTATAACTACGTCACCAAGGATTTACAGTAAGATGAGTATCTACAATGATGATGTTTTTTCTTGCTGTCGGAACTTCACAGGGAGAACTGATTAGGAAAAGACCAATAGGAAGTCGAACAGAAAGAAATTCCATAGAATAGCATGGATGTTTACGCGCAGTGGGCTGAGCTCTCTGAGGACATTCTTGACTGGCCTTTGGCATGGCTGCCAAAGAGTATGACATACTGCTAACATCACATTTCAGGTTGACACTACTGGAGAAATCCAAAGCTCAGGATGGCTGGTAATGCAAGGGTGTGTGGCTAATGAGTGCTATGGGATCAAGTGAGGATTGCACACATTCTGTTTGCCCTCTGCCAAATTCCACATCAATAGGCAACATCCTTGGTGCTGAATCCATTAGCTTTCACAGAACCCCATACGGACATCATGTTGCCTATCAACAGATCCTTTGTTTATTAAAAGTGTAAGCCTGACGTATTCAAGCCTAAAAAATAAAATAAATAACAGCTGTTTTTCAGTATAAATAATCAGTTATCATTAGCCCAGTTTAGGACATTCCAACAAGCAACCCATTTCCAACCCCACCTCCCCCCCTCCCCAAAACAAAACAAAAAAAAGTTTTAGCTTTGCAGATGTGCACCCAAGAAACATGTTTTGGACACTTCCCTTGGATCTCCCAATCCAAATAGCATTAATGTTTTAAATCCTTGGTCCTGAAGCACAAATTATACCATTATAATTGATGAAATTATGAAATCTTGTGCATTGACTCCCACAGGTTGCCAGTGACTATTTCTTAAATGGGACAACACACTCGATAAATCTAGCCAGCTAATTTGTACAAAAACTCTTACCCCATTTTTCTTGAAAAACAGTCTCTTGGGATTCACGTAAAAGGTATTACAGATCAATAATTGATGCGTGCACATTTTCATTTCAGCTGTCTGTAGAATTTTAAAACAGCAGGGATTCACTTTCGCAATGGAAAAAATGGCAGCAAAAAGCATGATTTTCTGGCACCATTATTAATTTAGGGCCCGAACATAAATCTGTTCTGCAGCTGGAAACCACAGTGGTCTCATAATCTGCTGAAAATGACCAACTCAGAGAAATCCAAGCTTTGGTCTCCGGTGAAGTCACTGGACCACCTCTTATGCATATCATCCCAGACACGACAAGTAGCTCTAATCCATCTCAGACTGAGACAAAGTTTGCATGTGAACGATTCCCTGTATATAGTTACACATGCAGCCAGCAACTATAGGGACAAAAATAAACAACAACACCAAAAATCAACACTTAAGATCTTCCTTGTGTTATGAATGATTAGGCTTAATGAAACCCAAGAAACCCAAAGTAGGCAGAGTTAACAAGCTATGCATAACAATCTATGCATAACAATCATTTTTCTATGCACATCATCAAGTTAGTGACTGACAGCACTTTGTAAGTCCACCCAGAATAACCACATTCTCCCAGCATGCACTGTGCCGATGCAGACCAAACGCAAGCTGAAAATGAAAGAACGTATCAAAATTTTTTAATTTTTTATTTTTTAAATAGTTCCTTAATCAGTCATCTTTGTGCTCAGGGAAGACCTCAGACCTGCCCTGGATGGATCCTCTCACAAGCTGCAGTTAATGTTTATGGTTTGGGAGTTTATAATGCTGCGCATTCCTCTGAACGACCAGAAGGCAAACAATTTAATAAGTGAAATGAGTTTTCCAAACAGTTAACCAACCAGAAAAGAACGCAATTTGATTTCATGCTCAGAGACAGTGCTTCACACTTCATGAAAATTGTTTTTTTTTATGATTAATTTTTTTTAAAACAAAAAGCACATGCTTTTATTTTACGCATTCAGTGAAATTCCTTGAACAGAGCAGTTATGTAACAAACTGCAGAAGCTTTTCCATTATTATTTATTCATTTCAAATCTTTGCCTAGGAAAAAGGGGCACTGTGCTTCAAACAAATTCATGGTCAGCTTCCAAATGAGGTAATGGCCCAGCCTCAGGGCTTGCTGCCTCTTGCCCTGGTGTTGGCTTTCACAGATTGCTCCGGCAGCACTGCTGGTTACCCACACTGCCCTGGGCTCAACAGGAGAGTAAGATGTGCACAGGGACTTTGGGCTGGGTTCAGTATTAGTCATCTGCCCTCCAGTCCCAGCTGATGGGGTCCAGGGCTCATGAGAAAAATACCGCAGTCGCAGTTTATAAACTAAGACAGTGTTGTGTTCACTGTCCGTTTGCAGAGCACGGTTGCTATGGCTGCTGATAGGGTGACTGCATATGGCGTGACACCGATTCTTAAAAATGTCACTCGCTGCTCCTGGATATTCCAGAGGGTACACTGAGGTACACCCAAAACCCCTACCAAATACTGCATCTCAACGGCTTTGGTGAGACAGGAGGCCATAATGCTCAAATCAAAATGTTCCAAACATAGCACTCTGCCTGTGGAAAGCCAGTAAAAGAACAGTCATTTATGGCCAAAAGCCAGACAGTGTCATACATTTACATTTTTGGCACTTAGCGGGTGCTCCTATATAATTTAATCGATACATCTCAAGAACTTAGACATTAAGGCATTGGTGCTCTAAAGTGCTAATTACATACATGCTAATTACAGAGTTAAAGAAAACCCAGGCAACACCTTGGTCATGAAGCCAGTGAAGCAATGAGGGAGAGGGAAAGAGGCACAAAGAGTGATAGAAAGAGAGAGAGAGATGGGGAGGGACAAAGAAAGGTAGAGTGTGAGAGAGACAGATAAATAGCTCCACCGCTTTCCAGTGGAGACGTGAATGTGCTGCTCCTGAGAAATTCTGTTTGATGGCCCAGGGATCTGCAGGGTGACGTGTCTGTCTGTCTGTCTGTCTCTCTCTCTCTCTCTCACTCTCTCTCTCTCTCTCTCAAAAGCCGATGGTCGGGCTCACTTGGAAGACTCAGGCTGTGGTCGGAGGAAGGGAACCATGGTGCCATGTTAAAAAGTGCGTGAGCAGCCGCACATCCCCCTCGTATCTCCCTATACGGCATCCAGCTGCCACTTTGGCTTTGTTACCGCTACCGCTTACCGCCAAGTTTAGTGGCATAATTATGACTGCCGTGTAGACCAGGGGGCTCTCAAACTCGGTCCCGCATCACAGGACCGCTAATCTGTCAGATCAACTAATGCTTTCCTTTATGTGCAATATGGCCAATGATTATGAAAGAAAGAGGCTTTTAACTTATTATATTACTGATTGACAGGTTAAATTACTGTGCTTCTACTTTGCGCAAAGTGTGGACATACACCTGGTCACTTAAATGAAACTCTTTGTGGTAAATGAAGAGTTCAAAGCAAAACCAAATGGCACTGAGCCAAAACCTGTACCATGTTTAGAGGAACAATGGCAGAAGTAATTAAGCATATGTTTGCAGCAGCATTAATTAATCAAGAGATTGGCTGCAACAAAACCAGCATATGCAGTCGTCTGCCTGGTCTGAGTCAACAGAGAGCATATTTCAGTCCTATAATTGTATTATGTTTCCAACAAAAACACAATCACGAGCAATCTCTGGCAGCAAAATACTATTAATGCAACCTGCTGTCAATACTCCTACTACTACTTGTGATTATTAATAACAACAATAATAATGTATATTAATAAATGATGGCAGGTATGTAAAGTAATTGACTGTTAGACTATAAAGCAATCCTACTTCCTCATGTGGAATTTCTGAGGAGAAGAAGTATTGGGCTCCCGCAATCATAATGCTTTAGACACATATTACATAGTTTTAGCGCCCTCTTGTGGTTCCCTGCTATTCCAATGTTCTGAAGAAAAGGTTTTGGAATAGACTCAACTTGCAAAGCAGTTTTCTGAAAATTTTCTGTTTTTCAAATAAACAATGCAAATAAATAGTATAGTGCAATAGGAACAATGACTTGAAAGCAAGTGTGTGTGTGTGTGTGGCTGGCAGTCAAGGGATCAGCCCCAGCATACCTCCACAAGATATTCAAACCCTACATGCCAGCCAGATCCCTCCGTTCTGCTACCTCAGGACGCCTAGCACCTCCCCCTCTTCGCACCTGCACTTCCAGAACACGTCTCCTGTATGTTCTGGCCCCACGATGGTGGAATGACCTCCCTGTGGAGGTCAGAACAGCTGAGACTGTGACCCATTTCAAACGACGACTGAAGACCCACCTCTTCAGGCTGCACCTCTCCCCATCCCTCCCTTCCCCCCTGTAAATGACTAAACTTAGGGTTGTAACTAGGCAGCTGTTTCATAGGTGACTTAGGCGCATCAACTGTCTTAACGACTACTTGTATTTTTATTTATTTTTATTTTTCCATAGATTGCGTTGTTGCCGTTCTCGTTGTTAGTGTTAATCAGTTTAACCATCAGGGTCCAAGTTGAACTATGCGGTTGTTCCCTGTACTTGGACCGGTACTTCTCTCTAGGGGTTTCGTCATACTTGTTCCTGGTTATGGTTATACACTTTGTTGTACGTTGCTCTGGATAAGAGCGTCTGCCAAATGCCTGTAATGTAATGTAATGTAATGTGTGAGAGAGAGAGAGAGAGAGAGAGAGAGAGCTACTTTTGAAGAAACTGAAAGACACATGCGTATCCTGTGGAGCAGTTGAAGGAAATTGGTCAGGTTAGGGATCGGATTAAAAAGTAATCCATGCTACTGAGTTACAACCGAGTGGAGAGAAGCACGGAAAGTTGGCGGGCGTGAGACATGGTGCAGGCTCTGAGAGAACAGAGGCCTCTTCCAGAGTGTGGGAGGGAGGGGTCCAGCAGGACCATTTAAATCCAAGGCATGTTAAACTAATCAGGACAAGCTGCAGACCCCCTCTTAGTACTAGCTCTCGGCCACTAGTACACCAGCTTCCTGAAAGACGGGCTTGTAATTTAGCCCACTCCCTCCGATGGAGCTCACAAGAAACTTTTCTGTTACAGACTTCAAAAAAAGAAGCCAGTTACCCAGCAGATTTGGATTTTTTTTTTTAGTCTTTGTTTTTTGCCCAATTTGTATATCAGTCCTACTCCTGTGTGTGGGGAGGGGGTCACTGAGTGTCTGTCAAAGTGAAAGACATCCCCAGCACTCTGTCAATCCCTCTGTGAAATACATTTGCAAAAAAAAACTTGAATACATTAATATTAAAAACGAAGAAAATCACAACTGATGTTTTATTAGCCGTTCATCTGCCTGACTCCCCCGGGCTGTGCTTTTTGGGGAAACGTGATGACAGTGAAAGTTCTGGAAAGGGAGGAGGGGTCTGTTCTGCATTACACTGCTGCTCTGTGCACTGGCTGACTGACAGGTCTGATCTCTGCGGGTGTATTGCTGGGATTACCCTTTACAGTACGCTGACAGGCTTTATGGATCTGGGCTGCGTGGCTTGCGTGTGGACACATTTTGGGGTTTTTTTTTTTCCTTTTTAAAGGGACCAAAAGTCCAAAGTGGGTGGCCCCAGGGAACCAGGTGAGTTAAGATTATTGTGTAGTTGTCAATCCCAGCAGACCCTGCAGCTCTCCAGGATTAGGGTTGGGGACCCCAGAATATCCTGTGGCCCTCCAGTACTAGGTTTGGGGACCCCATAAGATCCTGCGCCTCCTCAAGACCAGCGATAGAGGCTCCAGCAGACCCTGCAGCTCTCCAGGACCTGGGTTAGTTTCTTCCACCCCCCGGGGAGGAAGGAGATCAGTCAGCAGGGTTTCCACATCTCATTGGTCCACAAGAAGCCTGCAGTCTGCTTGCCCCAGCTGCATAGCTTCAGAGCTGCACAGCCCTGCACTGTCTGCCTTTGAGGTTTTTCGATCTTCATCTTCCTGGAAAGGATGGGATGCATTGCATCACTCTGTAAATGGACCAAATACCCGCCAAATGTTGAGAGGTGTGGAGGAGTCCGTGTGGAGGAGCCCAAGGGATCCCCTATGTGAGACAGGCTGTCCCAGGCCAGCGGGGAAGTGGTTCCCCCCCAACCGCAAGAGCCGCCAGAGATGACAGCGGCTGTCAGTTACAGTGGCGACTCGACGCCGGGATGGCTTGGATTAAACTTCTGGCAAAAAGCAGCATTGCTGTACTCGTTTCATGAGTTATATTGTATTGTATCTCTGTTTCATTTACAGCAAAGTGAAATGAACAGGGTGAGCCATGGTCAGGCCATGTCACCACCTACAGGCCTGGATTGTTACTGAATCTCAGCCAACACTAAATAATGGTGTACTGAGATCAATCTAAAAGCACATTTTGCTATCGTCTTATTTTAGTTTAGTATGTCAACAGAACAGTGCTTACAATGGTGATTCATTATTCGGCGTTACCAAGTCATTTTTGTTTTACTCTACTGCAGAAAGAGTTCTGTGTCTGCACCATTCCTCACAGAGCAATATTTATCAGCACTGTTCCGATAAGAGTGTTGGCCAACGTGAAGGCAAGTGAGATGTAAAAGGTAACTCCAGGACGGTTTCTGATAAGCGCGCTAATGCAGAAGTCAAACTGCATATAGGCAACGTGCCTGGGAGCAGGTGCTAAGTGTACACTGAGTGAAAGGCCCGTTTTGGGCCAATAGATAGGAGCACCCACATAAACACTGAAGATAAGCGCTTTCTCCCCTGAATACAGCTCTACGTCCCCTTGAAAAATATGTTTGGCAATCAAAGGCCTTTCAAGAGGAAATTTATCCCACGCTCAGGAGAGGGTCAGGGCCAGAACAATCTGTGAACTTAGGGTGGGGGAAAGGGGGAGAAGTCCACGGTTATGAAGTAGGTAATTATGATCTATGATAATTGCAAAAAATCTGCACACAGACTGGCCCTCCAGCACCTCAGTTTTACATATTTAAATATTATTATACATATTGGTTTGAAGCAAAGATCTAGCCAGACTGTCATTCTTGGGAGGGGGCTATATTATGATGTTACATTTGATAAAAATATTTTTACAACATATTTCATGACAGAAGTTAGGGTATATAATTATAAAAAAAACTGCTTCCTACCTCAGAAAACCAAAGCTGGCGGGACAATATTGGTGCAGAAGACATCCAGAACCTTCTCAGCTTTCACCTCAGTGTCCCTGAGCTCTGATAGCAGTCAAACCACTGCGTCTGTCCACCTCCCTCTGAGAGATTTCTCTGAATGGATTTCAGCCTTGAACAACCTCTCTGTCCATGGATGGTACTAACAGGGAACATTGAAAAAAACCAAAGACGTTTTTAGACACTTCATTTCAGGAATTGTAAACTTCAAAGACTAAGCTGCTTCTGATAGTGGTGTTGTTGGGCCAGTAGGGGGCATTCTCCCCTCTGACCAACTATCAATTTCCCAGTGCAGAGAGGAGTGTCACTTTGTCGCAGAAGACATCATCTTTCTAATGAGACTTTAAACAGAGATCATGACTCACTATGTCATTTAGTTATCCAGGGTCTTGGCAAATACTCCAAAGAGTCACAAACTCTGAGACTACAACTCCCATGATGCTCTCTGGGAAATATGTTGCCCTTTCTGGGTCCTATGGTGTAAATCGATTTCCAATCATACAGTACCTGGGATGACATTGGTGGTGGTTGACAGGCATGCACGGCATTTCAAATGCGTGCATTAGAAATGTATTTTTAAATTGTATGCATTTCATACACAACATGGGATTCTTTTTTGGGTGTGTGTATAGCTCTGTGCCACCAGCAAAGCAGACCCATGCCACTGCCATTTTTATTATAGTTTATAGATGATTATATTGACTTTCATAAACATAAAGCAAACTAACAAATATTTATCTTCAACCGGCAAGCCAGCTTCATGCTGAAGTACCACATTCTGGAAATAACTGGTAGTAAATCCAGTTGCTTACTCTAGGGGGCGATGTCCCCATTAAAAAGTAAAGAGTGAGAGGCAGAAGAAACTAAACTGGCTTCAGTACTCAAACCTAAAAAAATGAAGGAAAAGAATAATGGTATGAATAATATATTTCCAGAATGTCTTCCCCTTTAAGATATCACTTTAAACATTAAAAGATAAAAGAGTACTGAAATGGCTTAAGAAGAAAATACCCCGTAATTTGAATGCATACGTATTGGCAGGCATGGATTAGAATCAACCATGGCCTCTTCACAGACTCACCCATTAGAAAAATACAGTTTAACATTTTACAGTTTATTCATTTGGCAAATGCTTTTAGCCAAAGCAAAAGTACATTTAACATGGTAGGCAAACACCACTAGTGCTACAAAACTGCTATGTTTTAAGTAGCACCCTAAATGTGCACTGGTCCATTCCACGGAAAAATGGCATTCAAAAAATAAAATAAAAAGAATCTGTAAGGTATAAGCATATAATCACATGTCAAAAATAAATATAACTAAGGTTGTAAACATTTTTATTAATTACTTGGGAAAAACTGCAACAAATCAAACCCCAGCAAGTTTATTGACTTGTCTGATCTAGATTATCAAACGTGTCACATATGTCCATGGCACATGACATCATTGCCACATTCCAGGTATCTACACAGTGATGCTGAGGAATGTAACACATCTCAGAGAAATTGGCAATAATAATAATAATAATAATAATGTAATCTCCCCACTTTAGAAACACTCAGACAGACATCTCAATTTCAAGCTAATTCAAGGCTTTACAACAAACAGAAAAACAACGTGGTTAATTTGTGTTTTACATTAAAAACATCCTGCTAGTTACAGGCTTAACATAATCGGTTTACTTTCCTAGCAGGACGGAAAGCCGCGTAGGATAGGCTACTAAGCTGCTTTGATACTGTCTGGGGTCCAAATATTTAGTAAACACGTGTCTGTTATAACAGCAGGTCTTCTGGCCCTTGGCAATTAAATTAATATTTAATTACCTACTCCAGAAATAAAACGTGTGGATAACACAAGTCGACATCAGAATAGTTCCTTACCTGTGGGGGGGGGGGGATTTAATATATATATATATATATATATATATATATATATATGTATATGTATATATATATATATATATGTGTGTGTGTGTGTCTGCGTGTCTGTGCGTGCGTGCGTACGTGTGTACCATCGTTGTATTTATGCATTTTTATGCAATGCCAAAAATGCTACGCAATATTCAACGGAACATGTTTTCAGTTTCCCCCAACTTCAAACGAAAGTGGACTAAATCAGTGGAGCGTTCTACTATTGTATTCACACTAGATGGCGATATTTACCTACGTGAGACTAACGACAACGCATGACAATTCACTTGACATGCGTCAAAAACTTGAAACTGTAAAATGAGTCCCTATAAAACGATCAACAATGATTTATTATTATTATTATTATTATTATTATTATTATTATTATTGTTATTATTCTTATTATTACTATTATTATTATTATTATAGTAGTAGTAGTAGTAGTAGTAGTATTAGACTAGTAATTATAATGAGAAAACGAAAAGGAAGAAGACCGGTCGTTTGAAAGGTGTATGTGGATAAGAGTATATAATATATTAAATTCTGCATAAGATATAATTTGCTATATGGCAGTCATGCCTTATATGAACTGACTATATCTTGTTTTGGTGAACATTGACCGTTTTAAACGTGAAAATCGTGTTGTAATTACAGGTTGCTTTCCAAAAGTAAATTTCAGCTCGTTTTCCTTCCATGTGGCGACGTTGATTTGGGAATTTGTGTCAACCTAAGCCACTAGACGAAATTAATTAAGAACGCCTATCTCCACGAGAATTTACTAGGGAACAACTGACGGTCAAGAGGCGAAGGAGTCCTCAAATGTTCGGACATTCTAGGAATTTAAGAGAACTTTGCCTCAACGAAACAGTTAATAAAAAGGATCCGTGCACATTCCAAGACAAGACTCATAATCCCATATGAGTTATTATAACAGGCTAACGGTCCTGTATCCAGGTCTTCTGCCTGCTCCTCCCTCACCATATTAATGCCTGTCCGTCAGTCGGACTGACACTCCCCGTTCGCAGGAGTCTGCAAGACTTGTACTTTACATATGGAGAGGGGACACGGCGAGGGGCGGGACTGTGCAAAAATGTCCAATAGACTGGAAGGCGGGCGGGACTTTTCCCAAATTGGAGCTTTGTTGTAAGTAAGTTGGACTACCGAGAGCTTCAGCCTAAATGATTGAAGTTTGTTCCCCGTTATTCTCCATGAGCTTGTGCTGCTGCTGGAGTTGTGATAACTTGAAAGCCAGCGTCCGAGTGTATAACTTAATTCCTTTAGCTACGGCGTCTTGAACGGGAGCTACACGTATAAGAAACGAACATCGTGCAGTCATACAATAGTTTCTTTTTTATTTTATTTATTTGTTCAGTATTTTGTTGCTTTTTTACATAAGATGGTTGTTGTTTTAAAAAGGAAAAGTTTGAACCACCGCGCATAGGTGATGAGTTCTCTCGCATTCGGGAAGTTCTGATACTATTTTAAAACGAAAAGCGAAGGGATCTTACAGCAGCGTGAGTTACCTGATGATGCGCTGAACACTTCGTTGGGATTCTTCTCTTTGAAAAGGAGACAACGCTGAAGGAATTACTGAACTTTTGGTCTCATTCTGAGAGGAATAAATTCGTCTGGAGTTTATATTCGCTGTGCTACCATGAATATTATGCTTTGCTCTTTGTTACTGTAATCAAAGTTGATGAATTGTGTGAAAGGACTTTGTCCTAAAAAGGTGGACTGGCATTCTGACAATGGCGTTTGCAGGTAGGAGTTTCAACCGATGTTATTTGATTTTACTGATGCTGTGGACTTTATGGCAGCATTCCGCCTCCAGTCAAATTCGTCAAGAGTTTGAGGTACTAGAGGAACAGCCGATCGGGACGTATGTAGGCACGATAGAGACTAAGCCCAGCTTCACGTACCGCTT
This sequence comes from Anguilla rostrata, assembly GCF_018555375.3. NCBI lineage: Eukaryota > Metazoa > Chordata > Actinopteri > Anguilliformes > Anguillidae > Anguilla > Anguilla rostrata. The sequence goes on along the minus strand of NC_057939.1, from coordinate 27,338,157 downwards.
CAGCGAAAACCACAAACTTTTTGCAATCAACGGAACTACGGGCGTCATTTATACCACGTCTGTGATTGACAGGGAGGTTTTGCAAAGTAGCATTATCAATGTTGTGGTGTTATCCAGTCAGCCTACGTATCCAACTGAAGTCAGGATTGTTGTTTTGGATATAAATGACAACTCGCCAGTGTTTCCCGACGCCTCAATTGTTGTGTCTTTTAAAGAGGATGCAAGCAGCGGCAGGCAAGTGATTCTAGACACCGCCACGGATTCGGATATTGGAAGTAACGGAGTAGATCACACAACGTACCGAATTGTGAACGGCAACGAACAAGGAAAGTTTCGTTTGGATATTACAGTGAATCCGAGCGGAGAGGGGGCATTCTTGCATCTGGTTTCCACTGGAGGCTTAGACAGAGAATTGGCCCCTTTTTACCAGCTCTTGATCGAAGTTGAAGATAAAGGAGACCCTAAGCGATTTGGCTACTTGCAAGTGAACGTAACCATCCAAGACATAAATGACAACCCGCCAGTTTTTGACGAGGAACATTATCAAACCAGCGTTCTGGAAGACGCAGCGATTGGGTCCAGCATCCTGCAGATAACGGCTAAAGATCAGGACGAGGGCTCAAATGCAGACATCAGGTACATTTTGGACGAGGGGACCCCTTTTCAAATTGATTCTAAGTCTGGGACAGTAACAATAAAAGAAACTCTGAATTATGAGAACAAGAGGGAATATTCTTTAACTGTTCATGCGGTGGATAGTGGGGTTCCTTCTCTGTCAGGTAGATCAGAGGCTACCATCAAACTTATTGATGTTAATGATAATGACCCAGTGGTGAAGTTTAGATATTTTCCCACCAGCTCAAAATTTGCCTCTGTGGATGAAAATGCGCAGATAGGCACTGTGGTAGCCCTGCTGACGGTCTCTGATTCAGACTCGCCGGCTGCCAATGGCAACATATCAGTCTCCATTTTAGGGGGTAACGAACAGAGGCACTTTGAAGTGCAAACTTCCCCAGTTCCCAATCTGAGCCTGATAAAAGTAGCCAGTGTTTTGGACAGGGAAAGGATATCCTCATACAACCTGACAGTCTCAGTGTCTGACAACGGCAGGCCCTCCCCCAGGTCCTCTTTCGCTAGCCTGGTTATTTTTGTGAACGACATAAACGACCACCCCCCCATATTCCAGGAGGCGCTGTACAGGGTCGACATCTGTGAGGACATTCCCAAGGGCAGCTACATTAAAGGGGTTTCTGCCACGGACGGCGACTCAGGACAGAACGCTAACCTGCGCTACTCACTGGTGTCTGGGAACAGCCTGGGCTGGTTTGTCATCAGTGAAAACAGTGGCCTGGTCACCAGTGCCGCCCTGCTGGACAGGGAGATTGCATCAGAGGTGGTGCTGAACATCAGTGCCAAGGACCAGGGGGTGCAGCCCAGAGTCTCCTACACTAAGCTGATTGTGAACATAACTGATGTCAATGACCAGATCCCCACTTTCACACAGAGCTCTTACCATGTGTCCTTTGTTGAACACTCACCAGCAGGAAGCGAGCTCCTGGTGCTGTCAGCCACAGACGATGATCTTGGTGCTAACGGAACAATACGGCTCTCATTCGATCCAGAGACCCCAAGCAGCGTGCAGAACCTGTTCCGCCTGGACGCGGTTTCTGGCCGCCTAAGCACAGCTGCAGAGCTAGACAGAGAGAACCAGGCTTCCTACCTGCTCCATGTCCAGGCAAAAGACAGCGGAACGCCTCCTCTGCACTCAGTTAGCAAGGTGAACGTGACGCTGCAGGATGTCAATGACAACAGGCCCATCTTCTACCCGGTGCAGTACTTCGCCAACATCAAAGAAAATGAGCCGCCGGGGTCCTACATTACCACCGTCTCGGCCACTGACCCAGACCTGGGCAGAAATGGGACAGTCAGGTACTCCATGACGGCGGGCGATAACTTCAAATTTCACGTCAATGCCAACACAGGTCGGATAACCACCCTGGTGCCGCTGGATCGCGAGGAGAAGACGGCCCACCAGCTGCAGGTGAGGGCCATGGACGGTGGTGGACTCCACTCCCTCGCTCAGGCTATTGTCACCATCACTGTCATTGACACGCAGGACAACCCGCCCACCTTCTCCCAGGCCGTCTACAGCTTTGTCATCTTTGAAAACGTCAAGCTAGGCTCCGTCATCGGCATTGTGTCGGCCTCCACGCTGGACCTCAACACCAACATCACCTACTTGATCACCTCCGGGGATCAGAGGGGAGTATTTTCCATCAACGGAGCTACAGGTGTGATCACTGCCTCCAGCCAGATTGACAGGGAGGAGCAGGCGTTCTACCAGCTCAAGGTCATAGCTAAGGGTGGGGAGGTGACAGGCCAGGCCTTTGTCAATATAACTATCAAGGACCTGAATGACAATGCACCCCACTTCCCACATGCAGTGGAGCACATTAGCGCAGTTGAAAACTGGGGCACAGGTCATCACATATTCCAGGCTAAAGCCACAGACCCAGACGAAGGCAGCAATGGGATGGTGATGTACAGCCTCAAGCAGAACCCCAAGGGCCTCTTCCACATCCATGAAAAACACGGACTAATCACTTTGACGGGGCCTCTGGAGGTGACCACCAGCTCGTACCAGGTGGAGGTCCTGGCATCTGACCTGGGGGTCCCTCAGCGTTCATCCAGTCTGATCCTGACAGTCAGCGTCTACGATGTGAATGACAACTCCCCTGTTTTTGACCAATTGTCCTACGAAGTCACTATCCCAGAATCAGAGGCCGTGAACAGCCGCTTCTTTCAGGTGGAGGCCACCGACAAGGACTCGGGCTTGAACGGGGAGATCGCCTATGACATCATAGGTGGCAATGCCGGTGACGTCTTTGGCATCTTCCCTGATGGGCAGCTGTACATCAAGGCAGAGTTGGACAGGGAGGTGCAGGAGCGCTACCATCTGTTGCTGGTGGCAAGCGACAGGGCCGTGGAGCCACTCAGCGCCATGGTGAACGTCACGGTGATCCTAGAGGACGTCAATGACAACCGGCCACTCTTCAACAGCACCAACTACGTCTTCCACTTTGAGGAGGAGCAGGAACGGGGATCAACAGTGGGGCGTGTCTTTGCTGAGGACCGGGACTTCGGTCCAAACAGTGAAGTAAGGTATGCTTTTGAGACGCCGCAGATGAACTTTGAGCTGGACGCCATTACAGGGGAGCTTACCAGCACACTGCAGCTGGACCGCGAAGCCCTGATGCGCCAGAGGGGGGCAGCGGTGTTTAGCTTCACCGTCATCTCCTCCGACCAGGGCCTGCCTAAGCCTCTGCGTGACCATGCCAAGGTGCAAGTGTACATGCGTGACGTCAATGACAACCCGCCAAGGTTCACCAAGGACATCTACCAGGCCTCCGTCTCTGAGTTAGCACAGAACGCTACCCAGCTTCTTCGTGTGTCTGCCTCAGACGTGGATGAGGGTCGGAATGGGCTTGTTCGGTATCGAATCGAGGAAGGGAACGAAGAGGGCTGTTTCAGCATCGACAGCGGCTCAGGCCAGGTCACCCTGGTGGGCAGACTGGACTACGAGGCCACCGCCTCCTACTCCCTGAAAATCATTGCTGTGGACTCCGGCGTAGTTCCCCTGTCCTCGTCCTGCATGCTGAGTGTCAGCGTGCTGGACGAGAATGACAACTCACCTTCCTTCCCCAAGGTTGCCCTGACTGTTGATGTTCTGGAGAACATGAGGATTGGTGAGCTGGTTGCCTCTGTGACAGCCACCGACTTAGACTCTGGTGACAATGCAGAGATAACCTACAGCATCACTGCTAGTAACAACCATGGCACATTCAGCATCAGCCCTAACACTGGCAGCATATTCCTGGTCAAGAAGCTGGACTATGAGAGCCAGGCACTCTACAAGCTGAATGTTACAGCCAAGGACAATGGAAGACCATCCAGATCCTCCACTGTCCCTGTGGTCATTCACATTCGGGACTTCAATGACAACCCCCCTAGCTTTCCCCCGGGGGACATTTTTAAGTCCATCCCTGAAAACCTGCCCCTCGCCACCTCCGTCATGACTGTCACTGCTCAGGACACGGACGCTGACATCAACGGGCAGCTGGAGTACTCCATCGTCCAGCAGATGCCCCGCGGGGGCCACTTCACCATTGATCCTGACACAGGTGTGATACGTACCTGTCGCGAGATCGACAGGGAGTTCTCCAACCTCTTTGAGCTGACTGTCAAAGCCACTGACCAAGCAGTTCCAGCTGAGTTCCGCCGCTTCGCTCTGAAGAATGTGACGGTGTGGGTGACAGACCAGAACGACAACATTCCCGCCTTCGTCTCCCAGAATGCCCTGGTGGCTGACACCACGGTGGTGGTGGGTTCCATCCTCACCACCGTTGTAGCCTTCGACCCGGATGAGGGGGCCAACGGCGAGGTGGAGTACGAGATGGTGAAAGGCGACTCAGACACTTTCGTTATTGATCGCTACAGCGGGGACATCCGGGTGGCCTCCCGGCTTGAGCCCTCACGGCTGGTCTACAGCCTGACTGTGTCGGCCACTGACCGCGGCTCGGACCGAAGGGCTTCGCGGACGGAGTTGACCGTCATCCTACAGGGTGCTGATGGGCCTGTTTTCTCCCAGCCCAAATACATCACCATCCTAAAAGAGGGCCAGCCCCCTGGCACTAATGTTATCTCGCTGGATGCCTCTAGCCCCCGGGGCTCAGGGGCTAAGGTGGAATTTTACATTGTGTCGGTGCGGTGCAGAGACAAAGTCGCTGGACGGCTCTTCACCATCGGCCGCCACACAGGCATGATCCAGACCGCCGCCGAGCTGGACCGCGAGCAGGGCTCGGACCTCTACCTGGTGGGCGTGTACGCTATCGAGACCGAGGCAAACCAGCCCAGGACGCAGAAAGCCGAAGTGAGTGCACCCCATTTTTATGGGGCTTTTTTAAGTGCTTTTATGGGCTATTTGCTGCATCTTTTAAGGTTTATGAAAGTTTTGGGGCCCTTATTCGTAAGGTGGTTTATTAAGATAGATATAATAATCTCAATTCCGCTACATTTTATTTGTATGGTGCTTTTTACAGAGATGCTGTCACAAAGATATTTTACAGAAACAGGAAATTGGAAAAAACTAAAATCCTTACTGGACTTGGATCAGTTTCGCATTTCCCCCCACTATGAATAAAACGAGTATATATGCAGGGGGAGCCTATCCTAGATCACCCCATTCTGAGCCACTTCATGAATATGGGCCCTGATATTCCTTTCATGTGTTTTTACCATTGGGTTTAGCCTAAATGAGATGGAAACGGAATCATGGCCTATTTCAGAAAAGCGTTGTTCTTAACAGGGAGTTAACTGGGGAAACAGAGTGTCCACAGAGATGGGCAGTTTTTGAAATGCATATATTTGAAAACAATTTTTTTTATGTTACATTCATATGTGATATGGGTTGTTCCATTTCTATTTCTGTAAGACTTTAGTGCCCCCGCCAAGCTTCAGGCACATCTGTCATTTTGAGTGCATTTCATAGATACTGTACATCTGCTGAGGACTTTGTAAGATAATTCATTTTAGTGTTTTTTTTCCCGTCTCTGGCATCTTGACCTTGCATTTGAGCGTGTTTATGTTTGGACTTTGTTTCTCTGGGCTCTTATATTGCATTAAGTGCTGTGTTTTTGTGCTGAATATAAAGTGCCTCATGCACAGTATGAGCGAAGTGGAGATTGGTTTTGGCAGACTGACCTCATTGTTCCATTTCCCAAACAACCGAAAGCCCGTGTTGATTGTTGTGAGCGTTGTGCGTTTTCTGGGAAGCACAACCCGTCCCGCTTTGCACCGCATCCCTGCTGTTATTGACTCACATACCCTTATTAGCAGAGTATTAAATGCACAAAGCAAAAATGTTTATTTATGCATTTTTATAAAGAAAGGGAACATCGGCCATTTTTCAGGAATTAGCTAGTCATAGCAAGGTGAACAAACAGTGAATGTGCATAGGCTATATCAAAGCAGTCAGAAAGAGAGACTGATAGATAGAAAGATAGATAGATAGATACCAACAGATGTACAGATAGATAGATAGATATATAGATAGATGCTGCATATTGGAACGTTAAACTCCTTTGTGAAGGTCTCTGAACTCTGACACAGGCCCAATGTGGGGGGTAGTAGAGGCTAAAAATCTAAACCAAGGCTGGAATCTGGACTTGATCTGGTTTCTTTCAGTACAACAGGCTAATACCATTACGGAGACAGATTAATATTAGATGTCGGCCTGAACTGGCTTAGATCAGAATGCAGGTTGATTTCAAAATCCCGAACCAAAGCTGAATATGTTTACCAAAGAAGCACAGCCTTGACCTTGCACGTCCAAGATATAAGCCAACGCCTGCAACGTTTGTTCATTCTGGTAAACCCCAAAAAAAAAAAAAAACAATCACAGATGCCAACAGGGTTCCTGCAAAAAGCAAATCCCTAAAGAAGCACAAAAATATGACTTTTTGCTATTACAACCAGACCTGTATGCTTTTTTTAAGGTGAAAATAAGAAAGTATCAGTATCTTTCATCAAGTATCAAAAAAAGAAAAGAAAAGAAAACAAAACTAGGCAGGGAGCAGGCTTGGTGGGATTTGATTTGTGGGCTATGTTGGGACAGGGTGTGATTTGGGGGTTGTGTTGGGACAGGGTATGATTTGGGGGTTGTGTTGGGACAGGGTGTGATTTGGGGGTTGTGTTGGGACCGGGTGTGATTTGGGGTTGTGTTGGGACAGGCAGTGATTTGGGGTTGTGTTGGGACAGGGTGTGATTTGGGGGTTGTGTTGGGACAGGGTGTGATTTGAGGGTTGTGTTGGGACAGGGTGTGATTTGGGGGTTGTGTTGGGACAGGGTGTGATTTGGCGGTTGTGTTGGGACAGGGTGTGATTTGGGGGTTGTGTTGGGACAGGGTGTGATTTGGGGGTTGTGTTGGGACAGGGAGTGATTTGGGGGTTGTGTTGGGACAGGGTGGGTGTGGGGTGCACTGCAGAGAGAGAGACCACAGGTGTGTGTGATTCTTCAATACATCTTGAATGTGTCCTTTTATACAATATAAACAAATGCATAATGTTAAAGTTGGGAAGAAGCTTAGCCCCCCCCTTACTAATTCAGAGGGTTTATTTAATAAGATTTTCCTGTCATGTTTCTTTTTCATTTTCTCTGCTTGGGAGGGGGTGATAGTGGGGCGGAGCCAAACCTTTGAGGTAGAGAAATCCTAAACCTAGTTTGGACGACTGCTTGAAAATGGAAAACAAATGTGTGACTCTTATGTGTGCGTTTCTGGAAATTTCAGCTGGAACCTAAAATTTAGTGTTATTACAGGATCAGTGTTGCACATTTATAAATTAATTTTTTTTTCAACATAAGCTGAAATGATTTCACTGCAGCTTCAGAGGAAAAAGTACTAATAAAAAGGTTTTTTTTGTTTTGTTTTTGGCTTTATTAGTGTTAAACTAGCTGCCATTTTAAAGTAGTTTTAAGCCTCTGAGTACACTCATGCTAATTTTCCAATAAAGAAAGGGGAAATAACTGCTGTAGTGGAGCATTTGTTACGAGCTGAACTATAGTTACATTGCTGAATAATTTTCTCCGAAGTTGTAGTTTTGTTTTGCGATCACTCGGGTACCTTGCTTGAACTTCAGACTGCTGCCATTCTGAGTTTCTGTCTTAAATGCTTAAGACCGAAAGTCATAGCTAAATGTATTATGGAAAGAATAACAATCAGAATTTGGTACTTTTTTCTGATTGCAAACCACATTTTCTGGGTTTGTAGTTCAGTATATTTTCGTAGTGATGTTTTATTTTGCTTAGTGAGGGATGACTTAGGCATGCCAGAGGACTGCAAGTCATTTCTTTTTTATTGTTCAAATGTTTCAGCTTAAACTTCTCTGCTTTGATGTTTTCTGAAATGATCGTTTCATTTGGATGATATGACCTTCCCAGTTTTGCAGTAGCTGAAAGCATTACTGCTTAAAAAGGTGCTTGGGCACTTTTATAACTCTGAGTTGAGGCTAATTTGGCACTCTGTTTTGGAAAAGGAACACTTATGTCTAAGGTGAGATACAGCAAAGTTCTCAGATGTTACATTTCTGTGATTTATGTCTTCGTATGATTGGAAAATCTGGTCCCGCTGCAGGATGTCTCCGGCCAATGAAAACAGTGGTTTACCCTTTGCGAGCCCTGACTTTTTATTCTGTCTGCTCCAAAGCCAGAAATAATGTCTTTATTTCCAATAGATTTTTATTTCTTTATTTATTTATTTGCATCTGTTATGTGTGTTATGTTCTTTCGGAGTGACAGGAACAAAGAGAAGTCCCTTCAATGTGTTTTATTCGTGATCGTGATCGTGGTCTTAAACAACCTGAAACTGTGGAGGAACGTGATTGGAGAGCAGATTCAGCCTGCTGGGGCTGGAATTTTGATTGGATAGCATAAGACAGAGTTTATTTCTCTGTCTCGATTGCTCTTAATAATCGCTTTCCTCTTCCCATTGCAGAAAAAGGATGAAGGGTTTTGGAAACAGCTGAGGTGCCATGTCCACATTTCTTTTTAATGTTTCTTTTCCGTCCACTTGAAAGCACTGCTCTATGGAAATAAACAAAGTTGACCTGCAAATGGCTGTCAGCTCTTTCAGATTTGCAGGTATCTAGTTCACCTCTCCTTGCATTGCAGTGATGTTTTTGCCTGTGTGTTTGTGTGTGCACGCACATGTGCACGTGTGTGTGCGTGTGAGTGTCTGTGTGTCTATGTATGTGTGTGCACGCGCGTGCGTGTGTGTGCATGTGTGTCTGTGTGTATGTGTGTGTGTGTCTGTGTGTGCACACGTGCATGTGTGTGTGTGTCTATGTATGCGCGTGCACGCGTGTGTGCACGTGCGTGTGTGTGTGTTTGTGTGTGTGTGTGCGTGCGTGTGCGTGCGTGTGTGTGTGTGTGCGCGCGTGTGCGTGCATGTGTGTGCGTGGGTGTGTGTGCATCTGTGTGTGTGCCTGTGTGTATTGAGTTGAGCAGTGCTTCCACATTCCTGGCAGTATTCTTGGACATCACAATAGGGGACACAGATGGTCAGAGCAGATAGAGGTGTCCTGTTATTGTTTGCCATACTCTCCCCCTGCTGAAGTGTAGAGCCCAGAGCCAGGGCCCTGAGCTCTGGCACAGGCCTCTCTCCCCAGCCTGGGCCTGTTTATACCTGGCTGACCCAGCCACCAAGTCCCACACTGCTGCCCAAAGATGCCCCACTAGAGATACTAAAACAGATGAAACCATGAGAGATCACCTTACTAGTAGGAAACAGGAAGGGGCTACATCAATCATAGAGGACACTGATAACCACCGACAGAACAATGCCAACGGTGATTGGTGGATACTACTTCTTGGAAATTCACAACACGCCAGGAAATAGTATCCACCAATCTCCATCACTGTTGTTCTATTTACAGTGTACTTTGATTCTACTCAGTGTTTAATTCGAACCCAGGACCTTCTTGCTGTGAGGTGAAAGTGCGACCGACTGCACCACCGTGCCGCCCATAGTAAATACAAATAAATACGAATTAAATTATTCATTTTATTGATCATTTTTACAAAGATTGTTTGTACGGCTTTTAAAATTGCTTTCTGGACTGTAGACAATAAAGGTAATAAAATGGAGCATGATCTCTAACTGCCCCTGCTGACCTATCCCCCCTGCCCCCCTTTTACTAGAACCCACACCATACTGCCACTCAAGGTCATGCACACCCTCACAGAGGCCACACCCTCCGTCCCGGCGTTGTGACCCTGGGGAGGTGTGGCTAACGGTGTACCGCTCTGGGAAAGCGACGCCAGCCAGTCGCGCGGCTGCTGAGTCGCCACGGCTACTGGCTCTGCCCGCGTTCCGTCTGGGGACTTCAGCGGTGAATTCTGTGTGGCAGCTGCTCGTGGGGGCACTCATGTTACTCTCTGTCTCTCTCGCTCTCTCTCTCCTCTGTCCCTTTCTCTGTCTCCATCTCCCTCTCGCTCTCTCTCCCCTTGTCTCTCCCTGTCTGTCTCTCTCTCTCTCTCACTCTGTCCCTCTGTCCCTCTCTCTGCTTCATTTTTTTCTTTCTGGGGGTCTGCTGGGACCTGGGACGTCGCTGGTCCTGTGCCCGTTGCCTAGTAACCTTGATACCCGGGGGCCCTGGTGGGTAACCCGACACCCGTCATCACCCCCGCCCAGGATCTGCGGAGTGCTCGATGGGGTCGGGATGTCAGCGGTCTGACCTGGGGTTCGGGGTGCAGGACGGGCACCGATTCCCCTCTTTCTCTCCCGGGCCCCTTGCTCTCTTTCATGGGCGCTGGTCTTCCTGTTCGCTCCTTGGCAATAAGAGTTAAAGAAAATCAGGATGCTTTTTAAGAATCGGAGACAACAACATGACAACTTGCTATTTTCCAGATGTCCCCCCCCCCCTTGTTTCATTTGTTGGTATGTGGTATGTGTCCTCTTTTGAGGCCAGATATTTAGCAGGTGGGGGGTGGGGGTGGGGTGTAATAAATGAATAAATAAACGAATGAATAAACAAATAAATACATAAATTAACTAGCTGTGGTCTGAGCTCCAGGTGGACCAGACGTGTGCCGTAAATGCTGAGGGTTTGTTGAGACGTGCATTCCTCTCCACCGTAAGTCTGATTGTTGTCAGGCATCATTGGCCGTGTGATTTAGCGAGCGCTGAGGTTCAGCTCGCGTTGGCGGGGTTTGCGTCGTGCTGACAGCGTTCGGCCCGTGGCCTCCCCCTCATGTGTCACACACCAGGATGCCCACTGTCTTTAGAGGAGAAAGACTACCTTAAGCTGTCATTCACTTCACATGTATTTGAAGCAAAGGCACAAAATGCTTCACTTGATGTAGCTTTCATAATGCCTTAATAAGTGCTTCATAAGGCATCATAAACATAAGCAGATATGGCTATTACAATCATCTTCTACAAAATGGGTCATATTACATGTCAGTTTATAGTCACAGAATGCTTATCAGTGTGTGCGTCATAATCGTGTGTCAGTTTTACTTTTTTATAGTTTATGTATCATTATGGGAAGAGTTATGCAGTGATTTACAGGCCGTGAGGGCATTACGACAATCTTCTTCAAATGAAGTATTGCCCAAAAAGCATTTGTTGGCACCCCCATTCGTGTTTTGTCTGAACTAGAAATGTACGTGCGTCTGAAATGGGCTGCTGTCTTTAAGAGGTTAGACGTGGTCCAGGACACATTAGTGCGCTTTTTTTTTTGCTGGCTGCTCTAATAAAAGAGGAATCTTTCCTAAGTTTTCAGATAGCTGCAGCGGTGCGGTACAGCTAGTGTAAATTACTGTGTGCGTGGTGGGAGGAGGGGTGTGTGTGTGTGTGTGGGGGTGTGTGTGTGTGGGGGGGTGGGTGGGGGGGCACTCGCTCAGCAGCGATCACACATGACTGCAGGCAGGACGCCAGCCTTGGACACGCAGGGAAAGTGGCTTAGCGGGTCAGTAGACCAGCGCAGTTAAAGGGTTATGTAACGGTCACTAGCGTTCACGAGAGGGCATGTTCATATCTCCAGCATTTAAGTCATTCTTAAAACAAGACAGACCGTTGGATTATGGGGCTGGTGGGGCCTCAAAGCACGATGACTCATTTCTGAGAAATGTGCAGGATGACATAAAAAGGTTTATTTGCGTGATCAAGCTGAAGAGAAAAAGGAGTCTGTAGACCTGGCCTTATTTATTGCATTTTAACCTTCATTTCGGGATTCCATTCCAGGGGTAATAGATCTCTTCAGAGTTCACGACAGAATACTTGGATATCATCAACCACAATCTACCGAGTCTAAAGTAAAGTAAAACCCATTAAAAAAACTTATTTGGAAAAGGATATTTGGACAATGTTGCCGAGCACAGCAAAATGTTCTGTGTTAATTTAACTCTCAGTTTATAGGGTGTATGTGTAGCCAAAAAGGATCAAATACACTCTATCAGAGTAAAAGCTTAAATCAAGGGAGATTTAACACTGAACATTTTGTTGTATAGATACAGGCATAATATTGTGGGGATTTGCTGGATGTGGAGACTTTAGACTTTTACAGATATTTGCTCACGCAGAGAAGGACATGACCAAAAACACCCCCATAAATACACTCTAGGTTTGCTTTTAAGAGCATTTCAGAATCTCCTCCGAAATGCCGCATACACACACCTTCGCGCACACAGACACACACACACTTGCATTCATGTGCACACAAACACACGCGCACACACACACACTTGCATGCATGCGTAAACAAACACACGCACACACACACACACACACATACCCTCGCACGCACAGACACACACACACACACACACACACACACTTGCATGCTTGCGTACACAAACACAAACACGTACAAACACACACATACACACACACCCTAACATGTAAGCAAACACACATACCCTCACACGCACACACTCACAGACAGGAACCATTCGTGCTGTGTTAATCTGCAGGTTGCTGGTGCGCAGTGCTTTCAGCTGCTGCTTATGCTCCTACTCCTTTAATGTTGCGGACTCCTGCGGAGTCACACTGAGGATCTATGAGCCCAGCCTCTCCGACTGTATCTGTTCTCCTTTAGCAAGATTTACAGGCTCTCTCTCCACTTTACAGCACGCTAAACCAGGGGAGGAAGGGTTCAAAAACATGTCTGGAGAATAATGTGAGACGTGAAAGAGAGATGGAGAACGAGAGAAAGAGAGAGAGAGGAGTGAGAAAGGGAGAGAGGAAGACAGGAGGAGCGAGAGATAGACAGAGGAAATGGGAGAGGAGGAGAGAGAGGTATGAAAAAAGAGAGTTAGAAAAAAAAGAGAGAAATGTTAGGGCTGTGAAAGATAACTTCAAAGGTATATTTTCAGGATGTGGACTGCACCGTGTCCCACGAACGGCGCGTGTATTATTGATGCTTCCTCCCTTTGGTTTGACTGCGCGGCGCGGCGCTACAGAGCGGCGCTACAGAGCGGCGCTCGGGGCATCTGGCCCGCTCCGCGGCGCTCCGGGTCTGCTTCATCTCCCCCCCGCGCGTGCCGTAGCGCTCCCGTTTTCACGCGTTTCTACATGTCTTTCTTTTTGATTTAAAGATCTCCACGACCATCCATGCCACTGAAAGCCTCAGCTGAGCGCTGCACTCTGTTTATACCACGATTACCATTCGATGACCTCACAAAAAAACAAAGGGGGTAAGGGGTTAGCTGACACCCTGGACCCCCCCCCCCCCAACCATTATGGTGGGTAAGGGGGATCTGGGGTAGGCAGGCTTGGGTATCTTCACCCCCCCGAGTCAGTCGGATAATTTAGGATCAGGGGGAGCCAGGAAGAGGCTGTGGGAGGGTTCTGGAGTTGTGGGAGAGAGTTCTGGAATGGTCTCTGATGTCAGGCCCGCAGACAGGGAGAGATACGCTGGCACCACAGAAGTAGTCCGGGGTTTTTTTTGTTATCTTCCCTTGTTTTTATGGCTTTTCCATCAGCGGCGCAGGAGTGCACAGCTGCTCCTCCTCTCTACATAGCCGGCTGAGGCTCTTCTGAGGCCTGCAGATCCAGCAGGGAACAGCACTACAGCCAGGGCACTTAGTACAGAGTCTGCTAAGGCCTGAACATCCAGCAGGCAAGAGCTCTACAGCCAGGGCACTTAGTACAGAGTCTGCTAAGGCCTGAACATCCAGCAGGCAAGAGCTCTACAGCCAGGGCACTTAGTACCGAGTCTGCTAAGGCCTGAACATCCAGCAGGCAAGAGCTCTACAGCCAGGGCACTTAGTACAGAGTCTGCTAAGGCCTGAACATCCAGCAGGCAAGAGCTCTACAGCCAGGGCACTTAGTACCGAGTCTGCTAAGGCCTGAACATCCAGCAGGCAAGAGCTCTACAGCCAGGGCACTTAGTACCGAGTCTGCTAAGTCCTTGACATCCACAGGCAGAGCTCTACAGCCCAGGCACTCTAGTACCGAGTCTGCTAAGGCCTGAACATCCAGCAGGCAAGAGCTCTACAGCCAGGGCACTTAGTACCGAGTCTGCTAAGGCCTGAACATCCAGCAGGCAAGAGCTCTACAGCCAGGGCACTTAGTACCGAGCCTGCTAAGGCCTGAACATCCAGCAGGCAAGAGCTCTACAGCCAGGGCACTTAGTACAGAGTCTGCTAAGGCCTGAACATCCAGCAGGCAAGAGCTCTACAGCCAGGGCACTTAGTACCGAGTCTGCTAAGGCCTGAACATCCAGCAGGCAAGAGCTCTACAGCCAGGGCACTTAGTACCGAGTCTGCTAAGGCCTGAACATCCAGCAGGCAAGAGCTCTACAGCCAGGGCACTTAGTACAGAGTCTGCTGAGGCCCATGTATCCAGCAAGGAAAAGTACTGAAGCCAGGGCTCTTAGTACGGAGTCTGTACATCCCGCAGGGAATAGTTCTACATTCAAGGTACTTTGTTTGGAGCCGGCTGAGGTGTCTAAGTCCAGTGCAGAACAGTACTACAGCCAGGGCACTTAGTACATAGCTGTCTGAGGCCTAGTGGGGAATAGTTCTACAGCCAGAGACCCAGAACCTCAGGGTGCTTAAGTCCAGGCTTGACACGGTGCTACATGCTCACTAGCTGAAAGGCCTGTTCTCAGGGCTATGCCTTATTATGTTCTTATATCCTATATCCTATCACAGGCTCTGTAGCATTGTGGAAACCACTACGTAACGCAGCATTAAAATCGGTCCCCCATTCCACCGGCCCTGGCAGGTGTTTGGTTCCTGTGCCTGGTATGCTTTGAAGTAAGCAGCAGAATTGTAATAAAAACTCTTCGTTTTTTTGTTTACCGCTAATTAAGGCGGGCGGGAAAGGAATCTGACAGGTGGCGCGTAGACTCAACGGGCCGGAGGGCTCCTCCGGGAAAAAGCAGAACGTGCTCAGAACTCAGCGGGCGCCCGCCCACCGCCGCGCGGATCCCGCGTTGAGATGAGTCGTGACCTCAGTGACCTCTCGGAGGGACAGGCCTTTTGATGGGAGAGGTGCCCCCCTTTAGGGTCACGCCCTGTATCAAGCATTCCTCAGCTTCACAGAGGTCATTTTCAAATTTTGGGCAATGCTTTGGGGTTCCATATGTGAAATTATTACAATACTAGGACACCCTCGTGTGTCAAACCAAATCACTTTACTGTTTACAAGAAAAGCTCTTCATAAATAAAAGTATTATTATTGATTATGAAATTAAGTTTGCATCGCCAGCCTGACAGTGATACACAGAACATTCCAGCCCTGTTTTAGCTGAGAATATAAAATAATTAAGCGAATCCAAGTTGTGTTAATGTGCATCTATGTGTCGTTCATGCACAAACACAGAAAGGAAAATGCTCAGTGTGTGCATATGACGAATAATTAAAATGCACAACCACTGCATCTCTTTTTGTTAGAGAGCATGACCAGATCACTGCTGACAGGGAAGCACATTGTTTCAATGACCTCGTTTAAAATAAAACTGGATTTTTCTGTGCATTTTATTTTCTACAAACTTATTGCAGTAAAAAAGAAAGAAGAGAAAGAAAGCTAAAGTGAGTTAAGGAAAAGCACAGTGCTTAAATAGCTGGCCATTCTCTTCCCTGTTTTTCTGTCTAATTAAAGACATCTGGGTAACAGATTAGGCCATGATGCCCAGACCCATGTGACTCCAGCTCTTGCCCCTGATTGGATCACCTGAACTGCCTGCTTGGCTTGGTTGTCAGGGAAAAGTTATGCTTTTATTAAACAAGCTGATATCTTGAGGAGGTTTTGGCCCCGTTTGGCCAGTTCGTGCCGTAATAGCCAGGGAAGAGAAGGCAGATCTGGCTTTGATTACCCATGATGCCAAGCTGTTTTTACTTCTTTTTTTTTTTCTTTTTTTTTTAAAATCACACTACTATAAATTGTAGAAAAGGCCTAACTTGTTTAAGGCCAAACAGTTTTAGAGGCAAGATAAAGTTAGTTTGTGTATGTGTTTTTTGTGTACAAGTACATTGATAAACATCTAGCTGTGGGTTAAAAACATGTACGGCTATAAGGCTGAGTTTCTTTCCCATAATATTCAGCCAGACCTTACAGGGTTTAATAAAGGGACAGTGAATGGGGTTGAACAATGTATTCAGGCCTTATTGTGTTAACTTTTGACATAGATTAATTGGGACTAACCAAATGGCTTTTATGCAATTAAATGCTATGTAAATGATTCTCCCTTCACTTGCATTAAAGTAGTCGGGGGGAATTTTGTGCGAGTTCTGAATGCAATATACATACTTTTTAAAACCTCTCTCTGTACTGAACACATTCGTGAGTCATTAAGTTTAAAAAACCGCAGGTAACAGCGAATTTTGAAGTATTTTCTGTTGCTTAGTTTGCATAATGACAAATTTTATATTTTTGCTCATTCTCAATTTTTTTCTTGTACACTATCATGGTTCTAGATTTATTGGAACACATTTAACCAGAAAAGGAACCTTTTTTTCTGAGGTTGGGTTTTAGGTAAGGCAGTTAGAAAGGCACTCTTAGTGACCTGAAGAGGGCCTTTGAGGGGTGGTGCTCTGCGTATGAACTCTCCTGAGATATCTCTGATATTGCTGGGAAATGGAAACGCGTACACCATACACCACATACATCATTTCTCTCAGCTGCAGACTTAGGCTTGTGCCAGCATTCGTTTTTTACTGAGAACTACAGAAACAGAATTATTTTTTTTTAATTCCAAAAACTCATACTGAATTTACAGAAACATTCATTTTTAGCCCTAGCTGACTTTTTGGTGTTGATTAAATGAGTCCCACAGGTAGTACTCAAGATCCCAGCAACCACAGGGGCAAACTCTCTGTATTGGACAGCTGGACTTTCTGCCTCCACCTGTCTTTCTGTCTGTAAGCGGACAGGCAGACAGTTCATTATGAAGTCTCATCCGATTGGGAGCCAGTATCCAGGACGGAACGGTTGTAATATTTTTAAGGGAGTTGTTGGAAGATTAATAACCTGTTTCCACTGGAGAGATTTTGAGTTTTTCTTTCTGAAGATATTGTTCCGTGACAGAACAAACTGAACAAGGCCACCATTGGACAATGCAAGCCCCTGTGTGGAGATGTCTGCCAGGCATAAATCACTTATATTATAATTGTATGGCATTTTGGCTTTATTAAACATTTTGGGTTTATTCCATCACTGCAGAAAAGTGCAATGATGGAATTTCCTATTTTTTGGTACGCATTTCTTCCTGTGTCAGAGCCAGGCAGGAACAGGGTTGCCAAAGCTGTGATTTTTTCCCCCCATATATGGGGAAATTCACTGGGAGTAAAAAATGTAATGGGACTGAACGGTAGATAGGGGATTTTAAAATGAGGTTTTGGAGTCGGGGAAAGTCTGTATGGGAGGGGAAATTTGTATGGAAAACATTTTGAGGAATGTTTCAGGGGATAAAATCGCTAGCATCTGGCAGCACTGAGCAGTAAATGCTCCAAAAAAAAAAGAACAAAAGAACACAAGAGATGCTTTACAAAAGTGAACTAGCAAGCCTTCACTAGCGCTAGGCTAGCTGGAGGAGCTGTTGGAGCCAGAGGGGGAGGGGACCTGGGAACGGCGACCTGTGACCCGCGGCGACTCCCGGCTGGCCTTGGCAGGGTGGGCGGGGCCCGGGGTGGAGCCGTCGGTCGGCAGGCCCGGCCGTGTGCGTGACGCGCCCCACCGGCGGGTGACTGCTGGCTGGCCGTGAGCTCCAGCCCTTTGTTAGGCTGATGTCCGACAGGCCCGTGACGCTATAGCAACGATCGGCGCGTTATTTTCCAGCATCCCCTCTGCGAGCTGTAAGCAGGAAGCTGTCTGCTCACTCAGACTTTCCTCCTTTTGTTACAGATAGGTAGCAGTCGAGCCAGGAGTTCACCAGAGAAATGACCCCCTTCCCCCTCCTCTTCATCTGTCTTTTCTCTCTCTTTCGCACTCTGTCTGTCTCACTCTCTCACACACTCTCATTATTTCTCCCTCTTTTTCCATTCCCGTTCCATCTCTCTCTCTCCCCCCCCCCACTCTCTTTCTCCACCCCTCACTCCCTCTCCCCCCACCTCTCAACCAGGCTGGCCTACTTCCTCTGTCTTTGTTTCAGCGGTGACTGAAGTTCAGGCACGTTTACTCTCTAAGTTCCGCTCTCGAATTTGTCGCTGAAAGACACTCTGTCCGTTCCCCCTTTTTTAATATGGTTAATAAAGTGAACGAATATTGTATTGCATGGCTGGTAATTAGCGAAAGGATATGCTCTTCCTGTCCTTTGGGAGCCCTTGGCGTGACTTCCTGAGATGGGTTAATGCGCTTCCTGTAAAGTCCTGTGCACTTACCGCCGTTGCCCTGTCTGTGCTCGGCCTGGTCTCTGCTCGTCTGGCTACTGTTTCCGCCATTAAAGATTCACACTTCTAGCAGAAACCTCATCTTCCTTCCCACAAGGTCGTGTTCACGCCATCCTTCTGTTTCAGGCTACTGGGAGTGTGTTTTTGTGTGTGTGTGCGCGTTTGTGTGTGTGTGCGTGCGTTTTTTTGCACACCGCAGGTCAACTGTGTGTTTTCCCTGGGTCGTTCCGGTTTATTAGGCAAACGGAGTCAGTCATTAAAATACAACTCGATCCTCTGACTGTCAGGTGACCCGTCTGCGGCCCGCGTTGGGTTTCGTCTGTGGCGTAGATGCTGTGCTGTGTGGAATTATGGGAACTGAGTTTACTGCACCCTGAGCAGTGCAGTGTATCTCATGATATCTAAAGGAATAAAGTGTTTTTCTGGCAGTATTACAGCTAAACACATAGCAACGCACACACACGCACACACGCACGCACGCACGCAAACACAAACACACACACACACACACACACACACAGTGCTTTCTAACATACACACAGTTTTTCCAAATGGTATTATATCTTAGGTGGCTTCATTTCAGTCGTGCTCTGGCTCAGCAGTTCTGTGGGGTGGCTTTTTCACAATTCAAACTTTAGTCATGTTTTCCAGCATTGCAGGTGCTTTCATTCTTAGACAAAAAAAAAATGATGTGTGGATTAAAATGAGACCGAACTTGACAGGAAATGAATTTATGAAATGAAACAGGAAATCAAGAGGATTTCCACTGACAGCGGTTTGGAGTGTCGGTGTGTTCGTTCACACCTGTTTCCACAATAGAGGCACGAGTCGCCTGTTTAATTCATGGGACCGTGAGCCAGGGGGGAGAAGCTGCTGTTGTGTAGCAGCGAGTGTGTGCTCCTGTGCCAAACGAATCGCTTTCACACTCAGCGCTACTCAACTTATCAAATATTTGGGCTGTATGCTTGTCAAACAAATCAAACCAGCACCAGGCTAGGTGGCTGAAGGCTGTCTGGATCAGACGCGAGGCTCGTTAGCAGGTCACACCTCGTCTGTGCGCGCCGCTCGTTTTGCCATGTATATCGCTCATGGTAAAACCAAAGAAAGAGCCGACATTTTGCTACACTAATGCACTCTTGCAGAGATATAGAAAAAAAATAAGGATCGTCGAAAAAAATTTATGTTCGCAAGCTGAAGCCATTTGTGGCAATACGTCAAACCATTTAGATAAGCGGTAATCCTGCGAGTGTGAGAGCGCTTGGGCTTAACCACACCGATCAAAGCGTCGCCGCGTCAGACAAAAGCCAAAGTGCTGCTTGTCCGCGTCTCCTGGGGCTCTTGAGAAGCGAAGGTGCCGCCGCCGGGCACTTTAGACAGGTGACTCAGGCGCTCCATCTGCTCTCACCAGCTGGCGCTGACGAGCCCTTTCTCCCCCAGCCTCCCGGTACGGTACGCTGGCTGCCCCGCCCACCTCGCGCCGGCGCGCGCCGCGCTCCGCTCCAGGCGGCGCGGTGATGCCGAAGCACCGCCTGCAGCCAAACGCTGAAGTCGTCTCCCCCTGTTCGTCGCGTCAGGGAAAGCGCGCCTATTGCGGGTGCGCCGCCATGTGCGCGTGTGCACGTGGTTCTGCGCGCGCGGGTCCACGTGCCGTTGTGTGTGCGCGCGTTCGCGCGGCTGTGTGTGTACATGTTCGCACACCCGTGTGTGCACGTTAGCGTAGCCCTCCCGCAGTTTCTCCTGCGAGCGTTTCCTCGTGGCACTTAACGGGAGGCCGTTTTGCCCCGTTTTCTTTTTACCGCTACTGATGCTGAGCTGCCAGCCCTGCCTCCACCCAGCAGGGCCTGAAGAGGCCGACCCGTGACCCGCAGGGCCCCAGCGTGAGTGCTGATCGCTGGGGGCGCCCAGCCGGCCCTGGCCTCTCTCTCAGGACTGTGACCGCCTCCCATTTCGGAGCGCTTGGAAACATCCGGAAGGCTGCTGCTAATGCACGCTGGCCAGTCCCAAGACTACGACGTAACCCCACCCATTTTTCCATTCACACCCTACGGGATCGTCCCCTCGGTTGTTAGCGGAAACAGCGTGGCCGCACGGCAACTGGACATCCTGTCCCCCCTGGGCCAGGTAAAAGTGCTGGGGGAACTGTGAGTCACCCAGGGATTGAGTATTCCTAGAGTTTCAGCCATGAAAAACCAGCTGCAATTCCCATGCGTACACTATTCCAGGCCATATCTGCTGACCCAAACGCCAGGTTTTACATGACATTACATTATTTGCATTTAGCAGACGCTGTTATCCGAAGCGACTTTTATATAGCTCACATATACAGTTTTACAGCTGGATATGTATACTGAAGCGGTTCAGGTTTACGACCCTGCTCAAGGGTACAATGGCAGTGTCCAAACTGGGAATCAAACCTGCAACCTTTACAAGGGTTACAAGCCCAGTTGAACAGTTGAGCGTTAGTGTGCACCTGCTTATGTCTCTATGGGACACCTTTGTTCTTTAAGTAGGTTTTCGATTTATTCATCTCTCTCATTAAACGAGTGTTTGTGTAATTATCTATAATTATGAATCCCCAGACAGGCTGTATGCTCTGCATCCTTATGCGTTGTTGACAATGTTGTTGTTTTTCCTCTCAGACCGAATTAATTAAAATGAAAAGTTCCGTCCTAATTAATTTATAATGAGATCAGCTCAAAAACCCCAGGACAGTTCTGTAAGTTTATGATCAGGACAGAGCCAGAGATCAGAGGCTGTTTTTAATCATTTCCACACACACACACACACACACACACACACACAAAACACACACATACACACATACACATAATCAGCTATTCTATTGTTGCTGTTGTTACTGATTCCCAGCTCAAACAATACAGGAGTTTCATATGATTTTCTCTGTTGTTACTGATTCAGACCTCAAACAGTGCAGAAGTCTCATAAGTTTGTCTCTGTTGTTATGAATTTCCAGCTCAAACAGTACAGGAGTCTTGTAGGTTTGTCTCTGTTGTTATGCATTTCCAGCTCAAACAGTACAGGAGTCTTATAGGTTTGTCTCTGTTGTTATGCATTTCCAGCTCAAACAGTACAGGAGTCTCATAAGTTTGTCTCTGTTGTTATGCATTTCCAGCTCAAACAGTACAGGAGTCTTATAGGTTTGTCTCTGTTGTTATGCATTTCCAGCTCAAACAGTACAGGAGTCTTATAGGTTTGTCTCTGTTGTTATGCATTTCCAGCTCAAACAGTACAGGAGTCTCATAAGTTTGTCTCTGTTGTTATGCATTTCCAGCTCAAACAGTACAGGAGTCTCATAAGTTTGTCTCTGTTGTTATGAATTTCCAGCTCAAACAGTACAGGAGTCTCATAAGTTTGTCTCTGTTGTTATGCATTTCCAGCTCAAATAGTACAGGAGTCTCATATGTTTGTCTCTGTTGTTATGCATTTCCAGCTCAAACAATACAGGAGTCTCATAAGTTTGTCTCTGTTGTTATGCATTTCCAGCTCAAACAGTACAGGAGTCTCATAAGTTTGTCTCTGTTGTTATGCATTTCCAGCTCAAACAGTACAGGAGTCTCATAAGTTTGTCTCTCTGTTTTGTTATTGATTCCCAGCTCTTTCTCCCTCTGTCACAGGATCCTATTCACACCGCCGTTCGGCGAGCCAGGGATTACATGCATGCTTGTTATCCCATGAAATGCTCTTATGCCACCAATTTTATGCTTTCAATTTATCATTTTAGTCCTTTGAAGATTTCACTTCGAAGAGCTCACTTTAGTATCATTATTATTGCTGTTGTTGTTGTTATTGTTGTTCCTTTTGTAATAATAATAAAATAACTTTTTCAATAAAAAATATTATTGTGGACACTCGGGTTAGTATAAACAACTAAATATGTTGTGATTTGAGAAATAGGTACTTTGTTGATGTTAATTTAATGAGATTGCTCGCTTCAAGGTTTAATCACAAACTCAGTGATGACAGAAAAGACTGGCTCAATTGTTTTAATGATGTTGTAATTCCGTGAGCAATAAAGTGATTTTAAGGAAATAGCTAAATTCAGTACCATTGATTTTATACCTGCCAGTGGGTACCATGTTTATACGTCTCAGCTATGAGCAGAATTTTAAGATCTGACAGCATTTGCTGAAATTTATTTAAAAAGTGATAATGGCAGCTTACTCAATGTTTTCTGAAATGTGTCAAAAAAGGAGCTGCCCTTTCTGTTGGATTTCAGTCGAATTTTTGCAATTTACAGCATTTTAAACTTTTTGAGGCGAATACTGAGGGCTTTTTTCCCTCCTATTTTTTTTTTAAAGACTGGCTGTCAACAAGGCTTTTTAAAGTAATGCTCTTAGCAGGTCATTAAGCATTTGGAGACTTTTTCAGCAAGTTAGCCCAAACACTAAGACCCTGTGTCTCTGGGTTCTGATTAGTGACACTTTAATAAAGTCATTTGAAGTTCAGTGGACTGAATTTTCCACCTTTTCTAGTGTTTCTATGGTCACAGGGAAACGACCTGTATTCAGCCCCATATACAATCTTTTAAATGCAAATCCTTTAAAAGTAACTGTGTAATTCTGTGTATGGGACTCTGGGCTGGCAGGGAGAGAAAGTGTCTTTTATATGTGACCACAGTGCTGTTTCTCTCCCTGTCTTCTTGATCTGACAGCAATTGACTAAACCGACCCTTAAAGCTTGACAAAAGGTTGGCAAAATCTTTACCCGTCTTTTTTTTTTTTTGTTTCCTTTTTTTTTTCAAAGCCGCAGCGCTTTTTGTGGAAGGGGCGAGAAAGACAAAGGTCGCCCCCTCTTCCACTTGATTAGTCCGTAAGGCCGGAGTAAATGTTTGGTTGAAAAATTTCTTAACATTCTCTGCATTTTTTTTTTTTCATCCCTCTCTCCCCGTCTTTCCTTTCCTTTCCTCTCCCTCCCTCCCTCCTTCTCTCTCCCTCCCTCCCTCCCTCTCTCTCTCTCTCTCTCTCTCTCTCTCTCTC
Source organism: Anguilla rostrata (assembly GCF_018555375.3). Lineage (NCBI taxonomy): Eukaryota > Metazoa > Chordata > Actinopteri > Anguilliformes > Anguillidae > Anguilla > Anguilla rostrata. Next base: position 27,314,770 of record NC_057939.1, on the reverse strand, counting down.
TCTCTCTCTCCATCTCCCTCTCTTCTGCACTGCCAAAAAAGAGGAAAGAAAAAAGTATGTCGAATCGGCCACAATTGAATCCTTCACGGTGAGCTCACGCAGAGGGAATTAATGCGTTTTGTATTGGGCCCGTGGAGCTGGGACAGACAGCGCCCCCCGCCTCCCCAACACGTGAGAATTCCCAGTGTAAAATTATGGCTGTCACCCGCTTCAGGAGGGAGCGGGGCGCGGGCCATTGAGTTGATTTTCATGGGAAGGCGGGCACCGAGGCTCCGATGGTCCCAGTACGGACAGGAGTCTGGGGCGGTGGGGGGGTGGGGGGGGGGGAGGCGAGGGGGACGGGAGTGCGCACGGGGCATTGTGCCGCGGTTTGTTGGGGAAAAACAAGAGGAGCCGAGAGACAAAGCGCTGAATGGGAACAGTGCGCCCTGTGTCCCGTTCCCGACTGCCCCCGGACGGGCCTTCACGGGCCCCGATTCGGTAAAGGGCTGCCTCCTCTCCCTGTCTGTCTCTCTCTCTCTCTCTATCACTGTCTCACTCACTCTCACTCTCTGTCTTTCACTCATTCTCACTCTCTCTCTCCCTCTCTCTCTCTTTCTTGCTCCCTCTCCCTCTCTCTCCCTCTCTGTCTTTCTCTCTCTCTCTCTCTCTCTCTCTCACACGCCCTCCTCCTCCAGAGGTATAAGTGATGGTGCTAGCCTTTTTCTCCTCACACAGCGTGTGTGTGTGTGGGTGGGTGGGTGGGTGCATGCGCGCGCGTGTGTGTGTTTGTGTGAGAGACTGAACGCGTGTGTTTATTTAGGAGGTTCTCAGATTCCCCCTTGGCGTAGTTGGCGGTTTGCAGGTTCACAGGTTCTCAGGCTCTGGGTGGGGGGGGGGGGGGGGGTGTGAGCTATCCCTCCTGGTGCAGACGGTGAGGTCATAACGCGGTCGACCCTTATCTCTGCTGGGGTTCGGAGAGCGGTGGAACAGACAGCTCCTCGCCCTATCAGAGGGGATGCGCCGGGCTGGCCAGTAGCACACTTATCCACTCTTCCCTTTGAAAGCAGCGCTGGCCAGGAGCTCTGACAGATAAAAGAGTCAGTCAGTCAGTCAGTCAGTCAGTCAGTCACTCAGTCACTCAGTCAGTCAGTCAGTCACTCAGTCACTCAGTCACTCAGTCAGTCAGTCAGTCAGTCAGTCACTCAGTCACTCAGTCAGTTCTCTCCAGGGTCTGTGCCAATGTTGTCAGATTAATATATTCTTGCCTGCACCTTTTTAAACTTTCCTTTAGTTCAGCCAAAGAAAACGTTTGGCGAGCTCTTAGGATCTTCTGCAGCGCTGTCTCTGAATGCGTAGCCTCCAGGGGTGTGACCTTTTGACCTCACAGGGTTCCTGTCAAGTGGCTAAGAAATAACATGGTCAGTCACTGGCCCTGCAGTGGAGCACCAAGTTTTTCTTCTCCCATTCACACCCCCCCCCCCCCACTCCTCACCAAACAATACGAAGGACTCTCCACAATTGATATTTAGGCTGGTGTTTCCAGTGCCATTGTTCGGGAACGTGTGTAAAACCAAAGAGGAAAAAACACAATGCCTCTGGACGTATTACAACGGCCCTCGTGCAGCCTCACGCGCCTTTCCTGTACGTGTCTCCTCTGTGGACAGCTTCCGCGATGGACCGCTGCTTCTCCCCCAACTTTCTTTAAAAAAAAAAATATATATATATTTTTGGCCTTTTTCAGCTTTATTTGATAGAACAGTGTAGAGAGACAGGAAGAATTAGGAGGACAGACAGAGAGAGATGTGTGACGAAGGTCAGCGGTCGGATTCGAACCGGCAACGTCACGGCTCGCGTTGAGCATCTACGGGCTGCGCCACTAGAGGCCCCCTCCCCCAGCTTTCTACTCTCCTCCTGCTCCAGTTCTGCTGATAACGGGGCCCGTGCGCTTGGGTGCATTTTCAGCATTTTTCAGTGCGTCTCTCCCCCCCCTTCGCTGCCCTTCGGAGTACCAGGGCTGGCTTTCATAGGGGACACGGTCTCCTGGCTGAGCTGACGGTACCGGGGGCTGCTTCCTCTCGGATTGAGAGGAATGGTCATGTGACAGCGCGATTAAGGGACCGGGCGCCCCCCCGGAGGTTAAACCCCGTCGCTTTCTTTACAGCCCCGAAAAGAGGCAGGAAAAGTACTGTGCTGGGAGCAATGAGAGGACTCCATCACAAAAAAAAACAAAAAAAAAAAACAGCTTAAGCAAATCCTCCATGCAATTCAGAAGCCTGTGAGGATATTTAACTTCACAATTGGAATCTGTGTTGTGAAAAATAAAATGGCGGAGCAAGCTGATTGTGTGATTGGGGCAAGCTGGGTATCGTTGCGTGGAATCGGACAGAGCCGGACCGGCGACCACAGGCCACGGTTTGATGCAGCCAGCGGCGGTCTGATGAGAATCGTTTTTTTTTTTTTCCCGGTGCAATTCTGCGCTCAAAAGGAGTTGTGTATCATTGCGTCGGAGCGGTTTCTCATGCGATGCCTCCCCCCCCGGCCCCCGGCCCGGCGGTCCTGGCGTCTGGACGCGGGCTGGGGGCCGAGGGGCTGAGACCGGTCGGGCCGAGCACAGAGGCTCGCCCTGTGACCCGGGGCGGAACCGCCGGCCGTGGTACCGCCTGGGACGATTGGGATTACGCGCCTCGCCGGGGGCTCGAGGTGTCACATGGTGGCCACTGCCGGCTTCAAAGTGCCCCCTCCCCCTCCCCCTCCCGCCCCCTCTCACCCCCTCCTCTCTGGAACTCGCTATCACGTTCCAGCAATAAATTTGGGAACGAGATGAAAAAACAACAAAAAAAAACCAACACCCAATGCCACTGAAGTTTATTTCTCCTTGGATGAAATCACAATCATTAATTTTCCTTCTCCCCTTTCCATCTCCCCCTCTCCCCCCTTTTTTCTTACACTACCGCAAAGGTTCCTGCAAGAGACTTTTTTAATAAACGTGCGCTCGGAATGTGTGCCCTTTTCTCTCACCATCTGTTAAATGTTTACAGTCGATGGACTGCTCTCGAAGAACTGACATTACACCCCGGATCCTAGTAGTAAAACTGAACATTCTCCCAAGTACTGAACATTCTCTCTAATGCTGAAACATTCTCCCTAATGCTGAACATTTTCTCTAAAGCTGAACATTCTCCCTAAAGCTGAACATTCTCCCTAATGCTGAAATGTTCATCTGCTCTCTAAGTGCCTCAGAACATCTCCAAGTGAAATTCTCTCTAAAAGTTCTCAATAACATTCTAATGCGACCTTCTTCGAAAGTTGAAAATTCTCTATAAAGCTTAATGTTCTCTCTAAAGATGAACATTCTAATGCAGAACGTTCTCTCGAAAGTTGAAAATTCTCTATAAAGCTTAATGTTCTCTCTAAAGATGAACATTCTAATGCAGAACGTTCTCTCGAAAGTTGAAAATTCTCTCTAAAGCTTAATTTCTCTATGCAATTCTAAGAGAACCTGATGAATCAAAGCAGTTCTCTCTAAGAGAAATTTGAACTTCTCTCGAAAGTTAAATCTAAGCTGTATATTCTCTCTGAAGCTGAGCAGTTTCTGGGTTTGTATTCTTATGACTGTTTTTTATGGATTGGACAGATGAGTGTCCTGATATTCGAGTAGGAAACCGCAGTGACTTTTTATGGAAGGATTTCACTGGCTCAATTGCGAATGTTTAACAAGGCAGCATTAAGGATGAAATAAGAGTGGCGCTGTATAGATTTTCCATACTTTGAAGAGGAGGAGGAAGATGAAGATATCTTCAGCCTGGCTTGGGTGTCATGTTATGGTTGGGTAAGCGTGTAGAGCCATGGAGAATTAGACGGGACTGCAGGCAGTGACTGAGATCCCCTAAGAGAGAGGATGGAACAGCAACTCCTGTTTAAGAGCCAGAGCCTGCTGTCTGTTACACACAGAGAGAGAGAGAGAGAGGGAGAAAGAGGAGAGGGAGAAAGAGAGATGGGGTGAGAGGGAAAATAAGACCACGAGAATGACAGTGGAGATGTTTGGGAAAGGAGAGGGGGAGAAAATGACAGAGAGAGAAAGACAGAGGAGGGGGGGAGAGAGAGAGACAGACAGAGAAAAACGGGGCCGATCTGTCTCGGTGTGTTTAAGTCATTAACGGCAGCCGTGGTTGCATCGCAGCAGTCTAGTTCTAATTGTCATTACTTCATTCAGAAAGGATTTATCTTCCCTGGCTAATGTTTACACTGGAATACTTCAAGCTTTTCTTTTTTTTCCTTCATTCCTGGTATGAAGGGGGGGAACAAAAAATATTAAGGATGTTAATATAATACTCTTCTCCACTCAAACTGATTATGTAATTTAATAAGACAGAAAAAGTATTGGAATTTTCTCTTGGTTCTGTAAAATGTTTACCTTTTTCACCAAGCATAACTGGTAATTAATTGGTTCTTAGTTAAGAGATCCAGAAGGAATGCGCTTGACTGCTGGAGGGCTTTGCCACTTTGAGTAAATATAATATTGCCGTTTTTCTTCACTAACGATAAGCTGCCACACTCCATCTCTTAACAGGAATACATTCAAAACAGATCTGTCCTTGCACACCAAAGACCAGCTCTAGAAAAAGCATGATTTTAACAAAAACGGGAACCTCCTTTCGCCTTTTCACATTTGTAACTTTATGATCAGGCCATTTTGGCTCAACCAGACACCCGTCTGTATCAAAAACACCATTAAAGGGGTTCACCTGGGCTGTATATTTAGCAGGCCCAGGCTGTAGATTTAGCATGTCCTGTTTGTATATTTAGCAGGCCCAGGCTGTAGATTATGCAGGCCTTAGCTGTAGATTTAGCCCTGGCTGTAGTTTTATCTGGTCTAGGCTGTAGTTTTAGCAGGCCTTGGTCACAGATTTAGCAGGCCTGGGTTGCAGATTTGGCAGTCCCTGTCTGTAGTTTTATCTGGTCTAGGCTGTAGTTTTAGCAGGCTTTGGTCACAGATTTAGCAGGCCTGGGTTGCAGATTTGGCAGTCCCTGTCTGTAGTTTTATCTGGTCCAGGCTGTAGTTTTAGCAGGCCTTGGTCACAAATTTAGCAGGCCTGGGTTGCAGATTTGGCAGTCCCTGGCTGTAGTTTTATCTGGTCTAGGCTGTAGTTTTAGCAGGCCCTGGTTGTAGATTTAGCTGGTCTAGGCTGCGGATTTTGTGGGCTCTGGTTGCAGATTTAGCAGGCGGTGGTTGCAGATTTAGCAGGCCTTGGTCACAGATTTAGCAGGCCTGGGTTGCAGATTTGGCAGTCCCTGGCTGTAGTTTTAGCAGGCCCCGGCTGTAAATTTAGTAGGCCCAGGCTACATATTTAGCAGGCCATTATTATAGACTTAGAAGGCCCTGGCAGTAGATTTAGCAGGCCAGTTATAGATTAGTCAGAGGCTGGTTGTAGATTAGCTGTTAGCCAAGCTCTGGATGGGGCAAGCGAGTAGTTTTGGAGTTGGCCAGTCCCTGCTGGGAAAATGACAAAAGCAATGTGTGATGCTGAATGGCGGACTGAGAGGATTTCCTGGCTTTGAAAGGCAGCTGTGATAAATCAGACACAATCCCGCCCTGGTGGTCTCCTGCATTATCGCCCTGTTGGAGTGTATCGGTAATTAAAGAGGAGTCTTACCCTCCCCCCTTTCCTCCCAAAATACCCAAATACCCCCCCCCCCCCCCAGAGTAGACTATGCGCCACATTACTTAATGAGGTGTGGGGAGACATCGAACACCCCAGCACCATCCACCTCCAAGGTCGTCTGATACATAAAAACAATTGAGTTCCTATTTCTGAAATTTGTTTTCACTGCTCGTTGGTTTACACTGCTCGTTCTGATTGTGGGCCCCTCGTCTTATGTGTAAATGGATTAGTGTATTAGTGTGTGAGTGGGAGGGGGGTGGACCATTATTCGAGAGGGGGCGGAGTCTCCAACTGCTGTACACCATCGCAGGGGTGAGTCAGTATAGATCAGCGGTTTTGGAAGTAATTCCAGGGTACATTCTTTCAGGCGGTAATTACTAATGCAGATTTTAATCACAGATTACTCTCAAGAGGATCTAACGGTGGCTGGTCACTGCCTACGTTTCTTTTTTTTTTGCTTTGCGTGTGTTCTTTTTTTGTGTGTCTGAGCGCCACTGTAGCATGTGGCCCGAACCTCGAGCCGTCCCTTGTGCACAGGACGCAGCTCACGGTGGTTGCCAGGGAAACAGATGCCGCTGTGCTTGGTCTTACAGTGACATCAGAATGCTTGTGTTCGGGCTGAGTTTCTGAAAGATATCCAACCTGTTACATTTCAGTGATATCTGGGGTGTGTTGGGCATGAGCTGTAGTTTCCCTGTGTCAACACGTATGTTTCCAGAAACTTCTTCGCACTCCTGGGCCGTGTCTGTGATCGGGGATTCCTGACTCGGATATTCCCGATTAATGCATGGACCCGCACTGAAATGTCGTGGTGGTGTCCTGAGACGTGGACGGCCATGTCTGGTCATTTATGCCAAGTGTCTGGGCAAGAGCATTATGCACGTTTCCGACACAGACACTGCCTCAGACAGCAGGGAACGTGCCCATTTTCGGACTTGTGTCTGCCCATAAATGCACTTTTTCACGCGGTGTTTTGCACCTTCTCTTGTTTCAGCCACAACAGACAAATCACCATTACAGTAACTTGGTGCATACGACCCTGTGTAGGAAATTACGTTTAGTCGTGGACATGTTTATTAAAAATAAATGCAATTTAACAGATATTGTGCAGGACCGATCCCAAGATGCCTGTTGCTTTCCTATTTGTGCATGTTTGTATGAGTGTGTGTGTGTTGCGTTTATATGTGTTTGTGTGTGTACGCCTGGGAAGGGGGGTGTCAGAAGCATGATGACTTCAATCTGAGAACGTTGCCCCACCCCACTCCCTTCGTTCCAGTCGAGATCAGTGCCCCTTCACATAGCCCCCATCCCGACTGTAGTCTGTGCAGTGGAGGTGAATACTGAACCCCCCCCCCACCCACCCACCCCCGCTCTGCGATTCGGGGGCCCCGGGGGATGACAAATACGGGGCCGAGGCCCTGAAAGGCGGGGTCCGGGGCCCCTGCGGCTCTGTTTGCAGCCGGGACCCCGGAGGCCAGCACTCCTCCACCCAGGGGGTTGTCAGTTACTGACGGCACCGTTGTTTTTGGGGGTCCAGAGTGAAAGAGGACGGAGAAAGACGCAGACATACACACACACACAGACACAGACACACACACACACACACACATGCATACACACTCACACAAACACACACACACACCACACATACACACATCCCACATATACACACACCACACACACACATATGCTTGCACACACCCCGCATATACACACCACACACACACACACACACTCATATGCGCACACTGCACAGACAGACACACACACATATGCGCCCGCATACCACACACATACACACACACCCACACTCATTAAATAGTGTGAATTAATGAAGTGGCGAAGCTGGGAACTTCCTACCCCCCCTTTCCACAAGGGAAAAAAAGCGCTTCACTTCCTTAGCATTTCTATGGGCCCCCCCCCTCCTTTTCATCCACCCCACGTTTTTTTGAAGTCATTTAATCCCCAGGATTTATGCCGGGGACTGCATCCACGTCCCATAAGCAGTTTTAATAAGCAAAAAAAAAAGAAAGAAAGAGAGAGAATGAAAGAAAAAAGAAAGTAAAACCGGTGGTTTTAGGGGTGGGGGGAGGAAGTTTGTGTGAATTGGTATGTAAATGTGAAAACGGGGGGCAGTAGGCACTGGTGGCTAACGGAGTCGTTGGCTAACGGAGCTGCTGGCTAGTGGGACAGAGTGAGGGAGGGAGGGAGGGACAGTGATGGAGGCGGATGATTCTGTCCTCACAAAAATCAGCTTTCTTCTTTCGCACTGAAACAACAACTGAAAAAAGAATAGGAGTCTGCCGTTTGCCACCAACTTCTGCTCTGATGATTTGACTGTCTGTATATGTGTCCTGCATGTCCTGCACATGTCTCTATGAGCCTCGACCTGCATGTTTGATAATCAGAATCATCTTTATTTTGTCTTTTCATCATCATAATGCCGAGTGACATATAAAAGACAGTGGAACGATTGATGCCTCGCTGCCTACTTAACACTTGATTCTGTTTTTTAGTAGAATGTATGCACTATGCAGTCACTCCTTTTGCATTGTTGGTGTAACTGCTCTCGGCAGTATGAATACTTGCAGCATTGCATCTCATGCCAATACCACCTGATGATCTCACAATGTTTTAAAATCAAGCGGTGATAACCTTTACAGAGGGCATATCTGTGTATTTTAAAATCTGCCAAACAACTAGGCTACAGACCTATTAACAACAAATAAAATTCTACCAAGCTTCCTACTGACTTACTAACAACCAAATCCTACCGCTCTGGATAAGAGCGTCTGCCAAATGCCTGTAATGTAGCTACTGTACCGGCATACTAACAACCGATTACTGCCAAATAACTACTGTACCGGCATACTAACAACCAAATCCTACCAAATAACTACTGTACCGGCATACTAACAACCAAATCCTACCAAATAACTACCCTACTGGAATACTAACAACTCAGTACTGCCAAATAACTACCGTACTGGCATACTAACAACCAAATCCTACCAGAATAGCTACCCTACTGGCATCCTAACAACCGATTACTGCCGACTAACTACTGTACTGGCATACTAACAACCAAATCCTAGCAAAATAACTACCCTACTGGAATACTAACAACAGAGTACTGCTGAATAACTACTGTACTGGCATACTAACAACCAAATCCTACCAGAATAACTACCCTACTGGCATCCTAACAACCGATTACTGCCGAATAACTACTGTACTGGCATACTAACAACCAAATCCTACCAGAATAACTACCCTACTGGCATACGTACAACTAAATCCCATCAAATGACTACCCTAATGGTATATTAACAAGAGCCAAACACACTGCTTATTGAAATGTACTTTGCAAGGGAGAAATAACGCTATTTTTGTTTCACTGTTTTCATTTTGTAACATTGTTGTAGCTGCTGCTGTTTATGTACTTATTTATCAGTTAGTTAACTTGTTAGGGATGCCCTTCGCATGGCGAAGCAGTACCCTATGCATCCTACATGTGTTTATGGCCAGAGCTAATTTCTACTGAAGCTCCCTATGTGTGTAGCATTGCTGCATGTGATTTAAACTCCGAAAAACTTCAATGTATAATTATTCGGCCAGTCGAGGTAAAAAAAAAAAGACTAAAAAAAGAAAGACCGCATGGAAAAAAGTGTCTTGTATTTCTCTAATTTAATTGGTTGTGGAGAAATAACGTTGTTTTGGACGTGAATGCCAATCCTCTTATTCTCTCCTTTTCACAAAATATTTCTTTATTAAGATTAATCATGGCTAGGCTTTCTGCACGGAGTTAGTCTCTGCAGAAGTCTGGCAGTGAATCTGCCTAATGCACAGCGTGGTGCTGTACAGATAACACTGTTCCCTTTGAGGTGGAGGCTGGGCGGGAGCCAGGACTTAATGGGAATATGTTTATACTTTGCATTTATCAGCTGGTCCGCCTGAGAGCGCTCGGATGCACGGACAAAGGGTGGGATTTCACCCACCGTGCCCGCAGTGCGTAGCAACAACCGCAAAGAAAGAAACAACAAAACGAAGCAGAAAAAACTAATCAGTCAGAGAAAAAAAAACCCTAGAGGGGCCGGCTTCGTGGAGTTACGTTAAAAACGCTCCTCCGATGTTATCTGTAGGATTTTTACTTATTTGTTATTTTTTTTACGAGGCAGACTGCGGCGGCGGTAAGCTACACAGCCCGCTTTACCAAAGTGGAGAGTGTAAACAGAGTTTGAGCGCTGGCCCCTTTATAAGAGGAAAATTCCATTTAGTTTGAGGCACTGATGGTGACATGCGATATGCTCTCACACAGAGCGCATTCTGTGGCAGAGGCCTGTATCTTTATGCTGTACATAACTGATGCAGACACACCGTATGACTGTCTGACTGCACCGATTTTTATGGCACGCGTTTAAGTGCAATTATTAAGTCGACGACATGCTAATTCAGTCTCGGGAAGGATAAGAGATCACGGTATGCGCTCCTACCCCAGTCCTTAAATGCAAATATAGATGTTAGCGTGACTTTGAAATACTGCTGCTCTTTTGTCCTGTGCATACTGTATACAAAAGTGCCTGAAAGTTGGAAGTTTTTTTTGAGGATTTTTTTTTTTTTCTGTGCTCTTATGATTAATACCCCAGCGCAGTAGTACTGAGCGCCCCCCGGAGGTGTTCCTGATTTAGCCCCAGCGTAGCGGCCTCTGGGGAGCCCTAGCGTACACAGGTGTGACTCGGGTTACTCATCACTTGCACCGTTGTGTCTTTCCCAAAGCGCGACAGGGCAGAGTCTACCCTCCCCCCCCCCTTCAGCAGATAGTGTCACTTACACACTGGAAATAACTAATGTGGTCCTGTGGCTCTCTTTGGGGGACCTGTGATGGGGGTGGAGACCCTCTGCTACTGCCCCCTGCCCCCTACCCCATACCCCCTGCCCGTGGTCCATGCTGTCATGTACACTCTGCTCCGAAATTCTTCTCGGCGCCCCTAAGCGGGGCATTATGCCACAAGCGCCCCCGGTGCTGTGGGGGACCGCTCTGCACCCTCTACACAAAGAGCGAGGTATGCGAGTAGAAAACGGACCCCCCCCCCCCCCTTATAGGGCCTAAGGCGCCGAGACTCACTTTAAGCATTTTAAGGCCTTTCATTGAGTCCACTGTAAAGGGGGTTATGAAATTAGCCAATTAGAAAGCACAGGGAGGGAGGGAGGGAGTAAATGAGTGAGACAGAGCTGGAGACTGAGAGAGAGAGGGATAGAGAGCGAGAGAGAATGAGAAAGAGAGAGCAAAAGAAACTCCCAGTGAGAATTAATCACTCTGTCTGGGAAAATGAATGGCTGTTCACATCGCTGTAATTTACAATTAAAGTGGTTAAACAATAAAAACTCAGGACACAGAGTCTGCTTGGACTCTGCCTGCCTTCTCTATACGTCTGTCTCGCACACACACAGAAACACACTCCCCTTTTCTCTCCTGGGCTCTTTCCTCCACTCTCCCCCTGCTACACACACACACACACACACACACACACGCAGACACACACAAACACTCTCTCCCTATCTCCCTCCCCAGCTCTTGCCCCCTGCCTTGACCGCGTGTTGAGAAGTAACAGACGTGTGGAAGCAGATGATGTAGTGGGAATGTCCAAGCCTGTTAAAGTTTGATGAAATAGCATGTATACCTGTTGCATTCCCTCACAGCCTGTAGCCACCCTGTCATACAGCCAGACAAGCACTTTTTTATCCGCTTGCTTCGTTCCCCCCCCTCAGGGAGCAGGGGGGTCCTTTGGGACTTGAAACATTACCCAAACTGTATCTGCATTTAATACAAAACAAACAACAGGAAGACTAGCCTAGACAACAGATTGGCAACGACAGTCCTCCCTCCCTTTCTGTCTATAACAGTTACAGTCAAAGTGGTAAAAACAGAGCCCCTGTTGATACTGCACTTCTGTACATTGCTGACACAGGGAATGAGAAAAAAAAAGTCTGTTTGTTTTTTGTTTATCAGTTTTTTGAGCGATTCTGCAGCCGTGTGTAAACTTCCCTTTGTTCTATTAATAACAGGGAAGAAAAGAAAGATAAAGATAATGTCGGACACACACACACACACACACACACACACTATCAGCTGTCCCTTGTGAAAGAACAGTGGCTGGTCTGAAAGCGCAGGAAGAACGCGGCCTGCAGCAGGGCGGCCCTTGGGCTGGGGACGGGGCTGGAGACAGGGATGGGGACGGATACCTGTTTATTTGAGGACTCTGGTTGCCTGCAAACACTTTAATTAGCATCAATGGCACTTTAATTATCCCATTTGTTTTGATGGCGAAGGCTATGTGTGGCGCACTGTGTGAGGTGAACATGTGCGTTTCCATAATGAGGCCTGTCGAGAAGGCCAGGGCATTGTAGAACCCTGCAATTTGGGAACCCCCCCTTAAAAAACAAAAGAGGGACACTCCTCGCTGATTAACTACCAAAGAAAAAAAGGCCTTTTTCTCACTCTGGGTTGACATAAGATTACTCTCTCTTTATCCGGGTCATTTACATTTTTTGTTTTAAAAAGTGTCTGTAAAAGGCCTAATTTTTCTGGGTAGGAATCACTTGCCAATGTCCTTCAATTCTGGCTTGAAACATATTTTTTAAATGGGGGCGTTCGGGGTCAGTTCTGGAGAAATTTAATTGCAGCACCTGAATTTGACCAGAGATTCAACATATTAAACGTATAACGTTCCAGAAAAAAAAATGCACGGAAAAAAAAATATATAGGAAGATTGAAAATGTTTAACAGAAAATAGCATCACTCGCTTGCGTTGCCAGGTCAGCGGCTCTGCCAAGAATAACAGCAAAGGGAGCCTTCAGTTAAGACAGTTTACTCCTTTCTGGAGCTGAAGTTTCATGGCCTTTGTTGAACTCGACCAAAAAATTACCGCTGTCACGCTCAGGAAAACTCTCCCTGACTCCGGAGTGCAAATGATCATGGAAAGATTTTGGGTTCCTTGGGCCGGCACGTTGCCGCCTGACTGACTAATACAGTCACCTTCCAGAAAGCACTTAGAGGGGGGAAACTGTGCGGAATATCAGAGCGTGGGCTCCCCTCCCCTCGGGCTGCTCGGTGATAGATAGTTATCGGCAACAATGAAACGGGATTTACATCAAAAAGAGTGCCGACCGGAGGCCGGGCGGCCATTGGGGCATTAGTACTGTGTCACCTCCTCTGTAAAGACCTTAGCTTAAGCGCGCATAAATTACAGGGTAGAGGTGAGAGGAGGCGCTGGACCGGTCCGCGCGAAGCTTCCTAGCGCCTCGGCCGCCGTTAGTATCCAGGGAACGCTGCGTGTGAAAAGCGAACGGCCAAGGAGGGGAAGTGCGGAGTTCCGTGATTTATAGCTCTGACCTCCCAGGCTGTGAAAGAGGACAAGGAGCCTTCTCCGTGGTCTGCAACTGTGATTAACCGACCGTGCGACCATGCTGTCATGTAAAAAAAATAAATACTATACCAGCTTGTGCTTGCAAAAAAAACATTAAATTATACGACAGTCCTTAGATTGGATCTCCCCTGGTCAGTCTAAGAAAGTTGAGTGAAAGCTCCATTGTTTATAAAATGGCTGTCCGGTGTTGATGAACTGCAGTGCTGCTACGATTTGGACGAGGACAGAGGCCGTGCAGTAATGCTGGGAGACGTAGTTCTGACCCATTCTGTACGGATGGAGAGAGTCCCGGGCCTTTAGCTCCCAGTCTGAAATGAATATGCATCCTCAGTCCTGCTCTGTGAAACGACTTTGGGCCCAAGTGACTCAAAGCCAGCTCCTGCTACCAGTAGTCTGGGCCCTACTGATGCAACCCCCCAGCCGCCTACACACAAACAGTTGGCCGGTTGCCATGAGTGAGAGATATGTCTCTCTCTCCCTAGTGCTAACTCTCTAATATGATGCCTTATATTACAACTCAGCATGCTTTACAGAGGCCACCACACACTGCTGCATCAATTTGAACATTTCAATTCTGAATATCAAAGTAAAGCGGACATCTTATTCGATAACTTCTATTGTATCATGGCATGACTGCATGATGGATGCCGGCAATAAGGGGAAGTTACAGGTAACTGTCTGTATTGCTCAGATGTGCCAAGATGTTTTGTTAAAAAGCCATATTAGCTAGTTGTCTGAAATGATGGTAAACTGCCAGTCGTTGTGAAAATATAGCCAGATCTGGGGGAAAATTTGCCAAGTTGGCACTGTTGCAGGAGTCCCCCAAACGGGGCCATTCCCATAATTCTTTGCATTCCCCTGTTATCTTTTTAGTTTAAAAACAAGAACTTCCTCTTTTAAAAAAAAAACACACTGAAGCATCATCCATTTGTCTTGAGCTGATTTGTATTTATTTTTCCCCTGAAACGCTGGGCGAATTTATGAGATACGAGAGGCTTTCCCCGCCGCCGATGGAGAGGTGATACGGTTCTGGGGCCAGCCCGGGAGATTTATGTTTGTGTTATTTTAGCGCGTGGAGCAAAATGGCTCCGCTGTCCTCCTCGTCTCCACCGTTAGCGGGGCGCTAACTAAACCGGCTGATTACAATCAGCGGCTGCGGCGCTTTACGGAGAGTGAAAGATCCAGCCTGTCTGACCGGGACTCTCAATCACGCAGCGTCACCTTTCCCAGTGTCTGAGAAACGCGCGCTCCGGCGCCTCTTTTCATTTTAATGCCTCCCTTCGGCCTTATTCGCGTCTCATTTGGAGGCCGTATTGACGCATGGAAACCACTAAATACTTGCGAATTCCCCGCTGATCGCTTTCCGCGATTTTGTCATTTCGAAAAGACGCTGCAGCGAACCGGGCCACTCGTTTCTGCGTTTCATTAAGTAAGTAACGGCCGTCGGTGTCGCTGCCCGGCCTCGCATTTCTGTTTGTGTGTCTCACTGGGCGTTTCGGCACCATGGCCCATAACGTGATGAAATATGGAAGGCTTTAACGTGTGGGGATTGGCTCGTTCGCTCGTCCCGGTCCTGCTGGGCAGAGGAAGGAAGAAGGAGCTTGGAGTTGACGGACACGCTGGACGCTTTCTAATGACCGGACGAGGCGAACAGGCCTGTTCTTTCCTTCAAACGGTTTCATGTTTCTTATGAATGGATACAGCGCCATAAACAAAAAAAAAAAAAAAACTAAAAAAGTACATTTCGACTATAACTGCAGATGTGAAACTACAGCCATTTTTGTGTAATTTAACTGCAACAGGAACGTCCCTGGTGGTAGGGACAATATGCGATTCATTATATGACAGAAGCATTACAGTTGAGTCCAAAGTGGACTCGGAGTGTGATAAAATGAAGTCGAGGTCCTAATGGCTTTAGCTGCTGCTGACATGCGATTCGTCGAAGCGCCATTTGCGAACCAGATCCAGAAAACAAGCCCTGATGAGACTAGGACACAGGGGTTCATATATTATTCCGTGTTTAAAAACAGTTCACTTTCCCTAACACAGCTGCCACGGTTTGTTTTTTTTTTTTTGTGCTTGAAAAGTAAGGCGGTAAATAAAGGATCTATCCTAGCGAAGCGGTCGTTTTTTCGGGGAGGGGGGGAAGAAAATGTGGGAAACATTATCCCATCCCACCTGCGAAGCGCCGTTTGACCCCCAGATCCGTAAATTACCGCACAGTAGTTCACTTGCGGAGGTGAAGAGTCCTAATAGGACACTCTGAAAGGAAAAAAAAAAACGGGCCATTTAAAAAAAAAAAAAAAAAAAAGTGTTGGAACCGCTAGCCGTCCGGTCACAACAGGGAGCGTCAGGTGTTCAACGTTATTCCCGCTCCAGTGGTTTTGGCCGGTTTTTTTTTTGACAGGTTCGGTGCAGGCCGGGGTTGCTCTGACTCATTTTCGTTTTTTTTTTTCTCGTTTTCTCGACGCCCGTGCTGGCTGCTTCGGGAACGCGCTCTAAGCCTCTCCAGATGTCCCGCTACGCGCGGCGCGGAGTGCTGATGAGAGGGACTGACTTCAGCAGAGGCAATGTCTCAGCCAGGGCTCGGAGTGACAGTTACCAGACCGAAGCAGGGTCTTTGTCAGACTGCTGGGTCTTTGTCAGACTGCATTATGAGCTTTGGTTCAGTGAATCCCTGTGAATCAGTGATCCACAGTGCATTTACTCCAGGTCATTAATAATAATAATAATAATCATAATAATAATCATAATAATAATCATAATAATAATAGTAATAATTTTGCATACTACTATCGTAGGCGGATTTTGACTTGTAAACCTGGGGGTATTGAGATAACGGAGGGCATGGGGTTGATAGCGTGGAACTGGGGGGCTGGGGGGCAGGGGACTGGGGGGATATCTTTGTGTATACGACGGCCCTTAACAGCATTTTGGCGGTTTCGACAGCATGTCTGTGTTTGTAGCGATATTACCCTCTTCACCCCTCTGCTTTAGTGCACGGTTCTCAGTACTGGCTTTCCTCACAACCCAGCCTGGGCTGATTTTACCCGTAACTCATAACCACTGTGTAGGGGATAAATCCATCGTAAATAAACACGCTAACACACTGATCTGGAGTCAGCCCTGGGGGATGTACACTGTTCTCTCTCAAACTGAAGTTTCTGCACAGGGAGTTCCACTTCTCTCCCAGAGATTCAGCTGTAAACTGACCACGTCATTTATATTTTATTTTTGTTTCTGTGCTCTGCATGGGCGTGGTGTCCATATGTCCATCCTCACGCCTATACGAATCCCTTCCCCGTCAGTTCCGGCTACCTCGATAGTGGCAGAGGTGTTTGTTGCTGTTGGGCTGCGAGTCTGATGGCAGCACCATGCAGTTTTGCAGTCTGCTTTGGGCCTAATATGGATTAGAGGCCTGTCTCCCTGAATGAGTCATTCCTTATTTACTTTGCATGGTCTAATGGGTTTGAACTGGAGCGCTGCGGAGACACAGCTAAACTCAGATAAAAGAAGTCCCTTCTGCCTCTCTTCACTCGCCCTGTGAGACCGCGACTTTTAGCAGGAAAATGGCCGCCGTAGCATTTGCCTTCCATCAAGCTGTTTGGATTCTGTGATACATGATGTCATAAGCTGCTGTTCCTGTTTGCCTCCAGACCGATTCCATTTTAGCCTGAAGAGAAGTAGCAGGCGCTTTTGGAATTTTAATCACATTTAGTTTTTTTTTTTTTTTTTGGGGGGCGGGGCGGTGGTGGTTGCCTGTACAATTTAGGTATTTAGCAGAAACCCTTATAGAGAGCAACTTACACAGCTTACATTCCTTTACATACAATCCATCTACACAGCTGGATATTTACTGAAGCAGTTAAGTATGTTGCTACATGGCAGTGCTCCACCTGGGAATCAAACCTACTGAATGGAATTTGTTCCCCAGAAAACACAACTGTCAGGTACTGATGTTATGGAGGTGCCGAGGATGTCCCTCGTGTGATTAAAAAAAAGGTTTGATGAAGCACTTTCATCCTGTGTTCTCTTCATTTAGAAGACCTGAGCTCTGTTGAAACAGTTAGGTTCACACACGCGTTTCTTCATATGAAAGAGCGGGCACGGACTTAGCGGGGTATTTCATGGCCACGTTTCCGTATTTTAAAGAGCTAGTACTGAGAAAGCGGTTCAGTTCACGCTCGTCTTTCTCCATTTGAAAGAGTTTGATCATGGCGTAACGGTCTCATACCCTCCTGATACGTAGAAGAGAAAAAAGCTGAAGCATTTTTACTTTTTATTTTTAGCTGCGACCGCGGCTCTATAGCTCTGTCTGTCGGTCGGTCAGTCGGTCCACAAAAGTGTCCCACGCCGTAGCGGCCGCAGTTTTTGCCCTAGGAGGCTGATATTTGTCATGGAGGTTGGTCATGACCGAAGATAGAGCTGCGTAGCTTTCAGGCCGATTGACAAAGAGGGGGCATGGCGATGGGCGTGGCCTATCATGAAAAAGATTTGCACAAGATTTTGTGGAAAGGTTGGTCATGAGCCAAAGAAGAGGTCACGTGCTTGTGTGAGGGTGTGTGTGTGGATGCATGCACACATGGATGCATGCGCGTGTGCGGTCACAGCTATTGCGGATCTGTGCTTGTTATATTAAGTGAATTGGAAGACAAAAACATGCTGCAGTAGAAATATTTTTGGAAATATTCTTTTATTTTTATTTAATGGCCCTTGTAGTGTAGGGTTCAGCATAATGGAATGTATGGTTCTTGAGGTTAATACCGGAGAATCTTATGCCCAACAGGGGACAAACATGCCGGGTCTTGGGAGGACACAGTAAAAGTAATAAAAGGAGGAAAGCAGGGCAAATAATGTTTAGCCTAAAATTCCTATGATCAGGAGTCAGGGAGTTTGGGGCAGTGTACAGGTCAGGGCCCAGGGTATGGGAGAGTGGGGCAGTGTTCAGTAAAGGTATCATTTCCACTCTCGGTTATATGAGTCCAAATGCGATTAGATGTCCTCTATCCCAGCTGATTTAATGAGCGTGTTACCGAATATGAGCACGGAATACCCATGACTAGGAGCACAAGTGGCATTGTGCACAGCCAGTAACCCCCGCTCCGCCCACCCCCACCTCCCTACAGGACAACCCCGGGTCACAGCCAGGCCCTGCGGTGGTAAAGGAGGCGCGTCTCTTTTAGGAGAGCGCTTGGCGTTATCCCCCCCCCCGCCCTTTGTGAAACCAGAGCCGCTCAGGTTATCCCCAGCTGAACAGACATGGGGGGCAGGCCGTGGGTCCCAGGCAGGGCACTCCCATGCCAGGGCTGGGTTTCAGCCGGGAGCAGAGGCATTGGGGGGGGGGGTGGAGAGGTGCTGAGTGCTCCTGTCTGGGAGAAGATCGTGTTTGACACCATAAGCCTTTTAACTCCCCCACTCAGAGCAGTCCTTCTTAAATCACCACCGCTCCGATGATTGACAGCACCCAGACACTGGATAAGATTGCTGATTCGTTCCCCCCTCCCGCACAGACTGCCCTTTGATTGTGATGTCACAGTGCTTTTTGGGTTTTGTTTTTCACTGACATCTTGAACTTATTGGTCTGGCTATCAAGCTTTCATTGGTTGCTTTTTAACATTGGGAGGGGCTTTGAATACCTTTATAACTCAATTGTGCTGTCCAAACTATCTTTCATCTTACCTCCCAGATTTATTTATTTATTTTAAACGTTTGGCTTGTTCAAAAGTTTGTCTTTTCATGTATGCACTTCTCAGACCAGACGGGCAATAATGGTTTTGTAGAGGATCAAGAATAAACAAGACTGGCCAATTTGACCTTGCTTTTGTCATTCTGAATGTACAAAGAAAGAAAAAAAAAAACATTTAAAAACAACTTATCAGATCAGCACACATGCTGAGCATACCAATATTGTGAATTTTCCCCTAAAAACTACATTGGAAGCCTACAAAGGATAGTTCACAAACACAGCTGTCTTTATTATGATTCTTGCTTTGTGATTTTGTATAAATAATTTTTGGGATTGACTTGAGAAAGTAAATTACACTCCTACCAACTCTCTCCCAGCATGCGTTTGGCTTTTTTGACACATTTTATCTCCTTATTTTTTGTGTTTAAACCAATTCGGAATATGTGATGCTGTCTGTGCGCTGATCACCACGGCTCCCGCCGTCGAATCTTCAGGGCGCAGACGGGCGCACGCTGACGAGGGTGCGCTGCACACTCCTCCAAAACACGGCCGCTATGCCACGACAGCGCCCTCCACGCCCGAACGGGGCAGGGAGAGCACAAGGGACGGCGGAGGGTAGAGCGGCGACGGTGAGCCAGGGGGCGGTCAGGCTGAGTTACTGTCTCTGCTGGGAGGACCCAGCGGCGGATTGGGGATGGCGCTCGCATTCGCCCGTTGCCGTTTCCGCCAACGCGGTCGGGATTCGGCACCGGAGCGCGGGGCGTGTTGCTACCGCCGAACCCAAAGCCAGCGCTGCGGCGGGACGGCCCACCCGACAGCCACCGAGTTTGAAGGGTTTTGTTGAGCTGAAGTGCCTGGGGGGGGGGGGGGTACTGTCAGGAGCAAGGGGAACACAAGACTAGCCCTCAGTGCATTCTCTAACCCCTCAGCCCCCCAATCCCCCCCACACCCCCCAGCTCGTGAGAGAGAAAGCACCGAGTTGCGGATTTGTAAAGGCCTCCCCCCCGCCCCCTTCACCCCCCCCCATTCGGCCATTGAAGAGTCAGGGGGCGGGGTGGAGGGGAGGGATGCAGGAGAGGACACAAAGTAGATGTCAGGACAGAGTCAGATGGAAAATAACAAATGACAGCACTCTGGTGATCTTAAGAGCTGACCCAGGATCAGTCAGGGGCCCCCCGAGAGGGTTCGAGGACAACAGGGATTAACAATGACCTCTCACCCTACTGAGCACTGCTCTGAGAGTCTAACACAGGTTACCCTACTGAGCTCTGCTCTGAGAGTCCAGCACAGGTTACTCTAACCCTACTGAGCGCTGCTCTCAAAAACTAACACTGGTCACTCTAACCCTATTGAGCACTGCTCTGAGAGTCGAACACAGGTTACTCTTTCTCTACTGAGCACTGCTCTCAAAAACACAGGTTAATTTTCTAACACAGGTTATAGAAGATGGACTCAAACTAGAGAGAGAGAGAGAGTGTGTGTGTGTGTGTGAGAGAGAGAGAAAGAGTTAGGAATCTAACAGGTTAGAGAGGGAAAGAAAGAGAAAAGGAGAGGTTGCTCAGAAAATGTCGGTTAGTAAAAAAAAAGAATAAAAATAAACTTTCATTATATGCAATTTGTCATACTCAAAGCGCTTTGTAGATAACGTAAAATAGAGAGAGAGGGTGCTCATAGGTAAGGGGGAGAGAGAGAGAGAGAAAGAGAGGTGGGGAATGAAGGGTGCAGTGATAGATTGGAGATGATTGGTTAGCTGGGGATATTTAGGGTTGTTTTTTGGTCGGTTTAGCGCTGTTTGATGGGTTTATGGGTGTAGGAGGATTGCTCCAGTGTGTTCCCTGTGATGGATTGTTTCTGAAGCGATTGAGTTTCGCTCAGGCGTGAGCGGGACAAAGCGGGGTGGGTATGAAGCGGCGATGCCGGGCGGCTTTTTAAACGCTTCTTTCTGCGCCCTGAAAGACCTCGCAGCTGTGGCCAGCCCGTGCCAGCCGGGCGATGCGGGCAGAACACAAGACTGGCAGCGTTTCAAGTGCGTGCATTTGATATGTGTATTTGCGTTCGTGCATTTGTGTGTGAGTTGTATCTATCAGAGTCGCCGGCCTTGTTTTTGTATGGTTTATTCTTCTGTGCCATCTGCAAAGTAATCGATGCCTTCGGAATTTTGAGTGGAGTTTTCAGATGCATTTATTTATTTTATTTTTTATTCTGTGTTTGGTAGCAATCTGCTTATGAGTTTGTTTCGGCTCATCCCTGATGCTTTGGAGGTGTAAATGCTGTGTGTGTGTGTGTGTGTCTCGTGTGTCTGTGTGCTTTTCATACCAGGAGAAACAAGACCAAATATAAAAGACTTTGGGGTTTTCAGTGGCCAGGTATTGTGTATGTAATCGAATGCTTTTATGTGGTATGTTTTGAATAGTGTAAAAATGGTCTTTTAAACATATGGAACATATCACTCAACAGATTAACATGTTACAAGTGGCGGTGGGTGTGTATTTGAAAGTTACTATTTTGTAAGTCCAGAGTCATGGCACAGATTGGTGTTTTTAATCATCATAAATTAGTGGTTTTTATTTACGCTGATAAAATATTAAAAGCACATTCAGAATGTCTCTCCACATGCATCTCGTTGCCGCCATTAGGACGCTACATTTAAAACGTTGGCATATGTTAAGTAGGATGGACAGCCTTAAACCGAAGTTTTCCTCAGAGTTGAGGAAGAAGAGAGATTAAACCCAGTGAACCCAGTGACCCCGCTCCCGGCATGAAGCGGGTGAGGAGCAGTTTGTGCATCGGGCCATCTCTGATTGTCGAGTTATTTGGCTGAAATCTCTTTCACTGCCTCATGCTAAAAGCATCAGCATTTCTCTCTCTGTCTCGCTCTTTCTCTCTCTTTCTCCCTCTCTTTCTCTCTCTCTCGCTCTCCCTCTCTCTTTCTCCCTCTGTCCCTTTCTCTCCCTCTCTTTCTCTCTCTATCTCTCTCCATCCCCCTCTCTCTCTCCCTCTCTCTCTGTTTTTCTCCCTCTCTCTCTCCCTTTTTTTGTTTGCCTCTCAAAATGTCTTAAAATCTAAGGCCCTTAATGGCTGACAGATGCAGGGCAGCAGAAATGAGTAAAGGTTCTGCTGTCGAAAAAAAGAAAAACAAAACCTCGCTTCTTTCTTTTTTTGGGCGAAGTTGTCGGGGACTGGAATCTGGTGATGGAAACGGCATTTAACTCTTGACAGTGTAAATCTGTTTCGGTCCGGTCCCGGGAGTCCGACGTCCCCAAAATGAGTCTGCCACCCCCTTTTTCCTCTTTCTTTTGCTGTCTGAACCCCTGTCTGATTGTAAAACTGTCACAGTGAAAGAGTCCGGTAATTGCCCAAAGCCTTGCTACTGAGAACACAATTAATTCTCTGTTTACGGGCTCCTTCTTTACCTCCACTCTAATTTGACAGTTTTTTTTTTTCTTCCCTACTTTCTTTTTGTACGACTAGTGAGACACGTTCGCAGCAGTAACCGGGCGTCGGACTTTGCATGACAATCGCTTGCGAAAGTGTACGGTTTGAGAAGAGAATGCTAACGTAGCTCCACCCACCCGGCAACATTTTCACAGGGCGTACACAATGCGCCTTTGGAGAAACGTTATCACGAATTAAAAATACAAAAAAAAATACAGAAATGGTGTGAGTGCTTAAGACAGGAGAGCCTGGTCCTGTGTTTTGGCATTCACTTGATAAATTTAAGTCAGTGGTCGGCTAAAGCGTCCACACATGTTGTTTCTGAGGCCTAAATGGACGGCTGAGTGAAAGGGAACCACAAAAGCGTGCAGACACAGTGGTGTTTGACAGCCTGGTTTTAAGCAGTAGCTAATGATGAAACGCACAAAGGTGTGATTGTGGTTTGTGTTCTGGCCTGAGGTCTCCATGCAAGCTCTTTTGCTCTGTTAAACAGCGGTTGGGTATCTGGAAGCCCCGCCCCCCCCACCCAATCCATGCTGATGAGGTGTCGAGCGTTGGTAGACTGACACCTCAGCGCAGCCCCCATTAGGGTTTTGGGAGTTTGTGCACAAACACAGTCCATGGGGTGCCGTTTCCACCCTCCTGTCCAGCGATAGGCTTGTTGAAGCCCTAATGGTGTCCCCGCCCCCTTTCCATTGAACCTCCAGTCATCTAACTCTCTCTCTTTCTCACTCAGTATACTTCTTTTTCTATCTCATTCTCTTTAAAATACTGTTGTTGTTAAGAGAGTTATCATTTTCTTTCTCTATCTCTCGATCACACATGCTCTCTAAAACTATTTTTCAGGGATTAAAATAACTTTTATTTTTTCTCTCTGTCACTCTTGTTCTAGCTCTCTCTCTCTCTCTCTCTCTGTTTAAATAAGAAGGAGACCCAGGCAAAGCTGCCTCAGGGCCTAAATCTGATCAGGGGATTAATGTGGCTGGCAGGTGACAACACAGGGCGTTGGAGAACACAGCGACACATTCTTCATATGCCTCCCGCGCCTCTGATGATGTCATCGCCCAGCCTTGCCCTGCCTGCCTGTGTAGCCTCAGCATCTCAGGCTACAGCACATGCATGTCAGGCATGTCGCGTGCTCTCCGGAAAGATCCGGGAGTGCCACGTTTGGCATTTCATTGGTGTCAGAAAAAAAACCTTGCATGTACATTTGTTTAATATCTTTCTCTCTTTTATCTTTTAAGTCCTCATCCACACCCATGTGGTGTTCGTGATGCATAATTCTGGTAATAATAAAGTTTGTTTGATAGGGTGCCCTTTCTATATAATTATCATTTGAAGAGAAAAGGAGATCCTTAATTGACCAGTTCCTTTCTGTGCATGTTTATCTGGGTCGGATATGTATTTGAAATATTATAGCCTGTTAGATATCTGTAAAACTCCGGCAGATTTCTGGACATTTTAGAAAGAACATCTGTTTTCGTCGGTATTAACATAATTGCTATTCCACGAGACCCTGCTTTTTTCTTTTTTTCTTTGCTAAAATAAAATGTTTCTTCTCAAGAATATGCGCCAGTCTAAAGAATATAACTCCTGTCTGAAGAGTTTAATTATTTCAACTATGCATTTGACCCAGGTCTGGTGTAAAAATCTAAGGTTTTGTTCCTCTTTTGAATAGTTTTGGGTCCTTTGAATTAGACTCCTCTGCTACAAGATGTGTGTGGTCATATGCCCTTTTAGCAGATAAATACCAAGTTCTTTTTTGTTCTTTTGTGTTTTCTCTGTATGTATTATTGTCTGCATTGCTAGTTTAGAAGCTTTTTCCACCTCTTATTAATACCAGCTCGCCAGGAGCGATTGCTGTTGGCCAGCGCATTGAATGCCTGCCGTCTTTGAACTGGAGCCTTTGCTATTTCTCAAAGGCCTGTCTCAATGCCTAAATCATCCAGCGGACACTGACAACTGCGCTTAATCCCAAATCTAACGGGAGATAATCTTCTGTCTGGGGAGAGCACGCTCGTCTTCGGGCACGCCTGTCGCCAGTGTTTTCTCCTCTTTTTTTTCTCTCTTCGCGTTCTTTCTGTTTCTGAAAGTTGTCGTCAATCACAGTTTGACAGCAGCCATTAAGCAGGTACTGCTTTAAAGGCGAGCTCTGCCCTTCCTAAAGTCCTGGAAGCCCACATCATGGCTTGAAAGAGACATGGTTTGCATCCCTCAGATTTAGGAGATTTTCGCCTGCGTCCCTGGAGCCGGAGTTGAAAGGGGATGAGGGGCAGCCCAAGGGGGGCTGGGGTACGGCGTCTCATCCCCCACTCCTAAATCTTTGTGATTAAGTTTACGGTTGCAAATCTTATAAATGCCCAATGCGAATCTCTATCACGTGATACCACAAGGTATTCTTCCATTGCGAGTTTTGAAAAAAATGTTTTCATTTGGTACCAAGAGTTTTAAGTTTTTAGAGGGTTAATTTCGGGTTACAGTTCGATATACTTTTCATGCGGTTTGAGTGTTTTTATGTGGTTGGGTAGTTGTGACGTTCAATTTTTTCGTCTAGAAGCAATACAGACCATAAAAATTGAGTTATTGTGATTAAAATAGGGAAAATGGTAAAACTATTCAAGATGCATGTGGACATAATGTTAAAATATACTATGAATAATTACACTTTTTTGTAAATTTCACACTAGTAAATATCAACTGACTTGTCCTGAACAAGGTTTGGGAAATCTGCACATTTTTTTTCATAATATAAATAACTCTAATTGCCACCTATAACCATTGGCATTATTTCAATGATGTCTATTTTTATAAATGAAACTCCAGAAGTTAATGAATATAGCAGCAAAAAATGTAATAGCTATATCAGCCGTGTACAGTAGACCTACATTGCCTTATCGTAATGTATATTGCAGTCAGACGAGCAGCAGTCTCACTGGCCAGTACGACACATCACCTCGTTGTACCTCTCACACTACAAGAACGAAAACGAAAATATCAAACATATGAAAATGGTCGGCACTTCCCAGAATGGATCAGGAGAACGAGAGAGCAGTTAGCAGGGGCGCGCTGACCCCGTCACGCTACGCGAGCGATGACGCTACTGATGAGGCCTGTGATGCGCCGTTTCCCATCCGATCTTGTCCGAAATCAGCCCAAATCAGCTGTGCTATCATGTAGGCTAGCGTACGCCCAGCCTAACGGAGAGATGCAGAACAGAGAGACGTGTATGATGCAGTGTCAACGTACTGAATGCAGTTTACTTCTCATCGCTTTTCGTTTTTTATGGAATTGTTTTTTCCCTTCGTTATTTGCCCAGGTACCGTGTCTTGTTTTTCAACGCGGTTGTTAATGTTTGTAAATGTTTTTTGTTCGCCCATGTTGATGGTACAAAAAAATGTTTTGATTAAATTTAATTTATGTTTCAGCGTCAAGTCCCTCTTCTGTATTGTTTGTGTAATTTAGTGTGATGATTATAAACCATTAAAGCATTCAATTTTTCTTTGGTAAAATCATAAAAACAAATACTTAAATATTTCAAAACTGTATGATCTTATTGTGCAAATAAAGTTTTTAATACTGTTTTAAAATTTAAATTATTATAATTATAACTTACAATTTACTTAAACATTCCCAATCATCAACACTTCTTCAAAATGCTTGTAAACCCTATTTTACCCTATAAAGTTTTAGAACAATGCTTATTGAGATAAAGTGGGAAGTCAGCATTTATATGGACATGGCTTTTATAGATTTTTCATTTTTTCATAAATTTTCATGTCACACCAGAGAACAAATTTAAGGTAGAATTGAGTTTTAAATTTTAAACTCTATAAAATGAAAAAAAAAATTTAAAAAGTCAGTATACTTTTTCATAAGTATAGGCTATTTAGCATCCAACTATATGATTTTACAAGAAAATTACAAGAAGAAAAAAAAACCAAAAACACTAGAACCACCTTTGTTTTCTGTTTTATGAGCGATTAGCATGGGCCGTATTGGTTTTTTGCATGCTCGGCGTGCTCTGAAGGCAGTAATCTTTGGTAATGACGGATAAACGGGCACAGATAAGGGCAGCTGGGCTCACGCGAGGTCCAGGACCCCGGCCGCCACATGGCTCTGATGCGTGTGTCTGCGTCCGTGTGGAAATGAAAATGCGCTAACAACAGTATGCCGTTTAATCATTTTTTAAAAAGTTACCTTCAAAGCATAATTCCATAATTTTATCTTCAGAATCTCATGGGTGTTGGGACTTGGTGGAAAAAATAAGTTAGGTTTGTTTGTTTGATTTCCACACATTTTTAATTCCCTTGATATATTTCAGGGTGTAGTGCCAGGCAAAAGCAAAGGCTGCAGGACATCGTCTCCAGGCTACAGGAACGATGCGTATCTTAGCATGTGCATCAGGCACGCACAGTGTAGAAAGACCTAGACATGCGCAGAGCAGGAACACCAACATTTTTTTCCCTTTGCCTATTTATCATTGCTTAATCATGTGCCTTAACAAAATACTAGAGGACCTGCTTTCTTTTGAGTGTTACTTTCGGCATATTTAAATGATGGCGAGCGAGGGTATTCGAGTGACTATACTCTGATCTAGATAGATGGGAAGTCACTGGTTGGTGCTCAGTGCGAGAAACCGGCTCTTGGCAGGGGATGAGGCGAGGGGGGCATTAGGGGGAAGATGGGGCAGGGGGGTGTTGTGGCAGTGGGTCGCTCTGGTGGAGTGTGGGGGGGGGGGGAGGTGGTGGGTGCGGGAGACTGAAGAGGCTACGCAAGACAAACTGTCTTTTAACAGAGAATGAAGTGCTCCTTTGAGAGGGGGTGACCAGGGCTTTTATTAAAACCACTTGTTTGGTGTTGACTCCGCTCTCTGCCTTGTTGGTTACATAAGAAGAGGGTGCTTCCTGACGGTCTGCAGGCTCACAGAAAGAGCTTTTTTTGGGGGGTGGGGTGGGGGGGCATTCTGGAGGGAATGTGGGTAATCCTCTATCTTTTGCTCTGTTTACATACACATATATATATATATATATACACTATATGGCCGAAAGTATGTGGACACCTGACATCCAACATCTCATCCAAAATTATGGGCATTATTATGGATTGGTCCACCATTTGCTGCTATAACAACCTCCACTCTTCTGGAAAAGTTTTATACTAGATGTTGGAGCATTGCTGCTGTGATTTTCTTCCATTCGACCAGAAGAACATTAGTTAGGTCAGGCACTGATTGGGCGATTAGGCCTTCCAATTGATCCCATAAGTTTTGGATGGGGTTCAGGTCAGAGCTCTGTGCAGGCCAGTCTTCTGGGGGCACTGTCATGCTGAAACAGGAAAGAACCTTCCCCAATGTGATTGTTTACAGTAGCATTAAGATTTGTCTAAGGGGCCTAGCCCAAATCATGAAAGCCAAAAACATGAAAAACAGCTCCAGACCAAGGGGTGTCCAGATACTATATATATGTTGTGGCTCTGGGATTTGGGACTGGGCAGCCCTCCAGCTGCGTCCCCCACTACCCAGCCCCAGCCCGAGGCACACACTTACCAGTGTCACTCTGTGTGTCGGACAACTTCCTGTCGCCTTTCCCCACACGCGTCTGTTCCCCCGAGACGTCCCACAGGGTCAGAGATCGAGCCCTCACAACAGTTTTTATTCAGTCATTTCATTTTCATACTTTAATCCCATTCTTCATTGTGTAGGTGTGGGAAAATGAAAAGAAGGGGTCATTTTTTATCTCAAAAGTTTTATTGATGATTTAAAGCCTTTTGCAATCATGTGCAAAATGGAAAACTATTTTTCATTACGCAAGAAGACTGGGTCATTCATATATGGGAAACCTAGCATTTTTGACTTGCGTTTATCCCTTCTCTTGTGTTTTTTTTATTTTGTTGGGTAAAAATGGAGCTACTTCAGGAGTGTGGAGAGAGATTAGAGTTTTGACCCATGAAGCTCGTGGGTGCTTAAGCCAACATGGCCGTAAATCTTCGGGCGAGCCGAGCGGTTTTGACGTCCTATCCAAACAGCTAAACGAGTGAGGCGGAGCGGGGGAAGACTGAAGATGTGAAATAAAGATGGTCTTTGTCTGCACGGGCCCTGGAGTCAGAGGAAATGAAATCTGTTTCAAACGTGGTTACCGTATATCAGTGAGAATGACTGCCATTCTCTAGCCAGCATGCTCGGTGTCATGAAGCCTGCTGTGTTTGTGTGTGTGTGAGTGTGTGTTCCCACTCGTATGAGTATGTGTGTACAAGAGTATGTGCGTTTGTGTGTACGTGCATGCCTGTGCGTGTGTATTTGTGGGTGTGTGTGTGTGTGTGTATGGGCATGTGTGTATTCTTGGGTGTGTGTATGTGTGTGTATGCGTGGGTGTGTTTATGTGTGTGTGTGTGTGTGTGTGTGTGTGTGCGTATGCATGGGTGTGTGTATTTTCACGTGTGGGTATGTGTGTGCATGTGTGCTTGCTTTTTTTTGGCATGTTCAGTGATGCAAAGAGAAGAGAGGATTGTTGTTTTTCTTGTGTAATCTCAGAATTAGGCCTATTTGTGAAAGGACATAATGTCTCATTTTGATGACATCATCTGACTCTCTGCTTGTGTTCGAAGGGCAATTTAAAAGAAATTTTATTATCCATGCATAAAATGCCATACCAAATCCAGATTAATTCAGAATCAGGTTACTTTTTAATTGATCGGCTGTTCGTCCACATGGAAGAAGGAACGTGGATGACTTGCCATGCTTTAAATATCAGTAAATGGCAACATCTTCATGTGGTCATCTTTATATTGCGATAAACTTGCATTTTTAATTAAATCAGATTGTATTTGTTACAGTTCTAAGGCTGTGGCATTACTTTCAGAGTGACTCAAAGTCCAGTCCTGGAGGGCCACAGTGTCTGCAGGTTAAACTCCAGTCCTGGAGGGCCACAGTGTCTGCAGGTTTAACTCCAGTCCTGGAGGGCCACAGTGTCTGCAGGTTTAACTCCAGTCCTGGAGGGCCACAGTGTCTGCAGGTTTAACTCCAGTCCTGGAGGGCCACAGTGTCTGCAGGTTTAACTCCAGTCCTGGAGGGCCACAGTGTCTCCAGGTTTAACTCCAGTCCTGGAGGGCCACAGTGTCTGCAGGTTTAACTCCAGTCCTGGAGGGCCACAGTGTCTCCAGGTTTAACTCCAGTCCTGGAGGGCCACAGTGTCTGCAGGTTTAACTCCAGTCCTGGAGGGCCACAGTGTCTGCAGGTTTAACTCCAGTCCTGAAGGGCCACAGTGTCTGCAGGTTTAACTCCAGTCCTGGAGGGCCACAGTGTCTGCAGGTTAAACTCCAGTCCTGGAGGGCCACAGTGTCTGCAGGTTTAACTCCAGTCCTGGAGGCCCACAGTGCCTCCAGTATTGTGTAGATTTTGTCTTTGGCTATACAGTGTAATGCAGCGCTATATTCATGGGAAATTGCCCATGTGATCGAGTTTCCTTATGTACTAACTCAACATCTGCTCCATACTGCACAGGAATCCCTGCACTGTTTTGTTAGGTTCACTCGTTATATATACATATGTATATATGTATGTATTTTATTTAGAAATAAATGTGAGGTTGAACCCGATCTGCTGCTAACGAGGTAGCCGAACTCCACCACCACCCACGCGAGGTTAAGCTGTTTGGACATAATGACATGCCTTCTCATTTTATGTGAAAATGCAAGATTTTCTTTTTGCCGTCTCTTTGGCCAAAGACTCTGGAGTGCTGTTCTTTTAGCGAGCGTCCTGGACACGTCTAAAGCAGCGTCTCTGCGTACAGCAGACTGCGGGGCGTACTGAAAGATTAGACTCATTATGGACCTGTGTAAAGCGGTTTGGAAGCTGGTGGAGGGTGTGTTGGGTTGGGGCAGAGCTCCGCAGTGCGTTTCGAGAAGCCGAGAGAGCAGAAGGAACTCACTGGGCATGCTCTGATTCCCGCCGTGACGTCGGCACTCAACTCTGCTCAAACCATTTTCAAAGCACAAGGCAACTCATTATTGCACTTTAAGCTGTGTCTGATGCTGTTTTTCTGGCACTGTAAGCAGTAGCGCTAGTACTTCTGTCTCCACCCTTCTGTCTGTCCATCTGTCTGTAGGCAGGAGCGGTGCAGTCAGGGCTGGAGACTCGGTTTCTGCTCTGCAAACTGCATCTCTGTTTCTGGATGTCTTTCCCCCATATTTTTGAAGACCAGAGTAATCTTGGGTTTGGCTGCTTTCTCCGCTATGTGGAACAGTGGTGTGCATTTTTTTGTACTGCGATTATCCATGCTTGTTTTTGTCTTGGGGCGAGAGAGAAAGAGCGAGAGGGTGAGAGAGAAAGCAAGTGAGAGAGAGAGAGAGAGAAACATGCAAACAGGACCTTTTTATTTTTAAACGAATGCATTATTCTCAAATGAAACGCTACACATAGTGTTTGTCCTGTGCACTCTACACCTTGTAGTGCTGAGAGAGTGAGGGGGAATTTAACAGCAAAAGGAACAAGTCTTTTTTAGGTCATGCTGATACAGGTATGATCTGTTGAACCACTCTGGTTCTCAGTGTGTATGTGCTATTTAAACGTCCTGTTAAAAAACGAAGCCTTCATCCGAAGGCAGACCTTTCTCCATGTCGATTCTATTAGAGGAAAGGAAAGGCTCTGCGGTGATTGGTCAGTGGAGTTCAGACAGAGTTCTGCAGCAGGAAGTCTGAAGTTCTTTATGGGCTTAGAACCGCACATTGCTCAGGCTGTTGCAATTATGGTACCAACAGAACTGTGAGCACAAAATGCCCGTCGTCAGAGAGTCGTGAGCTTCCACAGCACAGTTCTGTCAAGTGTCCTACGTTCACTGGGGAGGGGAGAGGAACTTTACATGAACCCAAGTGACAGATGGAGCTATGCTGAAGTGTCAATCGCTAACTTGTTTGGATGACTGTCTTGAGTAAAAACTGGGAAAAAAAGGATGGCTTTTGCTCAATTCTGTTGCACCAAGTTATGTGCAGAGCACAAACTGAGACTGAATCTTGGCCAAAATAAATAAATATAATTCAGTCAAAAAAGAAACGAACAAACAAACAAACAAGCAAAGAAATTAAACAAATGTTCTAGACAGGTTTGAATTCTCAGTCTTGTGCTCACAAGGATAAAACGATAATATACTTGAAAGAGTGTTTACGTCCTGCATTAAAGAACAGCTCTCCAGACTAAACTAGGGCTGAGAAGTATCTCAGAAGCCGAAATAGTGCGCACATTAAAAAGTCCAAAACGTCTTTGCTGTGGGACAAAGGAGAAGGGTGATTTTACACGGCTAAGCTTCAGAGCCATTAGCCCTACAGCTGCTAGCTGTTTTGAGAGAAATATCTGATTTTAGGCTTGCGCAAGTAACCTTATATTGTGTCCTGACTGAAACCTTCATGCAGTTTCCTCCCATATTATAAAACAACAATTCTTCTCATGATTATGATAAATACGTATATGGGACTCTCAATAATAATAATAATAATAATAATAATAATAATAATAATAATAATAATAGACATCACCATTATTTTTTGAAAGTTAAGGGTTGATATGTCGTTTTCTAGCAGGGGTGTAATGTATGCGTTTGATCTTTTTAAAGGCATGGTAATTGACAAGATTGCGGTATTGGCAGTTTGTTAATGATTCATGAAGGTATGAATAATGGAGGCCGGCTCCAGTTTGCAGCTGGACCTGTGTAACGGTAGGAGGCGAAAGGTAATCGTTTGAGTGTAAACCAAGGTGTTTCACCTGCACCAGCCCTGGGAACGAGCCCCCTGACTGACAGGTATAAGGTAGAGGCAGCCCGCCTCATCTTCCTCCCCTCCTCCCCCTTCTCCGATGACTTTTTCACTGCGCCCTTTGATAGGAGCCTCGCTCTGTCTCAGGGGATCATGGGTAGTACAAACCAAAATAAATAAATAAATAAACGCAGGGTGTAATTATTCCTCATATCTCGGCTTCTCTTCCCTAATTAGCACTATTTACACTTCAAGGGGAGGCGAGTGTTAGATAAATATTCATTGTTTACCGACTCGCTAATTCCTCGCCGCATTTCTCGACTTTTTTTTTTTTTTCCAACGCACATTACCCACGGCCTGTCAGGGTTGCAGAAGACGGATCTGTTCCGTAATGACGCGAAACAAAGATCACCGCATCCTGTTTGAACTGGAGGCTGAAAAAAAAGGCGAAAGTAGAGCCGATCTTTCTCCCCCGATCTTATCCGTCGTGGAAACACGCTGGTTCCTTTATTTTTTCTTCTTTTTGGCGGGAATGAGACCGCCACATAGCGTTTTTGTCTTGTAATCACTTTCTTTTCTTAAATAAGATGGAGGCAGATGCCTCGGCGGTGCATTTCTCGTGTGTAAAGTCAAAGTGTGAAGGGAACATTATGGGATTACATCAGTAAGCAGGGATAATGAGAGAAGATGTCCTTGCTGGCTGGATCTCGGCCCACCCAGGCACTGCCCTATAGAATTAATAAACATGCTAAAAGAGCCAGGGACAGACTGTCAGTCATTATGCTAACCTACCGAGCTGTGGGGTCTGCCTCTCTTCTCA
Source organism: Anguilla rostrata (assembly GCF_018555375.3). NCBI lineage: Eukaryota > Metazoa > Chordata > Actinopteri > Anguilliformes > Anguillidae > Anguilla > Anguilla rostrata. The sequence goes on along the minus strand of NC_057939.1, from coordinate 27,282,016 downwards.
TTAGCGAAGTGAAAAGCTCTTTCTCTCTCTCCCTCTATCTGTTTCTCTCATTCTGTCTCACTCTTTCTCTCTCGCTCTCTCACTCTTAACTCTCTTGCTCTCACTCACTCTCTGTCTATCTTTGTCTCTTTCTCTCTTTCGTTCTCTGTCTGTCTGTCTCTCTCTCTCACGCACGCACATTTGTACATTTGTTTGTCCTCTCTCGCTCACACTCTCACATATTCTTTCTCACTTTCTCATTTTTCTTTTCAATTTCTCTCACTCTCCCTGGATTGTCTTTCGCGGATTCAGTGCATCCCAGTGTAAGCAGGACAGCCACTTCAGTCCCCTGTACTCTCAAATTAATATGTCGCAACCTAATAGACCAAATAAGTACATCCTGTCCAATCAACACCTCATATCTATACGCTCTGAATGAAGTCAGGAAGTAGAGAGAAGGCAGTAGTTAATGTTTAAGACAACATGAGAAAGTGAGAAAGACAGCGGTGTAAGGGGATTACCACACTTACTGTGAAAACTAATGAAGATTGTCACACACACCATTGTACAGACCGCCAACTCCTTTATCAGCGCTCCTAAGCAAATAATTGCAAACGAGGGTTTGCTTGTGATTCAAAACTAGCCACGTTTGTTTGCAGGGTTTCAAACGCATGGTTACATTAGCGTACATGTCAGGAATGTAGAATATGAACAGCATGGTCAGATGTTCAGTGCTGCATTCCTGGGTCTGTTGGAAATCCATTATACGCACAGCAGACGATTTTATGGCTTAATGTCTTGCTTTCAGATTGCGGTTACAGGTTGAGTGACGTATCAATGCAGGCCTATCTCTATTGCTAATGGCTATTAATATTACACTAATCTAGTGCAACTTGGAGACTTCTCTGTTTACAGTTCAATCAGCCTCTCCAATATAGATATATGTCCTCCTGAGATCCAGAAGAATAATGTTTTATACAAGTGTCTTGGGTGACAAAAACGTGTTGCAGTGAAAATATTTTACTAAATATTATTTAATTTTTATTAAATGTCCCTTGAACAAGAGGTTTGAGCATAGTAGAATACATGGTTCTTGAGGTTAAGACCAAAGACTCATTTCCCCCACAGGGGACACTGGGCTTTTTATATAGATACACAAGGATGGTGGTCTGAAACTGCTTTAAAAAACCTGGCCAGTATCAGAGCTATATTTAAATAAAATAAATAAATAATATTTTTTTTTTCCTTCTGTTACCCCAGGTGGAGATTAAGCTTCAGGACATAAATGACAACCCACCTGTGTTTCCCACGGACATGCTGGACGTGACCATCGAGGAGAACATCGGGGACGGCTTCAAGATCATGCAGCTGACCGCTACCGACGCCGACGAGGTAACTGCCGCCTGCCCGTTCACTGGCGCCTCCCTGTCCAATCAGGTGCTGGCGTCTGCTTCCACCGATCGTCCAATGGCGATTGCGTCAGACTCTCCATCTCTGTACAACTCGAGAGAAAGCGCTCATGAAACAGCAGGCCTGTGAAATATGTGTGTGCGCGTGTGCCTGTGCACATGGGAATAATTCTGCATACCCTTTTACAATCAAACCTGAAAACTCTTGAGTTACAAGCCCATCCTCTTACCCACGGCATTGCACTGCCACACTAATGCGGCTCGGTTGTTAAACATTACAGGAGATGTAATGTAAGCCCTATACATGTAAACATTTGTATGGACCAGATTGGTTGCTTGGGCTCCCCCTCTATAGCTGCATTACTCTTAAGATTTCTACCCGTTTGAGCGTTTTTTCTTCCCACTGGGGAGTTTTTTTAATATCTCAACTGGTTTTTGCTCAATCTTTCTTTCCGTTTTCGCTGTAAAGCATAGTTATGAGTCTGTGAAAAGCGCTACACAAATAAAACTTAATTGGCAAAATATCCATCAGCCCCTGTTTTTAACCACCCCACCACCACCACCACCTATGCCGGTTCTTGGACTGGGCTACAGTAGTGTGGCAGTGTAGTGTAATGGTTAGGAAACTGGGCTTGTAACTCAGGTTTGATTCCCTGGTGGGCACACTGCCCTTATACTCCTGAGTGAGATGCTTAACTGGTTTTTTTTGGTGGAATGCTCGGCTGTGAAAGCCATGTAAGTCACTCTGTGCAAGAGTGTCTTCTCATCGACCAAATGTAAATGAGTGATGTTGTTCCGTGCTGCCACCTACTGTAATTTTGGGGGGCGGTCTCATTACCATTACATGATGGGAAGTGTGGGAATAGGGTCGAGGGGGTCACTCCGCCCCCCCTTTCGTCTCTCCCGGAGCTGAAATCACTTCTTCAACGCCGCTCACCGTTACACGAGGGATTAGTCTTCCGTGGCCGGGGTAGGGCACAAACATTAAGCCTACGGCAGGGGCGACAAATCACCAGACCTCGGCATCGTCACGGCGATGGGGAGCCTCTCGCCCGAGGGGCGGAGCTGGGGGGGTTTTGGGAGAGAGGGCCTAGCAGAGGAGCCGTGTGAAAATACAGCCTCAAATACTTTACAGTCGCTTTAAAAAAGGAGCCGGGTGCTGTTGCCTAGCCATTACCTCACCATTTGCTGAAATGATTATGTGAGAAGGTGCCAGCATTGCTTAATGCCCTTCTTCAATGTTTCTTTTCCTTTTATTATTGCACTGAAGGCTGGGAACATATCCTGAAAATACTTGAGGTGGCCACTTCCGCCATCTCACAGGGATCTTTAAGCAGAATGGTTGTCCTCAGCTAAGAAGTGGTGGATTCTGGGAACTTTTATTCTCCATTTTTCTGTTTTGATTCTCATTGTGAACTCGCTTCTTTTTTTCCTCTTCCGAATCTATAAAGTTAATATATGGCGGGAAATTCCCAGACATCACAAGCGCAGAACAAGGATAAAAAGTGGCGGTGACTCTTGATTTTCAGACTGCTACTTAGAGGGGTACCAGAAAATCCTTTTCTGCTCCTACTGCTCCTGGCCAGTATTACTCTTGGTTTTCTTTTCTATTTAATTGGTGAAGTAAATGAGTGTAAACTGATTAATTACTACCCCTTATTAGCCAGAGATCCCACTCACACAGTGTTCCCCTGATTAGAGGGGAAGAAGCACTATTGGCCACGATGGTCAGTTTTGAACATCCTCATTTCACCTTTCCCCTAAAAGCAGAGGCACGACGGCACAGTCTGGATCACTGACATTAGCAATATACATACTGTACAGCATACTGAAACTAAGGTCATTTTCACATAAAGGCCTCTGTCAGAACAGCCAGCCCAGGACCCACGTCTCGATGCTGAGAGTCAAAGCGAGGCGACCCAGTTGAGTTAAATCACTAGTGACACGTGGAGGGGTGGCCAAGTTCTTTGAGACATCCCAGCAGGGAATTTTGTTTTTGCCCGATGCTTTGCAAATATTTTTAATATATACAGCTACTGCCTCATGAAAAAGACACACATGTGTTTTCTTGATTTTTTTTGCCCCCCCCACCAATGTTGAGTGGCCCTTGCTTCACCCACCCCGCCTCCCCACCAAATGTCCCGTTTATGGTTGGAGGGAAAAACTGTCAGAGCCTTTCTTTTGTAAAAACAAAAAAAAACAAAAAAAAAAAATCCCATATCAAAAGTGGTCCTTGAAGTATCAGAAGATTGAGCTGTAGTTGTAGTTCTAAAAAGCTGCCGGTAGGTTCACAAGCTAAGTGTCTGAGTGGCTACCAGCAGCACGCTCCGGTACAGCTCGCCAGTCCCGTCAGCGATGCACTCGTGTTTCTGTCATTAGCTGCCGCTAGCGAAGCAGCGGGGTCGGCAGAGCGCTAGCTGGCACGCTACTCCGCTCAGCGGATAAAGAGGGATCTTGGCATGCGTGCAGCCGCCCGACTGCTCTGCAGACTCAACTTCCTGTCACCTCCGGCTCCCTGCTTAACCAGCGGTTCCCCAAATCTGCTAAATGAGTTTCCTCAGCCACCAGTCGGCTCCTGAGCTTTGGTCTTTAATTGGTCTTTTTTTTTTTTTTTGCGGAGCGCGGCGGAAGGCCTGTTAAAACGCGAGGTCTAACCGAAGGTCAGGGAAGTGGTCAATTTTTGGAGGCGATTCCCCCCCCCCTCGTCTCCTTTGAACCCCATCAAAGAATTAATTGGCAGACGGAGGGGTGTCCGGGGGTCTGGGGGGGTGGGAGGGGGGAGGGGCGCACCGCTTCCCCGGGCTCGACAGGCCTGCGCAGTGGCGGTCGCGGCGGCGCTCGTGGTCCAGGTGGCTGATGGGTTTCCCAGAACCCCCTGGGCCTGACTGATGACAGCTGGGCCTGGGAAGAATAACAGCAGCTCTGGGAGAGGACACCTGAGAAAAAAATAAAAGAGGAAAAAAAAGAGCACAGCAGCCTTTTTCTTTGGCGGGGGGGGGGGGAGTGGGGGAAGCTCTGAAATTTCTGGAAAGGTTACCGAGTCTTCCCCCTACCCACACACACACACGACACACACACACACAGGCACAGACACACCACCACCACCACCACCACCACACCCAAAGAACAACAAGCTACAAGCTACAGCAGCCCGGTAAAAAGCTGCTGAATCCAGATATGTTTGTGGCTGTAGTGCGTTCATTTTCATATATGTATCCTTGGAGCTAGGAAACAAAATTTTTAAAAGGTCGTGTGATTGGCATTTATTTATCAATAGGGAACCTGACCATTATAGTAGCAGACGTGAATACAGTACACACAAGACAATGTTAGATATCAGACATAGTAAAACTGCAAAACAAATAATTATCAAGCAGTCTTGTGAAAACAGGTATTATGCCTTTGAATCCATTGAAATGGACTAGAAGGTGGACTTTTATCTGATCGTATATAATGTTCCAAAAGCAAGCTGCACAATTAAAAACCTCCTTACTAAGTTCAGAAAAGTTCAGAAGAGAGTTTAACGATCAGCTGACGTGTTGACACCTGGTGGTGAATGCAGGCAGGACAGAATCAGAAATAGGCCCCTTTGTTTCTGTGTTTGGAGTCTTTATCTTTGTAAGATGCTCCACGTGCGACATCTGGAATGCGGTGCATTTTGGGACTTTTTTTCCCATGATGCTGCTGTGTCATTATTAGGACAGACATAAAAGTCCGGTCTGTCCGTCCGTCTGGCTGTAGCCTGTGTGCTGTATCGGTTTCTTTCTCCTTTCCCCCGATTCCCACACGCACTGAAGCATACCGTATACACTTTTACCAGGGGATCGATTCACTGAATTTATAGAGTTCTCAAAGTTCAGAGACCGCAAAGTCAAAAAAGTCAAAGTATCTGCCGCACCCCCTCCACCCCACCCCTCTGGTCAGATAAATCTGCCTGCCCCCCCCCCCCAGCTCTGCGTATGATCACCAAAGCCCCAAACATTTTTTTCTTTTTTTTCCAGTTCTGGAACAAAAAACCCTTTTGCCCGAACTGGTAAGTCCCAATACAGGTGTGCTGGCCTTAGGATTTACGATTGTTGGAAGTTAAGCAATCATAAATATGTGTTCTAGGATGAGAAAGGAGCACGGCCGCTTGCAGCCGTTCGGTTCTTTGTTTATATTCCAAGGCCTGGAGAATCCAGATCAGTTCGCAATTGTCTGTTTTACATTGAAGTCAAATGCGTTGCAGTGATCAAAGTGCTCTGCCCTTAGAATAGGACCCACGAGCCAACGCCGTTTTGGGATTCTCCCCACAGGGTCCGAACGCGCTGGTGACCTACACCATCATCAGCGGCGCGGACGACAGCTTCCGCATCGACCCGGAGTCCGGGGACCTGATGGCCACCAAGCGGCTGGATCGGGAACGGCGCTCCAAATACTCGCTGCTGGTGCGCGCTGACGACGGCAAGCAGTCCTCCGACATGAGGGTCAACATCACGGTCAGCGACCTCAACGACCACACCCCCAAGTTCTCCCGCGACGTGTACTCCTTCGACATCCCCGAGGACATGGCCCCAGGTAAGATGCAGAAGGAGCAGGAGCGCGCAATGGCACCTTACAGTGTATGTGCGGAGTAGTGTGACGGGTAGTGAACTGGGCTTAGAGATTACAGATTCAATCCTGTGGGTGGTGTGCTGCTGTTGTAGCGTTGAGCAAGATGCTTCATTGTTTCGGTAAATATCCAGCCATACAAATGGCTTTTATGTAAAATGTAAGTTGTGTAAATTGCTCAAGAGTGTTTGCTAAAAATGTAAATGGCAGCCTTTCAATTTCTTATTTAATGCAATAAAGAAAGTAAAAGTTGCCATTATTAATAGTTTATAGGATAGTTAATAGTTGGTAGGATTCTTGCTTGCTGAACAAGCTTACTCTACAGGGTTGGAGTCCTGATCGATGTGGTCACTTCTGGCACTACGATCCTTACTTCACTCTAGTGTTTCTTTTGCGCCTCTACATCATGAAACCTATGCACTTGTTGTACGTCGCTCTGGATAAGAGCGTCTGCTAAATGCCTATAATGTAATGTAATGTAATGTAGTTTACTAAGCCTGTCTGTGCTACATCTAACACTATAACCCCAACCTATTGCGACTTGAAGCTCTACATCTCTCTTGCATCAAATATCATTCCCATTCCCATTTTAATAACCGATTTTTGACAAAGGTTATATTAGAACTCTCTTTCTAAACTGTTGTGAGGATCAAATATCCACTGTGTGGTTATTCAAAAAGCCCCCCTTCAAAGTAAAAACAACAAACCCTCAGACCAGAAAGGCAGCGATCGCTGCCCATGTCTCTGCAGCCAAAGTGAGCTCCTTGTTAGTAAATCTTTAGGCCAGCACCCGCAATAACGACCATAATAGACAGTGGTTTGCCTTTTTTTAATGTTCTCTGTAGACTGCTTGTGCTTTTTCTCCTGCATTAAGTATTGTAAATCTAAAAGTTGGGACAGAGAGAAAAAAAAACTTCTAAAATTCCAGTGGTTATGTTGCCGTGGCGTTGTGCGTCATGGAAACCAGAGCTCCCAGAGTTCCTGCTCACCCGCTCGCTCCTCCTTTCGCACCCACAGGCGCCATCGTGGCGGCCATCTTGGCCAGCGACGCGGACGCTGGGGTGAACGGCGAGGTGACGTACTTGCTGGAGGAGGACGACGAGGAGGGGACCTTCCTCCTCAACCCCGTGACGGGCGTGTTCAACGTGACGCGGCCGCTGGACTTCGAGGCGCAGCAGTTCTACATCCTTACCGCCAGGGCCCTGGATGGCAGCGGCCAGTCCAGCTCTGTCAGGGTCTACTTCAACATCCTGGACGTCAACGACAACCCGCCCATCTTCAACAGCACCCTGTTCAGCGCCTCGGTGATGGAGAACGTCCCCCCCGGCTCCAGTATCCTCACCGTGGCTGCTACGGATGCTGACGAGGGTAACCTGCGCCATTAGCCATCAGCTGTAATCCTTTAGCTGTTAGCCAATAGCCATAGCCATAGCAGTGGGTTGATCACTTATACAAGTATAATAATAATAATAATAATAACTTTTATTGTATAACATTACATTACATTACCTTACATTACAGGCATTCAACATCTTTCCTATACCTTTCACTGTAGTTCAAAGTGCTTTACATCGTAAGATAAAAGCAGGAATAAGAACATGAAAGCTTCATTCATCAAAACATAAAAGAATATATGAAAAGAAACATAAAATGATGAGAGAAAATAAAACACACATGGGTGAATCAGATCTGTATCTTGCCAATGGTCAATTTGCTTTGCAGCGTTTCACATAAAGTTGGCAAACATTTCACAGACCACAGCTGGCCAACCCCGGTCATGGAAAGCTGCAGGGTGATGCTGGTTTTTGTTGTTTTTCGGCACTTCAATTAAAGCCATTAATTACACCCTTAACTCAGCCTGGTTTCTGGGGTCTGAATTAGTTGCTGATTTTAAGGTGAAAACAAAAACCAGCAGAACCCTGCAGCTCTCCAGAACCAGGGTTGGTCACCCTGCAATATACGATTACATAGAATTCATTAAATTACATGCATGGAATAACATTGAATTTCATAGAAGCATAGCGAGGATTTAACCCCTTGCCTGCTTGCCATAGTGCTGTGGGCAGTTTGAGACATGATTTCTAGTTCTAATCGCCGTTGATATAAACTAGCGATTTGGTCTGTTTGTTTTGTTCAGAGCCAGCTGCTGGCATTGTCAGTTTGTGTGGTCGTTCAGGGGCACAGCCACGAATGGGCCACGCGATTCAGGTTTTTTTTTTCCTGAAAGATATTTTATTTTGAAGGCACCAGTCGCTCTCGTTATGTGACGCTTAATCGCAGTGTCACCTCCTGCATTGCTAGGCCCGCTGAGCGTTGTGTTGAACCTAGCTATATTTCCTGCAGTTCTGTAGTTAGTTACCTGGCTTAAACACAGCTGTGGAGCAGGTTGAGAGGGACGTTGACGCCAGGCCGACAGGGAACGCTACGCGAACGCGACGCGACGTGAGCGCACGGCATCGCTCCGCTGGAGCTCCAGAGCTAGGCCCATGCTGTATGCGGTATGGGGGAAACAGGCTGGAGCTCCAGAGTTAGGCCCATGCTGTATGTGGTATGGGGAAAACAGGCTGGAGCTCCAGAGTTAGGCCCATGCTGTATGCGGTATGGGGGAAACAGGCTGGAGCTCCAGAGCTAGGCCCACGCTGTATGCGGTATGGGGGAAACAGGCTGGAGCTCCAGAGTTAGGCCCATGCTGTATGCGGTATGGGGGAAACAGGCTGGAGCGAGGCAATGCTGTGCCCCGGTCGTCCTGCGCTTGGGAAAACAGGGCCTGCGGATGGCTTTAACATGCCAGCGGGGGCGTCCGGGGCTGTTTTCCTCGCAGTTGGCGAAGTGAATTATAACGTAAGATACGCAGACAGCTTTATGCTCTCGTCTCCGTCCTCAGGCCCGCCGTCCTGCGTATGAAGCTATCAGCCCGAGAGGACTGTCGGGTGGGGGGTTGGGGGGGGGGGGGGGGTTCTCGCAGCATTGATTTAAGGCACGGAACGGGTCGGACTTAGAGAAGCGTGCGAGTTTTATTAAACGCAGGCCGGGGGCTCTTCCGTATAGAAAAGCCCGCTAAAACATCTGCTGCCCAAAGCCCGGTGATTGAACGACATTAACATCTGCTCGCCTCAGAAGAGTAAGACGAAGCTACACACACTGTCTGCGTTTAACAGGTTTTTTTTTATGTGTGTTCTTTTGTTCTGAATTAAGCAGACTTCCTGAAGTGCCTTTTTAGTACGGTTCCTTGGCGCGGGAATTGAGGGCAGTTTCAAAGCGCAGGAACAGCTCTGGAGCGGCGCTCGTCAGCGCCGCTCTCTCACCCCGACGCAACGCGCCCCGACGCGCTCCGTCCAACCCGCCGACCGCAAGTCGTCTCAAAGTGCGAAACGCAGAGTCAGCAAAACGGCATGAAAGCGGCGTTAGGCTGACGGATCGAGCGCCGCCGCGCGGGCCAACAGCTTGAGCTCCGTTTTTGTGCTTCGAAAACATAACCGTCGCGCGAAGGTGAAAGCGCGATGGTTATGTTTTCGAAGCACAGAAACGGGTTCGCGGCCATAACGGACTTATGGTAACTCGGGCCAGGTGTTTGGAATCGCACGTTAAACGGGTCACGCGGTCGCGTGGTTTGGCGGCCGGCGCGCTAAATCGCTACGGGCTGAGACGTCGGCGGAGCGCTCCGTGGGGCATGGCATGCCGTCTCGCCAAGCGCGAATGGCTCGCTCACACGAATAGTAGCTGTGTCTGCCCCTTCAATTGTGCTCTCTGTCCTTCCATCTTTCTCTGGTTCTGTCCCTCCTTTCCCTCTCACTCCCTGTCTCTCCCTCTTTCTCTCTCACTCTTTCACCCTCTCTTCCCTCTCACTCCCTCTATTTTTCTCTCTGTTTCTTTTCCTCCTGCTCCCTCTCTTCTCCCTCTCACTCCCTGACTCTGCATCTTTCTCTCTCACTCTTTCACCTTCTCTTTCCCTCTCACTCCCTGTCTCTCCCTCTTTCTGCCTCTCTTCTCCCTCTCACTCCCTGAATCTCTCTTTCCCTCTCACTCCCTGTCTCTCCCTCTCTCACTATTTCTCCCTCTCTTTCCCTCTTACTCCCTGTCTCTCCCTCTTTCTCTCTCTCTCTCTTCTCCCTCTCTTTCCCTCTTACTCCCTGTCTCTCCCTCTTTCTCTCTCACTCCTTCTCCCTCTCTTTCCCTCTCACTCCCTGTCTCTCCCTCTTTCTCTCTCTCTCGTTCTCCCTCTCTTTCCCTTTCTCTTCTGTCGTACTCTCTCTCTCCTCCGTATGTCCCCACTGACCCATCTGAGAGTTGAGGGTGGGGCTGCCCCCCTCCCCACAGAAACAGTATTGTTGGTGCTTCCTGAACCTTGACTGTGGCAGACATGGCAGTGGGCTCAGTGGGCTCAGTGGGCGCAATGAACACCAAAACGATACTCAGGCCTTTGATAAGGACTCTATGTACAGGAAGTTAAAGGGTGGGGGGGGAGGGGGTGGTGCTGGGGCAGAGAGGGGGGGTTGTGGGAGGGTGCGTGCGTGGGGGGGGGGGGGGGGGGGGAGGGTTGTGGGAAGGTGCCGGCTCTTTCCGCATGATTACCCCACTGCCCAGAATTAGAGCCGCTCAATTTAAGCTCATTTCACATTCCCTACTGGAGAGCCGGGGATTAGTCTGGATGGTAAAATGTCATAATAGGTGCTCTTGTTTGGGTTGCGTCGGGCTGCACGATACCGAGGCTAAACGCTACATTTGCATCGGTGTTATCCCTCGAAATGATTATTGTGGCCATGTCACCATCAATCTCGTTAAAACAGCAAAGGCCGGTGCCGCCGTTACTGCATTCATGTGAGAACTTAAAGGCCTTCACTTTCATAACGTCTACTTTACAAGACGTATCGCACACGCTGTACTCCAGATCTGTCTGTTTTTTTAACCTTTCAGAGACTGAAAGCAGTCTTTAATGTGTTACATACAAAACTTTGTCTTCGACTCTTGCTTAGTCAACCGTGCCAAGTTCTACGCCTTTAAAAATAATAATTATTGATGCTTAAACAGAAGCAGCAGTCAGAAAAGGCCTTGTTCTGTTGCTTTATATCTGTTGAGGCAACAATCTGTCGAGTAGAATAAAGACAACAATCGCTCTGTCTGACAGAATGGCCGTTTCACCCAGAAAGCTGTTTTTCCTTGACAATACGTGGAAATATATGTTGATAGCAGGCCCGGGAAAGTTATTCCATGTATGCATAACAAATCATGTGCAAACATCCTCATATTAATGCCTGGCAGTCTTAACTGTCTTTGTTTCTGAATGGAAACATGTTTTGAAAGAATGTAAAATAAATGAAAAACCACAGGAATCGGAGATATTACACTACATGCAGGCATTTAGCTCATTCTTGCATAGAGGAGCAGAAACCCTGATTCCTTTTGGGTTTTATTACGCTCTCTTTCAGGTCCGAACGCAGAGGTGCTCTACAGCATCGCGTCTGGAGACTCCCTGTCCCAGTTCGTCATCGATAGCCAGGGCGTGCTGAGGACCAGGCAGGCCCTGGATCGGGAGAGCCAGTCCTTCTACAACCTGGTGATCAGAGTCCACGACCTGGCCCCTGCGCCGGCCTCCAGGTTCACCAGCACGGCACAGGTACGGCGCAGCCTGCGAAGGTGTATAGCACAGACTGCACAGGTGGATAGCACAGCCCAGGCTTGAGACCCAGTGTCTGCTGGTTTTAAAGCAGTTGATTACATAGATAAAACTCACCTCACCTGTTTTCCTGGGTCTGAAATAGTTGCTGATTTTAATGTATATAGCAAAAAAAACAGAAAACCGTTAGCTTTCCAGAAGCAGGGCTGGCCACACCTGATGCCATTTCACAGTTCCTACAGTGTGCTTATATTTTATTAGATTTTTCATCCTCAGTATTTATTGTGCTCCAGGCCATTCTGTACCCTTGAGACTGCTCTGTATGAGATGAAGATGAAAATGTCCTGGATTAGAGCACCTTCCAAAACAATGATACAATACATAAATAAACTGTAGAACCTGCACTGGGCCATGCAGGTTCAATTCCACTACAAATCAGGCAGGTCTATTAATTATTAGTATTAAAATTCAGTTAATTAACTGAAAACTCCTCATAAAATATGATGAGCCTGTCTAAATTGAGCTGAAACTAGACTGAAACCAAACCCTGCTCAAGGATGTCCAGACCAGTGGCATGCAATCTTATCCAAAAAGGACTGGTGTGGGTGCATGTTTTTGTTTTAGCCCAGCGCTAAGACACCTGATTCAACAGGAGGCTTAGTCCTTAGTTCCGGTGCTAAAACGAGACCACCCCGAGTCGGACACTCTGAACGGTCAGTCCTTGTCACGCGATGTTCTGATGGCCTTCGTTTCGTCGACAGGTGTCGATCATCCTGCTGGACGTGAACGACTGCGCGCCGGCCTTCACGTCTCAGAAGATGACGTACGTGCAGGAGAACACGCCGGCGGACACGGCGGTGTTCACGGCCCAGGCGCAGGACTCGGACAGCGGGCCCAACAGCTACGTGGAGTACTCCCTCCGCGGGCCCTTCGGGAGCAAGTTCAGCATCGGCACGGTGGACGGGAGCGTGCGGCTGGTGGGCGAGCTGGACCGCGAGGAGCTGTCCAACTACACGCTGACCGTCGTGGCCACGGACAAGGGCAGCCCGCCGCTGTCCTCCGCCATGGACGTCACCGTGGTGGTGCTGGACGTCAACGACAACACGCCCAGCTTCTCGCAGAACATCTACGACGTGGAGATCGAGGAGAGCACGCTGACGGGCGCCGACGTGCTGCAGGTGTTCGCCGGCGACGCCGACGAGGGCACCAACGGGCAGATCCGCTTCGCCATCGCTGCCAGCAACGCCAACGGAGACTTCCGGATGGACTCGGTGACCGGGGTGATCTCGGTGGCCAAGCAGCTGGACCGGGAGGTCCGGGCGGCCTACTCTCTGGTGGTGCAGGCGGCCGACCGCGGGAGCAGCCCCAGGATCGACCGGGCCACGGTCAACATCGTGCTCCTGGACGTAAACGACTGCACGCCCGTTTTTGAGCTGTCCCCCTACACCGTCAGTGTCCCAGAGAACCTGAGAAACCTGCCCAAGACCATCCTGCAGGCAAGTAATCCCAAGCTACCAAGCTACCCCATTCCATTGTTTAACCCTTTAAAGGGTTTTTGCTTTCAGTTACCAGCAGTGATTTTTGCATTAGCGTTAGAATGTTCAGTTTAGAAGATACTAATCACCTATTTGTGATCTCACACCTTAAAGGGGAAAAAGATAATCATTTATCATTCTGGTCTTCACCTTGAGAGAGAATGAATGTTGTTTCTCAGGAAAATCAATGCTGATTTGTTTGTTGCACAGACATTAAAAAAAAAAAAATTAGTGGTAATATTAATATTTTTAAGACCAGACTGTAAGTGGAAGTATTGATGTATGCAGGAAGACAACATGCTGCCTTGCCTTGCCATCCTAATGCGATGCTTTAGTGGTGTCAGTTTGGTTTGGGGAAATCACGTTCTTCATTCTGTTCATCCATATTATGACATTCAGGATAAGTGCCTACAGAATTTACAGTTAACTCAGGTGGTCTTGCTCCACCACAACCCCCCCCCCCCCCCCAGCAGAGAAGTGACTGGCACACTAAGCAAAACTCAGCCTCAGAGCAGAGATACACTCAAACAGAACTTTGCAACAGCACACATGACTCCATAATGGCTTCAAATGTGGCCTCTGTTATTCCAACAGCACCAAACAAGGACTCAATAAAGGTGACATTTTTATTTGCAAGACTGAAGGAGAGGGAGGCAACAGCAACAACTCAAATACAGGGTGTGGTATAGAGAGAAAAAAGTGTTAAAACAAAACAAAAGAAAAAACTGTGGCTTCAGTGTTCAGATTAATGAATGTCCCACTGGTGCTGAAATGTCATTTTTCACTGAATTAATTTTATTATTTTTATTTTTTTGGGGGGCTTTAAATAAGACATAAATAAGACTACCCAGTGACATAAAAAGATAAAAGGACAATTTTTAGAAAGAAAGCTACTGAAAATTAAGATTCCAGACTTATGCAGAGTGACTTATGAAGTTAAAATTTTTAAAGCTGTGACAAATGGCAAAACAAATGAACCTTCCTCAGTCCATTCATAATGAAAATAGGCATCAGCTGCTGGTGTTGGAAATGGTCCAGGGAGTGCTGCACCCTGACACAGCATCCCTCTCACGCGTGCACACGCACATGCACGCACACACGTACACACATGCACGTGCGCACTCACACGCAGACACACATGCACACACATACATGCACACACAGACACACACACATACACACACACACGTACATGCACTTACATGCACGCACACACACATGCACGCACACATATGCACACATGTGCGCGCGCGCGCACACACACACACTCACGCACAGAGAAAATTAGTCAATGTTATTTCAGCTCAATTTTAATCTAGGCCAATAGAAAGCGAGTTTATTTAACACTGTGTGTTAATTTTACTGGGCATGTATAGTTCTGGTGACATTTGTAGCGCGTCTGAGGGCTGATGCTCATTTGTCTGGTCCTTTATGCTCTCTGAGCCCGTACCTGTGCTGCAGGTGGTGCTCTGTGCTCCCTGATCCCGTAGCCTGTGTTGAAGCAGGGTGCTGCACCTGATCCCATCCTCTGCACGGTGCACCGGCTGCCGCATCCTGTACACTGCCGTGCTGCAGCATGTCGCACTAATGCACCCGACCACTACCAACACGTCATGCCCAGCGGTAGTCATGTTGCTCTACTGTGAGTCCCATAACCTGTGCTGGCAGTGGTGCTCTGTGCTCTGATCCGCTACCTGTGCTCAGGTGGTCCTTATGCTCTCTGATCCCATACCTGTTCTGAGTGGTGCTCTGTGCTCTCTGATCCCATACCTGTGCTGCAGTGGTGCTCTGTCTTCCCTATCCTTACCTGTGCTGCAGCTGGTGCTCTGTGCTCTCCTGAGCCCATACCTGTGCTGCAGGTGGTGCTCTGTGTTCCCTGATCCTGTACCTGTGCTGCAGGTGGTGCTCTGTGCTCCCTGATCCCATACCTGTGCTGAAGCTGGTGCTCTGTGCTCTCTGATCCCATACCTGTGCTGCAGGTGGTGCTCTGTGTTCCCTGATCCTGTACCTGTGCTGCAGGTGGTGCTCTGTGCTCCCTGATCCCATACCTGTGCTGCAGCTGGTGCTCTGTTCTCTCTGATACTGTACCTGTGCTGCAGCTGGTGCTGTGTGTTCTCTGATCCCGTACCTGTGCTGCAGGTGGTGCTCTGTGTTCTCTGATCCCGTACCTGTGCTGCAGGTGGTGCTCTGTGTTCTCTGATCCCGTACCTGTGCTGCAGGTGGTGCTCTGTGCTCTCTGATCCCGTACCTGTGCTGCAGGTGGTGCTCTGTGTTCTCTGATCCCGTACCTGTGCTGCAGGTGGTGCTCTGTGCTCTCTGATCCCGTACCTGTGCTGCAGGTGGTGGCCAGGGACGATGACCAGGGCTCGAACGGTCAGCTGACCTACGTCCTGAGCGGGGGGAACGAGGACGGGGCGTTCAGCCTGTCGGCCGACGGCCAGCTGAGCGTCACACAGAGCCTGGACCGCGAGGCCCAGGACTCCTACACCCTGGTCATCATCGCCTCCGACTCGGGTGAGAAAACAAGCGGCTTTTAACACGGGAGCCCTTTCACTGTACACACATTTTAAAGGAAATTTCACTGTTCTGAAGAACATTTAAAAGCTGGCTGTTCAGGGCTTTGTGTAAGTTCATGACACCCGTGATGAATGCATGTAACTTCTTTTCACAATTATGTCAGACATCTAAAAGATATTTACTGGTGAACGAATTCCATTAATTATGGCTTGTGTCTGGAAAGGATCACTTACTCATAGTCACAGTTAAGTATGTGGAGGGAGCAGTTCATGCATGTCCATAAAACTAAATTATGATGTTGGAGGACATGTTAAAGAATGTAGTCTACTATACCATTCCTCTCTGCTGCTGCTGTTGCTATTCCCAGTCTATTGAAACAGCTACCCAGAGTCAACACTTCAAGTTACTTCCAGCAATGCAGCAAGAGTTCTGTGATGACATCACAGTGCCCTGGCAATGATTGGCCACATGTAACAAAGAGAAGAGGGCGGGGCCATACATTTGCCAGGGCTGCAATGGATAATGCATCTTGTTCACTGCGTGCAGTATCTTGGAGTAGGTTTTAAGGTTTAAAACTTTAACTCCAAGATATTATTTTGTTTAGAAATCCAAAACCCTGTTTTTCAAGTGAGTTGTAAAACAAGAAACAGCTGTTTGTAAATGCGTTGCTGTATTTGCTGTTAGGAGCACGGACATGTTAAGTATGTTTATTTCGTTGTTTTCTGTAGTGAACTAGTCAAAGGGCAGGTGTCTGTTTCATCTTGTGACGCTTTATTCATGTCCGTTTTTCTCTGGAGAATAAAAGGGAAAATGTATATCTCTCCATACCCATTCACCCTTTAGTTTAGATAATAATCTATGCCAATTTGATTCTTCCTGAATGCCACCATTTAGAATCAGGTTGCATCGTGTAAACGAGGTGTTCCACTGGCATGGCAGCCAGTGCAGGCTGGGAAATGTCCTTATTTAAAAAATAATTTAAAATCTAATCAAGGCCTTGTGTTCTCCTTAGACGGGTTAGAGAACGTTCCCACGAAACAAGAGAGGGAGAACGGCGAGGAGAGGCATTTATGAAAATCTGAAAAATGAAAAATACCACAAATATCAAAAACAGTGATCAGTACAGAGTATAAATTACCCTCTAATTCTTTCCTGGTGGATTTGTTTTTTACAGACAGCAGGGAAATGATTATCCCATTCAGCACCTGGCAAGGTAAACTGCAGGCACTGGCCGCTACCCCGCTCTCCCTTTCCGTGAGAGTTTTTAATCAGAGATATCCTACACCAGTCTGCTCGCGGTCCAGAAAAAGATGAAAACGAACCGAAAAGAACAGACCGACCGTGCTTTTGACCCACATTTCACGAAAGTCACGGGCTATGCGCTTATATTAACGTTTTGTTCTTGTTCCATCGCTGTTCTGGAACTGCGCGTTTTCGACTCAAACGTTTCATAAAACGGTTTGGCAGCGCGGTAATGCCGCGACAGGCGAAGCAGAAAGCAATACTTGCGCGCCTCGCAGACATGGCGTTGTCGCTAATTTGCCGGTCGTTTTTGATGAAATCCGCTTGGTTTGGCGGAAAGGCGGGGGTCGTCGCCGCTTTCGAAACGCTCGCAGACTTTGAGCGAAGTAGACAGCCGTTATTAGCGGGAATTCCAGCTCTCTCGGCCGAGCGAAAACCGCGGTGAGATGGATGGAAACAGAGGAGCTCTCGGGGTCCTGCTTCTCGTAAGAGGCTCCTGGCTGAGCGGAGCCGGACTCGGCGCGCTCCCGTCATTATTCGGAGAACTGCGTCTCCCGCACCAGCTCGCGGCGCGAACGCGACTTGTGTAAAGGTATTTTACAAGGGGGCACGTTCGAGGGAACGCTTATTTTTTTTATTAAATGCGACCCTGGTAATGAAAAGCCGTTGGCAGCGTTTCCGAAGGGAAGGCGTGTCGTAGCGAGAGATAACGACACTGCAACGACTCGAGCGTCATTAGCGTTAGCATCTGGAACGGCTTTGGGCAAGTTTAGTGTGTTGCTGCAAAACTGAGGGTGTGTCATGCTATGTCCCCTGCGTGGCGGTTTGCGACGTTCCAAGGATGCAGTGATTATTCTCCGTGCTAGCATTTAATTCACAGTGCATTACACGCAACTTCTAAGACGAGATGTTTGTAACTAATGATAACATTTGCCAAGAAGTGATGTAACCATTCTCAGAAAAACGATGACATCACTTCCTTTTGCATGCTAGCCATTATATTGGCAACCATAGTTAACATCCCAAAATGTCCATTTCATTCACAGAAACACTTTAGATGTCTGTAAAACTTTCAGGCTGTTCTGTAAATCCTTGATAATTTTCAGTGTTACTATTGATGTTAATATAACGCATTACCAAAACAAACCGTAGAAGCATTCTGTACAAAATAATTTTTGTCTGAATATCGTTGAAAATGGAGGCTTTGTTTATGAAATCAGTATGAAATTATAGCTAATCTGCGGGAATATTAGTGGTGTCTAAGGTGTTTAAAGTAATGGTCTGATCCAGGTCTGGTCCAGAGTGCACATTGCTGACGCATTAAATGTAAGCCTGTGGTCGCAATCAGACTGTCTGTCACATGATGCTGGGCAGTGCAAGGGGGTGTAGGAGGACAGCCGCCTCTTTGTGCTCTGATGGGGCTAAAGCAGAATCACCTGCCAGCTCATTTAGGCTGGGATGCGAGTAAGCACACACATGCACACACATACACGCACGCACGCACACACACGCATATGCACATGCCCATACACACACATGTACACACACACACATTCACACATGCACATGTACCCATGCTTATACAGTCACACTCACACACACAGATTTGCCTATGAATACACATACATATCCACACACATACTCGCACACACACACACACACACATTCACACATGCACATACTGTACACATACACATACACTCACAGTACGGTAGTAGTGTAGTGCACTCTGAGCTTCTCAGTTCATTGAGGTGTATTTTCTTGCTTTAGATCACAAACTGCTGAATGCTTCAGTAACTGCCATTGTAAGGCCAGCATGTCATCAGCAACTTCCGTATCTGTCAGTGGTCGCACACAAAAACTGCCTGTGCCAACTGCAAACAAAAACAACTGAAATAATATGGAAAAATCCAATAAATTGAACTATTCATTTGAGCGAGCAGAAATTCTAACAACTGTGGAAATGGTACATGTACAGAATATTCTTTAGCCTTAAAAGTACTCTTAACTTACCATTCAAGAGCCTATAAGAAACATACACTACTGCAACTGCAATATGAAAACACACTCTAGAAGGTTAACTATCCCGTTAAAGAGTCAAATTAAGCATCTGAAGTGACTCTTAATCATGTTTGGCATCATGAAACCAGTCTTGTTGCCGTTCTTTGTGCTTTTGAGTGCATCTACATCCCAGCTGCGACGTGTACCCCCTTGGCACGGTTAAACATTTGCAACACTCTGCTAGCTGAGCATCTGCTGGAGTGCATTATCACTTTATTATTTTTATACAGTACAGAAATACTTATCGTTTATTAAAAACCTCTCACGGGTAGCTCCTGAAGAAACTATTGGCTATCCCCTGTGGCCAAAGGTGTTTTATTTGTTGGTTGCATGGACAGACAGCTGTACCCTGGGGCTGCTAACAGTCGCGGCACCGAGCGCTCAGAACCGGCTGCTCTAGTCGTCCCACAGCGAAACGGAACAGAGGTTCTTCCACGACTCATTTTCAATTTGCAGTATGTTTAATTAGCAGATTGGTTGACACTGACAGTCTGACTGAAAGCACAAGCTCTTCGATTGGGTTCAGAGATTTTTCTCGAGGAGTTTCACAGCCAGCCGTTTGAAAGATGCCAAGTGTTACGATCTGAAATTTCGAAAGCGGGACACCCGCTCCCTTCCCGCCTGAACTCTTGCATCCCGTTCCAGCTGGCCGCAGACGATAATTCAGCACACACAGTCGTTTGGGCCGGACGCACACTTTGGGAATTATAGGCATCCACCTTTCTGCCGACGTCTCGCCGGTGGTTATTGACCTGGTGTGCTCTCAAAACACCTGCCAGGGGCGGGGGAAAGGAAGTTACACAACGTTTTGGTTGTCCTCTTTCCAAAGGCGAATGTTCCTCCTGGTCCCCCATGCAGATGGCATGGCATACGTGGCTAAACGTGGCCGAAATGACCTCGGTGCATTACACCGCCGGTCCTACCGCCTCCTGGCTCCGTCCTGTTTGTGCGTGTGTGTTGGGGGGGATCCCCTAAACGAAGTAACCACGCAGCTCACATCTCCATTCATCGCCGATGTCACAATCACAGAGAATCTCCAGTTGGCTGTTGTCTAAGCCATCATCTGTGTTTTTTTCCCCTTTCATTTCGACTGATTGCATTTTCAGCTACGCACAACATCTGCAGGTCATTTGTCTTTATGCGTGTGTGTGTGTGTGAGTGTGTGTGCGTGTGCATGCGTGCGTGTGTGTGTGTGTGTGTGTGTGTGCATGTGTGTGTGTGCATGTGTGTGTGTGTGTGTGTGTTTTTACAGTGGAGGGCTGGTCCATTCTCTTTTCAACCTGTTCTTCGCCTTTTGTGATGTAGTCTTTGATGATGTGAAGCTGAAATAATGCACTCAAGCTTGCCATAAAGCCACAGATGTGGCTCGCTGTCTCAAGGAAACAATGCAACTATTTCACGTGCTTTCAGAATTCTTCAGCAATGTAACATTGTGATGGAACGTTGCCCCATGTGTCCTCCTCTGTGAATAGGGCAATGGAAAATGTTATGAATGAATCATGATGACTCCTGAATTTTGACTGGGATTTGATTAATCTGGATGCGGCTGCCATTAAAGTGGGGCAATTAAAGTCATGACACTAAATCTGTGCAGAGGCAAAGGTCTACATTTCTGTATTCCATTACGGATACAATAATTGGTAATTGGCTTTTGTTGGGTCAGCACAAGTCCTTTGGTTAAGAAGTTTAATATAGCTGTTTGTCCAAATGTGAACATGCATTTATTATTTTGTACTGTTTAATGCTTGGAGGTTTTTTTGCTATGTTAAAACTTCAATTACACACAGCTCGGAGAATTTCTCTGTGCTCAAATAGTGTTGCTTTTCATTTGCAGTGAGGTTCCTCAGCAATGCAAGGAAAGAGCAGGAGGCTACCAAAGTAAATCCCTGTGTTGGTCTTGTGAGAAAACCAGTGGAAGACTTCAGGGACACCATGTTTGGTCATCCTTATGAAAGGAGAGGAGGAAAATCCTCTCTCCGCAGCCTATAGTGGTAGTTTTGTGTCCTAAAGAAGAGGGGAAAAAAAACGTTCTTTCACGTCTTTGTGTGGGCCACAATGTTTGTACTTCTACTTTTCAGAGCTAAATGACTGCTTAGCAGATAAAGAATTTTAATGACCGCCCCATTTAAAGTCTGGATCCTTTGTGCGGCACAATGACGCTCATGAATCAAGGCCAGTAAACCTTCAGATTTCTTAAACGCTTCCAGTTTGGTCGTTCTTACTTCTGATGCTCGCAAGAGGATCTTTAAATATTTAACACGAATACATTAGAGTTGGAAAAATGTGCGGGGATTGATTGTTTCTCACCTTTCTGAACTCCTTTTGCTGGCGCACAATACCGTTTAACACCTTGAAATCATTTCATTGTTAAGGCAGGCCGATGGAATTTTGATAAATAGTGGTAAAAATACTATGGTGAAGACTTGCCAAATCGCCCTTCAAATTTGCCAGAATAAACTCCCTAATAGCGTTGTTTTGTGTACTTCTCGGCCAGTTTGGTCTAGCAACAACAAAAATCTGGCCAAATAAAATATCAGGTTTCTCAAATGAACTTTAATAGACCTGTAAAATTATATATAAACATCTAGAATTCGCACGGTTGCATTGTGCTCTTTTTTTTCTTCTTCTTCCTTATTTATTTCAGAGTTTTCCCCTGTTTTTCTTTAAGTTTAACCATTGCTTGAAAACAATATTAGTATACATAGTTTTCATCTAGTAAGGTTATTAAGAGGCAGTGTGGCATGATGATTAGTGTTGCCTGGAGATTTAAATGTCTGGCCGGTCACTTGCTCTGAGCATGGCTCCAGACTCGTTTTTTCCCACCTGGTAACATTCACCAAGACCATCAGCTAGAAAGAGTTGAGTGCTACCAAAACTGTATGCATTGCCTCCCTTTCTCTAGTTTCTGGAGAAAACAGACATGTAAATCATGAGAATTGTGCTATTTGGGCAAGGATAGGGCCAGATAACTTTGGAATGGAACCTTATGGAATTGGCTTACTGTAAGCACCGCTCATTTATGTGATTTTAAATGACACAATGGAAAAAGTAGTTTTATATATGTCCAAAGCCCCGTGCATTAAAGCTATCGAGCAGTCAAATAAAATTTATAATAGAAAGCTGGATCGCTCAATAAAATGTCAGCGTGAGCTTGTGCACAACCCAAAACAGTGAAAAAAGAGGACATCATCCCACGTTTTATTTAAGTGAAAGGGAGTTACCCATCTGCCCCGGCGATAACTGTCAAGAATCGTCTCTAAGCATGTGGAACGAACACGCAAAAACATTCAGACCGAGCGGTCCATAAATAAGAGTGGGGGGAACCATTTCCAGCATGGTTTATGAGAATCAGAGTTTGTTTTAGCTTGAGAGAGAGAGCGGGATGCTTTAACTACGACTCCACTTTTAACTGCGGGTCTGAAATGTCCTCTTTGGCTGCTTTCGGCTCGTTTGTTGTAAGGAGGAAGAAAGAAAACAAAAAAGAAGACGGAAAAAAAACCTTGTTTACCTCATTACGTTGGGCAAATCCAGAGCTTGGGTAACACACATACGGCTCTCAGCTTCGCGGCCCATTCAGCCATGTCTGAGTGCAGAACATTAAAAGAAGCTTTGTTGCAAAGCAACGGGCTCTCCGGAGTAGAAAAATGTTCACTCCAGCAAAATCGTGGGCTGTTTTTTTTCTTCTTCTTCTTCTTCTCCAGCGAGTGATGGCGGGTTTTATTGACAGTGGCCCAGAGGGGCACAGTCAACCAGGAGTCTATAAAGCATAATTAACCATTTAGCCTTAAGCTCGGGGGTACAGATGGCTGTCTCATGAATGAACATGTTCATCCATCTTCCAGGGCTAACGTGTTGACCCTAACCAATAAGGGAATCGCTGGAGGAAAAGACTGGTTTTTACATGACAGGGACTGGTGTGTGGAGTAATGCACCTGTCAGTAAAATCTAATTTTGGACAGGAGAGTAATGACATGGTTTCATTTTTATTTTTTTCTTTACTAATGCCACAAGAGATGCTGTTCTCTAAAAACCCAAAACCCAGTATTACAAATGATTATTTTTACGAATAGCGAAATATCAACCCATCTGCGGGAACAACATTTCAACTAACCAAATCATCCCCGGGTCAGGGAGAAACACGAGTTTTTGAAGTTATTTTATGGATCCATTTATTCCATAGAAAAGACCCTTTGAAATTTACATCCCTTCTTCCTCAGGGGAGCTGGTACAGTAACATAATAGTGAGTGTAATTCTTTTCTTGACAAATAGTACCATGTATTTCTCACTAGATCCAGCACCAGTCAAATCATTTTTATGTGCACGTAGTTTGTGTGCTTTGCCACGCGCGGATATTAGGCCTTACGGGAGCACTTTATCCTAAACCAAAACCCCTTTCGATGAGTGCTGAGTGTTTATGGACTGTTTCTGCAAGGCCGATATTTTAATTATACATCCCCCCACCCCCCACCCCCCCCCCCCACTCCACCCCCACAGGTCCAGGAGCTTGCCCCTGTCACTCTACCCCAAGCTAATGTGATCTGTCCCTCAGTAATGTACACTAATAAGGTGCTTAGACTCTGCCATCTGTTTGCGCGAGACGACGGTTTGCAGCGAGGGCTTTAGGAGGGCTCAGAAAGGGAGCCGTCTGCGTGCGTTTAAGGTGAGGCCGGGGGAACAGATGGACGCGGGTCGGCACCGCGCGACGCAGACGGCGCGTTTTGGCGCAACGCAGCAGGGGTAGGACCCCGAGAAGGGGTTGATAAGCCAATGCGGATTGATGAGAGTGAGGTCATCGAACAAGATTTTATGCAAAAGGTTTGGTGATAGATGTCTGAACTGAGTTGACCTGACCTGGGGGAAAAAAAAAAAAAAAACATGAGGTGGAAACAGATTAGCTTAAAAAAAAAGAAAAAAAAAGCATCAACTCTGATTTAAGTCAAGTTTTGACAGGACGCTCAAAGCTGATTGGCCCTGGAAATGCTGGGGTTTTTTTTTTTTTTTTTTTTTTTTTAAAGCGCGCAGAAGGGAACGGTGGAAGAGCCGTGTCTGTTGACTCCGACCCCGCCACGGCTGTCAGTGACTCTTATCCAAATGGCATCGGTCCGGCCGTTCTGCGCTGGGGATCTGGCAGGCTGCGCGGCCTCATCAGGACAGGGCTCCGGGCCTGCCGTGTGTCAGCAGCCGCGCCCAAATGGCTCGTTTCTATCTTTTTTTATTTGGGGGAGGGGGGTAGTGAGCGCAGATCTTGGACGAGGAATACGGTCTCATGAAAAATGCTTCTTCCCCCCTCCCCTCCTCCCCCTTTTCTTCTGCACTTATTGGAACAGCACATTTCTTGGACTTAACTTTTATTTCTTTTGCTGACTGCGGGTGACAAATTTTGATTGTATCCACTGTGTACACACAGTGCATTAAAGACTGCTTACATTTCCTGGAAATGCAGTTTATAATCAAAGTTGGGGGGAAAAAAGCCCTGTGGGAATGTATACAGTTTATCTCTTTCAGGAGTAGGGTTACGTTACGTTGCATATTTCCGTCTCGAGTAAACTGGGAGAACACTTAACCTAAAAACACTGGCTAGGGCCAGACCAGACCAGTGGGCCTCATTAGTCCAGACTGACTGTGATGAAAGAATTGTGGGATACAGCATTGTGCCGAGTGCGTGCAGGTGTGAATTAATACTGTGTGTGTGTGTGTGTGTGTGTGTGTGTGTGTGTGTCCTATGTGTATGTGTTGTGTACGGTGTGTAGTGAATAACTCTGTGTGTGTGTATGTGTATGTGTGTGTGTGTGTGTGTGTGTGTGTACACTACTGTGTATGTGCTCTATGTGTGTACGGTGTGCATGTGAATAAACTGTGTGTGTGTGTGTGTGTGTGTGTGTGTACACTACTGTATATGTTCTCTATGTGTGTATTGTTTGTATGTGAATAAACTGTGTGTGTGTGTGTACACTACTGTATGTGTGCTCTATGTGTGTGTACTGTGTGAATGGGAATAAACTCTATGTGTGTGTGTGTGTCTGTGTCTGTGTATACACTACTGTATGTGTGCTCTGTGTGTGTACTACATGTATGTGAATAAACTGTGTGTGCGTACACTTCTGTATGTGTGCTCTATGTGTGTGTACTGTGTGTATGTGAATATACTGTGTGTGTGTGTGTGTTTGTGTGTACTACATTATGTGTGATTGCTCTGTATTGTGTGTGTATGCGAATAAACTATGTGTAGGTGTGTGTGTATATGTACTACTTTTCAATTAAATTCAATTCAGAGATCACATACATAGTTATACTAGTACAAAAGTGCAGTAAAATGCTTAGTGGCAAACTCCAAAGACTGCGTAAGGCATAATGAAAGAAAGAAGGAAAAGAGACAAAACTAGTTAAGATGCAACCACCAAGAAATCACGAAGTACCACAACACATAAGAAATAAAAAAAGTCAGTTATATTCATGTGCAATGTAAATACCTGTGTGCAAGTAGACCGCTAGAATGTTATCCACCAAAAGTAATGTTGAGGTGCATATGTACAAATGTGCAAAGATAACAACAACCACAACAACAACAACAACAACAATAATAATTATATAATAATAATAATAATAATAACAATAATAACAATAATAATAATAATAATAATAATAATAATAATAATAATAAATATGCAATAAAAATGTAAAGATATGCAAGCATATATGTGCAACAGAAGTCCAATACAATAAATAGGTATTCGAATTCAAGCCTGTCTTTATGATCCTGATGGCCTGAGACAGGAGCTCTGTCTGAGCCTCTCAGTACTGGTCAGGTGAGTGTGTTTACCT
Organism: Anguilla rostrata; assembly: GCF_018555375.3. Classification (NCBI taxonomy): domain Eukaryota; kingdom Metazoa; phylum Chordata; class Actinopteri; order Anguilliformes; family Anguillidae; genus Anguilla; species Anguilla rostrata. The sequence goes on along the minus strand of NC_057939.1, from coordinate 27,256,246 downwards.
GGCCGCAGTAGTGTAAACAGTCTGTCATTAGTATGGTTGGTGTCCCTAATAATCCTATTAGCCCTGGTCCTGCACCACCTGGTGTAGATGTGCTGCATGTGTGATTGCTCTGTGTGTGTGTGTGTGTGTACTGTGTGTATGTGAATAAACTGTGTGTGCGTTTGTGTTTGCCCAGGTGTGTGTACTACTGCATGAGTGATTGTTCTATGTGTGTGTACTGTGTGCATATGCGAATGAACTGTCAGGACCAGAATTATGCCAACTACTGAAATGGCTACTGTTGAAAGCATTGAATATTACTCACTGCCTGTGTATACAACCTATACCTTTTTTTATTTATTTATCTGTATCTAGGGTGGCAATAATTGTGTACCTGTCCATATGTCTTAGGTGGGGAGAATGGGCATAATCCCTTCTCCTACATTTTGAACACTTTGCACACAAAAGTAGGATGATAGGTAGGGTTTGTTATTTTTCTGTGCGTGCTCAGAGAGCGGCCCGGTGGCGGTGCAAGCCCCGCCCACCACACACTCACTCGGCGGCAGAATAGCAGGGAAGCCACAGCACCAGATGTGCGCTGCCACCCGCGTTCGTCATGTGGATGGAATGTGGAATAGAGCCCGTCCGAAAGGCGCTCTGCGGGACGGTGTTACTCTCAGGCCCGCCCCGCCCCGCCCCGCCCCGCCCTATGCTGCTAAGCCCCGCCCTGCCCCGCCTCGTCCCGCCCCGCCCTATGCTGCTAAGCCCCGCCCTGCCCCGCCTCGTCCCGCCCCGCCCCATTCTGTTCCCTTGTAAGCTCCCCGGACTCCCAAAGTCACTGGGAAGAGAGAAGCAAATGTTGAAAAAAGGGGGGAAAACACTAAAGAGTTGGAAAAAGGGTTTTGCGGTTTCATGCTAACTTGTAAATAGCATGAAAATAAACACACACACACACACACATGGGGAAATGCTGTTTCAGCAGAAATGACGGAATTCTGAGAAAGCGTCCTTGGCGACGGGTGTGAGATTTTCTCACCGCAGCACCACGGCACCCGCACGGGGGCCGCAGAACTGGCCGCGCGGATTTCCGCCATGTGCGTTTCCACGGCAATGTGATATCAAGCGTGTCACGCGGGGAGGAGGGCAGCTTTTCTCCCCGTATGATTTATGGTCATGGGCACGTATCTCCAGTCCCCTCGTCTTCTCACTCAGGCTTTCTGGAACTGTATAGCCCCGCCCCTCGCCATACTAGCCCCACCCCCCCAGGTCCCATGCTGCCATACACTCCAAACCAAGAAAAACAAAACCCTCTTCCACCCAAGTGCAGTGATGCTAAAGCGCTGTAGCTCTCCTTGATGGCGAACTCCACACATCTGCCGCGCGTAACTGTGTCTCGGTCAGGAAAACCAGGAATGCCAGCTGCTACACACCTCACAGTTCTGATTCTGAGGGTTTCACATAATGCCAGCCTACTGGAGAACAGACAAGGCTGCTACATTTTTATACACAACAAAAAATAAATAACAAAAAAGGAACAAAGTCAGAAAACCGTTCCAAGCATCTGCCAGTGACAGGCCTGCTGAATTCTAAGATCTGGGTCTGAGAGCAGTTTAAAACTTCTCTAACTCCCGGGATTTTAAAAATGGCTGTTCTCCTCTCCCTTGTTGTCTGGTATGAATTAACCCCTATAGGTTAGAGGCTGTTCGCAGTGGTAGGACAGTGGTGAAGCGGAGAGGCAGGAGGTATGTGAAAAATGCCCCAGTTCAGACCCCACTTGGAGGATGTATGTGGGGGGTGGGTGGTGTTGTCCAGTTCAGTGTGGGACCAGGAAGAAGGAGAGTGGGTTTCCACAAACCGTAGGCTGATGTACAGTAGCAGTAGTAAGTAGTAGTAGTAGGCAGGGGGGGAGGGGTAGGGTTGGGTTAGGGTTGGGGGGAGGGCTTAGGGGGGCTGACACAGAGCCAGTCCCTGGTGGGGCTCAGTCAGTTAAGCCCCATCATGCCCGGCATTGACAGTGTGGCACAGTGCTGTGTGCTGGATAAACGGGCTGTGATTCTATACATAAATCATACAACACACAGGCACGGACTCTCACCCTCTCTCTCTCTCTCTCTCTCTCTCTCTCTCTCTCTCTCTCTCTCTCTCTCTTTCTCCCTCTCCCCCTTCCACAAACACACCACACACGCACACACACACGCCTTCATAAGAAAGAGCAAAATGTCTGGAACGGAGTCAAAGTACCGTGCCCTGAACCAGAGGGTTTCCGTTCCAACTGCACAATGGAATGGAAACTACGTTTCCCCCTGGCAGTGATAACAGGGCCTGGCCCTTCAGCGTAGGAATGCGCGTTTGCTTTCAGTTTATAATCGCACTTCCTGTTTTTTTTTTTTTTTTTTTTTTTTTTTACCTGGTTCAATGACAAATATTTTCTGCAAATGAAGCTATCTTTCGAAAGCCGCTCAAACGAACGCCGTCCGTGCTTGGCCTCGTACCTGACACTGCGAGACTAAACATGGAGGTTCTGACACCACGCTCCCCGTGCGTTGTCCGACTCCTCTGTGGCAAATGCAAGGTGACCGCCAGTTTCAGCGGATCTGCTACTCTAACCCTGGAGTCCTGGAGAGCCACAGGGTCTGCTGGGGTCTCCAACCCTATTATGTACTGATGTCCATCTATGTGTCTGTGCACACACATGCACATATGCACGCGCACACACACACACACACACAGTATGCTTGTATCAGTGCACCTCCATCATTATAACTGTATGTGTATATACTTACCTGCGGGACAGGACACAGACTTTTGTATCCATATACTTGCATGTGTGTGTGTGTGTATGTGTGTGTGCATTTTTGTAGAGAAAGGCACACACAATACATTCAAACTTACAGTATGGGAGTTTCTCTTGCTGAGAACCCTGTTCATGGAAGCGCATGAATTGTGTATAAATCTCGAAGGAAACCACTCTGTGGAACGACTCTCTGGAGGGCAGTCGGGTATTTAGCATGGTGAACGCTAGCGCTCAGAACAGTGCATTACTTTGTACAGGTCAAGGATTTCATTTGGTACCAACTGTGCAGAACTGCTCAGCACAGGCGTGTTCTGCTTTCTGAATCGTGCACTATTCAACTCCCGACTCACCATACGAAAAAACTCCCAAGGCTTGCGGTTTTCTGGAAGCGGCGTTTTGAACTTCAGGCTAGGTCTTTTTGGTGCGCTTGTGTTTGTGCGTTGTGTGCGCGTCTGCACAGAGCTTTCTTTTTCAGAAGCGTATGTTTACACGCTGACTTGTAATCACCGTTAGCCGTACATATTTTCAGATCTGGCCTTGTATATATTCGGTAAATCAGTGTTATAAATGTTTGTGCGACTGTTCTCAATTCACCCAGCTTGTACCGCAAGTGTCTCTGACAGGGGCCAAAGATTTATCCCCTTCGTTCTTCGGTTTGGAGTTCCTTCCACGTTTTTTTTAGATCACAGTCTTAAACGAACAAAATCTCCATGTCTCATTTGCTGTATGTGAATTCCTTCCCAAAATGTTAATCCTTCTCTAACCCAAATACACAAATAAACAAGAGAGTAGGCCTAGGTACATGCAGAGTGAAAAGGCACCTGCTATTGATTACTCTCTGCTATGAGCTAAACAACAAATGTGTCCCCCCAGCGAATCTTGCATTTCTTTATGCAAGGACGTTTCCAGTTGTGAAGGGGCTGCAAAATCTCTCATGCAATATTTTTAGTTTTTTATACTTTTTTAAAAGTTAGTGCAACACAGCACACAGCTTTATGAAATTTTGCTATCATAGTATAATCTAATGTGAGCAGCAAATTCGTTTTAATCACGTTCTGGGGTAATGTAACAGAGCAGATGTTTAGATTTTTCGGTATAATACATAGCCATTATTTTTCATCTGTTATTGATTTAAAGCTATCCCTCTGCAAAACCCCTTTCCCCCCTCATGTCACTGGAGGTGGAAAAATGGTTTGATTTTCACTCAGAATGGCTTTTCTGTGCTCTCGAATTCCGGAGGGTAACTTGAAGAGTGCTGTTTCCCTTTATAGAGATACCCACGCAACAAGATTAAATACACAGTGCGCGCTCGGAAACACCCCCTCAAGGATTTGATATGTGAGTTGCGTTTCAGCAGCGCATAACTCTTAGCGATATTGAGGATTACAAAGCTCTTAAAGAATCGCACGACTGGCTATGTTAATACGTCTGAATATCACAGTCAAATATTAATAAGGTGTTCTTTTCTCACTGAAAGAAAACTGGTTGTATGATTCTCTCTCTCTCTCTCTCTCTCTCTCTTCTCCATCACACTTCTCCCTGCCAGCCTGTCTCTTTCTCTCTCAACTTCATTCAGAAAGCTACATTGGAATGAAAAACATTTGTAAATATTGCCAAAGCATAAAGAAATACTGAAATTTCCTTATGGGATCAATGAAGTCATCTATCTATCTATCTATCCATCCATCCATCCTTCCATCCAATGTCAAGAAATCTATCAAAATAAGTGTCAACAGTAACAACGGCAGCAATGAAAACAGCAAAAATAATAACAATTTGTAATAATAATTTGCTCTTCCCCTTCCCCCCCTCCGTCCTGAAGGCTCTCCATCCTTGAGTGGCACGGGGACAGTCACTGTCCAGGTCGATGATGTCAATGACAACATCCCGCTCTTTGCTTCCGGAACATTCCACGCCACGATCCCCGAGGACGCACCCACGGGCACTGATGTGCTACTGGTCAACACCTCTGATGCTGACGCTGGACCCAACGGCATGATCAGGTACCCCACAGGGGAGCGGGCAGGGCAACTGATGGGTGGGGCAGAGTGGAGTAGGGATAAAGGGATGAAAAGAGGGCAAAACTGCGAAGTGTCCTGTGCAAAACACTCCTGCACCTCACCCCTCAGAGTGGTGTGTGGTTTGAGTTAACAGGGGTGGAACAGGTGCTGGTGGAGTTCATAAAGTGTTGGGGGCGGTGCAGTGGGGACATGTTGTGGGGATGGGAAGGCGATGGGTGTGATCGGTCGTGTACTTCGAGGTAATGGGGGGGGTGTAGGTTGGATGGGGGGCGAGGTTGAAAGAGGTGCAGATGATACTCGGCTGGTGGGGGCGGTGGGTGTTCACCGGAAAGCCTGCGCCAGACCCACAGTGCCCTACCCCACTTTCGGCTTTGGCTCTGGTCTCCCCAGATGGGACCTCCTGTGGATAGGGGCGAGAGCAGCAATGGCGGTAATGAGGATGCTAACGAGCTCTGACAGAGGGGGAGCTGCAGTACCTGTCGGGGGTCCCCTGGGACTGCACAGGAGACAGAACTGTTTCACGGTCACTCGTTAGGTTCAGCCGGTCCGCCTCTCCCCCCCCCCCCCTTCTCTCTCTGCGCCCCATTATGGTGTCTCACGACTATCCCACGGCAAGTAACACTGTGGTAACACCGAAACTTTATGCACAGCTCCGATGAAAACTGCAAAAGTAGGCATGAAGGATGTTTTAAAATGTAAATAATGGACTCTTCTGAATGTTACTGAGTAAATAGTTCACAATACAAAGGCAAACAAACAAAATAACCGTTTCCATAACAAGCTATGAGTCAGTTGAGCAGATCCAGCTTGTCTTTAGTCTCTGGACAAGAACATTGTACGTGCTGAATGTCAGACATTTTAAAAAACTCACACTGATCATTCGTTCACGCTGAAAAAGTTTCTCCCCAAGCTTTTTGAAAATGGACGGTCTCTTTTTGCGCCTGAACCTGCTGTAACTTAATGACTTTCTTCATAGGGCTGTGCCTCAAGTTTCCAAGAGAACACCTTCAGTCTGAGAGCATGTATGATATGGGCGTGTGCCTATCTGTGTATGTCACACAGGGTTTATTTCTGGGTTCTACAGGGAAGTTCTGGAGAAGGGAATGAAACGCGATACTGTTTGGAAACCAAAAAGTATAGCTTTCTGGTCATAAAGAATTCTGGGATATGTCCAATGCATAACTACAGCGGACGACCGTTTGAATCCGAGGGCCTCTGCTTACTGCAAAGAAAAAAAGGGGTGGAAACTGATTTATGTACAGTACATAAATAAACTTAAGATTCGTTAAGGCTGCCCTTCTTTTTCAGTTGTTTGTACATCTTTCTCCAGAAATCTGATGGATGTCTTTATTTTGGGCATCTGAAAGAGGGAAAGAAAGAGGCTCCTGTTGTTTTATTCTGCTGCAAGTGAAGCCGCCACATCCAGAATAAACTTGCAACAGTGCCCTCTACAGGACTTTCCTGGCACTGCCCGACCAGTAAGAGCCAGAGACTCAGATATTTAGGAAAAAAAAGGTTTTTGGAGTCTTGTTATTATTTGCCTTCTGTTCAGTTTGAATTAGAACATAAGAATGCATAATGAAGACAGTAACTTCACCCGGTACAGGAAGACTGCTGTGTTTGCAGATTTTTGTTAATTCCTTTCCATCTGCAGCCAGTTTGAGCCTTGGAAACAAAGTGTGTGGACTCTTTAGCCAATCAGAAACATCAATTAAATGCTTAAATCAAGTGGTGCTTAAGACCTGAAACGCATGAAAAGATAGCTGACATGGTAGCCCTCCAGGACTTGAGATCTCTGTTCTAGAGAGTACACTGCGCTACACCAAGCTTGAACTTAAAGAAGCGGATTTCGGCCCGCCTATGTGGGCTGAGGAGCGAGTCCACGCATTGATAGCTGCGTAAAACATGCTCTCTGCACGGTGTGCTTTTTGACGTAACCCTGCTGTTGTTGCGCTTGTTTGTTAGGATTGTCAGATGCTCGGTATCTGGAATGTCTGGTTTTTAACCATCCCCGGTCTGCAATCAGTTCTGACAACCCCCCAAAATTCCACCCACCCACCTATACACTATCTGATCTGACCAAACGTCATCTATGTGTGCATGTGTGTGTGTATGTGTGTGTGCATGGTGTCCAGGTTTGACAAATTCTAAATCTGGCAACCCTATCGTCCACAGTTACAGCCTGTCAGGAGGGGATGGAAAGTTCTCCATAAACCCAGCAACAGGTCAGATCATCACCAGCGCCCTGCTGGACCGGGAGACCCGCGGTGCCTACCAGCTGCTGGTGGTGGCGTCGGACGGCGGCCAGCCCCAGGGCATGTCCAGCTCGGCCACGGTGGAGGTGACGGTGGCCGACATCAACGACAACCCGCCTCGCTTCCACCATCACCCCTACGTCACCCACGTCCCTGCCTCCACCTCCGCCGGTGAGTCTGGGGGGCCATATAATCTTGTTGATTACTTTCTCATGCAACAGGATTATATGGCCTCCCATATATTCCTATTCCTCCTCATCCTCTTCCTCATAGTGCAGTGACTTACAGTTAACACACACAAGAACAGAAATACAGAAACACCCCTCCTCTGCTTTATCGTTTATCAACAGGGACAAAAGGCCTGTTTTCTACAGAAACTATAGAGTATAGGCTAACGATAGCAGTAAAATTATGTTTGAAAAAACAGTATGAACAGCATTAAACAGTGTGAAAAGCTGCAAAGATAGCACGGTGTGGCTGCTAGTGAATGAGTTAGTTCACTCTTTTAGTTGCCATTTCCAGTAGAAACAGGTCTTTGCAAGGCTATTACTGCCTGCTAAAAAACACATGTAATTATAACTATATCAATGCAATAACAATGACAAAAGGACTTGATTAGGTAAATACGAGTTATGCTGAAATATACACAGAGCTCAGTAATGATTCACAAAGGCACAATTACAGTGCGCGGTGCCAAAATGTGAATTCTGACAGCAGCTACAGTATAACCTCTGCTAATGACATGTGCCGAAAGAGCTTTGCTGGGAAACAAGGTCTGAGCATTCCCCTCAGCCGTCACTGTGATTCTGCAGCTCTGTGTGGACAGGGCCGCAAGGGACGGAGTATACGTGACCTGCAGTGGTTAGAGCTCCAACAAAAGCCTTATTGGAATACATGTGATATTTCCATTGCTAATGTACAGTTCTAACATCAGGGTGTTGTATGGCAGCCCCTTTACAGTTCCTTTCCATAATGGTTAGCATGTAATGCCTGCAGATTCCCGGAGCTAAACTTACATTGAAGCCATTCCCGTTCAGACAACTTTAAAAAAAAACCCAGGACTTGGAATTGATGGGATTAAACTGAGCTCCATCCAAACATTAGTCTAAGTTGATGAAAATTGGCTAAGAGTACCTCGAAATGTATACACGAGGAGAAAAATTGGTCTAGAATGTGTTTCATTCTGTTCATTCAAAGTTGAAAGTTGACTTTATCTATACCACAAATTGATTTGCTATTTAAAACACAGAAGAAATTGTAGGTTCTTTGGAATAAGATCCAATAAATTTTATACACAAATTAATGTGATTATCTCGAGCGAACTGGCAAAGTAGTATTAAAGGATAATTCAAATTATTTCAATAATAAAGTTTAAGCCTAACTAATACCTTTTGCCCTTTATATTTTCATACAGAGCCCCTTTTGTAAATGTTATTAATACTAATGTGTTATAATTATAAAGCACTTGTCATGAACCCAAAGATGCTGTGCGGAGTAACCAAGAAAATTAAGGCATGGACATACAAATACAACTGGTGACAGGAAGTGACAGAGAATGCATTGTACAGGTGTTGAAATATCATGATAGAAATTGTATTTGAAAGATATCATGAAGAGATTAATTTTGAGCTGACACTTTATGGTTTGAAAGGGAACTAGGAGGCTTGGAGATACAGAAAAGACTTTGAAGAAAGAAGGAAAAAATCTATTTTTGTTTTCAGTAATTGATTTAATAAAGTAGATGGGGTAAAAGGGATTTTCACCAACACTGACAGTGATATCAAACCATAACCTCAGTTGCAAATAGCAACAAAAATACCTATTGAACTATAGCTACTTGCTATAATTTAAATAATTTGTTAGCAACTTTAAACTGTAGTAATAATAATAATAATAATAATGTACATTGAAAATGTACATTTTTTATTGATGTTTCTCTAATTAGGCTGTCTTTCTGTATCCGTGTTGTCCAGGTTCCCTGGTGTTTGCAGTTACTGTGACGGATGAGGATGCAGGTCCCAACGCGCAGCTTCACTACTCCCTGACGGGCCGTAACTCTGAGAAGTTCAAGATCGACCCGGTGCGAGGCTGCATCACGGCCAGCGAGAAGCTGGCGGGAAGCTCGGAGCTAACTTTCAGTGTCCGGGTCAGGGACGGCGGCACCAGCCCCAAGACAGATGCCACAACCGTCACTGTGAGATTTGTGACGGGTGGGGACTTCCCTGTCATCAAGATGGGCCAGACCAGCTTCACCTTCCCAGAGAGCCAGGCCACCAACACGCTGGTCGCTACAGTTGCTGGCTCCTCCACCAGGGGCGGGTCCTTGTCCTACTACGTGGCCAGCGGCAACCTGGATGGCGCCTTCCATGTGGACCAGCAGACAGGGGATTTGTCCATAAAGAAGGCCCTGGATTTCGAAAACATACAAAAGTATGTGCTGTGGATTGAGGCCCGGGACCAGGGGTTTCCGCCGTACTCATCCTACGAGAGGGTAGAGATCACAGTGCTGGACGTCAATGACAACTTCCCTGTCTTTGAGCAGGAGCCATTTCGGGCAGAAATCTTGGAGAACCTGTCCCCACAGCGGGTGTTGGTGGTGTCAGCTGTGGATCGAGACAGTGGCCCCAACGGGCAGCTGGAGTACACCATTGTTGATGGCAACAAGGAGAACAGCTTCAGCATCAATCGCGCCACTGGCGAGATACGCACCACCCGACCCCTGGACAGAGAGAAGGTGGCTCAGTATGTACTCAAGGTCAAGGCCACAGACCGAGGCTCGTCTCCCAAGAGCACAGTGGTCAGAGTCATCATCAGTGTGCTGGACGTCAATGACAACGCACCCAGATTCTCAAAGATCTTCAGTGCCACGGTGCCCGAGAATGCCCCAGTGGGCTACACAGTCACACGGGTCACCACCTCAGATGAGGACGCCGGTGCCAATGCAATCAGCCGCTACTCCGTTGCAGACACCAGCCTCCCCTTTACCATCAACCCCAACACTGGTGACATTACCATCAGCAGACCCCTCAATCGGGAAGACTCTGACCGCTACATTGTGAGAGTCTCTGCCCGTGACTCAGGCTGGACTGTCAGCACTGACGTGACAGTTTTTGTGACAGACATCAATGATAACGCCCCCCGCTTTAGCCGCCCGTCCTATTATCTTGACTATCCTGAGCTCACTGAGGTGGGATCGGTAGTCACACGTGTCTCAGCCTCTGATCCTGATGAGGGACCCAATGGGCAGGTGTTCTACTTTATAAAGTCCCAGTCTGAATTCTTCCGGATCAACTCCAGCTCCGGCGAGATCCTGGTCAAGCAGCAGCTGAGGTATCAGAACTCCTCCGGGACAGGGAATATCAACATCAATCGCCACAGCTTCATTGTCACAGCCTCAGACAGGGGCACTAAGCCCTTGGTGAGTGAGACCACTGTTATCATCAATGTGGTGGACAGCAATGACAACCCTCCAAGCTTTGAGTCCTCTTCCTACTTCACGCCCGTCACCAAGAGTGTCAAAGTGGGCACCAAGCTCATTAAGGTGGTGGCTAGTGACAAGAAGGACTTTGGCCCGAACTCAGAGGTTGAGTACTTTGTCTCTGGAGGCAACAGCTCTGGAAAGTTCCGGCTAGACAAGCAGAATGGCTGGCTCAGCGTAGCCTCATCCCTGACTTCGGACGTGAACAAACTGTTCCTCATTGAAGTGACAGCAAAGGACAGAGGAAACCCACCTCTTTCTACTAAAGCAGTGGTACGAGTTACTGTTACTGAGGAGAACCACCACACACCAGAGTTCTCCCAGGCCCATGTCACCGCCACTGTGCCTGAGAGCCTCAGCGTTGGTGCCACAATTAGGACACTGTCAGCGAGGGACAAAGACAAGGAGACTAATGGGCTAATTACCTACAAAATTGCCACAGGCAATGAGGCTGGGACCTTTTCTGTGAACCAGAGGACGGGGGCACTGACCCTGGCACAGCCGTTAGATTACGAAGAGAAGCAGACCCATGAGCTGAAAGTGATAGCCACTGATGGTGGCTGGATTGCTAAGACTGGCTACGCCACGGTAACCATTCATGTGACAGACGTCAATGACAACCCGCCCATGTTTGACCCTGAAGAATACTTCCCGACCGTGCAGGAGAACGTGCCCAGCGGCACTAATGTGGTAAAGATGAACGCCACCGACCGGGACTCTGGTACCAATGCTGCCACAGCCTATGTAATCCAATCCTCTGACAGTGATCTTTTTGTCATTGACCCCAACACGGGCATCATCACCACCCAGGGCTTCTTAGATTATGAGGCCAAGCAGGCCTACCATCTGACAGTCAAAGCCTTCAATATCCCTGATGAGGAAAGGTGCAGCTTTGCCAATGTGAACATCCAACTGAAGGGTGCTAATGAATATGTGCCCCGATTTGTCTCCAAGCAGTACTACTTTGAGGTTTCTGAGGCTACCTCAAGAGGAACAGTAGTGGGGGAAGTGTTTGCCAGTGACCGGGACCTGGGTATAGATGGCGAGGTCCACTACCTCATTTTTGGGCAGAGCAGAAAGAAGGGCTTTGGCATCTACAAGAAGACGGGGCAGATATATGTGGCAGGACCCCTTGACCGTGAAAAAGAAGAGAAGATCTCCCTGAAGGTCCTGGCTAAGAATGCTGGGAGCATACGGGGTGGGGACATTGATGAAGTGTTTGTCAACATCACCGTACTGGATGCCAACGACCCGCCTGTCTTCAGTTCCAGCCTCTATAATGTGCAAATCAGTGAGGGGCTAGCCCCTGGCAGCTTGGTGACCTTCATCAGTGCCCAGGACTCAGATTCTGTTCCCAGCTGGAGCCGCTTCTCCTACTCTGTTGCCGCAGACAATGAGAGGAATGCCTTCACTGTTAACCCCCAGACAGGACAAGTTTCTGTGGCAGCTGAGCTAGACAGAGAGTCCACACCCTTATATAACTTGACCCTGCTGGCAGTAGACTCTGGCTCCCCTCCAGCTACTGGGAGTGCCATCCTGATCGTGACCTTAGAGGACATCAATGACAATGGCCCTACCCTGGTGACCACCAGTGGGGAGGTGATGGAGAACCAGCGGGCAGGGACTGCTGTCGCCACCCTCTACTCCACTGACCCAGACCTGCCGCCCAACCAGGGTCCATTTACCTACAGCCTCCTTGGCTCTGCATCAGGTCCTGCCTCCAGCTACTTCAGCCTCTCTCCAGCAGGAGAGCTGACCACCAGCCGGGAGATTGACCGTGAGCAGATTGCCGATTTCTTTCTTCCTGTAGTGATACGGGACTCAGGTGTCCCCCAGATGTCCTCCACGGGGACCGTTCATGTCAGAGTTAATGACCAAAACGATAACCCATCTGAGCCACGTGCATTAGAAATCTTTGTTCACTACTTTGGCAACCTGTTCCCTGGTGGGTCTCTGGGTAGCATCAGGCCCCGTGACCCAGATGTTCAGGATGCCTTTCGCTGCTCTCTGGGCCAGTCAGCGCCCAGTCTGTTCAGTGTTGCCACCGGCACCTGTGACCTCTCTGCCCACCCCCGTTTGGCGGAGGGCACCTTTGAATTCAAGGCGCACAGCAACGATGGTGTCCATGGCGCAGTGGAAAACAGTGTACGCGTTGTCTTCACTTCCTTTGCCAACACCACTGTTGATAACAGCATCCTGATCCGCCTTCGCACCCAAGGGGTGTCAGACTTCCTCACCAACCACTACCTGAGCTTCCTGCGTGTGGCTACCTCCCAGTTGGCTGGGCTGGGCACTGCCGTGCAGCTTTATGGTGCCTTTGAGTTGGGAAACTACACCTTTCTCATGGCTGCCGTGAAGAGGCCTCATGGACAGTACGTCAACCCCAGCGGTGTTGCCACCTTCTTCCAGAGCATCAGGGATGTCCTACACCGGCAAAGTGGGGTGTGGATGGAGACTGTGGACCATGACCCCTGCACGCAGAACCCCTGCCTGAATGGGGGTAGCTGCAAGAGGCGTTTGGGCGTGGCACCTGAGATGAAAACAGAGGAGAGCGTGCCTGTCATCCTGGTTTCCAATCGTCCCTTGCCACCCTACGCCTGCAGCTGTATGCCAGGTTATGCCGGTGGGCTGTGCGAGACTGACATCGATGAGTGCCTGCCAGCCCCTTGCCACAACGGTGGGACCTGCCACAACCTAATAGGGGGCTTCTCCTGTACCTGCCCCGAGGGCTTCACCGGGATGGCCTGTGAGCGCGATGTCAACGAGTGCCTTTCCAACCCCTGCAAGAATGGGGCGCTCTGCCAGAACTATCCCGGTGGCTTCAACTGCCTTTGCAAGTCCGGATTCACAGGTAACCCTTTTCTGCCATCCCCACCACTAACAGCAGCATCTCCAGAACAGCCCTGACCCCAGCTGTTAAGCTTTTTAAAATGATAACGTGTTTCTTTTTTTAATCCCTCCTGCTCACAAATGCGTTAGAGTCCAAGTAAAATATTTGCTTCAAGTTGATTACAGAAGTATTTAATAGCCTCGATAGCAGTCGGGGTCTGAATGCCAAAAAGTTTTCTCTTAGGATTAGTGGTTGGGGGGTAAGGGGCTTTAATGGATATCAGCGTGTTGTGTTTGTCTTAATAAAGGGGATGATGCAAAAATCAACCCAGGAAAAAGCTCAAAGGTCACAGATCTCACATTTCACAGCCCAGCCTCCCCCCTGCAGGTCTAGAACATTTTAACACATTTATAGCTTTTTCCCTCCTGTAAATCGAGACTTTTTCCCTCCTTAGTCAGGCTTGCAAATGAAGTAATAGCTTTAGAGGGTAATAGCTTTCTATCAGATGTCCTGTATTAATCCTTGAATGTCTTTGTTAGCTTGGAAAATTGGTCAAATGAAGTAGATTGCCTCCCTATGGGTCACTGCAGGCTAATAAATCACCTTAAAAAACCCTCCTGGCTTGCTTAGCTTGTGTACAGTATGCGGTTGATCGTGGGACTAAATAATTGCAAGGCTTTCTTTAGCTGAGGCTAGCCGAAGATGGATTTGTATTAATTAGGAGGTTTTTGGATCATCTTGTTTTCTCAGCTGGATGCCATATTTATTTGAGACGTTTTTTTAAAGGGGCCCCAGTGCCGACCGCTTTTGCCTCAGCAGTGAATGATTAAGTCATTTCTGTCCTTCGTCAATATGACTGTCACAAATGACCATAAGCAATTTTACATTGTATTCACAGACAAACAGCCTTCCTAAAGAAATATACCTTTTGACTTACAGTAGTTTGGTTGCCCCCACTGCAAACTCTTTATTTACAGTTTTTTTCTCTTGTTTGGGGTGGTAGGTCGGTTGTGAATGTACCTCCATTCAAGTATTTTGTTTAGCTTTACATAAGTCAGCACTCAAACACTGTGAAAAGAACTTCACAATAGGGCAATTCTTACATCCTCCCCCCACTCCCACTCACCCCCATCCCTACATAAGACACGCATTGTATTATTTCTGCATTGAAGTAAAAATCTTTATTTTGATATTATTGTTTTTTCTCTCCCCATTTACATTATGTTTCCACTTCCATGTTTATATTATGTTGCACTTTACGTGTCGTTATCCAGGATTGAGATAGAATTTAGCTAATCTCCTGTGTTATCTTAGTTTGTGTGTGGAGGGGGTGAGTATTTGCATCAGTTTCCAAAGTATGAGATTTACTGCGTTATTATGGGGCTATGATTATGGAAATGATCATGGAAATGTGACACTGCTGAACATTTGCTCACCTCATCACCTCTCATTTCTCACTTTCATCCATTTTATATTTTGTGCCATTTTGTTTTGTCACCCTCCCCCCACCCCCACCCCCCCAGGAAAAACGTGTGAGTCTGCCATCAATTACTGTGAGTGTAACCCTTGTTTTAACGGCGGCTCCTGCCAGAGCGGGCTGGACGGGTATTACTGTCACTGTCCCTTCGGTAAGTCATGTGATTGATCTGGTGTCTGTACGCTGCAGACGACAAGGCCAGAGGCTATCCGTTCTTAGAGGAATGTCCTTGTTTCCCCTGCTGTGTTCTTTTTCTGAACGCTTTTCCACCTGGAGCTTTCCGGACTACTGGCCTTACGCTTTTCTGGCTGTCTATGCTGTGAAATGACTTTTTAAAAGAATTAGTTGCTTTATTTCTTATATCCTAGTGGTGTCTTTGCTCTGGGGATCGCATCTAAGAAGGCGAAGAAGCCTCATAAAACTGAAAAATGGGTGTAGCCATCATGTGCTCACTGATGTTAACCAATCATTATGTTTTGCCAATAAAAGCAGGAATAGTCTGCTCATTGTAGCTTTGTTTTTCTTTGTCATAATTTATCGAGCAAATAGATGCTATTCAGTGTTAATGTTTGCTTTAAGAAGTGTCTGGTGTTTGAATTTTAGATTGTTCCTTTCCATCTGAATTCTTATCATCTCCCTACACCTCAACTTTCAGGGGTCTTTGGAAAACACTGTGAGTTGAACAGCTATGGGTTTGAGGAACTGTCCTACATGGAGTTTCCCAGCCTGGACCCCAACAACAACTACATCTACATCAAGTTTGCCACAATCAAGAGCAACGCCCTCCTCATGTATAACCATGACAACCAGACAGGAGACAAGGCAGAGTTCCTGGCCCTGGAGATCTTTGAGGGTCGAATGCGGTTCTCCTTTAACCTTGGCAGTGGGACTTACAAGCTGATGACCATGAAGAAGGTTTCTGATGGACAGTTCCACACGGTCATTGCCAGAAGAGCTGGAATGGTAAGCAAAATTTTATTTATTATAAATGATTGACGTTATTGGACTGTTCACAATTCAATGGAGTGGTGTTGTTTCCTGTTCTGAGACAGGCACGAAAGAATACGCATAGGTTTGGGGGAGATGGGGAGACATATGTATTAATTGCTAGATTTGACGTTTGACGATGCAAAACTAGGTGTGTTAGCAGTGTTACTCCCACAGAGTTGAAATGAAACCTATGCCCATCCATGAACATAAAAGCAAACAGTCAATCAGACGGAGCAATGTGTCAGTCTTAGAAATACTTCTTCTTATGACCTTGATTAGCATTGTTGATTCCTTTTTCCTTATTAGTGCTGTTTTTAAGGTCAAGTTCAGTTTGCTCTGTGATAATAAATGCGTGAGTTGAGCCCCTTGTGTTTTAGGTCCAGTGTGAAAACAAGACTCTTAGATGGGACGGATGCATAGTACTCAGGGTCATCCCAAACCCAAAACCAAAGACAGAAATTTACAATTGAGATTTTCTTCCATGTCTGCACGCCATTATGCCTAATGCCTTACAAGAATGCATGATATGCTAAAAACATATACTGTCAGAAAGGCCAAAGATTACACAGATGGAACTTAAACTTTTAAACCATCACGTGCACAGCAAGTCAAGTCCACTTTCGCACAACAGACTATTTAATGGTGGAAGTCCTGTCCAAAAAAATCATACTGGCTTCCACGTTTGACAGGCATTTTAAGCCTTTGGATTATAATTACACTATTCACAGTGCTAGTTTTGTTTGTGGCTTTTATAGTCTGTAATTACGTCTGAAAACCAAACTTGTTTTGATTTATGTTAGAGGCCCTTCCCACTCGACAACCAAAAATGTCTTTTTCCTCCCCTCAAACTTACAATTTGCTCAGTCTACTGCCATATTGTGAGATTGTTTGGAGGATGATGGGGAAGGGGGGGGGGTCACCAGTTTGTCAAATGTTTCACAAAGTAAGTCTCCAGCAGGACCCAGAGTCTGTCATTTCCCACAGTGTGTTGGGATTTGGTAGGAAACCGGTAAAATCGTTAAATGGTCAGGCTCTGAGGTGACCCAGAGCGCTTTGACACAGCGGAGAAAAGGTGTAGCTCAGAACCGGAGGTGAGAAACATGATTCCACAGCGCCATACGGCAAATGTTACTTTCAGACTCTGAATTAACCAACTGTGCGAAAAAGCTGTCAGTTGAGGTGTTGGAGAAACAGCTCCACAGGTGGTGTGAAGCAACAGTAGTGACAATGTTTGGAGAAGCTAGCATGGGTCATTTAGGTGATCCTAAACCTGAGGTCTCTGTACCATTGCCTGCATTGGGCACACATGTTAAATCCATAACACGCTCTTGCTGTCGCTTCCCAAAAAAAAAAAAAAGACGAAAAAGACATGCTCTGATTTTGTTTTTAATAGAAGCTGTAGGCTGCACTTCATTGCTTGCAGTAGGTTTTTATTTTTTTCGGTTTTAAAAACATAACTACTTAGCTCAGGGGACCTCCTGAAATATTACGAAGATTTTATCAAAAAGCAAAAGAGAAAATGACACATTAAGGAGAAATCTCATCATTTGCCAAAGGTTTTTTTTTTTTTTTTTTTTTTTTTTTTTGCAGTAAACTGCACGTGTCCCTGGCCTCACTCTGTGTTACTTTTCCAACCAAGTTTCACCCGTCTTTTTCACTTTTTGCTACATTACCTTCTGTTCTTCATCCATATTTAAAAAACTGAAGTTCACGTCCACACACAAAAACAAAATAAAGCTAATAAATGCAATTAATATAAAAAAAAGCCAACGTGGGTGTCCTCTTTCGCTTTTCTTGGGAAGTGCATGATGGAACTTCATGCAGACCTGGGATGCTTTATTACGGAAAAGCCCCCCTGCTAAACTGATTAACAGTGTTTATACTGCTTCCCCCAATGTTAATCAAACGCAAACACGCTTCCGTTGTTCTGACGCTGGACAGAGCATTTGATATTAATTTAGAAGCCATTTCAAAAGGCATTACCCGCGCCCGTATGAAAGACTTGACGTGTGTGTATTCTGTGGTTCAGCATCAGGCCCTTGGTAAGTGGGGAAAAGCAAAAAAACATTACTTTTTTCCCATATGGATCTGATGTGTAACACTTCTGATCCTTTCTCTAACTGAACAATAAAACGTTTATTTTATTTTCTTTCAACTCGGCAAACGTCTTAACCAAAAGCGAATCATTTTCCATTATTTCCCGCCGTCTTCTCTTTTTTCCTCTCGCTGCTGGTGCGTGCGCGCCTGTGTAAGTAATTAGAAACGGGAGCGTTTCGCCCACGTTTCGCGTCTCCTGGCTGCTCGCGGCGTTGCAGCTCCGCCCGCAGAGATGTGTTTATACAGCGATCGGTCGCACGCGGAAACACTCCCGTCTCTGTTTTTCAAGACACTCTGTGAACGCGCACGCTCCGTTTATTTATTTATTTATTTATTTGCATTTTTAAGCTGAGCAGCCCACGCAGAGAGGACGGGTGGCACACGGAGGAACTGCCGGCTCTTAAAAATTGTTTTGTGTATAACTTTTTTTTAAATAATAAGACGTATGGAAACCTGCTCAAGTAGCTCCCTGTGGCCTGTTGCTCAGCAGAGCCTCTGCAGAGCTGTACCAAACGGATCCCTGAACAGTGCTCCTGTCACTTACGTGTTCACATCAGCTCAGCTGAAGCCAGCCAGAGAAAGACATGCTGTGAATCACTCACTCTGTGGGTTTGACTGAAATTCATTTGGTTGTTGGTGAGAAGAAGATTACACAGTTGGAGCACATGAAATCATAAGCCCATACGTTGCTGTCAAATGTGTGGATATACTGTATGATAAGTCGGCTATAATAGTGCAGAGTACAAATCATTACAGAAGCTCCTCATTTTGCCATTTATTACTGTGTGAGAGAACACAGCTTCAGGCACCCCGTAGCACAGTCTCTCTCTCTCTCTCTCTCTTTCTCTCTTTCTCTCAATGCCTTTTAGCTTGATCATAGTAGTGCTCTCACGTAGGGGAGAGGACGGAGATGCAGGAGCGCACATCTGGTTAGCCTGTAAAATCTGTGGTTTAACTGTGACCTGCCTCTGTGCTGTAGGCTGCTTCCCTGACCGTGGATGTGTGTGGAGAGAGCCAGGATCCTGGCTACTGTGCCGTCAGCAACGTGGCCGTCCATGCCGACTGGTGAGACGCCATTTACAAATTACATTCATTTCATTGCCAGAACACTTTTGACCAAGGAGACATTCAAGTCCAAATAAACCCAAATGTAGCAAGAAGCTGCTCAGATTGAGCCACCTCACGAGTGAATGAAATGAAATTAAATGACTTTGTGTTGTTTGTACAGACATGAAATAATAGGAGTTTAAATCAGTAATTGAAAATGTAAAGAAGGAAAGTGCCTTACAAAACAGTATTTACTGAATTCAAATATGAGAAAAGATTAGCAATTTTCACAATATATCGGTAAATATATTGCTGCCTTTTAGTTGTTGAAATCATATACAGTGCACTCCATAATGTTTGGGACAAGGACATATGATTCTGCCCACAATTTCAAATCAAACAACTCACATGTGGTTGAAGTGTTGATTCTCAGCTTTTATTAAAGGGTATTTTTTATACATTTTGTATTTTATCATGTACAAATTACAGTACTTGTTATACATCTTCTGCGATTTGGGAGGCCCTGGGTCTAAACAAAGGCTAGCATTCAAGAATCCCTGAGCACAGGAGATATCACAAAAAGTTATATATGAGAGGAAGGTATTTACCAAAGTAGCTCTTTTATTAAAAACAAACAAAAAATGAAATAAGCTAGAAGACCTGGTCTACAGTGATTGTGTGGATGAAAAATGCAGGGTGTGTGTGTGTGGGCTGGGTGGGTGGCTAGCTCCAGTCAGCTTAAGTTTATTTATAAAGACCCAAGCTGGAGAGTAGGGTAATCATACCATGTTGTTGCCATCCCAACGCAATGATCTCCCTCGACCCCTGGCGCGTCCGTTTGCCATGCAGGATCCTGGATGTGCAGCCCAATCGCCTCTCCGTGGGGGGCGTGTCGTCCATCGAGCCTATCCTCCACCGCCAAGGGCAGGTCGCCACGCACGACTTTGTGGGCTGCATCATGGAGCTCGCCATCAACGGCCGACCCCTGGAGCCCGGACAAGCCCTGGCGTCTCACGGCATCCTCGACAGGTCTGACCACCACCATACCGTTTTACATTACATCCGCATTACCTAACATCACATTACCTTATTTTAGCACACACTCTCATCCGGAACCACATACAATGCAGGAGAATGAGGGCATTCACCAGATTTATAAGAGCAATAGTGCCAAACTTGGCAAACATTCCCAGACTGGTGAGTGTATCTGCAACATCAAAAAAAGCACTAATGCAAGATAGCTACGCTCACCAAGAACCGAAATACAAATTCTAAATTACATCCATTATTTATCATTAGCTGAGGCTTTTGGTCAGAGTGACTTACACTGTTTAACCTTTCTTTTTAGGTATATAAATCCATTTATATTTACTTAAGCAATTCAGATCAAGTTCCTTTGCTCAAGGGTACAATGGCTTTGCCTAAACTGGGAATTGAACCTGAA
This sequence comes from Anguilla rostrata, assembly GCF_018555375.3. NCBI lineage: Eukaryota > Metazoa > Chordata > Actinopteri > Anguilliformes > Anguillidae > Anguilla > Anguilla rostrata. Next base: position 27,235,834 of record NC_057939.1, on the reverse strand, counting down.
GTTTCTGAGTTACTGACTTAGTTCTCTAATCATTGTACTTCACTTCTCATAACAGCTATCATGCAGTATGTTTAGTGTACTAGTCTGTGCAGAATATTTTCAGTAAATTTACCAGCAAACTTCAATGCAAGAAAACATAAAAGTGAAAGTACTCAGTTAAGTGGTTAAGGAGCTGCACACTTTGAGGAATGCATGGGGAGAAGATCTCTTGTTTTTGTTCTTGTTTGAGGGCATTGGGTCGAACAAAAAGAGTCAGTCTCCCCATTCATCCCCAGAAGGGCTTCATGAATGGGTGGCGACGTGGATCTTTTAGCATGTTAATGCAGTTTGTGAAAGGCATGGCCCTCCCTCACCACTTTAGCTCGCCCTGTGATTGGCTGACTGTTCTTCCTGTTCTGACAGGTGTCCCAGGTTGGAGGGGGCCTGTACTGCCAGTCCTTGCAGACACGGGGGCACCTGTGTGGATCACTGGTCCTGGCAACAGTGCAAGTGTCTCGAGGGTTTCACTGGGAAGTACTGTGAAAAGTGTAAGCATCTCTTTCATCTATTTTTATTTTCATATTTTTGTATGTTGCTATTTTATGACAGGAATTTTGATTCTCTCTCTGGGGACCTCCAGCACAGTGGTTAAATCTGTAGGCACTGTGGCCCTTCGGGACTGGAGTTAAACCTGCAGACACTGAGGCCCTTCAGGACTGGAGTTAAACCTGCAGACACTCTGGTCCTCCAGGACTGGAGTTAAACCTGCAGACACTGCAGCGTTCCAATACTGGAGTTAAAACTGCAGACACTGTGGCCCTCCAGGACTGGAGTTAAACCTGCAGACACTCTGGTCCTCCAGGACTGGAGTTAAACCTGCAGACATTGCAGCGTTCCAATACTGGAGTTAAACCTGCAGACATTGCAACCTTCCAGTACTGGAGTTAAACCTGCAGACACTACAGCCTTCCAAGACTGGAGTTAAACCTGCAGACACTGTGGCCCTCCAGGACTTGAGTTAAACCTGCAGACACACCAGCTCTCCAGGACTGGAGTTAAACCTGCAGACACAGTGACTCTCCAGGACTGGAGTTTGAGACACTTGCTCTAGTTGGATACTGTATAAAAAGTGAAGAGATTAAATGGACTGAGTGGCCTGTTAACCTCATCAAACACTCTTGTTTTTATGTTCTTATAACGAGTGTCTCTTTCCCCACCAACCAGATGTTACAGCCGATACCGCGCTGTCGCTGGACGGAACCGGCCGCCTGGACTACTCTATGAGCCAGTCCCAGAAGCGTGACCTCTTATTGGCTCTGAGCCTGGGGAGCTCCGCCCCCAGCCCCACCCCTCATCGCCCTGCCCAGAGCAGCCTGGAGCTGAAGTTCCGCACCCTCAGCAAGAGCGGGACTCTCCTACACGTCCAGGAGACCAGCAACTACACCACTGTGAAGGTGAGTCCAGTGGCAATGAATTAGGGATTGCAATGGGATTCAAGGAAAACAAACTCTCAGAAAGCGTCTGTGAGGTCTGGCAGTAGTCACTTTAAAATACCCAGCTCTCTCTTTGTATCTGTCTGTGTTTCTCTCTCTCTCTCTCTCTCTCTCTCTCACTCACTCACTCACTCGCTCACTCTGATCCCGGGAAGCTGTCCAGGGGTTGAAAACTCATTCTTCTCCTTAACTGGTCCCTTAAGTCCAGTCCCCCTCATATTCTACAGGACCCCAAACCCAAAACAGCCTCCCTGGATCAGTCTACTCGCTCCCCCACCCCCCTGGTTCCGGAATGGGGCCTCCAAGGAAAAAAAAACCCACCACCGCAAGACACAAGGAATAATTTCCAACATCTTAGTTAATAAATATCACCCCCCGAGAAAATAAGAACCTTTTCTAATTTGTTTTCCAGAATGGTTATTTTCAGCATTTTTTGAGTCAGAGGGATTTTCAATTCTTCCACTTTGGTGGCTCTTTTGTTTCTGTCATTAGGTCATTGGATACATTTTGTAGGACTGTTATTAGTCTTTTGCTTTTTTATTATTATCTATAACGGCAACCAACCAGGAATCACCCAGAAGTACCTAGCAGTAACATAGTAATTGCTCAGAAACCATCCAGCAGTACCCACAAATCACCTAGCAGTACCCAGCAATCACCCAGAAATCACCCATCGGTACCCACAAATCCCCCAGGAGTACCCAGAAATCACTGTTATCCATTGTGTGTTTTTCAGCTGAAGAACGGGGTTCTGCACTACATCTCGGATGCGGGCGTAGGGGGGAAGGTAGAGAGGACCCTGTCTGAGTTTGGTCTTTCCGACGGCCAGTGGCACACCCTCCTGCTTCAGAAAAACGGGACAGCCACCTCTGTGCGTCTGGACGGGGCGCACGCCAAAGAGATCTTGCACCTCACCCAGGATTTTGGAGGTATCAACGTCCTGACCCTATCTCTGGGAGGAGTCCCCTCTGGTTCTGCCCTACAGAAGTCATCGTCAGGTGGGTTTAATTGGAAGGGAGTCCGGGGTGGGGTGGGGTGGGGGGGGGGTTGGGTGTCATGACCTCTGGTCACTGAGAAAGTGTTTCCTTTTGAATGTGGAACATTGTAAGTTGTGAAAGCGCTTGGACTTGGCATTGTGTTGTGTCATGAACATAGAGTGAATGTTATGAAAATGTCCCGTTTCTGTGGCTACAGGTGTCCCATATATAAAGGGTACAGCCTACAGTGGGTTCGCTTTCCAGAGCATGCTATCTGATAACCTGGGTACAATCCGAGGATAGGGTCATCATTTAAAAATGTCAGCTTTTTATTTAAGTCTGTTAGGTCATTTCTTTAGAAAAAAAAGTTTTGGAAAAGTTTGAAAATTATCCTAGAAGTTCATTGAAAAGTCTTTGAATGAAAGGAAAGTCATTATAAATACCACAGGAGTCCTGATAAGCCCTGATGGTTGAGTGAGCATAATAGCTTCAAACTGTTTTCATTGCTGGGATGGAAAAACCGCCCGTGACTTAGCAGCCACCACTGACCTGGTGTGTCTGATCAGACTTTACAAGGAAGCTACTGCTGATTACATCATATTGTGCATATCCACACGCACACACACATTCTTCCCTAAAAAATGTGTATACACAGCCACTAACATAGTATCTCATAATATCTCTTTCTCACACACACACACACAAACACACACACACACACACGAGCGCAAAAGCATTCACAAGCCACGAGATTCCTTTGGGGCTATTATAATCTTCAACTATTTATTTATTCTAGTTTTATTCTGCTGGTCCACTTTTGCTGCTTAAGTAATCTGCATCTCAGACATATACAGCATCTGCCGTTCTCCCTCCCTCATTCACATATCACTTCAGCCAATGCTTAGAATATAAATGTCTCCAGTCTGAACAAAAATATCTTCAAATCCAAATCCTTGCTAAATAAATAAGAATCATTATTATGTTTCCTATTATATTTTTGCGGTTCTGTGTTTTTCATAGTTATTTCAGTTGACTCTGCTAGTGTACAGTAGAAAGTGACAGATGATGCTACTCGAAAGAGACTTGCATTATAATGTCACCCTCTTGTGGTTTGGGTGCTTAAGTAGGCCTATGTGACACGACTCAGCGATGACCATACCACTAACCCATAACTGCCTTCCATTAAGAATGGAGGTCTCATTCATTCTCCTTATATATTCACATTGTAGGGTGTGCGGGTGTGTATGTGCTTGTGCGTGTGTGCATGTGTGTGCATGTGTGCTTGCATGCATGTGTATGTACGTCTGTGCTTTTTTGTTTTGTACACCATGCGTTTGTGTACAAGTGTATGTTTGCATCATCATGCTTATTTGTAAATGTGCACTTTATCAAACTAGATCTACATTTTTATTTCTAATCAGATTAAGATTAAATGGATTCAGCTGTCCCCATGTATATGTTATGAGTGAATGCAATTACTCACATACTTGCATTTTATGAAGTAATGTTGTTAGGGGTAAGGTTTTCATTTTGAGTCTATGCTGAACTGAAGATATATTGTCTGGCAAAGTCATTCCCCTTGGAGAGCTCATATTTCTTTTATAACAAATGTAAGAGTTATGTTAAACAGTGTGGGAACATGTGAATTGTTGAGGTGTCTTCCTGCAGGAAGCATGGTGGAGATTTCAGCCAAATGCTGCGTGTTGAATTCTGTTCAAATGTCTGAACCAAATATCCGCAGTGATAATTGCTACAGCGGGTTCCTGTCATTGTTGAGGAAACCATACAACCCATTTTGCTCATTTTGCAAAGTGATCCATCTCATTCAAACTCAGAATTTATTGCCTTCCAAGCTGCCATTCTGTCTTGACAAGATTCCAGGAAAGTTTCCTGTTATCCTGGAAACTGTTCCTTTTTTACCCCGGTTTTACAGTTTTAATTTATTAGAGTTTTACGGAGGGGAAGTAAGTGTCATACACATAAGGATAAACAGTGTTAATAGCGCCTACTTCCTCTTTGTAATGTCAGCTGTATCCAAGCACCCCTCTCCGCCTCTGTCTTTGCCTTTATTCTGTGATGTAAATTGGTCTCCCTAGGTCATTGATGTCCAAATGTGTGTGTGTGTGTGTGTGTGTGTTGTAGTTGGGTGGTTTGGCAGCAGATGCAATTCCATCCTCTCAGTTAAGCTCACAATCAGGTCAAAGTAATGATGCAGTTTTGCATGGCTGTTATGAAACCCTCTTTAGAAAAATGCATGTTTTTTCTATTTATATCACAATCGAAATGTATTCTGTTGAATTAATTTATTTTATTTCCCATTGTTCCCCTCAGGTTTTGACGGCTGCTTTGCCTACGTGAGGTACAACGGCGAGAGCCTGCCATTCACTGGGGAGCACAGCTTGGCCACCATCTCCAAAACCCACCCGTCTGTCAAGATCGGCTGCCGGGGGCCCAACGTGTGCGCCAGCGCCCCCTGCAGGGACGGGCTGATGTGCGTGAGCCAGTGGCACACCTACCAGTGCGTCCCCCCGGGGGAGTGCGCCACCTCGCCCTGCCGGAACGGGGGCAGCTGCGAGCCGGGGCAGCTGGGCGGTTTCTCCTGCTCCTGCCCGGAGTTCTACACGGGACGGACCTGCGAGACCGTGGTGGCCTGCCAGGGGGCGCAGTGCCCCCCGGGCACCGTCTGCAAGATGGCCAACAACGGGGGGTTCCTGTGCGCCCCCGGCCCGGCGGCGGAGGAGGCCACCCTGCCCATCTGGGCCGTCCCGGCCATCGTCGGGAGCTGCGCCTCTGCCCTGGCTCTGGTGGTGCTGGGGCTCATTCTGTGTAACCACTGCAGGGGGCGCCATTCCAAGGCGCCCAAAGAAGAGAAGAAGCCCAAGGAGAAGAAGGAGAAGAAGCAGAAGAAAAAGAAGAAGAAGAAGGGAAGCGAGAACGTGGCCTTCGACGACCCCGACAACATCCCGCCGTACGGGGACGACATGGCGGTGCGGAAGCAGCCGGAAGGGAACCCGAAGCCCGACATCATCGAGCGGGAGAACCCCTACCTGATCTACGATGAGACCGACCTGCCCCACGGCAACGAGACGGTGCCCAGCGCCCCCTGCGCCCCTCCCTGCCCCGGCCCGGAGCCCGACATGGAGCACTACGACATCGACAACGCCAGCAGCATCGCGCCCTCCGACGCCGACATCATCCAGCACTACAAGCAGTTCCGCAGCCACACCCCCAAGTTCTCCATCCAGCGTCACAGCCCGCTGGGCTTCGCCCGCCAGTCGCCCCTCCCCCTAGTGGCCGGCAGCTACACCTACCAGCCCGCCTATGCCCCGGGCCTGAGGGCCACGCCTCTCAGCCACTCCGCCTGCCCCACCCCTAACCCCCTGTCCCGCCACAGCCCCGCCCCCTTCACCAAACCCTCCACCTTCTACCGCAACAGCCCCGCCCGTGAGCTGAACCTGGCCCGCCGCGAGGGCAGCCCGCTGGACCTGCACGGGGAGGCGTGCCAGCCGGGCGTGTTCAGCTACGCCACCCGCCTGGGGCGCCGGAGCAAGAGCCCGCAGACCATGGCGGGGCACGGGTCCAGGCCGGGGAGTCGGCTCAAGCAGCCCATAGAGCAGATCCCCCTGGAGACGGGACCCCCCGTGGGGCTATCCATCGAGGAGGTGGAGCGCCTCAACACGCCCCGCCCGAGAAACCCCAGCATCTGCAGCGCCGACCACGGCCGCTCCTCCTCCGAGGAGGACTGCCGCCGCCCGCTCTCCCGCGTCCGGAACCCGGCGGACGGGATCCCCGCCCCGGAGTCGTCCTCGGAGAGCGACTCGCACGACTCCTTCACCTGCTCCGAGATGGAGTACGACCGGGAGAAGCCCCCGGCTCCCTACAGCTCCCGGGTGCCCAAGCTCTCGCAGGTCAACGAGTCCGACGCCGACGACGAGGAGTACGGCGGCCGCCTCAAGCAGCGGCGCTACTCCAGCCGCCGCGCCGAGGGCGGGCCCGGGCCTGGCTCCGCCCACCAGCACCATCAGCAGGCGCCGACCGCCCCCCAGACGGAGCACCACTACACCCTGCCGCACAGGCTGGGCCAGCAGGCCGGAACCTTCAACTGGGACAACCTGCTCAACTGGGGGCCTGGATTCGGCCACTACGTGGACGTCTTCAAAGACCTGGCCCTGCTGCCCGAGAACGCGGCAGCGGCGGCTAGCGCCAAGGACATCGAGATGAACAGCGGGGACGGCTCGGTCACCATACTCAACGAGGGCGAGGCCGAGCAATACGTATGACGCGCTTCTATTTATGCCGACTGAAACTTTCTTTTATAAAATCGCTGTCTAATTATGTTTTGGTCAAAAAAAAAGACAATATTATAAAAACAATGAACAATGAAGGACGTTGAAACCAGCAGTAAATATTTTGTCATTCTCGCTATTGTTGTTGTTGTTGATGTTGTTGTCGTTGTTGTTATTCAGATAGGACGATCTTAAATGCAGTAAGGTAGAAAACCGACATCGTTCCGCGCGTAGCTTTTTTCACGCGTGCAGCTTTTTCTATGAGAGCTTCCCAGTCAGTCAAGCGCAGGTGTTTTTGGTTAATGGTGTCAGTACCAATGCTTTCGCATACTTTTGTCCGTCAACATGAAATTATTAAAATACATACAAGTGGCCATATATCAGACCAATAATAGGAGCGTATTTCCTTATATTTGATCTTGGCGTTCTACTTGATTAAAACAAAAACAAAACAAATGTATTGCCTTTCCCCTTGCAACGTTTCCCTATGAAATTAGAGAGAAGCAATGTAAGAAACAAAGAAAGTGGTGGCTTTTTTATTATTCATTGTGAACAAAGCATGTGCGTTTGATGCTCTGTACCTGGAACACTGCACAGGCTCACCAGTTGGCCCGCGCTTTCTGTTTTAGCCTGCCAATGTCACGAGGATCCACCATTACCGTTCACACCTCTTGTTCAGGTTCGAAAGGCTGGAGAAGGGTCATCGAGAGCTGAGATGAACAGTCCGCTGCCTTACAGACATTTGAGGATTTTTTTGTGTCATTTTTATGGGGTGGCGGTGGGGGGTGGGGTTCAAATATTTTGTGAATATCACAGCTGCAGTTGCCAGTGAGACTCTAGAGAAGGCCTTGTGAATCATGACTAAACCCCATCATTGCACCCTTCCTACAAAGACTATCAAATCTTGTAAATCTTTTCTCATTGGAAACCCTCCAAGGAGGAGTTGTCAGTGTTTTATTTGTGTCTAAAAAAATATTGAAGAAGGAACAAAAAACTGTACGGTTTGTACTTTTGTACTGTTTATTAACTTAAAATCACTTAAGCTGTGTTTTTATGGATATTTTCATAAAGCTGAAAATAATTTTCTTACTTTCAGGGAAAGTAAGGCAAAGTACTTATTTTTTACTTTTGTTACTTATGTAACACCAGTATTTTCCACTTTTGATAAAACTGTAACATAATGAATGCTTTATACATGTAAAAGCCAATAACAGAATAAAAAAATATTTATTTAATTTCTGCACTTTTCTGTACTTACACTTGTATAATAATAATGATGATGATGATAATAATTAGAGTAGATTATCTCAAAATTCAGGATAAGAAGAAATGTTGTAAATGTTTTATAAATGTTTTATAAACTGAAACGGTGCTGTATTGAACATCTGGCTACGAAGTGCTGTGAATGTGGCTGGTCACAGGACGATTGTGCATCATGACACGGATTCTGAAATACATCACTCACAGCCCCTGGTTACTTCGGTAGCTACACCACAGCTCCCCCGGCATGGCCGCCATACAGGAAAAACCATCTCTCATAGATTATTGGAAAACCAGTTGCAAACCGTACAGACTTAGCATGTATCATTCAAGGTGAAGCAGAGGGTTTCGTGTCTTAAATGGACCCCAAGATTTCTTTTCTGGCGAATGAGGGCGGGTGGGGGGGTTGGGGGGTTCAGCAGCATCTGTACTTGGAAACCAACCCCCTCCCCGCCCCTATATCCAGTTACCATTGGATAGTGTGGGTGGTAAAGTACTTCTGACCCATAGGGACCTGCCGTGCTGTGTCTGGGGTTTATAGAGGGTCCCACGCTGTACTGAGGCAAACCTTTTAAAGAGCTAAATGAGGATCTGGCTGAAACGGAGACCCTCTCGCTCCGGGCCAAAGGCAACACCAGCGAGCCATGGCGACGCTTTAGGTGGCTCTGTGTCTGCTTTTTATCGTTGCCCAGCGACAGTCGGCCAGGAGACGGTAGGTGACCCGATTGAAGCGGAATGAGCAGGATGATTTTGCAGGGTCTAGCAGGACAGGGGCGAAGGGGAGTTTATTGAGTGGGATGGATGGGGGGTGGGAGGGAGCAGGATGGAGCTAATTGGGCCCAAGATTGGGCTGCTGAATGCTTGCGAGCTGGGAGGCATTGTTGAACAGAGCAACTAGCAGGAGACTGCAGTTAGGAGGGCGGGGGGGGGGTTAAGGAGGTGTTGAAGCTCTGCGTCTGTCCCAATACTCAAGAATCATATTCTTAGAGATACAATTAAGTAAAGTTTCAAAAGTCGCTTTTCCACCGCATGGTACCGGCTCAACTCGACTCGACTCTGCTCGACTTTTTTAGTTTTCGATTGGGGAAAAGTTGTGGATGGTACCTGATACCTGGTACTTTTTTTGGGATCACCTCCGTCGAGGTTCCAAGCGAGCTGAGGTGATACCAAAAGGTGACGTGAAAACATTACAGACCACTGATTGATCAGAGAGAATCGTCACTAGAAACTAGCAACCAGAGTCATCTCATCGTCTGAGCTCTGATGTAGGATTTCCCAAACTCTCCTGTTTTTTTCAGCAGTCTTTGGTCTTTCTGCCTTCAGCCTCTTGCGAAACAAAATTTGTCTCCTTGCTGTGACAAACAGCCACATACCGAGAATCGAGAACACCATCCCTTCGATATCCTCCATTGTTCCTGTGTGTGTCGCGTTGAAGATGACGTCACAGCAGTTTCATGCGGCATCGCTATGACGACCAGCTACATTGACGGGGGTACTATCTGCAGTGGAAAACAAAGTACCTGGTACCAAAAGCGAGTCGAGACCAGTAGAATCGAGTCAAGTTGAGCCGGTACCATGCGGTGGAAAGGCAGCTATAGACAGATATAAAATCCACACCCCAGTGACAAATTATTGTTTAAAATTATTCTGCTTCAAATTAGAACTTAAAGGGCCAAAGCTTCAATCTGTAACCTTGAACTGCACTGCGGACACTGCTAGTGAATCTGTTCAAACCTTTCCAGAAGGAGTTTACTCTGGTGTGGTGGGTCACCATAAATATGATTACTAGCAATTCCTCACCTGTAGTAGCAAGATAATCAGCCTTTTTCCAAATGTATCTCTGCATCTTACAGTTTAGGACGGCCAATCTGATTTGTAGACCTGTCCCATCCCATTGTACTGTAAAGCAGTGTCCCCCAGCATTTAGGAACAGGGCAGATCATCTCCTCCATCTGTTGAGAACATAGGCATATATATAAGTGTAGATGGGATGTCCCCAGCGACCTTCAGGAAAGCTTAGTTATCCCCATCAACATTTAAGTGGGATGTTGTGATTAACCAGTTTCACTATTAGCCACACTAAAACATTATGGATTCCAAATAGTAAAAATTTTAGATGCTGTGGTATCTAGTTACAGTATTCAGCATTCCGTTTGACATTACTCAAACATCAAAACTCCTGGCTGGCTGGCTGGCTTGTCTCTTGTTTGTGTGTACCAAAAACAGCGGCTGTGGCTGAAAAAAACAACTAGGGGGTTGTCGAAGAAGGTGGCCGGCCTATCCAAATTAGCAAAAAAATGCAGAGAAACAGTGGCTGCCAAAATACAATGAAACATTTAATTATAAAATGCTTTAGTGTTTTTCCTCTATAGTGTTGCTTAATGAATTACCCCATTCTAAAACCGCGACCTGTGATATTTCTTCAGACTATAATCATACCATCAAAATCTCATGCCATTACATGCCCATTTGAAATAAAGGTAATTGGCTTAGTTCAGTCCTCTATGGTGTGCTCTGTAGTCTCGAATGAAAACCTCTCTCAGTAGAGAGTGAAAAGTAAAAGAACAGATAACGGACGATGGATGGAGAACAAGTAAGTTGGTTACAGGCTAAAAGTGAAACTTTTGTAAATTGAAATTAAAGTTTCAAAGTATCAATATTTCTGTGCAAACAATGAATGGAAAGGAATGGTAATGTTCAGATGCTAATGTTAGCTAGGTGGCCACGCCATTGATTGTTAATGTGCTAGCTGTGTGTCATACACAGTTGTGTTTGTGTGTGTGTGTGTGTGTGTGTGCATGCAGATGAAAATGTACTTGCACTGACAGAGCATTATACTACATTATACATTATACACCAGTATAGCCTGTTCATGTTATAACCAGATCATAAAATTTAATAGATCAACATTTCAAAGTAAAGATTATGATATACAGTACTGTACTGTAGAGCAGAAAGCAAAAACAGACAGAGCAACAGTCATGTGATTAGATAGAGAAAGGTGCTGGAAATTGCATATGCCTGTCTAAGATGCATGGTAATATTATATAACATAAACCTGATGGATTTGATCCCAGTATCATGCCATTCAGATTACATTCCACAACATTTATAATATATCCAAGGCCCCGTGGTGCATTGCTTGAATTGTTGGTGTCTGTCCGATCTGTTACTGTAGTTGTAATGATAGCATCTGTTTTCATAACCTCAACCCCCCCAAACACAGCCCAGCCCACCCATGTGTCCCCACCAAGTTTCAAACCAAACAGATGCCCTTGGTTTGAATTGTGCAGATCATCTCCATCCGTTTGGAACAGTGCAGACCATCCCCACCAGGTTGGAACAGTGTGGATAATCTCCATAAGTTTGGAACAGTACTGATCATATCCATCAGTTTAGAACAGTGCAGATAATCTCCTCCACTAGTCTAGGAGAGTGCAGATCATCCCCATCAGTTTGGAAAAGTGCAGATCATCTCCATCAGGTAGGAACAGTGTGGATAATCTCCATAAATTTGGAACAGTGCTGATCATCTCCATTCATTTGGAACAATGCAGATCATCTCCATCAGTTTAGAACAGTGCAGGTAATCTCCACCACTAGTCCAGGAGAGTGCAGATCATCCCCATCAGTTTGGAAAAGTGCAGATCATCCCCATCAGTTTGGAAAAGTGCAGATCATCTCCATCAGTTTGGAAAAGTGCAGATCATCTCCATCCGTTTTGAAAAGTGCAGATCATCTCCATCTGGTTGGAACTGTGCAGATCATCTCCACCAGTCTTGGAGAGTGCAGATCATCTCCTCCACTAGACTGGGAGACTGCAGGTTGACATTTAAATTATTGTTTTAAATCACATTTGGATGTTTATAATTCTGATTTTGAGGCAAATGGGGACTTGGGGCATGTAATTCTTGTTGTGTTGAAACATACTTAGAATGCTGTGTGCCTTAGAGCAACAGCATAACAGGCTGCTAATGGAAACCATATTAAACTTAAACATGCAAATTTTGTTTTTGCTATGCCTGCAGTCTGTGTTGTGGTGCAGTTATTCGGAGTCTCTCTCTGTCCATGGACTAATGCTTGCTGACCTGTTTACAGTTCAATGTCCAGTGCACTTTGCTTTTGAGCTTACAAAAGGGTGAGTTGCTCTGTGTATCTGGAAAGGAAGCCACTACTGAGAGTCACAGGAAATCTCTAGAACGTCTAAACGTGTGATAAATGGACACGAGGAAACACCCCGTTTGTCCGTTAAGTGCTTACATCTGAAATAACAGAAGATGTGCAAATTATCACCCGGCCATAAGGAGTTAGTAAAGCAGTCTTCCGCAGGGTGACAGCCTCAGGATTTCTCGGCACTGTCTCAGAGTGTCAAGCGCTGCAAGCTTTGGACAGGCAGGAGAGCATCAGAACATGGAAACCTGCAAAATTGGGAACAAATAACAGGCCTTGTGTACCTCTGCTAGTGTTTTTGTATTTTTCGTTTTTCTGTGGAAACACTGATGTTCTCTCGTTTCCTTGTTCCTCATCCCTCGTTCCTCTTCCCTTGTTTAAGAATGGCAAAAACGGCAGCTGCTTTTTTAACAAAAGTGTGGCAACACTGCTTTTCATCCTGCCAACCCCAACCACCCCCCCCCCCCCCCCCAGAAGATGGGCAGAGTTGGTCCAAAACTTCTCTTGTCCGTTCCCCTCTACATCAGACCCCGCAAAGACCCGTGCGCCACATCTGTTTCTCATTCTGTCATGACATACTGCTGGCTCAGTGCTTTTTTGCTTTTTAATTCAAGAGAATGCTGACAGAAGCTCTGCTTAGTTCTATGGTTTGGCAGCGTGTGATACTGTCTTTCCCTGTTGGGGGTGGGGGGTGTGTTGTGTTGAGTTGGGTTTGGGGGCACTGTAGTTACCATTCCATTTTTCTAAAATTCTCTGACTCTCTCTCACTCTCTCTCTCTCTCGCTGAGTTTGAAAATAAAATATTTCTCAGTGCTTCTTTGATGGTTGGTAGAATTCCTCATTTGAAGGTTACAATTAGATTATCTGTTTTATATTAAAAGCTCATACATGGGTTTAATAGGTTAGATTTATAGAAGATTATTAAAACAGAGAATGTTTGAAAAAGATTGTTGCCACATGTAAAAGGCATATAATCAAGGGTTAGTTATATGCACATACTGAATATGTACTGTGTATCTGCACAAGGTTTTCTTTATGTGTCATGTTAATTTGTAAAATGTCTTGGCTATGATTGGCTTGATGTAGTGACATCATGCCTGTGAATATAAATTGCTTTCTGAGGTTGAGCTCCAAAGACTCTGTTTTCATGCAGTTCCAATGGTCATTACTGCCTGTTCCTGAATGCTAATCATGATTCATTCCCACCAGTGGCATACGCAGGAATTCCTTTGGGTGGGGTTGGGGGTTGGGGTGGGAGTTGGGGGGGGGCTGTTGGGATTCTGAACTTGACAAATGAACTTTGGAATGGACAAAATTCTGAATGAGGGGAGGGGGGATTTTTTCCCCAGTTTTCCAGTAATCATCTTCAAACAACTATTTGCAGGTTGGGGCGGATATTTGCAATTCCACATATTTAATCTCTGGTATTTTGGGGGTGGGAATCAACCCAATCCCCCCTCTCTAGCTGCATCTCTGATTTCCATCTCTGATTTTATTATTTGTTCTACATCCCCCCAGGCCTTCCTAACCCTCCCAGCATGGTGCTGTCTCATCTGCATGCTTGCTCTGCTTTTTTGGTGGGATGGGGGGGGGGGGGTGTGGCTGGGGAGTTTACGGATGGACTTTCCATGATTAGCAAAGCAGCTAGTATCATGAACTATGACAACAACAAAAAAGCTTACTTTGTCTGTGCTAGTTAGAGCGATAGATACTCCCTAGTTTGTAGGTGAACAGACTGCGATTGATATTCTCTAGTTTGTAAATAAATTGTGAGTGATAGATACTCTAGTGTGAAGGTAAGTGATTGGTAGATACTCTAGTCTGAAGGTAAATGGTGATTGATAGATACTCTAGTTTGTAGATAAATGGTGAGCAATAGATACTCTAGTTTATAGGTAAATGGTGAGTGATAGATACTCTAGTTTGAAGTAAAATGGTGATTGATAGATACTCTAGTTTGTAGATAAATGGTGAGCGATAGATTCTCTAGTTTTCGGTAAATGGTGAGTGATAGATTCTCTAGTTTTCGGTAAATGGTGAGTGATAGATTCTCTAGTGTGAAGGTAAATAGTGAGCAATGGATACTCTAGTGTGAAGGTAAATAGTGAGCGATAGATACTCTAGTGTGAAGGTTAATGGTGAGCAATAGATACTCTAGTTCGTAGGTAAATGGTGAGTGACAGATACTCTCTAGTTTGTTGGTAGATTTTGATTGATAGATCAAAATCTCTAGTTTGCGAATGTTACTCCCCAGTTCGTGGGAAATGGTGAGCGATAGATACTCTTTAGTCTATAGGTAAATGGTATGCATGGATGGGAAAAATGGCCTGGTCTTGTGTTATTATGGCCTCATAGAAAGTGGTAGAGCTTCCCTCTGGGTGCTGGTCCTCATGTGAACCGGATGGGTCGGAGGGTTGGGGGGAGGGTGGAGGGGGTGGGTTTGGTGGTGTGGCGGTGGGAAACACCCAAAGTTGCCCGTGTCACACACACCGCAGAGAGCGTCGCGGCACGGCGCGCATCACTAGCGGAGACGCCAGTGGAACCCTGCTGATGCCTGGCTGTCTCATGGAAACGCTTACCGGACATGTTTCTGTGGTTAAGCTTCCAGCTTGGCTTATTTATCCCAGGCCATCCCCAACACGAAAGCAGTTCACTAAGAACTGAAACAGCACCCCAAAAATGGGGGAGGAGCACGACTCCTGCATGGACACAAACTGCACCCCAAAAACAAGAGGGGGAGGGGAGGTTTATCCCAAAATATTAGACATTTTTTGTTCCAGAATTTTGTTTGTCTTTGTGGCCGCTCTTCTATATTTATTTCTTGTAAAATAATATAATTTATGTCTGGACTTGAAGTGTTTCAAATATTCTATAAAGGAAACATTAATATGTGCCCTTGAGAACACTTATTAGAAACAGCACTTGGAAAACAA
Source organism: Anguilla rostrata (assembly GCF_018555375.3). NCBI lineage: Eukaryota > Metazoa > Chordata > Actinopteri > Anguilliformes > Anguillidae > Anguilla > Anguilla rostrata. Next base: position 27,220,736 of record NC_057939.1, on the reverse strand, counting down.
CGGGGGGGGGGGGGGGTTGTTGTAGGGTGAGGGGGGCAGGTTCAGTCTAACCACAGTATGCTTTGTCCTCATCCTCAAGCAAGGAATGTAGTGCGTCCTTTGTTTTTTACCCCCATTTTTTCCTCAAAGAGGAGTGGCCGCTAAACTCACAATGCTATGCAAAGAAACAAACAAACAAAAAAGAAAGGCCGAAAGAAATAATGAGAAAGACGCTTGGCTGAAACCTTGAGGACAGAACGTGCTGCGGCTACATTGAACCCAGGCCAGTGGGGGAACAGGATGTTGTTCTCATTATCGGGATGTGTCTGGCACTCAGAGACAGGCACGGTGCAAATGCAGTGCAGGCAAAGGCGAACCCCAAAAACCCAGAGCCCCGGCTTATCTTCGGCACAGCTCGCTCGCACCCGCTCACCCAGGGTGCATCTGACGTATGAGCACAGATAAAATCAAATCCAGGCTCATATCCGTAAATCTCCACACTGCATGGGTGCAGATCTAGGATCAGTTAGCCCTTTTAGCTCGTAAAGGATAAGGTTAGGACACGAACAGGGGAATCTGATCCTAGACCAGGGCCCTTTATTCCTTAGTAGGAGTGCTAGGATAAGTTTGGGTGTTTTGGCACATAATGGATGAGGTTTGTACATGGGTAGAGGCAACCTGACCTCTGATCAGCACTCTCCCTCTGAGGCACATGAATATGGACCCAGATCAGATCAGGGCTCAAATTCATAATGCAAAGGAGTATTCATGAAGTTGGAGTGCTGATCTAGGATCAGATTTAATCTGTCTATATCTTACCTCATCCATTATAAGCATAAAGGCAAGACTGATTCTAGATCAAGGCCTAGTATTTAAAAAGCCATTCAGAGTAGGAACACTTTATGAATACAGACCCTGTTCTAGGATCAGTTTTCTGTTTTATCTCTTGGTGGATAAGGGATGGGTATGGACAGCAGGGCAGTTCTGTGTTTTATCTCTCAGTGGATAAAGGCAGGTTATGGGTACCATGGAAGCTGATCCTAGATCAGTACTCGTACTCTGAGAAGCTTTATGAACACGCGGCGATGATCAGGGCTGCCTGATGCTCGCTGCAGCCCATTGTGCACAGCGAGAAAGCCTGGAGGGGAAACTCTTAAGCAGCACCAGGCTTGTTTCCGTGACATTTTACATGTGTGTGACTGAGAGTGGAAATACAAGAGCTTCCCACCAGCTCATTTATCCCAGCTACTAATAACCTGGGCCCAGAATGTTCCAGAATGCAAATCAGAGCATTAAGTGTAGTAACTGGATGCCGAGAAGATTTACTGGAGACCCCTTCAATTTTTTTAAATTTTAACTCAGCCTCTTATTTAATGTGTGACACATTAACCATTAACGAACCATTACAAACTGTTAAGAGTAAGTGAATAAACTTGGTCATGGCTTTCTGATTTTGCGTTGTGTCTAAAATTTTTATTTTTACACTTGTTTCATAACCTCTTTTGGGAAAAGCATTGGAAATTAGCATAACCTACAAATATTACAAAATGCATTAGAATATTTTTAAAACACTGAATTTATGTCATGTGTCTGTGTGTGTCAGACTCAACATTATAAATATTATATACACAAGTTCAACTACATACTCTCTTGCAAGTGTGTTGTGCTATAGCAAAAGAAAATTCTAAGTAAATAAGTAGCTAAATTTTCAAATAAATAAATAAATAAATACCTGTCTCTCTTTTATGAAAACAAGGTTGCATTGCTTATTTTGGAGGGACATTTTTTAAAAATCAAAACAAAATGGCTTCTCTTTTAGGCAGGAGGAATGCCTAGAGAGACTTGGCAGCTACTAAAAGAAAATTAATTTTCACAATAACATTCATTGGTCGACTGTCCCCCCCCCCCTTCCCCCTCCACCCCCAACCCCCCAACCCCCCAACCCCCAAACCCCCCACCCCCCAACTCCCAGTCACAGGGACACTTCAATCAGGCCTGTAATTCCCCCACCCGAGTTTTCCCATGCCCCGGCTATCTATTCTCAAAGTCTTAATCTTTTCATTCCCTTAGACGGGCTCTCTGCAGCCTCAGTGCTCTTTCATGGGTCTGGTCTTCATGCTAATTGTATCTCAATGCCCCTGTTTCCTCCCACCTACATAATGCACCTAGTTTCCACCTCTCAATCACCGGCCCCGCCATTCAGTGGCCGCTAAGAGAAAACGCCGGCCCGGAACAAAAACTCCTCCTGTCAGCCCCTAGGGCCCTAGCAAAAGGGCTCCCTCCATTTTGTAGAAAAAAATTTAAAAAAAAAGAAAACAATTCTTGTGATTATTGCTTTTCAAAATTTCTTGATTTTTTTTTCCTTTAAAAATGTGTAGTTTTTCAAGGCAGGGGCCAAATGGTCCACACTTCCGAACGTGCCTCCCCAGGTTCGGCGAGCGTTGCGGTCCCAACATTCTCCACAGCGACTTGAAAAAGAACACATATGTAAAATAAACTGTGGAACAGAATGTTTTAGCTGACTGTGGAGCGAGCTGATAAGACTAAGAATAATGGAGGAGGAACTGATGAGGATGCAGACTGTATCGGGCCATACATTTAGTTTATATTTAATTGCTTGGGAAAGACAATAGACTGTGGAGTTCAACTAGGAACAGTGTCATTATGAATAGAGTTACTTCTGAAAATATGTTTCTGTACACCACTGTGCTCAGTTTATTTAATTGAAAAAAATTACATTATTTATTTCAGGTTTAACACTTTTCTAAATTAAAATTGAAACACTATTGTTGTGGCCTTATTTTTTCTTAAGGATTTCTTTAACTGTGAATTATTTCTTAAAAATAAGTGGTGTTGTATCAACAGATCTGATGAAGTAACCTTAAAAAACATAACATTTTAACAATAAAGTGCCTCTCCAATGTAGTTAACATTATCTAGTACAAGGATGGTGCGCAAGAACTTTTTAATCAAAAGGAAGTAGGAGCAAAGGTTATAAAAATCATAGCTCAGAACTGAATGAAGATGGCTCTTTGGCAGGTTAATTGCTTCTCCCTCGCACAGAAAGAACACATAAATTGTGCTAATTGTGTCTGTGCAGACCCCAAAATCCCAAATTAGCTGCCTTTTCTTCTGCTGAGAGAACTCAGTAGCTTGGAGCTAGGAGCCTGTGTACATGCACCATTAACATCTATTGAACTGCAGACTCTTTGAACTTATGGGGGGGATATATTAATGCAAATAGGCAAAATAACATATCTGAGAAAACATCATCAACCATTCAAATGTGCCCAATTATTAGACCATAAATAAAAGTCTAATTAACCCAAATTGCTTCCATATCTTGTGCTATTTTTGCATTCCGTTGAATATTTCGCGATGTGCTCTGTAAAGAAGTGAACCCTCCATCCAATGTTTTCTTGAGTTATGATGCAAATGCCTAATTTCACTGTAAAATTGGAGCAGTAATTTAAATTGTCGGTAAATATTGACTTTTTCATGCAGTAGTCCCGTCTGTTTTTGTTTAATGTGGTACACACTGTAGTCCATGATATCTCAGTTGTAAAACCCAGATGACTTGTGCTGTAGCATGCTGATTAATTATGAGAGTCCTGTTGGAGATTAATATCATTTTTATGTTTGTGTGTGCATGTGTCTACGTGCCTGCGTGCCTGTGTGTTTGTATGAGCATGTGTCTACGTGCATTGTGTGCCTGTGTGAGTGTACGTGTGTGTGTGTGTGTGTTTGATGACATTTATCAGGGAATACTCCAGTTTTTGTGTGTTTGTTTTCTTTTCTATGCTTTGAAAATGGATGTACACATAACTGCAAGATTATAAATTGTGCAGTGTTTGAACACCATAATGCACATTCAATTGAGCACACTGTAAGACAAATCAATTCCCCTTTAGTGTAAGCCAATCTCTGTACGGATTTCCATTAAATACGTGCGGTGTAATGCAATGGAACGTCTGTAAATCGTACTGACTGTGCCTGCTGCATAATGAGCACACATTAAGCCAAAAGAGTGAGGACTGTAGTCTGCATTTCATCATGGAAGTGTGCCCCCTCTGGTCAGTCTTTCCACTGCGGTCTGACTGTACCAGCTGCATAATGGGTACAGGACTCAGTAAGTGTTGCATGAAACCGCACAGGGACAGGCGATTCAGAGGACATGCGTGCTTGCCTGAGCTCCCAGAATTCACCGGCTGATATTGCCATAATGGGATGGGAATTTTGGGCATTCAAAATTTTGAAATGTAAAAAAGAAACCACGAAAGAACACCTGTTTAAACTTTGACTGCACGTTGACTGCTCAAACTCACTTTTGAAAAGATTCATTATTAAATACTTTTTAATAACTTTTAAACTTTTAAATTTATCAGAAACCCAATGATGAATTAGTTTCTTAACTCGGAGCTTCTATTCACCGAACAGCCACTTTCCTTGGGTACAGGAAGAGGGGAAGCACATTGCCTTTATTCTCCTCCACAAACAAGAGATGCCTCGTTTTTTTGGATAACACACCACCATTGAAAACATACCCGCCAATTTAGAGAGCATACGCTGCAGGCCAATCCTGCAGTCCTCCACAGCTGATCCCTCTCTCTCTCACGAGCGGTATGTATGGGATATATGAACGGCTGGGCTTTTTGAACCTACTGTTCAGAAAGAGAGAGAGAGAAAAAAACCCTCATTGCTGCTGCTCCCGAGCGGCAGGAGTGGCTTTCCCTTTCAGAATTCTATCTGGCTCCGATGATGAAGAAAAGGCCACAAGAATTTAAAAAAAAAAGCATCCGATAATTTTCCTACCATTCTCCACTGAGCTCAGCCATCACTTTTCCCGATAGGAAAATCTCTGGTTCCTGCATCACAGTGTGAGGTGGCATTCCCACTCTTAAGAAAGGGAAAAATAATTTTTTAGAATGATTCTTCACAAAAATGATTTATAATCACTATACTCTACATACAGTAGGATAGTATAAAGTATCATAGTATGAAGTAATGTCTGCTAACAGCAGCTTGAATTACTGCTCTCAGTTGCTTCACTTGGTTTATTTTTTTTTAGCATATTCAGTTCCTATTTTTTAATCATGCGTTCAGATGCGTTAAATAGGCTCCTGGTCAGGTGAAACATTTCTGCAGTTTTCCCTAATCCCATAAATGACACGGATACTGTTTTCCAGAAATGGACATGTGCAATTGATTGGGGAGAATTAAACTGCGGCATGAGGAATCTGGGACGTGGTCTCTCCCAGAATCCTCCTCCTGGACTCACCCCTGCAGGGAACATCCAAAAGCCGACACATAAAAAAACCCTGTAAACATGTTGGAAATATGATGCGATATTTGATTGTCTTCAGAGGACATCTGAAAGGATTTGACACGGGCATGTAAACACAGGTCCATTTCATCATCCGTGGAAGTTCTGCTTGGCCCAGGATGACCACGGCAACTAGTGTTTGCTGTCCTTGGGAAGCGCCCAGTGAATATGTTTTTAATATCAATGGAGACAACTTTACTAAAGGTTCACATGCACTCACTCACACACACACCATGCATGCACATATGCAAGCAGACATGGATGCAAGTACACAGACGCATGCCAATGCACAGCTGCACACGTGCCTACACAGAGACACACGGGAACAACATTGATACACATGCATATAAACACACAGGTACACACGCATGCATATATGCACATACATGTGAATGTACATACAAACACACATACATAAGCATGTACACACGCACACACACGCACACATACTGTACACACACACACACACACATAAAATGGCTTCCTTTCAAATGAAAGATGGGAGATTACTCTATCAAAGCAGTATGATCTATGCCATAATTGCAAGAAATTTAAGTTCAAATGTTCAGTTTACGGAGCTTTGATATCAGCTACCACATCAATAATCATTAAATTACCGTACCTTTATTTGGCAAACACTTTTATCCAAAGCAACATACAATAAGTGCATACCCAATGTCATTGTAACAAATACAATCACATGTCAGATCAAGTACTATCCAATCACAAAGCAGCAGTTATCCATAGCCATGAACATCAAGTCTAGTTCACACAGTAAAGCTATGACTAAGTCCCAAAGCTGTCAGTAAAGCTGTGGCTAAGTTGTCAGCTATAAGTGAGGTACAATTACAAGTGACACGATAAATGGACTACAACAAGATCAAGATAAAAGTTCTACTTGAAAGTACTTCTTGATTGGTGGACAGATCTGCAAGCAAATGTAGTGTGAATGTTAGTCAAGGTAATGTCAGCCAGGGATTTAGCCGACTTAATTTTAGCAAGCTGAAAAGCCTATCAGACTTTTTATATTTAGGTTTGCATAACCATGGCCATATAAATGTAATTCTTAATAAATAAAAATATTAAAATTACCATTGATATATAAAAAAATAACTAAATGCTGGAGCTTCTGGATAGGGTATGGATATTCCTCAGTGTCTCGTATTAAGTTTTATGAGGCCAAATCTTGGAGGTCTTTGGCACACCTGACTGTACCAATTAGCAGCTCAACAAGATCACTAGCTGTTGAATGAGGTGCGCTTTGTTAGGGTTGGAGTGAAAACCTGCAGGAGGATAGATTGCCAGGAATGGGGTTAGCTACCACTACTCAATGGAGACACAGAAGAGTCTTTTGTCTGGGAGTGTAACCAGTAGTAAATGACAGACTTTGCCCTCATAATACTTCTCATTGGTCTCATGGTGCTGTTTGATTCTGACTGAATTATGCAACTCCGCATGAACTGCTTACCCTGGTCGCATGAGAAAGCAGTTCAGGTTTAGTGGTCTGTAATGGGTGAAATGACAAGGGGAAATTCATCAAATCCCATCTGGGGACATTAAAATATAATTATCTTCAACTGTCGAATATGGCCACGAAACCTTTGCACATATTTATTTCATAATGATTCACATTTTTGTAATTTGCACTTACTGCTTAAGATTAGTCCCATAATTTGAAAGTCATTTGGGAGTTGGTATTCAGCGTATGCCTGTGGTACACATTAAACACTTGCAGCTTGGGTATTTATTAAGTTTATTGGCTCCAGTTATTGCCACAATGACACTTTTGTACTGTGTCACTGTAATGTAATAATGGCTTGATATCATAATTAGCCATTTGTCTGGCCAGGTTCTGGATCCTGTCCTAGACTCCTTGCCAGAAGAGTGCATCTTTAGCTTTAGCACACCACTGGATGCCTCATGAGGGACTGATTCTGAGGGCCACCCTTGTTCAGTGCATATGTTTGCCTTTGTTCAAACATTAGTCAATAAAAATGTATGGCAAAAAAGGACAAAAAATGGTAGCTCATGACTAAAGTGATTAAATAGGAGGTACTTAAAAACATGTTAAATGTCTTTATTTAAGCCTTATAACACAGAGATGCATACAGATGCAGTAGATGTTTTGGCACATATCCCTTCTGGCAAATAATAATTTAACTTTTTACCGAAAAAAAAGTGATTGATGAAGGGTACGCCTTTGGAGACATGTCAGGAGAAGACATCTGGGTGGTATGAGGAAAAGTGACAACATTTTCTGAATGAGCCGTGTGAAATGAAAATGAAAGGCTGTCGTGACAAGACAAAAACAACTGCAGTCTGAGACATTTCAGAGGATATACTTCTTCCTCTAAGTCGCCTCTGTTCAGGAATGGCTTTCACATTTATCTGTAATTGCTCTGTGAAATGCACGGTCTGCGTTCCTTCTGCCATCACTCTCTCTGCCATTCGACCGAGCACACTCTGGCCAGCAAGACTACCTGGCAGATTTAATAAATATCTGTCAGTTGAGGTAAATTTTTAAAACATTTTGGGGCATGTCTATGGTTTCCAAGTGATGAGAAAATTTTTAAATGGTTACATTTATGGTTCTTCGGTCTGAAATGAAATACCAAGCCAAGAAACGTTGCTGCACTTCTAGCTTTATCAAGAGCTTTCCTAACAAAAATAATTGTATGTAAAAGTATCAGCAATAACAATAGCATGATTCCATAGGTGTTTTATGCGATGCTGTTGTGATTACCATACTGAAACATTATTATTATTATTTGTGTGGTATGGGACTTTACCCAGAAGGCTTTGCTGGACAGAGGTATTCGATGGCAGGAAGAGAATGCACTGGTAAGTAAAACATCGGGGCTGGCGGGTGACTGGATCTCAGTGCACAGGCATGCTGCTTGGACTGGTTTCAAACCCATGAATGTGGCAGCGCAAGACCCAAACATGGCTGCCAGCCCTACAGGCTGTAATGGGCTGTTTCATCACCCAGGCTAGGAGGGATGGGATTCAGTCAGCCATGTATGTACAACACAATAGCTGTTTCAGTGTCTGTCTGACCAATCAGGAGGCTTTGATATTGTGTATGTAGCTGTGTCAAAATCCCTGATCAATCAGTCTGTCTACTATAGTTGCCCATGAAGCAGTACAATAGCTTCTATAGTTGCACATGATGAAACATTGCTATTGCATAATGCCACACTGAAATTAAAGTTGTAACAGATTCTTGATGTTTTGTATGCAATAAACACAGTTACTATATGAGTGCAATACTCTTAAACCCTGCAACAAACAGCTCTATAGTCTAAGCTGTCTAAAGCTTGCTAGCCTCCAGGACCTCCATCCTTGGTAATGGGTCATGGCTCCAGGTTCAGGAAAATGTTTTGCAATGTTCCAGTTGTAATTAAATCTTTTTTATCACAGAGGTTATGATAATATGCTTTGATGTTTTTTTGTCATGTTTCCCTTGGTCACCATTCATGTCACTGTGCCCTTTTGCCATAACCATTTGCCAACAATGACTTAATCGTAACTTTCCATCCATTTTTAAGGGGAGAAACCTCATTACCATTGGCCCATGTTTTACCCCTTTCGGGCTGCTTGTGTGGTGTATGCTCTGAGATGGGGGGTCACAACCCTCCCCATTATAATGTCTGAAAACAATGACTAGGTGCAGATTCAGGGACCAATGAACACCTATTGAATCAGAACAAGCCTCCCATATTAACGGCATCTGTAACAAAATCAGGCCACTAACAGCATAAAACCCTTTCCCCTGTATCGGGAGCATACAGTAGAACAGGGAATGAACAAGGGGTTTGAGGAATTTCAAAACCTGCTTCTCACTGTGATCCAGCTTTTCTTAGGAGGAACAGAAACAGTCAAACACCACCACAGGCCCCTAAAGAAGGGGGTATAGAGGCTAAAACCTCCCACTGCTGTGTTCCTCACACACTGCCCCAGCTTTCCTCAGGTATTTGATTTGTCTTTTATTAAGTTACCTGGGCAAGGGACCTCTTCATATAGAAAAACCCAGGTGGGACCAATTATATAAATAATAGGATAAAGACATGTGGACAGTCACTTTAATGAACCAGATCCAGTGTTGTCACACTGCCATCAAATCATTCAATTATGACATCATAGGCAGAGTAACCATAGTGGTAGAAAAAAACTTGATGATAGTAAAACTATTAAAACTGTTGTGGATGGATTAAGAAAAACTAAAGGATTAGAAATACAAAATAAATAAATAAATAAATAAATAAAACTTGTAGGATGTGACAATAGTCTCCCTTTTCAGAACTTATTTTTACTGAAATATTACCATTAACAATAGAGTCGTTTCTTTGAAATGTCTTTCATAATATTCCTTTATTTTAAGCAGAGTAACATCTGGGGAGGTCAAACTAGTGCAGCACTGCTCGAGTCATCCTGCTTTGAGCGGTTTGTATAGATGTGCTTTATTCCTGTCATGTTACCCTTCCTGAGAGTACCCAATATGTTCAGCTAAGTGTGGTATTGCTTCAAAAACACAAGAGATTATGAAAGGTTGTATGTTTCAGAGTCTTGCCATCTTAAAATTCACTTTATTTGCGTAGAGAAAAAGCATCTTACAGTCTGAAAGCTAAAGTCTTTCTGGCATGCGGTTTTGCTTAATGCGCTTTGGATGAATTTTCCTGTTAAAAACGCTTGTGCCGGTGTTACAGCAGACTGGGGGTTTTTAGTAACCAGCTGAGGCTCATCTTGAAGTAAGGACCATGGTTAAGCAACAAGAGGGTACGGAGAGGGGTGGAGGGAATCCAGGAAGCCATTATAAGCCGTCCTTGCATAATGTAATGTAATTGCAGGAGAAAAAATAAACACGGTAACAATTTAAAAGAAAATGTCCAGATCTGAAATAACAGTTAGGATGATGAATGAACTGTCTGTGTGCAGGTTTCCACTCCCATGTCCCCTCCTACACACACACACACACACACGCTCACATGCACATGCACACACACACACCCAAACCTGACAGAAGCCCCCTCCCTGGAATTGGCTTTAACTGGAAACACAGCCATGCTGGTGATCAGGTTCCAGCACTTGAGTAAAAAATCAGAGGTCTCGGGACCATGTGGCCAGGTAGAACATGATAAACCTTGGAGTCGGACACCTCATTGAAATCTAAAGGTTTTTCGGGGTAAGGGTGATCAAGTGTTAGCTAGTCTCTTTAGTTCCACCATTCCACTAAATCACTGCCTGTACACCCTTACATTGGCATTCAGATTAACATGCACCAGATCAGTTCATGGATATGTAAGCATAAAGGTTTATGCAATGAGCAGATTTTCTCCAGGTCATCAGTGTCACGAGTGATAGCAGTACCCAGTGCATAGACATCAACATAATGTTAGGTGCAATAGAATTTAAAACTTTTAAGTCGCAAATGGGTTTACATTACATTATAGGCATTTAGCAGATGCTCTCATCCAGAGCAATTTACACAGCTTTTGCATTTTTTAAAAACATAGCCTCCATTTATACAGCTGGATATATAATTATACAGGATATATAAGTATATAAGTATCTTGCCCAAGGGTGCAATGGCAGTGTCCTACCTGGGAAGTGAATCTGCCATACTACACTGCCACCCCATTTGATTGTACAGTGGCAGAGGTAGCATAGACAGGCCTAATAAATGTTCAGAGTTCAGGGCTATTTGGAAAAACCTGTGGCTCATCCTAGATGTACAAAGCTAACAGGCTCCAATGAGACATCTTCACCCGTGTGATAGCATACTGTGAGATTGCACCTATGAAAGTGCATACTGCAGCCTTAGGAATGGTATTTTGCACAACCTCCAGCAACTGCTTGTGAATCCGCCTGTTTCTAGATGCTCAAAATCAAGGCCTGTTTTGCACTGCTGCGATCGTTTGATTTCTTCTCCTTGCCCTTGATCTCAACTTCCACCCCTGCCACATGCTCCATGCTCCAAAGGTCTACGGCTGCAGCGTCGGCAGGCTAAAGTTTTTATGAGGCTATTTGACACCTAAGGATGGAGGTGCACCTGTGTTTTGCTCCTCGCCTAGTTTATGTAGTAGATGCTCTCTCCCAAGCAGCAGTAACCCAGCTCTTCGGGAGTCCGGCTGGCTCTAGTTTCCAATGTGTCAGAGCACCACCGCACATGGGTGATGACCAGGGAGGGAACGTGGACATAAAGCGAACGCTACACTACTCATCTGATGTACCGCCAGGGTGGAATTACCTTTGAAAACAGCTGGAAAACTTCAAGGTTCTTTTCATCATTTCTTTTTCAAAAGAAAAGGCTAATAGCAGGGCAATTTGCAAGGGGGCAGTATACGTTTTTTTATGATTTATACATAATATTCTCAAACAGGCCAGTAGACACACAAAAGAGCAAACTGCAGAATGTAAGTCACCTTAAGATATTCTAAACTCCTCTATACTTAAACTCGCTCAAACTTTGATTTTTTTTAAGCCACAGGAAAATCAAATGAAAGCTTTACTTCTGTACTTTCACAAGGTGGCACCTTCTGAAGTTTTCTCTGGGGATGATGTAATATCTGGGCTGAACACCTTTGCAGAGACCTCAGTTTCTTTTGCAGATCCAACAGCCACTTTAGTATAAGTTTTATATTAAAATGTATTTCATGATAACTGAACAGTTCCCAGTGAGGAAATTGATGGTATATGTGCATTTCCCTCTCCTGTCTGCTGTCCAGATAGATGTGCTCAGAGATTTATGGGAGCTCAGGTGCAGAGAAAAGGATCCAAAATCAGCAAATTACCCTTCATTTTAAATAAGAGTAATGAACAAAAGATATAAAAACCTTTGTGATTAGTGTTGAAATGGCACTCCATTTAGTGGCTCGCCCTATTACGGCACTGTTCCCGTATGTGGATGGGCCCCATGGTCTAGTATCTGTTAAGGCAATGTTCCAATATGGGGATGGGCACCATAGTCTGGTATATGTTAAGGCAATGTTCCAATATGGGGATGGGCACCATAGTCTGGTATATGTTAAGGCAATGTTCCAGTGTGTGGATGGGCCCCATGGTCTAGTATCTGTTAAGACAGTGTTTCAATGTGGGGATGGGCCCCATGGTCTAGTATCTGTTAAGACAGTGTTTCAATGTGGGGATGGGCCCCATGGTCTAGTATCTGTTAAGGCAATGTTTCAATGTGGGGATGGGCCCCATGGTCTAGTATCTGTTAAGACAATGTTTCAATGTGGGGATGGGCCCCATGGTCTGGTATCTGTTAAGGCAATGTTTCAATGTGGGGATGGGCCCCATGGTCTAGTATCTGTTAAGACAATGTTTCAATGTGGGGATGGGCCCCATTGTCTGGTATCTGTTAAGGCAATGTTCCAATGAGGGAATGGGCCCCATGGTCTGGCATCTGTTAAGGCCCTGTTCCAGTGTTTGGATGGGCCCCATGATCTGGTATCTGTTAAGGCGCTGTTCCAGTGTGTGGATGGGCCCCATGGTATGGTATCTGTTAAGGCAATGTTCCAATGTGGGGATGGGCCCCATGGTCTGGTATCTGTTAAGGCACTGTTCCAGTGTGTGGATGGGCCCCATTGTCTGGAATCTGTTAATGCACTGTTCTAGGGTGTGAATGAAGCTCATGGTCTGGTATATGTTAAGATACTGTTTCAGTGTGTGGATGACCAGCACTGTTCCAGTGGTGTTCAAATGACCTTGATATGCACATTTGTACATTGCTTTGGATAAAAGCGTCTGCTAAATAAATGTAATGTAATGTAATTAAGCCCATGGTCTGGCATTAGTTAAGGCACTGTTCTAGTGTATGGATGGGCCCCATAGCCTGGCATCTGTTAAGGTACTGTTTCAGTGTATGGATGTTGCTAGCTAGCTAGCTGCTGCAATGGCAAAGGTGAAGGCCAAATACAGCAAAGTAAAAAGACATGCCGACAGGGCTCGTTCAAGAACTAGAGTTAACCTTAGAATTGCTTTCGGCTGACGTTTGCCAAGGGGATGAAAGGCGATGCAGAGTTGGTTTATTTTCTGTTGAACCTGTAAGTAATGTTTCTTTATTGTGTGAAGCTAGCGACAATAAGGATATTTACAAGGGTCTGAAATTTTCTAAATTAAAGTCCCAATGATAAAACCACTTTTACGTTCAACATAATACAATTAATTAAGCTATATGTTCAACTTAATGGAATTAAGTTATAACCGAGTCTGCCTGCTTACTGTGTTATGGTCACTAATTTCACGGTACTAACGCTACCTCTAGCTATTCAGCTAGCTACATTTGGGGGAGTAGTAGGGGTGAGTGGGCAGGCTGAAGACAGAGGAGACTTTTTTGTTTGTAAACACAGGACCTCAGCGAGGCTAAAAAAAATTCTGCATAATATGCCTTTAAGGCCCTGTTACAGTGTGTGGATGGTTCCAACGGTCTGGTGTCCGTTAAGGCAATGTTCCAGTGTGTGGATGATCCCCATTTTCTGGTATCAACAGGATCTCTGTGTTTCATCGCACACCAGCGCCACCCTCCGGTCAATTTGGCGGCCACAGTGTGCCTGCACAAGAGTGCAGGCACACTCTTTCTGAAGGATGTCTCAGTTAAGTGCATTGGGTAAAAGACACAGGCACCAGTACATACTTCTGTGGTGGGGGTCAAGGGGCAGGTGACAATTTTAACGATGTCACAGTCCACACACACTTCTTGCACAGCCATAAACTGGAACTCGGCTATCCCTGAGATCAATGAGACTCCCTCATCTGTCTTTGGGGGCCTGAGGAGAGGTCATGTAGCCTGGGGATGGACATCGTCGAGAGGGGCCTCATCACACTGGCAGCTGTGACCTCTCCATGGTCTGATCCACGCCGGGGGGTTGGGTCCAGCTCTGGACGACCCGTTCCTCCCCTGCTCAATAACAGCCATTTTGATGCAAGGAGAAGACATCCGTTGTGTCACGGGTTCTGCATGAGGGTTTTTAAAGAGATGCTTGTTTTGGCAAAGCGATGCCAGTGAATGAGTGAAGGAATAGGGGGGTATTTACCCCCCACAAAGAAACTCAGCTCCAGAGTGTAAAGCATCAGCCCCACTGTTAAATATACAGTGAGTTTCACAAACTTCTGATTTCAAACAATAAAGTTGAGCTTTTATGTAAAAGCAATGACAAAGACAGGAAAAAGTGTTCATAAAAGTTGAAGAAAACCTTTGATTTTTAAATTAGAGCACCCAGTAATTCTGTCATTCAAGTCACTTGACCAATATTGTGACGGTTCTTTCTGACACACATGTCACTTTTTAAAATGATATGGCGCCTCACACAGCTTCAGTCCACACACCTCTCTGCAGATCAATGGGGCAAGTAGATGGGACAGGTCAATGGGCCAGGTAGATGTGACAGATCATTGGGGCGGTAGATGGGACAGGTAAATGGGCCAGGTAGATGGGATAGGTTAATGGGCCAGGTAGATGGGACAGGTCAATGGGCCAGGTAGATGGGACAGGTCAATGGGGCAAGTAGATGTGACAGATCATTGGGGCGGTAGATGGGACAGGTAAATGGGCCAGGTAGATGGGATAGGTTAATGGGCCAGGTAGATGGGATAGGTCAATGGGTCAGGTAGATGGGACAGATCAATGGGGCAGGTAGACTGGACAGATCAATGGGGCAGGTAGATGGGACAGGTCAATGGGCCAGGTAGATGGGCCAGGTAGATGGGACAGGTGGATGGAAGAGGTAGATGGGGCACATACATGAGGCAGGTTGCTCTGATGACTGCTCTTGTACTGTACATGTACATTTGATATTCAAACTCCTTGTCTTTTCATTGTAATACAGCCTGTTTGGGGTTCCCTGATTCAGATAATGATGAAAACCCCAGTTGCACAGCCCCATTGTCAAACTGAAATGCCTGCAAAAAATCTGTACAGGCCCTCTTACTTTCCAGTATGCTGAGCATATTTTATTAAGGATGGCTTTTGCAATTTGATCCTTTTCCCCCAAGCGTCATAATAAGAACTAATGCCACATTCTGTCCCCCTGTTGGCAAAACAGGTGTGTGAAGACAATAAATATTAGCACCCACACAACCACAAAAAATAACAAAAAATTCAAAATAAACCAATGTCATAAATTAGAGCATGTGAGTATTAACAGCATCACGAACCATTACACTGCGTATCTGGAGATCTACATGTACAGTACTAATGCCTGACCTTCAAGTGGCCTTCAAGGCAAGAATGTAAGACTGTAAGAACAACATCATCTGTGGTTTTTTGTGGATTTTTTTTCCTGCTCTGATTAACATAATTACCATATGGTACCAGGGAGAGACATGCAGCGAGGTCAGGAATACTTTGGAGAGAAGCGCTTTTAATATTCATGCGCGGTTAGACGTGTTCCAGCGATGTTTAGATTTCGCACATGTGCTCTCGGGTTCCAAAAGGCTCCTTATCTAGCAACGGCTGGGAGAGCGGCTCGCTCTGCCTGTTTGGTCCAGGGGGTCGGCGTTCTCAGAGCGAGGAGTTCACCTTCGCCCGGGGAATCCTGTGTGAAGCTCATTCAGCAATTAAAAACACCAGACTGGAACTCCTGTGAAAGCTCTCCAAAAAATCCAGCACCTGGTTCAGATTTGGGGGGGGGGGGGGGTTGCAGGACATGAGTGCTTTCTTTGGACACCACATCTTCCCCATATTTAGGTTTGTGCTCTTCGGAGAGTCTCAGGCTGACACTTATAAATGTCTGAAAGGGAGAATTTTACAGCAGAAAAAGAACCGATTTCGTCTGTGATTTATGGCACTCTGCTGATTTTGGAACAGGAAAGTCGGGGGCGTGGCCGGTCAGAGTGAGGCGGGGGTACATCAGGTCTATATTGCTCCATCATTACAGGTGCCCTGTAAAAATTCTGCACCCTCGGTGTTTCAACAAGTTGGCCCTGGAATCTGCTGAGACATTTTTATATAGAATTTCAAGGAAATAAAAATGACAGTTTTTGGCCCGCTTGGCCCAACCATTAAGTTCAAATCACCAGCAGGGCCTGTCTGTTCATCAAATGTTCTCCTTTAAGACACAGGCATATGCACGTTCTGTGAATGGCAGCCATCTGAAAAAGAAACTGATTGCCCAGTGGAAGCAATAGTTTCTGGAAAATGATGTTATAAATATCTCAAGGAGAAATTGGTGTCTCACACTTATGATGAGTGGGTAATATTGTTATAATGTTTAAACGGTGAATAACTTGTTCTCCCATGTCTGACGGAGAGGCCCCCAGGTGCAGCAGTCGGCCTTTGCTAACGCTCAGCTAGCGCTGGCCACTCACAGGCAGGCTTCTGCAGGAAACCAGCTCGTTCTTCTCAAGGTCTGTAGAGAAACGGCATGGACACGGCCACCGCATGAGGGGAAAACGAGACCGGCTTGAGAGCATTTAAGAGGACCCGACGACAGCGCCTCTGTTTGACAGAGCGGGGGCGGGATTCGCCGGCACCATCCCTGCTGCTCAAGTCAGAGGAGTGGGCGGCTCCAGAGCAGGGACTCTTAAAATTATGAGAGATCCGAGAAACTAATTACACATTTACCAGGGAATAATTTCAAAGATCCTGATATTATTTTTAACCAATTGATGTAAGCTACATTTATGAACATCTGTGTGGCCCTATTCAGACAAAAGCGGCAAACCGAATCCTTCCAAAAGCACATAAACCGAACTCCAATGATATTCCACCTACAAGAATAGTATAGAACTGTATAGGATGTCATCTGACAATGTTAAAGCCATTGTGAGTCCTGTGTTCATCCTGGGAAAGTACATTTATGGGTTGCCTGTCTGATTTTACTGTACAGGCATTGACAGTGGTAAAAAGCAATGGCACATGTCCTGATGGCATTTCAAACTCTCATAATACTGGTATTCCTTAACAACTTATTCCAGATGGCCAGATTATTATTATAATAATTATTTTAATTGTACATCCAGATCAAAACCTTTCAGCTCCTATTACTTGTAAAAAGTTGGCCGAAAACTTGTATTGCACATCTGTGCAAACAAAGATATCTTCTTAGAATATACTATTACTGGACTGATAGTATACAGATGCAGGCCAAGACATAGTTGCTTTATGCAAATATACACGTTTTTGGAAATCTTTTCTATGAATGAGCCTTCATAAGACCCGTATAACAACTTAATATAAATAGCACCTATCATCAGCATTGCATAGACATTCATAAATACCCACAGGGTGGGCAATTTGTTATGTGATGGTAGTGTCTTATTCTGCATAGGTGGTGACAATACATATATGCATTTGTAAAGTCATAAACAGCAACGGTGTACAACAGTGTACAATCGAGTTCCATTGTATGTATTATGCGAAAAACAAAAATAATTTTATCTTCAGTTAAAAGGCTATTTCTAACTGCCACTCTGGAGATTAAAGATACATGAGAGCGCTTTGGACAGGATTTGGCCAGAAAATTGTCGGCAGCCTCGCATTAAAAGATTGATTAGCACTTCTGCCTTTGCTCCTAGTGAGGAATTAAGTCTCTCCTCTTCAGGCCTGCTTTCACAGGCTCTCATGTTTCGGGAATATGTTCCGGTTATTTCTATCGCCAGTGTCAGACGGGCATTAGGCCTGCTGTTTCGTGTCTGCCTGCCCCTGTAGCTACGTTATCCTACGCCCCCCCCCACCCCCAAAAAAAAAAAAAACAGCTGTAGCACGATAGACCCAATCTCCAAAAATGCCAAAGCGTGTGTGGCCACAAACCAGCATCGTTTCTACCCCATGCATTGATAACTTTCTTTAAATGATGTACATTTAAATGTTTTTATGAGCAGTGACTTACAACAGTGCAAACAATAAAGTTAGATGAACATAAAATTAACTGCAACAAAATCAGAACTTATGATCATACTAATAAAAAAGAAGGCGAGGAGCATGTAAAAGGCAGTGGTTTTCAGACTCAGTCTTGGGGATCCAGTGAGTATGCTGGTTTTTGTCAAAGCCAACCCCTTGATTAATTAAAGTTGTTGAAACTGTGTTTAAGTTCTTCTATAACTATGTGGCTAAACCTATTTTAACACAATGCAGGCTTGGCTTGTTGCCATTTGCTGCCAGTACACTCCATTCATTTTATACAGAAGGTTTCAGGTTTCCACAAATAGAACCAAACTGATTTCACTGGTCAGTTTGGAATTGAATAAATCAAAAATGAAGCCCCTTTCAACTGGAATTATTTTCCATAACATAAGTACTGCACAGAAAATGAAATTGAAATTTCTGGGATGTGAATATGGGGCATCTATTTTTATGGGCTTGCGTAGTTATTTCTGGGATAATGTGGCTTTTTATGGGGTAAATCAGCCTTCAATAGACTGGACAAGTGTCTAATTAAGAACAATTAGCAGCTCATTACCATACAGAGCTTGTTATAATGGTTGGAACAAAAGCCAGCATACACAGTGGGTCTGAACTGGGCCTGAGAAGCAGTGGGATAAATCCAAGGTCAAAGCCAATCGCTGTCCGTGACTAATTCAAGAATTTCTGTCTATTCATTGATTGTTTCATTTCAGGGGCCTCAGTTTGTGGACAACAAAATATTTGTGGATGATGCCACCAAAAAAAATATAAACTTTTTTTTGATGACTTTCGCGAGTACCTCAGGGGTCAATGTGTGGCAGAATGCAGGAACTGAATCTGAATGAGACTCAGTGCATGCCCTGTCCAGTTCACCATGGGGACCGGAAAACATATGAATTTACGTATACAAAGGAATGTCAAGCACAGCACAGTCAATAGCGCAGCACATAAGGCTGGCATTTTTGGAAACAGAGGCAAAGAGCGCACTGTGAAAAACGCGTGCTTCACCTGGATACAGGACTGGGTTATACTGAATACATTATCCGTGGGTGTGGTGCACCTGGATACAGGGCTGGGTTATACTGAATACATTATCCGTGGGTGTGGTGCACCTGGATACAGGGCTGGGTTATACTGAATACATTATCCGTGGGTGTGGTGCACCTGGATACAGGGCTGGGTTATACTGAATACATTATCCGTGGGTGTGGTGCACCTGGATACAGGGCTGGGTTATACTGAATACATTATCCGTGGGTGTGGTGCACCTGGATACAGGGCTGGGTTATACTGAATACATTATCCGTGGTGTGGTGCACCTGGATACAGGGCTGGGTTATACTGAATACATTATCCGTGGGTGTGGTGCACCTGGATACAGGGCTGGGTTATACTGAATACATTATCCGTGGGTGTGGTGCACCTGGATACAGGGCTGGGTTATACTGAATACATTATCCGTGGGTGTGGTGCACCTGGATACAGGGCTGGGTTATACTGAATACATTATCCGTGGGTGTGCCTGGCAAATGCAGGACTGATCTGAATGAGATCATGCTGCGTGTCCGTGCACCTGGAACGGAACTGGATTTACTATACATTACACGCAGGTGTGCACCGATAAGGCTGGTTTTGAAACATGATCACGCATGTGGTGTGTCACCTGGATACAGGGCTGGGTTATACTGAATACATTATCCGTGGGTGTGGTGCACCTGGATACAGGGCTGGGTTATACTGAATACATTATCCGTGGGTGTGGTGCACCTGGATACAGGGCTGGGTTATACTGAATACATTATCCGTGGGTGTGGTGCAGCTAGATTTATTAATAGCCAGACAAATTACCTGTTTTTATTCCCATTTAGAGCCATGCACAATAGTCTATGGCTGCAGTGGAAAATGAGGATAATGATATACTAATCAGGTGTTTCTCGCAAGACATTCTTTTGCGGGGGGTGCAGAGTTGGGCTGTCCGAACGAATCTTACTACATAAATTTGGTCTTTAAAAAAAAAAAAAATTCCCCTCATAGTTAAAACATTGCCTGAACGTTTATCACACACCAGTTTTAATTCACCCTTAAATTTGTAGGTAAACAGCTTAAACACGCTATGCTATAACTAAGAATTAATGACAACAGCATTTTTACATTTTATTAAACAAAACAAAACCAGGGAAGATCATACAATGACCGTGATCCTGTTCACAGCAGTAAAAGGACTCTGTTGCTCAAACGAAAGAATAATTATAACGCACAAATCAGTCATAAATTCAGAACAATGGCATGGCTTAACTGAACTGAATGGGATTGGAGGAGTTTGTTATGATTTAAATACACTTATTTTGAATCATTCATCGCCTGGTTCCAAATCAGCATAGGTTTGATTTCTATTGCTAAATTAATATTTGCAAAACTTTCAATGTATTATTTCTAACTCCATACCTCAGCAATGTAACAATGTTATAGTTTACATTTTATTTAGCAGATGATTTAGCCAAAGCGACACACAATAACTGCATGCTGAAGGTCGTTGGAACCACTACAGAGGTCAGAGAATATAATTATAATTTGCATAAAGTATCAGTTATCCATATCTACGACCATATTATGTTGTATTTGAGAAAATAAAGAAGATAATATTTGGACAGGCTACATATAACTTGCTGAAATGTCAGTCACTTTACAGGTGTATTAGCAAGCTATGATAAACCTATGACCTGTTAATGTTACTTACTGGGGCGGCAGTGTAGTGTAATGGGTAAGGAATTTTGTCTTGCAACCTAAAGGTCACAGGTTCAATTCCCTGGTAGGACACTGCTGCCTGTACCCTTGTGCAAGCTTGGAAACACCAGTTGGAAAACAGAGCCCAAAGAGTTCAGTGATTTTATATTGATTTACAAATACGGGCAATTTCAGGGTTTTATTTGTGCTTATGCTGGGAACCCCTCACAAAACAATATATTTAGAATTAGAAGATGAAAATGAAAAAATAAAATTCAATTCAACATCAGGAATGTAAAACATATTGACGCATTAACCCCCCACCCCCTTCACCTCAGTTTTCTTTTTTATTTATCAGGCTGAAATATCCCTTCCTTTTATAGCTTCTCTAAAAGTAGCTTCTAAATCCAACATATTGGAGACTTTGTATTGGACAGTGTGTTCCACTAGCTCAGGATACAGTCCAATCACCGCAGCCGGAATCTGAGTGCTGTCATAAAGAAAGACCATGTGTCAGCTGGGTTATTGCGATGGCACGTAAGACAAGACAATGGGGATTGTTTCCCCAGCATATGTCACACATATGTGGCAAGCAAATGTACCATATTTAACATTTCACAGCATTGGCTAAGTTGTCAGTTGCATGTTCCCAAGTTCATTATGGCATTGGTTATAAGAAACTTAATTTCGATTAGGGTGGAATCAATGGTGATATTGGGAGTACGCTGTGTTCTTTGCGAGAATGATGGACTTGATTTGAGGAATGGAGAGTTTGCCTGAAGGCAATGTGAAGCCCTATATTTGCATTTTAAGATTATTCTACCTGTGATTATTCTGGAAAACATCCATGGGTGCAAATTCCACTAGCATTGGCAAAAAAATATGAAACCTGTGAAATGTTACAGATGGGTGGAACTCGGTTAGACAGGCTAATTGCGTTAAAAGACATACACGTTACCGTTTCTGCTGAGGACCCAAACACACCAAAACCTCTGTAAAATTTGGCTGTAGGAGTGTGGTTTTTTTTTGGGGGGTGTGGGGGGGGGGGGTGTTTTCTTGACTGCTTCCTTTTCTCCAGCTAGTCAGGCGCTGATGCTTAGCCAGGTAGGGTCCAGTTTCCCCCGGGGTCCTGGGAGGCGAAAGCCAGAGATCCGCTGTGCTTTTCGGAACGGGATCCGGCTGAGCCTCCAGCACCAACACACTGCCTACATCAGCCACTCTCCCAGGTCACACCGCTGACAGAGCCACAGGGTTAGCTTTCCAAAATCTAGGAGATGGGGGTTAGTTTGGGTGGGTGGGGGGTTATGATTTGACTGCCGTTTCCTTTCTTGGAAGTCCCATTGGCTCTCCAATGAAGGGAGGAAAAAGAAGATGAGAAAAAAACACTGTTCTGCTAGTCAAAGTAACAACTTTCTCTTCCTGTTAATTTAACCAATTGTAAAATACATTCCAAGGGAAGAGGGAGGAGGGATATGAGTGGGAGGGAGAGGGCGGAGGGGGAGGGAGGGCACAGGACATCTGAGAAGAGCAGAGAGGCCTGGGTTTTCCTGGCACACAATGGCAGGAAATGCTGCCGGACTATAAATGGAACCTGCAACTCGGGGGGAAAAAAAAAACTAAACACATGGCCTGCTATTCTGGTAGATTTATTCATTTTTATGTTGTTTTTCCTTCTTTTCGGCACTCAGACCAGGCATTCCCTGGCGATTACGGGCTCACAGAAAGGTGCAGAGAGAACGGTCGGCATTGTTGAATTCTGGGAATGCTGTACGGAATGCAGTACATTCTTTTCCATGCCCCATCACTGTGTTTGAATACAAAGGCTAACCTTGAGCATGACATTTCTACAGCTGCCTTACAAAGCTTTGGAATGAGATAGTTTCCCTGTCCTCTACTGTAAATAGTTTTTTTATGCAGAGGTTTTTGGACCTTGTTGTAACTACGTAAGCTACTGTTTCTGTCCTTCTGTACCCTTTTGTCTTGTTAACCGTTTTTTTTTTTTTTAATTGAGTGTGTTGACATTATTTGTAGTACCTGGTTTGTTATGTGTGTTATTTATGTTGAGGGTCAGTGGCTTTGTAATGAAAAGTATTTTTGTAAAATAAGCAATGAAGATTTATCTAATCAAGTGGTTTCCAACATGGGGAGGGGAGCAGAGAGACAACAGTAGGAGAGCGGTGAGGGTTGAAGGGAAACAACATCAGTTGGGAACTGAGAAAATAGTACCGAAATGGAACCAAAGTTTCCATTTCGGTACTGGGGGCTTTAAAAAATGTTCATTTACCAAAGGAGGGCTGACCAAAAAAGTTTAGGAACCACTGAAAATCGATAAAAAAATTCTGTAATCTGATTTTTTTTTTTTAAATACACTTAATATTCTGTTAACCAACATTAACGCCAAGTGTAGAAAGTGTAGATTTGTTGAGCCTTGGGAGTGTCCTCAGATTGACACGCTCCTTGAAGAAAATTTGGCTGCAATTTGTAACGAGGCTTAACACCACTAATGGTTTAATGTGTCAGGTCCAGCGGATGATAACTGTTCTTACAAGTGCCTTACGCGCTCAGAATGGATGTCTTGTAATTACCGTTAATTACCCTTCGGTGTAGAATTTCATGAGAGGGTAGCAGGGGCCTGTCGGCAGTCATTGAAAGATATCCATTCAGTAACTGCATGTAGCAACAACAAAAAAAAATCAGCTGCTTCCTGCCAGATGACGGTGTTTCCTGTAGAACCACGACAGACCAGTGACAAAAGAGCAGTTGGATGAGAAAGAGACGAGAAAAAATGGGGGATAAAATGAAATGGTGAAAAATGTGGGCCAGAAGATGATTGGCTTACTGAGCTGTGGCAGGAGTGAGAGAGTGCATTTAGTTTTTCTGTAAAAATCTCGCTCCGAAAAGTGAAACAGAAGCGGGGGGGGGGGGAACGCAGACACATGCTGAGACAGCTGGGGAGAAACAGCTGGGAAACTCATTAGGATCAGCCAGCAGCAGGGGGTACCGTGCGGCTGCGAAATGGAGGCGGGGAGAGCGCGTGTGTGAGTCCCTGATTCCTCATGCCGGACTTCACCCCCCAGAACCCCTAGAGTCCTTCTGTAGTCCCATTAGCACTTGGTATCAGCCAGTGGTGGTTATTTCCACTTCATTCTAACTCCTGCAGAGGGTGGGGGGTGGGGGGGGGGTGTTTATTTCGGTCGACACAACATTTGTAACATTCCCTGTCCTGGTTCATGAAGCCATATTTTCCACATTAAGCCTCATCTACCGAATGCTCATAAGTTACCAAAGATGTATTTCACACATATCTTCCTAGTGATTGCTTATGGTTGACATCATTACGATGAGACACTTGGGTTCTAACCCCAATGAAATGGATTATATAAGTGAATAAGCTGCGATCTCCCTGTCTTCTTTAGGAGATGGAAGTTATTGTTCCTCTCTGGCTATTGTGACATCAACAAGTAATTCTAGCTGTTACATCAGTGTTAAGTGTCATTTTAAAGGCAATTAGAAGAGAAAAGACATTCCGGAAAATTTAGTGACAACTTGACATCCGATTCAAAAATCTCCAGGGATGTGTCTTTGTGCTTGGCATTTAAAAGTGCTGCGGTGTGCTTGTGTTCTACACACACTTACGACAGCGATTCGGAATGCTGAAATGACAACACCCCATGACAAGGCTATTCATTTTCACCACAATTGCCGGTTCTATGATTATTTATTTTTTTGTGGCGAGACAGGTCCCTTACTCTTTCTTTAAGTCATGCTCAAGAGACAGCAAAAACAAATTGAAATGTCCTTTTTTCAACGCAGATGACCGGTATGCTTAAACCTGCGAACTCAGCATGTAGCGCACGCGGGCATCTTATTTAAGGGCTTATAAGTCAGAGAGCCTTCCGCGCAGTCTTACATGGCTGGCGCGAGCGGTTGCTGTTTTTCGGGGCCTGCCAGGGCTTCTGCAAGGCCAGCAGGATGTGCCTGTCTGCTTTACAGTTCAAAGTTTGACGCTCCTGCAGAACGCATCATGCGCCTCCTCGTCCAGATCAGCAGTGCCGTGCACGCTCTTTTCCCAGGAGCTCATGTTAAACTCCATTACCCTGTCAGATTTCAAGGATGGGCTGTGCGCTCAGAGCAGACCTCGGGAGATGGACCCGCTCCAACAGGCAGACCGCTCTCTCTCACTGTAAAGGGAAAAAAAAACGAGAAAAAAAAACAACTTTGCCTGATCCAATTTTTTTTTTTTTTTTTTTATAAAAACATTTCCCCCCCCCCCTCCCTCCTTCTCTCTCCCTCCCCTCTCAAATACAAACAACCGGACGCACGTTTCATTAGTTGGTCTCCGTTGTTCTATGGCATTGAGGCAAAACCACAGAGCCGTTAAAAGAGTTAAAACAGCGTTCGTTTACGGGCCCCGCGGTCTGGTATCGAATCCAGGCCGTGCCCAGTGCCAGTTGTGGCGGGCAGCCTGGAAGGGTGATGCACAATTAGTGCTACCATCGCCCAGCATAGGAGAGTTTCCATTCAGCTCAGATGAAAGTGTTGCAGCACGCACAAGTGACCCCTGTTGGTAGATCGTGGTTTGCAGGTTTTTCAGGTCAGCCTGTCCCCACATCTTGAAGGGTAGGTGTTTTGGAATGTTTTTTTTTTTTCCAATTTCAGTGTTAGTGTTCTAGAACTTCGTTGTTTTGAGCTACCCGTAGTGATTGTTACATCAGCATTAGAATGTTCAGTTAAAAACATTCTATTCGCATATTTGTGATCTTACACCTCAAAATGTTAATTTGGAGAAATAACTGGTCTGACATCCTATTGTAAGGAGGCACAGACTCCCCCCTTTTGTTCCACTGTTTCTTTGCTGTCCAGTCACGTTAACTTGTCTGAGACAATGGCAGACCATGTTGGCATTTAGTAAATTCTTGTGTATATACAATTGTGTTGTTTGGAAGCATGTATCCTGACTGTCTTGTGTTCAGTGGTTTTAGATGTCCCGAATAAATGGTCATTCTCTAATCATTTTACGCAAAAGCTTTGCACCATCATGCCTCTAGCAGTCTGCCGTCGGCAAACTGCCGGTCCGCCAGCGTTATACAGATCGGTGATCCGAGCGGACAGTCAAATCAGGGGTCGAGATGAGGACTAGCCACGAGGGGAGTGTAAAACAGTCGAATGGTCCTGCCACCAGCGGCCCCACTGTAGCGCCCACTTTCAAAACTCTGATGGGCTATGAGTTTTCACCCCAGGGCGCCCCTGGTGGTACAGCCAATAAAGTGCAGAACTGACCAGTCCAGTGTAGGCCTGGATCTCAGTGGAACATCTGTTGGCTAGTGATGGGCGTCCTGCCGGGGGGCATAATTACCTGCATCCCCAGAGGAGGAAGAGGTTCGGGGATGTGCTCTTCCTCATTTCCCTCAAGCGAAAGAGAACACGTGCCTGTAACCGGCAAAATAGCCCCATCCATCCCAAATTTGAATCCATTTTGCAGGGCTGGTTCCTCCACCAAGGGCAGCCGCCGTAGAGGGTCACCTGGAATGTATTATTTAAATAGATACATAAATAATTATATAAATCACATCAGGAAGCATGACTAATTCAGCTCTAATTAAAAATGCTTAATCAACCGTTCCAGCAGATGGGTGAGCTCTGCGGTGTGGTATCGAAACCAGACCTTTCCAGTGCTGATTGTGGCCCGCAGGCTTGTAGAGTGACGCATAAAAGGCCGTAGCACCAACAGGGGGGTGGTTGGGATCAATCAGGACTGTGCCTCATCCCCCACCAGCAGGCCCGCCCTCCCCCCCTGCCCACAGCTGGCTTGCTCAGGCTGTACTTGGGCAGTCTTCCTCAGACTCACTTCTCGGCACGTGCGTTAAGAAGCGACGGCTTGACGTCACCCGTTTCGGACGAGAGCGCGGGTCTGTTTGCGCTCTCCTGAATTAACGGCGAAAGTTGGAGTGGAGTGCGTGGCTGGTGAATACAGTCGGGTTATCCACACCGGGAAAAATAAGGGAGAAAACTTTTTCTCAACGGGATCGGCCAGCGTGGCTAATTCAGCGTGGCTAATGAGCAATGCTGAGTCATCACGTCGTCCACGAGGCTGAAACGGTGAGCTGTTCTCTCAACGTTCAGCTGTGTCTGGAAAATGACTCTCAGGTTATTTATTGAGAGGTAAAATGAGCCGGTACCGTCAGGAGGAGACCAGAGGGCTCTACTGCTCCAATGCTGCACACCTTCCTGAGCGATGCTCTCCCCTCGCAGCTGCAGTGATCCCTTCTGTGTCCCCGTAATGGGGGCCGTGCGTCAGGGTGACTGCGGGTCAGCCTCTCGCCGGTGTCTCTAATTGTGATTTCTGTACCCCGGTTGACCCCCCCCCCCGTGTCGCTTCGGACGAGACCCGCGGGCGCTTTCTTGTTTCACGCTCTCTGGCTCGGCTGTTCGTTTCTCATTCAGGGGGCTCCCTCGACCTGACGGCGCAGAGCGCGCGCATAATTGCGCCGCCGTCTCCCGGCGTCGCCGTGACACTCGCTTATAAAGCTACTCATTTATTTCATTTTATCTTTTTGGAAAGAGAGGCATCTGCATTCAAATCGTGCCCCCCACACTCCCCAGTTGTTACCAATTACAGCCTGTCATCGGAGCTGGTGACTGGGGTCGGCGTTCGAATGCCTGCCAGGGAAATCAAAGTCACTATCTGCGCTGACACGCAGCTGTGCTCAAGCGCTGATCTAATAAATCCTCCCAGCCGGCTGTCAGCTGGCTTGCTTGCCCTGGCCAAGGCTAACTACCCCCCAGGCCCCCTCGCTGGAGCCTCGGTTAGGGTGCAGTATGTCGGTGGTGCAGGTCCTCGCTGCTCCTGCTGCCGGAGCCTCTGTTCTTCCCGCTAATCTTTTGATGCGGCTTCTTTGTGCCATTGTGAAAACAATCCAGCATTAAAATGAATAAATACATTACAGATTCTAATGGACGCCTCACTGCTTTCCAACTTGACATGAAGGAGAGGGAAATGAAGAATAAAACATATAAAAACTGTGCTAAAAAGAAACATTACTCTGCGTAAAGTTAGAAAGCTGCTACCACGTAAAATCATTTTATTGCTGCGGTTGAGATTAAGCCTCTGACTGAAGTGTGATGCCCCCCACAAGCTTGAAACTGGGGGGAAGCGAACACTGAGTGGAGATTCTGGGGGAGGCAGATAAGGCCCGGATCTAAACAGGACGGAGGGCGACGTGGCCATTCCTGCACTTGCTTCGTGGTTTGGACTGTCTGGGGGACGTCTGACTCAGGAAGCATGCCTGTGCATCTAACCCCCCACTCTCCAACTCCCATATGGAAATAAAACAGCCCTCAGACGTGGCTTCGGAACTTCAGCCAATTTATAAACCTGTGGCCGAGTTATAAGCACCTCAGACACTCATTCTGCTCCCTCCGTCACGCTGCTGGAGCTTTTGCTCAAGGTCACGCTGACATTGAGACTGAGGGAGACTCTTCACATGCAGACTGGAAGTCGGATTGGCCGGAGGTGATGGGGCGGAGTTTGCTGAAGTGTGCAGCCCCGCCCCTGAGTAAAACCACGGGCAGTTACACATCAGCCCCGCAGGCCTCAATCAGCTCTGTCCTGGTCTGGATTTGATACCAGACGGCTGGGAGTGGAAGCATCCACGCACTGGAACGCTGCCCTAACCGGATGCGACACCCAGCAGCCCCCCGGTGCGGTGCCCCAGTTCCGAGATAAGGCTGAAACTCACAAATGTGTTTTTCATGGTAACCAAGGACACCGATTCAAAGCAAACGCCGACGGCGCTGTGCCGCCCTTTCCGTTATGATAAGGGGGCCACTCGCGGTCTTATTCCTCTTCACCTGCCCCCCATCACAATGTGTCTCCTTTGTGCCATGAAGTGGTGGAACTCAAATATCAAGGGGTCGGCTGTTTTTTTTTATCTAGACTGGGTTTTTTTTTATTTTTACGTGGGCCGTGATAGCAACGTCCTTCCTTCCAATGTCGTCTGCTAGGCCTGAAAAAAAACCCTTGGTAATCCCAGCGCCCATCAACAGCCTAACCCTTTCCATGCCTGCCTTGTAGAGCTTTGCTACGGTACATTTCTCCCTGCATTGGTGGGACTAAGGCCGTGCCCGAATCAGTACACTGCATGAGACCGTTGTTAAGTTGACAAAATGTTCTCTAAATGTAGTGTACTTAAAATCCCAGGATGATATACTTCTTTCTGGGGTTTCACTGAATATATTTGGGAGCATACTTTCCAGGAAGTTAACCACCATTTTGGTTCCATTAAAGTGACGTGCAGCTTTGCTTTAAAAATGAGACACAGCTCCACTTTTCCTTGAACAAAAACGACACGTAAGCATAGCTACAATTGCATCGTATGACAC
Organism: Anguilla rostrata; assembly: GCF_018555375.3. Lineage (NCBI taxonomy): Eukaryota > Metazoa > Chordata > Actinopteri > Anguilliformes > Anguillidae > Anguilla > Anguilla rostrata. The sequence goes on along the minus strand of NC_057939.1, from coordinate 27,191,484 downwards.
TTCCACAGTATTTTTCACATACTGCCCATCACATGCTAAAAATATGCAGGAAGCGATGCTCCAAGTATCTGTTTCATGGTAAACAGAATGCTGGCAAAGCTCTTCTCCAGTCCCCCAGGGATACAACTACAGCCTTCTTCTCAACCTTGGATGGCTACAAAATATGAACTTTTTTTTGTTTATTTTGATTTTTGTTTATTATATGAGGATACATTTAGGTTACATTAATGTAAATGCAATGAGGCACAGTGCAAACTTGGCAGCTTACCAGTGTCATGAAATTTGCCCACATGACTAACTGTGATATGCACAAAACAAATGGTGTCTTGTTGGTGCATTCATACTGGAGCAATTTACATTTCTTCACATATGTCTAAAAATAACTAACTCATAACTAACTCATAATAATAACTAAGTCATGCTTTTTTGCATTGGACGTTATTTATTTCCCCGAGCACATACATTTTGATTAATTATACGATTATATTAATATGGATAACATCACCTGTGTAAATTCAAGATTAGTCGACACGCCGTATCATCATAACAGCACTAAATGGGAATTTTAATTTTAATTTGAGGAAACTCTGGCAGATTTCCTCTGGTTCCACCCCTGAATTTGGCTCTGAACCCAGAATGTAATTAGTCAGTCTGTTCTTCTTTCACACTTATTTGTGAGCCAGGAGATTCATGAAGCCAATGAGGTCTTGTTTGTGCTTTGTGCCCGCTGGACTTTTTTCAATTTTATATGATGAATCGTTTATTGAGAGAATTTACTGCCTAGAGTTCAGCTAATTTGATTCCATTGTTAATTCTAATGTGTTATTCACACAGATATTTCCAATCGCCAGTTTTCTCTATAGAGAATAAGACAATATTAAAGAAAGATGTGTACATGCTACTGAAATGTAGATATTCTCTCATGTTTGTATTTAAAGCCAACTGTGTAATTCATACCCAGCTATGCTATTTGGCACAAAATCTTTTTTCCACTGTTCTTGGGTTTCATCTCCATAAAGATGTTCTTCTCATCTATTTTTTAAAGAAAAGAAATAAAAAAAACTCTAGCCTCTACAAGATTAATTGTAAATCCCCAGTAGTTCATTTACGTTTCTGTGGGCTGACAGACTGTGAGCATTACAAACATCTGTGGTTTGAAATCACTTCAACTAAAAAAAAAAACTAAACTAAAAAAAAAAACATTGAATGACCAATTTCTTTCAGTGAAATTTGCAACACGTTAAGTTGATTTGGGGACAAGTAAGGTTTTTGCCGTGAAAACAAAAACCTGAATGATTACAGGAATTATTTGTATTTTCATTTCTCTCCAATTTTGTACATCATAGTCATAAAAATGTTGGAACAACTGACCAGGGTGCTGTGCAAATACAGAATAATTGTTTCATAAATACTCCTAACAATAAAAAAATGCAAGTACTGACTTTGTGGACTTTACGCGTAGTGGAACTCCAGTGTTTGGAACACACTCAGAAAAAGGGTTCTTTGGCTTGTCTTCATTGGGGAACCCTTTTTAGTTCTTTATGTGACCCTCTATGGTAGGTGTGAAAAGTGTGAAAGCTCCCAGACTGAACCATTTTTCCTGACAGTGAGCCCTTGAACTTGATAAGATCCCTCTATGGAGAGACAGAGGAGCTTTTTGGAACCTTTTATTCGGACCGTGTCATGGCACTCAGTGTGTAAAGCAGATGAACTCAGTGTGTAAAGCAGTTGAACTCAGTGTGTAGGGCAGATTAACTCAGTGCGTAGGGCAGATGAACTCAGTGTGCAGAGCAGTGAAACTCAGTGTTAACGGGTGGACACTGGTGTACTGCAAGGATCCTCTGAGATAGCCTGCCTGTTTTAATGTTTTAACATTTAAGCAAAGATGGGTATTAGGATGACCTCATTCTCTTGTTCTTCCAAGGCTACGTCATGATTAAATTGCCAAAATATGTGTCAGCGTTGTTCACATAAGATTTACACATGGAACTTAAGGATAATAAAAAAAAAAATGTCCAGTGATATTAAAAAATGATTATTAGACATTGGAGAAAAACATCTTTAAATTCCAAAGCTTGTGAATTAGATTTTACTCAGGAAAAACAGGGCCATTCTGGCATTCATAACAGGATCTTTGCAGACAGGCTTCGGCTGGCCTGGCCAAGCACAGACGTTCATCTAATTGGTGAAGGCTCTGTCTTTTGTTGCACAGTGAGGATTACACACGGTTTGGCTGTTTAACACATGCAAATCCTCACCATTGACAAGGACAAGATTAAAGACAGAAAGACCCAGAGGCGAGCAGAGTTTCGCTGGCTCCGACCAATAGTTCAGCCACTTAAAGGAAAAGCTACCCCATTGGTCAGATACTGACACCATCACCTAAACGACTGTGATCCCGTTTTCGTGTAATTCCGTAATTTGGGGCGACCCCTCAGAAAAATGGTTTCCAGGTAGAGAATGCTCGTAGCTCACGTCTCACCCCCCCCACCCCCAACCCCAACCCTGCCCCCACCTTTTGGGTTTTCATCCTGTTGAGGCCCCTGGTTTCAAAGGCTCGCCGAACTCTGACAGCTCTTCACAGCTGTTTTTCTCAGTGAGCTGTCATTGGCTCCTGCAGGATGGTTTCTTTCCTTTGTGATTGATGCACCACGCCAGAGAAACTGTTCCTGAGATTTTTCACCTCTAGGCCCCCCTAAAATGACCAATTTATAGCTAACGACCCCCACCTCAACCTCCTCCTACAGGTGGCAATGCTGAAGCATCTCGATAACGAGGTCATAACACAGATCTATATTAGTCATGTAGCTATTCAGAGCAATATAGTAATCACAGTCTTATCACCAAGGAGGTATAAGCTGAAATGTTCTATGTACTGTATATAATATGAAAATATAAAATAAATATTCCAACAAGTAAAACACATTTTTCCAATTTTGCTACTTCACTGAGCCCCAGTTTTAGGAACCCCTGAGCAAAAATGTCAATTTATCCTCTGATTCTATTCAACTGATAGGAATGAAAGTTGCCATTTTATTTATTTATTTATTTATTTATTTCCAGGTTCTGAGTTTTTTTTCAGAGACTTCTATCTCTCTGAAAAGGGGGAGCCTTTTTCAAACAGACTTCTGATTTGTAGTTGTGTTACTACTAAAAGCAGATCATTTTTTATCACCCAGGCAGCTGAATGCTGGCAAAGGCAGCAGAGTCGCTCATTTCATGGCAATGAATGAATCCCTAATTGCTTCAGATTTTCAATGATTTCATCTCTTCTCCCGTGTTTACGGTGCGGTTTCCTCGTCTCTAAAGACGGATTTGGCAGTTTGGGGAGACCTTTTTTCCAATAGCTCGTGATTCCCTCACGGGCTTCCAGCTTTCCACACATTTAAAATAAATGCATAATGAAAAAAATGCTTTTTTTTTCTGTTTTGAAACAGACTCTGCCAACATAGATTCCCAAGTCTTAATCAATTAAATCTGGATGAGTTTTCAAGAAATGTTAATTTAAGGGTTTTCTAGAGGTGGAAAAAAAAGAGATTTGGAATATAAAGGCATGAAATGACTAGGATGCTAAGTCATTGAATTCATTCATTGACTGTGTTTCCCTAATTAATTTTTTTTTTTTTTTTTGAGGAGAGCACACATCATTCTCCTTTCGTGCTCTTTCAGACCGGGAGAAAGGACAGTGTGAGAGAATGGCTCACAGCTCTGAAAATGCCGTGGCTGGGGATCAAACCCACACCTGTTCAGGGATATATATTATGAGGCCATCGTTCATATGGCTGGAGAGCTGGCGATCCTACGGAATGTGCCACACATCTCACCAATCGATAACTTCAGCTCAGGTATTACAATATTCACAACAACACTGAACGAATCTGGAATTGATGAATTAAGCGAACATTTAAATGAACAGTTTTAAATCAACTCTTACAAAGTACATATGGTCCCTATCAGATTCATATGCACTCTGTTATTGTTAAATTAACACTTGACATTTTACTGTGTAGCACTTGTTTGTATTTTATTTTCAAGTTGATGCTGAAGGATTACATTTGAAAGAATCGAGAGTGTAAGTGGTTTGCTTTTAACATCCATCATCCTCATCGTGTCGGACGAATTGTGTTGCGCATTGTTTATAGTGTCAATAGATGTGAACAGATGTGAATAGATGCCATCGTGAGCTTTCAGGAACTCAGGAATGGGTGGAGCTACAGTAAGCGTCAGTCACTGACTGTCATTCCACTGTTTCGGCCAATTAAAACATTGTCTCTCTCTGCAACATAAACTTGACATGACAGTTTATGCAAGCACAACAGCACCTGATTTTGGCTTCATGAAACTTTGTTCCCCTGCCCCTCCCAGACCAGGCAGTTTCACTGGTTGGCCTGAGCTCTGGCCTGGGAACCGGGACACCATGTTCATGCCCATTCCGTTCTGCCGGTTCTACTGACAGTTTGACAGCATGGAACGAGACCACATTCAACACTTCCCCTGTCTGCCGACCCTTTTGATGAAGGCTTTAATGTTATTTCGTACCATTGGTCTACCAATGCTGAAGGCTTATTATGTCCACTGTTTCAATACTTTAAACAGAGCCGAGCAGCCCAGCGCAGTTGGAAAGGGCGAGGAATGATAATTTGCATGTTGAAGGTTTTTTCCCCCCATTTTTTTGTTTTTAACTTTGAGATATCCCCAGTGATGGTGCACCTGTTTGCATATTACTGCCTAATTCATGACTTCATAATGCATTACCAAACTATGCAGATCTGAAGACAAAGCTAGACCAGATGTGTGAATAGATTTAAGGCAACCCATTAAGCTCTCCTCACATCTACAGTTTGAGGGGAAAATATGGCATCCTTCTATTTTTCTCCATTAATTATACTATACAAACATGTAGCTATTTAATGGCTTGTACATATCTGATCCAAATAAATATTCCACAGTAGCTTCAGTAAATCTGTTTATGGACCATAATTGCTTTAAATACATGTACATGTACATAATATAACCTGTACATGTACATGTACAGGTTATATTATGTGACACAGCTAAAATTCTTTGCTTTGTGTAAAGCAACATGGCTGTGTATGTTCAGAGTGGAGCTTGTAATCTGCATTTGGCAAAATGCTTAGCCTCATTGCATGTGAAAGTGATAAAGTTTTAAAACATATTGCTGAAGAGACTTTCTGATTGCTGGATGTTACACACTGGCAAGATTTGCAGGTTTTCATCTGCAAGGAGTATCCAGCGGTATTCATTAATGTCTGAATACATGTGCCTAATTCAAAATGTAGTGCTTGTTGCTAACATAATTACGGGTTATGGTGCTTTAAATCATGAACAATTTTAATGTTTGTTCCATTGTAGTGTGTCTGGAATCTGTCTGCTTCATAAATGCTCGCTATAATGGAGGCAATTAAAACGGTCTGAATAGCCTGGGAAAGCAGCCGGCAGACAAAAAAAACAAAAACATTTCAAATTTTTTTAAACAACATCCGAAATCTTAGTTTCATTTTCAACTATTTTATATATGACTATGTTGGATTATTTATTTTTAATTATCACACGTTCCTTTTGACGTGCACGTTTCTGCACTGGCCGCTGTTTATCCAGGGAAATGCCGTGTGAAATGAAATGATGTTCAGGTAGCGGTTATAGCCCTGTTCGAGTGTAGCAGCCAGTAGCAGAGTTGGTATGTAAACACTTCTAATCGCAGGACTCTTCTCGCGGTGGCTGTGCCAAGGTTTAAGCGCATTGTTAGGCTAAAACAAACTCGTTATTTCCATTTCCTATTGAGCTCTGCACCCCAACAAAGACAGCCCAGCGAGATCCATTATTTAAATATTTTCCTGCTTATTAACGGGTGACTACATGTTAATTACGGGGATGGTACACTGGCACTTATTTTCACACATGAATAAGCATGTCATGGCGATATTTTTTCAGCTCATTTAGCCTCTAAAGTGCAATCAGAAAGGAAGACAATGCGCCCTCCTCGCTCAGGCCCTTTGAACTTTTTTCAAAAACAAGTTTAAGAACCTGGTTCTCACAGGGCTGAGGGCTGCCATTGGAAGGTGTGAATGGCGAATGAGGGATCAGCTTGTATGATCTGCAGAACCCTTTCAATTGGCTTTAATCAGAGGATTCATTGTCAAACTTTAAGACAGAAAAAGGATATGTAAGATAATTTGCTAAACTACATCACATCTCTACTGACCACGTAAAACATACTGTGCTGTAAATTAAAGAAGAAAGGGAACTAAACATCTTTTTAATGGGAGACAGTTATACAGTTCCTTAATAAGATATTTTGAACAGGGTAATTAAATCAAGTTCCCTGTGTCAGGCCAAACCGAGTGCCTTTGCAATGATTTCAACTATTCCACAAGTGGATGATATTCTCAGCATTTGTAATACACTGTGTATAAATTAATCAAATAATCTTACGCCTGTAACAGATGGATAAACAAATATTTTAATGATGATCCATGTGTGGAACATAGGCTGTAAAATATTCACTGACTCTCCTGTAGTTAAATGCGACCTGTGGTGTCTAAAGTTTCTGGCGCTCCTGTAGTACTGTGTGGCCTCTAGGGTGTAGAATAGTCACTAACTCTCATGTAGTACTGTGTGGCCTTTAAGGTGTAAAGTAGTTACTGGCTCTGCTGCATTACTGTGTGGCCAATAGGGTGTAAAAATGTCACTGGCTATCCTGTAGTACTGTGTGGATTTCAGGGTGCACACTTGTTGGATATAATTGGGACAGCACTGAGAACTGAGGGGAATCATTCTTGACTCCAAAATTGAGGCGAAAATGATTATTATTTTAAGCAACAACAAAAAAAAGAAGTAAAAGTAGAAACATTTCGTAAAACCTAAGCGCTGTTTGTCCCTTTTGTTGATGTTTCTTGATGTACACTGCAGTTCATTAGCCCATATACTGGTGCTATTTCTTCCCCAATAACTAGGCCCAGCCATGCAAAACACAATTAACAATGGAGCTCCCTCTACAAAATGCAGCTTTCCCTCATTTATCATTTATAACTCCCATAATAAAGCCCTCATGGATGTTTTTCTGAATTTATATGGACTCCAAAGGCCTGCATGAAAGTTTTTAAAAGAAGAAAAATATATGTTAATAACCTATTCAAGTTTCAAGTAGGTTAAGTCCCAGTAGAATTTTGCCTGAATAAATGATTTTGGAGGGACTTTGATGGTTGTTATATTATGAGGCCATGCTTATTTAGGCATTTTACATAGAGAAATGGAGAGAATTAGAGAAAAAAATGGGAATTATTTTCCAAAACAAAAATGTTGATTATTATGCTCCTGTGATTTTAGCTATTTTTCTATTTGTTTCATGACAAAATAATAATAATAATAATAATAATAATAATAATAATAATAATAATAATACGAAAACAATTTGAAAGAAGCCCCTCCACTTGGTTAATAGGGCATATTGGAAAACCCTGGGGGTCCTATTTATCCACCATCTGTACATATTTCAGGTCATTAACCTAATATTATGTGTAGTATCCTGTTGTTGAGAATCAGTTGATAAGTCCTATAGGAACAAATTTAGCATTTCTTAATTTTATTAACATAAATAAAATCATCCTCATCAACTAAAAATTTTCCTGAATGGCTTTGAGGTTAAGCATAAAAATATAAAAATTAGAAGTACCGAAAAATGCATGTTTGCACATTCCTGAATTAAATAAAGGTTTTCCTCATCACTCCAACTCTGTTTAACATTACCATTACTCTCTTCCATGTTTAATAAATTTTGTGTTATGGGTATGGGTAGCTAGCTAACTAACTAGTTTTGTCGGCGGTAGTTATGCTATAAAAAACTAGACGACACTTGTGCGTTCTAATGACATAGCTCAGGAGGTAAGACCGATTGTCTGGCAGTCGGAGGGTTGCTGGGCATGTCGAAGTGTCCTTGAGCAAGACACCTAACCCCTAACTGCTCTGGCGAATGAGAGGCATCAATTGTAAAGCGCTTTGGATAAAAGCGCTATATAAATGCAGTCCATTTACATAATAACACTGCCAAAATGTTTTGGGTGGATACACGCAACTCGAGATGCATTGTACACTACCTCCTGAATTTGCCACAACGATTTTGTAAATGTTTTGAGGCACACACACACATAATTTAATTCCATTGCACCACAGCTGTTGTGTAGAATTTTTTTTACAATGGATTTGAAAGCTCCATATGTACAGGGTCATAGGATCCACCGGTTAATTATTCCAGCAATTCACTTCAGTCACTGACAATATCATATTTTTTTCTCAAGGGGCTTGGGGTGGGGTTGGGGGGGTTTGGGGGGTACATTGAGTGATCCATAATGATTGCCAGCATTGCTGGCTGTTTGAGGCCAAATAAGTGCTGTACTGGTAGACAGATGTGTTCTTTTCAGATTTGAGTATCCATGCCATACATTTACAGGACAGGAACACTGATTTGTGTATGAACTGTATTGACTGTCCTGTTCACTGTCACACCCCTCTGTATCCCATCTGCATTCTATTTGGTGAGGACCACTTCATTTTTGATAATGCAGTGAAATCGATAAGCAAGATAACATAATTGTTTTCATGCATAAATAAATATTCAGCATTTCAATACAAACACTAGGCATCAGTTTCTGATAGAATGTGGTTCTGCACAATCACCACAGATGCATGGACACAGCTATCCTTTTCCCAATCTTTCTGGTCCAGCCTTGATGGTGCTTTGCCCACTGGTGTCTTTTCTTCATGTTAACAGCACATAGCAAAGCAAGGTTTTTGGCAAATACACATCCTTTTAGACCAGCAAATCATAGTTGCCATTTCACTGCAGCCAGGGGAACTGGTTTCTCTCTAGCTGCATTGAGTTCTCCCTGCAGCTGTGGTGTAGTTGTACGATGGCTTTTCTTGCTAGACAACATGATGTATTTGTCCTCAGCATCTTGATCTTCCTGGTCTCCTTGTAACATTTCTGCCCATCAGCTGGGACCTTCTGAGTGTACTGAACACTGCACCTGCAAATCTTAAGCTTCTTTGCATTTTCTCACTGAGAATAACCTTTTACTTAGCCCCACGCAACATTGCCTAACACCTTCTTGCCATATTTTTTTTTCAACTTTAGTGCCTATTTTACTTGCACTAAAGGTATTAGGCTACCTGGGGTTTAAAAAAAAAACTTGGATTTCACACAATTTAATTACTTTAATAATAATAATTTTCCAGCAAAGATGAACAAACATAGTCATGTGATACATGAGCTTCATCCAAACAGCAAAGGGAAACTGCACACCCAGCACATCATAAGATCCTAAAATAAACCACATATTTATATTTGTAGAGCTCACACTTGAAAAGAAAACCAAGAGTTATTTAATCTCGTAACATTGCATGCAGGCATAAACTGTGGAATAAACTCGACTGTCATATGCGACTGTGTATATGCAACGTCACTATGTAACATTCCCTCCTTATTACAGCCCTGTGACACAAAGCACAACAATGAGAGTAATTTTCATTATTTCTAGCACAGGGAAGCTATTCAGAAAACCAATTCTTATAAAATAGCTTTTTTTGTGGATAAACCCTGTATCTTATCAGAGCAGACAGTTGTTTAAACAACAAAACAATACGGTGTATTATATACATGCACTCTTGAAAAAGTAGAATCAGGTCTTTTAAAGCAGCTTTTCATTGCTGGGTCAGACTAACAGACACATGCAGGTGATTACCCACGTAGCATTATGCTAGTTTGCCACTGCACTGGGATCTCCAGGACCATTCCTGTCCCATGAATAATGATGACCTAACCTTCAGGAAAGGGCATCCACCTTAGAAACTGGTGCAGGGATTAAAGACAAGAAAGAGCTACGCCAGCACAATTTAGCTTCCGCCCACCCTCCCCTTTGCCATATGAACCGTATCAAATCCTTTGAAGGGCTCGGTTTGGATTTGATACGAGGGCGTTCCCGCTGTGCCCAATCCCGGACCGGAAACGGATTTTTAACCTGAACGGACGCGTGCACCGGGGCGGAAGCAGAGATGCACCGCGGGCGTAACCCTCCGCTTCCCTTTGCTGGACAGCGGGGGGCAGGTCGTCAGCCCCACACGCTGAGGCACTGGGGATTATCGCTTTGGCACCTAAAAGCACATTTGTCTCGCTTAGCCACTTACCGGACCCCAATTAATAGACAGTAGCTGATTTGCCTCGCGTGTAGAAAGTCCAGCACTTAGGCACCTGATGCAATGTTTCTATTTCTTGCCAGTAGCCAACATTTTTTTTTTGATAAACCTGCTTTTTAGGCCACTACTGACCTCAAAAGTTGCAGAATGACAGAAATATGTTCTGAATAAACCCAAGTATAATTTTCTGAATAAATGTGTATATGCACTGAATCAGCATGAATACAATGTTCTGAACAAACATAGCATTCTGAATAAAAGTGAGAATAGAACTATGAATAGTGAATTTGTTTTCATTAAACGTGAATACTTTTCCTGACTTATTAAAAGACGGAAGAATGTTTATAACCAGGCCTGTGTGGCACACACACACACACACACACACAGATTAGCTCTGATCTGGGAGTGAGCTGTAGAGGTTTTCCCCCTGTTAATCTAGTATAACTACAATACAACAGAGGAACAGGTGTTGTGCATGTGTGTGTGTGTATGTGCGTGTTTAAACCCCTTCCTTTATCAAGCTTGGGAGGACGGGGGGTGGGGGGAGAACCTATAGTCCGAATACAGAGTTTCAGTTGATGGAGAAATCCTGATTTATCCCATTCATAAAATGATGAAATCTTATAGGGGTGACCTGCGGTTTTAACACCAAATGCATTCTATTCATAATTTAGAGGAAAATAGTGTCTAAGTACACAAAACAAATCGATACATTTAAAAAATCCAATCTTTTCATGGCTGTACATTTTTATCTGTGAGCAGTTAACAGACTGATTCCTTCAGAATGATGTCACAGGATTTTAGGGCTCACATGTATTTACGGTGATACATCAAAGTTAACGATACAAGCTACAGAGCCGTATAAGGATGGCCTTTGCTCAAACTGACAAAAAGGACAATAAATTTGACTCGGCCCCTTGCCCTGTGTCTAAAAGGCATTTAAAAAGCAGGTTTACTTTAAACTGCGCTTCCCTTTGAAGTTCAGTGGTACTGTTTAATGCACAGCCTCACCAACCTTTTGTCTCTGCCGTATATTGTGGTGATTATACAGATTGGACACTTTATTACCTTCTTAAGTCATGTGCACGTTTTACGTCGGCACACGTTAAATTTGCCGACTATTTTACACATTATGTGCGCATGGATATGATAATTATTTCCACATTGAAACGATACAGTGAAGGGTGTGTTCCTGAAATATGGACTGTTTTGAAATGTTTATAATTAGTTTGAGGGAACCGCAAAAATTGCATTCCTCCACCTAAAATCCCAAAGACATGCTTGCAAAATGGGAATGAGAGAAGCCTGCATCTGCTGCCTGGCATTTGCGCCTGGATTTCAAAAGCATTTCTCAAAGTAAAGGGGCAAATGAGGGAGGCTCCAACCACACGTTCTCAAAGTTAAGACTTCTGTCTTCTGTGTGAATACAGTGTAAACATACTGTACGGTTAATATGTCTGTTTTTCCATGCGATGTGAGCACTGGCATACCGCAGACCCGCACGGCCCCCGTAGTGTGGGGGAGCCCCAGTGCCCAGAGGGCCCCACCCAAAAAATACATAATAAGCTATTTATTTATTTATTTTATTTATTTGACCGAAAAAGGCGAGCTTCAACTGTAATGTTGATAGACAACCAGAGGGCCCCTGTTGTTCACAAAGCAAATAGACCACCCCTTGACCATCCTAGCCAATACCCCACATCATCCCGGAGCTGCCTACCCATCTATCAAGCTACTCTCGAAACACATCTAGTTTATCCCCAGTAGAACCTACTCCTTTGGGGCTGACCAATGGAAAAGGGTGAGTATCACATTCGAAACATAAAGCAGCAAAGGGTGTTACTTTCTTTCGCAGAAGAATGACGAGAAAATATCGGAGCAGTGCTCACAAAAAGAGAACACAAACAAAATGCAACGTTGAATAAAACAATGCTACTAGCCTATAATCACTCACTAAATGTGTGGTATAAATACGTGGAGACTGAATGCATGGCATTCCTCAAGTTAAAGTAAAAGTTAAAGACAAGTAAAAAGGCTCTCATTGGAACCCGTAAACGCACCGAAAAACGTCAGCTGAAAAAGCTAAAGCTAAAATACTAAAAATAAATTGTTATTATTATTTATTCCGACCACTAAGAGGCAGCAAAACTCTCACATCGACTGAGAAAACACAATCAGAGATAGCTGTACATTCTCAGCAGCAGGTGGTTCTCAGTGTCCTTGTTAATCTCTTTGCTTTAACCAAATTAAATTGAACACATTTTGAAATTTAGCACTAAGAAATGTAAGGTAACGCAGCCGCTTTGGCTACTAGTAGCAAGACGGGAGGACAGGGCTGCAGTAATCTCTCAAGTGGGAGTAAATTGATTTTATTTATATTTTCTTTTATTGTATTACTTTGCAGCCCATTTGTGTGTGCTAATAGCCAGACATAAACCAACTTTCTATTATAAAGAAATGAATTTATCCTATTTCCATAAATTTTTTCTGTCCTTGTATGTATGGTAGAGAAGAATTCAGTTAATTTATGAGTATTTATTGAATAACAAACCAAAGTACAAACTTTCTCCCCCAATTTCAACCTAAAATAAAACAAAAAGATGAGTTTTACTAAAAAACAATCTTAGACACAACTTTTCGCAAAATAGCCTCCTTCAACTTGAAATACAAAACAAATCTCTGAACACTTGCCAAAAAAGTTTTTACTTAATTTAATTTTTTTTGAAACCACAAGTAACCTAAATACCATTGACCTGTAGTTCAAGTAAAATAGGCACTAGAATTGTAGCAAGGTTATTCCTCGTGAGAAATTGCAAAGAAGCTTAAGATTTCCAGGTGAAGTGTTCAGCACACACTTGAAAGGGTCCAGCTGATGGGCAGTAATGTAAACAAGAAAGAAGAAGGATAACATCAAAGGCAGAAGACAAATATCTTGTGATGTCTAGCAAAAAAACTGTCGTAAAACTGCATCACAATTACGCGAAGAACTCAATACAACTAGAGAGAAACCAGTTTCCTTGACTACAGTGAAATTAATACTATGATCTGGTGTCCTAAAAGGATGTGTATCTGCCTTTTCCCTGTCTATCTTGGTATTTTTCTTTGTTGATGATGCTTGGCCCACTGGAGTCTTTTCTTCTTGATAACAGCACATGTAGCAATGTCATTTACACAGATACACATCCTTTTAGACCAGCAGATCCTAGTCACAGGTTTACTGTAGTCAGGGAAACTGGTTTATCTATAGTTGCATTGAGGTCTTCCTGTAGTTGTGGTGCAGGTTTTCAACAGATTATTTTGCTAGACAACACAAAATATTTGTCTTCTGTCTCTTGATCTTCCTAAAGATAAGAGGCTGCCTGTGGTTTTAAAAAAGTTATATAAAAATTAAATTTAATTAGCAGCAGAAGCATTTTAATTGCTCCAGGAGCAAAGAAGTTTTTTCAAACTCAAAACTGGAAAATCCATGACTGGCCAAAGATATCAAAGATATTACGACACTTATCTCTTCATGGGCAAATATATTAATTGTTGAGACTTTTTGAAATGAAAAACATTTGGTCACAAAAGAAGAGAAAATTTTTATTTTTTGTGCTAGAGTCACTCCCGTACAATGCAAACACTCCAATAAACCTCAGCATTCGAAGACTGGTGAGTATCTGTAAACTAATTCAGGCAAGCGAGTCATTCTTGCACAACACACATGCTCTATATAAGCCTCAGCACTTTGCAACTGGTGGGTTTTCATAAACTAATTCAGTCTGGTTAAAGTGCTCTTTCCCCCGGCTAGGCTGAGCTTGCCTCAGTTACAGCAGCTCTCTGGAAGAACGTCTGCTCTGGGACCTCCCTGGCGCTGAGATCACGCTCCACTGCAGCCAACAGAAGCACGCTGCGCCGTGCCGATCCTGCCGGACCCGGCCATCCCGTGAAACCCCTTTCCGTTCCCCGCACGTCTGCGAGGTTAACGAATCCCGTTGCCTGGGAACTTGCATTAGTCACTGGAGTCTGTCTGCAGCAGCGGTGATCAGACTAATCCATTCTGGCAGGAATTGCAAGTGTGCGCATGTGTGCGTGATTCTGCAGTGCTCCGTAGAGGGCACTAAGAGTAGAACTATTCTCTAAAATATATAAAACATTCAAATAATAAAGAAGGAATATATTATTGGGACAATTCATCATGTGAAATTGATGTAATGCTAGAATTAAGTGTACTGCAGATGACAATTTCAGCCAGATTCCTGAAGTTGTGAGGCAGACCAGATTCACACAGTGATGTAAAATAAGTCCACCCTACTTCTGGGGATGTGCTTTGCTGATAAACCAATGGACAGCGACTTCTCTTGGTAAATTGTGATCTCATATTGGGTGGGTTCATATTTGGTAGAATGAATGAGATTGCAAGAAAACTAATCTTGCACGTTTTAACCAACTTCCCTTTTGCAGAAGAGAGAAAGAGAGAGAGAGTGTTCACAGGGTCAATACGAATAGCATTTAAAAGAGCGATAGTGTTTCTATGATTGCCCCTCTGGTGACGAGTTTCCATATTACTCGTCATTTGGTGACAGCTTCTTTCCTGTGAGGAGGGATTTGAGAAATGGCGTCTACTCACACATTCAGGAAACCTCCGCAGTGCCGTTGGCGACTGCTGCTGAGGGACGCCATAATGTGCACGCCGGGATGCCTGCGGCGGAAGCTTCCGGAAGCTTCCTGTGTTTGTGCTGCCTAGCAGCCCACCAGGGAAGCTTCAAATGAGAGACGGTTGCAAATAACGACCGCTCTCTTCACAAGGGAGTGATCTCTGATTTTCCTTTGGGAAAACATGGAGGGGGCGGGGGGTGCAAGAAGGCGAATGGTCTCATCTGGAACCCCTAATAAAAACTCCTTGTATTTCTAAATAAATAAATAAATAGTCAGGATGCATTTTTTATGCCTTTTTAACACAATTGGTAATGCCTAATTTTATCCCCCCGTCACGCTCACAGCTGTCAGGTCGCACGGGGTTTGCACTGGCGCTATCAGTTTGGGGGAACGCAGACAAGCACACACTCTCTCATCCATAGCACATGAAGTCCAGGCCCTACTTCTTAGCTTTCTCCACATTTTTCCAGCTGGTCTCGTGCAGATGTGAGCTGGAGGAAGACCCCTCATGTCCAGCTTGAGAAAGAATGAGCAGTCTGGAGGGCTTCAAAAGCAACGGAAACCTTCCCAAAGCCCTCCCGCCCTCTCTGGGCACTGCTTCAGCCTACCAGGCAGCTGCCTGCAGTCGACACTGATGTGGTCCAGATTCAACACCACATCCTCTCAAATTCAAATACAAATGGCTACACTGGCATGAATGGAAATCAACCATTGTTTCCAACGCAATACAATGTACAATAAACAACAAATACTTGCAGAACATTTTTAAAGAGTAAATAAATCAATGACTTAATACATTTAAAAAATAATGCTAAATAAGAAAGAGTGAAAAAATAAATAAATACAATTATTTTTATGGAACTGATTAGATTAGGACTACATTGTTTATTTCTTTTTTTCTTATCTCATTGGAGCCAATTTTCAATGTATTTATTTTTGTTTTCATTATTTGGTTGCTCTCTTTCTCTCTCTCTCACACACACACACACACACACAAACACACACAGACACGTGTACACACAGGCACACACATGTATAAAAAGGACATGCAGGTGTTTTGCATGACACAGACAGCTCGCTTCCTGTTTCTGGTCACCTGCACACGTGCTATGTTCATGCGTGTTGTATCTTCAGCCAAAGTAACGTATGGACAATGCCTCATTTATCATTCCTCGCCGCTCCGTGACACAGGAAACCATTTTACCACTTCTGTTTCCATGGCAAATATCCGATGAGACAAGGTGCTAAATGACTGAACTCATGTCATTCATCTTGTTTTGTTTTGTAAAATAACATGTATAGTGTATGAAAATGTGCACTTTAAGCATTGCAATGTGTCAACTGACCTGATATACTGACAAATGGTTTGAAAGCAGTTACTGAAATGTTCTTCTTCTACAGTCTGACCAAAAGATTGTACGATTACACACACACTGTTGGCACTGTGTGTATGATCCACTATGTATGAATACATAGTTTTAATCACATAATGAGTTTTAATGGTCATTTTATTAGCTTTGTTTTTTCTTTTACACAATAGTCTATCGAATTTAAAGTTCACACATAAGCTGATTACTTTCATGTGAGACTTTTTTATGTGCCATTAAAACCTTTTACAAGAGCTACCCAGCCGAGATGTTATAAACCTGTGCCTGTGCAATGGAACTAATGTTGCTGTAGCTTGGGGTTTCCCAGTTTTCGACCGGAATGTCTAGTTATTAAAGTATTTGTACAGGTTTGATTTGTAGTCCTAACAATGTAATTATTCCATTAATTCATCAATATAAATGTCCGGTCTGAATAATTGATTGTCTTTAGTTTGTAATGAATTTCTTCTATCTGCATGTTGTCCGGACTGGACCCCCCGACCCCCTTATAACCTGAGGAACCAGGCAATCCACCCCACCCTGGGCAGAACTCATACAGCAAGGTTCAGGGGTATAGCCCAAATTTTGGGCCATGCACAAATGTAGTCTCTGTGGGCCCCCTTCCCCTTTTTAGTCCAGACATTTTGATGGCCCCGCCCTCCTTGCCTGGGTTCCACTATTCCCCCCACTGTGACACCTCTGGCTGGGTCCCACCACTGCTGATTTCCAGTCACAGGGTGCCCGGACTTGAACCTGAAGTCACCATAGATGATCCTGCCTTAACAGCTTCTGCTATGTGGGAGCTGTGAGATATCTGCCCCATGGTCAGTGCAATAGTCCATCGAAGGGAAATAGTACATCAAAGAAACTCCAGCATTAAAACCCCAGTCAGCCTGAAAGTATATATTTAAGTCTCATGCCTTTTTCGCTTCACTGTCCATATGATATCAGAAAATTTGCACTTCTTTGGATATGAACCGTATGATAACATCTTTACGCACACACAACTAGTTGTAGGTATTGGCAAGAATGGCATTTGCCAAAGGCGCCATCCGTGTAGGGGATCTGTCTGGGGGGTGCCAAACGAAGGGGTAGAAAAAATAAAAATCCACATATTGCATCCATGGTAGTCGGCACCCCCACATTCCCAACACACACACCCACACACACACACACAAACACAAACACAAGCACTCACACAAACACAAACACTGAGTTATTTTAAACATCAGTGATATGAGCTTATAGGCAGTGCTAACAAATTTCACAAAGGGTTTTGAGTTGCCCGAGATCTCTTGACCACAGTCATGTACCAGCACATGATATATTTTCACTTCAAAAGCGCACATGAGGCGAAGCGGCATGGAAACGCAGCGAGGAGCCCGGGAAGCCATGCTTCATGTGGATAACATAAAGGCAGCTCCAGCACGGACGCTCGGAGCGTATCGCCAAGTCCAGCGTCCCGCCGCGCTTCGCTGTGACAGAGCACAGAAGCCCACTGTCACCGGGAACGTGAGCCCGGAGCCCAAAGCCATGGATCATTAACCTTTCAGTGGCTTTACACTGTAATACATGGCTCAGGAGGGAGACATTTCGAAGTCACATGCGCTGTCGGCGCAAACAATGACGCCGCGGTGCGTGTCCGCATTTCATGTTTTTAAAATGCATGTTTACTTTTTTATTTTTTATTTGAAATTTTTTTCTGGTCCAATATTTTCCAGCAGTGCTCCCGGAGTCGCGATGGTGCAGTGATTTTACTGCCTCGCTCCACAAAGAAGCAACCACCCGCGCAACCGCCCGGCCTCCAAAGCGTTTACCCGGCTACGCCAAAAAAACCGAGTCTGGGCCAGCTGCATCAGTCATTACGCTGCTGCAGGATGTTCAAAGCAACGCGAACAAAGCTGTGCTTTTTGGGGGGAAATTACTCTTGGGTTTTGTAAAGTTGTGAGAACGTTGTATTCCCGTTATTATCACAAACACATAATTAAAACCTTTTCCTGTCTGGGAAACAAAATAAGGGATAGTTTACATGAGTATGCTTACTTGTATATATTTTCTTATTTCATTCATGTGAGATGGGCCGATTTTCAACGTGCTTAGGTATTGTTATTATTCAGGCTGATCAAATAACGAACTTTACAAATCCTTACAACTGCTGCACAGACAAGAGTTTTAATGATTCTTGCTGGGATCATGGATTGAAAGGTCACATGCCCCTCTAAGAACTTTCCTCCAGCTACCTACAGCATATGGTCTAGCATATGATCAGTTACCATTTGAGTCCACACAAAGTCTTTTCTAACAAAGCAATTCAGCTTACTCCATTCTAAAGGTCACACTGGGGCAATAGTCTAGCATAACAGTTCGGGGAATGCTCCTGTAACTCAAGAGGTTGCAGGTTCAGATCCCACGAGGGGCCCCGCTATTGTACCCTTGAGCGAGGAACTCAACCTGAATTGCGTCAGTAAAAAATATCCAGCTGTATAAATGGATAGCATGTAAAACCGTAAGCTGTTGTAAATCGCTGTGGATGGGGATATCTGCTAAGAAAATGAACATTGTGAATAATGTGACCTCCAAAGGTCTCTGGGTTGTTTGGGCGACGGGGCTCGAACAGGCTGTAATTCAGTCCCTCCAAGCCACCTGTTGAGCACATGGCCCATCGCGTCCAATCACACGATCCAGAGAGGGAAGGGAACGGAGCCTGTGCGGAGGAACCCTGCTACCCGTGCTAACCCAGCTATGACAATTCATCAAGTGAATGAGGAGGAAGTACTTGTGCTACTGGGAGGGGGATGGGGAGGGTTGAGTGGGGATTCTTTCAAAAAAAAAAAAAGTCTTGAAAGGACATTTCTAATCGTGTGTTCGGGTTGTGCTGTGGCCCTGGAGGCGGTGAGATAGAGAGGCATGTTAACCTGCTCCTGGATGCACACATCTGGGCTCCCAGGCCAGTAGGATTCCAGCCTCTTCTTCCTCCTCCTCCTCATTCAGAGAAAAAAAGAGAAAAGTTAAATGCTTGGCTCCAGTGAGTAATGCAGGAGGTGGAGAATCTCAGCCAGTTACTTGGATGGAATAAATGACAGAGATATTCTGGCCCGTCTGGTTAATGCCCACTCTCACCATTGTGCCTAGGACAGGGCTCATCTGCTGGCCCATGCTGGCCTCATGCCCCGTCACTCCCCCCCCCCCCATGACACCTGCCCACCAGGAGAGTCATCACGGGTGATAATCCTGCATGAGCACTTTAAAGGTATGGAGGTCGTATGCTTGTTTTTCTGTACAGTATTTGAAAGGTATGTGTGAATATGAGCATGTATGTGCATGTATGTGTGTGTGTGTGCATGTGTGTGTGATAACCTTTAAAAAATGACCTATATCTATTATATCTATCTACTGTGAGAATGTACAAGCATTCCCGTGTCATTCCTACTATTTTCAACCTTTGTAATAATGATACTGGTATATTCTACAAAGTGTCAGCTAATACTCCAGATATTGTTGTTGTTGATGAGGAAAGCAGAGTGGTGTCTGTTTTAGAGGTAGGCTGTAAGTTTAACTCCAGTCTGAAAGAGGCCTTCCCCACTAAGGTACTGAGGTACCAGCCTCTGGTGTCAGCCCTTGAACACCTTGGCTACAGATGTAGATTTTTAGTATTTATATTTGGTAGCCTAGGCAATGTTCATAGATTAGTGGTGAGGGTGAGCAATTGGCAGGAATGTCAAAATTGCAGGCAAAGCAGCTGGTAAGATAATGTTCCATGTCAGCAATAATAGGTAGCCGCCATATTCGTAGGTGGCATTGCTACCTATACCCTTAATGAACCTGCAAGTTTCCATGTCATCATTATTTACAGTGTGTCTCCTGTTTATGTCCTTCACTACTTTGGCATGTTGACATGAATAAAAGTATTAAAATGTGTGTGTGTGTGTGTGTGCATGTGTGCGTGTATGTGCATGTGTGTATGTCTGTGCGTGTGTTTGCGTGTATGTATGCCTGTGTGTTTATTAGTACAATTTCTCCTCCATGAAAAATAACCCCCTCCCCCCTGACAGCCATTCAGGTTCCACACACGGCCCATTGTTTCTCGCGGGGGCCGTCCGCCGGGAGGCTGATCTCCCGCGGCTCCAGGAAATCCACGGCGATATACGCGACGCCATATTCCTCCCGGCCAAAGACCACCCGTTTGTTTTCAGAGGAAGGCGCGCTCACGCAGAAGGACTGTCTGTTTGCGGAACGCCATCGTGCGTGTGCGTTCTTTTGGAGCCGATAATAGGCCGATGTTGACTCGATTTAAAAGGGGCGCGACGGCCTGGCCGCAGGTATGTTTGGTTTTCCTCAATTTAAGCGAAGGCCCACAGGAGTAGCCCATATAAATCCCTTCGGGACCCAGCGCTGAGCCTGTTCACTGCACCCTCTGAGGGGGGGGCAGGCAGGGGCGGGACTAAAAGTAGAAACGACAATAAAACGTGAGACTTTTGCTACCGTTTGAGCTTTGCGAGGCATTAATTCTCAAACCAGGCTTTGTGCTGCAGTTACAGAATGAAGCGGTATGCCATCGAGGCAAACTTCCCCAGCTAGCATGCAAATGGCGGCCCACTAGCGGCTCATCATTAGCACAGCTGTCCACCCGCCACTGTTCTGCAAATTGGCGCTGCTGGAGCCAGGATCATTCATTAGCTCACTGATTGACATTTGACCGCTAGCTTGTAATGAATTTCGCCCATCTTTACTCCCTCCACGATCAGTTCTAGCAGTGGATGGTGTTCAAGTTTTGAAAGCTCTAAATCTGGCAACCCTAGTTTCTCTTTTGGACTACTGTCTTTCTGTAGAAAGAACAGACTCAGAGAGCCCTGGACCAAGAGGAGTGACTGAAGTGTGGTCAACGATGAGGGAACTGGACTTGTTTCTGCTGTTCTACCCTTGTGCTAAAGGTCATAACCTGAATTGCTTCAGTGCGTATCAGGCTGTGGCATATCCAGCTGTGCCGGACTGTATTTTTTTAAACAAAGATGTGATGTCTGTTAGTTGCTCTTCATAAAGGCATCTGTTTCAGGAGGGTTAAGTGTTAATAAACAAAGTGTAAACAAGGGGGGGGGGGGAAATGGTTGTTTTAGATACAAACGTTTTGCTATTCTTTGTGGGGTGCGTTTTGGGGGTCATTTAAAAAAAAACAAAAAAAAAAAACTTTGGTTTGTGGCAGATGCAACAGCTGCAAATTAAAAAAAAAAAAACACTTGTGCACAGTGCTATGGCACATAGTTTTGTTTTGGTTGGCTGAATGGAGCAGCTTGACCAGATCGCTGTTTAAAAAAAAAAAACAAGAGGAAGAGAAAAAGCTGTTGCATCCCAAGAGCGGAGAAAGAGCAGAGCGGAAGTGTTTAGTATTCCAGACTGCTGTTCGGCCGGGGAAATGTGAACTCCCAGACTCACTGCTGTGTCCTGAGCAGATCCCGCATGCATATGTTTCCATCCTTCATTTTTTTTTTTTTTTTTTTTTAGTAAATCACAACTAAATGATTTTAAATGGCCAGGCTATGAGGACAATATGATGAAGAAGAAAGAGGGAAAAACAATTATATCAGAGTGTGAGAAAGCGTGAGAGACTGGAACCCATCCAAGCTGTTCCATTATCACCATTGCCTTTTAAGAAAGGAGGAGAAAAGCTGGCACTATATTGCATCACTGTATTCATGACTTATGTGTTAACATCGCACTCTTTTATTTGAACAAGCACAGAACACTTGACTCTCCTCACCCATAATGCATTGTATATTGTGTTTACTCTTTACAGTGGGAAGTAAAAAACAAAATAACAGAGGAGTGTGCAAATGCACAAATTGTGTTTTTTGGCCAATAAAAAAAAAGATTGTTTTTCCTGAACTAGCCCAACCATGGAAGGAATAGGATATCGTTCTCCTAGAAACAGTTCAACCATGGGAGAAATAAGATATCATTTTACTCAACCAGCTCAGCCACCGAAGATTGTCCCCCCCCCCCCCCCCAAAAAAAAAGAGTCAAATATCAGTTCAAAATGCATGTGTTTTCAATTCATTATCCTATTTCAGTCTCTCTCTCTCTATATATATATATATATATGTGTGTGTGTGTGTGTGTGTGTGTGTGTATGTGTATCCCTCTCTCTCTATCACTCTCTGTCTTCGTTCCTTCTGGAAAATGTCTTATTCTAGATTTCCATGAATCTGAAATGAGAGTTTTGCAGGTTACTGCGCACGTCCGTTGTCAGGTCGAGCGAGCTGACAGAGAGCGGAGTGGACAGTTTGTATAATATAGCCAAATTGCTGCCGTCTCAAGTATCCTGCCTCATGCCAGGATACAATTATGTAAAAAACTGTAAACACATCCCGTGCAATGTTGGTGATGGAGAAAAGGGCAGGGAAGCACGCTGGCTCTTTAAAATCATCGTCTTTCCCCGAGCTTTTCAGCCTTGTTTGCGGGTTGCAGATTTCAGAAAATTAGGGGTGCCACATTCTGGAATGTAAGATGTGGCTTTGGTCCCCCGCTCCCAAGGATTCCTCCCTTCCAACCATTTGCAATGTAAAGGAAGTTCCTGTTATGTCATATTTTGCATTATAATAGGCTGTGGGCATGCTGCTTTCCAAGTTCATTTCTCATAAACACACGCGACACATCTACATTTCTGGTGTTCCTCGCCATATTGACCTTTTTCTTTCTTTTTTTCTTAGTGGGAAACATTACTGGTAGTTGATTACATGCTGTCCGTTTTAAGTGCAGTTTTCAAGAAAATACATAAAAACACACATGCACACACACGCACAGACAAGCACACATGCATATACACACGTACACATGTGCATACACGCGCACACACACACACACACACACACACACACAATCACACACTCCCCTCCCAGAACCGAACTGGAGTTTTTCCATTCATACAATGGGAACTGTTTGGTGGAGGCTCATTTGGGGGTGTGGGGAGGGGGAGCGGGAGGATGGGGATTTTGGGGTAGGGGGTGGGGGTGGCTGGCATTGTGCATTTTGAATAGCCAATAAAAGCAAAGTAGTGTTTCAATTTATAAAGCTGATAGAATGGGTCCAGACAGGTTCCGGAGCTGCATTTCCTATTATAACTTTCTTGATTTAATGCATAGAACAGCGGGAGCCAGGGGACTGGCCAGAGCGTGTTTGCAGTACATGGTGTGTTAGACTAATCAGTGGATTGATGTAGGATGTGTAACAGCCATCAACCGAGTTAGATTCAAAGCCCAGGGAGATCGTTTCCGTGAATGGGACGGATTCTTCTGGAGGGAAAGGATTAGGAACCACTTTTTCTTTTCTTTTTCTTTTTTTTAAAAAAGGATAATTAAAAAAAATGTGTGTGTTGAACATCAGATTTTCCGCTGGATGGAAGCGGTTGTTTAAATGCATAACTATTGCTGATGTCAATACTTAGTGGTCGTTGCTCGTCTACATATTCCTCTAGTTTAACTATAGTATTTCACTCATGCAGCCTGGATCTGGTTTCCAGTATGGTGTGTTTAAAATGAAATAAATTCACTTTTTCCCCTGCGTAATCAATTGCTAGTTATAATCAGGCATGTGTAAGTAAATAATTAAACCATTTAGTAAATATGGCTTTAAATATAATTTAAATGCCTTTCTGAGGAACGCCTGCCTGCCCATTCCTTATAAAAATGGCTGCTTTGCAGTCTGGGGCCCATTTCATGAAAGTTGTGATGTGCAAGCTGAGATCTGTGAGATGCAAGTAGATTTATCCCAGCCCTGTTTCACATATGTGCCTAACTCAGTTAACCTGGGTAGTTTGTTTTATGAAGCCAGCTCAGAATTTAGCCGATGAGCCAGACTGGTTACCAGGGCATCAGAATCTTAAGCTCAAACCTGCGAAAATGGAAATCGTTCAAAAATCTCATTATCTCCATAGTCGCCATCATCTAAAGGGTGGGCGAGATCACGGAAAATTCTTTCTGGAGCCTGGCCTTCATGAGAGGTCTGTGGTCAATACAGTTTTTTTTTTGCGATTTGCATGCAATGCATTTTTGTGAACCGTGTTTTGCCAAAATATTATGATCTGCGAGGAAATCCTCGCAAATTGCTTTGCTTAAATGAGCCCCTGGTTCTTGAGCCCAAATGTAGTACTTATAAGCAACAGGTTTCATCTAACAAGAACATGACAGCCATTTTACTGTTTGTGTTAGCATACATGAGCAATGTACTGTAAGTGATTCAAAATAGCATGAGTGTATTTAATAAATGTGAAAATTAGAAAAAATGCTCACTGCTAGCATCCACATTACACTGGGATAGACTAATATTGCAGTTGCTGCTTCACTTTCATTGATTCCAGTGTGTGTGTGTAAATGCACACACACACACACACATATGCACACACACAAATTTAAAAGACATTGCTAAAATGGATCCATACAATGAAACAAAATGATCACAAATCAACATTACATTGGAAGAGCCAACTACAATATTGCGGGGCATTGAACTCCATGAATGGACCTCAAGAAACAATGTAAAGATCATTCATTGAAGAGACAGAATTTCACTGGATTTCTGTGTGTTCTGTAGATTCACTTTTCTAACCTTGGCCTTTTCTAAAATTCGCTGTTTCCTGTTCTCCAGTTTCTTTCAATAACGAAAATTTTCAAAGGAAACATTTTTTATCTTACGTTTTTTTGTCATTGCTTAGACAATTACCACCCACTGGACCTTCTACCAAAAAAAATGGAAAAAAAGGATTATAAAAGCACAATTACACTGTCAAAAGCAGTAGCCCGGATTGATGCATTGTCTTCATTATCTTCTTGGCATCACACTTGATGCTGCTTCTCCGAAGGTTTTTTCTCTGACTAAATTATAACCATCAGGGGATGTGATGAGTATGTAACATGCCAGGAACTTTTTTTTCTGTTACTTTGAAAGAACTTGTTTGAAGTGATAAATACATCCTAAGATCGATTGGAAGAATGTTCCCAGAGAGACAATAACTGGAACTGTGTTCTCCAAAGTTCTTGAAGTGCTTTGTGTTTGCATCTCATTTTAACCTTGCATTCCAGGATCCAAGGTCTCTATCTGCCTGGTGAAATCAGTACCGTTCAGAGATATAAACCCCCCCACTCTCTGGGATTTTTTAGCTTACATGATGCTATATTCGTTTACCTGATGCTCTTCACCTAAGCAACTTGCAGTGTCAGAGAAACATAAGTGCTTTCACCTTATAAATAAGAGCATGAGTGCCAGATCTGGCTAACAGCATTCCCAGATCAGAGGGGGAATGTGCAGTATCACTTAAGCGCTAATGCAAAATAGCAGTGCTACCCAGTGTAATCCCAATGTAGCCCTGTGATGTAAACAATAGCTTCTAACCACCTCAGTGAAGGCAGGTCCATGGTAATGCACACGAAACCTATGAGTCACAGGGAAGAGATTGACTTGGAGGAGCGTTTGAGTGTGTGTTACACTTCAGCAAACCGCACCCCAAGAATGTGAACAGCGTTTAAGCTGCCACAGCCTTGATTACCGCTATAATATGTGCTTTTCACAGACTGCAAGGTGAGAGCGTCTTGAGATCTCTCGAGATCTGACCCATCTGGGTTCTGTCTCCGATCACCGTAATTAACGGCTCGGAGGTCTGGTGGCTCAACAGGGACCACCATTTTGTGTGTGTGTTTCCTCCCAGGAATGTAACCCAGAATGTTCTTCCAATGTTCACAAACCTCTTTTTTTATTTTTAATCAGCTGGGTCCGCTGCCCAGGATACGGTGGTTACTCGCCTGTTACTCGCTGCTTGCTCGTGATTTACACAGGGTCCCGGGGGAGAGAGCAGCGAGTTCAGCCAAGTGCGCCGCCCCTGCCCTTGGCCTTGGGCCTGTGGAGAGAGGGACGATGTGCTAGACAGCGGGCTCGCGCCACCCAGAACAGACGTCTCCCCGCAGAGCTCCATCGCGAGTGGGAGGACCCGCCGCAGTCCCCTCAGCTTTCGGGGATC
Organism: Anguilla rostrata; assembly: GCF_018555375.3. NCBI lineage: Eukaryota > Metazoa > Chordata > Actinopteri > Anguilliformes > Anguillidae > Anguilla > Anguilla rostrata. The sequence continues at coordinate 27,165,267 of NC_057939.1, read as the reverse complement.
GAGTTTCACCCTCCGAATGCCCCCGCCCACAAACCTCTGCTTCAGAATCAGTTGGTTGCACCAATCTGCGAATGCTGCATCCAAGCAAATATTAGAAACACATTGAACTTAATATAAGGGGAGATCAGGTCTTTCATCCTCAGATTTCTTTGGAGGAAAGTATGACAAACATACACAGATGCATGCTCCTCGAGCAATCTTTATTTTTCCAATGGCTCTAAACCTTCCCTCTCCAGCATACATTACCAGTATAAGCGAAACAAACAAAGTTATGTTGGATTCAAACAAATTACTATTATTATTATTGGATGTGAAATTTCATGTCTCTCTTCTTTTAGCCCAATGAGATTTGTGACAAAAACATTTTTAAATTTACGTCACCTTTTCACATCTGATGATGGCAAAAACTGACCCCTGACAATGGTTTCTGTGCATTGTGTTTCTGTGTTTTTACTGGCTGCAGCTAGGTAAATCTAGTTGAAAACACTTCAGATTCAGAAAGTCACAGACTATAGAATTACAGAATACATCTTAAATAAAAACATAAATCAGCTTTTATGGAACAAAATAGCAATATATAAAAACCCAATACATAGTGCATTCACAGAGCTTAAGCTCAGAGTAATCTCTGTGATTTATACTCAGGCCTTTCAGCAATATTGGTGAAATATCCCTCGTTTAATTTTCACGCTGTGAGATGAGATGTTTCATAAAAAAAAAGAAAGAATGTCAAATCTTGGATGCCAAGTCATGCGAGCCTGGAAACGTCCTGTCAGATTGCATCACAGAGAATACAGAGAGCATCAGACCTCTCTCTGAACTGTTTTTGAGACTGGATCTGCACTTGCTAGAGATTACCCTGCAATGTGATGCCTCTCCAACACCCCCCCCCCCCCCACCTCCAAAGCCTGTGCGTGTGTAGCAGATGGGGGTGCTTGTCTTGCGGATGAAAGAGGCACTAATCTCACCCCTGTGAGGTCAGCGGAGGCAGACGGAATAAAAAAAAGTCAGCGTGCGTCTCAAACTTCACAACTGCCGCAAACGGTTCTGGCTGCAAGCAGTCCCCGGCCCTTCCTCGGCTGGCTGAACTCTTCCTCGCCAATGAAACCCTCCTCCCCGGCTGCGAAACCTCACCGCGAACGCCCTCCCTCGGTGGGTTTCTGGAGCGGGGGATAACGTTTCGGGTTCTTCCGTCCCTTCTGGAAAAGCAGAGGGAAGCTTGGAGCTACCAGAACACCTGTTCCACTGCAAAAGGGGATTGACATATGCATCCATTTCATCCAAAACGTTTCATTTTTCACATAATGCGGCGGGTAGGGGGGGTGGCATGGCATCTGTTTAAGTGAGGATAAAGTGGGATCCAGGCAGATGGGAACCAGAGTGGATTTTGACAGCTGGGAAAATCACGTCTTGGAAATCAACATCCCAGCTCCAAGGAAAACATCTCAGGCTGATTTTTTAAAAAGCGACACACCACGTCTCTGCTCAGGAGGCCTCAGCGAGATCATTGTGTGGACCAGGCTCAGAACTGGGGGTGATCTGCTTCCCCTCACGCCTCAATTGGACTTGACAGCTTTTGTGAAAAAATATTCAGATCACTGAACCCACAGATATTCAGCAAAAAAAAAAGACACTTAAAAACAGTAGGTGAACAAAACCCCTGTGTGAGTTATAGTATGACTTGTTAACATCTTGATGTGGGACTAGGGCGTCTACAAGTTATTACTTGTGTTAAAAATATCAAATATACTTACTTTTATTGGATGCCTTTGGATTTTTTTTCATGCAAGTTTAAATGCATTTGCATGTTTGCTAATCACAATCATGGGCCATTCCACCCAATTTGGCTTAATAAAGGTACATTTAAGAGGGACATCACCCATTACAGTCGGTGGTTGATGATGTCCTTGCCTTTTTGAAACAGGAGCTAAACTAACGATACCTGTCAATTATGTTTTTTCCAAATTCCATCTGTAACATGAAAGATAGCAAAAGACATTTTTTTAAATGCGCACATGTGGTAATACTGCATTGCTCAGCAGAAGTGACAGTAGTGTAGACATGAACCCTCCAGCCTCTTCCTGACTAGAGTCCCTAGAGTCCTGGAACCCGTACCTGTCTTTAACAATATCTGTGACTGCTGCTCCTGGAACTCCTCCAAGCAGATATGCTAACTTACACTTAACCCCTGTCAAACCAGGCTTTTCCTCTCTGTAAATCAACCCGCTGAGGGTGGCCAGGTGAAACCCTCCCTTGTCCACTTGAAAAAATCAGTTAGATCCAGGCCGCTGGATGACGCATCATGTTAAAGTACTGCTCCAGTGCATGGATAGGGCCCATGGTCCAGCATGGAAACCAGATCATGCTAGCGTTAGGAATTCAGCCAGGATGATGGAACCTCTTCACTCACCATTGACCCCTGCTGGTTGATGGGGCTCTTACAAGTCCACCGGTTGAGCTGCACATTAAATGTCTATTTCTGACTAATACCTGTGCAAACCTGAATTTCAAATCGTAGTGCGATGCAGAAGAGCCTGCTTCAGAGAGGACCAGGTGCTCTTCTGTGCTCTCCTGAAGCCACTGTGGCTGCAGCAATCAATTCTGACCAATAAAATCTGGTAGATCTGAATTGGATAACGGTACTCTCATTGATTGTGCCTGACGTAGGGCTAGAAAACCCCACCGTTGCACAGGCATACCCCTCAGAATAGCCAGTATTCCACCACTGAAATGAGGAGTTTCTCCAATAAAGCCTCAATTGTCAGGCTCATCATCTTACTTGCAGTTTATTCTTCTAATCTTCTGTATTCTGTGAGAAGTGTATCTGCTAATGGACCATGGCTTCTTGTGGCTCGTGTTTTTGGGTGGAGAAACCCTTGGTGTCTCTAAGGTAACCCTCATCCAAATTTGCGCAGATGGGGCCCTGAGCAGGTCCAGGTGCTTCGGTTCCACCCTTCCTCAGTGTGTCCCACATCCTTCCTCCTCAGTAATTACTCTTCTGGAGCCAGTCAAGTGTTTTTATGGAGTAGCCTACTAGACTGGACATTTTCAAGCACACAAATCTGGGTCTCGACAGGGAGCCTTACTTGGGAACGGGGAGGGGAGGTGACCTTTCTCAAGAAATGTTGTCCAAGTTCGTCCCACAGACAGGCAATTTTTTTAATTAATGTACATCCGATGTATGGATATGCATTTAATGTGAACCCCAGAAAAGTGTGATTTAGTGAAAAAAAACGAACGAAAAAAAGTCTTTAGAGCTACCACATGCAGTGGAAAAAATCCAAGCTAAACAACTCCCACCCGAAGTGCGCAAAGACGGATGACTGCAGGCCAGAGACGCGGCCCAACACAATGTAGTCCCATTCACTATTTATTTTAACAGTTCAAAGCCCTGGCCCTGACCCATCTGATGTCTGCAGCTCGGACCCCGTGCGCTTCAGATTGCCACGGCGAGACTTTATAACCCGCGGAGGCGTACTCCGCGGCCAGCGCCAGACTCCAGCAGGACGCACGGAGCGCGGCCAGGGGTCGTCTAACAGTGGCGCGGTGCCTCCCTGGCGTACCCTGGTACAATCTCACAAACCACATCAAGAGGAGAAGGGGTCTGCAGTCCGTCACCGTGCCAAGGCAGCGATAAGGAAAGGATCATGGTCCTCTCTGTCTGCGGCCGCCTCTCTGTGCAGGGGCTTTAGATTTATCTCCACACCGTGGGTCGAGCTGATTGCACAATGTAACGGCCTGTAAAATACACGTGATAAATGGGCTACTGTGCGGAACTAAAGGAAAAAAGAACAGATTTTCTTAAATTACACTCATAAAAAAAATTAAGCGAGAAAGGAACACACAACCAGGCAGAAAATTCCGCAGTAAATATAATAACGGAATTGATTGTTTGCTTTGATCCACGCTCCGATTTCAGTATTGGTTCATACCAGCGGATGAGTTATTTGCTTATTTGGTTGAGTTATTAAGCTGAATGTTGTACAGGGGAAGAGAGGGTGAGGGAGACATTAACTTGCATCACAAGTGACCGAATGGGAAAGAGTGCTGCATTTAATGTGTCAACATGGCCGCCTCGCGGTGCCATCTCGTAAACCCTGGATTGTTGGACGTAGCCGTTTTCTTTGTTGAGGAGCAAGAAAAGCATTGGGAATTAATGACTTTGGGAATCCAATGCTGGCCCAGGCAAAGTTTACTGCTAAACTCTTTAATTTGATATTGTCTTTGGAACAATTCTTTCTTTATTTAATGCCTTGAGAGCTGTGGATGTTGGGTAAAAATGGAGCCAGGCCCTGTGTTTCATGTGAGCGTCGGCACAAATGTTATGTCTCTTTTAATGTGCGGCCATTCTCTGTCCACATTCCCTTTTGTGTCCAAAAGTGAAAATGAAATGGACCTACTGAACAGAATTAACCACACCGTTTCAGAAGTCAAACTGTTTTAATGTGTTTTTGTTTTCTGATCAAACACTGCAGTGCTTTGCCCCATTTTTGCTGACTTTGACACATTTTGAAACGCAGCCTGTTTGGACAGCACCAAAGCTGAATAAAGATGGCGGCTATCCAGAAAACACTGCCGATATTTTAGGTGTAAGTCACCCCAAGGTACGATTACAGTCTAATAGTTCTTACACAGTCTGGTTTATGGTTCCACCCCATTTTAAGTTTTTGCTCTCCACCCATAAAATTACCCTCTAGTGCCATTTACTGTCAGGACTTTTCCATCAGCTCCCAATTGCCGGTTTGAACTTTAGAACCTCTGATGCCTTGATTAGAAAGACAGTTACCAAAGAAAGAGCTGTAAGAATGATTTTTGCATGAACTAGGCTGATAATGTGAACACAATCAGTGTACAAGTACATTAGCAGAACACATCAATTATGAAGCACAAGGTTTTAAATAAAAAGCCTTTAGAAGACAAGTCTAATTCACAGTTCTGTGGGGAAGGGAGTGGGGGCAGCTTTCCTCACTAAGATTTAATGACATGACCTCTAAATGATTCTCCTTACTGAGTATATTTCTTCTGCATATCATTTAAGGTTATAAGGACATGAATATTTGTATAATGCCTTGAGTTCTCTGAATCATTCCTCCCCATTGTAATCATAATTTTAGAAAAAGAATGTGCTAACAGTTAAGCATGGACTTGCGTGTATACATGAGTATATGTAGTGCCTTCTGCAGCCGCTTTCAGTTGATCTTTGTTTCTGGGGGTTTCTGCCTTCAGTCTCCTCCTCAGCAAGTGAAGTCCAAAGCTTTCTATGTTTTCCATTGATGAATGCTTTGGTTGTGTAGGCAAGACAGTGTGTTGGGGGTCATTGTCTTGCTGCAGGATGAAGTGCCGGCTGATGAGGTTGGGGGAATTTCTTTGTAGAAAAGCAGACAAAATCTGTGTGTACCCTTCCAAATTCATCCTACTGCTGCCATCTTCCATTACATCATCAAAAAAGAGTCTGTTCCAGAAGCATCCATACATGCCCAAGCCATGACACTACCTCCTCCATACTTCACAGATGAGGTGGTATGCTTTGGATCATGGGTTATTTCTTCCTTTCTCTACACTGTCAGCTCTCCATTTCTTTTGTAAAGGTTTATTTTGGTCTCATCTCCCCATAAAACTTTGTTCCAGAACTCTTCTGGCCCGTCGCTGTATTTTTTGGCGTATTGTAATATGGTCTCTTGAATCTTGATGCTGATGAGAGGTTTGCATCTTGCAGTGTAGCCTCTATAATTCTGCTCTCAAAATCTTTGGTGTATGGTGGCTTGTGATATTTTCACTCCTGTCCTCTGGAGACTGCTGGACATGTCACTGACCATTGTTTTATGGTTTTTGCTCACAGCTCTTAGGATTTGTGCATTGTCAATTGCAATTGGGTAACCTGTATGATGTTTACTTCCACCAGTATTGTTTTTCTTTTTCAAGACTTTTCAAACTGTTTTACCTGATATACCCAGTTTCTGTGCTATTGTTCTTAATGAATTCTTCAGCCCTCTCAGCTAACAGATTAGTTTTTTTTCAGCCATATTTAATCCTCTGATCTTCATGATGGTGTATACCTTCTGATTCCAAATGCGATCTCCACAGATTAAAATTGCTGCATCAATTAGTCATTAAATGTGGTCTGATATTAATTTAAGTCACAATAATAGATAAACACATAAACAACTACTAACACACAATCAATTGCACTTTTCGTGTCTTTATTGAACACATTGTCTAAACATTCACATATCTAGTAACTAGTAGGACCACTATAGCAGCAATAGCCTCCACCAAATATTTCTTATAGCTGCCAAACAGACTTTCACAATGACAAGGAGGAATTTTAGACCATTCCTTCTTACAAAACTGCTTCAGTTCATTATATATTACTCAGAATGTTTCACATGAACAGCTCTCTTCAGGTCATGCCACAACATCGTATTTGGGTTAAGTTCTGTCAATTTACTCATGTGTTTTGGGTCCTCGTCTAGTGGCATCACCCAACTTCTGTTAAACTTCAGGGTGGACCGCAACCCACACTCTCCTGTAAAATTTCTTGGTACAATTTTGAATTATTTGTTTCCTCAATGATTGCAAGCTGTTCAGGCCCAGGGGCAGCAAAGCAGCCCCAAACCATGATGCTCCCTCCACCATGCTTCACAGTTGGGATGAGGTTTTGGTGTTGGTGAGCAGTGTTTTTCTCTCCAAACATAGCATTTCTGTAAAAAAAAAGTTCAACTTATCCATCCATAGAACATTGTCCCAGAACATCCAGGTGGTCTTTTGCAAACTTGAGATGTGCAGTTATTTTATTTTATTTTTTATTTTTTTGCGGAGAGCAGTAGTTTACTCCATGGCATCCTCTCATGAATAACATTCTTATTTAGTGTTTTTCTTATAGTGGACACAAGAACAGAGAACAGAGGTTATTTCTGCAGGTACTTTGCTGCTACCCTAGGGTTCTTTTTGACCTCCTTCAGCATTGCATGCTGCGTTCTTGCCATGATCTTCGAGGATGCACACTTCTAGGGAGTGTAGCGACAGTACAGTATTTATTCCATTCGTAGACAACTTGTCTTATTGTAGATTGATGGACACCCAGGCCTTTAGAAATGCTTTTTCCAGCTTTATGTGTCTCTACAGTTCTTCTTCTAATGTCATATTCTTGAGAAGAACTGACTGTCAGTAATCAAACTTTCTGTGCCTTTTTTATTGGGTGGGGTACCTCCAAAAAACACCTCCAATCTCATCTCATTTATTGGAACAACTGACTCCAATTAGCTTTTGGAGAAGTCATTAGCCTAGAGGTTCACAATCCAAGCAATTCCAAAGGGTTCACAAACTTTTTCTGGCAACTGTAACTACAGTGATGTCATAATAGCACACTTTACCAGAATGGGTAAGGGGCAGAGAATTAATGTACAGCCTTGAGGCTTAGTGTGTATGCGCAGTTCCACCTGTAGTCAGGCATGGTAGAGCACAGGCTACAACAATAAACATGGAAGTGAGAGTACATGCAAATCTCCATGCTAGTAGTCTTTTTTCTGTCTCACCATGGCTTTATGGCTTTTAGCTGAGTAACTCTGAATACGCAAGCAGACATTTAGCACATTACACCATTATTTGCGTCCCACTGCAAAACAGCTTAAAGGGATGATATCTCCGTGTTAAACATAAGTTAATCAGCTGTTACTGTTTAGCTGACCCCCCCCACCCCCCGCCCATTCACTTAGTTTAATTGTACTGGGAAGTGTGTGTGTGTGTGTGTGTTGTTTGTTTCGCGATTAAGGATGATGAGTAAATCATTATTCCCTGTTTCATGCTGTTCATTGACCATGCTTCATGCTGTGATGGAGGAAACGCCGATGGCTTTTCCAAAACACCTGCACGTGCTCTGAGTGATTTCCAAAGATGGTCTCCCTGGTTCCCCTTACAGTATACGCACCCAACCTTTCCCAGGAAGCAGGAGTGATATTGGGCAGAACCTGTCCTGGTACCCTTGGAGATACGGATAATGATCTACTTCAGAAAACAGCTTCTAGAACCTGGATGCTTTCAAGGTGTTGACAGTTAGCATTAAACCCCTAGACCCGAAAACAGAGAGAGACCTGGCAGTGCGACCCTGGAGGACGTGACATCACCAGTAAAATCTGGCATTGTTCGTTTTATGTCTTTCTTTCAAGTGGTATGTGATGTCATATCTGGGCAAATTTTTTCAAAAGTTTTAAAATTTGTGTGATGGAGTTAACCGTGACAAGGAACGGATGGTCAATGAATCACTCTAAACATCTGTTACTGAAGGAATGCTTTTCAAATGAACAATAAACATTAGATGACTGGGGATATTTGCTTTGCCCTCCATGAAGCCTGATGTTTTTCCATTGACAATATCCCACCAGCTCAACCCATTCCTAATTATAAACAGCTATTTCAAGTCCCATAGCCTGGCTGCAGGCCGTGAGCTGCTAAACCTGCTCCTTTCACATGAGAGATTGTCAGCAGTGTCTGTGATTAAAACACTATTATCTGTGTGCGCGTAGAATCTGTCTGTTTGTTTGGGAACTAGGAGAATACCGGGGGAGTAATCTGCAGGATAAAATGGTAATATTTAGGAGATTGGGTAAATGCATTCTCACAGTACAGAGGAAGGAAGTACAACCTCCTTTGTCTCATAAAAAAAAACATTCTTAAAAAGCAAACCAAACACCACCACGTCATGCTCTAGAACAGGACTATAACCCTGATCCTGGAGAGCCACGGTGTCTGCTTGTGTTGGTTTTCACCTTAATATCAGCAGATCAGCTTCCTGTGGCTCTTCTGGACCAAGGTTGTGGATCTCTTCTGTAGACACCAGCTCGTTTGGTGCTATCTGATTTAAGCATGATATTCTGTGGTCTGATTTCTGTAATTTTCAGAAAAGTTCTAGCATATTCCCACTCTCCAGTGACATTGGAATCAGCTGTTGTAATCTGTGGTGGTCAGCACACCATCGCGCAGACTGTCTGGCTTTATTAATGCTTTATTGTATTTTGAAATCGGGAACACAAAATCCCTGGGATGAACTGTGGCATCTTGTGTTCAAGGAAGCCTTAGTAACAGTGGGTGGCAGCTCCTTGCCACACTGGAGAAGAGGAAGGCCTTATATATGGTTCATAAGCTTATGTCAGTTATCATATCAGCTGACATATAAAGGCAATCCATCTCAATTGTGACATTACAATTCGTACTGAATGCATGGATTGTGACATCACAGCTGGCAGAGCAAGGAGACATTATACAACATTGGCATTTTCATAACAATAGGCAATGATCATACATCACCAAACTGTTAACTGCTTAATATGGCATGCTGGCCATGTAAGGATGTGCTTTGTTCAGATGATTTTAGTGCTATTTATTTTATAGTAATAGTGATGATAAATGGGGAGGGAAAGCCTGGTGCTTAAGCCTCATACCCATCCACAGCAAGGAAACAGACCTCTGGAACTATAAATGGACTGGAAAATAAGTAGAATTGTATTTAGCATATACACATTTATAAAACCATTAAAAAGGTTGTTTTTTTTTGTTTTTTTGACACCAGTGGTTTTATTGCCTCATACTGTAATTTTGTCTGGGATGCATTGCAGACGAGTGTCAAAAATGATGCTTTATACTGTACATAAAAACAATGCTGCCATTTAGACAAAAATCATACATTGGGCTCAGTCTTGATATCTCTTCCACACAAGGATGTTTGGATTTCATGCCTGTCCGTAGTAATGCCTTGATTATTGATGATTATGTAAATGCATGTGTGATTATCAATGCTTTTGTTTTCTACATGTTTGAAGGGAGAATGCATGTCACATCAACGTTGATCGATGGTCTCATGTTTAGTGACACAGCTTTATTTATGGATAGTATGGATATATTGATTTAGAGTTGATGTGTGCTGCTTGTTTACACTATATAAAATGAAAATAAGCTGTGATATTGCTTGCAGCTGATAATGGTATTTTGATCCACCATGTGATCTCTGCAGCTTTTCATTAAAGCTCATTCAGGAGAACAAAGTTATACTTTATTTTACCAAAATATCTTAGCTGTGTGCAGCAAATAAGAATGAATATTCTTCCTAAATTAATTCCTTAGACAGTCTCTGTCTGACTTGCTGATCCTAAGAGCTTCCTCTAGTTGTGAGCAATAATATGTGAAAATAAATTGCTTAATAAATCTCTTATCATTAAAAATAAATAAATTGAAAAATTAATGTTCTCTCAAGCTGAATAATCAAGGCTTTGAGGTTGGGTTTCCGGAAGATCCATGATCCTATGCTTTAAGTGTGCTTTGGAGGCTTCTCAGACGGTTTCCGGGGTCTTGCCATGACACAGAAAATGAACCTACTGACTGACAGATCACGGAGGGGCGTGGCTCGTCCCCATAACGGCCTTACCTGACCCAGACAGCGCTTTTCTTCTTTCTCTTTTTTTGACGAGGAGGCTGAAAATTTGCCAGGAGAGATTTTTGGGTCACGGACACATGAAGCTAGAGCCAAATGTGCAGATCCACGGGGAGGGACGCCTGAAGCTCACTGCTAAACTTATTATGTGGAAAAACACCAGGAACTGCCGGATTTCAGGGCGCCAGCATTAAACCTCGCTAACACTTATGAAATCAATATGTCCAACAGGAATTTCAATGGCTAATAATAATCTCGGTGCTTTTGGTATTCGGTGATGAATACCGATGCTTATCGCGGGAACAAAATGTCTTGTCATCTTGAAACAAAGGGCCGCGTGTTCAAGGAAGAATGCAACTAAATGAAATGAAGACTTTAGAAAGGCAACTCCCATTAGCAGATTTATTCAGTTGGAGCTGATGTGTTCCAGAGAGAAAGAGTGCGGGAGCAGCATGACCTTCAGACGTTTGAAATGCATTTGAAGTACAAAGCGGCTGTTCAAGGTGTGTAAAATTTACAGTTTATTCATTTAGCAGATGTTTTTTAGCCAAAGCAACTTAGAGAAGCACATTTCACATGGTGAGCAAACAGCATAAAGAGCTAGCAATGGGTACAGGTGGAATCATACATACTCTCAGAAGAAAGCGTTCCAAAAAAGACTCCGCTCTGTCTCAAAATGGTTCAATCTAGGAGCTTCCACAGTTTTCACAACTAACATATAGGGCTCCATAAAGAACAGAAAGGGGTTCCTTTATGTAGAATAACCAAAGCACCCTTTGAGAGTGTGAGTGTGTAGTGTGAGTGTTTTTTTTCCTGAATTGGAGAGTGCTTCTGCACATGATGGAAACGATGTGAAGTTGTGACAGTAGCTTTTTGCAGGTTCTGTGGCTTGTTGAGATTCATCCTGAAAAGTTAACTGAATTCAGAAGATCCATAGTTCCCCTCCTCGCAGGTCCTCACGTGAGAATCGTTGACTTTGTTTGTCTCAACTTAGATTCCCCTCCCACCATTTCAAATAAGTTGGCCCTTTTCCCCATCCTAATACATTTTATCCCACCTGTGATCGCCTTAAATTTTCTCAGCATGCAATTTGGTCCAATAAATGAAGTAACAGGCACAAGTGCTGTACTGTGCCCAGATGAAACCACAACTGGCAGTGACTTGAACTTTTAAATATATTTGCTTATCTGTCACTGATATGCAACAACTAAAATGTCAGCATTCATTCTCCAACAGTTTCACTGGGAAACAATAAAAGAGCTAATTTGGGAATACAGAATTCTGGAAGAATCATTCCTCTTTCTTGGATGAAATTTAAAAGCCTTAAATTAAACGGTGTGTGAACACACAGTGAAAACCCACAGGGATGTGGAACATGGGCAAGAGCTGCCATTGTTCCTCTCCAGGTTTATTTATATTATTTTTTTACTTTATTTTATTTTAAAATGTGAAATGAACTCACCTTGTGAGGTGACACCCCCCTTCCTTGGATGTGCTATCTCTTGTTTGGTTTGGACACTCTGTAAAACTAACACAGTATATTGCACTCGATGTGTTTCCAACGTTAGTAGCAGCATATGGTTTGGAATGAAAACATTCTTTTCAACTGCCAATGTGTAAGTGAGGGCAGCCATGTTTTTGAGGGAGGAGGTGCTCAGTGTGTGTGTGTGTGTGTGAGTGCGTGTGCGTGTGTATGTGTGCGCGCGCACGTGTGTGTGTGAGGGTGGTGCAGTGGTGTAATGTAATGAACTGTGAAATAGTAAAAAAGGTTGAGGTGCAGATCAAACCACTCTTGCGCACTTCCCGTAACGACACACAGGGTCGCATAACCCAAGGGGTGTGCGGTTATAGGAGTCCATATTTTATTCAGTTACTTATTAGTTTTACCTGAAAAGAATAAGAATTTGATATTTAAATAGATGCGCCTAGAATATGCATCTATGACTTAACTCGATAGAGCACTTTATATCTAAACTCATTGCTGCTGCTTCACCAGCTCAAATCTCTGATCTGTGATGTTCTGTGCAAGGACCCAAACACAGACCAGGGAAATCCAAAAAACGTTGTCTTTATTCAGTCCGAGGTTCAAAGCCAGGTAATCAGAGAAAGGACGGTGCCGAATCGAGTTTCCTAAAGAATTGTGATAAACAGGCAAAAAATCAAAAACCAGGAGATCAGAGCGGCGAAGGTACAAAGGGACAGGCAAAAGAAGTCAAAGCAAAGCAAAGGTCAAACCAGAAGCAAACAAACCAAAAAGGGGCAGGCAAACTCGAAGTCATTCAGAAGGGGTGTCTCAGGAATCTCGATAAACAAAGGCTTACTAAATATCGGCACAATGAATTCGATCAACGTTCTGACCGTGAGCTGGTGGAAAAGACTGACATTTATACACTGGGGAAGGTAACAATCAAGGAGGGGTAAGTGAGTGAGGGCGGAGTAACAAACAACATCCAGGTGAAGAACATTAGGATAACTAATAAAATGACAGGGGACTGACAAAACGCGGACTGGAATCACATAGACAACAATGATAATAGACGGCCTGGGTTAAGCAGGTAAAAACTCGTGCAGAGAGAGAGAGGTGCAGTCAGAGCAAGAGACAGGTGCAGGCAATTGGAGAACTCAGCGTTAGAGCAGGCTAGAAAGAAAAGGGGCGGAGCTACAGCACAGCATGGAAAAGGGGAGACTGGTTAATGTATTAGTATAGTGATCTAAACTATCAAAAACCCAAAACTAGTGTGTGTTAGTCCATTAGTAATATTCACATGTTAGTATATTAATGAGGTTAGTACTTTACAATCTATAAGTTAGTAAGGATTAGTAGAAATTAGTAAAACTAGAAATAAGTAGGAAGTAAGTAAAAAACGAGACTGGAAGGAAGGGGGGGAAACCACGAAAACCCGGAACCACCCGAATAGTGAAATCACACAAATACAGGGGAGTGAAGCAGCTCAGGGAACACAGACACAGAGACAGTACTGGGGAGACAAGTGACCGGGAAATACAGACTACAACATGATCTCAGAGCTATTTATGTCTGAGCGTTAACTGTTTTTCATTTGTATTTTATTTTTAAATTTTAATGTCATTTTTCATTTTAATTTCTGTTGTACTTATTAACTAATCATTCACTTTACACTAAATGTGTTAGGTTTAAGTCTAATTTATCAAACTGTTTTAATATTTGTTGTACTGTTTTAATGTCTTTAATTTAGTTGTCTTGTGAATGAGGATTCTTCCTCAATGGTTTCTCAAGATGAATTAAAGGTTAGAAAAGTGTATCACCTTGGTAGACGATCACAAGGCTAGCATATCTATCTTTATTTACGTTATAAATGAGTGCAAGCTAATCATCATAAACTGTCAATGTCTGATCAGTGGCAACTTAATTTTCTGTGTTATTACAACTCAACAAAGTTTGGACAGAATACAACACATTAATAAAAATGGAGCTGCTAACAATGATCATTTCGATTGCCTGTTTGAAAATGATTGAGTGTGACTTTTGTTAACGGTAATATTTGGCCATTGTTATCCTGTCAAGAGGCTACTTAACATACAAAACAGGTGGAGTTGCTGAAAACTATCGTTTCATTAAACTTTCTGTATGAAATGATGTGTTGATAACACAATGCTTAAAGCCTACTATAAATCATGTAGCATACCTTTTAGTTTTGGCCAGAGCAGAAAAGGCACCAGCACCACCAACAGGGTTTTTCGTTATAAGCCTCTTGAGTTTGTTCCGATGGACATAATTTGTGTGAATAATGAGGTGTTCTGGTGAATTCAATGTCTCTGTTTCTCCTGCATGAAATTAATGGTACGGTATCTGCTGAAAAATAATAGTATTAATGACAGATCAATAGCAACAACACTTAACAAAGTTTGGAATCATTATTTACCGTTTTACATTCTCTGCTGTACCATATCTGGATGATCGTTAAAATTATTTAGAAATACCAACATTATCTTAAAACCACAAAACCATGAAAAGTACGACATAGCAAACGTTATTTTGAAATCAATAGCCTACATGTTAAGCACCAGGGGAATATGCAGGGGAAATAGACTCTGAATTTAGCAGCACATCAGGACCTGGGTATGTCAAGTATCATTGTTTTATTTTTTTTCTACCTGTGGTCATAAATCCCCCCCCTCCCCCACCTCAGTATTTGCTAATCTCTTTTCTTTGGCACCCCCATGACAGGCAGATTTCTAAACCCTGTGTATGCCCCTGCCCACCCCCTGTGCATTATGGGTAGGTCTAAAATATCTGGAGTAATTAAGGATCACACACTGGCACCGAAGAGTGGAAACACAAATTTTCCACAGGCTAAAGTGCTGACAGGGACTATTCCAGCTTGCAGTTGAATTTATTATCACGGGTAGCCCTCATGCTAGTAGCTCTTCTAGAAGGGTAGAAACCTGGTGTGTCATCCAAAGTTCCATGGCCCTCTTTTGAAAATCCTGGCGGACTCATGGAAATTTTTACTTTTTGTGGCACAGCTGCTGAAGGAGAGACCTTAGGTTGTTGCGATTTCTTTTGCTTCTCAGCCATAAGCAGAAAACAAAGAGGAGCATGAGGATTTGCCCCGGTCTGAAAACCAGCTGCAGGGAACCTGTGGGCAAACCCGGTCTCATCCCATTGCATCACAGGGGTCAAAGGTCAAAATATCAATGCAAAGGTCAAGAGATCAGAAGTACGCTTTGAAGCACACTTTTCCATACTTTTCCTTCCCAGAAGCCATTGCCTTTTCTGGTCAGTATTTGAGGGCAAAGAAGATTTTTTTTTACTCAGCCAAGAAAATGGACGACGGAAGAAGAGGATTTTGTGGACAAGCGTAAGTATGCATTATTTATGGATTTTTGTAGTGTTGATGTGTTTCTTGCTAAGGTTAGAGGTTTGTAATGGTGATTTCAAATGTAATGGATTTTATGCGTTCTTACACTCAGTAGTGTATTCTTGTAAGTGTACCTGGAAGTGGGTTCTTACAAGAACACAAGAACACAGAACAGAAGTATACAGTTTGAAATACAGCCAGGGTTTATAACATGGCTGACCAGTGCGTGTCCAAAGAGACAATTTTGTGTCACAGCCAGCCATTGCAGCCTAATTGTCATTGCGAAGTTCTATGTCGTCATTAAGGGGGGCATGTGAATGTTGAAACGACTGAAACTGAAGACAGAAACAGGCTCATATGCACATACGATCGGTAGGCTGACATCCCAGCCTGGACATACTGTACAGAGAGAAGGCCAGGCTGAATAGGATGCATGACAGCAGTGTGTTTTTCATGCTTCAGTCTGTTAAGGGGGAAAAGTTGTGCATTAAGAGGAGAAAAACTGTTTCAGGCAACATTAATCACCAACCTCCCCCCCCTCCCCCCCATCACTACCAAAAAAAGCACCCATAATTCTTTCACGATAACATGCTGTTTGATGTATGCTGCATCACTTCTGTTGTGTTTCAGTGGCCCTCGCTCTTGTTTCAGAGATGTCACCGCAGGCATGGCTGTGACCGGGTCCCAGCCTGAGAATGTGAGCCGGAGGCTAACGCGTTGGGAGACGCTGATGTGTAGAAGGGATATCCGGCCCTCTTCCTGCTGTTCACAGTGCACATCAAAGCCATCTCCCCGTGCTCCCAGCCAGCATCTAATGCGCTGGGGGGACTCGTGGCCTATTTTGGTCATCTTGCGACAGTTAATTTAGCATAATGGGGATCTGTCGAAACTCTTGCACATGAGTACATTTTAAGGTCCTTTTTGTGTTGTGTTTTGGAGGGGAGAAGAAAAGGGATTGCAAGTTTCTGGTGTACTAGGACGCTTCCAGATGTCGTTTGGCATTTCTTTTAATTTTTTTTCTTTCTTACATCAATTTACAGCCGGATTTAATTCCAGCTTAAATGCAGTTCGGCAGTTCGGCATTTGTGGAGAATTTGCTTCTCTGGTGCCTGTTAATACAAAGTTTAACAGTGTGCTACAGGCACACGTATGTTACAGATGAGCATGAAAACACACACATGCACACACATACACAGAGCTGGCCCTTGGCAGTTTGGGGCCCAAGGCAAGATTTTGTTTTGAGCCCCCCACTGGGAGTTGAAGCAATTTTGAATTTTTATGCAACTCCTAAAGCCCCAATTCATGTTATCATGTTCCAGCTGGCTCTTGTATCACTTGCTGTTGGGGATGTTGCAGAAAAACTGAAAAAAAAACAGTTTTACGGTCCACTTGACTTTTCTGGGAAATATACTATACACACTTTCTTGTACAAATTTTACACATGACACAGAAATGCCCAGATGTTCCAGCTTTAATTTGCTGAACAGCAGCACCGCACTACCAAATTAGTAAAAATATGAAAAATTAATTCATAGTTGCCAAAAAATAAGGCTAATTGAAGTCATTTTAGCTTGACAAGTCACTGCTTTTGTGAAGGACATCCAGAGATTTCCTGAAGTTATATCTTAAAGTATATCAGCATATACTACTGTATATCCCAAAGTTCAGTGATTTACCAGTGTCATCCCATGGTGGCGCACATATCTCGCCTTGCAAGAAGGATTCTGAGTTCCAGCCCCAGACAGACCCTCTTGAGAGAAGTTTGCATATTCTCCCTGCGTTCGCAAGGGTTTCCAAAGACATGCAGGTTAGGTTAATTAGAGATGCTAAATTGGCCATAGGGGTTCATTCGTGTGAGTGAGTGTGTGAGTGTGGGTGTGTATGGCCAGGGGTTGTTCCTGAGGTCCAGGTGTTGTTCCTGCCTTGCACCCAATGTTTGCTGGGATAGGCTGCCTAAATTGGATAAGCAGGAGTAGATAATGGATGAATAGCTTTCTCTTGCTCTAACAATGTTAAAAAAAATATGCAACTTTTGAGTCACTTCAACTGAAAGGTCATGCTAAATTCTTAAATTGTGAATTTAAAGAGCATTTGTAAAAATGTTGGAGGAAACAGGCTTTATCTTAGTTCAGCTCTCACACTCTGTAGTAAACACAGGCTTTTTCTTTAAGTGAAACCAGCCGAGGAAGTCCAAAGGTTCGATCTCTCTCTGTTCTTTTCTTTTAACTTTTTTTTTAGTAAGGGTGACTGGTACAGCTTGTAATCTCTCCCAGCTGCCCCCCCACCCCCAAACACTCCATCTTATCATTGCATGAGGTGAAGTTTCCATTTCCAAATAGCCCATAGCTACGGGATCCAATGACTCGCATTAAATTTAAAAAAAGTCATTCCTTAAAAAAAACTTGAGTTGTAGGAGAGGTCCACCAATGTTTTTTTCCCCAGTTTCTGTTCTATTTTTGTTTTTCTGTGTCACTTTTCTTTCAACATCGTAAGAACTTCTGACATAACAACAACAAATCCAACACAATGCTTTGGCCTGACTGGAATAACCACAAAAGGTTGATGAGAACGGAATACTGAAAAATGGTTTTCTGCAGTGAAATGGTTAACTCTGAGATCATTACAAAAAAATGGCAGCTTTAAAAACCCTATGGTCCGATATCCTTGATTCCCTGAAATTTTGCCTGTATTTTCCTACAGCATGTAATTTCTCAGACCACAGTAATGAAATCCTTTTGGGAAAGTGAGGCTAGCTGTTCGGCTCACAAATTGAATTCATTTATGACACATAGGCCGTGTGTTTCTGGAATGTCTGTGTTCTGTTTGGTCTCACACAACCATGGTATTCAAAAAAGCTTCTGTTATAACCGAACTAAGGCAATATGCATATGTGCCATTCACAAGGGTAGGCGGGGGTGGGTGGGATTTCTATATTAACCAAAGGAGATTTAAATAATGATCCGTTGTATTATACTTGCCATATGATCTCACACAGTCAAGAGACACATCATCATATAAAATGAAATAAAAATGTAAATACCTTGGAATCTGCAGCCGTGTGCCTTTGGAAGACTAGAGTAACACGATGGATGTGGTTGCGGGCAAGGACAATCTGCTGGGCATTGAGTTCAAGTGTTGTTTTACATCCTTCTTGCTCAGACTATTATCTGGCATTGTCGTCCATACTTAAACAATTTCTTCTCTAAATCACCCCCCCCCCCCCCCCCAATGCAAATATGTAACTTTACATACAAGAAAACATCAATTCCAGAATAAACGAGGTGAAATCTAACAGGGGCATAAATAGGTCATCAGAGTTTAAACCTAACTGCCCAACTCAGAGATGCTGCTCTGATTAATGTTAATGAAAGCAATCACAGGTTCATGTTGGTCCGGGGGGCTGGGGGGGGGGGTGTGAATGCAAAGCCCCTTGTCCTCCTCCCCTCATACCCTGTTTAGGCCAGGCCTTGAAGGCTCTGGATTTTCATGTGGGCTGGTTGATCGTGGGATAGTTTTTCCCACTTGCTTTCTAAGAGCTATTTGTAATGAAACTAAGGTCACACTTCACAAAAGAAATATTGTCATAAAGGTTTCCTTCAGCATGTATAACTGCTTTATTAACATGTAGTAACAACTTTATAGATCATTATTTAGTAAATGGAAATGGAAGGTCCCAAATGCTATGCAGTAGGTTGTGCTTACATTTCAAGCTGGCTTATCAGCTCATCTGCTTTTGATTACTGATGGAAATACTGAGATACTGGAGAGCACAGCTCAGTGATGTAACTGCCAACTTTTTATTTATTTATTTGATTTTTTTATTTACATCTTATGCCATGGCTACACAAGGCTAAACCTAGCACCCTCTTGAAACACAATGTTCTTTGGGATAGGTGTTGGCAGGAGAGGAGGGGTGGGGAAAAAATATAATGGATGGACAGCATTTCAAATGCATGTATTTGGAGAGCATTCTAAGTGCTTTGCATTTTATATATGCATTTGCATGTTTGCATTTTGTGTGTTATACGCTTCACCTGCTTGCATTTTGTTCAGTTGTACAATTTTGAAACCAAACACATTGAAGTGTGTCATTTCTCATCCCGACGGACAGGAAAAGCCTTGACAGAAACACTGCCCTGCGCGTTGATGCGAAAGGGCCAGCCCGCTAATATCGCTAACAGGCCGCCACTCGCAATCCAGCAGCTTTCCTGTTTGTTTCCGCAGGGCTGCGGAGTTCTTCCAGGGGATAAGAGGTCTCCATGGTGTGGAGAGGGGGGTGGGGTGGGGGGCCTCCACAGTGCCTGGCCCTCAGCCCCAGTGCTCCAGATGTTCTCCCAAAAGCTGCTGATCCTCCATGTTTGGTCCAGAGGGACACACAGCCGCAACTTCTGAAAATTAGCATGTCTTCCATCCTTCTTTTGTCTTTCTACATTTTTTTTTTTTTTTTGGCGGGGGGGGGGGGGGGGGGCAAATAAATTTTAAAGTATCTGGTGGATTTGTGGATATTTTTTAAAATTGTAACCTTTTCTTTGATTTAGAGCCCCCATCTCAGTTGACCACAAGATGGACAATTATTTCCATAATTTTCAAATGTGTCCAGCTGTGCTTCTTTTTGCATTTTGATGTAAATGTTTCTGAACACCTTACCTCCTGAAACAGCTCAGTATTCTTTTTTATTCGTTTTATTTCATACAAGGCTCAGAATAGTCTTTATAATCATTAAGAAATCCCTGTCAAATCAGTTCTTACAGAGAAGAGATAAAGCAGATGAGTTTTAGGAGCAAAGGAGAAATACATGGCTCACAACCACCCACGTGTTGAACATGCACCATTTCAGCACTATGGCTTGACCTGGAAAAACCAATCATATCTTAATACATTATCAAGCTCTGCATGAAGTGAAACTGGCAATAAAGCAACGATAAAAGATAAATTGCATATTGCAGGCCAGTGGTTCGTGATTATGTATATAAACTCTGTGTGTCCCTTTTTTTGTGTGTGTGAGTACTTTATATATGTGTTTTACATATGAGGATTGGAATGTTTTTTGGACTTTGTTGTTTTGGTTCAGTATTCCCAGCACTGAGCAGTACTGTGTGGACATCCAACACAGGTGCTGACCAGTCTATAATACTAGTAATAAAATAAGGACTAAACATAATGTGATCCAAACGTATTAAATGTACGTTAGTTGAAAAGTGTTCTGGTCATGTTCCATGGATCCTGTACAGTTTCTGTACAGACAGCACTCATATGGATTTTAAATCTACAAATGACTATTTTTCTCCAACTTGCTTGCACTTGCATTACTGGCCAGGCTTGCATTGTATAGAATTTGTGTGTTCTAGTATCTGTTTGAGGGGGAAATTGGAAGGTGATAGCAAACGATTATCAAACAGAGAATATGAGAGATGCATCTATGGCAGGTTAATCACATTTTTTAAAAGTTATTCAGCTGAAATGAATTCCTCTGTCATATGCTTACTGTGTATCCATGTTTGGTTCACTATTGTTCTGGTAACTTCATGTAGTACAGCCGTTGCTATAGAGCTGATTTTATGAATATTGAAATGGGCTAAAAGTATTCTTTCAGAAATGACTTTATGCTCAATTTTTTTTTCTGTGTATGCCTTCACCACCAGATGAAATAAACAATTCCATGACCATACTTATGAGTGTTCACTCAGTTGCTAAGGCAGGAATTCTGAAGAAAGTCAGGTGATTGTAGACAAACGCACAACGCTTCATTTTCTCAACACACTCTGCTTTCCTGATACATTACTATTTATGACTACTGTGAATGGGTTCAACTATGATGACTTGTTCAGCAAGCTGACAAGGGTTTGAATTGTCTCTCAAAGAGCCCCAGAAAAGTGCTGGCATCATTTTAAAGAAGCCAATCAATTATCTAGCCTTGTTCCTTTTATGAATCCAAACGTTGCGTCATGTTCCATAACTCAATAGTGGAGATAAGTGTGCCAGTGCCTTTCTGATGAGCGACGTCATAACTGTTGTCGCGCACCATTTTGTTACCACGCGACCTCCCTTCTGCTGAAACACTGAGGTACCTGACATTAAAAAGTGAGCGAATTGTTCATAAAGCTACACTGCCCCTGCCCAGCGCTATTCCTGCGGACTGAAGGCTTTTCAAAAAGGTAATGCTGTTACTGTACCTCACCTAATATACAAACAGTATAATCTTCATAACTATAAGTCATATGTAAACAGGCCTAAAATACAGTACCATATTTCACCAAATATACAAAAGGACTTGAATATAATTACCACTACAGTTTACCAATAAACAGCCCTGAAGTCTATTAATGTAATTCACCTAATAGACAAATACGTTGGAATTCCACCTCAAATAACCTTATATACAAACAGGTGAATCTGGCAGATAATTTTCTTCTCTTCTGTCGTGATTTCCCTGTGCCCGGATTTGGGGACAGTTGTTTCTTTTCTTGCCTCGTGTTTGATTCTTAACTCCGTGCCATGTGCATGAGAGGAGATTCCTTGTAATCTTGGGACACTTTCAACAAGCCTTGATGCAAGACAGGCTCTTCTCAGCGAACGCTGCCAAGCCAAAGAAAGGCTGTCCGCTCATTTTTCAACCCTCGACGAAAGAAGATGTAAGCATTGTGAAATGCAGACTCTATTTTCACTCTGCATTTCATTAGAGCAAAATGTTTTTTTTTTTTTCTTGATCAATGACACATGCATTAGTCCAGATCCAAGTCTAGATCTAAATCCACCTCCCAAATGTATCCATGAAACAACTGAGGTTTCTGTTCACATGGATATAGGATTTTGTTATAAGTGTTAATTTTTTTTTGGAAAAACACACAAAGATTAATTTTATGATTGGTGATGTGTATGGCATCTTTCAGGGAGGGCTTCATAAACAATAAATAGCTGGACAGTGGGAAGAATATTTGCATACATCTTGCTAATAAATATGGCAATGTTATTTTTAATTGAGGGCAGATATATCTGTTGCACTCAGCATCCAACCAGGGTAGAGGAAAGTTGATGGAAAATTTTGCAGTATAGAGGGAAATTAAAAGGGTTGATTTCTGTCACGGTAGTTTAGTAAGAGTCATGAGTTGTTTTGCTGCACTGTAATTTACCCCAATTATTCATCTCCTCAGTCCTAACACAAGGTTCAGCTCCTTCATTCTGGTCAAAATTGGATGGTGGGTGAAATTTACAGCAAATATAGTTTTTCTGTAAATCTTTGGAGGAGTAGGAGGAGCGCTGATCTGAGATCAGTTTTGCCATTTAAACTGAGAATGAGGGGCCATGACTCCTACTCTGAGATACTTTGTGTATATGGGCCTGAATCTAAAAAAGGCCATCTTTACCAGCACTTTGTCTAGTGTTATTTAAATGATAATACAGCAGAGAGAGTTCGGTTACAGTCATTTTAAAATGTCTTGGAGTCATTTGTGCAAGGGTAAAGTTTCAGTCTGAGTGTATCTCTGTTCTGTGGCTGAGATGTACATAATGTGTCTATCACTTTGCTTATGGAGGTGCAGGAGCAATATTATACAAGGGGTCTATAAGAGCTGTATCTCTTGAGAAAAGTGGAAGTTGGTGCTCATCTCAGACACCATAATACTGAACCTAGAGGGATGAACACAATGAATGACTTTGATTTCCCCAAACCAAACTGACAGCGCTAATACATCCTATTAAAATATATGGGCCTAGGCTAAAGGACACTTCTCATTGGCTGCATTCCCCCTCAGAGATCCTGTAAATCTAATCTTCTTTGGAGATTTTATGGCAGGAATAATGAGTTCTGGTTTTGCATTTGGTTTCAAGTGGACCGTGGCTGAAATGGGAAATGGACAATTGGCAAAGAGGGCATTTATACAGCTTGGTTTATATAGCATTTCTGAAATATATATTTAATTTGTGTGGATCAGTCCACTTGTGCCGTACGTAGTTTCTGGAATTTTAATAAGACTTGGAAGAGCATAGCATATGAGAAGATAAATCTTTCTTGGTTTGGAGGAAACTGATTCAGGTCATATGTTGTGGTACCTAGCCCCTTTCTGTGGGATAGTGGGTATATAAGCCATGATACAAATTATACACCCCTTTGTTAGATTCCAGATATATAGCTTGGAATGCAAACTGGATGTGCAAATTTCCACTTAAGTCTTCACCACAGAATATTTGCATAGATATGTTCAAGAATGTTTAGGAAGCATGTCTGGTAGTGTGCTGTATCTGTTTTATTTTCAGGCTAAATTACAATCCTGTTGGACCCCTGTTTTGGACAGGTCATAAGATTGGTTTTGTTTATCTAGTTTGAACTAGATAATTGATTATTTGGGATTGAGTTTAAATTTTTATTTTTGATAAATTAGCATGATATATTAGATAAGGAACATTCAAAGCAGGGCTGCCCAACCCTGTTCCTGGAGATCAACCACCGACCAAACCACACCCCATTCAACAGCTAGAGATATCATTGAGTTGCCAATTAGTAAAATCAGGTGTGCCAAATTAGGGATGAAATTAAAACCTAATAGGACGGTAGATCTCCAGTAAAAGGTTTGGGCAACCCTGATTTAAAGGAATGCATTTCACATAGCTCTGCATAATGACAGTGAAATTAACATGGCTATTTCCAAGCAATAGTATGTAAATAACCTTGAAATCGCCATGGTAATTTTGACAGTGCATTTTGGGAGGATAACCGCACTGACCCACAGCAACCTGGATGTGATGCAAGCTCTCTTTCTCCCTCATGTAGACAACACACTCGAACCTTACACCTAGTTTTCGGAAAAAGCACAGAGAAACAGCGGTATTACCCTGTTTACATACACTAATCCTATTCTCTGTGTGTTGTATGTAGAGTTCTTATTTCTTTTCCTGCCACACCGCCCAATTTGAATTGCAGACTGATGATGGCTTGATGTAGCATTATTCTCATTTGAGATCATCAGGTTGGTCAGTTTGGCTGAATCTTCAGTAACAATGTGACTGGCAATAAGCTAAACATGTGTGACCTACAAGCCTAGCCATGTCAATTCCTTCCACGCACTAACATCTGTTAATTATTCAGTATTCAGTCTGAACTGAAGGCTTACTGTACAAGTAAACACAATTTCACAACCAAAACATAACATTAAAAATTGGTGCCACAGGACAGAAAGAATTTTCACACATTAGGATTCTTTTCCCATAATCTTTTGGGGTTGTGTTCATTTTTGATGTACTATCCTTAATGACTTATGGTACAGAACACACTTTTCAGTTCTGAAGAACCTTAAAATATCACCAGCAGCCATTGGTTTACATGAAACTGAAAGTTCAGAAAAATGTTTATTTTCTTTGGGAAACATGGAGACGGTAGCGCAGAAGCATGCTTAAGCGAAACACGCACATTTGCACAAACAACAAATACCAGGAATGTTCTAGCAGCTTAGGGAGTGAACCTCAGGAACAGTTTGGATTTTATCAGGTCATATTTATCAGGTCATCTATGTAGCTACATCTTTGGATGTAAAATCCCCCGGCACAGATGTTTCTGAATGCCTCATCTGTCAACGAATCCCATCATTATGGTGTATATATTCGTACCTGAAATACGGCATTGGGGAAGAGAAGGGGTCATCGGAGGTCTCCTTGACAAATCCTTGCTCAGAAAAAAGAGGATGACTCAAATATGTTTTAGGAATCTCCACATAGCCAAAGGAAGGCTGAAGCATTTGTTTTTAATAATTTTGTGTATAGCAGAGGTTGGGATTGGCTGCAGAGGAGCATTTTATTTTGGAAGCTGGAGCTCATCTCCCCAGGCAGTGTACAACTTGTGTCAGAGAGGGACATGTGCGTGACGCTGTCCATTATGGAGGGGAGTAACCACCATGGAGGACAGACAGACAGACATCGTTTCTTGATCCCAAGGATCCCCAACAACAGACATCCATGGACCTCAGTGCAGTCCAGGTGCACTACACAAGCCCAAATATATAACGGTACATTGATTAATAAAAAAAACCTCATATAACACTAAATATATAAATGCTGATCATAAACAAAATAGATGAGCAAGGGAGGTCAGTTGATGGCTTTCTCCAAAGAGGGGAGGGGAGAGTGTGTAAATTCCAGTGGTCAGCTGGTGTTTGGATGCTTTGACTATACCATGTGGAATGTGCCATTCTTTCTCAACCACAAATGCAAGGCGAAGGGTGAATGGCGTCACACCCATGGGGGGCAACCCCCCACGTTCAGTCTCGCTCCATCCCCTGGGCACCTGGAGGAATTCAATATTGTTTCCAGATTCTTTTTAGCTCACAGCAAATTAACTGACCCACACACCCCCCCCCCTTTTCTGTTTCCAGTTCCAGCAGCCCAGACCAGAGGTGATAAAAGGTGAAATCACACAAAGAGGCTCTCTTCAAGGTGGGCTGTTATCTCAGGTCACTGATGACCTCAGAAGCCCTGCCCACACCCCCAGTTCATCAAATTGAGGTTGTATTTACTTATCCTGTGAACAAACAGCAGCGAGATCAAGCCAGGACCCAGCACTTCCCCTCATTTTGGAAACAATGCCACATCTGGCATCTGAAACTGTTGCGGTGTGATACCATCATACAGTCCCTGCAGTAATGGATTTCAGGAGATATGTGGAGGAAAATGGAAGTTATTTATTTATTACCACAATGCAATCAAGATTGTTTAAATTATTATTTTTTTTTAAATGACAAGCTAGCTGTATTATTGTTTTTATTAAGTTTATGAAAAATAAATGAGTAATATCATTGTAAATTATTGAAATTTCAAATGAATAAATATGCTTTTAGGGTAGATTAGAAATTAGTATAAGATACTGTATAGCTAACTGTAACTGACTGTAACAAAGCTGCCCTATCAACCACTGGCTGTCGTGGGTTTGGGGGTTTTATATTAGGATATGGCACACTACTCTCAAAAAGCTATTGATTTTTCTCCAGTACTTCACAAGTAGCGCTCCACTGGAAAATTCATGTTATGATGATACTGTGACTTCTGCGCGCGTAGGTCAAAGTATATTTAATGTTGGTGGAATCAAAAAAAAATCTTACTGATTCCTGATATATTTCAACAGAATTTCCCCACTAAACTCTCCATAACCTGCAGGAGGTTTATTGGTCTTTAAAGGGTTAAAGTATTTTAAGTATTTGTTGATCACACGTGGCGCTCCCAAACATTTTATCAAAGTTGCGTGAGAAAACAAAGAATGTACAGTATGTTGGGTTCTTTATCTGACGGCGACCCCGTCCGTACAGCAGTCCCTTGGGAAAATCACCTTTTTTAATTTAATCCAGAAAAATGAATAGTGCTCTTATCAGTCACTGAAATTCCTGAATGCTTGAGAAAATTTTACCAGGCATCCGTGCTGTACCTACTATCTTGGAGATACTCCCAGGCCATCCTGGTTCAGTGGAGAGCAGGGCGGACAATGCGGTGAAAGGTGTTTATCTGTGAGGCATGAGAGCCCCACACGAATAGGAGGGGGGGCAAGGGGAGAGGGTGATCACATGGCAGCGGGGGTCATCAGTCAGCGTTGTCCGGGGTGGCATTCACACGGGTTGGTCCTGCTTTCAGTTCAACCTCTGATTTTTTCTGGACACGCTCCAAGCTAAATGAGCATTCACGGTTCACGCGGAGATGACGTCTTCGTCATCAATCTCGGAAACGACGTGGTGGGGGCGGCGCAGTGGGGTGGGTGAGTTTTGGAAACAGATACGATGGGTGGCAGGCCAAGGGAATGGAGCAGGGGCAACTCGGGGTCAGAGAGCAGGCCCAGAACAGGAGCAGGGTTCGAAACAGTAGCAGAGACGGCAACTGCTTTATGAGCAGAAGCACGGATAAGAGGTGTTCCGGTCAGGACTGGGAACACGCACTTACGAAAGGGGGCGGAATTTTGCTCAGAAGCAGGGTTAGGAATCGGGAGAATGGGTAGGAGAAGGTTTGACAACCGAATCAGGTTTAGAAGTTTAAGTGGTGTTAAAATCAGAAGCAGGTTAAAAAGCTGAAGTGGTGTTACAGTCAGGAGCAGGTTCAGGAGTTGAAGTGGCGTTAGCCACAGCAGCAGGTTTATGATAAGGGCCAGCATCAGAGGCAGGGTGAAGAGAAGTGTTGGGATTTGTAAGCACCCTTAGGACCTGAGCAGGTACAGTAGCAGGGACAGGGGGAGGGTGCACAACAGCAGCAGCACCAGGACCAGGTCAAGGGCACGCTCAGTCAGTTAGGCCCACATAATGTCATCTGTGATTGGGGCAAAGATAGGAGACCAGCACAGACTATCGGGCTCACAGATGGAGAGCCTTACACCTATCAGTCATTTTCCATCTAAAAGGACAACTACTTTATCGTGACCGTCCTGACTGGCATGTGTCACAATAAAAAAGTAACTGCCATCAAAGAAGACTGCAACAAACAGCTCCTATTTCTCTGTCCTTAAAGTTAACAAATCAGAAAAAATTGAATTCCGTGCAGAAGTATGTTTGCGTTTAAGAGTTTATAGGTATTATTTCCTTTATCAGGATTTTGAATAATACATCAAAATAGATGCATATGTGCATATGCCATCAATTACCAAAGGATTATTACGAATTAATTTTTACCATCGGCTTGTTCCAAATGGAGCAAGACTTTAAAAGGTCAAGGTACAGTGCTTCACTCACAAGAATTTATGTCAACGCCTGTCCTGAGTCTCTCCCAAAATCTAAGCCCCTTATAGCGAGTTTATACACCTTGTAACCCAACAGGTCATATCTGAATTAATTATTTTTATTTGATTTTTATTTTCTAAACTTTTTTTCTTCAAATGTGCATCTCCGTTTAACACTTCCGAGGACTCCATTGACTTGTCATCTTTTATGAAACAGCTATAATCTCTGAACTGCGATAGTGTGAGAATTAATTTTTTTAAATCAGGTTTCACATTAATATGAACGGGGTTAAAGTAGGCAAAGCCCATACTGTATGTACTTTCCTTTACATACTCTCTCTGTCTCTTGTTCTTTGTCTCTTTTTCTCTGACTCACTCTCTCTTTCTGCATCTCTCTCTCATTTTTTTTTCTCTCCACACTAATGAGGATCCTGTGGAGGATATAAATCAGTGCCACGGAACATCAGAGAGCCAGTATTCCGTGCGTGATCCGGGAGTCTCCTGGCTGCCTCCTGCCCAACACAGACGGTCTGGGCAGCACAGCAAGCAGTTCCTGAGACATATCTACGCTCTTCCTATATGCTTTTTCTGGATAAATGATGCCGGTTTCTCTTTTTTCGTGGGCCAGGCCAAATAAAGATAATAAATGATATTTGAGAGGCAAAAATTGAAACCTGCGGTCCTGCGTGCAGTTAGGCTATCAGGACACCATATCAAAAGTAACTGGGAAATGGGATGTGAATGTCTGGGTCTGCATGGATCACGCAGGTACACTCTAACTGGCGTTCATTCCTGGTTCCCATGAAACAGTATGAAAACAGGGTTAGTGAATGTATAAACTTTTTACAAGCAAACTCACAAACAAGGCAGCTCTGCTTTTACTGGAAGGACACTATCCTTCAAACCCTCATTCAGAGGTCAGAAACGGGACATTTTATGCACATATACATGAGCACATGCACACACACACACACACACACACACATATGAAGCACACATGCAGACACACACACGGGCATTAAGGCTGTCAAAAGTGCCATGAAATTGAATTAGAATATTAGCTTTTGTAATTAGTTAGAGTTTGAATATATTTGAATATCCTTTGCCTATAATTCACAAAAATAAGCTGCTTATTGTCGGGCGCAATATGCACGTGACGCTCCCTCTAAACTGGCCTGCGCGTTATTTTCCACAAGCGGGCAGTAGAATAGAGGACATTGGTGAACTTTCATGCTAGGTTACTACATTGGGGCCTCATTTATAAAACGTATTTTAGATCAACTTTGTGGCACGTACATAGAAAATCACGTCAAAGTAGTGATTTATAAAATTTCAACATGACTCGATTTGACCGTGGAAACGGTTGTGACTCTACGTCAGGTATTCACTACGTGTATGCACGCATGTTCATTTTATAAATGAGCCCCCTGCAGCTTCTATAACCTAATGCGCAAATGAATAAAGCACTTTCTCGTGGATGTAATTTGCCACAACTCGGCATTTATTCATCACAATAATAGGGAAATGATTGTTTATAGGAAATCCCTGTTTATTTCTTAACACAAAAACTATTCAAACGGCTAATACCTGTAGCCTAAAACAACATAAATTACTTACTCTGTTTAGTTTGTTTAACTTCTTTCATCATCCAATTTCATCAAAATATTCAGAACACAAAGGAAACATAGCCTGCATGGGAAGCATGGGAAGATTATTTAGCCTAAATTGTTAGCTGACCAGATCTGTTGAAGGAAGTGAAAAAAGAGACTGGCTCACGAGGCTAGCTGACCAGTAACGTTAGGTGTCAGCTGAAAGTATCATGGAGGTTACTGGCAAGAAAAACCAGACGATCCACTTGCTCTGGATCCAGGGCAAAACGTTTTTTGTTGACAGAGGAAGTAACATTAGCACAGGAAATGAACTTTGCGTGCATGAACATTACATTACATTACAGGAATTTAGCAGACGCTCTTATCCAGAGCGACTTACACAACTTTTACATAGCATTTTACATCGTATCCATTTTATACAGCTGGATATATACTGAAGCAATTTCGGTTAAGTACCTTGCTCAAGGGTACGGCAGTGCCCTACCCGGGAATCGAACCTGCAACCTTTCGGTTACAAGCCCAGTTCCTTACCCACTGTGCTACACTCCGTCCTCCATGATTCGCCGCATGAAATTAAGCCTGTATATTCATGTTAACTACAAAACACGGGATCCAAAACTAATATTCGAATGCTCAAATTTAGGTTCGAACTAAAAAAAAAGGAAGAGATTTTTGAATAGTTTTCGAACTTCAAATATTTTTTGACAGCCCTAACGGGCATGCATACACACAGAAGGTACGTCCCATGCTTTTTGCCTGTGTATGTGTGTGTTTGTATGTTGAATTGTACACTTGTGATGTAATAACACGTCCTGAGGCAAACACATGACTCATGAGACATGAGCTGCCATTTAATGGAGAATAACCACTGTTCATTTAAATGAGATTCAGCTCTATTTATCGGATAGCGTTGATTTGTCTGACTGAAGACATGGAGCATGTTATGATGAATCTATACTCCCAACAATACCTACTTTCAGGAAAGCTGATATAAATGATATTAAAGTTATTAGTTGGTTAAGCAGTACATTTAGGTAATTTGGTAAGATGTTAGTGGGACTAGAGAGAACATCATGTGCCTTTATCCCTAGACAATAAAAATGCTAGTGATGAGAAGGAGAACTACTGACGTGTGAAGGATCGTTAAACTTTACGACTGTCTGAAGTAATCTTCACATACCGGGGGTTGTGCAGAAAGGAGCTTTTGTTCTTAAACCCCAGAACAGCCACTGCAGAAATAACGTGTAGAAATATGCCCTGACCGTCAGCATCGCTCAGAGCTTTTTGGAAGCAATGCATTCTCACAACCTGCATTCAGGCAATTCGACTGAATTCAAGGCACTAGTAGTCGCTGTTCAGGGGTGGGTGTGCGTGTGTGTGTGTGTGTGTGTGGATCAGAATCAGAATATAAAGGCACATTCCCAAAATTAAAAACCACATGTTGTAAAATCCATGGGGCTACCAACTGAATCTAAAGTTGTCACCTGAAGAACCATCCATGAAGTCTGTTTGTTGAGGCACGGCGTAAGGATCAGACCTGTTTACACTGTATTTGTACAGAGAGGTCAGCCAATGAGATCCAGCTGCAATGTGTCAGCCAATGATATCCAGCTGCACTGTGTCAGCCAATGATATCCAGCTGCACTGTTTCAGCCAATGAGATCCAGCTACAGTCCATCAGTGAAGACTGTTGTTCTGCTGATATAAAGGATGTCTTTAATGGAGACAGATGCCATGTTTGTCTTTCACACCTGGAGATCCAGTACAATATATGGCCTGGAACATTTCTGTGTAAATCACCTTGTGAATGTAAATTTCCATACCAATAGAAACAAAAATAAAAAGGGTTATTTTCATTGACTTATTAAAAACTTTTGTGAAAAAGAAAACAATTAATAAAATAAAAACAGCTATATTTTAAAATTCATGATAAAGTTTCACTTTTCCAAAGTCTTCAGAGTTACATTAGGCATTAGACAACACGAAAGCACCCACTCAGTGTCCTCATGTAGTAGCCCATAAAAATATATATCTCTCCTTAAATGTCCTTATAAGTAACTGAAATCCCATTGTTGTTTGTATCCAGGTAAATTGCTGGTGTGTTTTGGAGGCTGTCTCAGGATGGGAGAGATATGCTTTGTAGCTCCTAAAAAGCTTCTCAGGAAGAGAAGCAGGGCTAAAAATTAGGACCATAGCTGGAAAGGCCTGCTGTGGTCCTGCAGAGCCAAGATAGAGAAAATCCTTGTGTTTCATGAAAAGATAGTTCCAGTCCCTCATTTCCACATCCTCACCTAAACTTCACAAGACTCTGGACTTCTGGCTACTTTCAATTCCATACGGATTAGTTCTGAGTGGCTTTCGCAACTCTTTTTTGCAAAGTAAATGCGTATGTATCCAGAGGAAGCTTTACAAATTGTTCAAATTTTAAAATGAATAAATTTAGCTTTTTATATCTCATCATATCCTGCTGTTATAAGTGTGGCCTGCTCTTAGGTGTGATGAAAAGAGAGGTAAGCTGCTGTTTTGAATATGAGGGTCTGCTGCTCTGTGATAACCTGAAAGGTCGCCATGAGTGAGAACTTTGAAGCACGAAGCTGCTCTCTTCTGTTGGGAAGTATCCTTTACCTAAACTGAACCGTCCTTGCAACTCTGACCCTAAAAACGCAACGCGAAGAAACTTTCTGACAGATTGTCTAAAACCACAAGTAGAGAAGTTATAGATACCAATGTTTTGTGGATTTTATGATTTGGGATTTTATTGTTTCATTATTGACAGCAGTTGTGTCAGCATGTACATTTCTCCTGCCTAGTGACTAGGCCTAGCCTAGCAGGGCTTTGCCAAGCAGAAGGCCCTTCTCATTTAGCATTGATACAAACTTTGTTCTGAGACAAACTCTTTCCAGTGAGCCATGGTTCTGACTCAGAGGTCTCACAGAACTGATTACACAGTGGGGGGGGGGGGGGTATTCCCTGTTGTCGTGGAAAAATTACCATTCCCACTCTCTCAGTTTCTCTCTATCCTGCTCTATATCAGCTGATGTGTGGTGAGCTTTTGGACACAAAATGGCTGCTGTGCATCATTCAGCTGCAAATTAATCACATTGAAAATGTTTTAGGTGAGAACCTTTTAATTAATAGTCTTATTTATATATAAATTCATTTTAGGATAAAAACTTTAGTTCTGCTTTCCCTGTTTCTTTTATAAAAGGCCTCAGCAGTGCCATGCGATGCAGTAAATGAAAGGTTCTCAGTAACCCCACATTGTCTCCACAGCTCCATGCAGTGTGGATATTCAGCAGCTGCGTTTCACGATTAGGGTTCTACGCTCTGCAGCGTGCAATACATCATCCCCTTTTCCTGCTAAAGGCGATGATACTTAGAAAAGAAAGCACCCAGCTTGGTCGTTCGTGTCAGATTATCCCCACCCCCCACCCCCAATCCCCCCCCCCCACCGGTCCACTAATATGCGTGCTAGATATGTTGGGCTTTAAAGCCGGTGCTCTTTCCTCTCCGGACACCATCACACCCAATAACCTTTTTTTGTTAGCAAGGCAAAATTTCACTTCAATAGAATGAGGCAAAAATATTTGTCCTCTACAGGTGATCAAGTTACCCTCAGTCCTAAGAATAGGCCCTCTGCGCCTAATCTCCTCTAGGATGCCGTGAGTAGTTAAATGTTTTACTAGACTTGTAAGGGGGGTTGGGGTGGGACGGGCGGTGACCTGTAATCCAATCCGCCCCCCGATAGCTTGTATTCTTGTGCGGAGCTGGAGACATCGACATCTGAGGTGTTTCCTAATCAAACGTCCCATCTTATTTGATTTAAGGGAGGGAATGTGTCAGGGGACCGACCTCTATCCTGACCCTGAAACTGAGGGTAACTGTGTATTGTGTATTTTCAGACGTTTTTTGATATTAGCATTTTGTTCCCTCTCAGCTCTCAGGGCATAGGTTGTCTTCAGACATAAAAAAGATATAGACCTACACTGTTTTAGGATCTATTTTGTTTTCATGGTTCCATTTTTGTGATTTGGCCTTGTGATGACAAATGAAGGCTTGGGGATTTGATTGGCCCTGCCAGGCAACCAATCAGATTATTGCTTCACAGGTGTGCCTCAGCCGTGCATCAGGGCTGTGAATCGAGATGAGCAAAACGTTGTGAAACTGTATAAACTGAAGCTGTTCTGTTCTACCGTTACAGATGGCTGTGGCTTGGGGTAGAGCGTGGGTGTACAAGTGAGATGACATATGAGATATTTGACATACCAACATGCGATACAAGATTACAATTACATATTTTTCTCATTTCATATGTATGTTATCCCCTCGTTTAAAAAATAAAGCCAATTACTATCAATACTTTACTGTGGTGGGTTCTCCCTCCTTCAGCAGAGGAAATTGACTTAATCGCATGTTCTTAGGTTCCAAATCCAATAGAAGCATGAATCACCACGTGATGGGGCAGACAGTGGTTTTTGGAACCCCCGTGGGTCTGACGGGCTGGATTAAAATGAAACTAAGATGAAGTCATTTGAGTAAATAAGCTGGTCCTTGTGGCTGGGCTTCACCCTTTCTCCGTGGATTTGTCTTTTGGGCTGAAAAAAAGAAACAAAAAAACTCCACCTCACTGAACCAACAGCGGCTTTACTCAACCACGCTGTCTTGGCATATCCTTATTAAAATCCTAATCATTGTAATTAAACTAAATTTAGTCGCTATGTAATGGGTATAGATCCATAATTTAATACTTTTGTTGACTTACAGAACAAAAAGCTCTTCAGCCTTAGTTTAGATATAGTCTACACTGGATAACAGGTACTCTCCCTCTCTCTGAAATGTACTCTTAGAGTTGATTTTACATGGAGTGTTTTGTTAGACAGGCTACATTGGACATTGGGTGGGGAATTCTTGGTCGCATTGACCCAGCCAAGAAAATCATGGTGGTGTCCACTAGTGGCCAATCTGTTGGCACTGTTGTTAATGCACCACTGATTCACAAACTGCCACTACGGCAGCCGGCTAGCGGAAGCACTTGAGATGAGATTCGGCTGTTGAGAGCACACATTGGTTGCGGAATGTGCCCGTTTGCAAATTGGCGGGCCAACGGCTAGCCCTCATGGCAGACTGATAAATGCCTGCTTTCAGCGGAGATGGAAAAAATTTGGGGTCCCCTGCTGTGGGAATATGAATTCATCAAGTAGGGGAAAGGGGGGTTACACCTCAGTATTACAAATCACACACCCCCACACACACACACACACACTCACACACGCACACACGCACACACACACACACACACACACACACATCTGGCGTGTAACCTTTGAGCGGCCGTAAAGCTGTCTGCCCTTTTAAACCCTCTCAGTCAAACCCGCCGCTCGGTCTAAAGGAGGCGTAGCTGTGGAGGGCTCCGGCATGCCTGAGATACGGCCCTGACGTGCTGCGTCATTAAACCCCCTCTACATAAACAAGCACATTTCAGGCTGCTGAGGAAACGCGCGTGCAACGCCCTTCGAAACGGGATGGAGATCTGAAATGGGACGGAAAGGCTCGCACGCCTGCGTCGGCTGAAAACGATCTAACGGCGTTTTGACGTGGAGGCGGTTATTTAGCACCTGAGAGGCGTCGCTCACTTTAATCCTACGTGCTTATGTGTTTAGCTAAAACTATTTAATGTAATGCAAGGAAAGGGGTTACGCTGAAAGCTGGTGTTGTCAGGTCTCGCGTTGAAGGGCTGAACGTTTCTTATTTATTTTAGTAATAAAGTTCAGTCCCTCCTTGCCACGATTTATTTTTCACATTTAGCAGCCCCTCTTTATTTTCTTTTATTTTATTTATGTAATCTGTATTTAACCCAGGAACTAGGATATCCTGGTGACGGCTTATTATTGTTACTGACTCGATAATTGGAGACCTGTTTTGGTGCCATTCAAACCCAAGTTGCTTGCTTACATTTGAAAGTAAGAATATTGCTCTATATATACTTAAAATATAATAATTATTTACTTATTTCATGAGTTTTTTTAACATATTTTATCCTCAGAAATGCCCTATAATAGAGTATACAATCCATCAAGTTTAGTGCTTTAGCTGATGCATTAAATGTACACACATTTATTTTCTTTAATTTATTTATTTTACAAAGTGTGAACGAGGGGTTAAGTGTCACTATATGTGTCCCCATCATCACAGAACAGTGATTTAATTTTTATTGGTGTTAATATTTTCAGTCATATCCATTTTATCTGATGATGGCATAGCAGGGTAAAATTCAGTCATTTCATTAATTGTCACAAGCCCATGGCCTTGTGCTTCTCTGAGTGATCTAGAGGTGAGATTAAATCAATAGGGCCATTGACACACACCTTTGCCATCAGGCAAGAAGAGGTATTGCTCTTTGCCTTTTGGTACTTCAGAAAGAATGCAACACTGTAAGTGCATAAAGTAAACATATAAGCCCGTAGGTTCATGCACTACTGCTGAGCTAAATTTCTTAATTTCCCTTTTCCATCCAACACTATTAATGTAAAATATTGGAATCAATTAAATTAAATTTAAAGAGCTTTATTATCATGAAAGTAATGAAACAGTACTGCCAAAGCCATATTGATATACAATAATAAGATTCAACATTTGATTGGTCACAATAGGTGAAATGTAGGGACAATTAAGACACGGTAGTTCAGATAGTTTAGTAATCAACTACATTAATTAATCAGTTAGCTCACTCCACCTCTTTTCCTGGATTTAAATTGATTGCTGAATTTCAGATGTGCATGAAATCCCAGAAGATGTCCAGTAGACCCCTAAAGCTGTCCATTAGACACCAGTGGCTGTCCAGTATACCCCTAAAGCTGTCCATTAGACACCTGTAGCTGTCCAGTACCCCCTAAAGCTGTCCATTAGACACCTGTAGTTGTCCAGTAGACCCCTAAAGCTGTCCATTAGACACCTGTAGTTGTCCAGTAGACCCCTAAAGCTGTCCACTAGACACCTGCAGCTGTCCAGTAGACCCCTAAAGCTGTCCATTAGACACCTGTAGTTGTCCAGTAGACCACTAAAGCTGTCCATTAGACACATGTATTTGTCCAGTAGACCCCTAAAGCTGTCCATTAGACACTAGTTGTCCAGCAGACCCCTAAAGCTGTCCATTAGACACCTGTAGTTGTCCAGTAGACCCCTAAAGCTGTCCATTAGACACCTGCAGTTGTCCAGCAGACCCCTAAAGCTGTCCATTAGACACCTGTAGTTGTCCAGTAGACCCCTAAAGCTGTCCATTAGACGCCTGTAGTTGTCCAGTAGACCCCTAAAGCTGTCCATTAGACACCTGTAGTTGTCCAGCAGACCCCTAAAGTTGTCCACCAGACACCTGCAGCTGTCCAGTAGACCTCTGAAGCTGTCTTGGGACCAGGGTTGGCCATAGCATCATGTGACCACAAAGAAATAAATGTGATGCAAAAAATAAGTTTTTCTTTTCAATGTGAGTGTTCAAGGTCTGCAGGAGAAGAACAGGCCATCACAAGACCAGAGATCTCTGACAGCTATGCTATTTTTTTCTTTTTTTTGGTCTTTTGCCGATCAAAAATAGAAAGGACAAGAGAGGAATATTAAAGAATGTAAAGTACTGAAATGAAAGCATATTTTTTTCATGTGTCTGTTATTGGGTTTTGCCGCTGCCAAAGTATAATGTTAAACGTTAGGCGGGGTAATAAAAATAATTGTATCCATCAATGAGACTGTAAAACTGCAGGTGCAGAGGCAGGGGGGTTGTGGGGGTTGTGGGGGGGGGAGCCGTCAGGGAGACAGGCTCTTTGAGGTTCACAGCCTCAGCCTGTTCTCCCAATCTCTCCTCAAGTGAGAGACAGTCCAACCTGGTGTTTATCCCATTATAACAAATCATCCAACATGGCTGAGCACATGTGCTCATATTAATATGAATGCACCCCCCAAACCCCCCAAGCCTCACACTTCATTGTTTCTGCTGCAGGATTAACCGGTGCTGAAAGGGAAAGTTTTGACATGGTTTTGAGGCCCATCCCCCCCGTGACCCATCTCTAGGCGAATGAGAAACAATACCCTGACCTGCACAGAAAGAGTGAGAGAAGAAGAGAGGAGAGAGTGAGAGAGAGAGAGAGAGAGAGAGAGAGAGAGAGAGAGAGAGAAAACAGGGGGAGAGGAGGAGAGAGAGAAGAGAGGGGCAGTGAGATAGAGGAGAAAGAGGGAAAACAGACAGTATGAGAGAGAAAGAGAGATAGGGAGAGAGAGTACCCCCCCCGCAGCAGGACGGGGGCTCTCGGCTCCGGTTCTCTGAAAAGCCAACAATGCCACACAAGTGGAGGATCCAGAGCGCTGGATTCCCGTGACACAACCTCCAAAATATTATGGTTTCATACATAAAGCTTTCACTCATCCTGACAGCCATAACCAGTTAAATAAGCACACACACACACACGCACACACATGGGCACAGCAGATAGACACTCACACACACACACCTGTACACACACACGGGCACCGTAGACAGACGCTCTCACACACACACACACACACACACGGGCACAGCAGACAGACACTCATACACACACAGCCGCACACACACACACACACACACAAACCTATAGTCATTTAGAGGGGTATTTAAGACATTTATAATTCTTTCTGAGCACATCAGTCTCATGTTCCATGCATAAGAGGGAATAGCTCTGATGGAAAATAAGATTAAATATACATTTAGAAAGAAGAATCAGGTAATATCCACACATACAATGTCTGGGGGTATAACATTGCAATACAGCTGCTTTGGAGCTGCATGAAGTGTATTTCCCTGCTTCAGGCTAAAACCGTGAATGTACCCGCAGCCACTGAAAGCTGGCAGGCCATCAGAAATCTATCTGAAATATTCTTCATCTCACAAAAAAAACTGTCTGTGCTCATAAAATTTCTCACAAATGTAATACTTTGAATTTGAAAATTTTCTTAAAACGTGCATTCTAAACAATTTCACATTCTGAATTAGAAGTTAATTATTTAAAATGCATTAGTGCATGATAGTAGTCAGTACTACAAATACATATAGGACGGAGTGTGGCACAGTGGGTAAGGAACTGGGCTTGTACCCGAAAGGTCGCAGGTTCGATTCCCGGGTAAGGACACTGCCGTTGTACCCTTGAGCAAGGTGCTTAACCTGCATTGCTTCAGTATATATCCAGCTGTATAAATGGATACAATGTAAAAAAAAAATGCTATGTAAAAAGTTGTGTAAGTCGCTCTGGATAAGAGCGTCTGCTAAATGCCTGTAATGTAATATTTAGGCCAAATCTGTTACATTTAGTGACTTATTGTGACGTATTTGTGTATTCGATCCTTCATCCTCTATTTAACACTCCTTTTAACAGTTAACATTACCAGCGGAGAGTGCTTGTGCATGCAATTACGTTACATGTAAATGCAAAGGTTTTTCCTGTTAACATGTTCATAATACACATCTGATCTGTGTCACGTGTAAGCAAATAAAATTGTAATTGGGTCACTTTTACCAGGTTAAACATATGCTTTGTTACCAGAACAGTTAGGCCTTATTTATTTATTTGTTTGTTTATTTGTTTGTTTGTTTGTTTGTTTGCTTGTATATTTGTATCTTGGGTTCCACTAGTATGATGATGCATGAAAGGGAAGGACGTATTATTCAGTTTTGAAATAAACAGTAGCTTACCATTGCTTTTCCATGATATACATATTTCTTCATTGAATATGTATATCATGTCACGGTCAAATGGAAAATGAAGATGTATTGCAGCGGTGCACAACTCCAATCCAGAAGAGGCAGTGTCTGCTGGTTTTTGGGGTTTTCCACCTGACATTCAGGCCTTAGAAACCAGATGTATGGACCCTTTAGCCAATGTATGACTAACAGTAAATTATGCACTTAAGTGCTGAAATACATCAGAACCAGTATACACACTGGCCCTCAAGGAATGGAGTTGCACAACCCTGCTAACTTATTAACTGATGAATTAGGCATGAACTAATGGGATACTCAAATCTTACCATTGAGACCAGTGTGGTATGCTTGTTTTCATTTGAACCCTCTAACAAAGGACTGATTTATATCTGGAAGACCAGGGTAGTGGAATCTCTGGTCAATTGGTAACTTGAATCACTCAGTTAACTATCAGGTAGAAAAGAAAACTAGCAGTGCATCTGATTTTGATGAGCCAGATTTGAATATTCGATTCTTGAAATAAAGCATAGGCTACAAGTAGGCTTCATATTCTCAATCCATTATTATAATGCTACATGTATGTACTTTTTTATTTATTATGAATGTAACTTTTTTTTTCATCATCACCCTAGCAGGTTTTAACCATTATCCCCCCCCCCCCCCCCTTGATTTATTTTTATTTTTGTTGCATATTCTTTGTAATACTATCCTTTGCTTATATTCGTTTGTTCTTGAAAAATCAATAAACAGTTGTTAACAAAAATATATTCTCAGGTCAAATAATCATTTTAATGCATGGAATCTATTGAAAATGTACATCTAAAAATCAATGACAATATCTAGAGATTAATTAATAAAAGAATTTAGTAGTCTTGTGTTTTCTTTGAGATTATAGTGCTGTTGTATCCTGCTGCTATGAACTTGCAGTCTTATCTATCATCTGTGATTTTATAAATCACGGAATGTTTGCCTAATAGGAACCCTGAATATGCATATTGTTGATAGAATCTTTGATAGCAGTGGCATTCTGTTTCTTATGTTACCAGAGCAACAGAATTATGATATTGTGACATCATAACATCTAAATCAAATGAATATTTAAGTGTGGGATGTCCCATTACCCACCAGTGCTTGTGTTGGAGATCATCTGTATTATTTGCTTGAGCTATTCTCTTTCTGCTTTTAATTATTTTATTGTTTGGTCATGCTTATGGAGAGCTGCTGGAATTTTCTAAGAAACAGTGGAAGGCCTGAAAGGTGAGGCTCATTTTTTACTATTTTGCAATTGGATCATTATTGTTCCAGAAGCAGGCTTCAGAACAAGATGGTTAAGTCACTACCAAGTCAGCTATCATTTCACTGGAATCTGCTCAGTTGACATGTAAAAACAATCAAAGAAAGGTGGGCCGAAGTAAATGAAATAACTGTATACTAGCTAATGTGTGCAATATAGCATATCAACAAGTGTGGTGGCGCATTGTGTGACAAGATGGATACTCATGTATGTATGTATTATGTTATAGTTGTGGTACAAGCTGTGCATTGTCCCTGATAAAGAAATCAATAAATAATGAATAAAAATAACATATTGAACTTGGCCAAACTAACCAACAGAATGAGTTGGGATATATTTCAATGGAAGAAATCTTGTTTCATGAGAGAAACCTCACCACATGAGCTGCAATTCATAAATTGCTTTTTATCTTTTCCACTTCTAGGAAAGTTACTTTGGCCATTCTGGGACTTGATAATGCAGGGAAAACTACAACAGTCCAAAGCATTCAAGGAGGTAAGGTAGTATTTGTGATCATTTAAGCATGCCTGTAAGGCATGTAAAACTCTAAACCACATCTATACTCTTAACTAGACTTGTCATCTTGGTGAAAAGAAAAAAATAAATATAAAGGAATTAAAAATAATTTGTTTTCCTCTATTACTGCCACTGTCCTAGTAGTACATAGGATGTAGCCTATGTTGTTCTTTATTTAAAGTGTTGTTGAAAATATGTAAGTATTAGTGAAAATACTACGCTGGATTGTAAAATTCAATGTATTTGTTTATTTTTTTTTTGTACCAGAGCAGAATTATTGTGACACACAGAAAAACCTTCACAATTAATGGAACATTGAAACATTAAATAAGATTTTTTTTATTTTTATTTAATTTTTTAATTAATTTTGATCTTCCTTTAGAAAACCCAGAAGATGTATGCCCTACTGTGGGATTTTCTCCCGTGGACCTGAAACAGGGACAGTATGATGTGACCATCTTTGACCTTGGTGGGGGAGAGCATATTCGTGGCATGTGGAAGCACTACTTCTCCGAGTGTCATGGTGTGATGTTTGTGGTGGACTCCAGTGATGTCCAGCGCATGAAGGAAACCAAGGACACGCTGGCCAAAGTTCTAAGACACCCCTGCATCACGGGGAAACCAGTTCTTCTGTGAGTATTATTACCTTGTTTGCTTGAGCTATTCTCTTTCTGCTTTTAATTATTTTATTGTTTGGTCATGCTGATGGAGAGCTGCTGGAATTTTCTAAGAAACAGTGGAAGGCCTGAAAGGTGAGGCTCATTTTTTACTATTTTGCAATTGGATCATTATTGTTCCAGAAGCAGGCTTCAGAACAAGATGGTTAAGTCACTACCAAGTCAGCTATCATTTCACTGGAATCTGCTCAGTTGACATGTAAAAACAATCAAAGAAAGGTGGGCCGAAGTAAATGAAATAACTGTATACTAGCTAATGTGTGCAATATAGCATATCAACAAGTGTGGTGGCGCATTGTGTGACAAGATGGATACTCATGTATGTATGTATTATGTTATAGTTGTGGTACAAGCTGTGCATTGTCCCTGATAAAGAAATCAATAAATAATGAATAAAAATAACATATTGAACTTGGCCAAACTAACCAACAGAATGAGTTGGGATATATTTCAATGGAAGAAATCTTGTTTCATGAGAGAAACCTCACCACATGAGCTGCAATTCATAAATTGCTTTTTATCTTTTCCACTTCTAGGAAAGTTACTTTGGCCATTCTGGGACTTGATAATGCAGGGAAAACTACAACAGTCCAAAGCATTCAAGGAGGTAAGGTAGTATTTGTGATCATTTAAGCATGCCACGTTATTTGCTAGTTTATATTAACACGCTTAAAATACAAAACAACTATTAATTTCTCAGTTTAAGGATCCAACCACTAGTTTTATAATAAAGCTTATGCTGTGAAACATTGAATATTGCATTGATTCTTATTTTGAAATATTCAAGGCATGTAAAACTCTAAACCACATCTATACTCTTAACTAGACTTGTCATCTTGGTGAAAAGAAAAAAATAAATATAAAGGAATTAAAAATAATTTGTTTTCCTCTATTACTGCCACTGTCCTAGTAGTACATAGGATGTAGCCTATGTTGTTCTTTATTTAAAGTGTTGTTGAAAATATGTAAGTATTAGTGAAAATACTACGCTGGATTGTAAAATTCAATGTATTTGTTTATTTTTTTTTTTGTACCAGAGCAGAATTATTGTGATACACAGAAAAACCTTAACAATTAATGGAACATTGAAACATTAAATAAGATTTTTTTTATTTTTATTTAATTTTTTTATTAATTTTGATCTTCCTTTAGAAAACCCAGAAGATGTATGCCCTACTGTGGGATTTTCTCCCGTGGACCTGAAACAGGGACAGTATGATGTGACCATCTTTGACCTTGGTGGGGGAGAGCATATTCATGGCATGTGGAAGCACTACTTCTCCGAGTGTCATGGTGTGATGTTTGTGGTGGACTCCAGTGATGTCCAGCGCATGAAGGAAACCAAGGACACGCTGGCCAAGGTTCTAAGACACCCCTGCATCACGGGGAAACCAGTTCTTCTGTGAGTATTATTACCTGCACCAAATATGACACTACCTGTCCTAAAGAGAGAAAGGGTGCTACTGTACAGAGAATCAATCAAACAAGTTAAATAGTGTGAACTAAGCGTAAAATATAATTACTGCAGGCACCTCTGAGCCAATTAGTGGGTCAACCAGAGAATGAAGGACATGACAAATTCCATGGATGTTCAGACATAGCCCAAAAATATATTAAATCATATTTAATCGTGAAAAAAATAATCTCAATTTAAGATGAGAATATGGTTATGGATGAATTATGTTCATGGGTGACATTTGGAGATTATACTAAATGTTCCTTTTGTGTTAGTCTGGCAAACAAACA
This sequence comes from Anguilla rostrata, assembly GCF_018555375.3. Taxonomy (NCBI): domain Eukaryota; kingdom Metazoa; phylum Chordata; class Actinopteri; order Anguilliformes; family Anguillidae; genus Anguilla; species Anguilla rostrata. Next base: position 27,121,763 of record NC_057939.1, on the reverse strand, counting down.
GGACAAAGAAGGAGCTTTGCAGGAGGCAGATATCGTAGATCACCTGACCCTGAAGACGCTTGTGAAACTGAACAAATTCCGCTATAAAATAGTGAGTATTGTCAGGAGTCTTGATGGAATGGAGATGACAACCTCGCAGTGCTGTTTTGATGTAGTGTTTGACAGTAATGTAGTATTTGGCGCAATGTGTGCATCATGTAGCTTGAGGAGATAGATCAAAAGCTTCACGAGGCAAAATCGACATTTCAGGTGCCGTGCTCTGCTGTGATGCCCATCAGGAAGAAGGCCATTCAGGGTGGGCTGGAGTGGCTTCTGAAGACTGTGGGCAGGGGCTATAACACCATCAATGAGCGCGTGCGGAAGGACACGGCCGAGCAGAGGGAGCAGGAGGAGAAGTACAGGAGAGAGCGGGCCGAAAGGGTGCGCAAGGTTCGAGAGGACAGGTAAGAGCTGTACCCTCCGACAAGTCTACGTAGACATATGTGTGTATAGATGGGCCAATCCATGGACCCACTATGAAATTACTTGTGTTGTGATTGAGCTTATTATTATATTAATTTATATTATTATTATTATTATTATAATTCATGATTAAAGAACTGGGTGTCTGTGGGGACATTCCCGGGAAAAAAAATACAAGCGGCGCATAGTTAGTGACGCATTTTCCATCACCCATCAGTGTCTGCTAGCGTTACGATAACAGCGAAAGGGGGGGGGCGGGTTATGGAACCGTAAAAAGTTTTTGTGTAACACGAGAGGTCATATTATTTGTTGATGTAGATTTCGTATTACATTTGATGACAATGTGACGTTACTAAATTACATAGCTATTTGTACAGCTAACGCTAGCTACTGGACCATGTCAAGAAAGGCAACATTAGTTTAGACAACGTTGCGCGCAGTATCCATCTCTCATATCAGGTAACGTTGCGTTAGCTAGCTAGTTAGTGTACTTAACACAATCTAATGTCAGCTAACAATTAGAAAAAAAGAGAATTTGGGCGACATAGCTCAGGAGGTAAGAGCGCTTGTCTGGCAGTCGGAGGGTTGCCGGTTCGATCCCCCGCCCTGGGCATGCTGAAGTGTCCCTGAGCAAGACACCTGACCCCTAATTGCTCTGGTGAATGGGAGGCATCGATTGTAAAGCGCTTTGGATAAAAGCGCTATATAAATGCAGTCCATTTACCAGAAAAGATGCTAGCTACCGGTACCGACCTCGCAAACCGTCTCTCGGATGCAATGCTACCTTGTTGCAACTTTGCAATGTGGCTAACTAAAGGCCAGTTCAGATCAATGATTCGCAACGAGACTGGATGCAACTTGCAAAATTCCAAGACGTCTGATTGTAAACGTTCTAAAACTGCACTTGGCGATTTGACAAGGTGGGTCTTTTGAGACCCCAGGCAACAGCTTCAGACGCTCTGCAACTAACCAGTTCACACCGCTGCAATTTTCTCTGCAACATTCTAAAACCGTTTTGTCTCGTTGCGAATCATAGATCTGAACTGGCCTTAACGTTACCGTTATTTACATTGCCATGAAGTTCATCAATATATTATAATGATCGGAATAAAGCCGGGGTATAGGTGGAGCAGAGCCGGGTCTGATTTCTGTGTAAAGATGTCAAGCCGGAGAAAACTAAATAAAAAAATACGGAAGTATGGATTTGCGTCGTTATTATTTTATTACGCTTCCTCATATGATCCTTCAGCCTTGATGCCCTTTTTGATGAAATCTCCTTTGTTTTTGTTTTATTCTTCTTCTGATTGCTAATTTAACACCCAGTTCAGCTTTATTCTCAAACAGTTTACCTAGCAAAACCAAAACCAGAAGCACCACGGGTAACATTTTGCAAGGCAGTTGTTTCAAAAATATCACGCAATAATCATTCACGAAAAAGACTGTTTACTGTGCGCGAGATACATAATTGCAGGAGCCACAGCGAATCCCTCGAATTCTTCTCTGCAGTGTAAATATGTTCATACCGGGCAAAAGGTAGATAAAGAACATTTGTGGAAATTGATCATCACTAATTCTACCCCAGATCTGCTACAGCATTTTAACCCGGCTCGGCAGTGTAAAGACAGCTTAAGTTAGCCTAATGTTAGACAATGAATGAGCATGTACATAACGTTACTTTTATAACAACGATTTTTTATTCAGTAAATAGTGTTGTAGTTGGCGTGGCCCAGGTGCCAACTGACCGACGTCACACAGGCGACACTGGTTGGATCCGGTTGGATCAAGCGGCCAAAACCAGACTTCGTTTTTGAAGCTCATTTCCTGGTGTTGTAGTTCCTGGTTGCTCACTAGCGCCACTACGGATGGCTCCAGTATAGGTGTTTTCATATCCGGTTTCCATGTAAGTCTACGGTACAAATGCGATCAAAATACAAAGTTAATAATTTTTTCTCACAAGAACAAATAGTCATAATAGGTGTATTTTATTCGTCTTATGACTGTCCATGGGTCGATTTCATGATTTATTGCGTCATTTGGGCACAGTGCCAATATTTGTTGTGGACCAATGAGGTACAGCTTGCGTCACTTCCGGATTACTGCGGATGACGAAACTACAGTAGGGGTTACAGTCTATGGTCACTGGGGTGGGCGGTGGCACCTCTTGGCCTTGACATTGCGGCTCCGGCCACGGTCCACCTGTGTGAAGTCAGAAAATGCAGGCATCCCATTTCGTAGTGATTTCATAATGGCGTGTGCTATTTACAGCTGCACTAGACGACCATAAAATAATCCTCCTCTTAAGTTTTTCGGTAGCCGAGTCATTTTTACTATTTCCTTTAGCCTACTTAACCAAATAATTACTTGGCAGAAAGCGTAATCGGCTTGCTATATTTGGTAGTCCAGTAGCCTATGCTAAAACCTCGGCTACCAAGCCATTTGACTAGCTAGCTAACCTTAACCGGCAGACATTCAATCTGTCAGACCTGTTTGACGGCTTGTCAGTCGTGTACATTCCGTAAAAGTCTACCTGGGCCATGCTTCACGCATGTGACAAAGCTACTATAATCCCGATTTTGGGATAAACATTTTTTCAGTTTCACGAAGCGAATTAAGAGTCTCAAGGTTCATTTGCTGAATAACATACAACACACGATGAAATCACACACACGGAATTTAACGAAATTAACCATCTTGGCATTTAGAAAGGAACATGTTTTTAGCATTTAAGAGACCGACAAGCTAGGCATTTAAGACAGTGGTTCTCAGAATCGGTCCTAGGGGCTCCTTACGTATATTGGCTTTTCTCCATTGGTTTTGATGATTTACAAGAAAAAAATAAAAGCCTAATAATAATTAGAAATTCAGTGTAGGCTACATTATTTTTGTCTTCGTGCACCAGTTGGAAAACTTGCTGTACAAAGTGCGTTGTCATATTTACACGCCTGCAGATCAGTTATTAAAATACTTGGTAGATTTGCTCATCACCGCTGACAGTGTTAATGTTTATTCGGTAGAAAGGGATTTGCGAACGATCGGTCAGCTAGCGTCACCCAGCATGTGAACACCACAAACAGCGATGGAGTAGCTAGTAGCAGTTACTGGCTCATTAACTGACTGTGGCGAAAACCTACGACGATAACTTGCTCGGTTAACAGCAGGTCTACCAGACAGTTATACGAAAATTAGCCTAGTCAAATCACCAGTAGCCTACACATCTCTGATTGATTGACCATCAGTGTAGTCAATGTTCTTCCCCTGTGGTTCATATTGCTAATGCGTGAGCTAACCACGGATAGCCTACCTAGCTCACTGGCAAGCTGATATGCTAGCTAAGCATATTCGTTTTGGTGAGAAACATAAATTGAAGATAACTGAACATAATTGTATTTTTAATGTCATACATATAACGTGATTACATGACACAGTACAGTCACGGATGGAAATTAAACTCCGTAACATCTGATAATATATTTTAAAACATAACGGCAGACAGTCAGCTAGCCTCAAGTTCGTTCTGCAATTGTTCGTTCAGGTTGATGGACTTTTCCGCACCGGACTGTCAATCACATTGAAAAAATCACAAGACCGCATAACTCTATGGTTTTGGCTCCAAATCGACAACATGGCCGCGCCCGCCATTGAGCTTCAATACGTGTTTTAGAGACCGACGGAGAGTCAATGGGTGACGTCGCAGTACCTTTGCCCATATTTTTTACAGTCTCTGCTCTGACCACGGTCCACCTGTGCGAAGTCAGAAAATGCAGGCATCCCATTTTGTAGTGGTTTCATTATAGCGTGTGCTATTTACAGCTGCACTAGACGACCATAGAATAATCCTCCTCTGAAGTTTTGCGGTAGCCGAGTCATTTTTACTATTTCCTTTACCCACTTAACCAAATAATTAGTTGGCAGAAAGCGTAATCAGCTAACGCTTATTTGCTATATGTGGTAGTCCAGCCTATGCTAAACCAGTTCGCAACTTCGGCTACCAAGCCATTTGACTAGCTAGCTAACCCTAACCGGCAAATATTCCATCTGTCAAACGTGTTTGACGGCTTGTCAGTCGTGTACATTCCGTAAATGTCTACCTGGGCTAGGCTGCACGAATGTGACAAAGCTAGAAGCTAGCAAGAAAATAATAATAATTAGAAATTCAATGTACATTATTTTTGTCTTTATACAACGGGTGGAAAACTTGCTCTTCAAAGTGCGTTGTCATATATACACGTCTGTAGATCAGTTATTAAAATACTTGGTAGATTTGTTAATCACCGCTGACGGTGTTAATTTTTATTCGGTAAAAAGTGACTTGCGAACGATCGGTCAGCTAGCGTCACCCAGCAAGTAAACACCACAAACGGCGATGGAGTAGTAGCAGTTAATGGCTCATTAACTGACTGACGAAAACCTACGACGATAACTTGCTTGGTAACAGCAGGTCTACCAAACAGTTATATGAAAATTAGCGTAGTCAAATCACCAGTACACATCTCTGAATGATTGACCAGCAGTGTAGTCGATGTTCTTCCCCTGGTTCATATTTCTAATGCGTGAGCTAACCACGGATAGCCTACCTAGCTCACTGGCAAGCTGATATATGCTAGCTAAGCATATTCGTTTTGCTCAGGAACATAAATTGAAGATAACTGAACATAATTGTACTATTAATGTCATACATATAACGTGATTACATGACAGTACAGTCACGGATGAAAATTAAACTACGTAAACATTTGAAATATTTTAAAACATAACGGCAGAAAGTCAGCTTGCCGCTCTAGTTCGTTCTGCAATCGTTCGTTCTGGTTGATGGGCTTTTCCACACCGGACTGTCAATCACAATGTAAATCACAGACCCGCTTAACTCTATGGTTTTGGCTCCAAATCGAGAACATGGCCGCGCCCGCCATTGAGCTTCAAAACGTGTTTTACAGACCCACGGAGAGGCAATGGGTGACGTCACAGTAGCTTTGTCCATATTTTTTACAGTCTCTGGGTTGGATCAAGCGGCCAAAACCAGACTTCGTTTTTGAAGCTCATTTCCTGGTGTTGTAGTTCCTGGTTGCTCACTAGCGCCACTACGGATGGCTCCAGTATAGGTGTTTTCATATCCGGTTTCCATGTAAGTCTACGGTACAAATGCGATCAAAATACAAAGTCAATAATTTTTTCTCAAAAGAACAAATAGTCATAATAGGTGTATTTTATTGGTCTTATGACTGTCCATGGGTCGATTTCATGATTTATTGCGTCATTTGGGCACAGTGCCAATATTTGTTCTGGACCAATGAGGTACAGCTTGCGTCACTTCCGGATTACTGCAGAGGACTCAGCTACTGTAGGGGCTACAGTCTATGGTCACTGGGGTGGGCGGTGGCGCTTCTTGGCCTTGCCATTGCGGCTCCGGCTACGGTCCGCCTGTGCTAAGTCTGAAAATGCAGGCATCCCATTTCGTGGTGATTTCATTATGGCGTGTGCTATTTACAGCTGCTCTAGACGACCATAAAATAATCCTCCTCTTAAGTTTTTCGGTATCCGAGTCATTTTTACTATTTCCTTTAGCCTACTTAACCAAATAATTACTTGGCAGAAAGCGTAATCAGCTTGCTATATTTGGTAGTCCAGTAGTAGCCTGTGCTAAAACAGTTCGCAACTTCGGCTACCAAGCCATTTGACTAGCTAGCTAACCTTAACCGGCAAACATTCAATCTGTCAAACGTGTTTGGCAGCTTGTCAGTCGTGTACATTCCGTAAATGTCTACCTGGGCCATGCTTCACGCATGTGACAAAGCTACTATAATCCCGATTTTGGGATAAACACTTTTTCAGTTTCACGAAGCGAATTAAGAGTTTCAAGGTTCATTTGCTGAATATACAACACACGATGAAATCACACACACAGAATTTAACGAAATTAACCATCTTGGCATTTAGAAAGGAACATGTTTTTAGCATTTAAGAGACCGACAAGCTAGGCATTTAAGACAGTGGTTCTCAGAATCGGTTCTGGGGGCTCCTTGCGTATATTGGCTTTTCTCCATTGGTTTTGATGATTTACAAGAAAAAAATAATAGCCTAATAATAATTAGAAATTCAACGTAGGCTACATTATTTTTCTTCATGCACCAGGTGGAAAACTTGCCGTACAAAGTGCGTTGTCATATTTACACGCCTGCAGATCAGTTATTAAAATACTTGGTAGATTTGTTAATCACCGCTGAGTGTTAATTTTTGTTCGGTAGAAAGTGATTTGCGAACGATCGGTCAGCTAGCGTCACCCAGCAAGTGAACACCACAAACGGCGATGGAGTAGCTAGTAGTAGCAGGCTCATTATCTGACTGGCGAAAACCTACGACGATAACTTGCTCGGTTAACAGCAGATCTACCAGACAGTTATACGAAAATTTGCCTAGTCAAATCACCAGTAGCCTACACATCTCCGATTGATTGACCATCATCAGTGTAGTCAATGTTCTTCCCCTGTGGTTCATATTGCTAACGCGTGAGCTAACCACGGACAGCCTACCTAGCTCACTGGCAAGCTGATATGCTAGCTAAGCATATTCGTTTTGCTGAGAAACATAAATTGAAGATAACTGAACATAGCCTAATTGTATTTTTAATGTCATACATAACGTGATTACATGACACAGTACAGTCACGGATGGAAATTAAACTCCGTAAACATCTGATAATATATTTTAAAACATAACGGCAGACAGTCAGCTAGCCTCGTTCAGGTTGAGGGGCTTTTCCGCACCGGACTGTCAATCAAATTGTAAAAATCACAAGACCGCTTAACTCTATGGTTTTGGCTCCAAATCGAGAAAATGGCCGCGCCCGCCATTGAGCTTCAAAACGTGTTTTAGAGACCCACGGAGAGTCAATGGGTGACGTCACAGTAGCTGTGTCCATATTTTTTACAGTCTCTGGGTTGGATCTATGGGAAGTGAGGTCCAAAAACACACCTGCAATTACCGCTTCTCGCCATTGGTACCGCCAAAGAGAACGAAACGGAAATCTTCGAGATTGTAACTTAAAGCACATAACGTTAAGCAAACTACTCTAGGTTTCAAGTCGACGACACTAAGTGCAGCAAAAAGAAAAGCACTTACCAACGCAATTTGAGTCTGGATTGCATCAAATAGCCGGCCAATTAGCATGGTCGAGGACAAGGGGTTATAAGCAGTCCTACAGCTCACATTGGATTCCAAGGAATATCGACTTCCAGCACGATCGACGGTGACAACGAACATAAAGCAGCGGTTTGAGGAGGGGAGAACTAAGATGGAACAAGAGCTAAGTAAAGCTAACTTTGTCAGTCTGGGGACTTTTGCACCTCAATATCAAATGACAGTTATCTGGGAGTCACAGCTGGATGGATTTTTCGCAGTGCCACTCGGCAAGTAAAACATGTCACCAAACGCCACACAGCGGACCAGTGTGCAACTGAATTCCGAGATGTCGTTGAAGACTGGAATTTGAATGGCAAAAATGAGGCCGTATGCACAGACAATGCAAGGAATATCGCTCTGGGCATGAGCAGGACGGACATTGACAGTGTGTTTTGTGCAGCACACGCTCCAGTTGAGCATTAAGAAAGGTTTGGAGGAGAGAGGTTTGGAGACTGCGTCAATTGACGGGATGCTGAGTCGCTGTCGTAAAATTGTTTGACACTTTAAGCACAGCTCTGTTAGCAAGAACGAGCTATGTAGTAGAGGAACTTGGACTCCCTGACAAATGTTTGGAACAAGACATCCCCACGCGATGGAATAGTACCCACAACATGCATCAGCAGTCTACTTGTAAAAGACGCTGTCGACAGCATCGTTGAAACAAAACCGACACTGAGGGGCTCTCTCCGCGGTCCAGGGGGAGCAGCTAGCCAAACTGAAAATTGCACCGAAACCATGCTTGGAATGTTACATAATTGCTCGGTGGACACCAGTAGGCCTATGTCACGGACAGTGTTGTCATTACAGCTGTATCTCACTTCACTATCATCAGAAAAAAGACATTACGTGTGAACACAGCCTAACTTTGTTTAGCTACCAAGCTATACTAACGTTCGTTCAATCGAGGTATCTTTATGTAACGTCAACTAACTAGCTTCGCTGGCTAACGTTGTCATAAACGTTTTCCCGACAGTGAAAACTGGATTACTTGTTTACATTTTTGACAGATGTGGCTAGGGGGGTAAATCCATCGCTGTTTCCGTCGCAGCATTTTCGACACAAGCAATTCGGAAGCGCTATCCTAAAATTTATTTTTACCGTGAAGAGTGCCTGACCCGCAAACGTAGTAATGTGTTAACACGGCAGCACAATTATATCAAGAAACACCATCTCTGGGGAAATTTATTTATAATGCCATCATAGCGCGGAGTGTTTAAAACCAGCCACCTCTCCCTTTTTTTTCAGCGCATCACCGTTATTTTTTACATTCATTCTAATATGTCGCCTAAATGCCTCTTTACGTTTATTCGGCTTAAGGCGCTCCGCAAAATCACTTAGGCGCTGCGCCTAAACCTTTCTATGCTAGGGAAAACCCTACAGGCAAAAAAGAAAGCAAGCAGTACAACTGATTTTGAAGGGCCAGATTTGAATATTCGATCCTGAAATAAAGCATAGGCTATACACGTAGGCTTCATATTCTCGGTTCATCTTTTTGATGAATGGAATCTAATGAAAAAGTACATTTAAAAATCAATGACAATATCTACAGATTAATTAATAAAATAATTTAGTAGTCTTGTCTTTTTTTCAGATTAGTGTTATTGTATCCTGCTGCTATGAACTCTTATCTATCGTCTGTGATTTTGTAAATCACATAACGTCTGAATATGTGTGTTGTTGATAGAATCTTTGATAACAGTGGCATTCTGTTTCGTATGTTACCAGAGCAACAGAATTATGATACTGTGACATCATAACATCAAAATGACAAATGACTATTTAAGTGTGGGATGTCCAATTATCCACCAGTGTTTGTGTTGGGGATCATCTGTATCATTTGCTTGAGCTATTCTATTTCTGCTTTTAATTGTGTGATTTTTTTGGTCATCCTGATGGAGAGCTGCTGGAATTTTCTAAGAAACAGTGGAAGGCCTGAAAGGTGAGGTTCATTTTTTACTATTTTGCAATTGGATCATTATTGTTCCAGAAGCAGGCTTCAGAACAAGATGGTTAAGTCACTACCAAGTCAGCTATCATTTCACTGGAATCTGCTCAGTTGACATGTAAAAACAATCAAAGAAAGGTGGGCCGAAGTAAATGAAATAACTGAAAAATAGCTAATGTGTGCAATATAGCATATCAACAAGTGTGGTGGCGCATTGTGTGACAAGATGGATACTCATGTATGTATGTATTATGTTATAGTTATGGTACAAGCTGTGCATTGTCCCTGATAAAGAAATCAATACATTATAAATAACTTGGCCAAACTAACCACCAGAATGAGTCGGGATATATTTCAATGGAAGACATTTTGTTGGGTACCTCACCACATAAGCAATTCATAAATAGAACTATAGCTTGTTATCTTTTCAACTTCTAGGAAAGTTACTTTGGCCATTCTGGGACTTGATAATGCGGGGAAAACTACAACAGTCCAAAGCATTCAAGGAGGTAAGGTAGTATTTGTGATCATTTAAGCATGCCACGTTACTTGCTAGCTTATATTAACATGCTTAAAATACAAATCAACTATTAATTTCTTAGTTTAAGGACCCAACCACTAGTTTTATAATAAAGCTCGTGCTGTGAGCACTGAATACTGCATTGATTCTTATTTTGAAATATTCAAGGCATGTAATATTCTAAACCACATTTATACTCTTAACTAGACTTGTCATCTTGGTGAAAATAAAAAAATAAATATAAAGGAATTAAAAATAATTTGTTTTCCTGTATTACTGCCACTGTCCTAGTGGATTCAAGTACATAGGATGTAGCCTATGTTGCTCTTTATTTAAAGTGTTGTTTAAAATATGTAACTATTAGTGAAAATACTAAGTTGGATTGGAAAATTCAATTTATTTGTTTATTTTTTTGTACCAGAGCAGAATTATTGTGACACACAGAAAAACCTTCACAATTAATGGAGCATTGAAACATTAAAAAAGATTTTTTTTAGTTTTTACATTTTTTAATTAATTTTGATCTTCCTTTAGAAAACCCAGAAGATGTATGCCCTACTGTGGGGTTTTCTCCCGTGGACCTGAAACAGGGACAGCATGATGTGACCATCTTTGACCTTGGTGGGGGAGAGCATATTCGTGGCATGTGGAAGCACTACTTCTCCGAGTGTCATGGTGTGATGTTTGTGGTGGACTCCAGTGATGTCCAGCGCATGAAGGAAACCAAGGACACGCTGGCCAAGGTTCTAAGACACCCCTGCATCACGGGGAAACCAGTTCTTCTGTGAGTATTATTACCTGCACCGAATATGACATTACCTGCCCTAAAGGGTGGTACTGTACAGAGAATCAATCAAACAAGTTAAATAGTGTGAACTAAGTGTAAAATACAATTACTGCAGGCGCCTCTGAGCCAATTAGTGGGTCGACCAGAGAATGAAGGACATGAAAAATTCCATGGATGTTCAGTCATAGCCCAAAAATATATTAAATCATATTTAATCGTGAAAAAAATAATCTCAATTTAGGATGAGAATATGGTTATGGATGAATTATGTTTATGGGTGACATTTGGAGATTATACTAAATGTCCTTTTTGTGTTAGCCTGGCAAACAAACAGGACAAAGAAGGAGCTTTGCAGGAGGCAGATATCATAGATCACCTGATCCTGAAGACGCTTGTGAAACTGAACGAATGCCGCTATAAAATAGTGAGTATTGTCAGGGGTCTTGATGGAATGGAGATGACAACCTCGCAGTGCTGTTTTGATGTAGTGTTTGACAGTAATGTAGTATTTGGTGCAATATGTGCATCATGTAGCTCGAGGAGATAGATCAAAAGCTTCACGAGGCAAAATCGACATTTCAGGTGCCGTGTTCTGCTGTGATGCCCCTTGGGAAGAAGGCCATTCAGGGTGAGCTGGAGTGGCTTCTGAAGACTGTGGGCATAGGCTATAACCACATCAATGAGCGCGTGCAGAAGGACACGGCCGAGCAGAGGGAGCAGGAGGAGAAGTACAGGAGAGAGCGGGCAGAGAGGGTGCGCAAGGTTCGAGAGGAGAGGTAAGAGCTGTACCCTCCGACAAGTCTACGTAGACATATGTGTGTATAGATGGGCCAATCCATGGACCCACTATGAAATTACTTGTGTTGTGTGATTTTAAATGAATATTATTTGAAATGACAGGGAAAGGAGAGAGCGGGAGGAGGCTGAGCCAGAGGAGGCTGAGGGAAAGACTGCAGATCTGGATCAGGAGGAGAAGAGCATCATGGGCAACACTGTCCAGTCATTCGGAGACATCATCCCAGAGGTGAGAACACAGCTGGCTATAATAACATTCGGAGACATCATCCCAGAGGTGAGAACACAGCTGGCTATAATAACCTATACTAAGAGATCAGGGATGAGAAACTGAACACAACTCAGCTGAATATACAATGAAACAAGGAAAGATATACCATGATCTGACCAGAAGACTATACAATTCACTATCAGACTGGAAAGAGTTGGAAAACCTGTGTTCTCCATGTTCGTGTGTGTGTTTGTGCTCACAATGTAGAAGGTAACAAAAAAGTCAGAGAGCAGGAAGGACAGAGCAGAGGAGACTGACAAAGGTAAGTGTCCCTCCCCCTCAGCCTCTCCAATGTTACACATAATTGTCGAATACAGATACACACATTTTTCTTTAGCCCAATTTTTTTAAACTGTGGAAGTATGCAGATGCTGGCTTTTTTAGCATGAGAGGAAATACCCAAAGCATCTCCCACCTTACCCCCAAGAGCTCTGCCATAGGCAAAAAAATAAAAAAAAATGCCATTATATCATAAGTCAAATAGAGCTGATGCCATATTCTCTCCATTTGAGTGGAGCGTTAAGAGAACAGCCCAATCAAAATGTTGATCTCATGAAATATCCAAGTTTTATATTTTTTGATCTTATAGTGCATTGCTTCTAAGAATTTGACCATCCAATTTTAAGTGTTTCTGATATTTTAATTTATGTTGTGTCCTACTAATCCTACTACTGCTACTACTACTACTACTACTGTCACTACTGCTACTACTGCTACTACTGCTGCTACTGCTGCTACTGCTGCTACTACAGCTACTACTACTGCTACTACTGCTACTACTACTACTACTGCTACTCCTACTACTGCTACTACTACTACTGCTACTCCCACTACTGCTGCTACTACTACTACTAATAATAATAGTAATAATAATAATTTCTAAATTATACAATATGGTAAATGTCTGTGAATGTGCTGTTTTATTCAATAAAATTCCTTTCAATGCATTATTTCTTTTTTCGTCAGTGGAACATTCATTCTTAAGCGTGGGTTGTAATTTTAATACTACATCCTCACTGTCCCAGACTTATGCAAGGCATTTCACGCATTTTCAGCATTTGCTCAATAAGACAACACAGCGCTGATAGCCAATGACAGGACGTTTGGTAGTGGTTCTTTGATTCTGCCTGCATCACGTCATCTGCCAGGGTACATGCATCTTGATTGTAAAAAAGTCACAATTTTAATCTACTGTGGAGATGGTCACTAGTAAAATTCTGTAGAAAGTAACAGCTGGCTAGAATGAAGGAGTTCTACAGACCAGGAAAAGCTAACGCCAGGCTGGCTAACATCATTTGCAATTCACCTGGACATTGATAGAAGTGGCTGTGACCTATTTTCAATCAGATTATTACAGATATAAGCAACATGTTCATTTGATTATGCAACAAAAAACATGCCATTATTATGTAGCCACAGGTGCCTTTGAGGATGAATGAAATAGTTCACACCCCCTAAACTGATATTTAAGAAGAAATGAGTTTAAAGTACAATTAGACATCACTAAAAAAAGGCAGAATAAAAATGTGTCAAAAACAAATATATTAAAGCACACACACACACAGGCACAGCAGACGGACACACGCACATGCACACCCACACTAACATGGGGTACATAAATACATGCATTCAACTCATATATTACATTACATTACAGGCATTTAGCAGACGCTCTTATCTAGAGCGACTTACACAACTTTTACATAGCATTTTACATAGTATCCATTTATACAGCTGGATATATATACTGAAACAATTCCGGTTAAGTACCTTGCTCAAGGGTACAACGGCAGTGTCCTTACCCGGGAATCGAACCTACGACCTTTCGGTTACAAGCCCAGTTCCTTACCCACTGTGCTACACTCCGCTAAACGTGTGGATACTAACTGAAGAAGTTCTGTGGTACAGCAGTACAACTGCAATGCCCACTTGTACCTCTCAGTTACAAAGCCAGTGCTAGTTATGAGGCCAGTTCCCCAACCATTGAAATACTCTGCCAGCACAGGAAGTGCTCAAGAGAGGGAGCCATGGCGATGAACACGCGAGTCTGCTCATTCATCAGGGAGGGTCCCACAAACATTCCCAAAGGCCATAAACAGACTCATCCGCTTTTCATTTCATTTATTACAATTTGGCCCAATCCTTCCAATTCTCTGCAATGCCACAGCCCTCGTGCATAACAAAGTGTGTGTGTGTGTGTGTTTGTGTATACTGTAAGTGCATATGATCCCGAATACTATAGACCGATTCAGTGCATCATTGCCGTAAATCACCTAGCGGCTAATGGCCCAGTAAGCGTTTTTTTCATTGCACAGTACCGTTACGGTCAGATGTATGTCCCTCGACATGTGTTCTGGGAGAAGAAGCAATAAATGAATGTGGAGGAAACCAAATATCTTTACAGATGAAATTCTCTGAAGCTTGCAGCAGGTTAGAGGTGCTGTGTTTAGCATTTCAGCAAGATTTCTGGCTGCCTCTTTGATGTGCCACAGCTAGGTCAGCATAAAGGCCTGAACATGTTTTGAGTAATTACTCCACTCAGTATTTAAACAGCTACCTGTTGCGTTATGAACTTCCAGGAGCTCATATCTTCACCAAATAATTGCCTCAGAGCAGCCGCGACAAACTGATGCCCTGGAAAGCTGTGTAGTATAATGGGTAATGAGTTGGTCTTGTAACCCAAAGGTTTCCTGGGTAGGGCACAGCTGTTGTACCTGCATCCAAGTCCTTAAACACGAGCTATGTGGATTTTTCAGCCAGTCAAAGACTTAAATGCTAGTCTTATCCAAAATGGGCCATGCATGTGGATGCAGGTTATTGCTTTAAGCCAGCGCTACTACGCCTGGTTTAACTGATTAACTAATCATGGTCTTCAGTGAAGACTTTGAAAAGTAGAATCAGAGTAGAAAAAAAGTAGATTCTGACACCAGTGCTTGAGAAAGAGATGTGGGAACGTGTCGGCAGTGAAGTGCTTCAGGGAGTTTTATCCTTTTATGTGATCTGCAGGAATGGAGGAGCAGAGATTCCTGAAATTCTGACGGGCTTGGGCAGAGTGCCGTGTGCTCAGGTAACCGCCGTGTCGGCCTTGGAGAGAGGCGTACCTGGGCTTACGCAGGGGCCTCCGCTCAGCCCACAGCCTTCACGCCTGCTAAATATTTGCCTCCGACGCTACGCCGCCTTCCACCAGTGCTCACGCTCGCCCCCGCAAAAACTGAGAGGTGCGGTGATTCATAGGGCCTCCTCTGGGCAGGGAGACGGATGGACAGGAGAGCAGAGGGCCTCGGTCCTGCCACTGGGACGCGGTATTTATCCACGTCCGCCGTGTCCACCGCCAACAGCTCGTAATTCATTGGCTCCGCGAGCAGACGCAACGATGACAGGGACGCGATTCCCCGGGGAGATATTAAAGTGCAGCTACCCCTGTTGCCGGGGGAGACCGTCTGTGTATGCAAAGTGCACTAAAAAAAAACACAGATTTCTGGGAAATGTTGAGTCCCGTGTCCTGATAAGGCACTGGTTTTCAGCATGGTGATGTCACAGGTTCTATAGGCTAACCAAATATTCTACTTCTGTTGGCTCCTACTTGCTTCCCATTCTCCCTGCTTCTTAACTCCAGAAGGTTCCCAGAGAAAAATAGGAGCTCCTGCTTCTGTACTACAGTACGGAACATTTATTGTAGCAGCATTGTGTTTGGCTGTGCCCTTTAATCTCTTGTGGATGTACTTCATTACTGGTAACTAAAAGCAATGGAGACTAATAAAAATTCCAGAAACTTATTGTTCAAATGGTTAAAGAATTGTTACAAGATGCACTTGAATTACTTTGTTTCAGAGGTAGGAAGAAAGAGCTGAGTATATGATGGTCCAACAGAATCTGCGGTGACCCACAGTCTGGAATTGAATCCTGACTGCTCTGGTGCAAACTGGGGTCAACTGACCCAGAGCAGAGCATGTGATTGGCTGTGGCATCTCTTAGCAGACCCAGGATGAGGCACATGATTGGCTTCAGCATGAGAGAGGTCTTCCGTGGGCTACTGTATGCCTGTCACCTCACACAGGAGTGACTCCTCTAGTTTATGCAGAAGCTATGGATTTAGGACTAAGAAGAACTAGCAAATAAAACTTCCAATTCCAGTGTACATGACTTAGTGATTCTACACTAGATCTTTTATGGGGTGACTTTGGCAAAGCGTCGCACATCTTCAGAGCAGCCACTGGAGCGGGGAAATGCTCTCCTAATAGCCATAACATTTGATGCAACAGTCCTGATATATTATGAATCAGTGAGTAGATCTGTGAGTTACAGGCCCATTTCCTGTGTATCATGTTTTCTGACTGTCTAAAAGTAGTAACTGAAATGTAAAACGGGGATCCTCAGATACAATATTTACACAGCACACCTCACATGTGGCAAAAATTGTCCGGCAGCTGTTTTCAATCATGGCTTCCCTGGGCAAAACGATATACTTTGAAATGAATTTTAAATGAAGAGGGAGGGGATGTAAATCCTCACTGCGTCTCCGACTACCTTTCAGGTTTTATTAGGAGTGTTGGGAGGGGGGTTGGGGGGGGGGGGCATTGGGGTTTCCAGCATCTCCATTCTGGGGAGAAACTGGAGCTGGGTTGAGGAGAGGCGAGGCAAGGCCTCGTACCCGTGCCTGACTCGGCCTGGCACAGATCACTATCTACAAACACGCACGGATAGAAAAGTGAGATGTCAGGGACCTCATGGCCATCACAGGCTATTAGTGACTCATTAACCCTAACACATTACATATATACTGAACGCATAATATTAGAAAATGTAAGAGCTTTTCTGTAAATTAGAACTTTCAATTTTCTGGCTATTCTATTTTAAGTGTGGTTTATGTATAAAAAGCCTCTAATATACTTAATGAATCATTTCTTGATGTACGCATCACTCCATACAGTTTAAATAATTAATAATTAATTGAGAATACACCTAGAAAAAAAGTATAGGCACAGGAGTGAAACAGTTGAGCAAGAACATGCTTTTCAAGAAACCCAGTGAAAGTACCAGTATATAAAAGCTGTTTTGTTGATTTCTCTTTGACGAAGATGTATGTATTCACCAGCCAGGTAGACCTATGATAGCAATTCATTATTGATAACTTCAGCACATCAAACCACTCATTCATGACAATCTGCTTCAGGCATACATTTTGTAAAATGTATTTGTCTTTTTTTTCCGCATGAATGCATTATTATTATTTTTGTAAACAGTGTTTTTTGACTTGAAAAATGCAAATGGTCCAAATAGCCTCTGAATTTGCCTGCACATTACAGGTAAACTCAGAAAGAGTAGAGATGCGAACAGTGCTATTTCCTTTACCACAATACAACATACTGAACATATTGAAATAATGTATATTATGAAGATAATGCAAATTTGGGATATGGAAATAAAATTGCATTTTACTGTGATGTATTAGATTTCCATAAGGGTCTTCTAGAAATCTCTGAACCAGACAAGATGCGGGCTCTGAGCCCATACATACTGGAAATGAAATTTTAGTGTTTTGGAGAATCCCTCCGCATCCCAGCCGTATTTACGAGTCGCATATTTCATTCTTACGCTGGTGGCCTTTCAGACCGGAGCCAAAAGGAAACACAGCATAGGCGCACAATCCGGACATCTGGGGATGTCCTCTGTTTGAGATAATCACAGTAGCGTCGCGCTGCCTGATCGATGAGTCACACCGAACAGAACTGGGGCTCTCCTGCCAGACCGAACAGCTTTCAAAAGTGGAACTGGATACAGTCATCGGTCTAAAGCAGCTGCACAAGGCACTATATATAAATATGATTTCCCCCCCCTTTTTATTCTTCTCTCTCCTTTTGTTATTGTTATTGTGCATGTAACTGCTGAAACCCAGATGCTAATAGCTCCATCATTTTATCCAGGGGAACCCACAGTCAAGGAGTCTTGGAGAAGACCTGGAGAATTTCATTTTTGTAGCTCTCTCACTATTTGGCATAAAAGACAAAAGAGCACACGGGTAAAGGAGTAGCTTTTGCTTTTGTTGTTGTAGCTGCTGCTGAATGTCTCATGCCGAACTTTATAACTGCACAAAAGTTAGTCATTTCCCTGCTTTATCGGAATATTGGAAGGGTAGAAATTTCCAACTATATATATAATTCAAAGCCTGAGCCCACATTTTCAGACTTTATGTTAGACTGCGTTATCATAATATATGTCTGTTTGAGTTTAGAAGTCTCAGGCTTAGAAATAACATAATCTTTGGACTCCTTCTGGGCTTATTTTGGCTCATCTAAATTGCTTTTAGCACCTTGGCAGAGTTCCTTTCATCTATGAGAGGAAAGTTTTAAACTGAGAAACAGGTAATCCCCTCACCAGGTAGAGCCCTAGAAAAAGAGAAAAAGTGAGTTTAAGACAGATGATAAAATATCAAACTCACCAAGTGTGAACCAGTGCAGCGATTTATAAAAAATTGCCCTGGCGATTACTTAAATTAAACATGCAAACGGATGAGAAAGACCATGTGAGAAGCAGCAGCTGAACTGAAGCAGGGGCCTAGATAAGGCAAAAGGAGTTCTGAGAATTTGGGGGGGGGGGGGTCAGTCAACCCCTTTAATAAAAAGCAAATCCCACCCATGTTACTGAACCACCATGGGAACAGAGCCTTCCTATGAGAGAAAACAAGGGAACCAAAGGGGTTGGGGTCCAAGAACAACTCTGCAAACAGTTTGTTGATCCCCAAAAGCCATAGCAGGGAGAAAACACAGCAAACCCCAGCATCAGAATGTCCTTCATGGTCAATGCATTAAAAAAAAAAAATCCTCTTCCCACCGCTTAACTATCTGCATAGTCCTGCAACAGAAGAGGGAAAATCCTGCAGCTTTCACTGTCATTTCAAAGAGATTTTTTCCCCACTGACCCCAAACTTGAAAGGTTGAAAAAAGAGCTCATTTTAAAGCAGTTGAACCTTTAAAACAAGCTCTTTGCACAGTCATGTACAACACTTACGGCCACATCTACTAATCATGCAGCAATTACCGTCAGTGCAGCAAAATTATGCGTCATTGCTCAGTTTCAATTAAGCCGGGTCTGTATTAAGATTGGTTGTGTAAATGTGCACAGCCGCAGCGAGTTCATTTAAACACACTGCCAGTATTTAAGATGCATGGCAAGAAAGCAAAATTGTTGTACCGCTCCAGCTCTCGTGAACTTGGGTTTTGGACAGGCGTCAGGATCCATGGATGCAATTGATAGGCAATGTCACCCTTAAAGTGTTAACACGTCTCATTAGTAAAAAAAACGTCAGAACACAGTTTAAATATTTTGAGTTGTTTAATACCAGACCGAATAGCCAACCATCTCTTGAGACACCATCTCTCAACTTCTCTAACAGGCAACTGTTCCTAAAGATGAAGGAGTCATGAGTTTTAAAAAGATTTTAAAAGATTCTCTCTTTTCGCGAGTTGAGTCGGCATAAATGTAACGCTTGATAAATGTAACAATGTCAATAACCTATTGTACAATGCAGCTACTGTAGTCATTTCAGGTTTGTACATGGTTTATGCGTCTACAAACCATTTCAGGTTTGTAGGCGCACAATCCGGACATCTGGGAATGTCCTCTGTTTGAGATAATCACAGTACCGCCGCACTGCCTGATCAATGAGTCACACCGAACAGAACTGGGGGGATTAATCCGTACAGCTTTCAAAAGTGGAACTGGATACAGCCACCGGTCTAAAACAGCTGCACAAGTCACTATATGTGCTCCACCTTCCAGAAGAATGGAGCAATGTGATAGACTTTGCAGGAAATACTTCCAAAAAACAGTTTTTGAGCAAGCCAAGTAAAAATCTGTAATGGAAGTAATTTTTGAGTGTAAGGCTTTATTTTGATTCGCAATACATCAAATCATACATCATTTTAAAAAGTTACCTGTCCTTAAAAAGTTAGTATGGTTTTCGGATTGTATTCTAGCGGGAACTGCAGGCTAGGTGACCAAAAAAACATGATGTCCCCTCCTGAGTAAATGTAACAGCTGTTACACGTATGCCGTCTTGGAGTTGCTGTAACATGCAATGTGCTTTTTGCTGTTATATGCTTACAGAATTCCATCTAAAGAGAACATGAGAGGGTTGGTAATGTATCATGATGTGAAATGTAAATATGGAACAAGTTGACAAAATGAGCATTCCCCCCAACCCCCAACCCCTGGTCCCCAGATGGTTACCATTTCAGCCCAGCTGGACCTTGCATACACCAGTGGAACACTTTGTATTAACCTTAAATACTGGCAAACATATCATTGAAAAATAACTCTACAAATGATGCATTTGGGCAATAAGGCAGAATTTCGCTTTTTGTACTGTAGCTTTTAAAGCGAACGTCAGCACACTTTGTCAACAGACTTTTGTCAGAACACTGTCAAGAGGAGTTTTGGGGGCCCCAAAACCAAGATTTTAATGGGGCCCCAACAGTGCCATGAATTGAAACTGTACCATTTTAGAATGTAAAAATCGCAGCAAACCGATCAACCAGACATCATTTACTACAGATTGGCTGCAGATTTGATTGATGATCTGCAGATAGCCAACCCAACATACGCTCTTGTGAGGTACAGTTCTTTAATGATAGCTGATGTATGAAAGCGAGAAAGCAGTTAAACTGAAACTCCTAAAACATGCAACGCCTGTTGTGTTAGCTGCGGTTCATTGCAGTGGTGATCAAATCATGCAGGTCCACCAATAATGTTAACAGACATTTGTCTCAGCAACTGGATTAAAGAAAAGAAATGGGTAGAAGGAATGAGCATTGTGGCTCACGTTTCTGAAGCGATGCAGTACCTCAGTGTTTTATTGGTTCAGTGATTTGTTTTCAATACTTCAGTTACTTTCATTGCGCACTATCACCGCATTTTGTACAGTGCAGTAGCCCGATAGCGAAGCATTTTGAGGAACACTGTATTCATTGTGTTCCACAGATCTTTAGTATTTACTTTAAGAAAAATAAGAGTAAATTTAAAATGTAAGAAGTCCAAATCAATATCATTAAAAGCTGCCAATTTAATTTCAAATTTCAACCTGAAGCAGCTACTGGTGTTGAGATTGCATTGCGAAACACAAGGTGGGGAGGAGTATCATTAAAAAAAGATCTGCATCATCATGGTTTATTATTACATTACATTCCAGTCTGTCTTATCCTAATGTTTAGGATACGCAAACAAAATTTAATGCCAAAAAAAGTAATTCCGACAAGTGATTAAATATGCGATTGATCATGATTAACTACCAAAATTGTGAGATGAATTGTGATTAAGAAATTGAATCAATTGACAGCGGTAGTGTATAGATTTCTGTATACATCCTGCATGAGTACTTATACCGCTTTACATGTGTATTACTCTGCTCATCTTTCAATAATCTACATGATAAAATAAATACCTGAATTTGTGCTTGTGACAAAGCTACCCATTTCTTTGTCTTGCTAATCATTTGTTTTTAAAATCAGAGATGGTATTAGAAAAGGATGTTTTTTAAAGAAAGACATAAAAAGGTAAACTGCAGTTTTTCACAGAATAGACCTCAACCCTGCCTCTGATATATCTGTTTTTAACTCATCTTTATTGCAATCACCAGCAGGTGTGCAACTGGCCTTATGCAGTCACAGGTTCTGAAGCTATTAGCAGTTTAAGGTAGATCGGAATTTTAAAAATAATGTGTTAAACATAATGCGTTTGAGCCAAAGACATGTTCCCTTCAGGCATTTAAAACCTTTTTAGTTGTTAAAGGTGCAGTGTGTAGAATTTAGTGGCATCTAGCAAAACGGACTTGGCAGAAATAGAATATAATATTCATAAGTATGTTTTACTTAGAGTATAATCCCATGAAAATAAGAATCGTTGTGTTTTCGTTACCTTAGAATGAGCTCTTTATATATTCATAGGAAGCGGGTCCTCTTCCACGGGGACCGCCATGTTGCACCGCCATGTTTCTACAGTAGCCCAGAACGGACAAACTGCTCTAGAGAGGGCCTTTCACATTTTTTTTCACATTTTTAATTTTGATGGGTGGCGTGAATGCACCAGTTGGAAGACGAAGAAGAAGAAAGAAGAGACTGAGTGGTCATATATTGTCTTGTACAATCCGTTTGTGAAATATACTCGCATTTGTGATTCCTGGGTACCTTCAAAAATAGCTGAGCGTAATACCACACATGTTGTTTATGGCGTTGTCACCCTTTTTAGTACAGTCTGGCTTGATTGACAATCCATTTATTCAGTAGGTGAGAGTATAAGCTTTCAAGCGATGTATAACATGTCTAATTTTGCTTTTGGAATAGCGTTTTATTGGTCAGCGTAATCGAAAGTTTTGTTATCATCGCATTCACTTACGCACAGTGTTGCCAATTTAGTGACTTTGTTGCTATATTTAACGACTTTTCGACCTTTCCTAGCGACTAAAAATCTTATCTAGTGACTAGCGACAAATTTGGCGACTTCTCGCAACTTTGGCAACCTCCATTCTCGTTGTCGAGCATCAGCAAAAATCATCTTTCACCGATTTGTGAATGACGTCACGTCTGCCTTTCCTAGTGCTATAGCGTTGGCCAGGTTTATAAAAGTAATGATTGATCTATGTAGAATCCACCGCTGTAATTACACGGAAGTAGATGTTCTACAGATCTAAGCCAACATCATTGGAGGGCAGGCAGACACAAAACTAACGCTATGCCTATCGCCGTGTGTGGCTTAACATACGTTTTTTTATATGCAAATGATTACGTGGTGATGTCATATTATGCAAATGATAACGTATGATTACATTACAGGCATTTAGCAGACGCTCTTATCCAGAGCGACTTACACAACTTTTACATAGCATTTTACATTGTATCCATTTATAAATCCATTTATATCGGGGCGGCATAGCTCAGGAGGTAAGACCGATTGTCTGGCAGTTGGAGGGTTGCCGGTTCAAACCCCGCCCTGGGCATGTCGAAGTGTCCTTGACACTTAACACTTAACCCTAACACTTAACACCTAACCCCTAACCCCTAACTGCCCTGACGAATGAGAGGCATCAATTGTAAAGCGCTTTGGATAAAAGCGCTATATAAATGCAGTCCATTTACCATACAGCTGGATATATACTGAAGCAATTTCGGTTAAGCACCTTGCTCAAGGGTACAACGGCAGTGTCCTTACCCGGGAATCGAACCTACGACCTTTCGGTTACAAGCCCAGTTCCTTACCCACTGTGCTACACTCCGTTCATGATATCATCTAGCGACTTCTAGAGGAGGCCTTAGCTACTTTCCATAGTAAATAGTTAGCAACACTGCTTACGCATTCACTCTGTGGTAGCAGTAAAAGATGCTGCACCTAACAGAACATTGTCAACAATTTTTTGTAATTTCTTGGAAAATACTATTATTATTGAGGACTTCTGGGCATAGCTAAGCCATATGTTTGCTGATATACCTAGCTGACATCGTTTTTTGGTGTAAGACAGAAGCGGATAGAAATATATCATTGACTGTCTATTAGCTATTAGCAGTTTAAGGTAGATCGGAATACAATTTATAAATCTATCAAGGAACCTCATCACTTAACACTTGGCTACTCGATGCTGTCGTAGACGATGACAACATTTTTGGAACTTACAGGCCAATGTAGCTTCTCGTACATCATTGGAAAGGGAGGGGTGAGGGGAGGTGGGGGGGCGGGGGTATTCAGTTGGTTGCAATCTGCAACCTCATCGCTAGATGCCACTAAATCCTACACACTGTACCTTTAAGTAAATTCATTGTGAAGAAGTCTTCATCTTTACAATGCTAGTGAAAAAGGGTCCAAGGAGATGACATGTTTAAGTGAAAACAAAGCATTCTACACTTGCTTGATTGCTGATTTATTAAGAAAGTATCTCACAGTTATTTTAGAAGGCCTGGTCCATCTGTGTGTACTGAAAAGCTATGAACCTTTCAATGAAACTACAGATGGAAAGACAAACTTTGCCATGTACTTTTGCTGTAGATAAACAGGCACGAGAAAGATTGCAATGCAGTAAATTTCAGGATGTGGTGAATACAGAGGAGGTGGGCGGGTTTTTGGCCTGAGTGAGATAAAACTGCACCTCTCGTCCAAAAAAGACAGCTGCCCGAAATGAGTCTCTCGGTTTTATCTTCAGGAGGCCGATTTCACGACAATTAACAGCATGTGTCTCACAGAGCTTCACTTTATTAGAAACTGCAGCAGGTTCAGTGAGCAGAAAATGAGTTTTGTATGTTGTAATGCCTTTTTACCCCAGATGCTATTACTTCACTTCCTTTCTCAATGTGCCAATTTTATTCTCTTTTTTTTGTAATTTTACTATAAAGGTTGTTGCAACATGCACCAGAACACAAGCTTCTCAACCTGTGGAATTTCACACCTGAAAACACAGGTAGGTGGAGTCTTGTAAGGACAGAACCTGCGGAAAGAATGTGCCAGGCGTTTAAAAATCTGCCATGTAAATACCACATACCCACTTTTGCTTGGCATGTCCCGTTTACTTGGACCCCTATTCCAAAATGTTTTCTGACCTTCTCCAAAAAAAGAAAAGTTGAATTCATTTCAACCTCCAGTGCTGAAATATTGAATTTTTTATTTATTTTTTTTTTTGTGTTTTGGAGAGCCAGCCAATGTGTAGCACACAGAACACATTGTTCGCTTTGTATCAATGCAAAATAAATAAATAAATTGCAGTAAGTAGGCAAATAAAAGGAAGAAAATGTGATGCCAGATGTGGTGAATTCAAAGGCTGACCAACTCACAGTCTCGTAAAAAAAGGTGTAGAATGTTAATGGTCTTACCTGCCCTGCCCCCAATCCCCCCCACCCCCACCACCACCACCACCAAAATATGCCTCCACCCCAACATCCCATTACATCATTCAGCCCTGTAGAAAGTGTAATGTGTAGTTACAATCCACAAATGACTGAACCAATCAGTTCAATTAACAAAAGCTCTGGACTTTGTCATTTCTTCCCAGCTGGGTGTATGTGTATGCTCCCTAGTTGGAATCTGGAGATCACGGATTGCCCCTTATCCCAAAATGTACAGAAGGATGTCCCCCTGAATCTGTGCGGAAGCCCCACCTCTACAACGGAGAGGGGATCCCCAAGACCTGTGCATCTCAGAAAAATCAGCTGTTCACCTGTTCTCACATTCACCTGTTTTAATTATCAGTGCTGTCTGAAAGTGTTCTTCTTCAAATCTCACTGTATCCCTCCTCAGAACTCTTTACTTACTACAGCTCTGAATATAGAAACAACAAGGCTCTACAAGCTGTAATTCTTGCAAAGTAAACTTTTTTAAAAAATTTGCATTGCATTCAATAAACAGCCATCCTTTAGTCCATAGCTTTCCATTGGGCATTCTTGGCAAGCACCTGTGAGTGAATTTTCCAGGTGTTCAAATTATATCATTCACACCTTTCTAAATATATATGTGTGTATAGTATATAAAAGTAAAGCTGACTGCTTTTCAGACATTGACCATTCTGGGGTGAGTAACTAGCCCATGAAAAATGTAACAAAATTTTCTTTCAGCTTCTGGATTAAAACGTAAGAACATCATTCATATATAAGAAAATGGCACTGAGCACAAAATACAGTGCAGTTCCTGCTGGTGTCAATACCAATCTAGATTCCTGTGTCTTTATGTAAAATGAAAACAGCAGTGAGGATAAATGATGTATAAATGTTATTGCGTCCGATGCCAGAGCCAGCCTTGTGCAGGTTTACACACATGGTAAAAACCCAAACTAGATTGTGGTAATACACGGTAATCCCACCCTAAACACCTGCCATTCCCAGGGCTTCTAGACAAAGGGGTGGACGGGAGCCTGTTTGTTTGGTTTGGGCTGGTTAAGACGCTGCATGTGCCTTACCGAAGCTTGTGTAGCACACTGGGGGACTGATCGTACGTGAGCAGTCACATACATGAGGAATGCAGTAAGCGCCTTAAGGAGGCATGGTTGGCTGTCACGAATGGTTACATTTCTTGAAAGGAATGGTGTAAGAAAAGAGAGATTAGTCAAGATATGTCAAAGCTGGAATGATACATGCCATGTTGTACGTAGCAATACCTGGCCTGGCCCAGATATGCATTTGAAATATTTTATTAAAATAAGGTAAATAACAGTGAAAGGGAAAAACAAACCCTGTACATCTTGTACAGAAGAGACTTGACAAATGTCACAGTACTACAATCATGCAGAACATTTCCGTTATGTCAGTCCTGGAGTGGTAGGTGTTGACAGGCAACAGCCATCGCATATTGGGGGGTGGGGTGGTGGTGGGCATGAACAAAGGCGGAAGGCTTCACCTACTTCACTTCTCCCAGGCTCAACTCTGGGACCAAGCAGCCAAACATCATCAGGTTCCAATCAGAGTCCGCAAAAAAACATCAAAAAGAGAAAAGACAGAATTAAGCAGTTATTAAAAGACTTTTGGGGAACCCTGTGGCTGTTTTCAGTGATAGAATAAATAGTTATTATGAAGCTAAATCAGATTACCCTCAAGGAAGTTAATTACCTTACTTTTTAAACCAGTAATTGTCCCTCAGTAGGACATCTGGCATCCACAAGCTGTTTGTTCTGTCAACTTTCGTACGGAGTGGTTTTGCACCCAGAGTCAGCGCAGCGTAAAGGATGTCGTGCGGGGGAACGGCCTTGTTTCACGCCCCAATAAAAACACTCCAAAGACAATGGCACAGCAGCTGAAACTGAGTACCAGGACTATAAGGATGAAATAAGGAGGATAAGGAGTATATAAATGACGAATACATTTGCTAAATGTGATGCCTATTGTGCAGGATATTGCTCTACCCTACAAAATCACATCCATTTTTTGTGATTTATATATTTTTAAAGATCTACATACGATAATTTGCAGTATTATATTACCAAGGAAATGTAAAGGATATAAAGCAAGGGTGGTCTACCCTGCTACTGGAAAGGCGGAGAGTGTGCTGGCTTTATTTCTTACTATTTAATTCATTGGACAGTTAAACCACAAGGGACCTCACCTGGTTTGCTTATCCCTTTGTGCAGGACCCCCCTTTATAACAGAAGCCTAAAAATGACATACCAAAAATAAAATGGTTACTATTCTTGAACCTTTTTGACTGCAAACATAATCCTGGTCACTTATAAAAGGTAACCCTTTAGAGTTTGTTTTCCAAGTGTCAAAATTATGTTAAATTAATTGAGTAATGAAACAAAGTAACAGAAGCTCAAACACAGTGGAAATGGATGTTTTTTCTCACCTGTATCACATCTGAGTGTATCCAAATGCAAAGTATTCTGTTTAAACTTAAGCATTGCAAAATAAATGTTGGTTGTAAAACAACCACCTTATTAGGTATACAACAACCTTATTAACCCTCAAGAGCTTTTTTGCTAGCGTGTAGCATTCTCACCATACTGAAAACGTTTTGGTTTGTTTACGCAGGAGAAACAATGTGTGTCCTTCTATCCAACCCTAACAACATATATATAAGTATAAGTATAAGGCTATAATGATTTTCAGTTGTCACTATAGCTTGTCATTGGCTGGCTGTGTACTGGGAAGAATTTATACTCTCCATGTTAAGTAGTTGTTGGCGCACTGCAGGTCCCATTGGCTATAGTGAGGGACTGCTTGGCCAGTATTAGTCAGAGGACCTTATAGCCGAGCTCATCGTGTTCAATAATTATATATAAACCAGAGATAGTAACATTTCTTCTGTTCACAGTACTTTCGGTGCATGTGCAATGGCGAAACGAGCAACAATGATAATTCCTGCTGAGAATTCCTAAGTGAATAACTGACATCCTATCAATGTTATAGAACATTTTTGGAACTAACATCTACGCTGGATTTTATTTTATGGACCATTCCCATTATAAGGATACCAACTTTACTGTGATTCATGTCGTCTGTGGATTTCTAAAATGCATAGAAGGTGAGGCACCCCCCCAAGTCTGTTTTGCCTCCCCACGTGTCACAAAAGAAGGAACCGTTGTTGCTGAAACATCGGCATCGTAAAATTGTTTATAGAGAAAACGGAACTCTTTCAAACGGTATATTATGTGACCACAGAGTGATTGAAAATTTCAGTGGAAAAAATGTTATGAATGCAAATGAACTCACACTGGCCTAGATACAGGCCAATGCGACTTAAGGGGTAAAATCTTGTTGATTTTTAGATGTAAACAATACACAACAGCCCTAGGGTTTCAGCCTTCTGCCTTGTCCTACTTTTTTCATTCATATACTCACAAGTATTCACAAGACCCAATAAATAAATGTAGTTCAAGAGAATTAAAAAAAGATCTTCAGAACTATTCATTGTCATACATGTTTATTTCTCCAGGTATAACCAGGTTACCTGTGATTGCTCTTTACATCTCAGAAAACCTGCCTAACCACCAGATAAATAAATTCACAGTACAAGCTGTCCACAGGGTGGACCTGTGTTGTTGTAAACGTCTGCTCTTCTCAAAGAGTGTAAAGTCATACAGCCCCACCCCACCCCCCCTAAAAAAAGCAGTGGAATACCAACAGACCACATATTTCCAAACAAACATGGTCGGCCCACTTTCTACAGGCTCAAAAATGATTGAAAACAAAATTCTGTTGTTTCAGCATTAAATCTGGTCATTCTCTTCCCTTCTCAAACAAGCCCCGAAGGAAACAACGCAGAGAGAGGGACGTAAATCACAGCAGGCTGTTGGCCTGGAATAGACAGTGCTGGAGATTGGACTGGAGATCAGACAGACAGACAGAGAGGCAAGCAGGCAGGCAGACAGACAGACAGACAGACAGACAGGCAGGCAGGCAGGCAGGCAGGCAGGCAGATCAACAGGCAGACTTTTGGCCTGGTGTCTAAATTGTGGAAGCTAGACATAGAGAAAACATAAAATCTAATTATGATTTTTGTTCCAGAACCAAGAGTATAAAACCCAAGTTAAGAATGTACGGTTACAGCAATCGTTTGCCAGAGATTAAAAAAAAAATCTTTTCAACAGTTCATTTTTGGGTCACCTCAGAAAGAGAACCTTTGGAAGAATTTACGGGAATACTCCCCAATATAACATTCCCCCTAAGATCCCCAGATAGCCTACTTATCGACAGGAAGTAGCGATGATGAAAGCGGAACCTGTACTTAATCAACAAAACCCACAATTAGAGGGCAACAAATCAAATAGCCCCCAAATTATAAGCCATTTTGAGGCCTACTGTGTAGCACAGTGGGTTCCAGATTTATATCAGTTGAGAGCTAAAGAACTGCGTTAAGAAGCCAAAAATCAACATTAAGGTCTGTGCTGCACTTGAATTACTTACTCTATGAGGGATTTACAGCTGTATGCAAATAACATAATGAAGTTCAAATGTATTGCCAATGTGTGTATATGTGTGCCACATTTCTGTGTCTGTACAGTATGTGTTTGTGTGTGTGTGTGTACGTCACATTTTTGTCTATGTCTATGTGTGTGCATGTGCCTGTGTGTGTGTGTGTGTGTGTGTGTGTGTGTGTGCGCACACATGTGAGTGTGCATGTGCGTATGTGTGTGTTGGTGTGTGTTTGTGTGTATATGTGTGTGTGTGCACGCACGTGTGTGTGTGTGTGTGTGTGTGTGTGTGTGTGTGTTCGTGCATGTGCTCAGCTACAGTTGAAAGTAAGGGCATCTGTTCCACACAGGAAGAGCAGACCTTGTTTGTTGATTGATCATGTACCCCCCATTGTAATGTAAGAAATATACAGTGACCTTCATAATGTTTAGGACACTGCCAATATTTTTCTTGATTTGGCTTTGTACTCCATTATTTGCAATCGAACAATTTGTATGTTGTTTGCAGCTTTTATTAAAGTAGATTTTAATACATTTTTCTTTCACATTTTATAAATAGACCCCCATTTCAGGGCACAATAATGTTTGGGACAAATTGCTTCTTCAGTGCAAGTATAAGACAGCTTTCAATATCTAGTCTTGATTCTAGGATTTTGATTGCCTTTTGAGTCTGTTATTGGCATTTGACTCATTGGCACAACTCCTTATACAGACAAATGCCAATGACTCCAAAGGTGATAAAAGGTGTAGAATCAAGACTAGATACTGAAAGCTCTCTTATACTTGCACTAAAGAGGCAATTTAACACAACTGACTAATCAGAAACACCTGTGAAGCCATTTGTCCCAGACAAAGCTATGTATAAAATGTGCTGCAATTTCTTCATGGTGAAACAAAAATGTATAAAAAATACCAGTTAATAAAAACTGAGAATCTGTACCACATATGCATTGTTTGATTGAAAATCTAAAATTGTGGTGTGCAGAAATAAAATATGTCTTGGACACATTATGCACTGTACTGTACACACTGCACTGTATATACTGCATACGCATTTGTGAAAAAGTTGACCAGTTAGTTATTTCCCAATTAAACATAATTTGTCAGTATTAATTCTTAACAGCAATCTTACAATGAGTGATTAGAGCTGATCATAACCTGGTTTATCCCTTGGAAATGCTGCTCACTGGCTGTTCATTCAGACAAGAGTGAATAAATGTGACCTTAACCAGGACCATCTTCAGACATGGATTACACAACACACTCCAACCAAGACCTCTCTGTTCAGCATCCACCAGCTGGCTGTCCCATCTCTTTGAGCTCCCAGCAGCCTCTCCTCACGGCCCCACCTCATATTCTCCCTCATCCCCTGATGGTGGGACGACCTTTCCCAATCAGCCAGGAAGGCAGATTCATCAGCTGTTTTTCACGCACGTGTAAAAACTAATCTTTTTTTCTGGCTACACCTCAATGTTTCCATTTAATTAAAAAAAAATTAATAAAAAAAACCCTTCTCTCCCTTTTCCCCATAGGTCTTGGGACATGCACATTGATAAGCACCTAAATATTTTTAACTTTGCACTTTGCTTAACTCTTATCTTTTGTGGTGGTTGCTTACTGTGGGAAATGCAATGTTTTAATGTCGCTTTGGCTAAAAACATCAGTAAGAAGACTAAATTATAATTGAAAAAAGTATGGACATGCATGAATTGAATAAGGTATCATGAACAAACTGTTATTGTTCAAATTGAATACCTACATGTATTGTCACAAAGATAGCTCTGTGACCATAATTGAATGTACTGTACATTAGCCTATCTCCAAGGGGGCTGGTGTTCTGTGAATGGTTGTGATCCCACAAATCAGCCATATTTAAAACACCCACAGTCCCACCACAGTGTGCAATTAAACATGGGATGTTTATCTGAAACATCAAGATAGATATAGCGAAACACAATATAATGCCTTGGCTGATAAACAAGGAAAGTTAATTACACTTAAATACCAGCATTAGATGTCAGTGATAAGTGTAGTACTTGGAGTGGTTTTTGTACATGCTTAATCAAGTTAAAAACATTATAGGTTTCCATCACTTATGTTTAATTCTAGTCAGTTTGTCTTAAAATGACAAAAACCTGAACACATAATGTATTACATTTGTTGTTGTGGGATCCATCATTGCTATTTCGTCATTCCTTAAGATTATTAAGCTACAGAAAAAGTCACGACTGTAAGAAACTTAATTTTTATAGTTGTTGGCCACTGTGTAATCTGGGATCTTTTTCTAGGAATCCAATCTAAATGTACAGAATTTGTGGATTGTGAAGCAAGGAGATCAACTGGCTAGTTTGAGACACTTTTATAATTAGCTTGCTGGCTATGAACGATAAGAATAACACAAGTGGATTGATTCATACTCTTTTGTTTGCAAACCCTAAAGCTGATTTTCAATTCGGAAGAATGTTTGCATTTCCCGGAACTTGAGGACTGCCAAACACATTTTATTTATGAACAACTGAAACTGAGGTGAGGGTTTGTTTCAGTGATTTGTTAACTACTAACTAGATTCCATGGGTAATTCATGTGTTTGTACATCATTAATTCCTGTTAACAACTACATTAGTTAATGCCAATTCATGTGACCTTATTGTAAAGTGTTACCCAGTAATTTGATCAAGTTGTTTGTTCATATTTTGCACTTTTCACACATTCAGTTGAGATATAAGTGGCTGTTACTCTGCCTGGTCAATGTGCTGGGGGGTTGGTCGTAAGTTGTGGCGTGCGTGTTTGTGTGCACGCATGCTTTTGTGTTGAATGCGTGCATGCATGTGTGTGTATGTGTGTGTGTGTGTGTGTGTGTATGTGAATGCATATTTTCATCTTCAGAATGAATGGAACCATTTGCTTTTCACAATGTCCCATGCTGCAGTAGGAGACTTTCTGTATGTGCCCTTTAAAAAACATTTGTAATTCCAGTGTATACTTTCGCTACTTCACCCTGAAAAAAAGAATCCCAGGTCACATCAAATCAACTTGGACAGAATGGTGAAAGGAACAGACGACAAATGTGCAAACACAATATAAAAAGAAAAGTATGTTCAAAGCTGGGGTCATGGCAAGCTGGCTGCACTCGCAGCCGCCAGCCTTGTGTTTAATGTTGGCACACTGTTTGCTTCACAGAATGAATATAATCTATGACTCCTGACCTACGAACCCATGAGGTGAAAGGTCAACTACACCATAAAAAATGGCCTTGGTCGTCAGGGGCCTCTAGAAACAGCTTTTCAGTCAACTTGTCTATCAAAACAAAGGGACTCCTGGGAGACTCAGCATGGTTCTATGTCAGCTAGATCGATCATCAAAAAGCCATTTCTTTTAGGGGGCCCTTCTATCAGCCATTTTAAAGCAGACCAGATTGATGGTATGGTGCGGCACAGAGGTATACCTATATTCATGGCAGCGCAGTTAATGACAGTAAAAAGACTGACCAGCTATTAAGAGAGCAACAAGTGTTCAGAAGCAAATATTTCTATAAGGCTTGCCTACACCTACACAAATAAATAAATAAATAAATAAACAAAATAAATAAATATTTTTTACAATTTATGGCAATTTGCTAAGAATGATCCTGCAATTTTATCAATATGCACATTGCACAGATAAAGTCTGCCATTCTTTTTTTCCTCTGACATTAAATAAAATAAACAGAAGAGCCAGGGGTGAGCCCACGAGGCCACGCAGTTCCGTGTTCTTCGCTTCCCGCTGAAGGCAGTGGCTATTCTGGGCCAGCTCCCGGGAGCTCACACTGGGGCAGTTAAAAGACCTAAAGCAAGCACAAGCCCATTACCCAGGGTACTGTGGAGAGTTTTACAACACATGATTAAAATTAACAGACACGTTTCCTGTGTGAGTGTCTGTGTGTGCCAGTGTCTGTGAATAAAATCAATAAAATTTAACTTATGCTCATTGCATGTTTATCTCAGTGGTGCACGCCCAGATTTGTTACATGCTAATCCATTAGCCATTTATATATATACACTCATCGGCCACTTCATTAGGTGACAGGAGTGGCACCCGGTGTGGTCTTCTGCTGCTGTACCTCATCTGCTTCAAGGTTTGACGTGGTGTGCGTTCAAAGATGCTCTTCTGCATACCTTGGTTGTAACGAGTGGTTATTTGAGTTATTGTTGCCTTTCTATCAGCTCGAACCAGTCTGGCCATTCTCCTCTGACCTCTGCCATCAACAAGGCATTTTGGCCCAGACAGCTGCTGCTCACTGGATATTTTCTCTTTTTCTGACCATTCTCTGTAAACCCTAGAGATGGTTGTGCGTGAAAATCCCAGTAGATCAGCAGTTTGTGAAATACTCAGACCAGCCGGTCTGGCACCAACAACCATGCCACGTTCAAAGTCACTTAGATCACCTTTCTTCCTCATTCTGATGCTTAGTTTGAACTTCAGCAGATAATCCTGACCATGTCTACATGCCTAAATGCATTTAGTTGCTGCCATGTGATTGGCTGATTAGATATTTGCGTTAACGGGTGCAGTTTGCAGTTGAACTGGTGGACCTAATGAAGTGGCCGGTGAGTGTGTGTATATATATATATATATATATATATATAGTGTGTGTGTGTGTGTATGTTTGTGAGTGTGTGTGTACAAATATTATTTCATATCATCATGCTATGTATAATGATATACGTCATTCCACTGTACAGTACAGAAGAGGTCTCCCAACAGGTGAACACCTGTAACGCCTGACTTACACCAGGAGCGGCTGGTATAAACCCATAATCCACTGGCGTGGATGCCGAAAGGAAGCGGACACCCCACAGCGTAAATCAGGCTTAAGTCAGCGTTCGCTATTGGTCAGCCTCAGGGCCATCCTCAGACTGTACTCCATTCTCTAACAGCTGATCATCATCTCGGTGTTCGCCCTGTCCGCTTTGCCTCAGCTGTCCACGGCAGGGCCGGTTTGCGAAACACAGACAGAACAGAAGGTGTGGCCGCACGTGTTCACTAGCTGGGCCGGCATTTGTTGTATGTGGGTATAAACTACGTCCAATGGAAGCTAAAAGGAGATCCGTGTCCGAAATGATATGACATTGCATTACAATCACTGTGCAGATGCTTTTTCCATAGTGATATCAGAAATGGAGAATATCTGTGTTAATCTCAGGAATACAAAAAACAATAAAAAATTTTTTTTTTTGCTCTTGACAGAGCGATGCACACAATTTGAGTTTTTTTTAAATACTTCAACAGTTTCAACAGCTGGATAACAGAAACTTTTATATTTTCTGCTTCTGACGGCAAACTGTCTGAAGCCTACAATGTAAATACACATTTTACAATTTACACATTTTATGACTTACTTAATTCAATAAATAGTTTGATATTCACTACTGTTCAATATTCAATATTCTAGCAAGAGTTGGGCAAATTTAAGTTATGATGCATACAACTGAAAAAAGTTGGGGGGAAAGGGTATGCAAGGGTTGTATTTGAAGGTTCAGCATATGATCTTGTGGTCAAACATGTCAGAACTGCTTGTGAAGGTTAACCAATCCCTCCTTTGAAATCCTGCGCATTTCTCAAATCTCTTGGATGCAAGTGTGTGTGTGTGTGTTTTATGTAAACACGTTGTTTGTTTGTTCATTTATTTCTGGATCTTCCTCTGGAGAGGAGTACAGTTTCACTTCAGATTGCTTCAAAGATGTATTTTTTTTTTCATTGACCACCAGTAGGGGCTCAGTTCAAGGTGGAGCTACAGATGAGTGGTTTTCAGCATTTTTCTCACTCAGAGCTGAAGTTGCATGAGTTTCCATTCGGTGGTGAGTGTACAGGGCTCTATCACCACCCCTGCCTGTCTCTCTCCTGCCAGAATTCAGAAGTCTGGGTGTGATGAAAGCCAGCAGCGATGTTTTACCGTATCGTTCTCGGGGTGTTGCCACTCAAAACCTCCCTTAAATGTGTAAAAGAGAGAAGCAAGGGCCATCTCTTTTCTCTCTTCCCTCCTCCTTCCTTCCCTCCCTCCCTCCTTCCCTCCCAGTCTGGCTTCCTAGAGTTCTCCTTTGTCCCAGGCAGGAAGTGATCTCATGCAGTGCAAGACACGGGCTGAGTGTCACCGTTCGGTGAGGACAGGGGAACCAGTCTGACGGCAGCAGCAAATGCCGTGAGCCCCAGAGTCCTCCAAAACACCAAATGTGGTTCAAAAGCAAAGGAAAAGTTCTGGAATTTCTATTGTCTGTTCCTCCAGGCTGCAGGAGAATTCTGAGAGCGGTGGTGTTCCGCACAGAGCTGTTTTCAGCTCCACTGTCAGACACTGCTGCCATCTAGTGTCATAGGACTGCTGCTCTGCTGGCATTTGCTGTTTCTGAGCTGCAAGAGCTTCCAACAAACGATGCAGTTTTTTCCAAACCTGACACGCACACATTAAATGAAATTAAATGACAGCTGAAAGATGACGTGTATCTGTGTCTGTAATAATGTCGTCCTTGCTTTTTGCTCTTTAAGTAAGGATAAAGGGTTTTGGGAGGGTATCATTCTTGCCTTCTCATATTTTCACCCCTTCCCAGCTAATTCCATTTAGCGAGCTGATCTCTGTGCTTCTAATGAAACTCTTAAAGCTGATTCCATTAGTTAACTGAAGGCTCTGCTCAGTTCCAGGGCCAGTCTACCATAAGGCCCAGTTCTGCAGTCTCTGAAATGAAGTCTGCCGAAAGTGTGTGAGACCAAAATAACTCCAGAGACCAAACAAATTAATGTGGATTTTCACTACATTAAATGTAACTTAGCATAGTGTGCTTTTAAAGACCTTACTGAATCTGCGGTATGTATGTCCTATTAAAGTGGGGTAACGGTAGATGCTAATTAGCTCTTTTCATCCAACCATCTCAAATAGAAACCTCAGCATCTAAGAGAAAAGTCAATAGCTCATTTAAATATACTGTGTTCACATACTGAGTTCATACTGAGTCTAAAGTTCTCATTAATGCTGGTAATTGCAGCACATTCTCCTTTAGTTACTAAATAAAAGGCTTCTGTCTGTGTGATTACCCACATCAAACATAAATAGTCTGTGGCTATTTATTAATTTATTTACTTAGTGATCCACACTTGTGTTTAATTGTCTCCTGGCTTTAGCTGTAGTTTTGAAAGTGAGCTCTTTCAGCAGAATAGTCTGCCTGTTGGCTGTGTGTGCCCTGCGGTTTGCTCTGAGGGCTGTACATAGTAACTCTATAAGTAGGGAGCCATTGCGATGTGTTTTGGAGAGAGATGGTTTCTAAAGCTCGGCACTCAGGGCCTGTACACACAGGATTTTTGGATATGTGAAAGAAACAACTGCACTATTGTTATTAGATTAGGGCAAAGCGTCATCTTACCCCAGATTCTAATGCAATGCAGTCCACAAAAATGCAGCTTCAAAAAAGTCAAAGGAGTCTGATGAAATCCACCATCATAATGTAGCAGCACACCAACCAATAGGCTAAGGTGTAGGGCAGGGTCACAACATTTAAAAACTCCACTGTGTGGATGCACCCTCAAACTAAAACAAATGATGACTATACACTGTGTACTCTGTGTGTACTGGTGCTTAATCTCACACAGTAATGTAACATTTCTGAATGTGGTGAGCTGTTGAGGAGCGTTACAGATGTTAGGGACTCCCTCGCTCTCCTTCAGTGTCATCCCTCCTCTGAGCCAGCACTGGGTTTTCTCCACTGCAGTGCAGTGCAAGTCCAGTGCGCATTCAGAAGATGATGTCATGCTCTTATGACATCATCTGCTGAATCCACTGGATGATGTCATTCCTATTCTTATATCCGCTGTTGAGGTGTTGTGAATGATCCAACCTTTTAGCTCCTGCATCGATACCATTAATGAAAAGGGAAAACACTATAGTTGTATTTCGAAAAGAAAAACAAAAGCTGCAATGATAACAGTGATTGATGTTTTTACAATAAAAAACTTGAAGTTGAAAAGAAATGTGTTGTGAGTTTTCTGATGTAAAATGGCTTCCACAAATCAGCTTCCTCAGAACCAATGTCAGACTGGGGGTGGGCTCGGAATGAACACCGGACCAGGGAGTAACTGACATGTGAATCAATTACTCAGACCGGACATTACATTGTCTACAAACATTGAACTACAAACCGGACACGTACAAATAATTTGGAAACCAGACATTGCAGTCAAAAACCGGATGTCTGGCAACCCTATGAAACAGCAAGGTTGGCGCTTTACCAAGAGAGAGAGGTGAGAGGTGACCCCTCCCCTCAAACCCTCCTCTTCATCCTTGTATCAAGCAGACATTGAGCATGATATGCAAATTATGATTACAATATTCTTTACTGGGGGAATTCATCTTGCCACCAGCATCAAAGATAGAAAGAAGATTCTCTCCTCTCTCCCAGCATTGTTGAGGACTTTCTGCTCATCATTCATTGCTCTATTACCTCTACTCTTTTAATCAATGTGTTTGTGTGTGTACTATGGACTAACATTGCTGTAAGCATGCATTTTAATGGATCCACTTTAAATCAAATCCTAATGCTGATGCTTTTAAACAATAGGCCTAAAATCTACACGCAGCGCTGCTCAGAATTATGAGAAAAACATCTAAAGCCAATCCAATGGCAGAAAGCAAAAGTGTGTGTGTGTGTGTGTGTGGGTGTGCCTAAAATATCCCTCTTCTGACCTCTGAAGGATTACGTGAGGGATGGCATCCTTCTTTAAAAACCACAGCTACTTTTTTCTTTTCTCTAGAAAAGTGTGTGTTTGTGCATGTGTGTGCATATGTATGCATGCTTACATACATGTGTGGGTGTATGTGTGCGCATGTGTATGCATGCATGACTACATTGTGTATATGCAGGCATACATATGTGTGTGTGTATGTGTGTGTGTGTGCACGCGTGTGTGTGAATAAATGGCAATAGTACAATTCCCATATCAACAAATAGCAAGTTGTAACCTTATCCTAAATCATTCCTTCTAATACTACCTCACCCACATACATTTATCATGAGCGTTTATCTTAAGTACAAATTAATGGCGTGTATCCTTGCATAGCAACATAGCAAGTAGAGCTATTAGACCATGCATGCGATCTCACATATATACCCCATAGAATCAACAGCCCTGTAAAACTTTTTTAAAGACTTTTAAATAATAATGCCCAACATAAATCTCCATCCTGCCCTCCCAGTCTGAGATATACTATGTAGCTGCTTGTGGATAAAAATATTGTGTCTGAAACACAACTCCAATCTAACTCTTTATTTTTCCCTCTGAATCCGAAATGGAAACTTGCACTGAATGTGTGTGTGTGTGTGTGTGTGTGTGAGAGAGAGAGAGAGAGAGAGAGAGAGAGAGAGAGAGCTGTGTAAGCAGACAGATTGTGGAAAAATTTTCACACTCCAATGGGGTGCACCTGCCAAATGGATGCTTTTTTTTCTTCTCGTGTCACATTTCGCCTTTTTTGCATAATTTCATACAGCTGTTCACAGATTTTTTAAAAATGGATTGCACAGGAGTTTTGAGAGACCACCTCAGGTTATGAAAAACCATCCTTACTATACATCCTGATTGACCATTACAATAACCTAAACGGCCACTGGAGCTCAGATTAACCACTTCTGCGTTGTGAATGGCCACTTCGAAGAGTGAAGTTCTTAATTTATTGATTTACGGCATTCACTTGAATAATCACTGTATTCCAGTCTTAGCATCAATGAAAAACTTTGAGATGTTGTAGAGCAGATAATTTCTTTCTGTAGCCCCATGGGCAGGCTGGAGCAGATGAACAAAATAACATACAAACTACTAAACTACAAAACAAAACAAAAAGTTTTCCTTTGCGGAAACCCCCTAATGGCCAGAAAACTCTGACATTCAGTGCACCTGAAACCAAACTATGAGTGGAAACAACAAACTCTGTGTTCTACATGACAACCAGAACTTTATTTGCTATTTATGTCGTTTAACTCTTTTCAGTGAATTCTGCTTTGATTGAGAATTTTTTTTTATCCAGTACAGAACAGTATAAGCTTTTCAATAGTGTATGACACATCTCATTTGAAATTTATAATGATTGAGAGTCAAGCGTAACGAGCATGGATGGTTGCTCTTGCATAATCTTGTGCAGTCAACCTTAACATTACGCAGTAATATACAAGCACTCATTGAGTTTACTAATTTCGCCAACTCATCAGCATGGCTAAAGCAAATTCTCGCCATGCAGACATTGATTTGGGGAGTGGGCCAGAAGAGGAGGGGGAGCAACATAATCTTGATGTCATATCTCTTGTAATGATACCTCACTTCTACTTTGAGTTGCCACAACTTTACTGACTTAGCCTATGCTTATTGTACAAACTCGACTTGATGTTCATGCCTATGGATAACTGCAACTTTACGAGAATTGTACCTTATTGGACGTGTGTTCTGTAGTTGTTCCAACGACCTTTGATTTAGACTTATTATATATTGCTTCGGATAAAAGCATCTGCCAAATAAAATGTATTGTAATAAAGCATGAAGTCTATCAAGGATGCTTACAAACATGGCAAAGATGTACATGTTACTGCATGTAATATTTCAATTATTTATGTTTTGTCTTATTTTTGGTATTTTTATATTCGCATTAGTTGTAATAGACAACTGTTAGCCTTTGCTAATAGTGCACAATGTATTTGTATTTGGGACTAACTAATAGATGGTATTGTAGGGGGTATTGTAGGGGCATTGTACAAAAGTGCAATTCCTATGAAATTAAACAAAAGATTACATACTGCAGCATACAGAGAAATGTACAAGAATGAATGATTACATATTTTGGTATGCATCTGCATGAAGAGGTTAAACACCACTTTCAGGGTACTGATTGGCTCCCTGGCTGTTCTTAGCTGATTGGCAGTGCCAGGCATGGCAGGACTATGATGTGAAAGGCCAAAGAGATCCTGGTTTTGGCCCCACTCAGCTAACGGACCGCTACAGTACCAACAGTTCTCTGAACATGGATCTCAAAAACCTGTGTGCGGTCTGGGTTGAATTTAGTCAAGGTCTTCACCATTAAAAGTTGGAGGGCACTACAGCAAAAAGATCTCACACTGCTGATGACTTCAGCCCTAGAACTCCACATCAAGCAAGGCTTGGCTTGCACCACTGATTATGCTTTTTTCTTTTTTTGGTTTGGCTTTTCTGTGAATTGGTTAAACAAAAAAATAAAAACCACAAGATTTGCGATCATGTTTAATGAGTGATAAATGGTTGTTGCCTCTTCAGCTGTCTGCCTGCCTTTGAAATAAAAACTTCCCTCTGGACCCCAAATCTCTCATTTTTCATTGATGAAAGGGAGTGCTTTGAGGTTGCTTCATAGTGGCCATTTTGAACCAAAAAGTTTGACTTAGAGGAGGAAGAACTTGGCAGGATGGAAACTAGCATAGCATTTCTACAAAGTGTAGAGGCTCAAACTCGTTTCTTCTGCAAAGCAGCAGCAGTGTGCTGTTTTGGTTAGAAGTT
The DNA here is from genome assembly GCF_018555375.3 of Anguilla rostrata. Lineage (NCBI taxonomy): Eukaryota > Metazoa > Chordata > Actinopteri > Anguilliformes > Anguillidae > Anguilla > Anguilla rostrata. The sequence continues at coordinate 27,080,904 of NC_057939.1, read as the reverse complement.
GCAGGTTTTATTCCCAAGTGAGGCATTGCCATTGTAACCTTGAACAATTGAGGTTAAGTATCTTTGCTCAAGGATACAATGGGAGGTTTTATTCACAGGCAGGGCACTGCCATTGTACCCTTGAGCAAAGGAACTTAACCTCAATTGCTTCAGTAAAATATCCAGCTGTATAGAAATAGATGGATGGTGAGTTGTGTGTCACTCTGGATAAGAGCAGCTGTTGAAATGTCTAAAAATGTGAAGGCAAGGCACTGATTCTGTGACCCAGGCCCCATTCTCACCCCAACCCATGGGCCCACCCTGAGCCTGACCATACCCCATGCCCTTCTGCCTCTCCATAGGGCAGCCACTCTGAAACACAGCACAGGGAGGTACAGCGTCTCTGCCAGGCAGCCAGGCTCAGCTTCGGGCCCCCAGCGCACCAGCCATCTCTGTTGCAGGCAGGGAGCACCAATTTAGGGCCTGACTACTCTATTGGGACCCCCAAAATTCATTCACCTACAGTCAGTTCAGTGGGGGCGGGGGGAGGCTTGTCTCCTTGAGATGTTTGGCAAGAAGTTAGGAGGCGGTGGCATTCCTAATCAAAGGTAACCTCTTGATGATGGAGGATCTCTGGAGATGAGTGCGTTGGGGATGGATTTTAATATTCAGAACATAGGATGCCATGGAAATGCAGTAAATATTGTGAGTTTCTTTAAATACAGTTCATAAGCTGCTGCCAGTGTTTATTGTAGAACATTGAGTTAATGACTCCAGCCATGACTCACTCAGGCCCCAGCTGCAGGTAACCCAATCCACAATGTTCCTATGGTCTGCGTGGCACAGCAAAGCCTGGAGGTTGCTAGCTCCAATCCAGGCTGTGCATCCAAGCTGGTCCTCAGCTCACTGTCCCATCGTGTACAGATGGGCTCAGGCATCAGACATTCATTGTGAAAAGGATGTGGTGTCCAGGCTCCAAATGTACAAAGCTCCTCTTTCATCTTAAAGTGTTTGTGGGAGGCAGTGGTGGTGCTTGTGTGTGTGTGTGGCAGCGGGGGGGGGGGGGTGATGGAGAGGTCAAGAGCCGAAGTTATAGAATATGTGTATGCATGCCATCCTCTCAGCAAAGCAAAATGAAATGTTTCTGACAATGCCAAAAAAGAAGAGAAAGAGAAAGCTATCCTTTTTATTTCAAAAAACAGAGGAGTCAAGTTTGGCAGATTTAGACCTTCTCCCCCGTACATAAATATTTCTTAACTAATTCGGAAAAATCACAAGCTGTCATTAAGCCACACTGTGAAAGGGCACAGATTGAACACATGTCTTGCAAATGGCTCAGAATGACAAACGAGCGCGTACACATTACAATGATGTGTGACGAAAACTATCTGCGCTTTCAAATCAGCCAAATCTGCCACATCATTTGGACACACATCTTTCACTGAGAACAAGGGCGGGAAGAGAACAATTTAGTCCATCTTTCTCCATATGGCTCATGTAAACAGGTTCCTAGTTACTGGCTGTACACATTTATATGTTGTAAATGTGTATAGCCAGTGATGCTGTCAGTATAAGTAAATATTATGAAACATTTATTTCATTATCAAAGAAGGTTTATAGATTCAATACACAACTGGTTTGTGATGATGATTTAACAATGTTATTAGTGGTTTGCCTATGTTTTTGTGTGTAGCAATCTTTTATAGTGCAACTGAAATCAACCGTTTACCTTTTTTAAGCCATTGGATTTTTTAGTCATATATTTGCTTAGTTTTTCTTAATGCAGCCAAACCTTTGTCTGATATTACAGGCAAAGGGGTCAGACCTCAATAACAGGAAGTAGTTCCCTGTTGTTCCTTGCAATCTGAGGCGTTCAGTTGAGGAAATGATATTTAGCATGGCTAGCTGGAAAGCACGTTTAACAGTGCAGTTCTGCTGAGTCACTTGTCCTCAAGGATTGTTGTTACTTTGGCTTCAGATTGAAGGGATGTGGGGGGTGCATAGTAAAGATGTTGGTATTATTTAGCTTGGATAAGGTTGGATTCCTGCACTTGTTTTTGTTTCCCAGATAGGAGAAACCACCTACTACTGTTTATTTGTGTTAGGCGTACACCACTCTAAGGATTACTTTGGGTATGGGCCACTCTTTTGACACCCTCAGAAACTACTAGAAGATCACAAGGTGACCTGGGTTACTAGAATCACACAACATGGCCAAAAGTATGTGGACACCTGACATCCAAAATTATGGGCATTATTATGGAACAGATCTGCTGCTATAACAATCTCCACTCTTCTGGGAAGACTTTATACTAGATGTCGGAGCATTGCTGCAGGCATTTGCTTCTATTCAGCCAGAAGAGTATTTGTGGGGTCAGGCATTGATTGGGCAATTAGCCCTGGCTCACAATTGGCTTTCCAATTGATCCCAAAGGTGTTGTTTGGGGTTGAGGTCAGGGTTCTATGCAGGCCAGTCAAGTTTTTCCACACCATTTCGAAAAAAAACATTTATACATGGACCTCGCTGTATGCCTAGGGGCATTGTCATACTGAAACAGGGAAAGGGCCTTCCCCAAAACAGATCTGGGCCTAGTAATTATTTTTAAAATAATCTTTTATTTTACTCTTATAATAACTCTTTAGACACTGAAGATTACTGACAATTGAATACCAATATTCCTAATAAATGTATTGAAAGAGCCACATTCAGAACAAAATTCTTCTATGACATGATTGTACCGTTCCCTTTGTAACATATTTCGGTGAAAATTCTCACTGATCTGTAGGAATGTTTTCACATTTTTCTCACAATTAAGAAATGTTCGAAGGTTGCTTCAAATACATATTTGACCTACTTCTGTAATCACATGGATGCAATGAAATGACTCAACAGTGGTGCATGGACCCGGACTGTTGTCTAGTCAGATAGAGTTCATTTGCATTCCAATTCCATTTTAATCCAGTCAATTTAAGGAATGCATTGAAACTAAAATTCAAGAAAATTATTTGAGCACAGTATGAATGTGTGGAGAAGGTGATATAGGGAGTTGCTGTGAATGGTGAGTTAAGTTTCATATTAGACTTCATGCAGATAAACAAGAAGTGTGAAAATATTTTAGGCAAATATATAAATTAAAGAATGAGTGTTGGCTGGTAGCAAGTTACATCCTTGCTACTCTCACAGACATTGTATTGACTGAGTGACAGACTTCTGGGAAAGTTTGTTTTAAGACTTTTACACCCTCTCAATTCACAGTGAAGTCTTTTTTTAGTCATTGGTAATGGCAAGATGTACTATAGACACTGATACCTCAGACCTTTTTTTTGTTGTTGTTCTGCCCCACCTAACACTCTAAAATTATAATTTGGTTGGAAAAATAGGACAATACAAATGTGCAAACATTTGTTTTGAATTATCATATCAAAAGTTTCAATTTGAATGATAATTTAATTCAAAAGAATCCAAAATATTCACTGATGCCGCTGAGAGTGAAATACCCTTTTGAAGTGAGAACAGATTGTGTTATTTTTCCGTTATTATAATTTGCTTTTGTTTTATTTTTCTGTCTTTCCAGCGGCCTTGCATTAGGTGGGCAGGTGGCTGTCTGACTATTTTAGCATTATAGCTGAATTACAGTCTGGGGACATGGAAATGAGGAATTGATTAATGAAAGAAAGGAAACAGCTCGCGTTGGTAGTTTAATGAAAGCTGTCTCTTGAATCAACCTTTTCATTGTATTTTCAGATCTCTGCCCCTGCCCCCCCCCCCCACACACCTATCACCATGCAGACCCATACAGTAAATACTAGCATATGGCTAACACCAGATTTTCAGTTGCTTTGCGTCCTGGTGGCGGAAGAGTCTCTAAAAAGGTTATGTTATGACTGTGAGTGCTGATTGGACTTGTGCTCTTATTGTTTATATGTCCACACTACACAATTCTCTTGTTTAGGCTAAAGTAGGGGGAATTCTTTGTTTTTAGTAGACCTAGAAATAGAAATAGCTAGTATTGAATAACTGTAAGGCTCCACATGGGTTTTTATTTCAACGCACGTGCTTGTGTGAGAGTGGGTGTGTGGGTGTGTGTGTGCGTGCGCACGTGTGCGTGGGTGCCAGGATTTAAAATGTGACATAGCCTTATAGATTATTGTTCACTTCCTTTAAATTGCTCAGCCTCCTTAAAATTGTGTACAAGGCTGTTTGAATACAAATCCAAACAGAGTAAGAGACTTGGACAATATTCAAACCAGCAACACATCACAACCTTAAAACCGGGGCTGGAGTCTTACTTTCAGTTCCTTCATTCTTCCCTAGATAAATAACAACACTTTATCCACCCACATTATCACAAAGCTGGGCTATAAAATGCTAATCAATTTAGTTTACATAATCCAAGAAGTAGCCCCTATTCTGCCATTCTCTGACCCATCCAGTAGAGTTGCACAATGGTCCATTTAAAAAGACTCTCATACATGTAGTAACGTATTACATTGTGATGCTCTGTCTCACTTCGGGGATCTCAAAGAGTGTGAGGCTAAAGGGGAATTTTATTGCCTCGTTTAAGTTCATATTCATCACTTATGTTCCATATCTAACATATGGCTACAGTTGTTATCCATGTGTCTTTAGATTCCCGTTAAGTATAAAGAAAAACTGAGTTTAACTTCTGTGAATGGAGCTTACATATATCATAATAAAATTCAATATGGTATTTTGTGATTGGGAAAATATATTTTCCTTAAGAAAAGAACCTGTTTTGGATACAAAAAAGTTAATAAACAGCTCTGACATTTATTTGATATATCGTAATATGTGATATATCATATGTCATCGTATTTTATTGAAGAAATATTCAAGGTAATTATGACTACTGCACATACTGTCAACCAATTCCACAGACTACTTCTTTCAACATCTGGGTCACAAATGCCTCAGTTCTGTTGGGTACACTAAAAGAATCCAAAGCAAAATTCCAAATAGCAGATTTTTAATTTGTTTGTCATTCTCTGTTTGGTTTGGGTTGCACCATACAGTGGAACCTTCCTTTCCAGCATATCACAAAATCAACTGAATCAAACATTTCAATTCTTCATTGTTGAGATGTTCCCCTCAATAAATTTCCCTCTGTGCTTCTCATAAATTCTGAACATGTCAGCTGAGGCATAATATATTTGGAAAATAATTACATTTGTATGTCAGTCCAATTTTAAACCATAGCGGTGTTCAAGGCAAATGAGCAGAATCGTCAAAACCATCACAATCTAAAAGAGAAAAGATATGAACCAGGGATATGCCCCACTCTAGAGTACATATATTTCAGATCCCAGGGATAGACAGAGATTAAAGTTAATATGAAATATGAGTTTCTCACTTCCATTTTTGGTATTTTTATAACTCTCTGCCACATACAAAGTACACATATGCCTCCACCATTTTGACGATACTTTGCAAGCACATTTATTCAGAAGACATTTTGCACATATTGTACAAAATACATTCTAGTGTATATTTGCTTATCCCTGAAATTCAGAAACAGATTAGCCTTCACTGTCCACCCCTACTCTAAATGGAAATAAGGTACCCCGATTCTTCATTTTACTGAAATAAAGTGTGACATGGAGACAAACATGTTTTACTGTTCTACCGATGGCTGTGCCAATGACGCGCTACTGGTCAGAAGCTAGTGGGCACTGTTTTCGAGCTAAGCTTCATATGTTCAAACCCTACATTTATAAATGTGTAAATAACCAACTGACATTTTTATATGCCTGCCTTGTTGAATTATTAACCTCCAGGACTTCACCCACAGCATTCGACCATCCTCTTAAATCCACCAGAGATTTCTGAACAGAAGTAGCCTTGTTCAAATAAAATAATCACGCAGGACGTCAGAACTGAAGACGTGTAATTACAAACACACACTCACCATTATTTCGCATTGGTGCAAATGATACTGACGTATAGGAAAGGGCAGATTCCAACCAATTTTTATGCATTCCCAGCATCATAACCCACGTGGGGTTAAAAGGGAGTAGAAAGAGTCTTTTGTGTGCACCCTGTCCCATGCTCATAATGGCGGTCAGGAGCGGCCGTCCCTCGTGTGGGAATTCTGCGGAGAGCCGACCCTCTCCGCAGTGGCAACGCACACGCAGCTTAACCGTTTTACCGCAATAGCTTAAAGTCAAGTTGTTTCCAAGCACACAAAATATTACAATTCGCTTATTATTTATTGGTGCGAGAGGTTTTTCAGAAGCACATGCTTTAAAACAGGAGAACAGAAATGGTTGCATAAGGCTCTTATGGAGGGAAGCCCAGTCAGTCTGATAGTAAAGTAGATTCTTCTTTCCTGGAGTTATTACGCGTGGGAATGGTGGTAATGGTCTCAGTCAAAATCAAATGTTGATGTAGTCCCATAGAGGTCAGCTGCTTCATCCCTCTCTCTGCGTGTATTACACCTTTATTCCTTTAAGTAGCCTAGATAACAGGGTAGCTAAGGTGAGAGCAGAAAGTCCAACTCATAGGATTCTGTCCTCATTCTGAAAAAAAATAAGCTGTCAGTACAAAATGATTAAAAATATTTGCATCTCTTAAAATGTAAATTAATTATGCCTTTAATGTTACAATATATTTAATTTTGGTTGAATTAAGTTTCACTCTGTCCATTGAACTTGACTATTAGACAGATAATCATTCATCATTCATTTAAAAATACTCCTGATCAGATTCGACTGATTTGGCCTGACTTAATTTCCTGAAATCTCAATGTATCGTGGTGTGAAATGTAAATGTACAAGAAGTTGGCAAAATGTGCATACCCAGAGAACCCTTTCAGAACCTTTTTTTCTAAGAGTGTAGGCGCTATGAGTGCTATAGGGGTATTGCTATAATTCATATTTTATGTTTGTACTCATAAGGTGGTGTGGAGTAGTAGAGCAGTAAAGCAACGTGCGGAAAGGTGCTGTAAGCCTCAAGTTAGGCGAGACACCAAATGTTGCACCCAGATACACTTCAGAAAGGAAATGTAAGAAATCTTTTAACGAGGGAAACTGGAAATCCATAAACCTCATCAATCAGGATTGTCAGGAGCTGGGCCAGAGAAAAAGTTTATCCAAACTAAACAGCTCACTCAGGTAAAGAAAGAGAAACGCTATAATCATTCCTGGTGGTCCAGTGCACGCATGAACCCGAACATGTGGGCTGTACTAAGTGACATATAACAAATACTGGAGACCTGGCACTCGAAAACCCAAACAGATTGACTGTTTGATTGAGAATGAAGTATTCTAATCTATCAACAGTGTATGTATTGTAATTCATATACGTACTGTAATTCATACATTCATACACAATTTTCTCTATGCACGTTTGGGCAAAGAAAGTTTTGAATGTGCTGCCTTGTTCACTGCCACATGTATTACGTGCTCATACATCATCAAGTTTTTTGTCCTTTTTCCCAGGTCTGCTTTTTATATTTACTGTTGTGCCACCCACACTAAGCGAGTGGCTAGTTTACATCCTAAAGGCCACACAGTACTACAGGAGAGAGCTAACAGCATTTCATTTTTAATTGTGACTATGAGGACTTAATTTTGACTGATGTAGAAATTAACCTTTTTTTAATTATACTGTAATTATACTGTCACTAGTGCTGTAGTTACCATGTAATTGTACGTGTATTAGGGTCACTTTTAACATAAAGTGGGACCCACTTTTCTAACATATTGCATTAGCTTTCTCTAACCCAACTCTGAATGACAGACACGTCAGTAACATCTCTTGATTCAGACAAGTCAAATTACAGTCTCAAAGGCAGATTATTAATGGCCCTATAACAGCCAAAGCAAAGCAAAACTAACATTAGCAAAATGTACAGTAGATTTAAAGGCAATGCCCTGTAGTTAGTGGATTGCCCAAAAAACCCTAAATCAAAAGGATTATTTTGCTTGGCACACATTGTTTGTTAATCGCATACATTTTGAATGTCCTCTCCATATATTAGTGGTTCTGTTGATGGAAGGGGTCTCAGTTTGGTTTGGGCTGTATTTAAAGGGCAGCGTTTTGTTTGCCTGTGCAGTTATGTGTGTTTTCATTAGTCTATCCCTCTCTTACAAAGCAGGTCTTTGTGAGTGGCATGTATGCAGTGGCTGAAATATGTGTGTAAACTGTAAATCATGTCTCAGCATTCACATTTGTCTAATATGTTCCAAAGATGCTAAGTTCTGTGCAGCTCTGATGTGAACGCACATTTGGGCCCTGATATCATGAATACCTAGTGATGTATGAATTCAGCAATGGAACACATAGTATATTTAAATTATCTAAGGGCTATTTTTAACATTCATATTATACTCTAAGATAGAGTATATCACTTGTTATTGTACCCATTTTAAGCATATGTAATCTGATGTGCTACATTGTGTCATATTTTATTTTTGGAGTTATTATTATTATTTATTATTATTATGCCATCATTTTTCTTTAGTCAGTTCTTGAACTCAATTGCTTTCAGTTACCAGTAGTGATTGTTACATCAACATTAGAATGTTCAGGCTAAAACATTCTAATCACATATTTTGTGATTTCACACAGGGTTAAAGGGGCTGTAACCTTTTGCCCTTTCCAAAACAAAAAAAAGTAAAATGTTTCTGGGTCAATGAAGCATTATACAGACCCAGATACTGTAACAGACATTGAATTGTTCTTCCTTTCATGTTAAGTCATGGGACATCAATAGAGGTTATTGAAACATCAATATAAAATTTGGAAAGTGCTAAAAGTGCAATGAATCTGCGAGCCATATGGGAATGTTTAAGCGATTTTTAGAACATACAGTTGGACCCCGTTATATTCACAAATATATAAAACCAAGATATTTAAACAGGAAGGTGTTTATGGCATTTTCAGAGAAGGAACTGAACACATTCACATAAATACATGTATGCTTTAGCTGGGTCATGATCGTTTTGAATGTCCTGGAACCACTTGAAGCAATAGTTAAAAAGATTTAAGAAAGCAAAAGATCTGTCCCAAGATCTGTGAACATTGCAGAGCCGAAACTGTTGAGTTGTGTCTCCATTTTGAATGTCATAAGACATCACATTTACAACATTTAAGAGATCATATAAATTGTAGTTATAGGGTTTTATGATAGTTTTATAACTTCTCTCCAAACTGTGGTGATGTTTTCCCCTCCATGCAAGTATCAAAAGCCAAAATCATAAAGAGGTAGAAGGTGATCTTCAAAATAAGTAAGCGATTTATCTAAGCGAATGGCACCAATGAGAATTTCAATGATGGTGCTCACAGTTCCAGTGTATGACTGCAACACCCCCCCCCCCCCCCCCCCCCCCCCCACACACACACGGTTTGCCGTAATTCTGAACCCAGCCAGTGCCAACTGCCACAAGTGGATAAGATTCCCAACAGTGCAGACAGTGACAAAACAGATCAGATATGAATCTGGGATTTGGGAATAGGAGGCAAGTGGTGATCAGTGACTGTTTAGAGATCTGGGGCAGTTTGGAGATCAGGGTCAGACTGGAGATCTGGGGCAGTTTGGAAAACACGGGCAGTTTGGAGATCAGGGGCAGATTAGAGATCAGGGATAGATTGGAGATCAGGGATTGGAGATAGGGCGGATTAGATAATAGGAGGAGATCAGGGATGCCAGATTGAGAGAAGATTGAGAGGTTATCGAGTTTGTTAACTCCATGTGGGTGAAATAGGTAAGGAATACAGGATCCATGAGAGAAGATCTTCAGATTTCAGTTTTTAACCCTCATTAATAGAACCATGATTTCATGATGCTGCCTGACAATCCTGCTTCTCCACCAATATATCAAACTCTGTTTTATATTCTGTTGGTGCCAGTTCACATCAGTTCATGAATTCTAATCCAGCCTCACTCCTGAATGAACAAACACATGGAACTGGACCATGGTGCAAGAGCTGATGGCTTTCGTTTGGTCAACTTCCCTTAGCTATCGCTGGACTACAATTAACTGCAAGTTTTAATCCAGACAGTATTTGAAGAGTGCAATGATCATAAGAGAGCACACCTCTTTAAAGAAAACTGTGTTTGTACTGACATGCAGTATATTTGAAAAGTCGCAGATAAGGACATTCTTTGACAGAATCCAGACGAGAGTATTTTTTCACCGAGGAATGAAAATGTTTGTACTGTGGGATTTTTTTAGGATGAGGTCATAATTAATGGAAATGAGGTCAAGTTGTATGATAGAATTTGAAACTATGCCTTTTTTTTTGTTTAAGGTTTGAATATTTTTAGCTAAACTGTTGGAGAATTTCCTAAAATAGATGGAGTAGATGGGGATGTTGAATCTTATCTGTAAAGGGCTGGTATGGGTGCAGGTGTTTGTTCTAGCTGAGCACTAAGAACACCTAATGAAACAAAGGAAGGCCTTGACTAAAGACTATGATTAGTTTAATCAGGTGTTTTTAGTGTTGGGCTAGAACACAAGGTTGCATCCACACTGACCCTTCTCAGATAAGACTGGACAAGGTTGCTCGTAAACACTGTTTCCCCCTTGTTTGCTTTGGTTACCTGCAGGCACTAAGTCGTGAGTCTTTCCTTAATCCCCCCACTCCAACTCTTTTTTGTCTGTAGGCTTGTCACTAGAGGGAATATATCAAGCCCACAAGTGTTGTCAGAATCCAGTCCTGGGGGACACCGTGTTTGCAGGTTTTTGGTGTTTTCCAGCCCTAAAGTGCTTAAGTGGGCGGCAGTGCAGAATAATGGGTAAGGAACTGGTCTTGTAGCCTAGACGTCACAGGTTTGATTCCTGTATGAATCGAATGGTGGGACAGTGCCCTTGTACCCTTGAGGAAGGTACTTAAACTGCATTGCTTCAGTATATATCCAGCCGTATAAATGGATGCAATGTAAAAACTTCTATGTAAAAGCTGTGTAAGTTGCTCTGAATAAGAGCAAATGCCTGACTCTGCTAAATGCCTGATTTGTATGTAATGTTAAGTCATTGGTTGGCTGAAAAGTGGACAAAACCTCTGATGGAGAGGTTTTCACTGCATTCAGACCTGAGAGACTGAGAGAGGTTAGTTAGCTGTGCACTGAAAACAGGGTGCTTCTGTTGAAACTACTGGACCAGATAATATTTATCCAACGCAATCATTTAATGTTTACGCTGTGAACATGTGAACTACACAAATATATCTGGTACATTTAAAGCAAGCAGATCCTGTGGAACCACTGTGCACAACTTAATTGAATAAATCCAATGGAGTGTAATCAGCTATTTAAAAGCGGTGATCAGTTAGTGCAGGTCAGGGGTGGGTTTCCGATAACGCTGGATCTTAGGATTGATAAGTGTTTACGAGGCTCTTAAGCAATAAACGTTCTCTCATTAAGTGGGCTTCCCAAACACAATCCTAAGAGGGACTGTTAAGAGGAACTTAACAAAGAGCTAATTTGCAGAGTTCATTCTCACTACAGCATGAGAACTTGATAAACCTTTTTTAGCCAATAATCATTGAAAAATTAAATGCTGAAAATGTGAGGATAGTCTATATCGTATTACCATTAAACTATAACCATTTTGATTCTGAGCATCTTTTTGAACTAAATACATAATATTAAAATAAAACATTCCACAAATAAAAAATAATAATAATAATTTATAAATAATAAATAAATAAATAACAATTTCCTAAAATTACCCAACCCCGGGCTTCATCTATGAAGTGGGCTAGTGGATTAAATGTATTTGAAAATACTTAAAATATGTATTTGATTACATTTTCAAATACAAATACGTATTTGTATTTGACCCAGGTCTGGTATGTATTTTATGTTTTGACAATATTTACTCTGGGTATACATGAAAAAGAATAGACTATGAGGCTGCTACACTTTTTAGGCTATTGTAGGCTGTGATTGTGAGCATGCTTGAAAGCGCATGGGTATTGTGTGCTGCCAGAGCAGATGGCTGCAAGCAGGATCTTAAAGAGGGTCTTTGCTCTGAAGGAGTGATCTAGACGGCTCGTAACTTAAGGGTGACCAAAAGAGACACTTTCTTTATGAATGTGTTTGGGAAATCCACGAGGCATTTAAAGAGGTTCTTAGCATTAACAGACTTTCGGGAAACTCACAGCAGAGCAACATATAAACCAGTTTACCAGTCGGACCAGTGGTGAGGGTCACATGAGGAGCATGTGGAATTTAGTTAAAGTAGATAAGAGAGGTTGCATGTGCAAACAGGAACTCCTTTCTGACGCCACTTAGTTAACTACAGCGTAACAGGAAATCATGCTCTTAATAAGTCAGCGCTCGAACGTTCTTTAGAAAACATCTAAAAAACTTTTTCGTTCTAAAAGTGCATTTGAAATCACAATCTTTGAAAAACATTTCCTTCTAAAAAAAACTCTTCTAATTAGCTTGTTTCAAAATATGAGTGTACCCAATTATTTTTTCAAAGGATTTATTATTAGAATAATATATTTACATGACCCTCATTTGTTCTCAAACAATACCTTTTTTGTTATTTTCTCTTAAAATAAATAAGAAAAAAACTTTCTGAAAATGGGATTATGTATGAAACCTTCTCTTAAAAGACAACGTAATAATACAATTGTGCAAGCACTGTTTACATATTTATGACTGATTTGCACATTTGTCCCATAGCAACTATAACTGTTTAAATATTGTGAAAATTTGAAGTAGACTGCTTTGGATTCCTGATTGAAAGTTAAGGCCACATTGCTCTCTGACCTTCATTGAATCGACCACCTATGTTGTCAAACACACACATACACGCAAACACATGCATACACGCACGCACGTACACGCACATGCACAAAGTTTTCAATGAGCCTTGATATTAAATGCAGGCAATTAATATGGCCATTTGCTTTACTCTAATGAGAGAAAAAGCTAAAAATAGGGCCCTACAGCTGGAGCAAATTACATGCATTCAAATATTAACAAATTATTTTCATAATGCAGCCTTATTTTAGACTTCTTGTAGGCAGAGGAGCTGCTGTCAAGAGTTTCTCAGACCCATCAATCCATCCGAGGGTGGATGGTAAGGTCGTATTTCATAACTTCACCTAACCTCATGCCTAAGAATAGCCCATACAAAGCCATAGTCGCTCCTGTAGCATATGGTATTTTTCTAACAGTATAAATGCAGGTGAAGACCTCCTACTAAAATAAGCCGAATGAATTTCGAGCAGTTATTTTTATATCCTGGGGGTTATGGGCTGTGCAAGGCATTCTAGTGAACACAAACGTCATTTTGTGGTGGGCCTACTGCATTATTTTTATGGCATCAATTAATCGAAACTGCTTTCTCCCTGGTAAAGCATTTGCTGTGATTGGAGTGTTATTTTTTATTTTTATTATTATTTTTTTTGTCAAGGGAAAAACAAGAACAGTGGACCAGAACAGTGAAAATTCTTTTTATTTTACAACATTTGTGGAAATGTGTGCAAACTACAAATGCTTTCATTTGGTAGAACCAGTTGCTACCAAGTGAACTAAAACTGTATACACAATAAAATATTGAAGTATAGTAGCATGACATACCTTTCCACACCGGCTTACCTTGTCCTGCGTAATAAACCATTTCACTGTTTTTATTCAAATGTCCAGCTAAGAGAAGGAATGCTGTAAATTGCCATTATGCATGGGTGTGTGCCTGTGTGTTTTTGAGTCATTATGCAGTATAAGACTTCTGAAAAGTTTTATGTTTTTCTTTGTATTTTTCCTTCATACTTGGAGTCCCAGCAGGGGCAGAAAACAGACCACGATCAGAGGGGATGCTAACCTGAAAACACATGTGGCTTTTTCTGAGAGGGCACTGAAGAGCCATTTTCCAGTCGTTCCAGTTACTGCATGTCATACTTTATTTTGAAAAAGGAGGGGTGGAGGAGTGGCCATGCCATAAAGGCACAGTAATGTCAGGGTAAGACATCACCAGGACCATTTCATATGATAACATTTTATTTTTATAGAATTTTGTGTGTTTATTCATATGCCCCTCAGTGACTGACACATTATTAATCTGCTTTAAATAAACCTATAAATGCTATAAATACCGATTTGGAACAGTGGGTGTTGGCTCAAATTTGGAACAGCCTTTGTTTTTTTAGCCTAAGCTCACACTATAAAAGGTATGCTTAACCATACAGAACAAACTGGGTTATTCATTTCAAATTACTACTGTTGATGTTGTTACTGTATTGCTGCTGTTCTTGTTCTCAAATCTAACATGTTGAATGGAACAGGGCATTTCCAGACTTGCATTTTTGGATTTTGAATGCTTACAGTATCTTTCCTGTTTCCATTTAGACTGATTTTTTGCTGTTTGAAAAGGTAGTGAAATGTTATTTTTGTGTGTAATTTCACCGCAGGGGAATCTTAGCCTGCTTATTTCAGATATGTGGCATCCTAAAAGAGTGTTGTTTTCCTTAATTTTGCAGATTGTAGCTTCCTCATCCACAGCAGGGAAAACTTTTAATTACTGGTTTCATTTTTGTATTTTTCAAGCAAACCAAACAGAATATCCTTCATGAAGTATAATTCCTGTGATCACAGAAATGAAATGTAATTATATTTCCCTTTCCTTTGTTCACTCCATGGTCCTTGCTAGCAAGATAATTACTGGCTGCAGTTCTCTATACAAACTCCAGGGCGCTAGTTGTGTCTGTCCCCTCTGTGTTGGCTCCAGGGTCCTAGTTGTGTCTGTCCCCCCTGTGTTGGCTCCAGGGTCCTAGTTGTGTCTGTCCCACCTGTGTTGGCTCCAGGGTCCTAGTTGTGTCTGTTCTACCTGTGTTGGCTCCAGGGTCCTAGTTGTGTCTGTCCCACCTGTGTTGGCTCCAGGGTCCTAGTTGTGTCTGTCCCACCTGTGTTGGTTTCAGAGTCCTAGTTGGGTCTGTCCAGCCTGTATTGGTTTCAGAGCCCTAGTTGGGTCTGTCCAGCCTGTATTGGTTTCAGAGCCCTAGTTGGGTCTGTCCAGCCTGTGTTGGTTTCAGAGCCATAGTTGGGTCTGTCCAACCTGTGTTGGCTCCAGGGTCCTAGTTGTGTCTGTCCAACCTGTATTGGTTTCAGAGCCCCAATAGATTACGTCCAACCAGCATTGGTTCCAGGGCCCTAATTTGGTCTGTCCAAAGCCGCGTTTCCACCGCAGGAACTATACCCCGGAACTAGGAACCTTTTGAGGAACTCAGTGCGTTTCCACCGCAGGAACTAGGGTCTAAATTTAGTTCTGGGGGCTTTGTTTTACCCCCCAAAACGTTCCTGCTCGGGGGGTAGTACTTTCCGAAAGTACAGGAACCTTTTGGGTGGAGCTTGCAGCGCTGAACATTTCTGATTGGTCGAGTACTCGTAGCATTTGTGTTGTATTTATTTTCCGCCATTACCCGCCATGTTTGAAAATATGCAGCGGCAAACCAATTTATTTTCATAATAACAAATCAAACTTGTATGTTATGCGGCGCAGTAGCCTACTTTTGGTTATAGCCTGTCAACGTCTTGGAATTATAACGTGTGCTCTTCTGTTCTTTTCTTGCTTTAGTATTCGTTTTATAAAATGCTAAGCATTCGTGCTGGGACAGCATATTACGTAGGCTACCAAAACATTCAAACGGATTAATTCGGTTGCTGAATATTTTCTTCCGGATTTTCTTTGTTAGCCCGTTGTAATTGACTCAAAACGTTTGATACAGTTATGTGAGGTATGCGGTAGTTCTGCATAATTAACATTGGTGATACAGTACAAGCAAACTGGAAATCACCTTCCGCACTTTTTATCCGGGTAAAATAACAGGTTAATTCTAGTAATCTTCGCTTTAGCTTTTTCAGACTGCCGTAATTTTACTCAATTTTACTGCCATTTTTCAATTCCACGAAAAGACCAGGAAGACTATGGACTCATTTATGGTGCATGGTTCGCATCTGGAGGGCACACTTCGCTGCTCGGCTAGCAGTAACTTCGAAGGAAAGCAAACGGTGGCTGTACCACTACTAATTTACGTTTTCACGCAAGTCCGAGTTTTCGTTCTATTCTTGTCATTTTGCGATTAGCCTATATGGAATTGACGACGAGAAAGTAATAAAACAGCAAATTGTTTACAACGTGTGCATGTTTTCTGCTGTTAATGAATGTGTTTGAGAGGATATATGAAAATCAATAAATACAAAAGTAACCATATATAGTCATTGTTGGTAACCCGTTGTATATAAGTGGAATAAACCCCTCCGGGCTGTCCCGGTTATTAGAAAATAATGTAGGCTACTTCGGTGGTAATATGGGGTTACAGAAGAAATCATATGACAGATGGACCGACGACAACGTCAGTGGGCTAATTTGCCTAATCTTCGCGGTACTTTAGACCCCGGTGGAAACGCAGACAACCATTGGCTGAAGGAACCTTTTAGTTCCTGGTAACGTAGTTCCTGGGACTGAAAGTTCCGGGTAATTTTGGTGGAAACGCGGCTCAACCTGCATTGGTTCCAGGGCCCTAATTTGGTATGTCCAACCTGCATTGGTTCCAGAGCCCTAATAGAGTCTGTCCAACCTGCATTGGTTCCAGAGCCCTAATAGAGTCTGTCCAACCTGCATTGGTTCCAGAGCCCTAATAGAGTCTGTCCAACCTGCATTGGTTCCAGATCCCTAATAGAGTCTGTCCAACATGCATTGGTTCCAGGGCCCTAATTTGGTCTGTCCGACCTGCATTGGTTCCAGGGCCCTAATCTGGTCTGTCCGACCTGCATTGGTTCCAGGGCCCTAATCTGGTCTGTCCGACCTGCATTGGTTCCAGGGCCCTAATCTGGTCTGTCCGACCTGCATTGGTTCCAGGGCCCTAATCTTGTCTGTCCAACCTGCATTGGTTCCAGGGCCCTAGCTGTGCTTGTATCTGCTGGCTCATATTTTCATTTGCCTATTGCACATGTTTTGAATGTTTGATTTGGAAGCGAAAAAAAAAAAACACACTATAAAATATAGAGAAGGGCAGCCAGGGGATCAGACTGTGCCTTCTACAGCCTGGGTGGTAATCTGCCTTTCTGTTGGAGAGGAGACTTGCACATGATGCAGATGTGCAGATCTCCTCTCCAACACTGGAACTGTGGGTGGGTTAGATCGTAAATGATCAGCCCAAAGCTTGACAAAGCATCAGTCAGAATTTATGAAATAATAGTCAATAAAGAAGAAGGCTGTTATCAGCATGTCTGTAATTTCCACATGATGAGCACGCATCACAATTATGTTCCAAAAGACTTCATAGGTCGACAGCATCGGTCTTCTGTGCAGTTCCCAAATGTGCAGGTGCCATGTTAACATGAGACAATGATCATGCCTGTTTGTCATTACTCTATACATGTACATGTAGTTTACAATTTCAGTACATGTACGTAATTATTCTATACATTTAATGTACTGTTGTTTACTATTTCAGTACATTGCAACGTCAACTACAGATGACGAACATACTTGGTCATAGAATCATGTGTATGCATTAATTTGTGTGTGTGTGTGTGTGTGTGCATGTGCGTGTGTGTGTGTGTGTGTGTGTGTGTGTGTGAATGAATTTTTTGTCTTGGAATCTCTTTTTCCAAGATCAAGTCAACTTGAGTTCACAATACGATTCAAGTGTCACACTTAAGTTATTAAATATGACATGATTAAGTAAATATAATCACATGGTGGGTGAACATTTTTGACTAATGGTGGCTGTAAATGTCAAAGAATGAGTAATATTCCCAGCTACCAGCCATAATAATAAAACAGCAATAATATATTGCTATTGGAAAATAGCAGCACCCTCCCAAAAAAATAAAAAATTAAAATTAAAATCTCACTAAAAAATATAGCAGTATCGGTTACAAACAAATGCTTAATAATACATAAAATAATGATGACTGAATATAAAATTCAGTTATAGGTATGAAAATGTTGACACCTAAACTATACAGAGATAATTTATATTCAATTCTCAGCTTTTAAGCTTGAAGGATACTTTTCCTCTACGAGCAGAATGGCTGTGTTATGAGCAATTCATCTGCTATGAACCCTAGGAGGGCTTTGATTCAGTACCCCTGAGTACTGGGTGTAGAAGAGTGTCTACTACTGAAAAATAAGGGGTTCTTTTACAAGCCTTAAACTTTGACGCGAATGACCTCTATCAGCGATGTTCGTTTTTGCACAAATTCCTAAATGTTTATGGTTGTGATTTTTAAGACTGAATCAACTGGAAAGAGGGAGGATTTAGTGTGTCAGTGGGTGTTAATGCGGGACCCCCGGTGCCTAATGGGGTCCTGGCCAATTGGATGGATCCCTCCCCTTGTTAATCAGGAGAACGCTCTGAAAAAGCGGGCTCTCCTGCAGCCTGTGGAGCGTCTAGCCAGGTATTGGGTTGCAGGGGACATTTCATTCCTCTGTATTTATGTTATTTTTTATTAAACCTTCACTTTACAAAGCGGCAGTATAGGGTTACAGGACTACAAATAATTAGAATCAGAGCTCGCGCCCCCGCGATTCTAAAGAATTCTTTGTTTGGTCCGTCCCAGGTCTGAAGTGAGGCGGTGGGTTTATGAGTCCGGCGCAGTGGTAAGTTTTCCGAAGGTGGACGGCACACTGTTGGCACTTTGTGTTCTGGGCCATTTAACTCGTGATATACATGAAGGGCTCTCTCCCTCTCTCTCTCTCTCTTACTTTCTCTCACACACACGTTCTCTCTCTCTCTTTCTCTCTCTCTCGCTCTCTCTCTTACTTTCTCTCACACACACGTTCTCTCTCTCTCTTTCTCTCTTTCTCGCTCTCTCTCTCTCTCTTTCCCGAAGAGTTCATGACTAAAGAGCAACATTAATGACTCAAAAAACGGCGTATTTTATTCAAGATGTCAGATGTATCCCTTGGATCAGCACACCCACAGTAAATTCACACGCAAAAGAAGGGGGCTGAGGGGGGGTTAAGCTGCTCTGAGTGGAACCACAGGTGAAAATAACTGATTAAGTTGGAAGATGGTTCATTAAACAATAAATAGTAATAATAATAAAAAATAAATTAGTAAAATTTTGAAGTGGTGAGATGGTGGCAGCAGCTGGTGATGTTATCAGTTAAGTTCAGTCAGACAGGACCACACTTAAGGCCTTAAGTATGTGACTTTGATCAGTGATAGACCACCTTTGTCTGGTACCAAGCCACTAGCACCTGTATTTGTTTAAAGCAATCTTCAATATTTAATCTGATTATTAAGACTTCATTAAATGAAGTGGCAGTGTGTTGTTTTAGAGAAATTAATACACTATGTGGGTTTAGACCCTATTAACATGGCATGCTTTTGGAATAAATCAAATTATATTAAATGAACTATAATATTTATGTGCAAAAGAGCATCACTGCACAATTTGTAGACTGTAGGGAGGATTTATCCAAATCGTAGATTGAAGATGAGTGGCTGCTTTGATTGAAATCCAGAGCCCTGTTTCACATATGTGGCTAACGCAATTAACACAATTAGCTTGATGTTATTTTGGGATAAACTCAGGATTTTCAGTTTCACAAAGCAAGCTCACGATTTAGCCAGACTGGTTACTGGGGCACCAGAGTGTTAAGCCTGAAACCGCAAGACTGTGCTTAAGTTAGCTGGTGAAATCACACACTCACCAACCGCAGAACTGAACGTAAGATTCTTGTAGTTGAATCAGCCATCACTGTAAGACTAGCATTTAGAAGAGTACACGGTTTAGAGACCAGCTCCTTTACTGGACATGTACAGCTATCTTTATGAATGCCACTTTTTTTATGAGGGAATTATTTACCTCCAGCAATTAATAGGAGTGTACATTGCCAACTCTGAGTGAACTGAGCCCTAACAGTGATGCAGACATTATATTGAGCTACACTTCCTCACTCTGGTACATTTTTATATGCTGTTTGCAACACTGAAAATATACACCTAATAATAAACTTAATTTGCTCACTTGTCACATAAAAAGCAATGCACAGTGCTACATGTTTGAGGACAAGAATAAGAACAAAATAAATCCAACAAGTCGGATACAAGATTACACAATAAATAGCCTACAGTAGTAAATGAGGAAATTCAAACAAGGCTGAGAAAAAAGAATTAAGAAATAAAATGAGAAATAGATTACCATTAAAGCCAAATAAATGAAAATTTAAGCAGCCTACAGCCACAGTATACTGATCAATCAGGAAAGTGTACATTGCATTCAAAAGGCATATCAGTGTGTTCTTCAGATTCCCTGGCCATGTAAGGGTGAATACTACTTAGGAAGGTTTCTACGCAGGTAAAGATATCATTTGCAAGAGGGTTTCACAATGGTAATATTTACATAATCTCTAATAAATGTTTTCATAGTGTTTCCAAATGTCTTGTGAAGTTAATCACTAACTTGTACATTACCTAGTTGAAAATGTAGAATATCAATAAAGAGACTACATTTACAACATATTTTTATGTTAAACTTTGACCTGCAATGAGTTCCTTTTGAAGCTGCAGTCACATACACAGAAAAATAATATAATGTTTCAGTGTGGTGACATTATCCGAAAGCAAGTGAATATAAGGCTTCGTATTTAGGCATAGGCCTATTTAATTTATCTGCCATTGGGGATGTGCAAAGGATTTAAGACTCTGCCAATCATGGGGTGCCAAAGAAAAGAGATTAGTGATTGGGGGGGGGGGGGAGTGGGGGGCGTGATTTTTCATCGGAACCAATAAAAAACAATAATTCTTGACTTACCCAGGTCCTGGTGTGCTGCTGAATTCAGTGTCATTTTCCTCTACAGAGCATATTCCCCCTGGTGCTTAACATGTAGGCTACTGATTTCAAAAGAACGTTTGCTATGTCATACTTATTTTCATGGCTTCGTGGTTTTAAGAATATGTTTATTTCTAATAAATTATTTTAACAATTAACCAGATATGGTACAGTAGAGAATATAAAACGGTGAATAATAATGCAAGGGTCGCTACTAGGAATACAAACAATGGCTTTATCACTGTCATTCTGAAAAGCTCACATTGCAATGCAATTAGAATTGTCTCTAAACTTTGCTGAAATGTATTATGTGTTGTTGCTATTGATTTGTTGTTAATACTATTGTTTCTCAGCAGATATCCTACCATTCATTTTATGTAGGGGTAACAGAGGCTTTGAATTCACCAGAATACCTGTCTAGAAATTTAGGTGAGGAGTATATTGGATGAAGGAAAAAATTACGTACTCCTGAACAAACTCAAACTGCTATCTACTCTCAACGAAAGCCCCTGCTGGTGGTGCTGGTGCCTGTTTCTGCTTCGGTCAACCTGAGGATGCTGTACGATCAATGATAAGGTTTTAAGCCTTATGTTATCAACCCATCGTTTCAAAATGATTGTTTTCTGCTGCTCCACTTCTGTGTTAAGTAGACTATAGGCAGGCCATCTGTCCAAACCTTGTTGAGTTGGAATAACATTTAAGTAACTTAGCCCTGTGTGTACAAGCATACAGTACATTAATGGGGCAAACATACAGTATGTATGGATGGGTTTGTAAGATCCTATATTTATTGAATGGTCTAATTTTGATCTGTATTTATGTATTTGCATGCTGCTAGGGAAATGTCCCCATGGGTATAATGAAGTATTGCATATATGTGTGTGTGTGTATGTATGTATGTACAGGAATTAATTTTACAATTAGTATTTATTTTAAGTTGCAAATATACAAGAACTTGTAGACTTTGTAAAATGAACTTGACAACCAATGTCCTTTCTTTAGGTATTCACCAGCAGTTCCATACGTCCATCTTTCGTTATTAAACACTTTGATGTGACAAAGTTTTAATGACAGAATCTGGATTGTTTTGTCCAGTGTTTTTTCTCTGAGAAAATTTTAATTTTATAGATTTTATATTTTACCAGTATAATTGGGATATGTTACACAATTCAAGCAACCAAGAATTTAATAAAACTTGAAACAAATAAGTGGGGCCTTTAACTTAAAATATTCAAAAACGTAAACACATCATCAAACATATATTTTTTTTACACATGCAAAGTCCTGTCTCTACAGTGAAAGCTAGTCCTTCACAGTGGTACACTTACCTCCTTCAATGCATGAGCATTGACACAAAATGCTTCATCTATTGAGTTAAATTTTTATTTAATCCCACTGCATTCGCAATCTTTCTGAATACAACTGACAGATCTGCTGTTTTCCCATTTTTCTTGCTTCAAGCATATTAGACCATAAAAAACAGACATTTAATTAAATATGCAAATGGAAAACCATGGAAAATTTCTTTTAGCTGCCACTTAATGTAACACATTCAGATCTTTTATCATCGTGGTTTCAAAAAGCTTAGAAGCTGTGAAAAGAAGTTCAGTGACCACAGCTGACTGCATTATGAATAAGATTGAAAGGGGTTTTTTTTGTCTAGTCCACCACTGATCCATTGTGCATCTTCCTCAGCCGACCAGCATGACCACCGAGCGTGCCCTGGTGAATTTGCCTGTTCTTTGGATGAGGCTGAAATGTTGAAATGGAAGCGGTTTGGTTTTTGACATGTTATGAATAACATTCAGCATAAACTCATCTAGCTTTCAGCATATTCCACCATATTCGCTCAAGTATTTAAACAAATAACATAATAAAAAATAACATGAGTGAAATAAACCCTTCACCGATGTTGGTTGATCAGTCATGGAAATTTTGATTTTTCCAGAGTGGGTTTTTAAAAAATAATTTAATGTTTTAACATTTAATCAATAAATCACCCTTTACCATTTTTATTTCTATAGTCAGCTTTCTGGTCGCGGTTCATTTGATCAAGCCAGATCTTGACACTTTTATGACTTCTGGGTTTTTCTACATTTCCACCTCCATTAATCTTTCTCTCTGAGTAACCGACGCCCCCGCCCAATATTCAACCCCTGGTCCCCCCTACTCCCCCCTCTCTAAATAATGCTGATCTGTAAGGAATCCCAGCTGCTGGTCAGACCATTCATTCAATCCCTAATCAAACAACAGAGTTTGCATCCATTTTTTAACACGAGAAGCATACCAACAGTTGAAACATCTTTTGACACCTTTTTTAACTCCCTATTGTAATATACATTTTTAAAAAAAATAATTTGTAACTACTCCATAACTCTTGCCCATACATTTACCACCACGGAAATGGATATGTTGACATCACCTTCTAAACAAACAATATATAGAATAACCAACAGATTTCACAGTTGTTGTCAATTTTAGTTTTCTCCAAATGCAACTCCCAGTTGCTTGCAACTCACAGTCCTAGCTGTTCGTTTTTTTTTTTTTTCTTATACTCTGGGCCTAAATGTCTTACAGTAGTGCATGGAGATCTTTTGTCATTCCCGATTTGGGAATTCCCAATCGGATTTGGTAGGCTCAACTCATTATAGCAGCTGCCTTCTTTCATACAGGGGGGCGTAGAAAAGTATAACCCTTCTTCCCAACGTTTTTCACCAGTTGAGCTGCACATAGGCAGGGAACACTTTGTCTGCACCTGTCAGCTGCAGGCACCCAATCAAACAGTTGTGGCGATGGTGTGCAATAAGATGGGGAAAAATGGTGCTAACTAAACCCCTCCCTCCCTAAGCAATGATGTGGGAAATCAAGCGCCTCCCTGTATGGCTGCTGGGCAACAGTCACCACTGGTTTATCAACAGTTGGCAGAAAACTAAGAGACTAAGCGATAGGCATTCTTATCATCACTAAGGGACATACGTCCTCATCAACACCTCAAAGTGATTCCATCCCAGAAGCACACGGACACTTCGGTGGGATCAACTTAAGGCCAGCCTGTGGACCACGCCCACACACTGGAACCCAGTTCACTAATAGGATGAAGCAGCAAAACAACACGCTTTGGGTCCAGTATTTTTGAAGGCTCATTGCTCATTCACGCAAAGAGCTCCTTGTAGCATCTTCAATTTAACAGAATAAAGATGGCCACAAAAATCTGAGAAAAAACTCAGAGACTCAGAGAGGGAGTTTTATCTTTTTTCGGCTGCTTTTCCATCATTTCCTCTGCTCTCTAAACCCCCGCAGGCCTCCTGGTTTGAGGTCTCGATGTGTTTCAACATCAGGAGAGAACACACACCTGGGGTGTGAGGAGCTTCTCCCCTGTCACCGGTAAACATGAGCAGGAACAGCTATAGAGGCGATTAGAGCGAGAGGCCAATAGGTTTACCTGCGATTACCCTTTGAAAGAACACACCGCACAGTAGACGTTTTGGCACTGGTTCTCAAACGACCACGGAGTGTATTTCCTGTCAGACGTTCCCAAGATTGTTTCCACAGTATTCCCCAGTTTGGGAAAGAATGATGTAGCTTTCACGGCGCTGTCCAGCGGAGAGGCAAACGTTTGGCGTGTGCCATGGGATTGATCTCTTCTCCACTCTTATCCATTCTGCACTTCTGTGCTCCACAATTTTTGACATGTTTGTTTTTTTGTTTTGGGCGAATAAATACAGTTTTAGAAAATAAAATGATCCTCTATAAATAAGACATTTCCCACAAGTGATGATTTCTGATTATTTATTTTAAACAATGCATTTTGGTGGCTTTTTTTCTGGAAGACATTTCAGTGCTGTAGCCTGTCAGCAGAGACCCATCAGGATGAAAACCAGATGGCACCCTGAGGTCCTAACAGCACGCAGGAGAGCCTCTGAGAACTCTGATTCACTCACAATAAATTACAATAAACTTTGGGGGGGATTCAGCATCTGTTTTATTCTGGTCAATATTTTACTTTGAAGCAATAGGTATGGATCTAGTCATTGTATGCTGTGAGTAATGTTTTGGGAATCCCTCATCAGAGGGATTTGTTCTCAGCTTATTACTGTTATTCACCCTAAAAGCATGCAGTCTGGGTATGAAGAAAATGCACAGGTTTGGGAGATAATATTTAACAGATTGGACCAGGAGGAGGCTAATGAGTTGTGTTTGCTCACCTGTCCATGCAGAGCGTGCACACTGGAGGTGTGGGAATCGCACCTGAGAGTACCTGCTGACCTTCTCACCCTTGTGTCAACTCCAGATCTCTGTCTCTACTGGCCAGAAAAGGAACGTTTGTGAGCTTTGGTTTCCTGCAGTTTTCCAAAATGTCTGCCAGCTTTTGTTTTTTCCTTAAAATCAGTAACCAATTCAGGCCCGAGAACCCTAGGTCAAGGGTTATTTGTCAGGCAGAATGATTCAATCTAGATGCTTTCACAGTTCTCACCCCTAACATAGAGGGCTCTATAAAGAACTAAAAAGGGATCCCCTATGGAGACAAGCCAAAGAACCATTTTTTTCTGAGAGTGGTTGTGAAGCACCGTTTTATTATATCTCGAATTCTATCGCATCTAAAGGTGATACGCAACCTTGTGAGCCCTAATACTCTCTCTCTCTCTGCAGAGTGAGGGCAGCTGTACTTTAGATGAGTCTATAATCATTTTTCACTTGCTCATTACCCAAGCTTCACACTGTACCAAGGGATGTGTCTGAACGACATTTCTCTCTCTCTTTTTTTAACAAAACATTTCTAAGTGTACCTTGCTGCACTTAGTTTTATTGTACAACACGGGCCAGTAAACCCCTGCCAGGCCAGGCCAGCTGGCTCTGAGTTTTATTGGAATGTCTCAGTGCAGCACCAGTTTTTACTGCCGACTGTGTTTAACCTGCGAGCACAAAAAAATAAAAAATGACATCGACTGTACCATGAAGTCAAAGGCATTAACACTGGAGTGGGCAAAAACAGGTGCATACAAACCTTTCACATGTATCATTTTTTCACCTTGAATGCATGCATTTAAAAAGTATTTATTCATTTTAATTTTAATTTATTTATGTTCTACCCTGACTCCTCACTGAACTGGAAACTGACAGGGAGCTGTATGTCTATTCTTCCTTGGTTGTTTACAGTTATCTGTAATTTATGTCAGAAAAATGTAAATAAGCTTTCAGAGGAAATATTTTTGCAAAGAGATTGTGTACATATATACAAACTCCTTAAACAAATATTAATCTCACAGAGGCATTGCACTGACATGTTATAACAGAGGAAGCCCAGTCCAGCAGCACAGGAGGAAGCTGATGATTGCAACATGTACTGGATGTATGACAACTGGATGGAATCTACATCACTGCTGTGGGATATATTTTACACTTTTATTCTGCTCATCCGCCTGTCTGTTTATACCAGTTAACAAGATATGTACATTGCAATGTGTTCACACGCATACGAACACACTTGAACACACACATGCACATGTGCATATACATGTGCACGCACACACATGCAAAAACATACATGCACACAAACGCATGCAAACTCATGCACACTCATACGCACATAAACACGGATAGGTAAAAAAAAATCACTAAGAATTGTGTTCTTATGGAAAATAAATAAATAAATGATTTCAGTTGTCCTATTGCACCACAGCGATCACTGTGCTTGGCGCCCAGTGATAGCCCTAAAAGTCTGAGCGCCTCTGTTATCCAACTGCGTCGCTGCGTGATGATGGGTTTTGAAGTCTGAGAACTGTCGACATTAAAATGTGGGTCCAGCACTGCCTAGAACGCCAAAAACGCAGCGAGTATGGGAGAGGACGGGAAGACAAACACGCTGACATGGGTTTGGTTTGGGAATGGAAGACTGCAGCTTGAGAAGCCTTTGCTTTAAAAACACATAAACAATGAACAACATGTATTTTTTCTGTCACCATAGTAAGGTCAGAAATCAAATTTAAAAAATAAAAAAAACAATACATTTTTTCCCCACAAACAAGCATACTGCTTGTCAAACAGACCTAGCAGTGAGTTGATTATACAGCCTTCTTAAAGAGTGCACAAGTAGACTGATCTTTCAACAGGGGAAATACCCACTGTACCTCTGGAATGCATTAAAGCTGCTTGGTTGGTCAGCGTGACGTTACAGTACAGAAAGACCTTCCAACACCCACAAACCAAAAAACCCACAGGGGAACATACATTTTTTTTTTCTAATCTTTTTTTCTCCAGATTTGGAATCCACAATCTCTTCCATCGTGGCAATGTCCTCTGCAAGGTCTGCCAACCATCGTTTCTCTTCACTCTGCAGTCCCCCAGCTGAGCTGCGCAGTCGCCCTGCAGTCCCCCAGCTGAGCTGCGCAGCTGCCCTGCAGTCCCCCAGCTGAGGTGCACAGTTGCCCTGCAGTCCCCCAGCTGAGCTGTGCAGCCGCCCTGCAGTCCCCCAGCTGAGGTGCACAGTCGCCCTGCAGTCCCCCAGCTGAGCTGCACAGTCACACTGCAGTCCCCCAGCTGAGCTGCACAGTCGCCCTGCAGTCCCCCAGCTCAGCTGCACAGCCGCCCTGCAGTCCCCCAGCTCAGCTGTGCAGCCGCCCTGCAGTCCCCCAGCTGAGCTGCGCAGCCGCCCTGCAGACCCACAGCTGAGCTGCACAGTCACACTGCAGTCCCCCAGCTCAGCTGCACAGTCACACTGCAGCCCCCCAGCTGAGCTGCACAGCCGCCCTGCAGTCCCCCAGCTGAGCTGCAGTCGCTCGCAGTCCCCCAGCTCAGCTGCACAGACGCCCTGCAGTCCCCCAGCTCAGCTGTGCAGCCGCCCTGCAGACCCACAGCTGAGCAGCGCAATCGCCCTGCAGTCCCCCAACTGAGCTGCACAGCCGCCCTGCAGTCCCCCAGCTCAGCTGCACAGCCGCCCTGCAGTCCCCCAACTGAGCTGCACAGCCGCCCTGCAGTCCCCCAGCTCAGCTGCACAGCCGCCCTGCAGACCCCCAGCTGAGAGGCTTACTGCTTTAGAGAAACACACTTCGTAGTAACAGTAGTTTTCAATGAATTTGTGCATCTGTCACTCCTTCCTCTGACATTAGTTCCTTGAAAAGTAGTTCCTGGGACTAAAAGTTCTGGGTACTTTTGGTGGAAACGTGGCTATTGACTTCGAGGAAAGCCACATGCATCCCAGTGAATTGTCTTTATCTCTCTGTGTTACACTGTGCAGTGCATTGTTCTGTCTCGTCTGATCTGCAGATGTAACGTGGATACAAAACGGATGTGAAAGGTTCCCGTGGGAAATGGAGTTTAAGCGTGGAATGGTCATAAGGCCCGCTTTGGTTATTCCAGCCTATGGCCTTGGTGGTTTGAGCAGCGGGAGGAGGATTGAGAGTTTGTGGGGGCACTGATCCTGGCTCACTTATAAAAGAGAATTAGTCCTTCTTTGATTCTGGCTCACAGGGATGATAACACCATCTGCATTGGCCACTCATGCGCTACCAAACTAGCTCCCCTTGATATATCTGTGTTACAAATCTATAATTTACATATTGTTTCTCCACATTAAGATGTTGGGTTTTTTTCTCCCAAAAACAATGAGATTTTTCAAACTAATGGGGTAAGAATGCAGGGAGGTCCAATGAATAGATAGCAATAGCTGCAATTTTCTAATTTTTTGTTTGTAGCTGTTTTGTTAACTTGGTGTCCAATGTTCAGATAGCATCCTCAAGTGCATAATCCCCTAAGGCCCAAACAGTTAGTGGCCAACGGTCCTGAATTCTTACGTGGGCCACCACAGCAACACTCCTCACCAATCTTTTCCGCTCATGTGGATCCATTTAAAGGCCCACATCAAATTTCCATCCAGATCTTCAGTGTAGGATCTCATAATTCAGATAAATCTTTGTTTTCCTGTCTCTTACTGAAGGCAAGATGTGAGAGTACCTTTAATTTTTTTCATGGGTCTAGGAATGTGTCAGGTGTTTATGTGGTAACATGATCATGCCTTACCTCTGCTAGCTTCAGCTGGTTTATTAAAAACTGCCATGTTTCCCCTAAATACATGAAATGTAACTTGAGACATTTTCTTTCCATGTTTGTGCCAGCAACTGTGCTACATATATAATATCAGGCTCTGATATCATTATATAAATAACAATACCACTTCAAACTCAATAGCCAAAATAATAAGCCCATCCAAGTCGCTGAACTATATTAACAGACTTCATGTGACAGAACATTGGAGATGCACTGTGATTGGTCCTTGGTCTACATTAACAGATTTAGAGGTGATAGAACATTGGAAATGCACTGTGGTTGGTCCTTCGTGTAAAAAATTGATTTAGAGGCAATGGAACATTATAGGAGCATTGGGATTGGCCCTTGGTATATACTGTGAGCTCCATAATGTTTGTGGAAAATACTTTTTTTTCTTGATTTGGCTCTGTACTCACAATTTTAGATTGGTAATGAAACAATTCACAAGTGGTCACAAGTGCACATTCTCAGCTTTTATTAAAGGGCATTTTTATACATTTTGGCTTCACCATGTAGAAACAGCAGCCCTTTTTATACATGGTTCCCCCCACTGCATCATAATGTTTGGGACTTGTTGATGTTATGTAAATGAAAGTAGCCTGGTTTAGTACTTTGTGGCATATGCTTTGCATGCAATGGCTGACTGAAGTCTGTGACCCAGAGACATCACCAGGTGCTGAGTATCTTCTCTTGTGATGCTCTGCCAGGCCTGTACTGCAGCCATCTTCAACTCCTGCCTGTTTTGAGGGTTAGTTGCCTTAGGTTTTCTCTTCAGAGTAGGAAACGGATGTACAATTGCTTTCAGATCGGGTGAATGACTCGGTCAGTCAAGAATTTTCCTGTTCTTGGCTCTGAAAAACTTTGTTGCTTTAACTGTAAGTTTGAGATCTTTGTTTTGCTGTAAGGTGAAGTTCCATCTAATGAGTTTGGAGGCATTTGCTTGAGTGGATATGATCCTTCTGTACACTTCATAATTCATTCTGTGGCTGCTATCAGCAGTTACATCATCAGTGAAGACAAGTGAGCCAGTACTTGGGGGCACCATACATGCCCAGACCATAACACCATAACATGGTCTTGGCTGTCCACAAGATCTTTTTCCAGAACTCTGCAGGCTCTTTTGGGTACTTCTTAGTAAACTATAGCTTGACCATCCTGTTTTTGTGTACTAGTGGTTTGCATCTTGCAATGTAATCTCTGTAGTCCGTAGTTCTCCATAGTTTGAGAAGCCTTCTGCAGACAGTAGTCACTGACACATCTACATCTGCCCACTAAAGAGTGTTTGTGATCTGTTGGAAATGTTTTGTTTTTTTGTTTTTTTCTTCTTCTTCATTATGGTGAGATTTCTGAGGTCGCCAACAGTAGAGGTCCTTCATTTGCCTTCCAGGCGCTTTGCAATTACTGAGCTGACAATGTTACAAACAGTTGATTTTGTTAAGCCTACGGTTTGGCCTGTGTCTCTGACAGTTTTTTTTTTTTTTCAATTTCGCAGCCTCGTAATGGCTTCCTTGACTTCAATGGTACAACTCTAGTCTTAATGTTCACAAACATCAATGACAGGTTCCAAAAGCAATCAAAGGCCTACCAAGACTAGATACTGAAACCTATACTTGCGCTAAGGAGGCAATTGAACACACCTGAATAATCAGAAACACCTTGGAAGCTATTTGTCCCAAACATTATGGTGTCGGAAGGGGCTATTGCATACAAACTCTGTCATTCAATGGTGACCAAATGAAAATGCTTTAATAAAAACTGAAATATCATTGTTTGATACAAATGTAAATGTCCAAATAGAAAAAAAATGTATGTCCTTGTCCCAAACATTACAGAGCTCACAATATTTACAAATTTAGAGGTGATGAAATGAGGTGATGAACTCCTGGTTGGAGTTTTGCACATGGATTCACCAGATTTTAAAAGCATGTTACAGTAGTAAAACCAGTCTGTGAACAGAATTGTAATATTCCAAATATATTTTAAAAATACATGTATTACAAACTAAACATGTCATTTTCTGCATACAGTCATGGTACACAACAAAGGCAGGTTACATTGTCCATTCTCTGCTTCCAATCAGGAACCAGACAGGGTGTTCCCAGTCTAGAAGCAAATGGTCTGGACTGAGATGTTCCGTGGGGCATTTTGGGAAGATCGGTCTGTAACCCTATCCCTGGACTGACACTTTGTTGTGTGTCATGTCTTCTTTCAAAACACTGTTGCTCTTTTAAAAATGAGAAACAAAAATTTGTTTAGCCCTGCAGTGTACAAGGTTTACACAAGGTGACACCACAAAAGTATTCAAACAGATGCCAGGGCATTTCCACCAATTAAATTAGAAGAATTGGCTTCCATTGTTGTTGGTGTTCCAAACAAAAATCTAATCCACCAACAAAAAAGTAAAAATATGCTGCTGTATCTGTTTGTTTGCATTTATTAAATGTCATAGGTGAGTGAGATTTTTCCTTTTCCATCTCTCCCTCCAAGAAAAGAAAGAAAATAAGCAAGAGGACAGAAAGCAGAATTCCAAAAATATGCATGGAAAATCATCAGTAATTTCAACTCATTACGATTAGTAAAACATGATCTACACTATTTATCAAGTGTGCTGTTTAAAGTCAGCACAAAATGCCAAGCGCAGTATTTCAGGTCATAATGAGGCACACCAAAACTTTTATTTATAGCATTTTAAAAGGGTGTGTTGGTGGCCTCTGGTTTTGAGATTTTAATTGGACTATAAATTCCTCTATTTATTTAAAAAGAGGTCAGTCTCATTGAGCAGCACAGTGTTTACAGTTCTGCATTAATCAGGAACTCCGATCTTAAACCTTTGAAAAGCAGGTTTTTTTTATTTAAAAATTTTTTTATTACTCAAAGTCAGTGTTCTAGAACTCAATTTTCTTCCTCACTCCTGTTTTCATTTACCAGCAGTGATTGTTACATCAGCATTTGAATGTTAAGTTAAGAACAATCTAATCACATATTTGTGATCTTACACATTAAGAGGGAACAGAAGCATTTGGTAACGTGCCTCTGATTTGCTTGCTTTTTACCTCAGATAAGATATGGCTTTGCATTCAAATCTGAAATTGACCCGAATTTGCTAGAAAAATTAACTAGTTCCCTTTTTTGCACAAGGTTGCAGTCATCTTGGAACAAGCTAGGTTGTAACATCACTAGAATGATTCATCTCAACTGCTCAATGTATTCCTATTGCTAGATGGCTGACTTTAATTGTGCTCAACTTTCAGTGAGCTCAACAATGAATCGTGAGGGAAGAAACAAAACAAAAAAATGCATGGAGGTCCAAACCAAACTTATACATTTTTATAAACTGCCTCTAATGAGACCACAATTACTGCGCTGTTGGTTCCTCATGGTACTACTGCACTGTGGGTTCCTTATGCTAGGTAGCCAGTAGCTACCAGCCAAGCAGCTTGATTCTTTTACCGTAGCTAAGTTAGTAACTAGTTTTACCCTCCCACCCAACCACAGCATCTGTTTTCAGTCAGTTTGTTTCATAATACTCTTTTGAGTATCCTGGGGCAATACAAAAGCACCCTCTGTGCATTTTTTGTTTTGTTTCTTCACAATTCGTTGTTGAGCTCACTGAAAGTCAGTCATCTAGCAATAGGAATACATTGAGCAGTGAAGACGAATCCTGCCAGTGCCATCACAAACTAGTTTCTTCCAAGATGGGTGTACCCTTGTGCAAAAAAATGTACTTTATTTATTCAGCAAATACAGGTCGATTTCAGATTTGAATGTAGGGCAATGTCTTATCTGAAGTAAAAAGCAAACAAAGCACAACCACATTACCAAGGGCCTCTGTTCCCCTTTAAGGCAAAGTAGTTTCTAAGTTCAGTCTTAATAAAGAACCTGGAATAGATATAATGAAGAGTGATTCAACTTATCTGGGAAAGACTAGAGTGAGTTCAGACTTATTCTGGCCCAGCACTAAAACTCAACAAATAGACTCAAAGATCATGATCTTCTGTCAAGGCCTTCTTTTGTTGAAACAGGTTTATTATTGTTGATCTAGAACAAAAGCTTGCATGCACATCAGATAACTTTCTCAAGGGAACAATGGTAGTATCCTGCCTGGGAATCAAAATCCAATCTTTAGGTCACAAATCCACTTACTTACTCATTACACTACACTGCTACTTGTCTAGTATAAGTTGCCTCTGCAAGCATTCTTGGTTTGCACCCGTTCACTTCCAGCATCTTTTGAGCTGTTGCAGTGGAGCAGGACACATCGTGTACAGCTACAGCAGGCAGACGACAGGCACCCGAGGAGATCCCCGGTGACGCTGTAGGGAAATTTCCAGAAGGCCTGCGCTGTGAATAGCCTTATTAATAACAATAACTCGTTTGGAACCCCTGAATACTGCTTCTATATAACAGGGCCAGTAAACATGCACAGGCCTCCACTCTGCTCTGGGGATAAAGCCCTGAGGATACTCAACCCCCAATGTTCACATGGGGTAAAAAACATAGGCACATTAGGAGTCAACTCCTACTGTTTACATGGGGTGGAAACATAGCCGAATTAGGAGTCAACTCCTACTGTTCACATGGGGTGGAAACATAGCCGAATTAGGAGTCAGCTCCTACTGTTCACATTGGGTGGAAAACACATTCAGAGAACAGTGTTAAACCCCTGAATTCACCTAGAGGGGAATGAGGCTGCTACCCTCAGGTCAGAGGATCATTGAGCATTTCTTGTGGGTGTAAACTATTAATTACACGGGAATGTCCCCAATCCTACAGCCCTGCTGACCGGAACCTTATCTCCCTCGGGTGACAATACTGCCTGTTATCTTTTGCCCCCACATGACTGACACCCACTGTTGACCCTGCCCCTGCGAGGATCTGGTGCCAGACTCCGCAGTGCTTCACAGAGAAAACATTACATTTAGTGTTACATTTACAACAGGCATTTAGCAGACACACTGATCCTGAGAAACTTACAGTACACAGCACTTGTATTTTTAATATAATTCATTTACTCAGCTGGATACACAGTGATGAAATTCAGGTTAAGCACCTTTCTCAAGGGTAAAACAGCAACTACCATGGAAACAAAGCTGCAACCTTTGGTTTGCAAGTCCACTTCCAGAACCATTATACTGCACTGTCAAGCTAGTAGAACCCTCATGAAAAAAAACTCATTTGAAATTTGCCTTTTCACACATGAAAATTACAAATTCACTTTTAAAAAAAAAAACATTTTCACATATAAATTTAAATATTCACAAGCACAAAAGAAAATGTCAAACAGAACATGTAACATAATTTACATGAAATTCCACATTTTCACATGTGACTGACTCTTTCAACTGTGAAATGCAGTGCTCACGTGAAAACAAAACGTGACTTAGCATAGGTTACCTTTCCCTGCTCTCATCTCTTACGTGGGATTGTTTTTACAGTTCATTAGTTTATTCTGCACATGTTGGGAGTTCACATGTGGTGTTTAGACACATGGTTCTTTGAAAACGTGATTTTTCAAAACGGAAAACAACATTTAGGAGGATGCTTCAATCAACTGCTTTAAACATTGCAGGTAAAAGCATTAAACCACCCTTGTTATGTGGATGTCTAAAGCATTTCTTTCCATTGCCTAACTGACTAGGGACTTGCACAGATGTGTCCTGGGGTCTCGAAATAGCTGGAGCAGGGATCAGCCATGACTGGACCCACCTTGATCTTCCTAATACTGCATATCCAATAAAAACGAGTATGTAAAGGACAGGCTTCACTGTTTTTACTGCAGTCTACTTGTCCTTTATGCTTCTGGATAAGTCCCAGCGGCTAAACATTTCTTTTATGAGAAAGGCCAGAGGTAGCAATATAAGTACAATGATGATCAGTCATACTTCAAGCACAAAATAATGCTTTTAAGTAATGATAATTATTCATAGAGATCATACACTAGCCAATGTATTATGCCATATATTAAAGAACAGAGAACTGGCAATGACAAACTATGGTAGAGAATTGAATACGAGACAAACTATCTATTCTTCTCAGTGTGAAATCAAATCTAACACATTTTAAGAGTACATGAGTTCACTGGGGGTTTCTGCATATACTTTATTACAGTTAAAAGTGCTCCATCAGAGTTTAGTTTACACTGAATATTTTGCTGGACAGACCTTATTTTGAGTGTGCAAAAAAGTTTAATTGCTCACTTGATTTAAACAGTTTTTTTTACAGTGTTACTGCGCCACAATTTTTCTTGAAAATACACAAGCTTGCCCTCCCGAGGAACTAGCCAAACAGTTTTAACTACCTTCCATCTGCTTGATATCACAGTAAACCTGTATGTCCGTATATCGCACAAACCTTCCACAAGGTTTAGTGCTTATAAACTTTATAAACTTGTACAAATGTGTCTTATTGATTTGTATTAAACCTGTGATTTCAGGTGGTACTGTGTGAATGGCAAATCTGAGCTTTGTAAAATAAAATTTAAAATCAGTTTCATATTTTTAAAATTCCTGTCTCAAAGGGAACTTAAAAAAAAAAAATCTCAACTCAATTTCTGTTCAGTTTCACATGCGATCCTTCGGCTAAAACATATATATTTATATTCAGCGCTCTCATCCGCCGTTATGCTCATCTGGTATTTGTTTTACTTTATTAGCACTGCCCTGGATGGGATTAGCAAAAGCCTAATTAGTTTAAATAAATACATTTTAGAGAATCCAGGAGTCATTTCCAAAACAAATGATTCGGGGGGTCCCAGGGGTTTCGGTCTCTGAACGGGGGTCTGCTGACAGAAGTGTAGAAATTTATTTTTCATTAAGGATGTTAGTGCATGTGGGACTTCCACACTTGTCTGGCGGACAGCGAGGCGTTTGAGGAATTTGAAACCCCCCCCATGCCAATGGGGATGATTTATTTGGGTTTTTTGGTGCGTGCAGGCTGGGGGGGGGGTAGAGGGGGGCGTTTGCTTAACCCCCAGGTGGGGACCCGCTGGACCAGCCGCGCGTGTTGGCAGATGTGCCGGCTTCAGGTGCGCGGTTACTATGGTGCCCTCAATGACAGACAGCACTCCTTTCAGAAAAGCTGTAAAATCAACACAGAGAATACCTAAGGAGAATACGTTTGTTTGTTGGATAATTACATGCATAGATGGGTAGACTGGCTCGTTCTCCTCATTATGTATTCTCATGTTCTAGATGGGCTGACTGGCCAGTTTTGTGTTCTTATGTTCTTAGCTGGGATTTTATGTAAGAGGCTGCAGGTTTGATTCTCCGGTGGGGCACTGCCATTGTATCCCTTTGAGCTAAAGTACTTAACCCAATATATTTCAATAAACATTCAGCTGCATAAATGGATAATATGTAACTGTAAGCCTTTTAATTTGCTCTGGATAAGGGCGTCTGCTAAATGCTTAAATGTCAGTGTAATGTAGCAGCTGAAGTAGAGGAACAATGAGGAAGTGTGCTGGTTTATATGAGCTCAGGTGGACTCTGGGCCCGCTGACCCCATGGCTGTCAGAGGTGCATTGCTGGCTGTTGATTTTGTCTCCCTTACTTGATGTAGAAATGGGCTTTGTGGGGGCGGGACAGATTATTTTACATGGAAAAGCCAGTTGGTACCGAGCAATGCATTACAGGAAAAATAGCCCTCTCTACCGTGATGGAACTGCCATGCAAGTGACTCTCGTTTATATCCAGTGTCAGTCTGATGTTCTTCTGCCTTTCTCAGCTTTATTTCCTATGCTTTATGCTAAATGTGTGCCAACATACAGTTCAAGACATGAACAGAAGCTGACATGATAAACAGTTGAACCACAGCCTCTGCATGAATGTCCAGTTGCATGAATATATATGTTAAAAAAACAGCTGAGAGTACACCTATAACACGCTTGATTTAATTAGTTTGGTCAAGGTGGTCCCCACTGATCCTGAACCTGCATTCCCCCAGAATGCATTTTTTTTTCTCATTTTTTGCGCGTTTGAAGACAGCGACTGGTCATACTAACCAGTCTAACTTGCCAACTGACTGGCTGAACTCCCTCAACATGCACCGTGAGTCATGTACCAACAAAGATGTTCTAACGCTAAGACGTCGTTATGTCCCCTCACTTCTTTCTGGTCCTAATGTGCATTGTGGGGCAATGTGCAACCCTCTCCCATTGAGGTAATATCTTGAGACTGTTTTATTATCTCTGATGCCAACTGGTTTGTGGGAGGAACTAGCAACAAGGGGAAAAGGGGGATTAGGGGTTTACCAAAGTATGCTGTGTTACATCTAGAAGAATACTTTTGACTTGTATAATCCAAAATCATCATGAATAAATATTAAAAATGACAGATTCAAAAAAATATGCTCATTTTATAACTAATAGAGGCCAAAAATCTCAAATCTGAGGGGGCACAGTTTCAAGGGGCATGACACCACTGGTATGCAACATGTCTTTGGAGAAGAATGTTCTTTAAGAACAGCATTAGTGAGTATGAAGCAGAATATAAAATGGAATGAAGGATGCGGGTGGAATGCAGGTGTGGTGGCTGTTCGCAGGGCTCGGAGAGGATAACGCGAGTTTGGGGCTGCGCCAAGCGCATTAGCACCCGCCCAATTTTACAGTCATCCTAAATTATACATTCACTTAGGAAAATATTGAAAAGTCAAGAAGTACGGGGAGACTCCCCAGATGAGCACCTCTGCAAAGTGGGGCTGTCCCCAGCCACTCTC
Organism: Anguilla rostrata; assembly: GCF_018555375.3. NCBI lineage: Eukaryota > Metazoa > Chordata > Actinopteri > Anguilliformes > Anguillidae > Anguilla > Anguilla rostrata. The sequence goes on along the minus strand of NC_057939.1, from coordinate 27,043,405 downwards.
TGAAGACACAAACACTGAACTTTGTGAGCCAGTAAAGGGGGATTTATGTTCTTACCTAAAAATCTACACAAAGAAATCATCTGCAACCCGTTCTTAACTGGCAAAGAAAATAAATTCCGGTGAATCGAGGGGTCCAAGTTTTTTTTTTGACTGATACAAAGAAATCGAATGACTGTACATGGCAAAAGAACTGCTGATGGAACAAGGCGAAACAATTCCAAAACCAAAATTTGTGACTTCAGTGAATCATAAAATCCCTCCTGTGGTATCTGAAGACTCATTCAAAGGCCAGATTATGCACAATTTCAATGTTTTAACGTTAAATCTAAAGGAATATATCAGTAACCAAGAGAATAGCACTCCACATCAAAGTAAAGATTGCGGGGGCGGCTGAGACAATTCGTTCCGAGGCAGATCTTCTCAGACTGACAATGCTATTAAATCCATGTGTTGGACGACTGCAGGTCACGCTAATCCAAACCTGTTGACTTTCTTTTTTTATCAGTGTCGTTTTCCATCTGTGATTTAAGGCTAAATACTTCTTTGCAGTCCTTAACTCACTGTGGGTGGTAGTTGGCATGCTTTTTTTTTTGTTAATAGAATGACTTGTTCTTTGGATTGTAACAGAATTTTTTTTTTTCTGTTTTACTGAAAAATGTAATCACATATGAACAAGGAAAAAGAAAAAAAACTGAAAACAAAACAAAAAAAAAAAGCCTGAGGCAGCACGGTTCTAATTATGAATGTGCTGAGCCTGCTGCAGCAGAACTGAACACGTGCTGCCCTCAATAAATCACATCGCCAAAAGAGTATGGTGCATTAGCACCTCGCCCCACATTCGGGCTCTGTTTCTAATCCGGGGCAGATGATTTTCCAAATACATATGGACTCCCAGCCTTCTAATGACCTTGTAGTTGTAACACATTGCCCAGAAAGCGCTGGTGCCGGCTTAGGAAAATAAATAAGAGGCCGCCATTATGGATCTAGCAGCTGTTCACTTATCCCTTGTGCCATTGGCTGAGGGACTGCCTTAACAGAATATGCTCTTTTTTTGAGGGGGGGGGGGGGGGGATTGGAAGGGAACTTTTGAATGTTTACTGCCTAAATAAAATTTTCCTAAAAGAAAAACAGATTTGTCAGGCATTGTTCAAGCAATTATCAGCATGGCGAAAGCTCTGCTGGTTTTTGATGGTGGAACGTATGAGGTCACGACAGTAAAATCTATATTTCTTAATAGCACCAGGTTTTAGCTTGATGTTTTCTCAAATAGTAATCCCACCATATTGGACTTCACCTTCTAGAGAACATTGCCTCTGGACATTTTTAAGAGCTACAAGCAGCTGTCAGAGACTTAACCACCCAAAGTGCAATAAATCACATAATTAAAATTTCAAATGTAAAGAAATTAGGACATTGAACGTTGTTTCTCTTAAGAAGCATGGCAGACTGACATTAGGAATGCCCTGTTAATCCTCTTGGATTTGATGTATTCAGAGCAGCAAGAAAAACATGCTTCAGATGGTAACGTTGCCCCCTAGAGTTTGAACAAGACTTAGCCAGCTTAGCTGTGGATTTTGGTCTTTTGCCCCTGAGCCAATCGATTCGGTGATTGTATTAATTTATTTGTTATGCTTTAGGAATTCCAGCATTTAATTTGGGTTCCCTTGGGGAATTGTGTTTTCAGGTTTTGTTATTCCTTGTTTTTTATGCTCTAGTTTCTCTTTGTTAGATGAAGAATCAAACCTCATATCCAGCATTCTATTTCCCCATATATCCACTGTGTTGTTTGAAGGCTTGTTTCTCCACTCCCTTGTCCTGAGTAGGCTTAGCTGTTCTGGCGAGCTGGTCAGTCTCCAGCAATTGTAACACAGGGACTTTGGGTCCATGGTGAAGGAATTATTTTGAGGTCACAATGGTGTACCCCAATGCTGCGCCTGTGGGATAATGTGGAATCTGTAGTCTATGAGACAGAAGCGATAGAACTAATGTGCAATGTAAGAGGACAATTTAACATCTGCATTTTCCCAATTATAGGAAATTATAGCTCATAAAACAAAATGCAATGATGACCAGAGCAAAGCCATTTCCAACAGAATATAAAACTTTGCCTCTCCCACAGCTGAAAAAATGACTGTAATTCATTCCAGTTCCAAATGTCTCGGTCTGATTGCTGGGACAAAGACCTGGGCTGGTTCTGAAGTGGTCCTATTGTTGTCAGGGAAAGTGTTTAATTTATGACCTCAGCTGATTTATATGCAATCAATTACTTCCAATGTCCTCAAATGGATTAGCATTGACCTTTGACCCCAAATATGAGGATGGACGGGGGAGTGATATGGAGAGGACACAAACTGCAAATCTGGGAACTCAGTAACATATAACCCAGCATCACTGCACGCTAGCCGAAGGCTGATTCGAAACATGCACACTCATGTGTCTATGGGCTTGCATCACCATGGAAATGTGGCCGGATATCGCAGAGCAAAACAATCGTAGGGTAAGCATCAATGTCAACTGGAAACTACTCGCTTCCCACACAGAATCACAGAGATTGCCCCCTGAGCCACATTAAACGCTATACCATCAAATTGCATTATGTTGTTGGTTCATATTACGACTATTGACTGTGACAGTGATAACTTGGTTCTGTTTGCTGTTTGCATAACCTTTTTATACGTGCTTTGATAAGTTTCTCTGGATAAGAGCATCTCGTAATGGCTAAATGTAACTGTAGATGGCATATGAGAGGGCAAGGTCGGTACAGGGTGTCGGGTATCACACTGCAGATGCAGGAATCACGCAGTATGGAAACCCTTCACAGGTTTTGGGGCAAAAGGAGATCAGAGTAAAATTACACTCCTCATGACTGTCAGGTGGTGAAACGAAGTCGATGGAGCATAAATTGAAACCATGGCCGCCACCGCGTATGTGAATTTAGTGTGTGTGTGTGTGTGTGTGTGTGTGTGTGTGCTGAGGTCACCCCAGTTTCTCCCCGACTCAGAGTTGGAGAAACTGGGGCTGCTCAATGCAGCCTCCACCCCGCCCCTCCCTTCAAAGTCATCAGGTGGGTTTTGGGGGGGGGGGTGGTCCAGAACCCCCTCCTGGCCAAAAATGCGCTCAGGCTACCACGCCCCCGTCCTGGAAAGACTCTTCTTCCCTCTTTTCCTCCCTCCCCCTACACTCTGAAGCATCTAAACAGATACACCAGAGGACAAACACAGGAGAACCCATGACCTACACACAAAAAATACATACACATAACAAATTAGCATTTCGTTAAATCTTCAGCTTGATTTCAATTCAGAATGATAACACATAAAATATAATCATAATTAATTTGGTAATTGTAAATTGAGCTTGGGTTTGCAAATGGTGCTATATAAATGAAACATTATTATTATTATTATTATTATTATTATTAGTTGTGTAAACAGTTGTGTTTTTTTAAAAGCAGGAATGGAGATGGATTGTGTTCATCCTAAGCAAGAGATAGTCTGTTGGATTCTCTTCATTGAATTTGTTCCTGACAGGAGCTTAAATCAATGCGGCAGTATCTAGAAGCTTAAAGGACACCAGAAAACTCAAATAGACCACAACACAAGCTCTGGAAGAGCATGGCACCATGGAATATTATCCACTTTGAAGAAATATTCCAAAGACAAATATGCAGAAGAAACAGAGCACAAGCACATTGATTCATTATAAGCTCTAAGATGCAATGTATGATAATTGCACGTCATGCAATCACTTTTACATTTTTGGGAAAAGGTCATAAAAGTGGTAATTAAAATATATAATCAAGGAATACCCATAATCAGTGACTAAGCCATGCATTTTATTATGAAGTCACCCAACATACAAACAGAGAAAAGTTTAATGAAACTGTCAGCAGGTTGTCAACAAAAAAACTGTCAGTAGCAATATGCAGTGCTGTGTGTGGGGTCATTTGAGCGCACTGTAAGGGAATGGCGTCTAAACCTTGTGTGCTGTGCTAATTTGTTGTCCACTGGAGTTTATCCTTTTCCTGGCTCCAGATCAGGTTTTCACTGAGGCAATTCATCTGTTTATTTTGGATAAATAAGCACCACAGGTCATGCAAATCCACAGAGAATGTCTCCAGTAAACATAATAAATAAAATTAACATAAAAAAAGAATATGTTGGATATTTGATCAACAGAAATTTGATCCCTCTGAAACAGCATGAATCCCAAATCACGTTTCCCATACAAGTTGTGGTTTTTTAGTATTATTATTATTATTATTATTATTTTATTGGACCGCCATGCTGTTGGAGCACAGTCAGACTGTCCATGTTTGGATTTACACCATGATCTGATATTAAATCCAGATTGTGCCAGTACAGACTGACAGGGCAATGGCATGATGGGGACTGCAGTTCATTACGGTAAATTCATCACAGCATATTAATTAATTGGGCAAAATTTAAACAATGTGAAAGCAAACAAATTTCTCACACTTCCAGTGCCATTACTTTGGAAGAGTCTACTTGCCAATTAAAAGAACTTTGCGATTCCTCAAGTCAAAGAGTTCCTGTCCCCATATAGGTCTCGTGTTCAAAAAGTTCCTACTCCAATGACGTTGGCAATGTAAAAGAGTTCCTGCCCCCATTAAGGTCTCAATGCTAAAGGGTTCCTGTCCCCAAGAAGGTCTGAAATTCAAAGAGTTCCTGCCCCCATGAAGGTCCCAAAGTCAAAGAGTTCATGTCTCCATGAAGGCCTGGAACAGCCTGTGGCCCTGTCTCTCTGCCATTAAAGAGTCATAAAATGCACGCATTTACAAACACTGTGACTAACTAATCTGCGAGACTATAATTACGCCTGACAGTGGGTTTCCAAAGAGTAGATGCGTGTGGTAAGGCCCAAATGAGACACATTTGAAAAAAATTTGGAATCTCAAATCTCTTTGATATGTTGAAAGTTAATTTTAAATAACTTTTTCAATCTTTTTAAAGAAGCACCTTTTTATACCTGTAAATAAGAAATGTGGGGGTTGGGGTTAGCAAGTGGCAAGAGGGCTGGCATCCTTGTAGACATACTTATCAAGCATCAATCAAGTCCAACATGCTAATTGCGAGTCAATACTTTGGAAACACCAAAATACTGCCCGTTTTTACAAAGGCAGAAAGCCTGGTATTTGTGTTTTTTTTTTTTTTTTGGGGAGGGGGGGGGTGGTGGACTAGCAGGGTGTCCCTATAAATGTTTTAACAGCGTGAAACACAATTCTACTGCAATAAGTATGTTTGAAACATACAGCCTTAAGACACCACTGTCTCCAGGAATGTGCCACGAAATGTAAGGGCTGAATTAAATTAGTGTGTGTGAGTGGGGGGGGGCTGTACTTAGCCTTAGGGTCTACCAAGGCTACAGCAAAACCATCGCCCTCGTTCACCACACATTCAGGGGCCACGGCCAGCCACCCCTCACACCCCCCACACGCCCTCCCCCCCGACCCCCCCAGCCCCAGCTCCGCGGCAGTGGTTGCCAGGGCAAGATCTTTTGATTCCCAGCAGTTGGACATGTGGTTGAAATCTGAGGCACGTGCACTGCCAAGCCTCAAAGCTCCTAGAGAGACGCGATCGCGAAAGAAAATGCGCCATTGTTCGGAGCGAGTCTGAAATGGCAGCTCTGCTGGGAATCGAGGCGAGTAAAACTCGCGCCGTGCAGCTTCGAGGTCAAAGGTCAGGTTTGTAATTGCTCCCTGAATCCTGATATAGCAGTGGTGGTGGGGGTGAGGGTTTCTTGAATCTTTTTTTCTGCATTTGGTCAATCTGCCTGTTTTTTATTTATTTTTTATTTCATCGACATCCGTTATCCTGTTTTAATTTCAGAACCACCGTGAGGGCGAGAGTTCTTTCTCTGTTTTTAATACTATTGAGTACTATCACATCTATACACAAACAAAACAGAGTTCCATACGCAGCTATGTTATCAGTATTACACAAGGGTAATACTGATATTACTGAATACTGAATATTTTTCTGTGTGTTTGTGTGTGTGCATGTGTGTGTATGTGTACAGTACCACAGTTGATCTTACATCATGATTACAATATTTAATCATTGATACAATATATATAATCTCATTGTTAATCATGGTAGAGATGCTGTGCCATTCTTTGACCTGCTATAGAGCAAGCTGTCACTTTCAAAACAAGCAGAGGTGGCAACGTTCTTAAGTACTGAGTCATAAACAGATATTTATGGGTCTTAAGTGTCTGACGCTCTGAGCTGAACAGGGTTTACTCTTAAATAACGGAGTCAGCCTCTCACAGGACTGACTTAATTATAAGGGGCGAGCAACATCGCCCGACATACTGTCTGTCAGAGTAGAACTTATGCGGAAAGAAAACCTAATTTGTGTAGTCCTACATTTATTATATTTTATTTAATAACACAAATGTGCAGCTGAGTTTTTCAGGAAGATGGGGGGGCGGGTGTCCTTCTTTCATCAACGGAGCCAGTGACAGGCTTTTACGTGACACTGACACAAAAAAGTAGACTATGGTAACTAAATCATAAAGACTAAGACATGAAATGATCAAAGAATAAAACATAATAAACATACTCAATAATGAACAAAATGTCCTATGACCCACGTTTCCCTGTCATTTACCAAAAATAAAATCTGTGACAGAAAAAAATAATAATAATTTTACATAGCTTAGAAGACTAGCTTCAAATGCTAATTAATGTACGTAGAAAATAAATTATATCAAAAGTTTGACAAAGGGTATGCATTATTCAACATTTTATAATAAAGCAATATTATGTCATCTATAAAGCACTAATTATGGCATTATACATCAGCAAACAATATATTATGTTTTTGTTCAGTCTAACATTAAAGGGGAATTCCACCCAAAATTGATCTTTTATTTGTAGAAGAATAGCTGTCCTCCTGATTAAAATAAGCTCTTAGCCAACTTTCTGCCTCTCCGTCATCTCTACCATATATTGAGTGCAGAGCTATAGCCTCAAATTACTACGCGTGATCTAGGTACCTGCTTTACTAAAGGCTACAAGGGGCAGGTGCTTACAGTCTATGGGCGGGCGTCAGACAACACCAGTGACAGGTTGCTACGCCTACTAAATACAAATGGAGGGGCTGGGCATTACTACTTGGCCTGGAAGCTGTTCTTCGAGAGAGACTAAGGTTATTTGCTAGCAAGCTTGGCATTAAAGAAAATCTACTTTCTGTGTTCAGTTCAGTTTACTTTCCTGCTTAAGTTCTCCTAATATGAAAATGTCGTTTTGCTTAGTGCCGCAAATTGCAAGGGTTTAACGTGAATATGATTTTATAAAATTTATGCAAGCTATTGTAGACATGGTCACAACTTGTGCAATGTTGGTTGTCATGATAAATCTGGCAAGAACAGACATTTTTATAGAATACTGATGGAGAGAGAATGGAGGAGACGAGGCGTTAAGCCAGGCAAGGAGAAACGTGTGGTTGACATCGCTGATATTCCCTCATAGGCGAGATATCCATCCAGCCAATCCAGATGTGCGCACATGCGTGCACACACACACATAAACACGTACAGAGCAAACTGCTCTTTTTTGCTAGCCTAGTTATAGACCTGTAAAAGGGTACAGTTTCATCATGAAACTAAACAGCTATCAATGTGACTGAGTTCACAAAAATGCTATGCTCATATTCAAACAAACATATGGACCAATAACCTATAACCATAAGTCACTTATTTTAACAAGACATCCCATCAAGATTGGCACAGCACCAAGTACAAATTAGCAGAAGCTTCATTTACAGTACACCACACTTCAGTCAAATGTTGAAACCTCCTTAACTTGATAGCCTACCACAAGATGACAATATTTTCAACAACTACTCACTTTATACTTAATACTTAATCACTTTATACTTACTATAATGTTCTCACGTTTCCTTATCACGTTGATCTGAATAATCCATTGGCAGGCAAAGACACAGCCTATTTCTTCACATCATGTTAGGGAGATTAAGCAATTAATTCAATTTAGAAAAATCAGTTATATAACTTCCTGTTAGCATCCATTACAACCTGCAAAAAAATCACGGGCTATCTAAAAACCTGTGCTTCAATTTGGGGTAATTTATGTAGATTGTGCGGCTGCTCACACAGCAGTTTTCTCTTACAGTCAGCGCTTTTGCAAGCCAGAGGAAGGTGTCAGTATAAGTGCTCTTTTCTTGCCCCTATGAGCTGTCACCCCCAGAATGCACTTTGGGGTCCAGCATTTTGGGAGAGGAGCACTTTTCTCTGTGTTTTTAGAAAGCTGAGATTGTTGGCGAGGTCGCGCACGCATGATCGACAGGTTTTTAGTTCTTCCTGTGCCACCAGTCAGCCAGTGAAACAGAACTACTTCTGTGTTCCCACCTCAAGCTCATTATCATTATCTTATTTAAGAAAGTTTTATATATACATTTACATTTATATGTTTGTGTGAAGCATAAAGTGCACACTTCATAGGGACAGACACATTGAGTGTTTAGCATAAATCCTCAATGTGGACACCTTTGATAGATGGAATCAAAGGTACTCTATCAGAGCAAAACTTTCCCTGTCGTGGTACATCTAACTCTGAAAATTATAAAGATTATATCTACAAGCTTCAAACTGAACCCCCCCTCGGCACATGTACAGAGTTTCCTGAATTGTTTCCGAACGCCAAGGGGAAAAAGATTCGGAGATGGACATGTGTTGGGGGGTTGGTGTTGATGTTTCCTCATCTGCGCACAAACCCATATGTCAGGGTTGTGGTCTTACCATGACACAGCCAAGGGGCTGCCAATCACAGAACAAGCTGGAGAACCTTCTGCCGACTACGCCCACGTCACAGCACTGCTGACAACATATTTCCTGCGTTTGCCTTTCAACTTTCTCTTTGGTTGAGCCCTGTTTTCGCTGTTGTTTTTCTTCTTATAAATATGGATAAAATATGTTTGGATGCAAAAGCAGTTACTGACTTTGCCAAGAAAGAAACAAATCATTTTTTTGCCTAAATTAGTCATAAAGCTGAAATGCCAATAGCTTTTTAAGGTACTGTTGTTACACAGCAGAATGGTAAATCAAAGTCTGATAGAGTCAAATAATTTTTCTCTGACAGAAGTGCATTTGGACACGTCATCTCTTTTACAATTGAAAATTGTCACTGAGCATTTTGTTGTCGACAACTTTGCTGCAGATTTTTGAGGTTTGGTACTTTCTTCCGCTGGCACAGTCACCCCATAAAGACAGAGATCAGTATATCTGTCAGTTGTTCTGCTTAAAACAGTGTGTTCAGGCATCAGAGCTTAGTAACACCCATGTATTACTGCATACCACTTTATTACAGTAATGTGCTTGCCTTTATGGACACAACAGACATAAATTCTCTGCATTGTGGCAGAAATTGTCCTGTTGTCAGGGCGGATCAGAAAATCATTTCCAGGCGTTTGCGACTCATAAAAGGAATCTATTATTTGTTTTACATTTTAATTACAGCTAGTAGGATTGTGCCTGAATTTCCTTGACTAATTTGGCTTATAAATTATATATAATTTGGCTTTTATGACAAACTGCAACTTCAAAACGAAATGGTTTGGAGCAGGCTGGATGTCGGGGACCTGAGATGTATGCGAATAGAAACCTCAAACAAAGTCTAACATTTAATACCCAATCAGGTTTTTGTGGAGCATGTATAATGTTTCTCTGTTTCAGTGTAAACCCAGAAGTGTAGTCATCCTGTCTGACATAGCTGCCAAGGAAACCTGTTTATATAGTGAAATATTCCCATGGCAACCACTATCCAAGCTTTCTGTGACCACTGTAAACAAGAATTTAATAACAAACAGCCCTTATGCATTTCATGAAGGACTGCCAGTAAACTGATACATTTCCTGATGTTTTTTTTTTTGTTTGTTTGTTGTTTTTTTTTTTTTTGTACGAATGGGTGTTATCTGCAGTCGCAGATTTTATCACAGTTAATATTCATGGTGCGTGTTCATGTTCACAATGTGCTTAAAGACCACAAAGTGCTTTCACCTTGTCATTCAGTCCCACATATAACAGCATGAAAATGCAATGTGTGGCAATGCAATAATGTCCACCACATTGACTAACGTAGAATATGCGTATATGAGTCAGTGTTTAGTTTTCTGTAAAGTAAACTGTCAATATTCTAAATGTCAGTGCTTAGTTTAAACAGTTTACATTTGTTAAGAAAATAAGAATACACAGTGAGCTCCATGATGCTTGGTTTCACAGTTTTTTTTAAACACTTTGGTTTCACAGCCCCCCATTTCAGGGCACCATAATGTTTGGGACAAATTAATAGTATGACTAGTAAATGAAAGTAGTCATATTTAGTGCTTTGTTGCATATCCTTAGCATGCAATATCTGCTTGAAGTCTGTGACCCATAGACCTCGCCAGATGCTGAGTACCACAGCTATGTTCAGCTACCGTGTTTAGGGGGTAGTTGCCATACGTTTTCTCTTCAGCATATGAAACACATGTTCAGTTGGATTCAGACTGAGCAAATGACTTGGCCAATCAGGAATTGAACTGGTTTTTTTTTACTTTGGAAAAAGTCCTATGTTTGGGATCATTGCCTTGCTTTAGGATGAAATGAGTTTGGAGGCATTTGCTCTTGACTTGAGCAACAGTAGTTTCCTCCGTATTCCCCCCCGCTTGCCTCTCTTCCTCCTCCGCAGGCGGAGAGAGTGCGTCTCTCCGCTGGAATTGGTGTCCGAGCCTCCTTTGCTCTCTGATTTCCGGTGGTAGAATCTCCAGGTCTGTTTTTCCCTCGCCGTGTTGTTTGATGTCTAAAAACTGCTCCCTGGTGTAGGAGATGGCTTGCTTTCCCTTCGTTTCCTCATGTGGGCAATTTCAGTGAACCTCCGCGAGAAAATATATCGCCCTGCAAGTAAAGTAAAAGCAGTTCATTTTGCAGTCCATTTGAGCCTCCTGCTCCGTTGTTGTTGCTGCATTTTTAACTTCCTTGTTTGGGTCCGTAACACTTAGTCGAACAAAACAATCAAACAAACACACCCTACACTGCTGCTATCAACAGTTACATCATGAATGAAGAAAATTGAGACAGTACCTGTGGCAGCCATACATGCCCAAATCAGAACACCCCTACCTCCAGGTATTACAGATGAGGAGGGGGGAGGTGCTTTGTAATTTGGCCAGTTCCTTTTGGTTACAAGTCAATCTTGGCCTCATCTGTCAAAATTACCTTTTCTAGAGCTCTGCAGGCTCTTTCAGGCACCTCTTATTAAACTTTAGCCTGACCATCCTCAGGACTGTTCACAGACAGTAGTCACTGACACATCCATGCCAATAACAATCAAAAGCCAAGAATCACGACTAGATACTGAAAGCTATCTTATGCCTGCACTAAGAACAATTGAACACACCTGACATCAGAAACACAAATGAAGCCAATTGTCCCAGACATTATAAAAATTAAAAAAATTATATCTTTGTCCCAAACATCATGGAGTTATAAAAACATTAAGAACAAAATCAGTCTATTTATACCTACACATAAGTATGTACAATTACTTTATGAACCTGGATTCATATAGAAGTAATTTAGGTTAAATACCTTGCTTGAGGATATAACAACAGTGCCCTGTCTGGGAACTGAACCAAAAGCCTTGCATTGGAAGCCATTTCCCTAGCACAAGCTAATAGCCCTAGTCCAAAAGAGACCTTTACTGTAGAATGTAGTTATATTAATAAAAGTTTTGCATTTCATGAATCAATGCACATGTCATCCATTAATGTCACGCTATCCATCATTCTAAGCAGTCTGAACACTGTAATTTGGCTACCCTGCCTACTACAGTACAGGCTTACTGTAGAATACTGTTGCATTTGTAGAGCACATTATAGATATCATTTGTTTAACGCTCAGTGTTAGTGTTATGAGAAGCTTTCCCCTGTGCTGACAGTGACACCGTGCTGATAGTCAGACGGAGCTGAAGGGTGGAGGAGCGAAAGAGAAAACAGAGGGATGCTTCCAAAGTTGAGAGCGCGGGGTCAGGGCTGCTACCGCCAAGCCGTCTGGCTGCAGTCGCGGCCCATGTTCTCCGCCTCGCTCGCGCGGCGGGACGACGGCCATGATGGATTACTACAACAGCAGATAATCCATACGGCTCGCAGCAGGCTGCGCTGTGATTTATGTGTTTTGGGTAGCAACGGCACCGTCAACGAGCTCAGGGTGTTGGATTTTGGCAGATTCTGCTCCAGATGCAGGATACAGGTGTCAGAGCTTCGAGAGGCCAGGCTTTGGCTCCTGAAACGCTTAACCTCTGAGCCCTCTCTCTCTCTCTCTCTCTCTCTCTCTGTCTATTTCTCTTTCTATCTGTCTCTCTCTCCCTCTTGCTCTCTCTCTCTCTGTCTATTTCTCTGTCTGTCTGTCTGTCTCTCTCTCTCTGTCTATTTCTCTTTCTCTCTCTCTCTCTGGAATAGAGAGTATTTTGCATAAGCACTCTCAAAATCTTGATTTTTATTTTGCCACATTTTATTTATTTATTTTTAAAGTGGGTCAATTAATTTAATCCAATAAAAATGCTGCCCTAGATATATGTAAAAAAAAAAATTCTGTGTTTTAATACTATACAAACTGAGTGTAACATGGGATGGAAATGGTAAAGTTGGGTTTTATGCTAATTTAACATAATAATGTTTCAAGTAACCACTCAAATTCATATTTTAGGTCATTTGAATATGACATTTTGGGCCAGATTTACTAAGGAAATAGTTGCAGTGCAAAGCATTCACTATATTCTGGCTCTGTTGTGGTAGTGACACTGACACATTAACGACCAATTTATGAAGACTGCTTCTATTTACACAATCAAATAAATTCAACACTCTCATTCAGAATTTGCAGTTGGAGACACCCATAAAAAGGGTCAGAAACAATATGGCATGCTTACAAGTCCAGATTACAAGGTGCTAAGTAATGGGTATGGAGCAACCAGGCACAAGTAGAGAGGGAACCACAGATCAGGAAATACAGCTAATGGTCCATGAGTTACAGCTTCATTATATAAAATGTTATATAACAGCATGGGAATATAACACTTGGAATACAAAATTTGTAGTTACATCACATGCAAAATTAATTCATTAAGTATAATAAAACGAATAGTACAGGATATAAGAAAAGGTGTTTTATGGATGGATGGATGCACTTGTTCATCTCCACCCCATGCAGCCCACAAGGGAAACTGATTTGCCTGCTGAGGATGTGTGTACAGCCTGCCACCCTTCTCCAGGTATCCTGTGTATAGCTGTAGGCTATTTCAATGCAAATTATCACCTGCTTTCAGTTATAAAAATTATCATGCAAAGTTGGCAACTGCCATAATACAACACTGCAATAATACACAATCTCCACCCTGTTTTAGTGCATTCACTCCAGGTACATACAATATATGCATGAGCACATTTAACTTTTCATCAAATGGAAAGTCACTGAGTGACATAATTCCCACTACATGCTTCCCAAGAGTGATTGTGATGGTTTAGTAATGGATATTGCTGTCGGAAAAGCTGTAGCAATCCTTTATCAAATCTGGCCCTTATTGTTTTTGTTCTTTTTTAGAGTGTCTGTGAACCTATTTGTGCCGTTTTGATGTTGGTCAGGGAATTTGTGGGAATTTGTTGGAATCTGTTTGCCATGGAAACGCACCCGTTCACTCCGGATTGGTCGAAGCACTGAGCACTGAGTTGAACACTACACACCTGGCAGAGCACACAGCAGGGGGGCCAAGCCTGTGCACGTGTGTGACGCACCTGCTGTCTAAACCGGAATAGTTTAATTAACTCCAGGCAACCATACGATTATGACATAACACTGGCCCTGTACCAAAGCCAGGGTTTTTTTTTAATTTTTTTACTAACATTCCTTTACACAATACCTAGGTGTACATCACAGCGAAAATAAATTTCTTTTACAAGTTATGACAGTTTTTATAGCTTTGTTTTCCAGCATAACAGCTTCATATAATGTGTGGCAATAGCAAAATGTCCACCAGATTTACTAAAACAGATGACTGTGTGGGACCAGTGTGGTACTTGTGATGATCTTATAACTTTTAAACTTTTAACATTGATTTAATCTTGCAGTGACAATTTACTCCAAATGTAGCCATAAATAATAGCAAAGGGTGAGTCTTTGTGTTTTGTCTGACATTTCTATGGTCTGAATAATGGCAGTTTCAGGCTATGAATATTTGAAAATTCATTAATGCTGATGGTACTGATTAAGAACTTTGTAATTAGAGTAAGAGGTCCTTTTAGGGTCATGGAAGGAGACGTGGCCCAGACACCAGACAAATCACACAACGTTTTGTTCTTTCTGCAGTACGGAGTCCGAACAGAGATGTGGAGAGAATATATATATACAGTGAGCTCCATAATGTCTGGGACAAAAACATGTTTTTCTTGATTTGGCTGCGTACTCCGCAATTTTGGATTTGTAATCATACAATTCACATGTGGTTAAAGTGCAGAATCTCAGCTTTTATTTAAGGGCACTTGTATACACTTTGGTTTCTACATGTAGACATTGCAGGACTTTTTATACATAGGCCCTCCTCGTTCAGGGAACCATAATCTTCGGGACATACTAATGTTACGTAAATGAAGATTGTTATCCTATGGGAACTGTTTCATATCCAAAGGGTATGATTTAATGTCTTGAGGGAATTAATTCATCTTGAGGGAAAGAGATCAATATCACAGGTTGTTCCCTTGAGATAAGGATGCTGCTCCTCTCCATGTTCCAGGTTCTGTAGAGGTTCTGCAATGTATCAAATTAATTTATTCATTTTATTATTTGTATGGAGCTAATGCATGGAAAGTGAAATTAAACTGCTAGCTTTTGGATATACACAGCTAAACACATATTAATATATATATATATACATATATATACATATATATACTTACTTGAATGGCCTGCTCTAATTAAAGAATAAAGAAATATGCATGACTAAGATATTTAAATCGAAGCTGAATTCATCTCAATTTTAGCAGGACATTGTCTATGGACTCCTCCTGAAATGTAATAAATAAATAAATAAAAACGTATGTACCCATCAACAATCATTATGGTGCAAGGAGAAATAATGAACTATGACGCTTGGGGGTGGGCGGGAGGGGGGCTCTGTGTGTGTGGCTGTAGACCTTGTATCTTGCATTTAAATTTAGGGGGAAAAAAAGCCTGGATAAGAGAGGCCCTGGGAGTTAACGGACCACCGGCACACAGAATTCCCCGCTCTTATTATGGAAAAAAAGTGGCCGTTTGGCAGCAGCGCTATGGGCAGTAGCAACCCGCCGTCCTGCATTCTGTCAGCTCTGGATAAAGTCCTGCTCGTACCTGCCTGTTTTAATTGCCAATATGCATCCTGCTGAAGTCATTACCCTGCGGTTACATCGACCGCGTCCTCTCTTTGCGGTTCCGCACCCCCCACCGGCCGGTGACGCCAAAAAATGCGTATTAAAATTAACGCCGCCACAGAAACAAAGCATAATTCACCAGCTCAACAGAGAAAAAAATAAATAAAAATCCTGTAAAGAAAGACCAGACAAAATATCTCTTGTAGATGCTTATCGCCTTTTTTAAATGTAAAAGTTTTTTAAAAAAATAATAAACTGAAGGGTTGCAGAGGGAGTGTAAAGAACCCAGCCGGTGAACCGGTCTCACGCTCGAACGTCGCGAGTCGACCTGAGACCTGTCTGGTTCCAGTCTGCGGCGTCCTGATTTATCATCCTCGCAGTTCACAGCGCATTCATGACCTCGCAGAACGGGTACGACAGATAGAATGCGAGTGGAAATGAATGTGCACACGGATAAAAGATTGCATATTAGCCCTGAGAAAGTATAAACCTCAGAGGTTCTTATGGAGAAGAGAAAAAGGCCACATTGCCACAATGCTCTGTAACATCTGACTCTGTCAAAACTACAGAGAATATGCTAATATAACTGCAGGCAGAATTATTCCTGCAGATCGTTCATAAACAGTGTAACTGTATCCAGTACTTCCTAGTGCTTGGCTACCTTTAATTTCAGGTTAGTTTAATCACGTTTAATGAAGGTAGAACTGCACTGCTTTTTGTATAATTCTGAGGCATTAAACCTGTTAAACCTATGGGTAAACTGTGTAGTCATTGCAGGAAATAAGCTTTTAAAATACCACATTTCCCCCAAACTCTCCTCTCCATCTAATTTGGCTTCTGTCCCCACACATCTTCCTGCTAAACTTCTCTAGAAAACCCCTGAAGCTGTGAAAATACTCTTTTCACCACAGCATAATAAGCATTAAATTCTTTATCAATTTCTGTATTGATCGGCGCCAGAGCACTCTCCTTTCCCCTGCCAGATGGCTGTGGCTGAGGGGTCTGTGATCGGTTAGTTTTTGGATGAGACATTTCCAGCGGAGAGCAGGCCAGAGCTGAAAGATGTGAAAGATGTGCATTGGGCCGAATACCCTCAGGGCCCAGAGGAAAGAAGCAATGCACCATTGCGATGATGGTGACGCTGTGTCATAGGAGGTGCCATCTTTCAGATGAGATGTTGCACCGAGGTCGCAACTCATTGTGAAAATTGAAGAGGTCCTCAGATTCATTCAAGGGAACCACAAGAATTATTCCGGGTTAAGTTCAGCCCAGGGAGAATGGGTGGAAATGAGTTCAAAGTAAATTCCATATGGACATCAGGAAGTGTTTCCTTACGCAGCGAGTTGTCAATATTTGGAACTTGCCAGGAAATTTTGTGGAAGCAGAAAAACCTGCAGTGTTACAGTCCTGGCTTAACCCTCTGAGAGCTTTTTTTGGACTGTTTTTTCTCAGTATTATAGAACTCCACTGCCTTCATTTTCAGTACTGATTGTTACATCAGAATCAGAATATTCAGTTAAAAACATTCTAATCACATATTTGTGATTTCACACCTTAATGGGTTAATGCAATGCTGGAAAATCTGCTAATGAAGAGCCTAGATGGGCTAAACAGCTTGTTCTTTTAACTGTTGACACTAAGTCATCTTCCTCTTGTCATCCAATGGTATTTACAGAAAATATCATGGAGTTCAGCTTCTTGGCCAAATTATCACCTTGCTGGATAATAGGATACAGTGGGGGGGGATACAGGGTTCCAGTCAGGTTCTGGCCTTGTCGTTCCCTCCCTCCCCACTACAGGTGCTGGTGCTAATGACTGTGTTCTCCTGCCATCCCAAATCATCCATCGCTAACATCCTTTCTGATGCATTCCAACAGAAATATCTACGATTTCCACAATGCCCTCCATTTTGAGTTCTTTCTGTGATGTTTTGGACAGGTTTGGATGGTAACTGTCAACGTAGCCTACAGTTTTATTTGGATAAGCCTATGAATTTTAACAATAACCTATTGCCAAATGTTGAGAGAAACAAAGTGTGACAATGTATACAAATTCTGGAATGCGTTTAACACAAACAACTTTGTGTTAAATTAAAGGCAAAAAAGAATGCTCTTTCTTTCCATGATGGTTAAGGGATGTAGCAGTATATTAATGCATTTCACTCATAAGTTGTTCCTAGCAGCCGGCAACTTCCTGTTTTTTTTTTTTGTTGTTGTTTTTGAAACTTCAAGCTCTTGTTAATGCTGCATGTTATTTCAATCATAATGTATTAATTAATTTAAGAAATATTTCATTTAATTTTAAAAAAATCTTTCCATGATTTTCAACAACTTTGCTTTGACTGCTCTGCGACTTCAGCTAATATTTTCTTGACAAGCCTTACTGATGAGTAATCAGTAGTATTTTCTCTATAGAATTCACCAGACATTTCCCCACTGTATTAAAAAAAAATCCCCCTGAATTGCAATTCTCAGGATCTGTGCATTGTACGCCCCCAAATACTCAAACTAAAGTTGTGCCCTTGGATTATTCGTTTAATTTGTTTATTATTTATTTTTTATTTAATAAATATTAAATTAAATCAATTGAATTAAATGTTTTGGGAATTGTGAAAATTGTGCAGGCTCCCAAAATAAATGCACCATTTACACACTGCTCGATGCTTGATTCCCGCCATTGCAGGAGGACGTGAGCGTTATAAATCGTGTCTGTGTTTAATAGCTGGCGATTCCAGGGAAAGCCGTCTGTGAGCTGCTAAAGACACATGGATTCAGGATTTATTTATAGGGAAGACAAACAACTACTCAGCACCCCATATATTTTTCGGACACATCAAAAATCTATAAAACCCTGCTTGAGGTCACATTTCTCCAGAATTAAACAGGGCACAGAACAGAAGCCAGTGATGTATAACCATATTAAAAGACATAAACAGCCAGTGATATATAACCACATTAAAAGACAATACATTTCCATGATGTCAAGCACATAGAAACATTGGAATTTACTGATAGTGTACATTTAGAGTAATTTCATTTTCTAATAGGCTAGTGTAATTTTACTGGTGTAGGCTAGTGTAATATCTAATAAATGTGCACTATTATTATTATTATTATCATTATTATTTAGTCAGTAAAAACAGAGAAGTACTGAACCAATGGTGTTGCGCCAATAGTGGCATGAGTGATACAACCTACAGTAAATGGATTGTTCCCACTGAAATTATTTAGCAAAAGATGAAAGCGTTACTTTGAAACATTCTCCATTTCGCTACTTTTCCAATTCCTTTTCCAACTGGATTGAAAGCTGTCCCTCATATATTTCAAATCCGTGTATTTATACGGAAAATGTGGTGATATACTTAAAGCAAGCAGTATGTACATCCATCCCAAGAGAAAGAAAGCACGGAAAACTAAAAAAAAAAAACACCCACCAGGCCCCCATTTTTCAGTCTCTTTAATATATCACCACAAGGCCTCAGAAAGGGGAGTGTAGGGGAGCTCAAAGATTTACAGAAAGTTAGTCCTCTTAAATGTTTAAGTCAACATTCAGACTGTATCTGTCTTTTGGCTGTTCAAATGCATGATGTTTTGAGAGTGTAGGTAGTGTTGGATTTGGAACGTGGCAGTCCCCTTATTTATAATCAAAATATTCTGCTGAATTTGTGACAGAAAGATAGCAACGGGGATCAGCTTAGTGTGCCAAAATACCAAACAAAAAAAGCATCAGAAAGAAGTTACTCAATTTCTGAGAGACTTCTGGCAGGTCAAGAGACATAATTCGATTCATGATCAGATCTTGGCAGATACGGATCTCTCTCTCTCTCTCTCTTTCTCTCTGTCCCCCTCTCTCTCTCTCTCTCTCTCTCTCTCTCTCTCTCTCTCTCCATTTTCATCCATAGTCCACAGTTCTGATACTCTCCTTCCTCTACTTGAGTCATTAGGCCTCTGTTGAAGCTCAGATGAGTCGTGCTGTGAATCTCATGCCCATGTGTCAGAACCCGTGGTTTTTTCATTATTTTCTTTTCTTTCTTTACAATTTGTGATTTTTGCACATTTTGCCTCTCGAGTTTTGACTGTGGCATCTATGTCCAAGCCAGGAGCAGCAGAAGTGTGTCAGCACCCCCAAACCCCCCCAAAACCACACCAGGCTGCCCTAAAGCAAATAGCTACCTCTACAATCCCCTACACTCAACAGTCACCTACATGTACCCCCAATCTTTCTGCTTGCCAAGCCACACACCCCCCCCCCCCCAAAAAAAAAAAGCTGTACCAGCCCATCCTGAAGGAGAGCACTGTCCCAGTCCTCTGTATTACTCCTTGAAGCCTGTTGCAATCATAGGGTTTGCAATACATACCTTGTCTCTTAATTATTACACTATGCCAGTAAGAGTTCACTGAAATATTATATTTCCAGATTAAACTTAAAGGTCATTTGACCGCAACATAACAGAGGTAAGCCTGTGTTCGCATCTACCCTGTCTTAGTCTCAGATCTCTCCGAGATTTACGCCAAACTGGCTGTCTCAACCCCATCCTCTACATTGTGGCAGTGTCCAAACAAGCAGCTGCCTGGTGGCAAGAAGCAGCGCTGCCCCCTCATGGATGTGGCTGGAACAGCATCAGTTTTTTAAATGGAGGCACTTTCGGCAGTACCGCCTGCTGTCGCCTTAGAGACAGGGTGGGATACAGCGCGTGACTGGCCTCCGAATGTTGTTTTTTGTGTGAGACCCTCCACAGTCAGAGAGGTGGATTGTGGGACCAACTGTTTCTCCGACTCCAAATGGCACACACGCGAAACTGCTGTGTCTGTTCTTTCATGAGCTGATTAGAAACAGCACCAGTGAAGTTAATTACACACACGGAGGGGGAGAGATGCACTGCTGCGAGTCTCATTTTCACACTGTAGATGGCTGGCCCTGCTTGTGTGAAATCCCTTAAAAAAGCAGTCAGAGTAATCAAATGAATCAGCACGCTTGGTTCAGCTTGTCTGACTGTCGCAGTGAAAACCGAGAAATCATCTTGTTATAGTTTCCCCCCTCCCCCCCGTTTGCCCCGTAGCCTTTGGAAACAGACCCTCTGGCTTTTAAGGGGGATCAAAAGATAAAAGGGGCTGTGGTTGTGAGTCTTTCTTTAATGCTACAGTTTCAGCTTTTGAATAATGAACTGTCTTCTGCAGCATCATGAATTATTCAACTGTTCTGCATGAAGCTCCCAGATTTAGTGCACATCATGACTCACAAATCACAGCAATGTGGTGCATGTGAGCATGGTTTGATTGGCCTCTGACACATTTTCACCTAACAGTTCGACAGGGTGTGTACTGTATTGCACATTTTTTTAAGAATGTCATTTTTCTTTTCCTCTCTAAGTTGGAATACCAGTTGCGCCTTCTGAATTACCCCTGTGCTGCCGGGACCCACAAAGCAGGAGCATTCTTCTGATATATGCACCTGCGACGATTTTTCACCTTACAGTCCACACAGTACCACAGGAGAGCTTTTGCTAAGTGGAGAGGAGGGGAATATCTTGCTGGCAGTAGCTAGCACTCTGAATCCAGTCAACATTTGCTCTTGACTCGCAGTTGATAAGAAATGATCCTCCTTTTCTCCTCAAGCATAGCATGGTGAGTAAACTTTTCTGATCACGAAACATTACATTAATGCAGCACATGCTTTGATCTAAAGTTACTTGCAACTTGCACTAAACTCAGCAAACCCTGTGTAAAGGAAAACAAAAACAAAAGAAGAAATACACTGGCACGTAATAGTGAGTGTAAGATATGTGGAAAGATACCGATTGAATCTGGGCCTGCCCTATGCAGCAGTTACCCGAAAGAAAACCTTGGGCCAACTCAAATCCACCTGACACAAACCATTCACAATTCTGCTTTCTCTCTGCTCTCTCCCCCTCTCTCAACCTCTTTTTCTGTTTCTCCCCCTCTCCTTCTCACTCTCTATCCTCTCTCTCTCCCTCTCCCTTTCTGTCTCTCTCTGGCTCTCCAACCTCTTCTCTTTTCCCCTCTGTCCTTCCCCCTCCCGCCCCCCTCTGTTCTTCCCCCTCTCTCTCCTTTTCAGTCTCTCCCCCTCTACTCTCTCTCTCTCTCCCTCTTTCTCACTGATGGCATCCCTCCATCTGTAAAACAAATAAACAGTAAATCCCCCCGCCCTGACAGGCGGGTTTCCGCTCCTGTCCGGGTGCCAGATGCAGATGTACCTGTGGGTCTGTGGGGGTTTGGCTCCCGGCGAGGAGAACCAGGCTGCTCCTGCAGATCCTCCCTCCCAGGAGCGCCTGCTCTGCCCTTAATGACTCCACAATGCTTCCTGCAGTCCAACCCCCCCCCCACCTCCACACCCAAACCTGACCGCCTCAAAACTCCACTTCAGGGACACATCTTCATAAATTTACATGAAGTGGGAAGTGGGGGGGGGTGTGGGGGGGGGTTCCAACAGAAAAGAAATGGGAAAGTCCAGAAGATTTGAAAAAAACTGTTGAAGGGGTGGAGTCACTCTGAATCATGGGAGTCACTCTGAATTGCAAAAAAAGTAAATATATAAATAAATTCATTAAATGTAAAGCTCACTGGTGGAAATTCTGTGGCCAGAGCATTAACTGAACACAAAGATGCAGGAGCAGCATTGTACAAATGCTACTCAGTCAAGTACCACCATCTCAATCGCGTACCGCCATCTCAATCGTATACTGGAATCTTGATCATGTACTGCCATCTCACTCACAAAACCGCTATCTCAACTGTAAATCATCATCTGGGTCATGTACTGCTGTCATGATTGCGCATCGCCACCTTGGTTGTATACCATCATCTCCATGGCACGCCGCCATTTCAATCACGTACCGCATTGCATACATGTGTAAGTTCTACTATTCTCCTTTTAGCTTTCATGTTTTTGTCTTTGAGAAGTTGTTGAATTTCTTCAAATGGCCACCCGATAAAGCTCTGTCTCTGTGGGCCAGGTGGTGCTCCTGTTTATTCAATACGCAACTTCTGCCACAGTCTTTGCAGCTGCAACAAGGATATTATTTTTAGAAAAATGACGGAATGTTGAGCAAGATAGAGAAAGAGAGACAGACACAGGGAGAGAACTTTAATCAGTCCAGTTAAAAGTCAAAATATTCAAGATATTTCAATAAATAGAGATGACAAACCCCCTATACATATATGCATGCACCACCCTCTCAAACACACACATTCTTTTCCATCCACGCTACCATCATACATGTGCTGTCAACTGTGTCATTATTGAGATCACATTTTTCTATTTTAGCTTCCATTAAACAAACAAAATTAAGGAATTGTGTACTATACTGCAAATTACATCTCCCAGTCCCCCAATATCAACAAAATTCTCCATGTTTGAGTCTATTTTATTATAGGAGAACTCCATCCTGAGGCAAGCTGTTACAAATCCTCTAACCATAAGTTGATGATCAACAGACCCCATCCCTTAACACAAATACACATTTTTGCCTGACCCGAAAAAAAAACATAAAAAACACGTCTGCGTTGTGCCGCTGTGTATTTTGGACCAAAAATAAAAACCATTTAAATTAAAACTTCTCCAAAGCTAAAAAAAAAAAAAAAAAACATTGCTGCATTAAGTCTAGGACACCTAAGTAAGTCTAGGACACCTCAGCCAAAGATTCTGCAAAGTTTCCTCAGCTTGACAGAAGGGACAGCTACTCTCTACTCTGGGATCTGCTACATGTCTGTTTGTAGCCATGGCCTAATTCACAGAACTCCACTGGAGATCTGCAGTGCGTTTGTCTATGGGAGGCTTGTACAGAGACCTCCAGCTCCCTTTGGGGGATGGTGCAAACACACCCGACCACTTCGACTCTGGCAATCCAGCTCGAGCATGTCTGTTTAGAATTTCAGCACTGGTGATGTGCAGAGCTTTTTGGATACATAAGGGAAGTTCTGTAACTCTCGTGTCCGGAAGGGAAGCAGTGCCCCGATCTCTTCATCCTGCTCCCCGACCACAGAAGAGATGGATAAGGATGGAAAGATCAGCTGTGTCTCAGGCTGGTCAGCAGCAGACTCCATCACCATCATCTCCCTGAAATGGGCTGGAAGTGAACACACCACCTCGTCCGACAGCTTCTGCAGAAAACAAATTGATTTAAAACCAGTGTCTTTACTTAAAATGGTGGCTCCATATTCACTGCCCTTCTAATCTCAAGTCTGCCAACTTTGTCGGTCCAGCCCTTATAAAAATTCTGTGCACACTGCCAGAGCTCAGGAATGTGCTCTGTATAAATGGGTTGTAGAACAATGGTTTTTCCTCCACATGAACATATAGTTTTGAAATGTCTCTCTTGGTATTTAAAACTGTGTTCCATGCGCGTAAAAATATTGGTAAAAGGAAGTGGTCTCTGAAAGATCCAGCCCATCCAACCTAAGAAGAAACAGGTGTTTGTCATACCCCGAGTTCTGAACGTGTTCCCCTTGAAACGTTGTGATGCGACTACAGAGGTCAATCAGTCCCTGACCGCTGTCCTGTTTTGAAGACACTAGTAAGGACAACTCCCTCTCGCTTGAATTCAGAGGGACATAATGAAAATGGTGGAATGCTGATATGTGAGCATACAGAACACTGAAAACTGAAAACTGCTTTGAAGCTGCCATTCTATTTAATTTACCATCAGTGAAACTGAAGTACCTGCTCTGCTGGGGAAGTTTATCAAAGCATATTATTGACAAAATCGTTGTAAAAGCTGATATGAGATTAACATATCTCAGGCCGCAAAAATTTATGGTAACCTTATGTGAATTTTAACCATAACTCAAACTATGAACAATAAAACCTGCATAGCAGTGTCATAAGTATGATGTAATGTCTGTCATAACCAGTTATTTCATCTTACATTTAGAATATTACAGTTTACAAGAACTGCCATAAGTGTCATAATGTATTTAGCAATAATTCTGGTTTCTTAATTGTTAAACTGCTTTGTGAAATTCACAACACACATGCACATCATTACATTCTCATGACATTTGTCATACTGTAATAAACTGTCATGAGTGCTGTGTGATGCTTATGACAGTGCTGTGTTCAAGCAACGTGCTATAAAGTGTGTATCAAAATGGCCGACCATCTCTGCTTTACAGGGACAAGTCAGCGAAGGAAGTGATTGGCTGGAAATGTACACGGTTATCCCTACCAGCTCAGAGAGTGTGCATGCTGTCTGTCATCACCACTGCATTACGCTGCTGTTCTGGTAAGGGTCACTGACAGCCACTGAGCATGCTCCAGAGATTACCCAGCTCACACCGCCTGGGATGAACGGCTGTGGTCGCCATTAGCCCGTCAGCGCCTAATAAAATAAAAGTCTTTTTTTCCACACTTTTCTTCTTTTTTGTTTTTTGCTGTTCTGCACTGACAGAGCAGGAGGGTTTCTTCACTAAAAACAGAACTAAAGACAAGGCCACTTATTTCTGCATGTGACTGAGACTACGCCCACACCATGCCCTTCTAAAACTGGGTCATTTAAATCTTAATGAGGAAAACCTCAACACTGGTCCTCTTATCACAATTCTGACCTTTACAGTATATACAGTGCATTCTGTAAGTGTTTGGATTTGAAATGAAACAATGGATATGGGGTTAAAGTGCAGACTGTCAGCTTTAATTTCAGGGCATTCACATCCATATTGGGTGATTTGTGCGCTCCGCTGTTTCTTGGCCAGCTGTGCATCTTTGCATCATTAGCTCATGCGAAAGAATGCTAACAAAAAGTCCAAGAGTTGATTTTAGGTGAGGAATTTGCATTTGGAGTCTGTTGCTGTTGCTGTCTCTCAACATGAGGACCAAATAAGTGTCAATGCCAGTAAAGCAGGCCAACATGAGGCTGAAAAAGCAGGATATATTAACAGAAAATTGTTCTTGCAATCGTACGCTTTTAAGCAGTAGGTTACGCATTAGAAGAAATGCATGTTAAAAATGAAGGCCTACAGGCTAGCCCCCATCTTGAAGCATGAAGATGGTGCTACAGGAAAGGGAGAGAGGATGTGCCTGGGTGTCTCTCCCCCAGCGTATTTATAGCACTTTAAAAACAGATTACTCACTGCGCCGCCGTCCGCATGGAGACGCACAGGGTAAACACAGCCCCTGTTGTGTTTTGTTTTGAGGACGGCACCGCACACATGTAAACAGGACTGCCGGGGAGCAACCATACACCATCCGCCTTTTCCGGGGTTCAAAAAAAGCGAAAGCACCACCGAATCCCGGCTAATTTCATCTCAACCCCGAACCTGTACTTAAACTCGGCTCCCGCCGTCCTGACTGCGGGCTTGCGATGTGGGCCTTGACCTTAAAGGCGCAAAGCCTGCGATCTGCGTGCGCTTCTGGGGACTCCAGGACTATGACACATCCTCTGGGTTTCCCCCCAGTCAAGCCTACCCTAACCTTATCCTGAAAAACGCGGCTGGCACAGCTGCACATCCTGGAGGGCCGCAGTGTCTGCTGGTTTTTGGCGCGTTTCAGCACCAGTGATTCATGTTGATTGGCTAAAGATTCCGCGCGCCTTGTTCTTAAGACCCCAGCTGACCGAAAGGAAAACCATGCTGCAGGCATGACGGGCCTCCAGTACTTGGGTTTGACACCCCTGCGTAACAAACCATGGAGAATAAACATAGTGGACTTTGTGAATCCCTTTTGTGAATTTAAAACCTCAGTTAAATCTCCCCTCAGTCTCCTTTTACTAAGCCTAAAGAAATGAAGCCTCATAAGTTTCAAAGACAGTTATTTTAAGTCTGTTGAAACAGAGGACTCATGATTTTAAGTCCCTGGACATGTGTGGTCCTGGAACAATTTTTGCTCTGTCACCCCTGATTTTTTGGACCATTATTCCAAAATGGAGCTCTAAATTTCAACTTAAAGAGTTGGCCACACTGAGATGAAATCTCACTTTGATTTGCTACCCGAAAGCAGTCTGTTTAAGCCCTGCTGTCTTGTAAAATTCACCCGCCAATCCAGGAGGAGAAATCCTAATATGATCTGTGATTGGTCAAAGAGTTTGAGTGACATTGACTGAAAACACGCTCACAAAAGCAATCTCTTCATTTTCCACGAATCAGTTTCGACCACGTGAGAGTACCGTTAAAGTCTGTGGTTGCGGAAAAGGGTGAGCTGCAACTGTTCGAAATATAGACTGGAAAACAAAATTATACATGAATTACACATTTTATTTTTCAAGCCATCACAATACCGATAATAAACATATCACGTTTCATCTGGAATCATGAGAAACAGATGGGTGAAACCGTCATTTAAAATTAAGTTGTAGACATTTTCAGTAGCCCTGAGGGCAAAGAATCAGAAAAATAATTCAAGAAAGTGAATGAGATCCAATCAAATTTTTCCTGCTTAACTGAAGAGGGCCCAGTTACATTTAAAACAGAAAAAGCATTGCACTTTATCAGTGCTACTACTCAACAATAAAAACACCTTTATAACTCTTTAAGGTATAAGACCACAATTATGTGATTAGAATTAGAATTGAACATTCTGAAGCTGATGTGACAATCAGTAAGCTACTTGTAATTGAAAGCAAAGGAGTTCTAGAACACTGAGTTAGAATTTTGTAAAAACATTCCAAAAAACCTATTCTTCAAAGGGTTAATGGGAACAGCCTTTTTGTCTCGTTATACTGTACAATATCACTATGCCCATAATGCACAATATATGCACAAATTCAAATGGGAAATTCCTGGGCTGTTCTGAAACATTTGACCCCCCATGTGGTCAATGGAGTTGCGGCCCCCTCAGTTTTCCTATCACCAAGTTTACACAGGAAGTGCAGAAGTTGAAAGAGGCATCCCACAATGCAATGGAACAATCATTTTCTTATCTCGAGATAAGATTGCAACATTGCAAACAGTCCAGTGTCTCCGAGGATTGCTGAGGTTTGTATTTATGTCATTTGCTTACTATGCTATTAAAATGCTTTAAGCATCATCAACTTTTTTAAAGTGAGGATACCAGACTTCTCTATTTTTTCAAGTACTTTTCATCAACACTTCCTGAGTGTGGTGGTTGAAGAGGTTCTACAAGATTGAAAACACCACAGATAAATAATCTAAATGTTAGCGGAAGTCTGTTGAAACCAGCTGATCATCAATAACTTGCAAACAGTGGTTAGGGTTGAGCCACTTCAAGTGCAGAAGTATAGTATAGAAGCTATAGTCATAGAAGTCAGGAAGAATAATTTTGGCTTGCTCTGAAAGACAAAAGCAATATGCAGTCACCTTCATGACAACAGCAGTTCTACCTTGGCAGTGTGGGAGCGTTTTAAGTGCAACAATCTGTGTTTTAACAGCGTTTGGTCTGTATCTGGCCTCTTTAAATAATTCCATTTGTCTGCAGCTTAAGTAATAATTTATGTTGCTACCATGTCATGTGACTTCCCCCAGATTTTTTTTTTTAAACATTTTTTTTTGCACTCCTTCCAGAAATGTTCTTTTCTTTTTTTTTCTCTTCTTTAAATCAGTTCATCCACCTTGGAGCATTTACCTCCAGGTCTTGGTTCACATTGACAGGCCAAACGTACGTCACCCAACGGAGCCGTGTTCTTTGATATGAACGCAGAGGGCCGTGGTTGTCAGGACCGCGGGGTGTAAATCCAGATCCTAAGCAGGAAATACGCTGTGCGCTCAATAAGGGGCGGCTGAACTACAACAGCCTGTTTCCCCTTTAAAAAACCAGATGTGACCTTCGCCAACCCTGTAAATATCATCAATTATCGATGACTACAATGTACAGACACACACAAACATTACATATGTACCTGTGTATGTACGTATATTAATGTCCAAAATAACAACTGAAATCTGTCTGATACCACTGCCGTGTGTGACTGTTATTAAAGCATATATTCATCACAAGGCCAGCACTAACTGAGGCACAAATTCATGAAAATGTTGCCATCTGCAACAAAAAAAGAAAAAAAAAAACATTTGATCGCTGCCCGTCTTCCAGCTGAGTTCTGCAATTGTTTCTGTGGTTGGGCTGAGACATGCTCTCTGGCAGCGAGTGGCAGCAGCTTGGTTAGATTCACATGCAGGGTCTTAAAAGGCGTTTCGGGGAACCTCCGCAGGGACCATAGAAAATGGGATGCGGTCCCCTCGTCTGGAGGCAGAGCCTTTAATAATGTCATCAAGGCCACCGCATACTTCACTTTCGCACATGGCTACACTTGTGTGTGTGAGACTGAGGGGAGATCACTAAGCTAGCAGCCTGAAAGCAGCATCTGCTGCTCTATCAGCTGCAGCACTGCACCAGGCAGGCCCTGAAAAAGCCATTTCGCCTGGGTGGGCTGCCGTAATGGCCTTGATACTTCTAAAGAAGCCGGTTGCAGAGTTAAATGATTGCCTGATTGTAATGGCCTAAAATTTTGATTGCTTATTTATTTATTGATTACTTCTCTGCATTAGTACTTGTTTTGCTGATAATTTCGGCAGGACCGAGGGTAGACAAAAGTGACTGGCTATTGGTGGAACTGTCTATCAAACATATCTGTTTCACACTTGGCCACCCTGCCGCTGCGCTCCCCCCCCCCCAGTGAAGGATAGAGGCTAGGTGGATTGGGGGGGGGGGGGTGGTGTGTTGATTAACAACATTAGGGTCAGAAAACAGCCAAAAAGCAGCATCACTGCCAGAGTAACTGTGGTGCCCTTTCAGATGAACCATTACACTTGGTTACAGCATGTGGCCTCAATCACTGATAGGCAGGCATGGTCACCTTCACATGCCAAAGAAACTAATCACAGTGGGCTGAAATCTCCATGAAAGAGAGTAGCATTGACAGGGAACATGCAAACCATAAACGGCAGGGGTGACCGGGAGTACAGAATGACCCTCTTTACACCTGGGTACTCCTCCAGGGCACGACAGACCACTGTTTTAATCTAAAATACTCACTCACGTTAACTGAACTTAATAGGCCTAAAATACGTTTTGCATTTGGGCTCTATTTTGGAGAAAAATGTTTGAGTGCATTAAATTAGTATGATCGCATTAAATCAGAGTCAGGCCGTTCTGGCCCCAGGTGACCACAGGGGTCAGTGCCTTTGTTTTCCAACTTAAGCTCTTAAGCTCTTGAAGTCATTATCCAAGTCATTATTTGAGTATGCGCATGGTGCAGACTGAAAGGAGCGTCTAAAATCCAGTAAAAGGAAATATCCATTCCTGCCATAGATTAAGTGACAAAACTCCAACACAGAGGAAAGATATATTTTAACTTTGAGGTCGCATCGGGGGTTTCTTCAGCAGCTGTTATTTCCATTGAAGCAGAGACCCCATCGGAGATGGAATCCTGAGGTCAGCCTGCTCTACAGAAACTTCCTTCAAGTTCAAATCGTGTATTGGGGGTTGACGTACTGCCGTGAAATCCCAGGCTTGTCGAGAGGATGGAGGCTTAGCCTATAAATAATGCGCAGCACGGCCGAGGCGGCGAGAGAGATTTCAGCGCCGCAACAAGGAGTTGTGGCCCTGCAAAGTAATGCAGCCCTGCATAGCCTAGAGAGGCTATACTGCAAGATGCACACCACTAGTTAGCTGCAAGAACAGGACGGCCAGGTTACATTTTGCTAAGAATTACCTAAAACAGCTTGCAGAGTTTTGGAAAAAAGGTCTTGTGGACAGTTAAGACCAAGACTGTATCAGAATGATGGTAAGAGCAAAACTGCCAAAGATCCAAAGCACACGCAACCCCACCCTCCACCCCCCACCCCCACCACTTAATCTGTGAAAGATGATGATGGGGGTGTTATGGTTTTGGTATGTATGGCTGCCACAGATGCTGGCTAACTTGTCTTCATTGATGATGTAACTGCAAATTCAACCAAATAACCTCCAATCTCCAAGCTTCATTCTACAGCAAGACAATTAACCCAAAGCAACTGCTAAAACAACAAAGGTGGTTTTCAAAGCAAAAAAAAATATTGACCAGCCAAGCCAATTGACTGAATCCAATTGAACATGAGCTGAAGAGAAAACAGAAGACAACTAGCCCTCAAAACAAGCAGAAGCTGTAGATGGCTGCAGTACAGGCTTGGCAGAGCATCATCAGAGACGATACTGCGCACCTGGTGATGTCTATGGATCATAGACTCCAAGTAGACATTGCAACATTCTAAAAATGGCAACTTTCATTTTTATAACATTAATGTCCCACACATTATGGTCGCTTTAAATAGGGGGCTAAGTATAAAATTGCTGTAGTGTCTACATGTGGAAACCAAAATGTATAAAAATAGCCTTTAATGAAAGCTCAGAATCTCCACTTAAACCACGTGTGAACTGATTGCAATTCTAAAATTGTGTAGTACAGAGCCAAATCACAAAAAATATGTCTCTGTCCCAAACATTATAAAGCTCACTGACCTTTTCGAGGCCCTTAGCAAAAATCCCCATTTTCTTTTGGACTGGGGGCTGGGGGGTAGTAGTTTAGCTGCACTGCATATATGCAGTGGATGTAGGCCTATATCGAAAACAATACAAATGTCTTGCAGGAAATCCAAGAATTTCTACAACTGTATTCCTGATGCCCTACAGAACAAACGTAAGCCCACATCTGGGAATTCTTCCGGGAAAAATGGGAGAGAGGGTCTCAAGTCAGATGATTGACAGATTTTGCCTGAATACACCCGGGCTCTCCAAAGCTTTCCCGCCCCCAGCGCGAATTGTGACCATCTACTCTCCCTCCGCTCGCGACCCCGCGACTCTGTCCACACATCTCCATGGCCATCCGGAAGAGAGGGGCTAGGCCGTGTCGACAAGGTCAACGTTTTTACTGCTGCGGAATGCAGATGGGTTTATTGGTTCATTCTCTACCGAGAATGAGTCTATCAATCAATCTTAATGTGTTATACCAGGTAGTAAAACAGTGAAGTTGCAAAACAAACGGTTTAACCCAGCCCTGACATAGCTAATCCTGATTTCCGTTGTTGAGAAGGTCAAACATTGCAGGAAGGTTTTCCCCCAGGTAATAAATGGGCAGCTGTAGGCTTTATCACTCTTAATTTGGATGCTGTGAGAAGCTATTCAGCTGCTTCTGGCATCAGAGGCATTCAATGACAGGTTCCTATCTACAGGTGGTGTAAACTTCTGAGATTTCAAGCTTAGCAACTTTCAAGTCCCACATGATAATATGTCTTATATGAAAACTATCAAAAAATGTAAAAGGAATCTTAGAATTTTTATAATTAACACACACACACATGCACACGCACACACAAACACACAGCACAGATTGGTCTCTTCGTATGTACAATGTATTCATCTGGCTGTAGAGGTTTTTTTTTGGGTTTTTTTTGAGGAACTAAAATATTTTTGTAGTAATCAGGGACTAAATTATTTTTTATGATTATTTGCATTTTTCTTTCAAATTTATAATTTTAACTTTGACATTTTTTTATCACGGCAGTTTTTAAACTCATGAGTAGTATAGCTGTGCCACAGCCTTGAGAGAATCTAATTCCAAACCTTTAATAAGATGCATTGCCACATACTGGTTATTAAGGTTCAGACATTACTCTAAATCTCATACCTTTGCCAAAAAGCAGTCGAGCAACATTTCAGTCAATACATTAAGAGTGTTTCTGTCAACACTCTTAATGTATCACTTCAGTTAGTAAGGTGAAAATGTTATTTAAGTGAAGCTTAGTTTTGTATGCAAGGCGGTTATTGTTTCGATTGTACAGAATATTCCCAGAGTTTGGAGCGGAGATAACAGTTTTATAGGTCATGTGACAGTAATGACTGATATATTGATGGAAGTCCAGTGTAGCTGCATTCCTTTCATTTTTCCATTTCTTTTTGGCCTTTACGTTGGGACACTTATGATTATCACTGCACAGAAGAGATATAAATCTTTTTTATTTGACATTTGGGATGCTGGCTGTTCTTGGAACGGTCATTCCCTTATTTCATTGAGTCCAAGATCTGTAGACGTCCAAAAGTTTTTATTTGGTAAAAGGTTTTCTCGTTCTTTTTCTCCCAGTTTGGAAGACCTAGTCTTATTCAGCAGCCACGCTGAACCCCACAATATCGTTATTAGATTTTTTTAAAAACGTGATGTCGCTCCAAAACTTTTCCATAAGTTGAACCTATACAGATGTGAGCTAGAGGAAGACAGTTCACGTGCAGATTGAGTAAGCAGACTGTGGGCAACCAGATGACTTGTGGGGGGCTCTGTTGAGTGATGAGACATGGTCATCATGGCCAACTGAAATCCTCCCATCCCTGAGAAATTACACATCACTCTGTGGTGCTGCTGGCCATAGTCAGCATTTCAACAGCCCAGATTTGATAATAATTGGGCCATCTACCCACTATAACAGAGCCTTAAGGGATACCTGATTGTGGGGCCAATCCACACACTGGAAAAGAGCCTTAACAGATACCAGACCACGGGGCCCATCCACACACTGGAACTGTGCCTTAACAGATACCAGACTGTGGAGCCCATCCACACACTGGAACAGTGCCTTAACAGATACCAGACTGTGGAGCCCATCCACACACTGGAACAGTGCCTTAACAGATACCAGACTGTGGAGCCCATCCACACACTGGAACAGTGCCTTAACAGATTTCAGACTATGGAGCCCATCCACACACTGGAACAGAGTCTTATCAGATACCAGACCATGGGACTCATCCCCACACTGGAAAAGAGCCTTAACAGATACCAGACCGTGGGGCCCGTCCACACACTGGAACAGTGCTTTATCAGATACTAGACTGTGGAGCTCATCCACACACTGGAACAGAGTCTTATCAGATACCACCAGGACATCCACATGGAAAGGCCTTAACAGATATCAGACTGTGGAGCACATCCACACACTGGAACAGTGCATTAATGGGATGACTCGCTTGAGTCTTCCTCACTTGGTGAAATCTGCAGTTGATCAGTAAAGGGATCTGCTGTCTCTCTGCTCTTCATTAAGACCTTTACTGATGGCACCACATCTGTAAAGCAGTCACACATTTTTCTCGGTACCTATAAAACCATCCACTCGCTTTACCCTGTACCTTAGAGGTAAACTATTCATTATTTTATTGGTTGAAAATTTTTACTCCTTTTTAAAAAAAAATTTTTTTGCTCAAAATATGAAATGCTTTGACATTTCCTTGCATTGCCTGCTATTCTGACTTTCAAAGAGTTACAGGGTTTGTCCAAATGAAACATTCCTCTGTGGTCGGCGCCTGCGATGAAGGTTCACCCAACGGGATATTGGCAATTCCGTAATGACCAGATTTTTCATGGAATGCATTATTGGATTAGGAAGAAGGACGGTGCAAGCAATCGGCAGCGGCGTTTTAGAATTCCAGGGAATAACCTGTGGCCAACGCAGATCGCTCCCCCAATTCCCCCACAAGATATATTACCCTGAAACGCTGTGCATTAGGCACGGTGAATTAGGACAATGAAGGAGCCATTCAGACCTGGTTCCGAGGGGCACGCACCTCAGCCCATTTCCTCGAAAGGAAGGTGAGTGTTGTTACCAGGATGCTCGCGGGCGGGGGGTATGGGTGCTGGAGTCCACCTGTACTAAAGGCTTAACCCTTTCGCGCGTAAATTCCAAAATATCTGCAACATCCTCACAGCCTGAGTTTTTTTTCTGTGTGTGCACCAGCTGTTCTAGAACTTTAACAGTTTCATCACGGCAACAATTGCATGGTTGAAGCTGCTCTTGACATGAGCGATGATAGCATTAACCCTAATTGTACCATTAACCCTATTTGTTGCCAAACTGACCCCACTTCAGCGGATATCGGCTACCTTCACCCTACATCATGTGAGCAGTTGTTGTTGTTATTTTTCTAACTCTGTCTTCAGTTTTGCTTAGTGTGTGTCAGGCACAAGGGGATCCTCTGACTCGTTAGCAAGCTACCTGCACTGTCCATTTCAGTTGTATTTCAGTGCATGGAGATCTTTTTCGGGGTGCAGAGCTGTTTCTCAGTACATGGTGGTCTTTTTCAGAGTGTGGAGCTGTTTTTCAGTGAATGGAGCTGTTTTCAGTGTGCATAGGCAATTCTGGGCATGGAGAAATTCCCAGCACAGAGATGATTTTCAGAGCTCATTGGCAGTTTTTCTGAGTGTATAGACAATTCTCAGTGAGCGTGAATTGACCTTCCAAACCACCATACCTCTGAGATCTATGTCCATGTGTACGAAATCAGGGGGTGAGCTGGGACAAAAATCAGCTATATCAAGAACAGTGAGCACCTGCCTGTGCCACACAATCACACATCGACACATCGCAGTAAAACACATTGCAGTGCCACTAACCTTGCCAGGAGTTCCCTTTGCAAAGTCAAAATTCAGCAAGTACATACTGAAGTCAGAGAGTGATTTATTAGACTGTTGCGCAAGGAACATGCTTATTCCATTTTGTACATATCACACAAAGCCTCGCTAGTGTTCCTATGGTCAAGTGATCCATCTTCTCCCTTCAGGACACCAAAAATCAAGGCAGCACGCATTCTGTAAATATTTCTGTGGAGGTTTAATAACCAATAAATATCACATTGCACTGACAGTACAGCATGTTTTAAAGATTCTTTCATCAATAAACAAAAACAGAAATAACTGATGGAACCACTGGCTAACTCCACAGTTTGAATGGCCTCCCTTGAATCTGTTTGTTTTGAAGTTTAACTAAAAGAAAGCTTGGCTGAAATGTCCAATGGTTTATAGGATAATTGTAAAAACATAAACTGAAAAAACATGGAAAATAACCAATAATAAATAGCATTAATCAACTACTCCCATGCCAGAAATCACTATAGCCCTATAACAAATCAAAATTTTCAAAAAGAGTTCAAAAAGTGGCACAAGTGCCATATTTGGGTCAGTAAGTTTGATTGATTTTGCCACCCAGGTTGTGAATTACCTCACATTACTGGCTTCTGTTTTATGATCAATGGATTAACTTTTTACTTTGTGCAGAGAGAAAGGGAACAAATCAAATGTTAAACTATGCATAAAAGGGCCAAAAATATGCACATTTTTAATTTGCCAAGATAAGTTTGAACTTTAAAAAAAACGATTTTCGTTCTTTACATTTTTACTTACACATGAATCTTCCTCATTTGTCATTATTTAGAACCTCTT
Source organism: Anguilla rostrata (assembly GCF_018555375.3). Classification (NCBI taxonomy): domain Eukaryota; kingdom Metazoa; phylum Chordata; class Actinopteri; order Anguilliformes; family Anguillidae; genus Anguilla; species Anguilla rostrata. The sequence goes on along the minus strand of NC_057939.1, from coordinate 27,007,839 downwards.
TAAAGAAGCCAGGCATTTTTTTTTTCCTGTGGATTTGAGCCCGTTTGTAAATATGTCTCATTGCTCACCCCTCTCTGGGGTTACAGCCAAGCAAAAAACAGCATTTCAGCGCCGGCATTTTCACGTGAGCCCAGAGGGGAAAGCTGACGGCCGCCACACGCAAAATCTCTCTCTTCCGCAATGGCGTCCTGAGCCCGGCAGAACTCCCGCTCAAACTCAAGCCCCAGGCCTGGAACACTTGGCAGAGCGCCCCCTGCCGGTGTGTGTGTGTGCAGCATTTCCTTTCATCCCCACCCATGGCCAGAACCTGGCCCCAATTCCGCTCAGCTGGTTTCATTATGGGACAAGCCCCACGTATCATGAAAGGAGGGGGGTGCCCAGGATGTCCAAATCACACTCCACCCCCCGGTTTATTTCCTTCTCTCCCTCCCTGTCCCCCTCAGCTGATGGTGAGAGTTCTGGTGTAAAATACTTTCCCCAATGAGTGTTTAAGGCTTTTCATAAATCCAATCCATTGTCATTTTCATTATCATGTTGATAAAGTATTGTAGTTCCATCATAAGTGGTTCTCATTCAACCTGACAGCAAAGAAAATGGAAAAGCTTCCGGAACCTGAGCTTTTGCTTGTTTTGGGTGCTTGTCCACTGTCTTTACTGCCGAGTTGAATGAGAACCTCTGAGGATGAGCTTTTGCTGCAATCTAGTTTCACCCAGCGATAAGCCTCATATTTTTACTTTTTACACCACAGCTCCAAACAAGGTCTAAACTTTATTTATAACAATCTCAAGTGCTTCACGTTGAAGGAGGAAACCACCACAGTAACTGTCTGCTTCTTTAAGTCAGTCTAAATAACACCATCTGCTTAGTGATTATAATGTAATTTAACGTAAACTCTGCTAACATGGAGACAAAACACAAGATGTGGGGAGTTTAATATGAAAAGCTTAATCCTCTCTGGTGAAAATCCTGTTACCTTGCAAAAGATGGCAAAACATAAAAAAATGTTCAGTGTTAAATCAACTCTGACAGAGTGCTTTTAACTCTCACAGAGTAAATATTGTCACTGTTGGACTCAAATAACCTTCGTAAGCATTAATTTAACGCAGAGCATTTTGCTGTTAATTTCACCACAAGAAAGGACAAAAAACAGGAAGTAAAAGACGTAGAATTGGAGGCGGTTTGGGGGAGAGAGAATAAGCAGCAGCTTTGGTGTGGTTGAGACGTGTGCAGATCGCTAACACTGCTGAGAGTGTTCGCCATTATTGTCACCAGATGTACTGTCATTTTTTATTCACTTATTTCCTAAAATGGAGATTAACCAGCCCATACAGGAGGATGAATGACCGGTCCCAGGGTTTAACAGCAGTTGAAACTGGGCTACTTCCTGCCCCTATGCGCACTGGGAAGGGGGGGTAGGTTTTTTCTTTTTAAACACTCCCTGACTGCTAACCAAGGTTACTGTAAGATGTCCTGAGGAAAATCAATCAGCAACCCTCACTCAGGAGCCACACGGCTCACTTGGAGAGTTGATCTACAGCATTCTACTCTTAAGAGAAAGGTATTATGGGTAGTCTGGAGTACACACCTTCTGTCTGTGTGTGTGTGGGGGGGGGGGGAGTAGCTCTGTATCTGTTTTACTCATTCCAGGGTCACTGACCCGCTGCAAATTGAGTTTATTTGTGTTTGTCTTGACTCTTTCAGCGGAGAGTTTGTCCCCCGACGCACAACGCACGGGCGGCGGCCGGCAGCCATCGGCCAGCAGGGGTTCTATTTTTTTTCATACACAGCTCTCATTCATTCCTGTGTTGTTGTTCTTTTATTTATTTATTTGAAAAAAATCAAATGTTTCAAATAACGCACTTCAACACCTCCTTCTCTCCCCACACCCGAGAGCTTTTTAACTCTGTAAACTGTAACTTCACGTTTACGCTGCTTTTGATCATGCGAAACTTAAATATTGTCTCTCTTCGTTCAAATCTCCAAGCATATTTTTTTTTTTACCTTTTCAGCACCTTCTCAGTTCTGTGCGGTTCTGTGAGATTTGCGTACATATAAAAGAGAGATGGGGTGAGGACACGGTCATAACCATATGCAATTTTTCATAGTGTTAATACACTGCGTAACTGTGTGGCTGCAAAGCTAACAGGCAACACTGCATATTTACAGATATTTAGTTTGTTCTCTGTAGTTCAAACTGCCTTCAGATGTGATTAAAATCTAATAGCTACAAAGTGCTTTCAAACAGCTTCTGCTCACATGTATAATTACATTTTTCCCAAGCACACAACACGACTATTGTTAGCGTGAGTCCTGGGACAACATGTCCATTACACTGATACTTTCAGCATTTAGTAGGTGCTGTTATCCAGCGCGACTTACACAGATTACATTCTTTTACACACAAGCCATTTATGCAACTGGACGTTTTCACGGAAGCAATTCAGGTTAAGTGCCTTGCTCAAGGGCACAACTGCAATGTCCCAGCTGGGAATGGAACCTGCAACCTTTCAGTTACAACCCCAGGTCCGCAACCATTATCCATTTTACACTGAACATTTTGCTGTGTAGTCTTACAAATAATTACTAAAATGTGTCAGTTTATTAAAATAAAAACATGAATGCCTGTTTTTGGGAAATGTCTTCAACTGTGTTGTCATAATTGACCATTGAAGTGAATGTATGTATAATAAGCAAAGATATTGCCAAATGAAAATTATTTAGATTCTCAGTCCATATTAAAGATAACAATTTTAGAACTAAGCTCCTTTCTCAAAACTCTTGATAAGACAATGAACACATTACATTAATGATATTTCTGGTCTAGCCATGGAGCACTCACAATAATTCTTACTTTATCTACTGTATTCACTGGTGCACCAAGTTGAAGAACTGCTAAAACGTAGCAATTTGACTGAAGGAAATCGCATTGAAACCGTGACCACTTTTAATTTATTGGAGGAAAGTTTAATAGCCTCAAGAAGGTCATATATTTGTAGGATTTTCCATTTTTAGACTGCTTCCAAAATAGACATATTCAGAGGAAAAAAAAAGGTTTTTCTTCTGATGCCTATCTTTCAAAACGCAAAAGGACCTGGAGGTGAATTAGCTTAAGCTGAAAAACAGAGAAGGGAAGCTAACGGTAGATTCTGGCACCATGCTAATCTTTTAAGTCTGGCAATCAAAAGACTCCCAATCAACAGGAGAGCTTTTTATGGAGAGACTGATACGAGGTTTCAGAAATATTTCTGTCCCAGATAGACAGCTGGAAACGATTGAAGGGCCGGGCTGGGAGGGCGTGGGTGGTGGGGGGTGGGTTTGGGGGGGGTGGGATTAAGAGCTGCAGCCTGCATCGCCGTATGGGCCATGTGTGTAATTGCTTTATTCTATAATAACTTTGAAAATGTGTGTGTGTGACAAAGAGAGAGAGGGAGAGCGGGAGAGAAAGAGAGGAGAGAAAAAGGGGGACAGAGAGGAAGGGAGTAGGAGAGAGAGATAAAGAGAGCTTGTTAGATAGGCCTGGGTTGAAAGAGAACAATTTGGAGGCATTTGTTTTTGCTGGCCATTGAGATGGACATGAAAGCGGGCAGTTAATAGCTTCAGCATAAAGATCGTCTCTCACAGGAGCAAAAACAACAGCCCAAACGTCCCTTTATTGGGACCTCAAATGAGGATGTTTGGGCAGGGGGGGCCTACCTCGGAGAATGTGGGTTTTATCGAAAACCCAAATTTCATTTCACACTACATTAGTAATCTAATTACCTGGTGAAACATAATGCCAGGAACCCCCACTGCATGCATGCACGCACACACACGCATACACGCGTGCATGCACACACATGCGCAATCATACACACACATACACACGCACACACACACCTACACACACGCATGCACGCACATGCACGCGCACACTCACACACGCACAAGCATATACACATGTGCCTGCAGGTCTTAAAGGCCCGGGAGTTGGTGTAGGAGCAGCTCGGTGTGACTGTGTTTTTCCTGCTACTGTATAGCCCCCCCTGCCCCCCCCCACCCCCATCTGCAAGTCAGGCATCCCATAGCAGGCATCCCATAAAATACCCCGCCACCTCCCCCCACCACCCCCTGCTGGCGGCTCCCAGCCTGTCAGGCTGTATTAGAGTGATCCCCCTGTACCTGACGCTCCCAAGGTTCCAAATTACCCCCTCCCCATTATGATTGAGCTCAACACCTCCGACACAGAGCATCCCATTCAGGTAAAACTTGCCCCCTCCAAAAAATAAACGCAGAGAATGTCCCTCCGCACCTTTCAGGACCTACGGGAAACTGCGCCGCCCCCCAATTATGATGTAATTTTCGGAAAATTATGAAGCACAACTACACGGCCGGGAACGCCGATGTTCGCCGGCGCACGTCCCGGCCGGGGCGACCCGGTCTCGCGCCTCTCAGCTCAGGAAGAGTAGAACCGAATGAGCCAAAACCTGACACAACTACTGTTAGAAACTTAAAATCGTAAATGGGGATTGTTTTTCTTCTTCGGCGATATTTTCTTAAGGGCAAAGTATTAAAAGTACGGGGGGAGATCGCTGCTTTTTCGTCAAAGCCCCAGTGAATTTTGGCAGCATGGGACTCCTGGCTTTCCTGGGCATACGAGTGTCTGAGGGAAAGTTTCTGTTGGACCGGCTCCAGGTCACCTCATGTTCGAGATTTTCAACACGCCACCCACACAGCCCAGCATCCAAAAAGAATTTTTTAATAAATTTGTCAAACACTGTAAAAAGAAACAACAAAAAACCCGAACCCGATTGGGCCTTGAAGGAGATCCGTGATTGAGAAGTGGGGGAAAAAAAAAACAAAAAACATTAAGATCCTTTTCATTTATATTCGCCCGTGTTTTCGTACCGTTTCCTGGCGTATTAATGAAAATTGCGAGCGGCCCGAGCGGCCGGCGGGTGCTTCGTGGAGAGTTTGTTTGTTTTCGGGGTCTCGCGGCGAGGCCGGCTCTCTCTGGCTCCTCTCCCCCAGGGGGCGCGCGTCACGCGGAGCCGTCGGGGTTTCATTTCGGGAGAGGCATCAATGGCCCCTGTGTCGTCACGCTAGCGCAGGAACAACAGGCCGGGGACCTGCGCAAGATGGCCGCCCGTCGATCGCGCTGCATCACAGGGCTGCCTGTGTTCGGCCAGGCCAGGCCGCGCCATGCCAGCGCACAAAGCCGCACAATTACTGTCAGCTGTGGTTTCATTTGGGTAAAATCAAAATTACACCCATAATTATGACAAAATACTAAGTCAACCTTGGTGGCACTGAGAGAGAGTTTAAATATTAGTTTAACTTATTGGCGGCCATTTTCACTTGTTTTTTTTTTTCCCTTTACATTATACTTTTCTCGTGGCTCTGAGAAGGCTTTTTTGAGCGAGTGCTTTCATCTCAGGACTGGCATCCTGCATACCCTCAGTGGAGCCCGCTGCCTTCAAAGACCCTCCCTGTTCAATCACTTTCTTGCTTGTTCACTAAGCCGCAGTATAAAGACATATTATTACTTTTTCAAATTATGAACAGAAATAGAATAACAATGTGTGTGCGTGAAAGTGTGTGTGTGCAAGGCAGTAGGAGTGGTTGCATCTGTGTGTGAATGTGTGCGCGAGAGAGAGAGAGTGTATGTATTTGTGTGTGCAGAGAGAGAGAGAGAGAGAGAGAGAAAGGGGGGGGATTTAGGCTGTGTATCAGGGAAAAGGAGTACAATATAAACTGTCCTCACCTGTGTGTGGTAATTCTGTGCAGGTGTGGTAGATTAAAACACTTTGAGAGCTTCTCTCTTTAAGGGAATGAGGACAGAGGGTGAGAGTTGGCCACCTTCAGGGTGGTATTGGGGTACAGCAGCGCCCCCCTTTAACACCCTGGGGTGAGTTCACAACCCCTACTTGGTAAGCTGTGCTTCTCAGTCATGACCACCACACTCACTCCACACAGTAGGTAATATGTCTCTGCCCACCACAGGGCTCCAGTGAGCTTCACCACTGACTGCCCTGCTAGGGGAATCCTTCCTCAATCCTAAAATATAACGCGGCTAAACTCGCCCCAACCCCCCCCCCCCCACCACCCAATACATTGCCTCTGTTTACTTTCAATAAGATGGTACAGCCTGCCCGGGAGAGAGCTCTCGGCTTTCCAGATTGTTTGCGCATGTGCTTGTCTGAGATTTGGATGGTTGGACTCAGACACAGAAACACTCCGGTGTCCCCGGCTGCCTCAAATGAAGGGCTGCAGTCTGCACTTTTTCATGGGAAACGCACAAATCTCACTCTACCTTCTCTCTCTCTCTCTCTCTCTCTCTGCTCTGGTGGAGGTTATAACATAGAGGAATTCAGCGTCACACTGTAATTTAACTTATGAACTCACTAATCAATTGTTTGTAAATACTTGCTTTAGATTTTGCTACTTGACTGTTTTCTTTTTCTATTACCCACATGATAGCTTACATTTACATTAAAATTTTCAGAGCTAACTGTTAAATTACATGTTTCTATTGCCGACAGCTTAATTTATCAAGTAAAAATAAGTCATTTCCGGTGTTTCATTTGTGGCACAGTGAAGCAAATTGACTTTTTTTTAAAATCAGAACATCATAGCACCCTCTCATTCTAAGCTCTTGAATCACAAACTGAAATTAATTACATTACAGTTTTATTGCTTCGCAAAAGGACAAACATTAAAAAGAACATGCCGCGTAGACGCCAAGCGCATTAAAGTTTCACTGGGGCGGCGCTGGAGAGGTAATATCAGTAAATCCGCGGCGCTATCCGGCCTGGATCGCGGGAAAGGCTTTCCCTGGGTGGTCTCTCGGCAGGTTTTCTTCCTTCGTTTGCTTTCTCACTACCTGCCGGACCGCGGCAGGTTGTCCCTAAATCTCCCCTCACGTTTACGCTCTGTGGAAACAGCTGCGGCGCTCGCGTTAGCGCACGCCGAATGCAGATCCAGCAGCCGTAACCGAGAGGCCAGAATCACAGCTCTTTAAAAGTGCGCCTTACTGCTGTTCACACCGGATCCACGTGTGTATGGAGTATGCTGTTCTTCACCCAAACGCCCATCAAAAAATAGACCTGTGACCTGTGTGCCACACAGAAAATGATCTCACCGGGCATCGCAAAATTCAGAACATAACTCCCATTTGAAGGTGAAAACAGCAGCATCTGCCAGTTTGCTTTTTTTAATTTATGAAGTACTTCACCAAAGGAGGGCACTGTGATTTAACCAAGTTTCTCAACCAAAAGTGACAAATGAAGAACAGTTTACACCAGTTCCATCTCGCCCAATGCATATGCACACACACACAAACATACGCACGCACGCACACACACACAAACTGTATAGACATACATAGAACACACGTAGTATACACGTGCACATGCCGTACACACACACTTTTACAGTCAAAAACACACAGATCCAGACACGCAATAGTCCTACTGTTCACATTAAGGTTCATGTGGTTCTTCTCTATCCACAGCTCATCTGAAGAGATGAGCGTCAGTATCAGACGAAAGCGGTTTCCACACAGCATAGCAAGAGAGAACTGACTCCTATTGGAGGGGATGTTTCTCTTACTCAAGACAACTGGCATCCTGTAATCCATTACCCAATCTGGTCAGAACCCAAACCCAGCATGAATTCAAACAATCAATCTGTGCTCGTGTCTGTGTGCGTGTGTGGGAAAGAGAGAGAAGAGAAAGGGGGGAGAAGAAGAGAAAAGGGGGTAGAGAGAGATGAAGGGAGAGAGATAAAAGAGATAGAAAAAGCTGGTTAGATAGCCCTGGGTTGAAAGAAGTGTCTGAGGGTGGGTATGTGTATGTGTTTGCGTATGGGGTGTGTGAGTGAGTGAGTGTGTGTGAGTTTTTGTGAGCGTATGTGTGGGGCGGGGGGAACAGGTGCACCCTGTGAACCCTCACTGTATCCACCAGTAACACTGACGCACAAAGATTTTTGTTTTTGGATTTTATTTTTTATTTAAAAACCGCACGTTGTCCGTCAGGCCCCGCCATCTGTGTGCATGAGCGAGCCAGCGAACGCTGCCGAAGGTCAGGACCGCGGTTCGCCGAATCGATCATCGGCTGTTCCTCTGACACGTGCGTGCGGCGCGCTCGGCGGTCGAAGCGCCCCGTCGAAGCGCGGGGTCTCAGGGAAGCGTGCTTCGAAGCACGCGGCAGCAGATGCAGAACCCGCCAGCGAAACCCTAGCTCCTCTGACTGGGACAATGCCGCTCTTCACTGCAGGTCTGCGCGCACAACTCCTGATTTTTCTCGGGGTGCCATGCGGTCGACTGACACGCCAGATCCCACTCTGCAAATACGCAGTTTCGGGGGGACCCCGCCCTGCACGCGCGGCCAACGCACAGCCCTGCGGATTTAGGAAGCCGCACTCGCGTGCAAGATGGCGCCGTGTTCCGTATGAGGTGTCGGGCGGCTATCCCAGCCACTTATCAGATGTCAAGGGTTTAAAAAAAAAAAAAAATTTTTAAGACTTCTAGAGACGTGTTCCACCAGATGCTTCCACCGAGGAGGTCAATATCAGATGTACGGCGGTTATTTCTGAATTCTGCGAAAATATTTCCGGCACCAACAGAACAGCTGGCTTTCTGTCAGGATAATATTCAAGCTGGCAGTCTGCTTTGACATTCCAGTCTTATCTATAGCAAAATGGCTGAAAATGTAGTCTTTACAGGTGCCAATAAATTGATCGGTGAAGACACTGCTGTAGGTGCATTAACAGCTTTGCTATTATACTGATTTACAGGTGTTCTGAAAATGCCCTTGAACTTTTTCGGAACTGAAACGCCACTTTCTCTCGTTACCGAGGAAGCCAAATCATTTTATAACAGCGGTTATGGGGGCGTTCTGTCTGTCTGTCACAAAGCGATGACCCGGTAGTGGTCGGAGCTTGGGACTGTCGCCGCAGGAGACGTGCAGAGCCGGAGGCGAGGGCGGGGGCGGGGTTCGAGGTGGGCACGGGGAGGAAGTGACTTCGCCCGAGAGTGGCGGCCTGCTCGGAGGGAGAGAGGTGTCGACAGCTCAGACACCGCAGCCCTCTTTCACTGACTGCAGCTGCCCCTCCGGAAGACAGCTCACAGCCAGCCAGACCACGTTAGGAAACGAAAACACTCCATAATCTGTGTGTAACATTCATGTCTCCCCTCTAACCCTGAGCCTTTCAGCGGGAGCCGATGCTCTATGATATACAGATAAGATAATGGTTCAAATTTTACTACACATATATTTTACTACTGTCACCACACTGTAGTTAAATATACAGTCCCCAGACCTGAGTCAAAACGCGTGTTCAAAATATTTTAACTCTTTAGATGGTGAGAAAGATTGAAAATATCCTGCAAAGTAATGCGAAGTAATTTTACTGGTGTCTATAGTATTTCATGTAATCGTTTCATTCTGAACACTTCCAGTGGAGTTTCACATTAACACTTTGAAGAATAGTTTTTTCAAAATTCTAAGCCAGTGTTCTCCATTGCAGCTCCACTGCTTTGAATTGCCAGTGGTGATTGGTACATCACTAGTGGTACATACTAGCATTAGTATGTTCAGTTAAGAGGTCTTGACTCACTGTGGTCATTAAAGATCTCATGACAGCTATCACATGTAGGGGTAGGGGGTTCCCTGGCCAAATTCCCAACCAAAAAAAATCATTCTCTCCCACTCCACCTGAGTTCAGTGATGAACGTTCTGGAACAAAATGGCAGCTGTGCAGTTTCCCACTCATCGCTTAAAAAGTACTTTGAGTTTTGAGAAAAGCGTTATATAAATCTTAAAAATTATTATTATTATATTATTCTTGTGATCTCACATTTTAAAGGGTTCATTGTATAATAAGAATTACACAAGTCGCAGCAAAGCTTCTGAATTTATCGGCATGTGTTTCCTATGGAACAATTTGTTCTTACATGCTAGCAACTACAGTTATTACAATATTGTTACTAAGGCATAAGGTCAACTTAATACAAGGTGCCACTGAGATGTTTGTCAATGAGATGTCTGTTTTCCTTGGTCTGAAAATAGAAAACGGCTCAGTGTTCGTCAAAGCGTGGCTGTTTGATCTCTTCTGCCGCTCTACAATCCAGCAGGAAAACACGTAAAAGCAGCGGGATGTCAGCTTTTAGCTTTCCCCCTGACAGGGCATCTTCCACGTAGCTCCCTCTCAGACTAAACATGGGCAGCGCCAACCAAAGCAGGGCATTTACTTAACCTCTAATATAATATATCAGCAGTTAGCGCCACTGCTGAGCCGTTAGGCTCTCAAATTTTAAGGAATTTGTGCTTTTTTTTTCCAGCTGAATCGGCACCTATCAAAGTCTCCATTGTTGCACCAGATCGTGGAAACTTAGCTTTCCCCACTGTTGCCGCTCCTGACGTGCACGGCTGGAAACTGGAACACTGTCTCTGAAGGCGACAGAGCGGCTCACTCCACCGTGGAACGTGCACTTCCCATTCATTTGCATATTCTTAAAACGTGCCTTTTTTTTTAAACATTTACTTCAAAGCTTGAAGTTATTTACAAACCATCTCTGATGAATGTTAATCTTGGAATTATGTGACTTCTCTACCATGCCATTATATTGTTTTTCTGTGGCTTGCTTTTCGCCAGCACTGTCCAGTGCTACAGGAATCTGTCAGGTTGTGTAAACCGTCAAGCTTGTGTACTGTTGACCCGTCTGACAGTTTCGTTCCTCGGCAGAAAAGAAAATGCATCTAAAATGATCTTGTTGACTCATTCGGAGGATTAAATAGCAAAAAATGAAATAAAGAGCTGTTGTTGGTTGACTTAAAAAGGTGTTGTAATTGCATACATAAGCAGAGTGGGGCTCTACATGTGGCGTAGGTATACAAGATTCGGTACACTGTACGAGAGAAGCTAAGTGGTGTCAGAATTCATGCGAGTACATCAGGTACTCTGTACACACTGTTGGGTCCCCAGGGCCATGGGCTGGTAAGAGTGATGATCAGAAAAGGGTTAATGGGGACAAGGAGGGACACTGGTGCCTGTTTTCAGATTCTGTGTGAGGAAATGGTGATGATCTCAGCCCAGGAGTATGAGATAGGCTCTGGCAGATGTGCTGTAGTCTTATGAAACCTTACAAATGAATCTCACCTCACCTCTCAATCTGCTGCATCTGGGAGAGCACACACTGGGGGCTACTGCTTCCTGTTTAGGTGTGTGTATGGGCTCCACAGTGTGGATGATCCCCATGGTCTGGCAGCCCCACAGTGCGATGCACAATCAGTGGTAGCCTCGCCATGGGAGGGAGAGACTCAGCAGCGCCCCCATTGGTCAATGCAGTGCCTGCACTGATGGCTCAAGCTGCACGTGACACGCCGTCCTCCCAACTTGCAGCGGCATCTTGCTATCACATGTTTTGGACAAAAGCGCCAGCCTCTCCACGCTCTCTCAGATTCGTAGTGGAGATTTCAGCGTTTGTGTGGTTTCTCAGTATTTTTGCCTTTTTCAAATTTGGAGAAAAAAGGGGGAGAAGAGAGGAAGAAAAAGAAGCGTGCAGCGTGGATAGTCCATCATCACTAGCGGCCTTCTTGGAGGGAGCATTCCGGAACGATGGACATTGCATACACCATTCTACATCTGGTGCCTGGCTTTATCCTTAAATTTGATGCACGATTAAATGCAAGTGTTCTTATTTGTTTGTTAATTTTTAAAAAAATAAAAAATTATTCTCATACGTTGTGGACAAGCCGAACAGTTAGTACAGCGATCGCCAAATGGATAAATCTGTTGATTGGAGCCAGGCCGCGTCATCTTCTTTTTTAATTTTTATTTTTTGCGGCGGGATTGGCCCCGTATCACAGCACCCAGATTCCTTGAGCAGCAGTGACAAATGGAAAAGAGAGCTTAACGGTGTTTTTCGTGCCAAAAGCAGTTTCCAAAACTAAGACCATGCATCAGGATAATGCATTCATTCCTATCTAGGATGTTCATCTAAACTCCAAGAAACCAGATTCTCTCTCCAGAAGCTGCGTACTGCCAGATGGCTCTTGTGTGAACCTCCTTTGCAGGCTCTCTTTCAGGATGTGCCTTTTTCTCATAGGAAATAGCTCACACCTTAGTCTGTTCCACACCACAGGCAGACCTTCTCCAGGATCTTGATCTGTCATGCCTGTCATGCGGCTCTTTGTAACTCAAAAACCCCATTTGCTGTAGCAAATAGAGGGTCTGGGAACCAACCAAACAGTGAGGTGGAGAGAAATCCAGGCAGGCGTTTCTGTCTAATCTACAAAAAAAGTGAGCGTGCCACCGTTTGTTTGTTTTTTTTAAACCACGCTTGCGGTTTGTACCGGACCACACCTGCTACAACCGTCGGCTCGGTTTAGCCGACTGTTCATTTACTGAAAGAAAAACAGGACGTGCTACTGCTAATTAGAATCGCTTTTTGGGAACGTAGCCTGTGTATTCGTGGTTTGCTGAAGTTTAGAATCCCATTGTCATTGTTAGTGTGGCTGGAGTTCTCCTGTTGTCTTTGGCATCAAAGGAGTAAAGCCCTCAGTTCTTTTTTTGAGTCATAGCTGGTGTGTAAACAAGCGGAGGCTCAGACTAAATAGAGCTTTTTGGTTTGTGTTATGATGATACAGCTAACGTACAGGAGGCAGCCAGTCAGGTTTTTATTTCAGGCCAAGGTGTGGCCCAGGAGATGGCGTGACAAACTCCCCTTGTTTACGTTGCCTTTTCTGTTCACATTGCTGGTCTTCAGCTACCATAAAATTGGCATCGCTGTGGATGGGGAAGCCTTTGAACTGTGGTAGGTTTGAATGCACACGCGGTCGACTCTCGCTGCAGTGCATATCCCCTCACAGCGCAGTTACAATCTGTCGGATGCTAATCATGATTAAGGCTACTCACCACAGGTAAACACAGAGAACTTAATTACAGTGATTTCCACCAGGTTTGTCTTTCTCTCATTCACATCATTTTTCCCCCCCTGTTTTCTGAAGGGAGGTCGGCAAGTTATAAAGTGACACTCTAAGAGAAAAAAAAATAGGAAAAGTAGTTTTGGCTTGCTATCCTTGAACGTAACATAAATTTGACCCAGCTTCCAGTACAGGATTGAAAAACAAACATAAAGCCGTTAAAAACTTCTGAAAGGCCAGCGCTGCTGTTGGTGTCCCGCCTTAATGCTTTGTTTTGTTTTCTCCCTCTTCGTTTGGTTCCACGCTTATCTGGGTTTACTGTGCGCTGGCCTGGCACTGATAAAAAACAGAGTATACTTTCAGCAGCGATGTGGGAGATTGGAAATGGCAGTCAGGCATCCGAGGACCAGGGTGGCCATGCTAGCAGCACAGGATAAACAACAGCGCAAGAGAGCGCCAGCTTCCAGAAGGAAAAAAACAAGCGGATGAAGAAACCAAAGCACAGCACTCACTGGACTCTGGAACACCTCTTAGCTCTCCTCTGTAGTCTATTTCCTTTTCAGTTTGTTGCCCTGCTTAAATTATTTGCGTCTTTAATAAAATAACCCCATTTTTTATTTTATCTTCTTCCAGTTTGGATTCTGCTAGTTCTGCGTGTAGGCCTCATCTCATAGCTGTTGATGCTGGATTGGACATCATTTCTGTTCAAGCCTTCAGTCTTCAGCTGAGCTGCGTGGTCTTTGCGTCAGAGAAGCACAATATGTGCAGAACTGTCGATGCTGGTTTGACAAGAGGGGTGCTAATATGTAGAGAATACCAATCGCCTAATCTTTCCATTCCTGGGTGGCCCTAATTATGAACTGCCCTGTTGCTAGTTACAAAATGACATCAGTTTCATGTCACTAAGTGACAAATCGACAGATTGCTAGCGCCATCCCATTAGAAACACTATTTATGCACCAGAGATTAGTGCATTATAAGGCAGTGTAATGACTGCCACTCTTCAGCACAAAATGCGGGAATCCTACCACAGTGGGAGTGCAGATATAACTTGGGCCCAGGAGTTCAAAAGTGATCAGATTTTTACTATCGGATTGGATTAAATCCTGCAAATGGGTGTTGTAGTCTGTATTTCCGGTCACTTGTCTCCCCAGTACTGTCTCTGTGTCTGTGTTCCCTGAGCTGCTTCACTCCCCTGTACTTGTGTGATTTCACTATTCGGGTGGTTCCGGGTTTTCGTGGTTTCCCCCCTTCTTTCCAGTCTCGCTTTACTTCCTGCTTATTTCTAGTTTTACTAATTTCTACTAATCCCTACTAATTTATAGATTGTAAAGTACTAACCTCACTAATATACTAACATGTGAATATTACTAATGGACTAACACACTAGTTTTGGGTTTTGATAGTTTAGATCACTATACTAATACATTAACCAGTCTCCCCTTTTCCATGCTGCGCTGTAGCTCCGCCCCTTTTCTTTCTAGCCTGCTCTAACGCTGAGTTCTGCAATTGCCTGCACCTGTCTCTTGCTCTGACTGCACCTCTCTCTCTCTGCACGTGTTTTACCTGCTTCACCCAGGCCGTCTTTTATCATTGTTGTCTATGTGATTCCAGTCCGCGTTTTGTCAGTCCCCTGTCATTGAATTAGTTTTCCTAATGTTCTTCACCTGGATGTTGTTTGTTACTCCTCCCTCACTCACTTAACCCCTCCTTGATTGTTACCTTCCCCAGTGTATAAATGTCAGTCTTTTCCACCAGCTCAGAGTCAGAACGTTGATCGTATTCATTGTGCCGATTATTTGTAAGCCTTTGTCTATCGAGATTCCTGCGACACCCCTTTGCCCGACTTCGAGTTTGCCTGCCCCTTTTGGTTTTGTTTGCTTCTGGTTTGACCTTCGCTTTGCCTTGACTTCTCTTTTGCCTGTCCCTTTGTACCTTCGCCTTTCTGATCTCCTGGTTTTTGATTTTTTTGCCTGTCTTTTCACTATTCTTTTGGAAACTCGATTCGGCACCGTCCTCTCTCTGATTACCTGGCTTCGAACCTCGGACTGATTAAAGACAACGTTTTTTTTGGATTTCCCTGGTCTGCGTGTGGGTCCTTACTCAGAACATAACAATGGGTAGTTCAAAACCAAAAAACAGGATTGGGATCACTTTGGAATCCGATCAGATCAGGCAATCGAATCCTAGCTTTAATCTGGATCAAATCTTCAAAATGCGTAGTTTAAAACTTTAACATAGGATTGGGATCATTTTGATCCAAAAAATCAGGATTACCTTGATCCCAGTAGAAGGGTGGATTTAGAGTGGATTACCAGAACAAAATATAGTATATAATTAATTTCAAAATACATTTTAATATAAAAAGATGGTAGAGTTTGTAAATTAAAATAACACATTGTTTGTAGGCTCAATAGTTGCAAAACTTTTATTTACTTTTTTCTGTCACATTTACAGTGGCCTTTAGCCTACCTCTCAGAACAGTGCATTCATCCAAGTAATAAGTTTATCAAAATACAAGCCTGTTTTGCTTTAATGTTTACAAACAAACCTTGTATGACTTTTAAATCAAATACAAAAATGTTAGCACTTGCAAACTGCCATTTCTTGTATCAAGAGCTGTCAAAGCTAAAAGATAGTTTTAGATGTAAAAAAAGAAAAGGTTGTTTACATTTGTAGGGCCATAAAAATTGACACTCAAAAAGTTACATATTGCACGTTGAAAGCCCCCTGAATATTATATATATTTTGAAGGTTAGAAAATCATAATCTTTCTCAGTAATGTGTCAGTGCTTTAAAGCACTGATAATCAGGATCTGGTAATCTGAATCTGAATCTGGATCAGAGTGATCGTATCCTCAATTGCTTTGAAATACCGGGACAAAATCTGGCTGAGTTGTCTGATCCTGGATCACAAAATATGAGATTTCAAAATCTGATCGGATCTGATTGAGATAAAAAGTTTCGAACTCCTGGGCCCTGAAGATAAGCTGGCGCTAACCCCTGCTTCCCATTCTATGTAAATGGTACCAGTGTAGTATGTGACTGAAGCCGCTAAAATTAAGTGATGGGTTTTAAATTGAGAGAAGAATAACAAATGAATTGTAATCTCCTTGTAAAAGTGATTTCAGTCTAATTTGGGATTTCCTGGTAAAAAAAAGAAATGATAAATAAAATAATTGTTTACAGTAGAGTCGGAGTCATTTCCAGTTTCCAGCCAAGCCTACAACCTACACATCAAATTCAATGAAATACTTAATTGAAGATTGCTTGTATTTTTCAGGTCATAGCCGAAATTGGCAAAACTGAGACTGAATTGACCCCCAAACCCTGGCTTACACTGAAACCACTTTGCAAGGAGGTAAAGTAAAAAAGTGATTCTCTTCCAACATTAAAGTGAAAACCACTGGCTGCAGAGCGACCATCTTGGCTGTCTGCCCCTAAATCCTGACCATGATTCCCTGGGGGCTCGACCGCATCACATCTCAAATTAATCTCCTCTCCGGAGGCCGCAGCCTGGCTGGAGGGCTTCCCAAACTTCCTGTCCCAATAGGAGCCTTCTGAGTCTTTGTGTCCCAAACCAGGAGGCCCGTCAATGGTCCAGTCACGAAGCTAGGGGTTTGGCCCCTGTTCCCGCCATGTCCCAAGGCCATATCAATCAGGGCTTTAAACAGCCCTCCATGGCTGGCAGATGTAGCCAGTATGCATGCTAATATACGGCCAGAAAGCGTTCCTCGTCAGCTCCTGACAAAGTGCATGGGGGGAGGGGTCAAAGGGCACCGGTAGTAACAGCATGACTGCATTGGTGGGGTGAGGGACTGAGCAGAAGTTTGCTGCAGGTTTCACACATTTTTTCACATTTTCAGAATAATAAAGGGAAAAAAGTTGAACACATGACAATGTATGTTTGTCTCACTGTGGTTTGTTCATTTAATGTTTTGATTCAGAAAATGTGGGAAGAGCTGTAGCCATCACGAGTACAGCTGTCATTCAACTCCATAAGACAGTTTCTTACACTCATTTTTAAATGCTTGATATCTGCAAGTTTCTTTTTTTTTTACAGTGTTCAAATTGGAATGCATCCATATCAATGGTAGGGAGACAACACACTCAATATTAAAAAGACAGAGAATGTGGTGGTGCATCGGATCCTGTGGCAGAACGTCCAGTGTTATGAATACAGATTAGAGTGTCTGATGAGCAGCACCGTGACTGAGCTCAGGCACAGAAGCCTTTCCAAATGGTTTTTATGAGGTGTGGCAGAGCTGTTGACTGAAATGCCTTTCAAGCATTTACGACAAGGAAAAGAGAACCGGGGATTGATGCAGGATTTTCCCCGTTCTTTAAACATTCTGGTTTTCCCTTTAAATGGGACGTGAAGGGGATATGAAATGAAACCACCAAAAAGAAAATGGAGGGGAAGTGAGTAATCGAGGGCACTGTGGCACAGAAAAACCTTTAATCTCACCAGTTAAAGCTTTCTAAGCCATCAACACTGCAGGCGTCCATAATGCCATATCATTAAGTAAAAATCCAAAAATGTATATATATATATATGTGTGTGTGTATGTGTGTTTCTGCGTGTGTGTGTGTGTGTGTGGTGTGTGTGTGAAAAGTATGACGCCTTTGCACATTAGACTTAAGCAATTCACTGCTAATGTCAAGCTTTGCAGTTCTACTGAGGTGATATGACTTTTGGAAATCATTACTTTTTTGCGAAGAAATTGGAACCAGAAACTCCTATTTTCAAAGGCCACCTTACGTACTGTAGGAATGATTTCACCCAAAATATATGCCCAGTAAGCGAGCAGAAGGCCAGAGAAACCGAGAATCTGGAAAGAGGGTGAAGTCATAAGTAGGGTGAATAATGCCTCATGAATGATAAACAGCGCTTTAACTCGTCACCACCTCCTCTACTGGTATCAAAGAACATATTTCCAAAAAGCCCTCACCAGAGGATTCTTTTCATATCAGCGTAAGTGAGCCAGGCCAAATTAAGCAATTCCTTTGTAAGAGATCCAACCCAGCTGACTTTGTGAAATCCTCAATATCGTTTTCATTTACAACCTTGGACAGAAGGGGGGATGAGGCAGGGGATGTGGGTTGGGGGGGGGGGGTTATATTGGCTGTTTCTCAGTAGAGAGTCATAGCAGAGAATTGTATCACATATCACACCTGAATTTATTGGAGACAAAAGCAGCTTCTACTATTCACACAGCTGCATTGGAGCTTATGCTTGTGTTATCAGAGCACTGGCATTTGTTAAAGCCATTGGCTCAGCTTACAAACATGCAAATGTGATATTGCAATAAGCTACGGAATTTAGAAGTTGCAATAAACTGCATGGTCCTCTCTCGTGCCAGTTTCAACCAAAGAGGAAAATCGTAACATTTTCAGCTGTCCGTGAGGCAGAACAAACCAAGAAATGTCAATAACATTCCCAGAGCAACAAAATGTTAACGTCCTTGAACTGTGTAAGATTTAAAGTTGTTCAGTTGTAGATTTTGGATGCAACACAGTCACTGTCTGTGTTGCAGGGGCATAGAGAACCTCCACTTCCAAAGAAGAATTCCAAGCAACCAGACTGCATAATTTCAATTACAAAGGAAAATATTTTCTCCCTCTCTCTACCTCTGTGGTTTAAATGGAGTGAAAAAAAAATCACTCGTTATTTTTATAAATGTGAAAGAAGTGAACTGCATCATCTTTTGGGAAGAGACTAAAACGGAGTGAAAGATACAGAGCCACAGAGCAGGAGGTTCAAACAGAGTGTCTGTGACACAAACAGAGACATCTGGCCATAACACAGCCCCGGTCAGCTCTGACTTGGAGCAGTAAATTCAACGAGGACAGCTGGGAAGGGATGCCGTCCATTCAGGCTGCCATAACTTCTCCCTCTCCTTTCCTTCAGCATATTTCATGGGCCGTCTTTGCCCTGATTATGCTAGCAGACCACGCGGCCTTGAAGGAAGAAAGCTGGCGCAGCGGGAAGCCAGCTCCCGGCCACAGACTCTCAGCCGCGAGAACGGTGGCTCAGGAGCTCGGGGGATCCTAGCGGGCCCTGCAGTTGTGTCACGTTCCTGAAGAGAAGTGCGTCCCCAGACCAGGCCTAGGTCACATACACACTCAAAACACCTTAACTCTTAAGGCGCCAGAAAATTCTGGAAAAAAGAAAACACTCATTCATAATCAGGAACACCCCTTTACAGTCACAAATATTGCAAGTGTACATGCTGGTACATTTTGCAGAATTAACTTGACAAGCAAGTATAAACATATCCCTTCTGGTGTGTAAGTGTTCATCAGCTGTTTAAAACATTTGTTTAAATGATGTCTTCTTCCATTAGGCAATTTGTTTTATGTGATACTTTGATGTGACATAAAAGTTTGAATGACCACATTGTTTTCAGATGGTAAGATGAAAAAATACGGGGCCAAGTTACTTGAAATAATTTAGGAAACATTGGGTAGCAGCATTGTTTTGGAATACAGCATTTCTGTGAGCTTAGATAGCCAGTATTTTTTCTTGTAACTTGTATATAATGTACATTGCATATTACACATTTTAATGACTTACAGACAGTGCTTTGTATGTGTGAGTAACTTGGCATTGTTGTATGTTGAAAACATGTTTTCCTTCAGATTCAGCTTACAGGCCTGCATTGCTTAGTGATTGTTTTAATTGAAGATCAATGAGTATTTTCCATTTAATTAAATCATTTAATTACATTACTGGCATTTAACAGACGCCCTTATCCAGAGGAACTTACACAACTTTTACATTGCATCTATTTACACAGCTGGATATACAGTATACTGAAGCAGCGCAGGTTAAGTACCATGATCGAGGGTACAACGACAGAGTAGCCGTGAATTTAACCTGTGACCTGTAGGTCACAAGACCTTACCCAGTATCCTACACTGCCACCTCCAGTTTTATTCACATGCTCAATTATCTGCTTGTGATCAAGAGGAATATCACACTCAGAGGTCATGTTAACGTATGATTGAGCATTTACACAGATAAGAACAGCCAAAATGGAGGGGGAAATACACTGCATTCTATAAAGGCAGATATTGGTCTGACATCTGTGTTGTTTATTGATCATAGTATTTACATAGCTGTTGTTCAATAACAATGGGCCTCATTCACCAACCGTTCTTAAGAAGAATTTTCTTCTTAAAACCCACTTACGCAGTTTTCATGAAGATTCTGACATTCACCAATGTTTTCTTATTTGGGACTTGTTCTTAGGTAAGAACAGAATCTACACACACTCAAGAGCACACTTACGCGCATTTGAGTGCTGACATGTTTGTGCAAAATAATTGGTAATTGCGTTTTCTTCAATTCTACAGTTGTATAATATTATAGGATTTAAATTACAATAATATTTTTATCATTTCTAATATTTTTTAATAATTATTTTCATTATTTTAAGGTGCATTAGCATTAAGGTGCCAGGTTCCGCCTCAGAGGGTGGTTGCCTCAGCGGGAGTTCATCTGTAAATAAATGATAAAAATCAAACCATTGTAGTGACCTTTTATTTTTGGGGGTTTCAATTATGCAATGTTTGGTCTATACTGCAAAAGCAAATGTTTACATTTTGAATACAAACTAAGCACTTAGGTAACACTTTTTAAACACATGGACATGTTGAAGAAGAGAACACTTATTCAGAGGCGTCACTAGGGGGGTGCGGACTGCACTGGGTGACACCATCAGAGGGGGTTGAAACTGAAATGACTGGCAATGAATTTTTTGTGCAGTGTTTTGTGTAGCGACAGGTTGAAACAGCTAATTTCTCCGAAGCAGTTTACTGCGGGTTGATTTAATTAGCGGTATTAGTGTGACGAGAATCGCTTTGTTGTTTGAATAACACGCAATTCCTTGTGCCCACTCCCACCAGCATGTTTTTTTTTTTTGCCTCAGATTTGACATCAAACCATTTTTTTGCTTAATCAGTTGTGTTCTCTGGATACAGCGTTCACTGAACGAGTAATAGCATCCCATGCATATTTTTTTTGTGTGTTATTTTATATCCACTGCTGACACTAATAAATATGACAGGTCGTTTGCTGTTCAATTCCTGCAGCAGTACCTCCACTTCAGAACTACTGAAGTTTTTCTTACATTTGGAGTCCGGTGCTCCACCGTCTTTAGATTTTCATTTTGGCATTCTTGACTTCTCTCTCAACTTTTCAATTTCTGTGTGTGCACACGGCCCTGCAGTCTCATGCCCTTTTATGGGGACTGGCGGGGCGTTTACCTATGCTAATTAGGACTGGCACGCGCTTTCAACTTATGAAGACAATGGGATTCATCATTATAAGAACACGGGTGTGAACAATTCTGCGGTTTAAAAACACGTCATGCATCTGACGTAGACTTTTCTTAGGACCTTTCTCAAGAACAAATTTAAGAAAAAACTTAGGACGATATTGGTGAATGAGGCCCAATGTTATTTGGTTAAGAAAACTAACAGCAAACAGAGTGAGCTGTGTGTACACTAATTGGGAGAGTGTGAGCCCCCAATTCATCGCATAATTTGTGATGAGTAATAAATATATTTGTCTACTGATTCCTCTACTAATTTAAATAGATGTACCTTCTTCTGGATACCACTTGACTGTTTGACAGAGTGCCTGCCTGTATGTGCTGCACTCCACTGCAGCCTACAATCTCCATTTTGCCATACGCCAGTGGTTCACATTCAGTAGAAATGTTTTATGTGGGCTTGAATTATAATAGGCTAATAATATAATAGAGAACCCCTGTCATGCGTATATGCCATTTGTTGCTATCAACGTAAGTTTGGTGCCAGCATGAACAGTCAGTCTTGAAGCTGTCAATAACAGCGTGAGCTTTATTTCTGAGTTTTAGTAATGAGGACACAAACATTTGGGGTAACAAAATTGTAACTGCCTCGCTTTAGCCTATCAGCTTCGTCAACATGTTAGCATGCTTAGTCTAACGTGATAAAAGAAGATAGAATGATGCTTGCACATCGGTTAGCAGAAAACAGGTACAGCAACAATAACTACCATAAAAAAAAAAGCTGTGAGTGTAGAGGTATAAGCGCTCGCCTACCACCGCAGAGACCTGGGTTCAGTCCCCGGCAGCGGTACTTTCCCGGCTTGATCAGACGTTCCTACGAACACAATTGGGTGGGAAGCCGGTGAGGGAATGAGTCCTGATCATTGTATTAGCGACCTCTGTTTGTCAGGCGCTGTCAGCAGGAGGATCGGGAGATAGGTGACGCTTACACTCTCCCAGTGAAACTCCTCGCTGTCAGGTGAAAAGAAGTGGCTGGCGACTCCACATGTTTCGGAGGAGGCATGTGGTAGTCTACACCGTCCCCAGACCAGCAGAGGATACCGCATCGACCAGGATCATGATACACACGGGGAATTGGTATAACGACTAAATTGGGGAGAAAATAGGAGAAAAATGGCAAAAAAAAAAAGCTGTGGAATCATCGATCACTGCGCGAAAATGCGTGAATAAAATGAAATCGATTCACGGTGCCCTGGAATCTCGTCATAGCTGGCGGCCATGGTTTTGGCACAACTGTGTTGCAATTCTAAATATGTACAGTGTGTGTGTCTTCAAACCTACACAGGAATGAAACATTCTCTGATTGGTTACTTTGTTTACTATTTAGGTTTCTGATTGGACTGCAGATAGAACCTTATAATGCCAAGTGCAGAGGAGAATGTGCAGATAGAACTTTCTGGTTCTGGCTGTTTTGACAGATTTTATTTTTGTTTTTTGTGAATAATGATCAACACATTAAGAACCACTTAAGGATTACTTTTATGCAATTAACACATTTTCAAATGTCAGGGTGAATCAGTGGTATGACACCCCTGGCATAGTGAGCCTTTAGCAGTGAGAAGGTTGTTATGTCAGTTGTGTCATAACACTGCTAAGTCGTAGTTATGAATGGGCATGAAATTTATTAACAGGTATTATGTCCTGGTAATGACACTGTCATGACGACCACTGTCAAATAAAGTGTTACCCAGAATTTTTAGTGTAGAAAAAGTTCTAGTTCAGCGGGTTGTTGTCACACCACCCCACCAATTCCATCTTTTATGTTTTATTGTTTTATCCCTTCCTTCTGTTCCCCCCACTCACCCCCCCCCCACCCCCCCAAGAGAAGATAGTTTGAAACATTTAGGCAATATCATCTGCTCTGACGAAGTTTCCCACAGAAGTGCGTTAGCCTATATATTATCAAATGTATTTATCAAACAAATTTTTGAAAAGGGAGTTGCCGTATAAAACTCTTAATTTAATTAAGTTAATAATTTACAATTGCAATTTAGTCATTTGGCAGATGCTTTTAGCCAAAGCAACTTACAAAAGTGCATTTCCCACGGTAAGCAAGCCCCACAAGAGTTTAGAGTTGAGCAATGTTTGAATGATTTAAGTGCTGTCATCAAGGTGCATGTCCATAGACCTGCAAGATAAAGAGAGGGAAGGATTCTTTTTTTTCATCTGTATGAAGGGTAAAAATGGAAGTGCAGATTAAAGAGTGGAGTTTTTGGACATTTGCAGAAGATGACCAGCGAATCCCCCTGGCTGTCTGGGGAAGGTTGTTCCACCATCTGGAGATGAGGGCAGAGACAGGGCCTTAGGTTACAGTCTCCTTGTTTATGCTCCCCTTTTGGTTGGGAGGTGACAAGACATTTTATTCCTGAGCAATAACAGTGCTGGCTCAAATAAAATATTAATAATCAATAGTGAGAAGTTTTTCCCAGACAACGTGGAAACATTTCACCCTTAAATCATCCTAGAGTTCAATGTAAGAGCACAGACTGAGAGAGAGAGAGAGGGGGCAATAGAGAGAGAGAGAGAGGCCTCAATGTTAGGTACCAGACTGCTGAATTTGCATTTTAGATGTGAATATCTGAGCACTGGCGGCCTCCGTGAGACTTCAGACTGAAAATGAATTCATTTTTCCACTTTGTTCTTTGAGGGATTGCTCCTGGCATATCCAGCTATTAAAAGCACCGTTCCCCCCTCAGCACAATATCCTGAAATAAAAAAAGAGTGCATCACTCCAACAACAACAGAGCAATCCCAGAAACCCTAACTTGTTGCCGTCCTTTTTCATTTAAACAGCGATTTGTTTTTCATGGATTGCGCAGCCCTACTGTAGGTGCCTTTCTTCAGCTTAGCTTTTTAAAAAAAAAAAAAGATTGGTGAGCTTCTAAAAAATGCCTAAATTATTATTATTTGATTGCCTTGGAGTGATAATTATTTTGTGGGTGGTGAGATAGCTGTAGGAGCTGGGTCGCTTCAAAGCCCGTTTAATGTCTGGAAGAGTGTTGAAAATAAGGCGCCTTTGATCTTTTTCTTCCTCGACGTCACTGCTGGAGCCCCAGTGTGAGGAGCTGGATGATACGGGAGAAACAGCCATTAACTAAAGAGCTGATTAATCTCCCTCAGAGTGCATTACTGTTGCTTTACCATGGCAACAGCCACCCACACATCAGCACTTGAGAAACACCTGCAATCCTTTACTCAGTTCTTTGCTCCGTTCTCAGTGATCAGTGCTCGCTCTGTCTTGCAGGTGAAAAATAGCTACTGGCTCTCCTGTAGGACAGTGTGGCCTGTAGAGTGCAAAATAGTTACTGGCTTTCCTGTAGTACTGTGTCAACTGTAGGGTGCAAAATAGTCACTGCCTCTCCTGTAGTACCATGTGGCCTGTAGGGTACAAAATAGCTGCTGGCTCGCCTGTAGTACAGTGTGACCTGTAGGGCGTAAAATAGTCACTGGGTCTCTTGTAGTACTGTAAGGCCTATAGGGAGTATAATGGTAACTATTTTGCTGTGTTGCAATATGACTTATTACACACTTGCGAGAAGAGGCAGGATAATTGTGAGAAGGGGAAAGGGAGAGTGGTATGGATGTCCATACATTATCATTAACGCCCGTTATATACTTTGGCTCTGAGAACCCACCGTATCGGACGCGTGATGGATCTTAGAACTGTGTTGGCCCACACAGAAAGGGGAACGCCTCCAAAGCACACAGAGCGCCCTCCGCCAACACACGGCGAAAGCCGGACAGTTTACAAATAACAATCTGCTGTCGTCTCTCCAGGAACAAACCGGCTGTTTTTATTCCATTTGTTCCCAACTCTGTTTTCAGCCATCTCTGTCCTCCTTTTCCTGATTTATGGCTTTCACGCGCGGCCGTGCTTTGGTGCTAAAATCTGCTAGATTGCATTAGAAAATGCATATCAAATCTCCAAAGTATAATGTCCTTGACTTAATAAAAGTATCGGCACCATGGCAACATTACTGTCCCTGGTCTCCTGCCTCACTGTGGGCTTACTTAGAGTAATCAGATCATCTTCTGACACATTACATGCAACTATAAAGTCCCTTTACTGCCAAAATGGTACTAAAGTGAAAGATTACGGGTGATATGAAGCTGAAAACTCCCTTATGAATATAAAAAAAAACTTGGCCTCTTTTAATAGCACTTACTTTGCACATGGATTGCATTGAGGATCATTCATTAAAAGTTGTTAGCAAGTGTTAGCAATTAACGAGAAAAGTTATCACATCAATGAGGTGGAAATCGGTTCCCTGATAAAAAGTGAAATCTGAAAAGGTGCTTTAGGGGGGTTTCCAACCCACCCACACTGATAGTGCTTGTGCAGGACTCTCTTACTACCAAACCTTTGACATTTCGGTTCAGGAGGCTTGGGGGGTTATTTCTGTTCAATCAGCAATGTGGAGTGCATGACAACTTTAGAAACACTCTAATAAATGGGCAGAGCCTCTCAACTGAGAATTCTCCATTCTTAGAACGTTCCCAGAGAATTAGGGACGTTTGCTAAACTCTCATCAGGATCATTTTTCTATTTTCCTTTGAATGTTAAAATTAATTCGCAATGATTATGACAGTCACTTTGATCGCAGTAATCGCCTGGTAATGTTATTTAGTTTTGTTATTCAAGTTAAAAATTTTAATTGTGCACGGGCATTCATGTTAATTTTAGTCGGAACATTAGCTGTTAAACAACTCTGTCTTTTTAATACTTTCATTTGAAGCACTCTTTAAATGCATTTGACACAAATCCTCATGTGTGGTGTTTTTTAAGACTAAAGTATAGCCATCAGGGGATGTCTCCAGCAGGTTTGTATGTAACATATTTCTAAGACTCTGGCAGAACTTGTTTGGAACAGTGAAATGGCTGTTTTGGGTAATGTCGTCATCGCTACACAAATCTTACAAGTAAATGGGGATCTGACCAGAATCTCAATGTTCTGGAAATCTCTTGTGTTGGGTTACCATCTGGCTGGATGCTGTTGGACCCTCATGGTTTCTGAGACCTTCACTGGAATGTGACAGTGACCCCAGAATAATTTGTGTCTGTTCCATTTTGTCCTGTCTGCTCTTCCAGAATATCTTAAGGTCGCATTCCTGTATCTTGGAATCTTATTAGTTCTTCCTCATGCATGCATCTGTTTTGTGGACTGGTGTTTTGGTATAATGGCATATTTCTTAAATATTATTATTATTATTTATTTCTTTATTTTTATTTTTTTATTCCAACATTAGCATATGTCCGGTAGGTGGGATGTTGCTGTCTTCACTGTCTCACATGGCAACAGCAATTTGACTTCCTGTGTACTGGTGAAAATACAGTCCTGTGGGAAAAAGCTGATGGGAAAGTACAGAACTTCTCTTCCTATAAGGGTGTGTCCTACCAAACGCCTTCCAAACCACACACCTCATAGTGCTGGAATTAATACGGCAAAAAAAAAAAAAAACATTTATGCTATGCCAAAATGTGTAGTGAGGATTAAGGTTAAGAAACAATCATAAATATATTTTAATAGTTGTGGGCAAAGGAGGAGACCTCTGCGGCTAACTCGCTCGCCCTGACCGCACGTCGCTGGTTTATGTGTGTTTACTGCCGAGCGGCTCCGCCCGTAACCGGAACATCCCGGATCTGTAGAGGACAGCTCAGACCCGCGTCCCGGACCCCACCTGTTCCTCAGGCAGGCCGGTCATGGGAGACCGCCTACCAGTCTCCACAAGTGACTCCAGGAGTGCTGTGATTTCATTTTTTTTTTTTTTTTTGGAAACTGGACGGATGGCCTTCAACGGAAATATCCGCACAAAGGAAATATTTGTATGATTCAGCCAGCACCATTTCCCCCTGTCTTATTTATTTGCTTTGCTTGGCCTGCGTTCGGCTTAAACGCACCAGTGTGTCAAAGCAGCAGTTTGGACACAAAGCTGACAGACAGCGCTACAGTATGGCTTGTTCCCATGACCAGACTGTGAACTCTGACTCTGATTCTAACTCTCATTTTTCTCTGACTGTAACTCAACCTAACGTTGACACCGACTGAACTATAATTCTGACTGAATCTTACTCAAACTATGAATGAGTCCTGACTCTGACTCAGAATCTGACTGAATCTCAGACTCACTGAGGGTTAACAAGTCCTCATTCTTTTTGATTTTGACATATGAGCAGCTAGGATTGTTTTCTGAGACTGGTGTGGGAATGAAACTCTGTTATTGCATGTGTGTGTGAGGACCATGCCTAGACCCAATGTTAACACACTGTCTAGACATACACACACACACACACACTTTAGTCACTACTGCTCAGTCTCAGAGTTGTGTTATGCTGACCATGTGTGCATGAGGTAATTAGCAGACATATGCTTTATCATGATGTTGTAAGCCTCATTTATCATGATCAACAAATAATTTTGAAATAGCACACAGGATCCGATATGCTGTCCATTTGCAGCAACAGTGGGCAGGGAAGGAGGGGTTTGTCGTTTGTAGGAGGGGGGAGGGGGTGGCTGCTACTGTCTGTGATGATTTCTCCTTCCATTGGAAATTGGCCTGGCCGGTATGCTCCTTGCCTGTCTTGCTGTCATGATGATCTCCCGGTAGGCTCATGTTGGGTGCCGGAGGGAGGAACACAGTATGCACCTGTCAGCCATTCAGAAAAGGCAGTGCATCACAAGAAGCGACAGAAAGCATGCCATTCCAAACTCTTTTTTGCTTGGAGATTAGAGGTGTTTAAAAAAAACAAAAATGCATATTTTAGTTTACACCCCCCCCCCCCCCCCCAAAGAAACACACACACACACACACAGATGCAACTCACTTCAACCCCCCACAGCATCACTTCATCTGGTTAAGAGTACCAGCAGACAGTAAAGTCATTATGAATTGCCCACTAATTATCTGTCCCTGAGTTATGATCTCACTGGCCAGCAGAAACGGCCAATCAAAGCCCAGGATCGGGTCTCTTCGCTGGCATTGACCAATCAGCATGACCGCAGAAACCACAGCCCACTTTACTGCACATGTTGTCCTATTGCATCAGTCCACGTTTCAGAGCATCCTACTTAGTGACACCATGCAACTCTTTTCACATTGTTGCTGCAAATAACTTGTGTAAATGATGCACACACTTTGTTTCTTATACTTAAAAAAAGAATTGCATAAATACAAATAAATAAAAGATGGTCTTGTCAAACTATGGTTTAGAGAAAATGCCTGCAGTGGAATAGGTCTTCTTTGGCCCATCCAGCATAGCATTTTTAGTCAGGCACCAGGCAGACACCTCTGCCTGACTGCCCTCCCTCCCTTTTAACAAGTAAAACAAACAAACAAACAGGGTGGAGTCTGATGCATGGCTCCCAAAGACACAAAGTTCACTGCAGCACACCCCCCCACCCCCAAAGACTGGATGCGATTTGAGCCCAGACCCGCTGCCCCCACCCCAGGCTCCTGTCTCAGGCCATGTGGGCCTCATTGGGAAACTGCAGCACAGCTTCCCTCTCCTTCTGAAGCTCCAGGAGAGATGAATCACTTTCAGAGAGAGAGAGAGAGAGAGAGAGACGGTACACTCAGGTCCGCAGGACCACTCAGGTCAGGCAGGCAGACAGACAGACAGACAGACAGATGGAAAACCTCTACTGCAGAGGAGTCCATCAGAACCCTTTTTTCTCTAATAAATCAGTAAATGCAGCTATGCTGTAATGCAGCTACACAGTCATGCAGCAATGCTGTAGGGAACCTATCGTTCTGAGGAGTTCCTGACCTTGAGGTGATGAGTCACGCTGACTAAAACCTTCCAAGTCCAGTTGGACACCAGGCTGTGGGGCACATTCACACACTGGAGCTCAGTGTCTTACTAGAGTGGGTTTCTCAAAAGCCCTCTCCTTCAATTGACACACGTTCAAACCTACTCCCACACTGTAATTGGTTGGTTGGTTAACCGTAGAATTGTTTTGGAAAAAATAATTAGAAATCTGTAATAATTGGTTTATTTCCAAAAAAAAAATTGCGAAGTGTTGCAAGATATTTTTGAATCTTGATAAATAAATACTTCAGTATATTACAAAATATTCTACTCTTATACAGGCCAAACAGCCAATTGTCTTCTGACAAATAAGCGCATATCCTGTTTATTTCTGTTTACTGTGTACTCCATGTAGTGGATGCTGTTTTGCAGTCTGCAAGTTTTTCTCTCTGTAGGTGGGGTGAGTTCATGAGAAGACAAGGTTTACTTGCATCTTTGTAACTTCTGTCAAGTCGCAGTAGGTATGAGATTCAGCAAAAAATAATAAATAAAAAATCCATGTAAAAATCTCTACACTTTTGAACCATTTTATCACATTCAGAACCATATCCAAACCAAAAGTTCCACTGTGTTATACTGCAGTAATGCAAGCCATCAATTTTATGGTCCCCCCAAAAAACTTTCCAGAACTTTCTAAATGTCATTCTGCCTTTGCCCCTATGTTTAAGAGAGTTCTGCAGCATTGTTTGTATCAAGTGGCAGAACGGTGACCTAAATTATCGGCACAAACATTGCACTGCACCACAATACCCTGCTTTTTCTCCTCTGAGCAATGGAAAAAAAATCATGAGTCATACTTTCTAAAATTGTTTCAGTACCCCCCTCAGCTTTGCTGATTTTTTATTTTATTTTTTAACAACGCTGTAAATGTGGGGTGGGCCACAGGAAACATACAGCAAACCAGTAAAAAAAAAAGAGTGAATTACAGAATGGCAGTTTAATGATGTAAGTGTCAATGTACTACAATATTTACAGTATCCGTTCAGCATATGCTGTCATAGTCAAACCCCAAAACTGTAAGATAAAGAGTTATTTTTGGGTATGTGTTGATTCCTTCTACTGTTCATTCAAGAAAAGACATCACTCTCTCTCTCGCTCTCTTCCTCCCTCCCTCCCTCCATTTTGTATCAGGATACATCAGGGTGATTTTGGTGCAAAAAAATTTTCTGAAGTTAAAACTGGCAATTACGAAAGCTATTAGAACTGTTCTGTGATCTGAATTCATTTGAGTGAGTGACTAATATATCCGTCAACCAGTCCAGCTGGGCTAGCAGGCCCTTACAGCATGTATCAGATTTGGACTTTTCCACGATTTTACTCTCCAGTTTTAAAACACATTATTTTTGTGTTACCATTACTATTTATTCTATATTCTTGGCAAGGTTATATGCAATCTCTGCAATGTCAATCATCTGTGAGTGCGTGTTTTATATACATTTTTTAAGTGTCTTATGACTCATTTCAGATTCCAGGACAGCTTCCCCCTTGTCTTCGAAACAGACCCAGACAAATAAAATGTATTCCGTCACCATTAACTGTCCTGTTAACCTGCCGCTGCTCAGGAGCAGAAGAATGCACTTTTACTGGTAACACCACCAGCAAGGTCGAGCTCACAAATTGAGACTGCTGATTTAACAGTGGTGGGCACACCACAATGACTAAAAGGTACTAATAAACAAGTCATCATGAAACCAGTTGGTCTGTAATGAGGAACAGATCCAGGTAAACGTGGCCACAGTGCTCACCTTTTGACTTGTACCACATGATCTTCTGCCATGGCCCCCGCAAATTTGGAGGTGCTGGCAGACCAATAAGAAAAAAGAGAGAGCAGGAGTGAATCTTGGAAGGCTCGGGATGGCAGGCCAGTTCAGAGGAATGGGCACATTAAATTATTGTTTTTTGAGGGGGGAATGTAGCAAATGAGAGGTACTGAAGCTTCAGAATTACCCTCTCGCAAATGTTCCTTTTCCTGGAGGGTTCAAAGGTCAGCATCACCATGGAAACTCAACAATAACAATACACATTGGTTTGGGTTTGTGGGGGGGGGAGATGGGAGATGACTGGCTTTGGGCAGAGAGAGAACCCCCCTCACAGCGTGCGGTGAGCTCCAGAGGGAGAGTACATTTAAACAGTGGGCTGAAATAACAATAGTTACCAGTTACCAAACCAAGCAACCTTAAAATATTCCCCTACAAAAATGTCTCCAAATATCAATGCTCTGAGATGTTGGCAGCGCTTAATAAACAGACACACACACACACACACACACACACACTATATATATATATATATATATATAATCACATAGTGACCTCCATTATGTTTGGGACAAAGACATTTTGCGCTGTACTGTGCTCCACAATTTTAGATTTGTCCATTTTAGATCAGTCAAACAATAGACTTTAATCAGATATGAGTTGTTTGATTACAAATCTAAAATTATGGAGTATATATGGGCCAATCAGAGTAATTCATGTTCTTGCTAGTTTGTTACATTTATTTGATTTTGTTTCTAGGCTTTCCAGCACTGCCTGTCAATCATACAGATTAATTTAGCGTTGGACAATAAATGTCATGGTATTTCTAGGAAGTTTTGTTGAAAGTTTTTTATGAGAAATAATCTGACCAGTCTTTGGGGAGGATTGATCTACTTGTACAGTGCATGGAGACATGACTATGATAAAAGTAATGACAGGAGTATATCTTCTCAACTTAAAGAAAAACATACTACCCAGCACCTTCCTCTTGTCTGAAGGCTGAAGTTTGTACTGAAGCTAAGCTGTGCTGGTCTTGGTTAATACTGAAGCTAAGCGTGGCTGGTCTTGGTTAGTATTGAAGCTAAGTGGGGCTGGTCTTGGGTAGAAATGAAGCTAAACTAGACTGGTCTTGGAGAGTACTGAAGCTAAGCCTGACTGGTCTTGATTAGTAATGCAGCTAAGATGGGCTAGTCTTGGTTTGTAGTGAAATTAAGTTGGGTTGGGCTTGGTTAGTATTAAAGCAAAGCAGGGCTGGGCTTTATTAGTACTGAATCTAAGTATGGATGGGCTTGATTAGTACTGAAGCTAAACAGGGCTGGATTTCTGAACTTGATATGTGTGATTTCCACATATATTCCACATTAAAAATTTTTTTAATAAAATAAATTCAGAATTCCTACCCAGTACATTACCTTTCAGTTAGCAGCTGGAACTCCTCGTCTGCTAACCAGTCCCCATGGCCACCCCAATTAAAAATTTTTTAATGTAGCTGTAGAAGTATATCATACAGCCAGGAACGTACATTCAGGGTAGGCGGGGCAGCCACAATCATTAAATTGTGAATGACTGTTCATTAACTTTTATTTTCATAACACATTTTCCGCAAAGTGTCACGTTTTTGGTCGTATGAATTCTGGTGTGGTGAAGTGCAGTGTGATATGTGGTTTGAAAAAGACTGGGAAGAACACACCCCTTAAGGCAGAGACGTCCTCTGCATCTCCTTAATTTTTTTCTATGGCGTTGAAAAAAATCACTAATATTTTCTGTGCATGAAACAAGTGAGATCATGTGACACAGCGAGAGGAGCGATGATGCCAACCTCTCCAACCTGACTGCATGTCTCTGTGGCCTTATTCAAGTGAAGTTCATTCTTGTTTTTGAATGGGGGCAGAAATAAAGATAAAAATAAAGCAGAAACAGAAAGCCTTGCATGTTTGAGCAAGGATATAGGATTACTGCATTATTGAAAACTTCCGTTCTGATCTATGACGATGAAGACAGTCGGCTTTAGTATTTTTTATTTTTCTATATTCTCACATTGATTACCTCAAACTTAAATAAGAGGATCGTAAAATCTGAGTGTGTATGTTAAGGGGGATGTCATTTTTTTTTTTGGGGGGGGGGGGGGGGCTGTGATACAAAGAGGATGCTGTTACACTTTAATGAGAAACTCATTTTGGTGGCTCACATTGAGGAGAATCTCAAGTGCCACATTAAACAAACACACTGTAAATGATACAAAGCAAGAGGCCCCAAAAAATGTGCTTTCAACTAAAAGAGCTGGATTTCATTTGGCTCTTATGAAGAGCAGCATCATTACGAACCATGTTCATGTAACTGGATAATTAAAACTGGATTCCTTTTTTTTCTTTTTTTTAAAGCAGGGTTGGAGGGAAGGGGGGGTTGCGTGTTTGCTCACAAAGCTTTTAGAGGAGAGAGCTTTGGGAGTGTGGGGCGGGGGGTGTTTATGTTATAAGGCACTGATAAGTGCCATCACAATACACATACAATACACATCACATCAGTGTCTTTGAATTCCTGGCCCAGTCTTCTAGTCTTTAGGGAGTGTTTTTGTGGAAGGAGAAAAGCTTCCATTGCTGTCACATACTTTACCTCTAAGACTAAGGCAGAGCCATGCTTTTACCTAGACTGTGGCAAACATATCCAGATTTTGAGTCATCATGTAATCCTGCTTAAAATGTACTGCCATACTGGAAGAGGTTCCGCCAGTTGGTGCAAGCTGCAATTCGAAATCAGTTAGGACCATCTCCCCAATTTCTGTTTCCACCCTGTACTCTGGGATTGAGCACCTCACACAGGTTTTGGGGGTGTGGGTAAGGTCCGATCCTTGTTTGTACCCTGGTATTTGTCCATCATCTTGGTGGTCTTCATGGGTTAACTCGTTTTGCATGTTTCATTTCGGTACTCCTGATCTCTGAAAGCTGCCTGTGGCACCGGTGTGACACTAAGCACACAGACTCACCTGGGGCGAATGAAAAGACCCCCCAGCATCAGGAGGGCCTCACGTCCGCAATCTGAGAAATGTACAGGGTGCAAAAATCACATTACGGTTCACACTGAGGTTCAGTGCTCCTCATCGGAGCTATGCCAAACACAGGAAGAGACGCCATGTTGTGTATTTTCCAAGGAGTCCAGAGTCCAGTGAAACTAAATAAATTACAGAGAGTGCCCTCCCCCTAAAAAATAGGCAGCTACTAATTTCCCCAAGTGAAAAATAACACAATTATTTCGGATTAGACGTTTTCAGTCTTAACAGAATGGTAAAAATAGTCTATTTGGTTTTGGACAAACCAAAAAACAAAGAATGAAGAACTGGTTTTTATTTTCAATATATAATTCTTCTATAAAGGAAACTAGAAGTAAAATGTCAGAAATGATCTGATATGCTCGTGTATTTTTGAAAAGTGTCTTCACTTCATTAGAAGTATATTCCTTGGGGTGAGATGTAACTTTTTACTGGGAAAGACCTTACTGTGGGTGAATTCCATTTTGTTTAGTTGTTATCTAATATGTTTTTCTTTAAGA
Organism: Anguilla rostrata; assembly: GCF_018555375.3. Classification (NCBI taxonomy): domain Eukaryota; kingdom Metazoa; phylum Chordata; class Actinopteri; order Anguilliformes; family Anguillidae; genus Anguilla; species Anguilla rostrata. The sequence continues at coordinate 26,973,488 of NC_057939.1, read as the reverse complement.
CAGCTTTGAAGGAATTGAAGATCAACCACCTTGAACAAAAATAATGCACAAAAAAGAACAGTGTTAAATGAGATGTTTTCATTTTGACCTGTGGTAATTAAAGAAGAGATTAGCTACTATACAAATCTACTATGCTGCATCACAGAAATAGTTAAATAGTAAAGGTTTTCTGTGTTGCAGAAAATCCATTATTCTTTAGAGAGTTAGCTTTCACGCTGCATTTGCTATTGTGTTTGTGTTTGTTAAGGCAGGGGAGAAGCCCCAGGCTCAGCCAAGAGTGCAGGGTGGGCTCCTTGTCACAGCAAGGGACTGGCAGCTGAAGGTTGATCTGGGGAAGCAGCTCAAGTTCCCAGACACCATCGCAGTGACCACGACATGGTCCTGATGTCTCAGATATCAAGACAGGTGGTTCTTCTGGAGCTGACTGTTCCCTGGGAAGACCGGATGGAGGAGGTCTATGAGAGGAAGAGGGCCTGGTTAGCGAGTGCCGAAGGCAGGGATGGAGGGCACAATGTGTTCCTATAGACGTGGGCTTCGCAGGTCAGTCTCTCCACAGGGCACTCAAGCTCCTCCTTGGCATTACAGGACTGCACAGCAGGAAAGCCATCAAGACCACTGAGGCCGCAGAGAGGGCGTCAAGACGGCTGTGGATCAAGAGAGGGGATCAGTAGAAAGCACATGCCACATGGACACAAGCTAGGGCCTGATCAACCCTGGCTGGGTCGCCTGGGTGAGGGTGTATGCTTGTTGAAAGACCCAAAACACCCCATGACCTCAGGTTACATCACTGATGATGTGTCCAAGCACATGGACAAGATGTGTGAAATGACTAGTTAGCACCTGCAAAGATGCCTATCAAAGATGCCTAGGTGTGCAGGTACTACCTCTACCAAGACCTGTGATATTTAGTCCACTGATTTGTTGGTTGAGCACAGGCTAAGATACTGCAGAGGAGGGGAAGTAATGGCAATTTGTTGAAAATTTGAGTCTTTCTCAAACTTTGGAGCAGATGAGGCCAGGCTCATTGCTGTCTGACTCTGGCCCCTGGTACACCGAAGCTCTTGAGTGTACTATAGGTCAAACAATGGATCAGCCCCTGAATGCCTAACCAGATGGAAAATGTTCATAATGTTGTTATTAATTTGCCATTGCAGTTTCTGGGATTTGTATTCCATATGTAAGGGTGGCTGAATAAAACAATCCTGCTCTCATAAGTGGTTAAATTCAGCTTTTCACCTTCGGATGGATCCAAGCAAAGGCGTTCCGAGCAAAGCCAAGTAAAGATTGAACACACAAACACCAACCGGCTCCCAAAATTTAAATATCACACAACCGTCCCTTATGTTACCCACATCCCAAAAAATCCTTTAAGAAAGAGAAGAAAGAAAGGCCCAGCTTATTTTTCTGGCATTGACCAGACATCAGACAGACCCAAGCCATGCTGTATTATGATTAAGAATATATATTTATATTCCTTAAACTCAACAACAAGCCCAACCCAACACTGTGCTGAAAGTATAGACATGTATTTTCTTCTTTCGACTCTAATAATTGCTTCCATATTCTTGGCCCTTCTGGTTCGCATTGAGCTTTATTGTTTATTGCTTTTGAAACAAGGGGGGAAAAAAACGTTTCCTTGGTATAAAAACAGCAGCTGTTGGTTTAGATTCAGAATCTCTTGCCACGAGGAGCTCAGCACTGTTAAAACCAACACAGGTTTATTTAAGTGAAAACCTGGGTTGTGCAGGGACAATGAATGCTCATTATTTTGGAGTTGCTGTTTTTCTCACCAACCCCGCCCATTTCAGCAACTGCCACGGCAACCTCTGCAATGCAGCCAATTGTGGCTTGTCTACATCATCGCAGCTTTCCTCACTGTAGCCTTGCACCAATCAAGAGGCCTGCCAGCTGGCTACGAGCTTGTGCATGCAAAAATGTTTCTGACCAAACTTGACCAGCAGAAAGGCTCAGCATGAAATACCGATCTGCCAAATCTAATGAATGCAGGCTTTAGCGTGGACGATGATATGAGACGGGCCAGGGAAATTCCTCCAAAAGTAAACTATAATAAAAAAGAGACCTGAATTTGAACTCTTTGTTTCACTTTGAACTCTGATTCTATACGAGCGTTGCCATTACAATGGCGGTATTTTGAAAACCCCTGACCCAACTGTCAAAGGCCCATCTCCTATTGTTTTGTTTGGTCTTTTTTTAAAAATTGCCTTATTTTATAGTCTTTACTTCCTTTTAGTTATAGCACTATATACAGTAAAAACCTTAAACTTTCCCCTTTTCAGATTTTTCCCTTTTTCTTTTGGAAAAATAAATCTGGGTTTAGTGACCCACCTGGGATTCCGGAACACCTGTCTGTACCTGGCGCCCCGGCAACGGCTCTGTCCAAATGTGTGGGAGGCACCCCCACCGCCCTACTGATGACTCACATTCACAGTGAGCTTTCATTTGGGTGTTTTTTATATTTGGGTAAAAAAGTTATTATTAGTCATTATTATTTATATGTGATTTTAGCCAGTAATTACCTCACATATTTTTTTACCTGACCGATCACTGAAAATGCTTGTTTTCAAAAGCACGGAAGCACATTTTAAAAGGTGTTTGCGACCCAAACCGTCTGTTAAAGATGCTGGCTGGCTGAATCGCAGAGGTTGTGTGTACGTGCGTGTGCGTGTGCAGGGCTATATTGAGGAGTCGAGAATTACTAAGGTCATGAGATGTAGTCCCTCTAGGGGGGTTTGAGGGCATGCCCCCCAGAAAGAAATGATTTCTCTCATCTAAATTGGTACATTTTAAAATGTTTCGAGAACAAAAATGGGGTGATGGTCACTCTGAACCCAGTAGTAATACAGGAGAATCAGGTTAAATGTTTATCTATGCAGCTCTGAACAATCCTCTCTGAAAAGAAGAAATAATGAAGTGAGTAAAATCATCACAAAACATCTGAAAATGAATGTTCTTCACAATGGGTTAAGAATAGATTTAGTATTCAATGGTTTTTACTGATAGAGGTCAAATAAAGCATTTGTCTTAACATGTACACTGTATTTAAAATGGAAATAAATCACTTACCATGTCTTTTGTTTACTTTAAGGTAAGGGGCACAACTGACCCTGCCTATGGGCACAACAGGGTCAGTTGTTCCTTTGAACTCATTCTATTTGAAGTCAAAATGTGCCTTTCATGTTAGCAACTGAAATAAATGAGCATCACCAAAAGTTTCTTGAGCTAGTAATTTCTTAGAAATTGAGTAAAAGATGTAATGGGGCACAACCAACCTTGGTCTTCCCTACAGTACAAGATATGCTGCATGTAGCATGCATGCAGACAATCCCAGACTGATAGTAACATTTTCCATGTAACCCCCCCCTCACCCCCTCCAACTCCAAGCTGTCAATATGATATTGAACATTAGATCTCTCACCTTCATCATGCATCACTTGGCTTCCGATCAGCAGTCTGATTCACTCCCACTGTGCAACAAAGTCATCAAATGTCACTGCGTCATCTTTGCTGAGCAAAGATTTTGTAGAAACGACAGAATCTGCCTGCTCAGCACAGGTCCACTTCACCACCGCAGAAGTAATGAAGGTGATCAGGAAAGCAAGGGGTAATCTTGGCGTTATACAAAATCTTTGCTATACCGAAGTGAAGTCATTTTTTGTACTGTGGTTCATCACTTTAATTCAGTATTAGACTGAACCATTTGGGAAAAAATGCAACTCAGACTCAGAAAGAATACCAAGGTCATGACATTCGTGTCCTCAATGGTAGATATGGCCATGTGTATGTGTGTGCGTCTGTATGTGTGTGGTAGGGAGGGGTTTATTTCAAAGTTTATTTTCTAGAGACAGCCCAGACTCTGGCAGTCTGGACGTGGATGCTCTCCTGACCGGGGCGACCCCTGAGTCCCAGTCAGGGATGGCGAGAAGCCCAGCGCTGGGCAGATTCAGCCCTACGGGGAAAGCGCTGGGTCACCTTACAGGTGGACCTTCATACAGGTCACTGACCGGCAGGAATGCAACCACCCAGCGCAAGCCCTGAGACCCGGTCACGCTGTGAGCACTAATGATTAACAAAAACCAAAAACCCATAAATCACTCCGGTTTCAATATTAACAGACCTGGTCACACTCCAAAAACAACCTAAAAAACACCCAAAAACAAAACAGAACCACTGCCTTTGGGATTGTCTTTCTCGTGGTGTATTTTACTTTTACATGTTTCTACTATTAAAATGCATATAATGATTTATTGAGCTCTTTTGAATAAAAACATGAGGCTGATGTTGAAGATAGAAAATGCAGAATGGACTGAACTGATTGGTGAACAGAAAAATGTGCTCAGCCATAACTTCTACACTAGGGAATGATAGATTGTTATTGTTATGGATTATGGATATTATTTTGGATAATAATTATAATCCATAACCACAATCCTCAGTTTGGGGTACAGTAGCATCGCCAGTCAAAGCCAGCCCAGATCTGCACCAGGGCTCAGCACTATATCGACTGTCCCTTTGTCAAAATGCTTAGTTTCAAACGTTTCAAATTGTTGTTTCCATATACACCAGACATATGAACTATGAGCCAATGTTGAGTTTAAATATGGCCTTAAAAATCTTATCCTTCCGTGTAGGAATGGCACCGTCTTAAGAATGGGGGCTTTTTAAGGCTTTTAAAACCACCACACCTCTCTCACTGGCTCCCAGCAATACCATGATGTCCTTCCCTGTATCAACAGCAAATGCAAAATTCAGGACCTTTCACCCCAGAAGCTAATTTGTCTCCACTTGATTTTCCGCTGCACTCCCTTTCATAAGATCTTAATTAATCTAAATGTCAATAAATATTTAAATAAACTCACTTTTCACTAGTCCATAAATATGCGTTTCTGAGAATACAAACCCTGTTTGGTATTTTTCTTTACATTTGACAAAAAAAGAAGTATAGAAGCACAGACTTGTAAGCTAAAAGGTAAAAATCTGAAATCTTCTTTTGTTAGAAAGAACAAAGTTATCTACACTGCTTCAAATGTGTTCAGGGTGTTTTTTTCTTTCTTCCAAATCTGTATATTATGATATTTGTTAGACTGTTATTTTCCATAGGGGGATTGTGCGGACGTGCAGAGCTGATTCTTGGCTGCAGCTGAGTGGAACCATTGTTATACATGATGAAGCAATTTACCTCAGATGAGGAAGTCCTGCGGTAACATTCTGTATGTCAAACGCAGCCCTGCACCAGGATATAGCAGGTACTGTCAATGGGGTCAAATGCAGTCCACAGGTATGACTGCATCAAGTATGCCAGTCTGGTGGATATATATATAGGAGCTGTGGAAACATCAGACAGGGGTTTCTGAGTAAAAAGTCTTATGACAGTAGATGAAAGGCATGGGAGAGGAGTCTTGACAATTTATTTGGGATTAAACTGAAGATTTAAACTGGGGGATTCCAAGATGGATATTGGGGACCTTGGCTGTGTCACAAGAATCTGGCAACCATGGCCTGCATGTGTACAGGATAGCACTTTAGGGAAGATAAGCCCCCACTCCCCACCCCCCCCCCCCCACCCCTGCCAGCCTGATTTACATAAACCTGTAAGTTATTCGCTCCAGTCAGAAGCCACAATGAGTCTTCTCGTCCTCGGCACTGTGCCCATTGTCCTTGCGATCGTGTCTCATTTTCGGGTCCGAACTTGACGCATAAGGGAAGATGGCTCGTTAATGTTTTTTTTTTTTTCCTGAGCGAAGCGCAGCATTCTCCAAAGTGAGTCACCGAAAACAAGCAGCCATGTTTATAACGTTAACTCTAAACAAATATTTTTTTTTGAGTAACATCTGCATCCACTTCCACTAAATTATTATTTATTTCTTTATTTGACATTACTCCTCCCTTTGTGCTGAGCCATCCTACCCTCCTATCCTCCTATCAGGCAGTCGCCCTGGATCTGAGCCCGGTTGAGATATGAGGCAGCCAATGGACAGAAAGCAGATGGTTGGGTTCTGTGTCGGCACTTCTCTGTCTGAATGGCACCATGGCACTCCAGACTCCCCATGAAAGACATGCGTATTTTACACGCAGTGTCCTCCTGGCTAGCTTTGACGTGGAAACATGAAAAACATGTTTCTAGGAAACACAAACTTGGGTTAGTGGTGTGGTGTGGTGTGGTGTGGGTCGGGTTGCTGACTGGCAGTGGGGGGAGTGAAAAGTTTATAAAACCTATTTTCCTTTTTTAAAATTTAAAGTACCAGAAAAATTTCACTTTAATTGAAAAGCAGAGGCCGGAGGTGAAAGAGGGATGGTCGTGCATTAGTATTCAGGGAAGCTCCCGCTCCCTCGATTGTTTTTTAAATGCGGTTTTATTGCCGAGGCTAACTGAAGCGGAAAAGAGAGCGCGGCGTTCCTGGGGTAGACAATGAGGCCGGCGCTCAGGCTGCGGCCCCTCTCCTCTCCGCCGGAGGGAAAAAAACAGCGAGCCCCAAAAACTTCTCTGATAAAGCCCGACGCACTCACGATACTGCTCCAACGTAGCGTTGCCACATAGCCGAGTAATAGGAATGACAACTTTTGCAAAGCTTTTTAAAGCTAACTTTCAATGTGTGTGTATGTGCGCACATGCTGGATCGTAGAATCTGCTTAAAGCCTATCATTCCCACAGTATTACTGCAGCATTTTATATAATTAAGAACATCACCACAATGTTGCAAAAAATTATACTTTTGTTACAGAACTACTGCTGTGTTGATGGGGGGGGGGGGTGAAAGCCTAACATTTTTGTAACATTTCAGCAACATGCTGGGGAAGTGCTAACATTGCCATAGGGTTACACAAATGTGAGCATGACAATGAAATTTTCTTTCGTTATTTTATTTTTTTTAGGGTCATCTGAGTGCTGCAGTCTCTGTTCCCTGAACACAAACACAGCCGAACTCTTTCAACCTTACAGCTCAGCTGCCGGCTACCAACGCTGACAGACTCCACCTTCAACAGGCAATAGTCTCCCTCTCAAAACTCCATTTGTCAAATGAAAATAAATAAATAAAATAAAACAGCTGGCGATGAAGCCAATTCTCTTTGTCTTCACAAAGTGAAATAGTACAAAACAAATTAGAAGTTCAGCTGGAATCATTAGCATGATTGAGGCTCTTCCACACAAGCCTGACTGCATGTAGGCAATACAGAGAACTGGAAAAAAACAAATACTTGTGTAACCCTACAGCTGGTAGAAATTAAGTGAGACACCTCGTTTTAAAATTTAATGTACACCTGAACTAAAATTAAGACTAAGCTGATTGTTTCACGTCATCCTGCATTGAATTTGTTCTCACTGAAGAAAGAAAACATTTTTTTTTAAATTCTGATCCTCCATACCATGCAGATGAACAAACTGATTCTGCATCTTAGTGGAAAAAGGTTCTTTTCCACAAACCACAAACAGGACACCAGCAGATCAATGAACTGACTGCTTTGGACACATTTGCAAGAAATCCTAAGAGACCAAAGATTAGTTTGACTTATTTTAATTCCTGGTGTAAGATGGCCATCTGGTGGACATCTAATGGAATTTTCACAGTAAAAACAACAAACAGTTAAGCCTGTTTTCATTCATGTAGCAGTGCCAGATAGGTCCCCACACATTTCTTTTACCTCTATCAATGGAGAGGTGGAGCAAATATTTTGCGATTCCCTCATGTCGTCTGTCTGTATCCACATGCTGTTTTGCCATTACAGCAACTTCATATAAAGGGGCAAATAAAATGAATTCAGCTGTGTAACGTATGTTGGTGAGTAAAATGAAGTTCAACCTTCTCAGTCGAGAATAGGAACTATTGCCCACACTTGTTTGTTGAGTTTGTTGCAAAATCTCACAGATACTACAGAAAAACTCTAGAGTTTGGTAGGTGCTTTTCAGGTATTTAACTATGGATCAGTAAATCATCAAATGTTCTGGTTCGCAAAATGAAAACTACAGAAAGTTAAACAACATTCAAACTTGCCTTTGAAATCTTTAACAATTGGCACCAAGTGAAGACCTCCCATTAATAACAATAAAAAATCTTTTGTCAATCTCCTGCAATACTCCCATTATAAAAAAAAAATCTGAAAAAGTATTAAAGATGAAAAAATAGGCTATATCTTTCGCACTTCATTAGCTTATGCTAAGAGTTAAATTTACTCAGACACATGGTTTATAAAGAAAGAAATGGTCAAGTCACTGTTTTTTTTATCCCCAAGAGGCCCAAGGAGGTACAACCAGGGGCCACTCCACCTCTGGACCCCGACACTGTCCAGACCCGTGGCAGTCAGCCCAAATACAGACCCCTGGGGAACACCACCAAGGCTGTAAACCCGGCTGCTGTGGGCCTTGAAAGTACTCCCAAATGAGGGGTCAACAGCAGGTCAGAGTCTTATTGCAGCACCCTACTCTTTCTCGTTCCCACTTCCTCTTTCTCTTGCTCTCTCTTTATTTCTCTGAAGGAGTCCTCCTTTTGTTTCTTAGAGGGGCTGTCATTCACAGTGGTTTTTAAAAGCTGTGAGCAGAGTGTAAACTGAGGGAACAATGTGCTCCAGGTCAACGGCAACACTTCTTCATCTGGGACCACTCGACCCCTTTAATTCCACATGATCTCACTGGGTCTTTAAAATGCCCACCCTCATCCCATTTCCTCTTCCAGAGAAGTAAAAATGGGCGCCAGGGGTTGGCAAAATGAACAATCTGATGTAAACAACAAACCCAGGGACTTCAACCAGTTCTGCAGGGCCACAGCATTGGTTTATTTTTTGGTCTGTTTCAGCACTCAATTTAAGGGCCCAATTTAAGTCATTGAATCATTGAACACTAAAGAGTCCACACGCCTTTCTCCCCTGCAAAGCTGGTTCTCGTCCTCATGATGTGCTACATCAATAATTTGTCACATTGTTTGATTTCTGAAGTCATACAATGAAAGTGAGGTCACACTGAGGCAAAGCGCAACGCTTGAATTCAGCCCGCATCCCCATTCCCCAAAAGCATGGTTCCACAATGTATTTTTACAGGCATCAACCAAGAACCTATGTTGAGTGTAACTGTAATCAACACAAACTAGTTACTAAATCCACAGGTCCCGTTTCTTTCAAAAGTAACAAACATTTGTGGATAAATGTAATGTAACATATAATGAATTAGTCTTAACATTTCTTAATGAACTCTTGCCATCAGCTGCACATTTAGCATTTTTCGTGAGTGCCACCAGGTTAAATGAGCAAGCAGTTCCAGTAACTCTGAGGACAGCACGGCCTCAGAATATTGACTCATTATTAATTCCAAAAGCTCACACCATATCCTGATTGGTGGCAGATGCAGAATTACATGCAAATCCAGGCCACTTCCTGGCACTGCGCCTGCTTAACCACACAAGCTCAGGAAAACCTATTCAAACAAACACAACAGAGCTCACTTATTGACCTCTCTTGGTCATATGCAACCTCCAGTTATTCAGCTGGCCATATTAGTGTGCTTAATTGAAACAAGAGTCTTGGACTGTTCCCTGAAAAGTGGGACACCAGCGCCCTCTGCAGTGCTGACACAGAATTCATCCAGCACGGTGCTTAAATGTTATTTCCAAAAGATAATAATACATTTTTAAAAATTCAGCAGTAATTCATAGGAGATGGGGGGGGGGGGAATTTTGTGAATTCATTATTTGTCCTTTATTCATTTACTTTAGTGTATATATATGGATATTTCACAGTGTTTACAGATGTTTACAGACCCATTTACGAGGGTTTAGTCCCTTAATTTTGTCAGGGCAGGAAAACCTTGCCCTTCACACATTCATATTAGGTTACATTATTTAACTAAACATCACCAACCATGATCCACATTTAAGAGGTGTAGAGAGAAAGAAGCAGGTGTGTTGTGTACATTATTTCTCAGGAGATAAGTCAGCTCCCATTGCAAGGGAGTGAGGGCACACAGACATTTTAAAGCAGATAGAGAGAAAAAGACAGAGAATGAGAGACAGAGGGAGAGAGAGAGAAAAAGATGGAGAATGAGAGACAGAGGGAGAGAGAGAAAGAAAGGGGGAGAGAGACAAAGACAGAGGATACAGAGAGGAGAGACAAAGAGAGGGGGAGAGACAAAAGAAAGGAAGGAGGGACTCAGGGAGATAAAGAAAGGAGCAGAGCCAAAGAGAGAGTGAGACTGAGTGGAGAAGGCTGAGTGAAGGACATTTTTGGGTTGGCAGGGCGGAGAGTCCCAGACGCAAGGCCGAAGGGAGTGCGTCTCCGGCTGTGCCCTCCTGGCCCCTCAGGGAGGTTTCCGGAAGGTGTCAACAGAATGCTCCTCCTCAGAACACAAAACAAACAAGTGACAGGGAGTGTGAGGCCAAAAAAGCTGCGAATGGAAACCGTACAAGGAGACCACAATTCACAACAAGGGCCAAAACACACACACACACACACACACACAATACAAACACATCATGCCAAATTCTGTGGCTGGTTCTCAAGGACAGCCTGGGATATAAAATATAAAAATTTTTATTAAGTCTTGAATTTAATAGAGGCAAAACACACAAAAAACTTCCACATCTTCTCTGTGTGGAGTGGTGGCATGGACCTCTCATAAAAGACAATTTATAGAATTTACAGAAATGTCTTATTTTTGGCTGGACCACAACAGCGGGGCCAGCCCTACAAACGCAAATGTCTGTGACTGAGTGACTCAGTGACTGAGTGAGGAAGTTACATCATTGGTCGGCCGGATCACGGGTGTTAGGCCCAGCCATATACTAGGTTTTAACCTGGTCTTGTTTTACATTTTCCACATTTTCCACAGGCTTTATACCATCCCACTGACACTGATCTCCATCTTGAGCACCGTCCAAAATCTGTATTTTTTAAGAAGCACTGTGGATCACAGAAGCCTTGAGCTTTCCTGCCTCCTCCATGTTCTTCCTACCATTTCAGACAGCAGGCCCTTTGTCTTATTTCCATTTACATGGCTTGAACCAGATTCGATTCAAAAGCTAATTTAAACCAATGCCCCAGGAAAAGATTTCACAATGGGCCCCACCACCCCAGGCCACACCATCCCAGCACAATTACAGCACGATTTTTGAGGGCCCCTGTGAGTCAGGGCCCTTGGCATTGTCCAAACGTCACCCCCATATGGTATCCGTGACTGAAGCTATAGTGACCTGGCTTCCTCTGGTGCTCTGCTGGCTGGGATTACCACCAATTAAGAAACAAACTGTCCTTCAGCTTAATAAATTGAGATATTAAGAATTTTGGTTAAAAGATTTACAGGAAAACATAAAATGGCTGCTGAAATGCATCCATGTCCTGATGTTTAATGTTAATGGGTAACTTTGATGGAATTTATTACTCTACTTGTAAGAAGTATTTTTAAATTATTCAATTTAAAATATTACTCATTTTATACTTACTATACTTGTAGTCTGGAAATAGTGTACATTGAAAATATGTCCATTCATTATAATAACCCAGGACATAAGTATATTTTCTATGCAAGGGGTTCCCAAACTTTTTAACCTTGAAAACCCCTGTAAAAGCGGGTGAGGGGGGGAGATGGCATGTATTCCATATCCAGTACAGGCTGAAACACAGAGGGTATTTTGCACGCTATTATTAGGAATAATGTCTAAAGGGGATGTCTGGACTACAAATCTATACAATACATTTATTTAGTAAAAAATCCATTGCAATAAATTATCATAATATGGCCAAGCATATGACTATTTTTTGTATACTGCATTTACTACCAGGCCTATCTGAAAGTCAAAATAGTGTAATTTATGAATTATGGATATAAAACAGTATAAAGAGGAAACTTTTTCCCCTCATTTTGCTGAAGACCTTTCGGGAGTCCTTTGCAGACTCCAGAGGTGACCCCATATTTCAGTTTTGGGGCCCCTTCCGTTCAAGCTAATGGACTTACCCGATGTTGTGCCAGTTTAATGTACAGGTCTTCATAACGGCGCCGCCATTTCTCCACCTCAGTTTGAAGATCGGACATAATGTCAGAATCCCACATAGTGAACCTGCAGCAAACATAGGGAGAGGGGCGCAGTGGGAATCAAACTGAATCACTCAGTGATCAGTCTCAGTCTTTTCCTACCCACAGTGAGTCTCAGTCTGTTCTTACCCAGTTTTGAGTCTCAGTCTGTTCTTACTCACAGTGAGTCTTAATCTGTTCTTACTCACAGTGATGAGGCTCAGTCTCTTCTTAACCATAGTCATGAGTCTCAGTCTGTTCTTACCCACAGTGATGAGTCTCAGTCTCTTCTCATCCACAGTGATGAGCCTGAGTCTGTTCTTACCCATAGTGAGTCTCAGTCTGTTCTTACCCACAGTGATTAGCTTCAGCCAGTTCTTAACCACAATGATGAGTCTCAGTCTGTTCTTAACCACAGTGTTGAGTTTTAGTCTGTTCTTACCCAGAGTAATGAGCCTCAGTCTGCTCTTGCCCACAGTGATGAGTCTCAGTCTGTTCTTATCCACAGTAATGAGTCTCAGTCTGTTCTTACCTACAGTGATGAGTCTCAGTCTGTTCTTAATGGCAATGATGAGTCTCAGTCTGTTCTTAACTACAGTGATGAGTCTCAGTCTGTTCTTACCCATAGTCCTCAGTGTCGGTTGTTTCACTCTCACAGTGCTGAGTCTCAGTCTCTGTTGGTGTGCTGCTGGACACTTCATGTTGAGTGTCCCCTCCCTCTTCTGAAGAGCTCTTTCTGAGGGTGATGAGCTCTTTCTCCATCCTTCCCATCTGCTTTAACAGGGCCTCCTTCTCTCCGGACATGCTGACCTTATACCTGCAGTTTAATGGGAAACAGCTGCACTTTCACCAGTGTCAGAATCATAATAATTTTCCACCTAAAGTGGACAATGAATTAGGAACCACATGCAGTTGTTTTACAGCCAAAAATGGAGTATCCATAGGCAGCGAAGTGCTATTAAAAGACCTCCACTTTCTTAAGCAGTATGTGCTTCTTCAAGAATTTTCAAGTCCAAGAAAATGACCTCATCTCTGTTTATTTCCAGCCGTTAGTTCCTAACAGATGCATTTTTGAACTTGCTGTATGTTTGAGGGCAGTGCAGAATGGTGGGTTTGTGCAGAGCAGTGCAGTATGGCAAGTTTTTGCAGAGTGGTGCAGGATGGCAGGTTTGTGCAAAGCTGTGTAGAATGGTGTCATGTATGTATGTTTTGTTTTGCCTTGTTTCGTTTTGTATCCCCCCTGTGGTGGTTGTGTTTCAGGTTGCCCATTTGGAGCTTAATTGGAGATTGGGTACACCTGTCTCTGCTTATAAGAAGACTCCAGCTCTTGACCAGGTGGCTCCCCTGATCACTTGCCACGCCGGGCTGGAAAAGCTACATTGCCACTACTACGTTTTGATTTTGGTGCAGACATGGAAGCATGGTAGATTTTTTTTCGTTTCGTTATTTTTGTTATTTATTTGTCTAGATTGTAAACTGTTAGGTGAGAGGGCCCCCAGGTCCAACCTCCAACTGCTGGGGGGCCTGACCCTCTCTTTTTGTTAATTTTATGATTTTTTTTACCAGCTGTCTTCCGTGTCTATGATTAATCATTTAAGTGTTATATTTTTGTTGTTGTTGTTGTGTCTGTAAAATAAATTCTAGCCCTGTTTGGGTAGTGAACACTCTGCTCTACTGCAAAATTCTTTTTTTTTAATGCAGTATTCTTGTGTTGCTGCCCTTGTGGGTCGTAACAAATGGCAGGTGCGTGCAGAGTTGTGCAGGATGGTGGGTTTGTGTAGAGTTGGGTAGGATGGTGGATTTGAGTAGAGTGGTGCAAGATGGTGGGTTTGTGTAGAGTAATGCAGGATGGCTGGTTTGTGCAGGGCGTTGCAGGATGGCGAGTTTGTGTAAAGGTATATAGGATGTTGAGCATGTGTAGAGTTGTGCAGGATGGTGGGTTTGTGTAGGGTTGTGCAGGATGGTGGGTTTGTGTAGAGTTGTGTTGGATGGAGGGTTTGTGTAGAGCCCTGTAGGATGGTGGGTTTGTGTAGAGTTGTGTTGGATGGTGGGTTTGTGTAGAGCCCTGTAGGATGGAGGGTTTTTGTAGAGTTGTGTAGGATGGTGAGTTTGTGTAGTTGTGTAGGATGGTGTGTTCGTGTAGTTGTGTAGGATGGTGAGTTTGTGTAGTTGTGTAGGATGGTGAGTTTGTGTAGTTGTGTAGGATGGTGAATTTGTGTAGTTGTGTAGGATGGTGAGTTTGTATAGAGCGGTGCAGGATGGTGAGTTTGTGTAGTTGTGTAGGATGGTGAGTTTGTGTAGTTGTGTAGGATGGTGAGTTCATGTAGTTGTGTAGGATGGTGAGTTTGTGTAGTTGTGTAGGATGGTGAGTTTGTGTAGTTGTGTAGGATGGTGAGTTCGTGTAGGTGTGTAGGATGGTGAGTTCGTGTAGTTGTGTAGGATGATGAGTTTGTATAGAGCGGTGCAGGATGGTGGGTTTGTATAGAGCGGTGCAGGATGGTGGGTTTGTGTAGAGCCCTGTAGGATGGTGGGTTTGTGTAGAGTTGTGCAGGATGGTGGGTTTGTGTAGAGTTGTGTTGGATGGAGGGTTTGTGTAGAGCCCTGTAGGATGGTGGGTTTGTGTAGAGTTGTGTTGGATGGTGGGTTTGTGTAGAGCCCTGTAGGATGGAGGGTTTTTGTAGAGTTGTGTAGGATGGTGAGTTTGTGTAGTTGTGTAGGATGGTGTGTTTGTGTAGTTGTGTAGGATGGTGAGTTTGTGTAGTTGTGTAGGATGGTGAATTTGTGTAGTTGTGTAGGATGGTGAGTTTGTATAGAGCGGTGCAGGATGGTGAGTTTGTGTAGTTGTGTAGGATGGTGAGTTTGTGTAGTTGTGTAGGATGGTGAGTTTGTGTAGTTGTGTAGGATGGTGAGTTCATGTAGTTGTGTAGGATGGTGAGTTTGTGTAGTTGTGTAGGATGGTGAGTTTGTGTAGTTGTGTAGGATGATGAGTTTGTATAGAGCGGTGCAGGATGGTGGGTTTGTATAGAGCGGTGCAGGATGGTGGGTTTGTATAGAGCGGTGCAGGATGGTGGGTTTGTGTAGAGTTGTGTTGGATGGAGGGTTTGTGTAGAGCCCTGTAGGATGGTGGGTTTGTGTAGAGTTGTGTTGGATGGTGGGTTTGTGTAGAGCCCTGTAGGATGGAGGTTTTTGTAGTTGTGTAGGATGGTGAGTTTGTGTAGTGTGTAGGATGGTGTGTTCGTGTAGTTGTGTAGGATGGTGATTTGTGTAGTTGTGTAGGATGGTGAGTTTGTGTAGTGTGTAGGATGGTGAATTTGTGTAGTTGTGTAGGATGGTGAGTTTGTATAGAGCGGTGCAGGATGGTGAGTTTGTGTAGTTGTGTAGGATGGTGAGTTTGTGTAGTTGTGTAGGATGGTGAGTTTGTGTAGTTGTGTAGGATGGTGAGTTTGTGTAGTTGTGTAGGATGGTGAGTTCTTGTAGTTGTGTAGGATGGTGAGTTTGTGTAGTTGTGTAGGATGGTGAGTTTGTGTAGTTGTGTAGGATGGTGAGTTCGTGTAGGTGTGTAGGATGGTGAGTTTGTGTAGTTGTGTAGGATGGTGAGTTTGTATAGAGCGGTGCAGGATGGTGGGTTTGTATAGAGCGGTGCAGGATGGTGGGTTTGTATAGAGCGGTGCAGGATGGTGAGTTTGTATAGAGCGGTGCAGGATGGTGGGTTTGTGTAGTTGTGTAGGATGGTGAGTTTGTGTAGTTGTGTAGGATGGTGAGTTTGTGTAGTTGTGTAGGATGGTGAGTTTGTGTAGTTGTGTAGGATGGTGAGTTTGTGTAGTTGTGTAGGATGGTGAGTTTGTATAGAGCGGTGCAGGATGGTGGGTTTGTATAGAGCGGTGCAGGATGGTGGGTTTGTATAGAGCGGTGCAGGATGGTGGGTTTTCACAGAGCAGCGCATGCACCTCTTTACGTAACACATCCAGTTCCGCTGTTGGTCGCAGAGCCACTCGAACTGCTCGGCTGTTTCCTGGAGCTTCCGCAAGCTGTTCTGGTTCTCCTGCTGCAGCTCCTGCACCGTGACCTCGTGGGAGGACCGCAGCTCCTGCAGCTCTTCCACGTTCTCCTGGTGAGATCTCTGCAGCGCTTCCAGCTCCGCCACCGTCTCCTTGTGAGAACCGCGGAGCCCCATCAGCTCCAGAACCTTCTCCTGGTGAGACCTCCGCAGCGTCTGCAGCTCCAGGGCTGTCTGCATGTGCAAGCTTTTCAGCGACTCCAGTTCTAGCAGAGTCACCTGGTGGGTCGCCTCCAGAGAGTCCAGCTCGAGCACAGTCTCCTGGTGAGTGGTCTCCAGAGCGTCCAGGTCCAGGAGGGTCTCCTGGTGGGAGGTCTGCAGAGAGTCCATTTCCATTATTGTCTCCTGGTGGGAGGTCCGTACCCTATCCAGCTCCAGTAATATCTCGTGGTAACAGATCTTCAGGCCCTCCAGCTCCAATATGGTCTCCTGGTGGGAATTCTGTTGAGCCTCCAGCTCCTGGAACCTGCTGTATAAGCCCAAAGAGAGCAAAAAATGTCCTGAAAAAACCTAACTCAGAGCCTCATGGCTCCTTACGTCCTGCTTGCAGCCTGTGAGGTGACAGTACCTGTCTAGCTGCGCATTCAGGACGTCTGCCTGTGCAGCCCTGCTCTGGTTCTCCCTGTGCAGCTCCTCCACCAGGCCCTCCAGCTGTGCTTCGGTGTCCTGCAGCTGCTGCATCTCTGTGCACAGTTGCTCCAGTTGCAGGCCAAGCAGCCCTGTGTCCCGAGAGCCCTCCTCCACCGTTCTGCGCAGGTGCTGCTGCAGGAACTCCATCAGCTCCTGATACACACACACATACACAAACGCAAATACACATATACACAAATATACACACACAGACATATACACAAATGTACACATACATACATACATACACACCCACATGCACATATACACAAATACACACACACACCACGCACACACACATATACACAAATATACTCACACAGACATATACACAAATGTACACATACATACATACATACATACACACCCACATGCACATATACACACACACACACACACACACACGCACATATACACAAATATACACAAACAGACATAGACAGAAATATACACATACATACACACACAGACATATACACAAATATACACATACATACATATGCACACATGCGCACACATATACATGCGTACACATAGATACGCACAAACACATAGAAATATACATGCAGGGGTACACACATGCAAACACACGCATATGCACACACACGCATACGCACACATACACAAACATGTACATATGAATTAGACACAGAATTAGACAGAGAGAGAACAAATCTCTCTAAATGTAAGTGTCCAAGATCTTAATTAAGCTTTTGGCTTGTGTGCCATCATGTGAAGCACAGACCAAATCTCTTTCAACTTCCATCAAAATACCACAAAAACTTATAGGGAGACTGTAAGTCCACGCAGGTTGGAAAACATACCAGCAAAGGGGCGTGTGACAGATGCCCTGAAAACTGACTCCAGATAGTCATAAACAGACAGTCATAAAAAGCTCAAAATATTAATTACAGCAGTGCACTGGCATCTGTTTTGAGATGTATCGTAATCCCAGCTATGGTTTTAAGGGCAACAGAACTACCTTCTGTTGGTGCGTCTGGCTGAGCAGCTGGTCCTGCGTGATGCTCAGCTCTACATTGAGCTGCTCCTGCTGACATAGCTGGCGGGAGACAGTTTCTAGATCTTTCCTGAGGGTCCTCTCCCTCTCTCCGGCAACCAGGAACTCCCGCTCCAGAACTGCTGTAGCACACGTGTAACATAAGGACAGGTGTGTTCTTTATTTATCATTCAGGCTTATCTGCACTAACCACATTGATGTCTCAAAATCAACATTATTAAAGGGCATGCACACTCTTCACATTACATTTACATTTGTTGAACAAAAATATTGTACAAATATGGCAAGTATCCCACATCTCAGAACAATGGCTTCTAGTATTAGAGACACTGAGGTTTCATGAAACCCATGTGAAACGTGGGAGCATTTCATTCTCCACAGCTAAATATGGTCAGTGGATCACCTATTCACTAATAGCATGCAGTAGCTCCTGCCTGTTTTTGTTTTAATGAAGTCTCAAATTTCACCTTTCCATCGCTATCTGTCTACGATAAAGCAGGTTTTTTTTATATTAACTGATTTATTTTTTACATTTTAAAATGCATAAAATGTTACTAAATACATAGTAAATCCAAATATATAGCCCCTGAGACATTTGCTTCCTAATACTACATTCTCTATTTCCCTCTTGCTCTTAATATGACATATTAGGTTATGTTATAAGATTATGGACTGACTACTACTATGGCCCTGGCAACTTAAAATAACTTTACTCAGCAGGTCATGAGAGGAACCTAAACCTGAAAAAACAACACATTTAATATAAAAGCTAGCCAAGTTCCACACAAGCGTATACATTTTACTTTTCCCTCTGGCAAGACGCAGATTGACACATACTTGCATGCCATCTACTTTGAGACAACCAATGAAAAGCAGGCTTTTGGCAAACACTGATACTCTGCATCACATGATTGCTTTTAATTACATTTATATTACATTGAGACGTTTACGAGACACTTATAGCCAGAGTGACATGCATACAGGTTAAAACTGCAAAGAGCTGATTCCACATCTTTTGGGTCAGAACATATTTTAGCATGGACTACCTGAACTCATGAGCTACAACATAAAATTAAGTGGAAGAGTAAGTGTAAAAGGGAGGCAGAATGCAGTGCTTCAAGTGGCAAATGGGTTAATGTAACAGTTGCATTCCAAAGCAAATCATTATTTTCATTTCTGAAGGAGTGCATTTAGTGTGTGTAAGTTGTCCAACATCAGTACTGAAACCATTTAATTATTTGTATTTTCTGTTCTGTTATGTGTGTTATTTGTGTTGACAGAAAGCAGGTATGCAAAAAATAACAATAATTTTCAAACACAAAACAAAGTATCATACAATCTCATCCAATCCAAGCGAATCTTTCCTGTATTCGTCCCAATAACAGTCAGATATAGAATCTGATGATTAAAGCAGCCTTAGTTTTAACCAAAATGTACACTACACAAACCTATTATTGTGCATATAATTTAATTTCTAAAGCTCATTAGATCATGAGCTAGGTTGCCCAGTAACACAAAAAGTGCACTCTGCTGATAACCTGTCAACTGCTCTGCTGAACACTAAACTAAGTTATACAAACAGGAAAGAAACTATGCAAATGAGCTAAGAACAACAGACTCTGAAAGCAGAAAAAGAAGCAATAACTAATCAGGGGTAAGGGTTTGAACTTTGTGTCATATGAAGTGTTGTACTTATCAGAGGAGGAAAAGCCAAGAGTGTGGCTTCTCTGGAAGGTTACTTGGTCTATATTTAGTGTATAAACCTTTTAAAAATGCTAGCCATTTTGACATGCTTTAGTCTATAGAATAAAACACAATGCAATGCATCATAACCTGGCAATTGGGCATGCTTTTTTTGTTGACTGTGTAGTGTCTTCTTTAATCATTCAGAATTTAACTAAAATCGTAAAATATTTTTACATAGCCCTGTCACTATTACAGTATGTAGGCTAACATAATGGAGGAATTAAGAATGTGTAGTTCACTTTGCAAATAAAAAAAAATAAAATAAATAATGTGGTAAACAAATATAAAACGGAGTTGTGATCATTATTGTGTATGAAACGTTTGGAACTTTTGTTTTTGTTTCTGTTCTGTTTTGTTTTTGTATAGCCTAAAACTAGTAGTGAAAGGGTTGCCTATTAGAATATGCTATGTAAAAAGGGTAGGTATAATAAGCTAAAGCTTCAGCCTACACCTTTTCGGTCAATATTTTTTTGTTTTCCTTTTAATTTAATTGAATGCCTTATTGTTATTTATTTATTTCGATGTGCATTCTTTTTGGAAAATTGTTAATAAGGACCGAAATAAATTACTACTACTACTACTACTATAATGCATGTTTTGATTTCATTAAAAGTAGGCCTTTTATGTCCTTAGAAATCCTGTCCTTAGAAATAACCGTAAATGTTCAGGAGGACTTCTGGTGGCGTGCTGCTTAAAAAAATTAATAGCCTCGAACTCAGATGGCCTAGGGAATCATCGTGCACAAGCATTGGAGACGGCTTACCTTTCTCTTGTGCGAGTCGGCTACATTTGGCCGTGAGGTACCGAACCTGTCCGTAATCCTCATCTCTGTGTGTCCCAAAAAACCTCTTCATTCCTCTGCTTCTCTTCCCTCGCATCGGGATGTGTCTGAGTTTTGCTTCGCTTCCATCTTTGTAAAACAGAACCGCAGGTGATTTTCTCCGGGGTAGACCACGCCCACGCCCAAGCGCACTTCGTGTCCTCGCTTGTGGTTTCGCGCAAGTTGAAACTGCTCCACTATTTTCACATGCTTGACGCACCCTAAGCTTTGCCACCTGAATGCCAATATAAAACCGCACGCGAATGCTGTCCATATAGCCTATAAATATGTCGGCAGCGACTGCTCAAGGTGTCAGTAAGTGGCATGACGAAACTCACCGTCAAATGCCCCATTCATTATCTATAGGTAGTCATATGACGACATCCGACCACTAGAAATGTTATTAAAGAAACTGATTAAGTAAAAAGATGCAACTTGTATTGCACTATGAATGCATTAAGTTACACTAACAATAACCCACACTAACAATAGATTTTTCATTACATGTCACACTAGTACTTCCATGAAGACCTGAGTCCCTTGGTGCAGAACATTCTTCTCTTAAGGCTAAAACAAGAGGCAAACAGGCACAGACAGGTTGCAGGTAGTATCTCAGGCATAATAGACTCCATTCATATTTGCTACATTCAAAGATGGTTGCTGGGTAGGCTGCATTGGATTAACATGCTCCCCACCTTTCTTTCCATACTTAATTGTTATTTTTGGAACATTGGTGGTGTGTGTGTGTGTGTGTGGTGGGGGGGGGGGGGGTATTCACAGTGTTTCGTTTGCATGTCCCGATTATGTTCATTTTTGTTGTTAAATATGATAAATATGAATGAAAAATACACAACTGCTTCATAACTGAATCTTTTCATCTTTTTATAAGGAAAGACGGAGGGAGAAAAAGACTGAGAAAGACAGTAAGAAAGAGATATATTGAGAAATAGAACAGAAAGAGAGACTGGCTAAGACCAAGAGACAGACAGCAAGAGAGAGTAAGAAAGAAATCGATAGAACATAAGATAGGAAGAGTGAGAAAAGAGAGTAGACATAAAGAGGTGAGAGACAGCAAGAAGAGAAGAAATAGTCTAAGAATGAAATGGAGAGAGAGTGAAAAAAGAGAGAGCGTGAGAGATATTACAGCATCGTGGTTCATTTTGTTTTAAACACCATTTTGGTTGACTGGCTGTCCTTGTATCCCCCTGTCATCCAGGCATATTGCATTACTTTCAGTTCACGTCCAAAAACAATGCTTACATCCACAACCTCTGAGGTTCGCTTCTGAAGGAACACGCCACTAATTTATCCTCACGTCTCGTTTTTTTCTTTTCACCCCTCGTTCCTGCTTTCTCATCCTCAGCCCTGGCAATCTTTGTCCTCTGCCACCTCTTATTCGCTGACCTCCAAAAGCTCCATGCCATTCTCCTCACTTTCTCACTCAATCTCTTTTCTTCATTTTTACTTTTTTACCCACCCAACCACTCAAGCCCCAAGTCGTTCTGTGACCTTTCTCTCGTTTCTCCTCTGTTGACATTTTATTCTCATACTCACTTTTCCCCTCCTTTCTCTTCATCCCCCTCATTCTGTGTGTCGAGCTGATGCTGGTCTCTCCACCTGGCTGTGCATGCTCCAGAACACATTGTTGCTATCTTTCTAATCTCTTTAAGGATTAACATATGCTGTTCATAAAGGATTTTCTCCAGTCTATCTGTCCTCCATACTCTCTATCCTCCTCAAGACCTATTCAACTGTTTCTATCACCTCTTTCACTTTGGGGGCCTCCACCTCTGTATTAGTCTCCCAAGAACAGAATAATATCTACTGATGAGAACAGGCCATTCAGCCCATCCCGGCTTCTTATTTACCTAGACTAGAGCATGCAGCACTGCATCAAGCCTGGACTTGAAAACCCGATGTAGTATAGAGTCTCTGACTCAATACTACATAATCTGGATTCTGGAGAGATGTTTCAGATATCAGTGAAGAATGTATCTTTTGTTCTCCTGCTGACAGAACTTCTGAACTCAAAACATTTCTGTAGTTCACTTTCTTAATCCCCTTTAAGGATTTAAAACCCTCAAACAAAATATTTTGTCTGCTTTTTAAAAACCTCCTTTGATTTTTTCTCAATAGTTTCTGCATTATATCCCAGTATCCCGTGGGCCTTTCAATGCCAGATCTAGATCTACTGCACCACATGCAGAACTTTACACTTAGCAATACTGGATGCCATTTGCCAAATTTCTGCTCATTTCCAGATTCCATTTCAATCACTTTGGCCACCTTAGTAGACTCCAAATTCATAAACTATGAAATCTAACATATTCACATGTAACCATTTTACTACTAATGTACATTTCAAACTCTTTCAGTAGTGCAGTAGATAAGAATGAGATTAAAGTGCAAAATGTTTAAAGTTTACAAAAATGTTTTGAATTGCTGACTGTGCCAGACTGGTCAGACTGGAAATATGAATTTTCTAAGAGCATTTTATCTGCCCTTATGTCTTTTATTTCTAACCATAGCATGCATGCTAAATATCCTACATTATTTCTCTGCTCCTCTTTCGCAGTCCATGTAAACTAAACTTAGCTTTGCAGCTGCCCATCAAACTGCTGCTGAAGCAGAATGCCCTCCACCCACTCC
Organism: Anguilla rostrata; assembly: GCF_018555375.3. Taxonomy (NCBI): domain Eukaryota; kingdom Metazoa; phylum Chordata; class Actinopteri; order Anguilliformes; family Anguillidae; genus Anguilla; species Anguilla rostrata. Next base: position 26,950,558 of record NC_057939.1, on the reverse strand, counting down.
TGTTCTCCAGGATTCCCCCAGACTCAATTTCAATCCCTAAGTTTGTGTTCGTGGGTAATGTGTCTCCATGGTAATACTGGTGGGAAAACCTGATGTCAAATTAGTTCAATTTATTCACCTGTCAGATTCTGGACAGTACCAGACATTGTTCCTGGAACATTTCAACCCTCCTGACTTCATAGAAGGGATGGTAAATAATATTGTCTGTGGTTCATTTAATGCTTCTGTTCTTTCTTTATAATTGAACAGGGAAGTAACTACCTAAATGTTCATAAACAATTCCATATGTTCGTGACTTTTGTTTATATTCACTTGACCAATACATTATGTTCCTTTGCATAGTTTATGTTGCTAAGCATTACAGCCATTTGTGCATAACGTTACAACAATATGGCAAACAGTCTATCAGTGAAATGAAGAAGGAAGAGGGGGGAGCGTAAAAAGACAGGTTGTCTTAAGATTATTACATGCAAACCTAAAGTAGCTAGTGGCCTACCTGAAGCGCCATCTGGCAAAGCACGCCATTTGGCAAAGCACGCCATTTGGCCCTGTTTAATAATTCTGATTCAGTACAGGTCTTAAAGGCAAAATAATTCTAAAAACACAATTCTTAAGAAATGGTATTATTGTCATCTTAATTTTATAAATTGTCTAAGTAACTAAAAACTTCCACATAAAAAATACATAAAAAATGTAGTCCACATGAAAAAAAATTTAAAAAACAGGAAACAGATTTAAAACAAGTTTAGTTTAAGGCTTTTAGTTTATTTAAATGCACAACCACAGATTAAACAGCCTTTAGAGTGGCTGTCAAGAAAAGGGAAAATAGTTTCATGTGCACAGAAGATTTTTGGCTGGACCGCAACAGCGGGTCCAGCCCTACAAACGCGAATGTCTGTGACTGAGTGACTGAGTGAGTGATGAAGTTATACCATTGGTTGGCCGAGTTAGGAAGTTACACCATTGGTCTGCCGGATCACGTGTGTTCGGTCCAGCCATATACGAGGTTTTAACCTGGTCTTGTTCAAATTTCATTTAGAATGCAGGCCTATAGAAAAAGATTTTAAAAATAACATTTAACTTTTAAAAAAATTATTGACTAAACTGCTGCTGTAGCTGACCCCATTTAGCAAAAAAGTTTAAAATCCCATTTTATTTACAGATTTAAAGCCCACCATCAGACCATGTAAATAACCACAATACTTAATCCAAAATCCAGTAAATTTTCCAATAAAATCAATCTTATCTGCTGTATTCTTGTTTAAGGAGGCACAATAATATTAGGGCTATACTAGTATCCGTCGACATGGCTCAAAACAAATTTTTCGAAAGTTTATTTTACTACACAAATAACATGTTACTTGTCTCTTTAATAAGGTGATGTCTGTGCTCATCTACGTCTTCCATCAATGTGAAGTCAGGAAGCTTAGTTTGCATTTGTGATAATTCAAAACATAGTGCTATTGGAGTAAGCCAACATGGGCAGCAAAATGTCAGTTACTCATATAGGCCCCAGAATTTCCATATAGTGCATCCTTAAATACCTTTTCACCTCAAGAGAATACACAAATAACATCCTCCATGTTTATACCCGAATCCATTATCTTTTGAAATAAAATAAGCTTTTTCAGTCACATTTTCATTGTATAACATAACGCATTAATTACACTGCATTACAATCAGGTGCTCTTATACAGATTGACAAACAGTAGATAGAACAGTATGGCAAACAGAACTAAAATCAATTCACAAAATCAGAGTAATGCATACATCATAAGCACACAATGCCCAAAAATCTATTCACAAAAGAAAGTCAAAGTCTATGTTTTATGTTTCTTTACTGTCTGAAAAATTAAATTTAACATCAGGGCAAATTAGCTACAGGAGTTATAAATAGACCAAGCACAACATTTACACACAGCCGCCTAAGCATGCACACAAATACACAAATACACACACACACACACACACACACACACACACACACACACACACACACACACACACACACACACACACACACACACACACACACACACACACACACACACACACACACACACACACACACACACACACACACACACACACACACACACACACACACACACACACACACACACATTATTAGGCTCTTCTTCACTGGGAGCAGATACCAGGCAGGTAAAGCTGTGATATTCAGGTGTGAGCCCAGCCTTGATACCACACTCTTAATTTAGTCAAATTCATTGCCATTACGCTGCTTTAGAAACCGGATGTCACTCGCAAGAGAAAAGAAAGTCTTCCTCCAATGGTCTGAAGAGGGATATGACAAAGTTCATCCCAAATACTGACCTTCAACATTTCCCACCTTATCTTCTCTTAGTCCCACCAAAACCTGAATCAATCAAAAATAAACAACGTCAAGTTTACACACCTGCAAAATGAACCATCTTCACTGCACGTTAGCAGAAGAACACTACACTGTACTTAATATGGCCAATCGCACCATTTGCAATTAGATACAATCTGATTCAGGCTAAAGGGCATTCACAACAAATCCACAATACACTTCCCCAATATTACATTACATTACATTACAGGCATTTAGCAGACGCTCTTATCCAGAGCGACTTACACAACTTTTTATTACATAGCACTTTACATAGCACTTTACATTGTATCCATTTATACAGCTGGATATATACTGAAGCAATGCAGGTTAAGTACCTTGCTCACGGGTACAACGGCATTGTCCTTTCTCGGGAATCGAACCTGCGACCTTTCGGTTACAAGCGCAGTTCCTTACCCACTGTGCCACACTCCGTCCCAATATAAAAGATCACAATATGTTTATTATGTCCACTTCCTTTTGTTTGCAAAAGGTGGGTATGGACTAACTGGCCTCAGGAGCTGCAGCCAGTGAAGCAGAGCTCTGATGTGGAATATACACAAGTTGATGCTTCTGTGCTATCCTGCTGAAGAGGCACAGCTAAAGCTAGGCTAAGCGCTATCCTGCTGAAGAGGCACCGCTGAAGCTAGGCTAAGCGCTACCCAACTGAAAAGGCACCGCTGAAGCTAGGCTAAGTGCTACTGTGCTACCTTCCTGAAGAGGCACTGCTGAAGCTAGGCTAAGTGCTGCCTTCCTGAAAAGGCACCGTTGAAGCTAGGCTGAGCTGCTGCATTACCTGAGGCCGTTCGTGTTCCACTGCTCACCGGCGATGTCTTAGGTGTACCAGAATTCCATGAATACCCAGAACTCCCTGTGGGCATGCCTGACTGGCGCCTGCAAGAAGCAAGAGGGAAAACACAGCTATTCACTTGGTTCCTTCACCATTCCTGCTTTGACATGGAGGTAGAGGGGTCGTACAGAAAATGGGTGTGTGAGAGACATGTGCAGATCAAATGTTTTTTCTCCCTTTTCACTCGTAATTTGTCATCCCCAATTGTATTCATTAAATATATATTCATTACCACTCTCAGCCAATCTACTCCATTTACAGTTTTTAGTAAATTAAATTAGAACACATGTAGATGATAATGACAGAACAAATTGGAACACAAATGCCACCAAACTGCTGCAACAAATGAAAAAAAAAGAGGTGACATGGGACACCAGTTGTATCTCAGGAACAGCTAAACGAGCTCCATGTGCCTTGATCTGACATCAATTTTCCCTCTGCCAATAACAATTAGCCCTCACACATCACAGGTAAGTGTTAAACGTACACGGAGCCTCGAGTACTGACCTCTGACTCCCAAACAGATATCCCAGAACTCCACCAGTGCCCATTCCACTCCAGAATCCATTTCCTGTGCTGGATGCGTTTTGAGCAGGCCGTGGTCCCATGAACTCCTTGCGAAAACCAAAGCCACTGCTGGCCCCTGGATAGCCTGCGCTGCCTCCTGGATAGCCTGCGCTGCCTCCTGGATAGCCTGCGCTGCTTCCATAGCCAGAAGAGTCATCTGTAATTCAGTAATACAGGAGAAAATACGTTACAGAGTATGAGGAAGTCCTAGGAACTTAAACAACATAGTCTTGAAAAATGTTTCTGTCACAAAGCATTTCTCACTGGACCTACCACTTCTCACATTAGAATAACAGACTTCTCAAATTAAAATAACTTCTGATCTAATCTGAACTTTGCTAAATCAGTGTAACCCATGTAATTGCATTTGATAGGCCTGCTAAAAACTACCTGTGTACCCAGGTTTAATAGCCACCAGGTAGCCTACCTGTGTAATCTGGTTTGATAGTCGCTAGCTGGGCTAGCTGTGTAACTGGGTTTGATACTCGCTAGCAGGCCTACCTGTGTAATTGGGCTTAATAATTGCTAGCTGGCCTAACTGTGTAATCGGGTTTGATACAAGCTAGCTGGCCTACCTGTGTAATCGGGTTTGCTACACGCTAGCTGGCTTACTTGTGTAATCGGGTTTGAAGCCTGGCGGTGGGGGCTCAGTGTTATGGGGGTAGCCGTGGGCGTCAGGCCCCTGAGGGTTTCCGCCTGGGAAACGATGCTGCCCCGGAACAGGGCCGCACAGGAACATCTTATACACGCCGTAAGCCAGGAGCAGGAAGAGCCCCACCACGACCAGGCCGCTAATGTCTCCGGTCATATCGCCTCCCGTGGAGCTCTGGTGGTAAGAGTTACTGCCCTGATGGCTCCTTCGGGAGTCTGACGAGCCCTGAAAAAAGCTGGAGCCGAATCCTCCAAACCCACCCCCACCCCCACCCCCGCCCCTCTGTCGGCCCTGTTCGGTTAGCTCCAAGGTGTACTCCAGCCCGCATGAGCCCTTCAGGATGTAGGGGTCGTCCGGGTGGTTGAAGCCTTCGCAGCTTACCTCGATCCTTCCAAACCTGTACGCGTTATCCATGTCTGTTTTACACTCCCACTGGACACACAAACAGAAAGGTAAAAAAATGTACAATTAAAAATGGTCAGCGCTACCATTTTTCAGCTCGTATAAACAAAGCACCCAGTCAAACAGACAATTAATGATAAAATAATCTTTCGAGGTCTTCAATCCAAAGGAAAGGGTTTTCTTTGTAGGGTATGTGCCAACTTTTTTCCTGTTATGTTGCTGATGGAGTTATTTATTGACAAAAATAATTTCACCAAGTACAAAATCTATACTGTATTGAGCTTTTAATTCTTTCATCAGGGGTATGATTGTGTCATTGTACTGGGCTTCCACAAGTTAAGCTGCATTGAAACTTTAACTATTTTGCAAGTGCACAGTCCTTTGCCTAATGGTGTTGTTAGCCTGGCCTATGTCACTGCTGATCATATAACTCACGTGTATGTACAATATCTGTTAGCATTGCAAATCACTCCGGACAAGAGGACTGAAATGAATGTAAATTAGCATGGCAGTCTGAAGTGTTGGATCTGCATAGATACAGATAATAATTTGTCACTTTGCCAGTTGCTGGATGACCCACACACATGTATGGAAGAGGAGCTAATGCTTACCTGAACATCAATGCCATCCCAACCCTTGTTCTGACACTGAACTACATCTGGGACAAATGAACTACAACCAGCCGACCCACCAATGCATTGGAGCTGTTGAACAGGGCTCGTCCGTCGGGAAGTTGTGTATTGGCCTCTGTACAGAGTGAGCACCTGTACCTCTCGAAGCAGCACACTACCTGAAATTAACAAAGCATACAATGTGCAATCAACCCAGCCCTGTGGATTTTTTAAAAGAAGTTAAAGAGGAGCATGTAAAGATTCACTTCAACATACAATATGTATAGCTTCAAATATGAACCAGTGATTTGTTATAAACCCAGATGGTAGTATGACCAGATTGTAGAACGCAGTATTTTATTATGGAATATCTTACTAGACACGCACTTATGATTATCAACTTTTAAGTAGACAAATTTGTAGGCCACATTTTAACAAATATTCAACATTTTCAACGTTTCGTCGGTCAGCCAGCCACACAACACAACTACATAAAATGATTTAAACTTTTTCGATGGTTAAGTTAACATAACTTCACAAACACCTCAATCTTGCTAGCCTGTAATGTTAGATGCGAACACCGTGTTGAAGCGCCACGTATCGATACTGACCTCCATCATTCCAACTTTCCGCTTGAAGCACGAAAAGACACAGTAAAGAAAACGTAAACAAATACTTCATAGCTAGACAGTTAACAGGTGAGCTAACTATGCGACTAGAAACGCAATCTGGTCCGATAAACGAAGCCTGCAATCTTAAAATGTAGCGGGAGTTCTCGGTGGATATTAAATCGTTTTAAATCGTACAAAACATAAACTATATCTGATGTTGCATCAGCTTTCACTTTCAATTAAAACTAAAGATACGTTTCATTGCGCACTACACTTCCTCTTCCGCCTGCAGTCTCTGGTGTGACGCATTTCCGATTTTTACAGACGCAAAACAGTAGCCAACTAACTAGTGGAATATGAAGGATTAGGCTAACAAGAAATACACTTAATACAAATTATAGCTATAGCAAAAATGATTTGTAACTATCAATTAGTATTAATTAATTGATTGATAAATTAAAGATGTATTGCCCTGAAGGGAATTTATTTTGCCCAATTATCTGTGCATAAACATGAAACATAAAATAAGACTGACAATTCAACATTTGGTAGGCTATAAAATAGTATTAAAAGGGCATACCTTACAATAACGAATAAGTAATATATATGATATGATGCCATTTAGAATAATCAACAACTCATCATCAAAACATTTGCTGATGAGTTGGTTATTGTGTATACAGGAGGAGCATGTGAAACGGGCAGATGGTGCTGATTTATAAACAGTGCTCCAGGAATAACGGATGGGAAGATTCAGTATCTTGCGAAAGAGATTAGTGATGTGCTGTTGAGGCAGGAAGGTGAGTCCCTCCAGTGGGAAACCTAATATCTTCCTACATACTTAATTTTTTCCAGAGGTGGAAAATACAGTATTAGAAAGTAAAAGTCCTTCCCGTACTTTGTTCCAATCACCTGGATTTGCTAATTAGCACAATTCTTCAGCCAGGACGTTGAACTAATTAGTGAAATCAGCTGGCTGAGTTCATGGGTGAAAGAAAGGCATGGCAGGACGTTTACACTTTCTGACCCGTGGACTCACGGCCTCTGAATTTTTCTGCCAAGCGTATTCTTATTTTGGTGCTTCCCCAACCCTGTATGCAAAAGCTCAGCACGTGTTGTACGAAACAAGACCAACATTGTTTTATAGACATATTATTATTTTAATACATTTGTTGTGTTGTGAAATTGTGTTTTCTTAGACCTGTTATTAGTAAATAGTTTTCTAGAAAAGATGCCACATCAAAAATGTTTCTGGATTATCTGAGGTGCGGTAATAGATATCTTCTTGCACTAGTCAATAAATTAGACACTCTCATGTTTTCATTAAAAAACAAATACAACAGATACAAATGTAAGATATCACTGGGGTAAGTACACACCCAGCGTCTTCAATGCACCTTGTGTCCCGTTACGGTGGAGCGTTTTCTGACTGTTACGCATGCGTGCTAAATGACTAGGTGGTGACTGGGAATCAGAAAGTGCGTTGGATGACAGCACTGCACACTGGCTTTTAAGGATTTTGTGGTTGTATTAGTGCTTTAATTTTCAGAAATGGCCGGGATTAAAGGTGAGCAAATACCCCTTTATTTGTTTAATGCTTTGGGGTTTTGAAATCCAGATGAATAATTAATGCCGTTGCTAGCTAACGTTAGCTACTAGTATGGTAAACGACAGCTAGCTTGCTGGCTAGCTGGCGGTCTTTGAAAACATTGATACAATTGTGCATAATACGTGATTACAATAGCCCAGCTCTAACTGTCAAGTTGCCAGTATTACTGTATACGGTAAAAGTGTATCATTGTTATAAAACTGATCGATTCGCTAGACATGGCTAGCTAGTGAGATGTAATGGTGTAGCTAACTTGCTAACAGTGTCTTAGTCATCTAGCTAAGATAAATTAGCCACACTTGCATGCTAGTGCTATTCCAAGGCTTTCCATACTTAGCAGGCAGAAGTCACTGTTTCCATTCGCAATGAACAGCGTATAAGCGTTAGCTAACGTTGAGTAGTTCTTCTTTCACTTCTTTCAAGTACTGTGTTTGTGGACGGATCAAACTAGCGTTGGTAGTAACGTGGTGCGATTGTGTTATTGTAATGCGAAAAAGTAACCACCATCTGTCTTACCTATACATTACCGACCCGAAATTGCGACGCCAGTTTTTTTGCTGCTTAATGATAGTCGACAAGGTTATCTTAAATTATATCTAACTTACATCAGGCATCCTCCTCGTTCCATATCTAACACTGTGCAATCATCTGATCTGTCACATGAGGGTACCCGTTAAGGATTAGCTTAAGACCTGGGGCTCAGACACTCTTGTTCAGTGAGATGTGCATTTCCCATCTGGGTAATGAAGAATTGCAGTTTTCAAATGTTCCTCCCAAGTGTTTTTGTCATTGATTCAGTTCAGGTCATGCAGACAACCGTGATACCCGCTTGTCTGGGTGTGAAGTAAATTTGCTCTTTAGTTGGTGGTCTTATTTTCACCTTTGACCACACAAAGATACTTTCACATGAAACAAGGCATCCCAATGCTGAAGTGGATACTTTGCTACAATTTTTGGGAAGTGAAGTGAAGGAGCCCTTATTAACTGGTTCCATTTATAGTAATTATTCAAATGTCACACAAATCACAGTACAGCTGGCTGCTAAGATTTCAGCTCCCCAGTTGTCCAGTTGGCAGTGTGCCAGCATTTCTGAATTTAATGACACCACTCAGGATCTGCATCAGTTAGTGAAACAGGGAGTTTGATGGTTCACGTCTCAAATAGAGCCCTCCCTACCATTGATTGTGGTGACTTTTTAAAATTTAGGTAAAATGAATTTGACCTCAGTTACTTCTGTGAATAGCAGAGTATCTACAGTGTGTACAAGCGTAAGCATTCACGGTCGTGTTTGCATTGCATAAGTAACGGCAATGATCGGAATAATTTTTGACTGTGTTCCATTGTCTGTGCACCATTGAAATGTTAAGAGATGTTGCTAGTTTTCCCCCTGTGATAATGTGCTCTTTGTCCTTCCTTCCGCTGCAGCTCTCATCAGCCTGTCCTTTGGGGGAGCTGTTGGGCTTATGTTCCTAATGCTGGGATGTGCCCTGCCTGTGTACAAGTGAGTGCTGAGCAGTTTTTTTTTCTCATGCTTTGGTGCAGTTAATCAGCTTCCTGTTTTTGGAGGAAGATCAGTGTGCATGAGGATGGGATGAGGGGGAGTGTAACCTCAGTATCAGAGAGAAATGTGATGCCCGTTCAATGATTTGTCTCTGCTGCAGGAATCTATCTTTTTAAAATTTATGCAGAAACCAACATTTAACCAATGTTTAGTGTATATAAGGTGTGTGTGTGTGTGTGCATTGACCCCAACCGGAATAATCCTTCATATCTATCGGGATTGCATTGCTAGCTGATGAAGACTTGTTAGTGACTGGATAGATATAATTACTCACTTGAGAGCAGCGTATGAGCTTAATGCCAGCTGACGTGTTTAATGTGCCTTTTGGATGTGCACAGTACAGTAATTGAGGGCAGAAGCTGAGTGCTTGTCGGCTGTAATGTGATCATGTCTATTCTCCTCTCTCTCCACAGTACGTACTGGCCGCTGTTTGTCCTGTTCTTCTACATCCTGTCTCCTCTACCCTACTGTATCTCGAGAAGGGTGGTGGATGACACAGACTCTGCCAGCAATGCCTGCAAAGAGCTGGCCATCTTTCTCACCACTGGCATTGTGGTCTCGGCTTTTGGGCTTCCGGTCATTTTTGCAAGAGCCGCAGTGGTAAATTTATATCAAAGTCTTAAACTTTTAGTTGTTTTAAAGGGTCCGTTCACATCTGTCTCGTTTGGTGTGGATCAATCAAACTTTAAACTCTTGGTTTGAAACCTGCACCCGCACTCTGGTGCGCATAGAAACACGCGCACCGTGGTTCACTAAAAAAAAACCCTGGTGCGGTTGAACCCTGGTGTAGTTTGTGCTGGTGAGAACACAGTTACACAATGGTTTAGACCAAAATGTTATCTGGGTCAATTACAGGAAATGTAGGCTGCGAATTGTGTGTAAGGTGAATATTAGCAACAGAAAGAAAACATACAAAGCTCCATTTTATCTGTGACAAACTGGAGCAATGAGCCTCGCTCATGGGTGTCCTTGGAGCAAAGAGGGGATCGAATGCCTTCTAGAAATACAGGGTGACGATTATATAAGGGAGCAGCTGGAGAAAAAGCATAAAAATACAGACACATTTATGATATTTAGTGAGAAGCTGAGCGAGAATGGATTCGATAGAACCAGCGAGCATTTAACTGATTGGATTTGCACATCAAAATTACAATGGTGCTCGCCCCTTCTTGGTGAATATTGTGACTGATAAACAGAGGACATTTACTGGACTGGTCTTCTTTGGAACACATTCAGAGTAGCGATTCTGAAAGAAGGCAACACCTCAACTTGTCTTATTCTTAGCAATGTATTTACAGCAGCACGTCAACGCATTTGATGACTCTCTAAATCTCGAAGTCTGGACAGATGCTTATGTTGGTGTTCTACCAATACGAGCTACTAGTAACGATGCCAGATTAAAAGCAATTAAATAGAGTCATAATGCATTCAATAGTCCACCCTTTTTTCTGTAGACAAATGTATGACTGAATTTGAATTCTCACCAAATTTATGACCAATCAACAAACACCCACGTGCACACACAAACTTTATTTACTAGTTAATGTACTTAAATCGTTGCAATGTGACACCAACTGGACTAAATGAAAAGAATACAATGTAGCATTGTATTAACTTAACTCTGGTGCGGGCTTTAGCAAACAAACTAGTTATATAAACAGCCTGTTTGTTTTAGTGGAAAATGTAGTGATAATTAACTAAATGCATTTTTTTTTTTAAACTTCATTTCATATCCATATAAAAGTTTGGTTTTGTGAGCTGAGTTTTTGTGGGTATGTTGATCTGCAATGAGCTGTCAGTCAAATACTTGTTTAAACCAATCATAACCTCTTGAAATCAAGTCCCTGCACTGCACTTCGTAACCCTGCCCATTATGCCGTTTATGAAAACTCTCCCGTCACTGTGCGGTATCATTCAGCTACATGACTGCAGTAATATTTCTGCAGTTTAAGCAGCCACCCAATCGATATGTACAGTGAACAGCAAGGGTAATACAGACACTGTTAGTACAGCAGAGCTTATGCTGGCAAAGGGAAGCATGTAGCAGATACTCACACACAGGGTTAATTATTTGATTTTCAGCACTACAACAAAGTAAAAATATAAATATATATATATAAAATATTAAAGAAAAATTAAATATAATGACATTTGTGTTGAGTAGAGAGTTCTTGTGTACCGAAAGCCTCAGGCCTGGTCATTACAGACCTCGGGAGTGACGTAAGAACATGTCTGAATTATGTCTGTTCTCCCTTTACAGATAGCTTGGGGAGCCTGTGCTCTGGTGCTAACGGGCAACGCCATCATCTTCGCCACCATCCTGGGATTCTTCCTGGTCTTCGGGTCGAACGACGACTTCAGTTGGCAACAGTGGTAAAGCTGCGTGGGACCTGCTTCCTAACTCTCAGACTATTGTTACTACTGCTACTGTTTTTATTTTTATTATTACTATTATTATTGTAAATGTTATTATTATTTAAAAGACCGGCCATCTGCAAACAAAGACACACACACACACACACAAAAATCAGTGCAATAATCTTTATTGTGTTACTATTTTTCAGCATGTTAGAAAGTGCTGGAATCTGACTTACACTTGGATAGGGACTGTCTTGTCAGATTTATTTGTTTTCCTTTTGCAAACAAACTTCCCTTGAATGTAAAGAACAATAAAAGGAGGCCGAGATTGGGAGGGTGTTTCTGGAAGCATGATTATAGAGTTAGCAGGGTATCTGTGCTGAGTGAAACCCAGAACAGCTCTTTTTACTTAAGTCCATGAACCCACGATTTGGATGGGTTCCGGGCTTTGCTCTGTGCAGTTGTCCAGCTGGCTCACTAATCCTCCTTCATGAAATACCCCCTTGCTCCTGGTCCCTCTCGAGGCACAAAACGCAAGACCCACCAGGCCTTAGAGCAAGCAGCAGCTACATTTCAGAGCTCCATGTTAATATCCACATACATCAGTACATCCGCTTTTAATAGAGAGCTAACCAAAATGTGTAACAGTCTTAATGTGGTCAACCCTTCAGATCCTGTGTCTGCATTTGTATGCTTCACTGAAGGAAGAGAAGAGTTTACCGTGTCAGAGGAGAAGATGGGCAGATAAATGAGCAGTCACCTGAGGTTTGACACCTGTACTCCTCTATGAGAACATGCATTGAGTGCGTCCTTGGTTAAATGAAGTTAATAAATGCAGGACTTTCTGAACTGTAGAGCCAGGTTTTTACTCCCTGCACATATACTATCAATGTTTTCAAAACACACAATCTGTTGTCTTGGGGGCGAGAGGAGTGGGAACTGTCCTAGGAATTGATGTCATTTTCAAGTGCACCTGTGGAGCATTGAAAGGGATGCACTTTGTGTCCACACCTCCATGTGCCATGCCACTGTTGACAAACTCATTGGTATTTAGGGACAGGTGCAAATAAAGATAGATACAATACTGAAGCTTTCCCTAATGCAATGTGTGTCCATTTATAGGCTTACCAAACTGAAGTTTCAGGTGCACCGTTTTGAACCGAGTGACTGCAACCTAATGAAAGCATGTCCTAACACAGTAAAATGATTTGGAAAGACTGTTACACATTATAAGTTAAGGCAGTCCAAATAGAGGCATTCTATTTGCCCACATGAACCGCACTTTATACCCTGACAAATGACACGATGACATACAGGAAGTTCTGGAAGCACTGACACAGCTGTGGTACCTCTTGCTATGTAGTGTTTTTCCCTTTTCTGTTGAATTGTATGTGTTTATTATAAACGTGTCAGTTTCCTGAAGTTTATTATTTGTGTAACTACAATTTATGTGCTTGCATCTCGTTGCTGTTTTTGCTACTGTTGTCTTCGTAACAGTTGTTTTTCACCTTTATGATTGTTGACCTGGCTGATTCAAAACTTCTTAGGAGGAAGAAATGTCAATTACAAAACTAACCATAGGGGTATGGTTTTTTTTTTTTTGTCTTGATTACTGGTTTTCTAGCACCACCCAGATTTTTTAAAATCTATTTGTAACTAAATAAAAGTTGAATGCGCTTTTAATGCACGTCATCCTCAACATACAGTTGGTGCACTGGGCATCGGGACACGTATTTATTATGTGTTAATCTTTCCCAATAACAAGCATTCTTGCAGCCAGTAGTTTGTGACAGCATATTACCTGTAGGTTGAAAATCACTAACAGATTCCAACCCTCTTCCCCTCAAAAATAAATGTAAACACAGCTTATGTCAAACACAGGAATAACTGTTTTATATACATGGGAAACAAAAAATGATCAAAATGCTGGTTTGTAGTTGACCTCAAAAGTATTTATGCCTAATGTATTTTGCATCAGTATGAACCTACCAGACGGGGACAGTTTTGTTTCAATGAAGACAATTAATTGAAATTAAATTAATTTGTTTAAAGATTCTTCTAAGAACACAGAATTTTCCACTTTTTTTAATTAATTAGAATGCCATTGATCCCAACCCTGGAACTCACACACCTGAGGCATGGTGTTGTAATGTGATAATGTTTGTAGGAACATGGAAATATAACCTGTTTCTTTCTTTATTTCACTTTTGGTGTCCATCACTGTATGTACACAGAATATGATTAAGAGTTTTGTGATTTGCTGAAATATTTTATGGACGTAGCTATTTATACTTGTGGATGTGTTACAGCAGTGGGATCCACCGATACAAATTTAAGTAGCATTTTGTTGATTCATGCATTTATTTTACTAAAAGCTTTGCTATTGTTTGTAGTTTCTTTTTTTATATTGATAAATATGTTTATCAGGTGTGCCGAACCATTTCATAGTGTTGAACCTGGAATCCTTTTTGGGGGGAAAAATAAAGGAATCGCATTTTGTAACATTTGGGCTGATGGATTGAAACACGTACAAGCATACACACACACAACACAAAAATCTGTATTCTTATTGCCTATATTTAAGCATCCAGTTTCAGGCAAACACCTCAAAGAAAATGCAAGGCAAAATTAACTGAAGGGAACACATCTTATTTAAATGAGATCATGTCAATCACAATGTCAAAATACATAAATCCTGGCATATTGTATTGCATCTATGGATAAGCAAGCAACCTCTGTTTTCCTGCTGAATTGTTCACATTAACAGAATGTGCAGCATATGCTGCCAATACACGCAGCAGATGAATTGAATGTACGATGAAAGTAAAGTATTTAACCCGGAAATATTTAGCTGTTCTGTGGTGTTTCGGAAGTGATAGAGAAGCTCTTCCGCTGTGTCTCGTGCTGGGAAGATGGCGAGTGGTGGAGCAGCAGTGGCTTCCCTGTGGACCGAAGTAAATCGCTGCGGACAGAATGGGGATTTCACACGGGCTCTGAAATCCGTCAATAAAAGTAAACTTGTTTATCGATATGTTGCTGAGGGAGCATCTTGTTTGCCCGCGGTTGCGGTTGTAAGCAGGTCTCAGGATATTTTCGTTTGAGCTAAAGTTAGCTTGGTAGCTACCTATATCAGCATTTTTGCTGCAGCAGCTAGCTTACTTGTTAGCAAGTTAACCAGGGATACTCCGCTAAATTCACAACTGACGAAATAATTTAGCTTTATAGCCTATATCCCAGCTATTATTGTAAAGAAATACGACCGTTTAATGTTTATGTTTTAATGTTTCGTGGTGCTAGAGCTGTTTTATAGTTTAATTCGGACGTTTGCTTGAGAGTAGTCTATGCTTTGATGAATGATTACGTGTCCTAGTTAGCTGTACAGCTGAAGCTAAGGTTAGCTCGATTGCTTGAGTTGTTAACGTTACTGCTAGCGTAATATCGTACTGACGCCTTTGTGCTAATCTCATAGCTATTTAATTTGCTTTTGTGTTTCGCCCAAAATGGACAAACGGCAATTCAAACTGTAGCCTGGGTTAGTTTACCAGACTTAGACTAAGCTTAAGGTAAACTTAAGTTAGTTGACCAGCTAGTTGCAGTAATGCGAGTTAGACTCCCAAAAACAGCAGCACTAATGTTAGTTTTTTTTTTGTTTTGTTAGTATTTACTGTGTATACTGTTTAATATTTTTTTAACAAATCATAAATTTTACCAATCTTTATCATCGCAACGTTTGTCATCTAAGAAGCCATATTTGTTTGATTATTACGTAATCCATCAAAAAGCTGACCTACTTGCCTAGTGTATGAGGACGTGTGTGAAACTGATGTTTTTCTCCGACCACGATCCAGATTACTATGTACCACCGCTTTTGCATGATTCAATGCATGTTACCAGTGAAATGTATATGGCCAGTGCTTTTTAAATTCCAAAATGGTTTTGGTGAAGTGGTCATTTGATATGTGTGTTTGCGCTTCCTTCCTTTCAGTTTTACAGGAATGTAAAGATGACGTGACTGCTCTGCAGTGTAAAGTCGTTTGCCTTATCCAGAACAGCAGCTTCAAGGAGGCGCTCAATGTCATTAGCTCCCACACAAAAGTACTCGGCAGGTAAGAACTCTGACACCACCAATAAAGAAAAACCAAAGAAAATGATCTATCCCTTTAAGATATGAGGTTGGTAACCCCATTTCTCTAGGGCCAGGCTTTACACAAGTTTGTGTTAACCCAAATTACCCTTTCCTAATGAGCTAACTGCAGATTAGAACACTAAAACAATTCATAAAGGGACTGGAGCATTCATCTTTCTATCATTCACATGCTTAAGGAACAGGGCTCCTGACCCCTGCTTTGAGAATTATCTTTTGTTCAGTGCTCTTTCCTCTCTCCCTCTTGCCCTCTGTAGTGATGTCATTGCCTTTGAGAAGGCGTACTGTGAATACAGGCTCAACCGTGTGGAAAACGCCCTGAAGACGATTGAAAGTGCAGCTGAGCAGACAGACAAGCTGAAGGAGCTCTATGGCCAAGTGGTAAAGCTTCACCCTTACTTTAAAAGCACTCTGGTTGGGTGGTGGGGAAAAAGCACTGGCGTGATGCACAGCGGCAGAGTGTTTGTGCTCCTAAACTAGCCCTTTATCCTTGGAGTCGTTAAGAAATGGCTTAAGGAGCAAATGTTGTATGAATGTTGTACAATCGGGAACTGGGCTTCGCAGACAAATTGGCATGCAAGTTATGGTCTTCCATGGATGGCGCACATATAAACTGGAATCTCTGTTAAGTTGTACAGATAGACACACATGAGCTGGAATCTGTGTTCAGTTGTATATACAGGCATGCATGTTAACTGGAATCTCTGCTCAATTGTAGGCATGCATATTACCTGGAATCTCTGTGCTCAGTTGTACTGACAGGCATGCATATTAACTGGAATCTCTGTGCTCAGTTGTACTGACAGGCATGCATATTAACTGGAATCTCTGTGCTCAGTTGTACTGACAGGCATGCATATTAACTGGAATCTCTGCTCAGTTTAGACAGCATGCTTCTGAATCTCTGTGCTCAGTTGTACTGACGGGCATGCATATCTGGAATCTGTGCTCGTTACAACGGAGCGCAGTGTCAGGCCGTGTACAGGGACCTGATCAGGAACTCGCAGGATGACTATGAGGAGGAGAGGAAGACCAATCTGTCGGCCGTGATGGCGGCGATCAGCACCTGGGAGAAGGCCACTCCAGTGAGTATACTCCCAAGTTGAAATTTAACTAATAAAATATTTCCATTTAATATTATGGCCATTTTTGAAACGTGCAAATTGAATTTAAATCCATTTCCTCAATTGAAATAGACTTGAGCTCCACCCTGGTGTGCAGCTTGTAAATGCGATGTGTGGGTTTTTTTGGCTTATTGGTGAAATTGCCCACACCCTGCTGTGTGTGTGGAGCCTGTCAGGAGCACCTGCTGTCTAGAGCTGCTGCTGTTTGTGACAGAGGAAAGGACCTGGAAGTATGTGCTGAAAATTAGCATTGGTACTGACCTCTACTGGTTTGTGATGGAAGGTTCCGGAACCTTTCCACTTGGCCTCCCCAGCCACCGAGCAGCAACATAAGTGGAGCTGTTCTGCTACACCCAGAGCACCACAGTTGGGGATGCTGGCGATGAGTTTCAGTTTCGTTGTGTTGCATTTAGGTGTCAGCAACATGTCTGCCTCTCTACAGGATGACCTGGGCTTGCCTGAAACCAGCTATGAGCTCTGCTACAACTCGGCCTGTACTCTGATTGGCCAGGGCAAGCTTCCGGAAGCCATGAAAAAGCTGAGAGAGGCCGAGGGTAAGGGGACACCGAGAGACTGGGCTTAAAAATGCTACAGGCAGACTGATGCACTGTATCTTTGCTCCGTCCACCAATAGCCAGCCCTTAAAAAGCAAAGGTCTTTATAGGGGCAGTAATGCCTGATGCTAATATCCTATGTTCATCTCTCAGTAAACCTGTTTGTTTTGCTTAATATATGATATAATATATGAGTTTGACTGGCTATTGTAAAATGTACTTGAACAGCCGTGTGACTACTGTGATTGATTGTTTTAGTTATTTAGTAGTGGTATTTTTCTTTGAATCAATTTAAAAAGAATTTGCTGAGATGCATCTGTGCAGATTGTGTATGTGTGTGCTTTTAATGCATATGTATTTTCCTCATTATATTTTGTTCTTGTCCATTGAAAGATCCACATGTATCATCGGTTGGGACCGTATAGCCCTAAATGAAGCCAGTACCGCAGTTGTAAAAGTTTCTCTAATTTTGTCTGACCTGTTTTTCAGAGCTCTGCAGATTGTCCTTGTCAGAGGATTCAGTAAGTGTCTTTTTAACCGATTATGAAACTAAAATTATCGAATGGTCAGACTAGCCTGCAAGCTATACACCAGCATTTGTATTTCAAGGATATCATTATTTGTATAGGCCACAAAGTGGTGGATACCGCTTTGTTGCCTAATGTGGAATAGCTGATTGTACACAACATGTAGAACAGTTGTTTATAACATGTACTGATACCTCTGCATTTATAAACATAGGGAGGGTTCCCCCTGTATGTACAGCTTCCACCTGAGATTTCATCCCACCAGGGAACCCACTTTCTGGTTTTGAGGGTTTAGGTTTCAGTCTTGCCTAGTTTTCCCATTTTTTGTTTTTCTGCAAAGCGTCTGTGACTCTCTAAAAAGTGCTCTACAGATAAAACTTGATTGAATTTACGGCTTGTTTTTGATAAGAATTCATCCCATTTCTTCAAGTGTGCATAACAAGTGTAACATAAGCACATGTGATGTTGCCTCTGCATCTATAACTAGTCCATATTAAGCGCATGTGATGTTGCCTCTGCTTGTGTACCCATATTATAAGTGTGATGTGTTTTCACCAGGATATGACTGAGGAGGACATAGACTCGGAGCTGGCTGTGATCCACTCTCAGATGGCTTACATCATGCAACTGCAGGGGAGGACTGATGAAGCTCTGCAGCTCTACAACCACGTTATCAAACTAAAGTGAGCGTCCGTCAGAAGGCACAGACAGCCAGGTTATCAAACTAAAGTGAGCGTCTGTCAGAAGGCACAGACAGCCAGGTTATCAAACTAAAGTGAGCGTCTGTCAGAAGGCACTGACAGCCAGGTTATCAAACTAAAGTGAGCGTCCGTCAGAAGGCACAGACAGCCAGGTTATCAAACTGAAGTGAGCATTTGTCAGTAGGGCACAGACAGCCAGGTTATCAAACTAAAGTGAGCGCCCGTCAGAAAATCACAGACTGCAGACACAGAAATGCTAAATCCAGTCTACACAGTTCTAGTGTAGCAGAGGCGAGGGCCAGAGTTAGCATATAAGCATTCACTGCAGAATGTGACTGGGGACGTGGAAGTGCAGTTCCCTCCCTTTCCCAGTTTGCTGCTCTTGTGCGGAGTGGCTGGGGAAGGCCAGGGTGTGAAACGCACGGCAGACATTGGGCTGTCTCTGCCAGGTCTGTGTAACTCCAGTAGTGCTGTAGTCCTGCAGCTAGGTTATCTACCCACAAGCGCTCCAAGCTTGCACACTCTGTGGGGTAAAACTCAAACTATCTTAAGAAAAGGCATTGTGTTCATTTAAAAAAAATAAAATTGTGTTCTCACAGGCCAACGGATGTGGGATTACTGGCTGTGACTGCTAACAACATCATTACAATAAACAAGGTAAATGCATGTGATGACACACTGCTCAGTGTTCTATTCCTGTTCATAATTGTAGTGAAGTCTAGAATTTTCTCACCATCTTTCATTTTTGTCTTTTCCTGCTAATTCTCTCTCTTTCTCCCCCTCTATCTCCAGGACCAAAATGTGTTTGACTCTAAGAAGAAGGTGAAGCTAACTAATGCAGAGGGAGTGGAGCACAAGTTGGCCAAGAAGCAGATACGGGCCATAGAGTTCAACAAGGCCTTACTGGCTATGTACACTAATCAGGTACTAACCCCTGTGCTTAGCTTAAATGCAGTAGCTGTAGGCTATAGAGTTCAACATGGCCTTACTGGCTATGTACACCAATCAGGTACTAAACGCTGAGTTCAGTTTAAATTCAACTGCTGAGGGCTGTTGAGTTCAACAAGGCTTTACTGGTTATATACACCAAATAGGTGTGTGTGACTCATCTTTATGTTCCAGTCTGGCACTATAGCGCCTAATTGAGCTGATTAAGCTCTGCTTAAAGACCATGATTAGTTGATCATCTTTACCAGTGTTTATGAAGCTATGATTAACTACAGATTAACTACAAAATCAATTTGTCTTCCTGTTGAAATCACAAACATATTTTTATTTTCATGGTAATGAGGTACCATTATGGTTTCTCAGTGTTTGCCTTTTTTTTTTGTGTGTGTGTGTTTCGGAAGAGTGTTTTGAAAGCCAGCGTCGAGCCATCTGTGGGCCCACAGTGCCCGTTCTGACCAGTTCTGATTGGTCCGTTCTCTTACAGGCTGACCAGTGCCGTAAGCTGTCGTCCAGTCTTCAGTCTCAGAACCCGGGCCATCCCCGACCGGTACTGATCCAGGTGGCCCAGCTCTGCAGGGAGAAGCAGCACGCCAAGGCCATCGAGCTGCTGCAGGTACCCTTACCCAGTCCTGATCCGTAACGGTCATAACGCACCCAGTCCTGATCCGTAACGGTCATAACGCACCCGGTCCTGATCCGTAACGGTCATAACGCACCCAGTCCTGATCCGTAACGGTCATAACGCACCCGGTCCTGATCCGTAACGGTCATAACGCACCCGGTCCTGATCCGTAACGGTCATAACGCACCCGGTCCTGATCCGTAACGGTCATAACGCACCCGGTCCTGATCCGTACCGGTCATAACGCACCCGGTGCCTGTATACGCACCGGTCTGACGTTGCACCGGTCCGATCCGACGCAACGCACCGGTCCTGATCGTACCGGTCATACGCGCGGTCCTGATCCGTCCGGTCATCGCACCGGTCCTGATCGTACCGGTCTAACGCACCCGGTCCTGTTCCGTAAACTGGCTGGACCGGTCTGTGCCAACATCGCTGACATGTGTCATCCTCTGAGGTCCGGTTCAGGCCTTTGTGGGTCTATTGCATGACTCTGGTTTAAACCCCTAGGACAGTGTTTCTTAAACTAATGGGGTGGACTCGGGACCCAAAATCGATCGCTAATATGTGTGTTTGATGGGCCCCTGAGAGGTTCTTAATTTCTAATTTGGGTCCCTATATTAAAAAGCTTGAGAACCACTGCCCCCGACCATAGAACTGCATTGCAACTGGAACAGCCGATGCTTATTTCACAGATTGTGAGAGCTATCCCAGTTGTAATACAGTTCTGGTGTTTTTTTTCCTGCAACGGCACACTTTTTATAGTCAAAACATTCCATGTCACACCACTATCCCATTAACCACAAAAATGTAAAAGAATGTCACACGTTCACTTGTGGTGGAATTTGAACATTTCCCCGGCACACCTGGTGAGCTCCGGCCGCTCTGGTGCGCTCCGGACACGGCGGTTGAAAAACGCCAGGCTTTGTTTGGGTTTAAACCTGCGGCTTAGCTCCAGCTAACCACGCTGCATTTGTCCCCGTGTGTTTGAGTTTGTCTTTGCTGAAGCCGTTTTCTTCCCCCCCCCCCCATCAGCGCTTCTCAGAGCAGCACCCAGAGAGCGCGTCCGAAATCAAACTGACCATGGCACAACTCTACTTAACTCAAGGTACTGCACCGTGGAAACGCTCCTGTCAGCGTGGGCTGTTACGTTCGCGAATGGTATTGCTTTGAAATTATTATGATAGATTTTCATAGGTAGAAGAAATAGAAGAGTGATGTGATGATTATTTTGGCACACTTTGTATTAGTAGCATTTAATATTCACGCACAGTTTCTGTCTCAAGGTCATGTGACAAAAGCGTGTGACATTTTGAAATCGGTTGAAGAATTTAAGCACAAGCCAGGGATGGTAAGGCCTTTCATATAAAACACTAATAATGTTGCATTGAGGCGTTGGGGTGTGACGTGTCTCTCAGGCTAATATCTGTTTGAACTGCTCCACAGGTCTCTGCTCTGGTTACAATGTACTCTCACGAGGAGGATGTTGACAGTGCTATAGACGTCTTGAGCCAAGCCATTCAGTATTACCAGGCAGAACAGGTACGCGACTAAAACATACTTGGAGTTTTTTCATAAATACAAGAATTATTGTAGCAAAAAAAAATGAACAAAAATACAATTTACTCTGCAACCTCTATAATCTCACAGAATGCATTTATTTCTCTCATTCCTGTAACGGTACAAAAAGCCTGGGAGCTGAGGCAGTGGGGAAAGGAAAGTGAGCAGTGGTTGCTAAGCTCTCAAGGCCCACCGCTCACTCAATGAGCCGACGTGTGTTGTGACACATTGTCATGTGCCTCTCACGAAGCACTTCAGCCCCTCCCACACTTTTGCACCTCCCACACCCCACCAGTGTGTCCTTGCCCAAAGATTGACAACCACTGCTTTAGAACAAAGGGCGACAACAGGTTTTTTTTTTTTTTTTTTTTAATCTACTTTCGAAATGAATTTTGAAAGGAATGATGGGGAAATTGTGGTCTGTCTCTTCCAGTGCTTTGGTCAGGCAAACGCTAAGTGTCCTGTATGATGTGATGGACTGATGCACAGCACGCTCCGCACTCTCTCTCTCTCTCCCGCCCCCCCCTCCACCAGCCTGGGTCCTCTGCGCATCTTTCTCTCATTCGCGAAGCCGCCAATTTCAAACTGAAGTACGGCAGGAAGAAGGAGGCCATTAGTGACCTGGAACAGCTGTGGAAGTGAGTCCCTGTCAACACACATGCGCACACAAACGCATCCACGCACTCCAACGCATGTGCACACGTGCAGGCACACTTGCCCATGCTCAGGTACTCAGAATACAAGCAAGCTTGCATAACTGCACACACAGATGGAACATGTATGCACTGCACACACACTTGTACAAGTACTCGCGCGCGGACAAGCGCACCACAGTCTATGCTTGTCTGTGACGCACAGCTGCGAACGACGTAGTCCCTTCACAGAAAACAAAGAAAGTGCCCTTTGTTTCCCCAAGTCCTTGAGTGCTTGATGCTGGGGGAGCTTCAGACGGCTCTTGACTGGGTTGGCGTTTGATTTTTTTCAAAAAAGGGTGTTTGTCATGAAATGGAACAGTCTTTTGAATACATATTTCTAATTTTTTTTTTTTTGTTTGTTTGTAGGCAGAACACCAATGACATCCACACTCTGGCCCAGCTCATCTCTGCTTACTCTTTGGTGGATCAGGACAAAGCAAAATCGTATCCTTTCCACTGGAGGGTGCTCTCGTCAGATTGGGCAGTGTGGCCCATAGCTGGGGGAAGGGGGAGGGGGGGTGGGAACGGGGGGGTTTGGCCTATGACAAGTTGTGGAGTGGAGTTGTGGGTTTGGATACTGCTGTGGCTGTCTGTGTTCCTTTGGTGAAATTAATGTAAATGGATAAAATGAGTAATCGAATGCAAGCAAATCTGTGGATATGGACTGGAAAGCACATATTTAATATCTGTGCAGCATATGTGAATAGCTCTGTATTCTGAATTCAGCCACGCTTTGTCTAGGAAATATAAGCACCAGGGGTCCTTTTTAGGAGAGATGTTGGTGCATTGGCCAACTAGCTAGCAACAAGTCCAGGCTGTGTCAGTATTAGATCTTTGTTAAATTTGTGTTAGCATTTTAAATGCATCTGCTTTTAACCCCTTATAGTGACTTTAATATGAAAACATTCCTAGATCCCTGAGAATTGTCCAATTCTAACCAAACCGTACAGTCATGAAAGTTTGCAAATGTAGAAGTTATTCTTTTTTTTTTTTAACTGTTAGGGAAATGTAACTGTGCCTAAAGCAGGGATCTAAAAGTCCATGAATTTCTATGCCTCCAAGAGGGTTACCAGGGAAGCGCACTAAAATCCAGCAGGACGCTGACCCTCCAAGGCAGCAAAGGGGTAAAGTTTATTGATACTTGACCCCAGTGTGGTAAAGTCTGCCCCTACATTCACATACGCACTCTCTAGCACACATGGAGGAATCCTTAACCCCCCCCCAGACTGAGCAAGCACCTCCCCTCCCCCGAGTCCATGTCCTTCAACGTGGACGTGGACGAGCTGGAGAACTCGCACGGGGCCACCTACGTCCGCAAGAAGGCCGCCAAAGTGACGGGCGAGAACCCGCCCAAGGAGGAGGGGTAAGGCCACACTCTGGAGGCTGGCTTAACTTGCTCCCGAACTCCCTCACTGTGGTTCCAACACTCTCTGTTGTCTTCTCATTCCACAGACAAGGGGATGTGAAGAAGAAAACGAAGAAGAAAAAAAGTATGTTTCGCCATTTCTCAAACTTTGGTCTTCAGGAAAACATCATCTTGATGTTTTGAAAAAACATTTAAGTGGCCTGCCTATGACATTTCAATGCAGTAAAAACCCTGTGTGTGTGTGTGTGTGTATGTATGTATGTGTGTACATATACACTCACCGGCCACTTCATTAGGTGACCGGAGTGGCACCCGGTGTGGTATTCTGCTGCTGTAGCCCATCTGCTTCAAGGTTTGACGTGGTGTGCGTTCAGAGATGTTCTTCTGCATACCTCGGTTGTAACGAGTGGTTATTTGAGTTACTGCTGCCTTTCTATCAGCTCGAACCAGTCTGGCCATTCTCCTCTGACCTCTGCCATCAACAAGGCATTTTTGGCCAGAGAACTGCCGCTCACAGGATATTTTCTCTTTTTTGGACCATTCTCTGTAAACCCTAGAGATGTTTGTGCGTGAAAATTCCAGTAGATCAGCAGTTTCTGAAATAATCAAACCAGCCCATCTGGCACCAACAACCATGCCACGTTCAAAGTCACTTAAATTTCTTCCCCATTCTGATGCTTGGTTTGAACTTCAGCAGATTGTCTTGACCATGTCTACATGCCTAAATGCATCGAGTTGCTGCCACGCGATTGGCCGATTAGATATTTGCGTTAACGGGTGCAGTTTGCAGTTGAACAGGTGTACCTAATGAAGTGGCCAGTGAGTGTATATTAGGGAGGTTAACAGTTAATCGATAAAGTGCTAATCATTAATAAGAACATTGATCGTGAAAAATCTACAGGTGTTTGTCAGTTCTTCCTCTGTGAGAAGACAACTAAATGCTGTGGGTATGAAAGGATGCGTAGCTGTCAAAAAGCTACTACTGAAAAAAGGAGATGAACAAAAGAGAAGAGAATTGGCGCTAGTACACCAAAACTACACAACTGAGATGTGGAGTAAGGTTTTATGGACTGATTAATAAATATGAGATTTTTACGAGTGAACGCATTATGTATGCCGCCAAAGCAATGAAAGATACTCAAAACCATTTCTACACCCTTCAGGCATCGTTGAGGATCAGTGCATGTTTTGGGTTGTGTAACAACGTCTGGAGTTGGTGATTTGGTTTTGATTGACAGCATCATGAATGCTGATAATGCCTTCTGCACAACATTTGATCAGGAGCAAATCCATTCTACAGCAAGATAAATGACCCCAAGCACTACAAAGAAGATAAGGCTGCTGGTGTTCTCGCAACGATGGACTGGCCAGCCCTAGAGTCCAGAGCTCAGTATCATTAAATGTGTTTGTGGGATTACTTGGATCGAGAAAAGCAGAAAATGTAACCAGCTGGTAATTTAAGTGGTGTTTACAAGAAGTGTGGAAAAATATCCCTGCAGATTTTTTCGAAAAACCCAAAGCATTCTCCTGAAAAGAACGAAAGCTGTAATAAGGGCAATAAAGGGTGGACGTGCTAAATTCCGAATGTTTTTATATTGTACGTGGAGGTTTTTGTGTAATTTTGTGTTAAATATACATTTGCTTCATTATTTTCTGACACTGAAAAATAGATGGCTTTTAAAAGAATTCTTTCTTTTTTATAATTCTTTTTTTTTTTTTTTTTGCTTTGTTGCATGCAGGCAAGCTGCCGAAGAACTACGACCCCAAAGCGACCCCTGACCCCGAGCGGTGGCTGCCAATGAGAGAGCGGACCTACTACCGCGGCAGGAAGAAGGGCAAGAAGAAGGAGCAAGTGGGCAAAGGAACCCAGGGGGCCACGTCCGGAGCCTCCGCCGACCTGTGAGTCCGAGCGCCGTGGCTCCAGCCCAAACCACGCGGCCTCTGCTAGCCGTTCGGTTTCGCATGTCGATCGTATCTCATTAGGCGGACATTTTTATGCAGAGCAACTAGTTTTACACTTTAAATTATTTGTTTAAAAAGCCAACACACGCTGCACGCTAAACTTTTGTTCAGTATTGTTATGAACGGGCTTCACTGCACTGTACTGCTTTAGCAGCAGCATTAGTCCTATTTTTAAATCTCTTGTGTGTGTGTTGCTGCAGTTAAAACCATAATTGGTTGTAATTGTGACGTAATCAGTTGCTGGGGCAACCGAGCTAACCGTGGCAATCTCCTTAATGGTGCAGGCTTGCGCCCGAGAGACCCGCAGCTGTGTTAATTGGGTGAGGTCATTACGCCGGGTTGATTTTTCTCCAATCTCGCGCTGTTGCCAGGGACGCCAGCAAGACAGCCAGCAGCCCGCCCACTTCCCCGAGGCCGGGCTCGGCTGCGGCCGCGGCCGCGGCGCCTTCCAGCAACGTGGTGCCGCCCCGGCAACAGAAGCCGGCGGCCTCGGGCGCCACGCGGAAAAAGCCCCAGCAGAAAAAGAAGAAAGGAGGAAAGGGAGGCTGGTAACAGCACGTGGACACGCCCCCCTAGAAACCACAGGGACACGCCCCATAGCAACCACACAGGGACACGCCCCGTAGCAACCACAGGGACACGCCCCCTGGCAAATGGGAGGAGGAGCTCTGCCTCCATCCTCGGTCTCAACTACAGAGTTCACAAGGAAGGGATGGAAGCCAGTCACAAGCTTTCCTGTTTTTAATGTATTTTTTTAAACATCCGAATAACGGTGTTACTCCATATTACTGCACAGATGTAGAGTAATCTCTTTA
The DNA here is from genome assembly GCF_018555375.3 of Anguilla rostrata. Lineage (NCBI taxonomy): Eukaryota > Metazoa > Chordata > Actinopteri > Anguilliformes > Anguillidae > Anguilla > Anguilla rostrata. The sequence continues at coordinate 26,923,948 of NC_057939.1, read as the reverse complement.
TTGTAGCCATTTCTGCCATTTTTCTTCTTTTTGTTTTTTGAGGATGCAGTTTGCAGGAAAACATTCTATTGGGTCCCCCGCCCCCCCAGTAATTTAAATGGTACATTTAAAATGCTGCCTATAGTCAATATTTTTCCCTCCTTATATGCCTGCATGTTCCACATGACACATTAGGCCTTTTTGTCATTTTTGTAATTGACCAAATGAAGAAATACTGCATATGCAAAGTTAAAATATATTTATTTTTAAAATTCCCTACATAGAATACATCTGAAGTATAATTTCAGAAATATGATATCTGGATGTTGTACTTTGTAAATTGTATGGGGAACCAACCAAAATAATGAACCGGGCAGAAGGTAGGCAGAGTCTTTGGTGCGTGCACAATAAATTTGGTTCCTTGACAACCATCTTTAATGATTTTGTGTGTTTCCTTTGTTTATGACTGTGTTTCCCATACAGTGAAGATTTCCCCCTGCCCAAAATGATTTTTCAGTATATATGTGCTTATTTTCTACAAGCAACACATTGTAGTTTTGTATTTATTATTTTTTTTTTTTGAATGTCAAAGTGACATACAGCCGACTCATTTAGCTGCGTGAGCTGCCCACCCCCTCCTCTAGAAAGCTAGAGGAGGGAGAAACTGCACCACAGATAGGTTGCCATAACATTACTGTCTTAGTAACCGTTACAGTTAACAGTTCAGCCTACTTGCTTTAATTGAAATTGATTAAAATCACTGTGTTTAGACCCGAGGACATTTTGGATATTAGGCACCAAGTCCTTAATTTAAAAGTTTTGAATGTGTATGTGATTATATTGTCCTCCAAATCATTCTGATGCCATAAAGGTTTGTCTGTAACTGAGACTATTACTGCAAAAATAGTTTTCGTTTGGGTTCCTTTTGCATTCTGTTCATTCTCCATCGCCGGTACAACTTGGCATGAAAAGTGCCATACAGATTTCATTTTCATCTGGAGACATGGCCAAAATATTAAAATAAACAAAATTGCCACAAAACACAAAATATAAATTCTCAACGTGTGGGAAACGCTGTATGATTTCATTAAACATGTTGGCTGGTAGTGGGGTCCAAACCTACACTGACCCAGAGTCACTAAGAAGCAGCATGGTGCTATTGGAAATCGTTTTGCATGTCCTGTATCGCTCTGTGCAGATAGAACCATGTGACACCCACCACTCAATAGGTGTGCAAATGTTAATGTACACTCAGTGGCCTCTTTTATTAGTTACGCCTGCTCGTTAGCGCAAATAGCCTGCTCCTCCAAAGAGCTAATTGTGTGGTGCCAGGCGTGGTGGTTCCAGCTTCCCTCCTGGGATTTTGATGCACTAAGGTCTATAGAGTTTATGAGAAATGGTGCGATTAAAAATAAACTTAAAAAAAACATCCAGTGCGCTGCAGTTCTGTGGGTGAAAACACCTTGTCAGAGAAGAATCGGAAGAGGGGCTGGAGCAGCAAAAGACCACGCCAGCTTCCACTCCTGTCTGCTAAGAACAGGAAGATGAGTCTACAGTGGGCACATGGTCCTCAAAACTGGACAATGGTAGATTTAAAAAAATGTTGCCTGGTCTGACGAGCCTCGATTTCTGCTGTTACATGCAAATGGTAGAGTCAGAATTTGGCACAAGTGGCATGGATCCATGGATCCATCCTGCCTTGTGTCAGTGTTGCAGGCTGATGGTGGTGGTGTAATCAGGTGGGGAATGTTTTCTTGGCACATTAGGCACCTTAATACCAACTGAACATCATTTGAATACCAACGCATGCCTAAGCATTGTTGCTGACTGTATGCATCCCTTCATGGCCTACCCTTCTTTAAATGGGTACTTCCAGCAGGATAATGTGCCGCATCACAAAGTATGCTTCATCTCAAGCTAGTCCCACAAACATGACAGTGACTTAGTTTACTTCAATGGCTTGCACAGTCATTAGATCTCAATAAAAAGTGCACCTTTGAGATTAGGTGGCATGGGAGGCTTGCAGCAAGAATGTGTGCCTGAAAAATCTGCAGGAACTGCATGAGGCTATCAAGTCATCATGGACCAATACTCTTAAGGAATGTTTCCAGCACCTTTCTGCGAAGAATTCTGCCAGTTCTGGAGGCTAATTGGGATCCTACCTAGTACCAGATGGTTGTACTTAGTAAAGTGGCTAATGTTTGTATATAGGCTACATACCATGTTACCATGGCTGGCATTTCATTTCCCACAGATCTCAGATTTTGTTTTTGCATTTTAAGAGCCTCAGATTTTGTTTTTGTGTTTCAAGAGCATTGTGAAAAATGTTTTCACTGTTCAGGCTTCAAAATTTTTTACTTGTATTTCTTGTTAGATGTCATTGCTTTAGCAGTTGGGTAAGTTATTTTGGCACTACAAGTGAATTAATTTTTTTTAAAAATTTTGAGATAATTTTTTTTGTAACAAAATTACATTGCAAGAGTTTGTGTTTTAAAACTATTTTGGCAAGAAATGAATTGGAAAATTGGGAGGAACAGCACTGCTGTTAACGGTCAACAGGGATATCTTGATGTTGCTAGTATTATTCAGGCTACACAAATACAGTGGGGTAAGCTCCTGAAATTACATACAAAAATGGATTACCAAAGTATCCATTTAATATTAGTTTTTATAGAGATGTTTTCTGTTCCTTTTTTTTTTGCTTTACTGCTCCATTTTGTGCTGTTTCTTTTCATCTCTTTAGTTTAATATCTTAGTACCTTTACGTTACAATGTCTTCTGAAAAATGCACACCTATTAAAATCTGTGCATTTAATCTACAGTGTTGAATTCATTATTATACTTGCACAGCCAATTTATAATTATGTACATTGGTCATCTTGGAACTTCAAATCAAGATTGAAGATTTAATAGTGGAACAGCTTTGTAGTTCAATTTTGTTTGATTTCCATTACTATTCAGTACTATTAGCCATATTTGTGTTAAATAAATGTATATATTTTTATCTAAGGCATCACCAAGATGAACATTCTAAGACAATTTTATCTACTTTTAGGGGTTATTTTAGTGGTGATTTTCACACAGATTTTCCCTGGGAAATTTCTTACAATTCTCACAATAATTTAAAGGTTAGTGAAACAATTTACAGATTTGTGAAGCCATTTGCAGGTTTGTGAATCAATTCTACACATTTGTGACTTTTGCTAAAAAATTATTATTAATAATAATAATAATAATAATAATAATCATCATCATCATCATCATCATCATCATCATCATCATCATCATCATAAATACCTCCACAGATTTCCTATTGAGTGAAAGATTCGTGTAGGTAGGCCTAGGAAACGTTTAAACCGGACCCTAGGAAGAAGCGTTTTATTTTTTAGCAGAACGAAAACGAGGTAGGTCTCCGCAGTGCGCAGAACAGACAGACAATGAGCGGCAAGCTTCGAAGCAGGATTAGGGCGCTCCTTGCCTAATCATTAGTGACTTCAACAACCGGTTTTCGTGTGGTAACAAAGCTATTTTAATCCAGATCTAGGCTCGGCGTTGCGTTAAAGTGTTGTGTTCTAATGGCGATATATTTGCATCATTATTATTTTAAAAATAATGTTGGACAAAACGGCATAAACATCTGAAGTTGATGTTTGTTGGTTCGCTGTTGCTAGGATTCTTTGTCCTCGCTCGTTAGAAGTGGCGCTGGGATGGTCTGTTGAAGCAACAGCCCACTCGCTGGTTGAAAGCGGAAACAAACTTTCGCATTGACTTTTGAGTGCACAATGCTGCACGGAGTGAGGCACTGACATATCACATTTCTTCGGAATAATTTTGTTTGTTTGCAACATGCCAGGTTTGAGAGAAGCTGGACTCGTGGGTGCTGCGATTGCTATCGCTGGCGGAGTTGTGTACGTAACGTGGAATTTTTTGTCTTCGAGGCAGAAACTCGAAGAGCCTGTTGAAAGAGAGACCGAGAAAGAACTCAGTAAAGAGACTCCGGTCGTACCAGAGGTAACCTTAATTTTGTCTGTTAATGTACTTTATTTGGTTTGCCAAGTCTATTTTGGGGGCACGCCTACCTTTATAAATGGCAATACCTGCTGCGCTTCCGTGCTGCTATCTGTGGCTAACTAATGCGATCACACTGTGTAGCTCCTTGCTAAACCGTGGCCGGCCATACTGTCTGCCATTTGACACAGCTTAAAGCTATATTTATATTTTTGGAGCAAACCTTATTCACATGTTTAGAAATATGCCTCGTTAATTGTAGTTTCGAGTGTAGTAGGCTAAATAGCTTACCCGCTGGAAACGTAAATAGTAGGTACTGGTTGGGTTCAATTTGAAAAATAAGAATAGGCTAATAGTTGAGTCGTAGGTTAAGTTTATATTGCAGAGACACTTCTGGTTCATTGCTTCTGCGCTTTTAAAATGTTATATTTTTAATTTGTAGATTTTATGCGTTTGTAAATAAACACGTAACTTGCTGGTTTAGGTCAGTGTTGCAGATAGCGGACGTTTAGCTGTTAAGTTGCAGCAGCATTCAGAATTCGCGCTGCGATGACTTGGGCTACATTTATAAACACAAAACCACTTGTTGCTGTGCCGATACATTTTGTCTGGTGACGGATCAGCTTTGCAGTATCTATTCACAAAAACACTTGTTACTATTCCGATACATTTTGTCTGTTGACTGATCAGCGCTGCAGTATATATTCAAAACGTAGCCTATTACTGTGTCAGAAATTCCCCGTTTGAAGCTTTTTTAGCTTCACTCACCCACAACCACTTTGGTGATGTGTCACAGGAACATCTGATTGGTATAAGCAAATGCAAACCCTGTAGCCGTAATTCAATGTATGTACATTATTTTCAGTATTTTACAATCATAATTGTTGAAAATGTGGGATAGTGTGTACATTTTATAAAACGAACTTGACAAGCAAGTAAACATATCCTTTCTGGTGTGTAAGTGTTCATCGGCTGTTTAAAACATTAATTTAAATGATGTCTTTCTTTTTCCATGTGACAATTTGTTTTGTATGTGATACTTTGATGTGGCACTTAAAAGTTTGAATGACCACAATGTGTCCAAATGGTAAGATGAAAAAACCCTGGGCCAAGTTACTTGAAATAATTTGGGAAACGTTGAGTAGCAGCATTGCTTTGAATACAGAATGTTTAATTTGTGTGAGCTAAGATAGCCAATATTTTTTCTTGTAACTTGGCCTAATTTTGATATTAGTACTTTTAGTCGCAAGCCTAGATTTTTTAAGTCCTAGTTTGTACATGAAAACTTGTTTTTTTCTTCTGGTATCATTTCTTTTTGTACTGTGTTTGTTATGAGTAACTGATAACAGTAATGCATGTAGGCTATGAGAGGCATGCATACATACATGCACGCACACATACGTTGTAGCCAGTCCCACATCTAGAGTGCTGTGATTGGGGAGGACGGGGGGCTGACAGACAGACAGATAGAGATAAAAAAAAATACGAACTAACCCTTTAAGGAACGCTTGTGGATTATGGTTATCCTTATGTGAGCTTTTACAGTATGATCAAAGTGGACCAATTTAAACTATAACAGGGTGGCACCATGAGAAACCGCAAAATTTGCAGTGGCCTAATTTGAACTATAACGGTGGCACCATGAGAAACCCAACACAGATCTCCTTGAAAAGCACTTATGCACTTACTCGTTTGACAGATGTCCGATGAGCCTTCATTTACAAAATTATCAGCAATCTCCTTCAGTTTCAGCTCCCGAGCTGGCAACTTGTTTACCCTTCTCCCCTGGTCCGTTTTCAGTTTTTTCTTCTGCAATCCACTTTTTGTGTTTATAAGACATAGCCTTAGTTGTAGCAAGGACTCCTCTTTGCTCTCTTCCTCAGCTGGCTGGCTGACCTTACAGTTTGACCGGCAAAACTACAGCTAACAGCTGTGCCAAATGGACACTTTACATTGGACAATAGCATGCACAGACATACTTCCCAGCAATCTTTGCATATCAGAAAATAACAGTAGTACCAAAGAAATTACCACATTATTTAATGGAATTAATTAAACAATGTGTTTTCTGCAGAATGGGTATGTAGGTTAAGTTTTACGTGATCACAGACTGTTGTATGAAGAAGGCATACTAACCGTGACCGAGATGAGTTTGCTTTTTGAACGATATATAAAACAGATGGCACCTGCATGCCTACCCAATTCTCTTATGGATGGTAAATAGTAAATGGACTGCATTTATATAGCGCTTTACAATTGATGCCTATCATTCCCCAGAGCAGTTAGGGGTTAGGTGCCTTGCTCAGGGACACTTCAACACGCCCAGGGCGGGGTTCGAACCGGCAACCCTCCGACTGCCAGACAACTGCTCTTACCTCCTGAGCTATGTCGCATGTTAAACGAGAGTCTCAAATACAATTAAAAGCTTGTGCGTGAGAGTGCTTTTTTCATGTAGACTACTGCTAGATATGAAAGTGTCATGTTTGGAATGGAATGGAAGTGTTTTTAATGTGGTGTTGTAGACACAACAGACATACTACTTGTTTTGTATGTTGGTAGAGAATATGGCTGGCTAACATTAATTTAGAAAGCTGCCGGTAACGTTAGCTACAGTAGCCTAGTAAAAAAAAGTCGTTAAACAGTAGCAATGCCACAGCATTGAGCTGTTGTCACTTTTTAATAAAACCAATAAATCTGCCGTCGTGAAATGCATATGGCTCCCCATTTGTGACTTTTGCTAAATATATGCATTGAACATTCTGATATAATTAAATGTCTGTATTGCATAAAGGAATTGTTATAAACACCTACTTAATTAAATGTCTGTGAATGGGTTTGCAATAAGAAGACGTCCTTTAATGCTGTCATTTGCTCGTGCTTTTAAAGAAGGTAGCCCAGTAAGCCCACGCCCAAATATAGATGGCATGCACATATCTAAAGGGGTGTAAATGTAGGTTGACATGTTTTGGCATGACTTACTAGGTTAGGTCACTTCAGCCCTAATTCAGCTCAGGTTTTACTTCCATTTGGTCTGCCTTCTAGCTGGCTAGAAAACTCCACGCAAATCAAACCGGTTAACCGAACTTCTAGATGGTATGACATAATACAGTCTATATGTTTGGTGAAAGACTGGCTAGATTTGGTTGAAATGTGATAGTTTTATGACCGGCTAGGACGTAGACAGGCTATATCAGGGTAAAACATGAGTGAATTAAATCAATGGTAAATACAGCTAACCTAGTGCATTTACGTCAAATCATTTTTCAAGCTATTTACATCCCTTCGGGCGTTTAGATTGCCTACCTTCTGTATTCGGTCTTGTGCTGACTGGTAGACAAACTATACTCATCCATAGACATGAAATGATACTATGTGGAGTTTGCATGTGAAATCATAGAGAATGGATTTCAGGAATATAAATGAGTTCCCACAAGCATTATAAAGTTGCAAAAGCAACAGTTTTAAAGTTACAGGCAATTATTAGCAAACAAATCAGCTTGCATAACAAATTAGAGAGTTGGCTGAGCCTTAGGTGGGATTCGATCCAGAGCGTCGACGGTCCACAGGCAAGCATGTTACCAGTGAGCCACCAGCGAAGTATTCGCAGCAGCAGCACACTTTTTTGGCTAAAAATACATATCTCTAATTGGCTAGTGTAGCTGAATGTCCAATGGGGAGATGTATTGTTTGTGGGCCTGGAGCATTTGTGATGATGTAATTAGGCAGGAAAAAGAAGAAGGAAAAAAGGCAAAATCCCATAAGTCTGGGGCTTTACTGTGTGGATGTGTGAAGTTGTTTGTGAATTCTGACTGTTGAAATGGGGTCAGAAGGTACAGAAATGAATGTTGTTAAGGGCTGAGAGTCTGTGGTCATTGTGGTTATTTTTGCAGAGAACCCTGAAAAGTTCTAAACTCTCGGTGCTCTATGGGTATGGGGCATGCCGCCCCACCAAGCCACAATTAGAGGAAAGCCGATAGATGCAGGGCTTGGTACTACATTAGGGTCCTCGTTGATTTTCAAATGGGGCATTTATGTGATGCTGATTTTTGTTATCTGAAGAGTTCAAATGTTGGTTACCACTCTATATCAGAATTATTGGAATACAGAATACTAAGATTGGACCCTCGTTTAGTAGTATGGTTGATTTTCATTCTTTAGGTGAGTGTAATCTCTCTGTTCAATCGGTGACATTCATTAATCAGTTAATTATTTCCGTGGCCATGTACAAACTTGAGTGAGGTGGCATCATGGCCTGTTTTGTTTGGGTACCAGTTCATGTGGGAGTGACAGGAAATGAGAAGGTGGATGCCTCTGGTACTTCCAAAGCCCGCAATGCCTGTTGAAATAGGGAGGGCGGAGGCAATGGCACTCATTCAGCAGGGCATCACACAACAGTGGCAGACTTTCTGGGACACAGAGAACAGAGGCCAACATCTGTATGGCACACAAAGGAGTGTGGGGTGTGCACTGCTTATGGGCAAAAGCCGAAGGGAGGAGGTGATGATAGCTTGCTTACGATTGTGTCATACATCTGTAAATCATAACCTGTGTCATGTTGGAAAGCATGCTACAGGCATCTGCAGTGGCAGGGTTCAGCTTGAGCGGGTCTCACCGTTCACCATCTGGCAAGTTTTTCTAGATGGGCGTGGGGGAGAGATATAGTGTATATCAGTGGTTCTCAAACTTGGTCTGACCCCTGTCGTGTGCATGCTGTTTTTTTCTCTGTGTGTTTTAAGTTCTTTATTCATTATTTTTCTTGAACTTGGTTTGACTCATTATTTTTGCCTTTGAATTCATTTCGTTTCTAGGCATCTTGGTTACTGTAATGCACTACTCTTTGGATTCCCCAAAAATATTTTGTTAAGATTCAGGCACAGTGAAATTTGGAACCAAGTATGAAAAAAAGTGTTCTACAACAAATGTACATGCTGCACCTTTAACGACTTCTTACCTTACAAACGGTGAAAATTCTCAATTAGCTATTCCAGTGCCATGTAAATTTCCAGAAAGCAAGCTACTCCCTGAAAAAGCTTCCAAAACTTGGTTACGGCTTCCTTCTAGCTGAAATAATCGCTGATATATTCCATTGTGTAACCAGCAACTTGCAGGAGGGATTTGCTGAATGCTCAAGCTACAGCTTTGTGTGTATGTACCATCTATTTTTTTATAAGGGCTTTGTTCATATACTGTTACTGTATGACCAAAAGTATCTGGGCCCCTCCTTGGTCTTGGGCTGTTTTTCATGGTTGGGCCTGGCCCCTTAGCTCCAGTGAAGGTCACAGATTTGATTCCTGGGTAGGACACTGCCATTGTACTCTTGAGCAAGGTACTTAACCTGCATTGCTTCAGTATGTATCCAGCTGGATGAATGGATGCAATGTAAATTTTATGTAAAAGTTGTGGAAGTCACTCTGGATAAGAGTGTCTGTTAAATGCCTGTAATGTAATGTAATGGTTTTGTCGAAACTGTGTGTAAGAACTTGACTAGCATGCACAGTCCTCCATCAAACTCTTTTGGGATCAATTGGAAAGCCAACTGTGAGCCAGGCCTAATTTCCCAATCTGTATTATTGATAATTCATTCTTTCTAAATTCCAATCTGTGAATTCCGATTTGTCAGAGCAGACTAAAAGTACCTCCCTCACACCTGCTGCTTTTTATGCTCCCTATCGCCTCCATGCCTGCCCTCGCATGAGTGGCCCTCACATTAGTGACACGTATAATTAAGCGTGACTCGGAACAGAGGCTGGAGTGATTAGGAGGTGAATTGGGACCGGGGGGGTAGTGTGCACTGGCCTGTAGGGCTGGTCTTGAAAGAAAGCAGTTGCCCCTGCGGGGAAAACCTGCACATGCTCGGATAGCGTCCTGTGTTCACAGCTGTCATTCTGAGACCTGCTGAGTAGCATCTGTGTTTTATTTCATTTCCAAAGTATTGTAAGCTTTCGTTCACCACACTGTCAGCGGCAGGTTAGCAAGTGGTCTGCTGATACCCCCGCTGTACTGGATCAAGCCATCGGAAAACAACCTGGCGATTGCTCAGGTTGATGGGAGAATGCACGATGCACTGTGGTAACCAGTAACCATGCCAGTCTGGGTGTTTCTCTTCTGTGAGCATCTGAAACTCTAAAATTAAACACTACCAATGCAAACAATCCAAACCAGTATTGGAAGTTTCTAAGTCTGAAAATTGCAGCCTTTTTACAAAAAATAGTGTGCGCGCTGCACTGGATTTAGCAGCATCTAATAACCATCTGTCTGGGATGAATAACCTATGTCAGAAATATCACTCAGAAGCAAAAACCCTTTCATATAAGATAGCTCAAAATGACTGTATTGCTCCTGTTGGAAAAAAGGTTGCATGTAACATGTGATATGATTCATTTTATTGCCCATCAGTGTCTAAAACAGAGTCACCGTAGGTTTCAGATTGATGGTGATAATGAAGTCATAGCATAAATACTGTGTAAGGTGTGAATTGAAACCACCTGACAATGCACCATATTGAAGGAATAGCAGTTGTTTGATCAGGCATCAGTCAATAAAGCCCTGTGGTCTGCCTTTAGAAGTAAAGGTCTCACACCCCTGCTGATGAAGATAGTGTGTCTTTGACCCCTTTAAAAGCCGAGCACATGCAACAGTGTTCCTGCATAGTATTTGAGCAGATTAGCATGCTGAGCTTTGGTGTGTTTTGAAAAAGACCAATCGGGACAGGAAATGCTTGATTATTTTTATTAGGGGTGGGGGGTGGGGGGGGGGGGTTGTTACACAGACTTCAGCGTAACTGTAAACGCACCATGTTGAAAATAGTATGGATAGACATGCTGTTCCAGTCATGGTGAGATAAGATGTACAGTATGAGAGGTTTTGCAGAATTAAGTGTTCTTTTCTCGTACCACACAGACAGTTCCCACTGTTGCTGAGGAGCCAGAGAGAAATGATGTGCAAACAGTAAGTTTCTATTTCCCTCTTTATCTCAGTTTCACCATGACTCTGTGCCTTGTATGTATATACGAAGGTCAATGAATCAATGCACTTGGATGCAATGGGAGTCGGTGACCCAATATGAGTGTCACATATATGCTAGTGGCATGAATACCTTTAAGAGATTTTTCCATATGTCCAGATAATCTCATTTAAAAATCACCAATATATATAATGCTCTCTAATGTAAACCACTCCAAGGATGTCTGTCTTTCACACCGGAGCCTGTGACATCACAGACTATATGTGGCTGCATCCCAGACATATTCCATAGTCTGTGACATCACACTTTATATGTGTCTGCATTCCAGAGCTTGATCTTGAACATTCTGTCTGCTGTTAAATCTGAAACATTCCGATTTGTTGCATCATACATCATTACTTTAGTTACTTATCCAGAGTGACTTACTGAAGTGGAGAACATCGGCGTTTGTCTGAGAAATGCAGAAGTGCAATATCAACAAGAAGGCACAGATGACCCACCAAGTGTAATGTTAACCTAACAAACCCACAGTTTGTATTGTACCGAAAGTAAATACCACCAGATAACCTGTCTTTGCACAGCTACACTCGGAACATTAGGATAGGTAATCCAAAGAAGGAAAGAGGATATCTAAAGGGTGCGAGAGGAGCCATGGTGCAATCTGAAGACGTGGGTGATCAGTCTACATTGGATATGCACATGTGAATGTTCATGAAGGAGTAAAGGACATTACTTGATATTTCTTTTTGAAGAGGGACCTGGCATAAACCCTCTGTAACAATCACACGGCAAGACAAATATGAAAGCAGCAAGATAAGAATTATTGCCGCTATAGATGCTTTCCCGTTTAGCACATCTCGTCATGAATATTCATGAACTGTAATTGAGCTCCGGAAACTCCTGCTACTGAGGAAGGAGGCTGTATTGCAGTAGATGCTAATAAGGCATGTGGCACACGACTGCAGAGTCTAACAGGGCCTGTGACATCACAGACTGTAGCGCCTAACATCACCTGTGGGTGGCAGTGTAGCATAATTGTTGGAGAAATTGGCCTGTAACTTGTGGGTTGTAGGTTCAGTTCTCAGGTCGGGTGCTGCTGTTGTTTTGAGACACTTCATTTTGTATGTACATGTAATCTGTACAGATTTCTCAGTATAAGAGATATTCCTAAAGCTTAAAAATAAATTGCCTATGGCATCTACTGTCCAGCCACAAGTCAAACTTGCTCCAAGGGGTATGGAAATTAAGAGATGCTGAAATCTTTGTTCCACTTTTCTCAACAGTGCGCATTTTAGTATTAGAATTTACAGTGTGTCCTTTCAAATGACTTTCCGATTTCTGTTCTCTTATCAAGCTGGTGTTTGGCCGATGTGTTCCTCTTCATCCCAGCTTAACAGTGCGTTTCTCTGTGTGGTAGGAGAAACCGTCCAGCAGGCAGGTTCTGGTTCTCGGGCTGGACGGTGCTGGGAAAACCAGCCTGCTGCACTGCCTGGCCACCGGCACCCTGGAGCAGAACATCACTCCCACCAAGGGCTTCAACGCCGTCTCCATCAATAAAGAGGATCTCAAGATCGAGTTCCTGGAAAGTAAGAGCAAGCCTTTCAATGTGTTAGCATAGTTACGTCACACAATTAATGCAGTACACACTGTATATATTTGATGTATATAGTGAGCTCCATAATGTTTTGGACAGAGACATTTTTACTTGATTGGGCTCTGTACACAGTTTAGATTTGTAATCAAGCCATTCTCATTTGTTTAAAGTGCAGATTCTCAGCTTTGGAGTCATGTTATGAAATACCTAAAAGAGCCTGCAGAGTTCTGGAAAAAAGTTTTGTAGACAGATGAGACCATTATTCAATGTTGTAGTTGTTCATTAAATCTGAGAATGCTCGCTTTATCCGTGTGTGAATTTATAAAAAAATTAAATTGTTACAGAGCCAAATCAAGACGCACACAGTAATCTTAACTCTTCCCTCTGTGGTAAAGTTGGAGGCAGTGAAGATGTAAGGGCCTATTGGAAGATGTACCTGAGCAAGGCGGAGGTGCTGGTTTTTGTGGTGGACTCATCAGACCCCGCCCGCTTCCCCCTGGCCAAAACGCACCTCCACGAGCTGATTGCCGAACACCCCCGCCTGTCTTTAGTGGTACTGGCCAACAAGCAGGTCAGTGAACTACATTTGGAGTTGGTTCATTCACGTAACATATTTAGATTTTTTTGGTGCGTGCACAATCCTATTTTATGTGGTCATGTCATGGTTGTCCAACTTTTTGTAGACTGAAGACAAGGTGCACACAGATAAATATGTATAATTTTTGTCATTTTTAAAAACGTACGTTTTAGGCTACACTACCCTTTATCAGGCAGAACGTTGTGATCTGGTGAAGGCAACATTGGTTGAAACATCATGTTCTTAATAATAACGGGAACATATACTGTATTTTGCAATGTCTGAGCCTCGCACCTTTCATTAAAACTAAAGATTTTTTTAGATGGCTTTGTGCTGGATAATACCTCAGTGAAAATGTTCCCATCCTAACTTATCTAACTTATTAAAACGAGTTGTGTATTTAAACTGTATTTCTTCCTGAGTAGCTGTACTTGGCTCCAACATTCTCCCGTTTGTGTTTTAAATGGACGCACAGGAGAGAGGGAGAGAGAGCTCTCTGGAGTGCACCTGCATTTATTTCACTGTCCCGTTGTGTTTGTTGTAAAAACGCTTTTTTTTTAGGATTTGGAAGGGGCGTGTGGCATCACAGACCTCCACGAGGCCCTGTCCCTGGGGGGCGTGGGGGACGAGCGGAAGCTGGTCCTCATCGGGACGCACGTGAGCAAGGACGATGCCGAGATCCCCTCCAGTGTCCAGGACGCACGGGACCTGATCGTTCAGATGGTGTCAGACGCTAATTAGGGGACCCTGTTTCCCCCCGACTGTACCCGTCACCTTCAGTGTGCATACTGTATGAGGGCCATTTAGGCCTGGGTAAAGTGTTTCGAACTCTTTACAATATTATTTGTGTACTCGTTTTCCACAACCCCTATATTTGGAGGACTTTGTCTCTTTGTCTTTTTCACATTAGCATCCACATCTAACCAGACAAAAAAATAATTTATTTGAAATAAACAGTCACGTTTAAATATTCAGTTTATGTCCGCCAACAGACAAATCAAGTGCTTGAATTAAAAAGGATGCTGCTTTTGAGAACACTTGCTGATCGCTGAGAATTTTCCAAATATTGGCGAAAGATTGATGTTGTCAGTAATGTTGAGGAATTAAATTGGTGTCACAAGGGTGAAAGTATTTCAGCTGAAGCATTTGAACTGGTACTGATTTCATTAGACAGATGCTGTTGACCAAAGACTACAGTACATGTGACTGTTTCAATCTCAGTAAGGAGTCCCGACCCTCGTCCTGGAGTGCCAGGTTTTCACCTTACTATCAGTCCTGTTTGGACCGAAGAAACCAGGTGAGGAGAGTTAATTGTGTACTCAACTGCTTTATTTGAGTACAGTGAAAACCAGCAGGCCCCGTGCCCCAGCAGGACCAGGTTTGCCGGTTTCAGGCCCTATACCGATTTCAGTACTGCAGTGGAATAATTCTAATATGGATCTTTTGGCTCTTTGTTAGCCTTGTTTTAGTGTTCACAAAATTGTTTCCAAATAGCAGTGTCATCACTTGGAAGTCACATATGCTTTCAGTTATTTATGTTTTGGCAAGACTGAAATGAAAAGATGTTTTTCTGTCTGTGTATGCTGAACATGCAATTGAGCCAGGTATCCATTTGACTCATTGAAACACTACCAGTTTAAGTTTGAATGGTTTGATAACAGACATTTTAGAATCTTCATCTTATTGTACAGATACACACTTAATCTAGGTTTTGATCATATCTGTTTGGAATTATTTTTATTTATACATATTTCCTATTGCATATTATATGCATTTATGTCAAGTATTACCCCTTACTTGATGTAAATGTAAAGCTTGGTACAAAATCCAGCCTAGGTACTTGGCTCCTTGCAATTGTGTTATACTTTATCACTCTCCTCTGTTGAAACTAATTAATAATTTTGTAATAAACAAAAAAAATGTTGAGTTCATACCAATAAAAACATGTAATAATTTACATATTGATGTATGTTTTAACATGGGAAAACAAAATGTTTGTTTTTTTTTCTTTCTTTTTTTTTCCTTTGCTACTGAGGATTGACAATTTAAAATGGAAATACATTTCTTCAGCAAATAAAAACTCAGTTTTTCCAACATGTGCATATTTGTCTTTGTGTCTGTGCAACAGTATTGATGAGCTTTGTTATTCATAACATTTTTCATTATGGTAAATGTAGAATAGAAATGGATCAAATATATTTAATATAATATAGAATATTTATTACCCATATAATATGTAGCCCTGTTTCCATTATTAGCAGCATCTGAGCCATTGCTAGTAGGTAAGTCTAAGGCTAGGCTTCAGCCAGTTTTTTCTCTGACTTTGGCTAAATTAAAAGCAGTATTTTTTTTTCTTAATTCACAATTTGGCAAGTTCATCGATCCCTAAAACTGAGTCATCAAACTGAGTTTGTGAAGAAAGAGTCACGCCTCCATGTACTTGTAAGGCAGATGTAAGGACAGATGTTGATTGAATACAGATCTACTTAGCTCACTGTTTTGCCATATGGTCTGAAATGCCAGGTTAGTGCGTACATGCATATGTTATACTTGGCCCCCAGGATTCGTATAGACCAAATGCAGGGCGTTGGGCAATCAACCCCCAGGCCATTTACAAGATTCCTCCATGTTTTAATAAAGCACTCAAAAAAAGAAAAAGGTCCATGATTAAGTCTGTAACTTCTTGTTCTGTGAATTGCAATATTAATTTAGTTATGTTTAAATAAATTCTTTCAAAACATGCTTTTCAAAATTAATGATCTAAGTTGTTTCTGTGAACAAGCACGGTTTTCAACCTGTGTTGTTTGACCTTTACGTTGTAAGTTTCACATATCAGACAGCAGTATTAGCAGATAATTATTTTTTTTAATTCTTAAGTATGGCTCAATATAAATGAGTTCCTGCTTTTTAATCAAAATTTCTTTTGACCTCTGGTGTCACATTTAATCTGATAGCTTGTACAGGAAGTCTGGGGGATGAAAGTGGAAGCACTTCCTATACAGACACACAACCGGGTCTGACAGTGTTCAGTCGTATTTCAGAGGTAACACTACAAAACTGGCAGAAATCCACGATGTATCAGCACATCATGCTACATTTATGTTAACACTTTTACCAGACAGTTGGCTGAAGTGATATAATCGTATTGGCTGGAACACTTCAGGTTAAGTATCTTGTTCAAGCATACAGCATTTCCCACCTGAAATTTAAACCTGCAATGCTGAAGAGTTTTAGAAGGAAAATACATTAAAGAAGGAAAGATTAATTACCTTCATTCTATTTTTTTTTTTTTTAAATGTTGGTGTCACTACACAGTTGAGTATGTTGACGTATCTGAAGCTGAATTGTGCGCCTTCTGTTCTCATTGGTCCACTTGCCTCTCACTCAGGTTTCAGCCACTCAGAGAGTCAGGGCATGTGATTAGTTGCTAGGTGCTCCAATGCCTTAGCAACACCAGTGTCTCTGTTGTCACCAAAGCAGAGAGGTTCTTTTTCTCCTGCGGTGGTATGGTATTTGCTGAAGTCTCTCCACTCTCATGGAAATACAATGGTCACTGAAAAAGCAGGTGAGTCCTCTTAATGGGAGGGATGTCATCCTTATTGCAATGATGATCCCAGTGAGGATGGCATTGCTTGTTGTGATAAACTTTTCCTTGCAGCAGATGAACATACTACAAATGAAAAGTGAAAAGTACCCATTTGTCTTCTTTCCGCAGGTTGTTGTTCCAGGCTGTGTCCATCTGCCAGGTGGGTATGAATACCTGAAGGATGAGCTTATTGTTTTAACAGCTTTATTGTGCCTTCCTTTAAAAAAAAAAAAAAATCTTTGTTTTCACATTCAGTCCAGCTGTAGTGCTCTGTTGTGTTGGGATGGAAGCTAGGCTTTAACATGAGCAGCATGTATACACACACACACAGTACACACACACACACACACACACTCAGTGTGTCTTTCAGTGTAAGACTATCACTGTACGCTGTAACAGTATCCAGTCCTATTGGCTTGCCGGGGTGTCAATGAAAGTGATTAAATCCTTTGTGTCTTTTCATACCCACAGAATCCTGCAACTGGCCCAGCATAAAGACTCCAAAACCGAGTGGGTCACCACACCTTGGTGAGCTGCCAATCATGGTTCTCTGATTTTTTTGACTATACTGTAGTGATGATAGATTTTTAATTTATTCAACATATTATTCAACATTGAATGTTCAGATGAGCTCAGATGTAATTTTTTTCCTTAACAGTTGACAGTTGAGTGTTGAATTATAATGGTAGTGTAATCTGTTGCATCACACACTATGAAACTTCTGAAGGAAAGAAAATGGCAAGATGTTTTTAGTATTCAATTACTTTTTGAATTTGACTGATTCGGTTTCAGTTCAGATGCTAAAGTAAAACTTGCTCACGATGCTGGTTTTGCAGGAAGCTAACATGGGGGAACCAGGATTCAATATGGCCGCTGTCACATGCTGCATTGAGTGCCGTGCCTACAGAGAGGACTCTGCACCTGGCAGAACACAAGAGACACTTCTCTGTGTGGGACGAACAGCCGAGGTAACCGCCTGGCCTCTCTCTGCTTCTGCTCAAAGTATCGCAGCGATACGATGTGGCAAAACTGGTCATTGCTTTGCCTAGCAAAATACTTAAAAACATCAGAGGTAGGGAGAAACATGAAAAGGTATTTATACTTTAAAGAATGCAAATGGAAACTGCTGTTTTCCACAGAATAGAGCTCAGCCTTGGTCCTCAGAGAACTGATTTTAATCCATCTCAATTGCAATCACGTGCAGCTGGCATTCTCAGCTTCAGACTATTAGCAGTGTATGGAATTATATAAGCAGGTTCAAAGTATAACAGAATGCGTTAAACAGAAGACATGTTCCCTTAAGACGTATGAAAACATTGTAATCATTAAACACTTTTACAGTAAGGTGGCCTTAATCTTCACTTTATGGCTGCGTCTTCAGATGCTGAATTTTCATACATATGTCCAGAGAGAAAATGATTTAGAATGTTGCATACTTCTCAGGATGGCTGTGGGACCGTCATTTATTTATTTATTTTTTGATTAATTATTTTTGCTGTGGAAAGAACAGCAAAAAAATGTCCTTTCTTTCAGTTCCTAGAATTCTATCACATACCCATAGTTCAGGAGTGGCCATATGGTAAAGTTTTCCCCACATTTTTAATATGAATAAAATAAGATTAGTCAGAAATGCTGATGTCCACATAGTTATTTGTAATCACTGGTCTGTTCTTTTTTTTTATACTGGCTGCTGTGAGAGCATGTGGCATTATTCTGAGTCATAACTCAATGAAAAGCCATAACCTAATTGCACAGTATTTCAGGAAGTCTGGCTAATGGAAGAGGAGAGGAAGCTGATTGAATGAGGCAGGAACAGAGCTGTGGAAATTTGAGCGCATCAGAAACGCGGTAGTAAGGCTGTAACCGCCCCTAGGAAAACTACCTCCTGCCGGTCCTGTGACGCAACAGAACCCCATTGTCCCGGAGAGAGGGGTGGACATGAGATATCTGGCAATCTCTAGATGGGCCCCTCGTGACTAGGCCAGAAAGTCACAAGTGAGACTGCAGGGCAGCTGAAGTCAGCTGTTTGAGGGCCGTGTAAGAGCTGTGGTTGAAGGAACCGAGGTGTGCTGTCTGAGTCTCCTTCACCGTGTCGACTGATTCAGTATGGTTGTGGTGGTCAATCCAAAATACCAAGGGGAGTAAAATAATCCCTACTGAAGAGACGGACCCAGCGTTCTGAGACAGATGAAAGGACCATTTAATTACTCAGCCGGCCGTGGAACATTAGCATGTTTAAAAATGTTCAACAGACACAAGGTGTGGTTCTCTTTTTTGTGGTTAACAAGGTGCGTTTGTATGAAAGCACCCTGGGGTGAGGTGTTGGCCCCCACCTGACTGGTCCTGACACGTTTGTTACAGGACCAAATCCACACATTAGAGGGCCATCTCTGCAGCCTTTTAATACAAACACATGCACACGCACACACACACACACACACACACACACACACACACATGGAGGCACGCACACACCCACAAACAAAAAAACATTATCTGTGTGTTCTCACAACAAATTTGTTATTTGGTCTGAGAACACATTTATTATAAATACTAAAAATTACTTCCTTAGTTCTTCCTGTTATTGACCAAAAGAAGCTGTGGGATTAAATAATCCCATCCATTCATTCTCTAAACCGCTTAATCCAGGTCAGGGTCACGGATTAAATAATATTCTTTATTATTAAAGAAAAGTGCTCTGTTAATTGGGGTGGCAGGTATGTTTATCCGCCAAGTTATGCCTTGGTGGGGCATGCCCCATACTGTACGATATAGCTTCGAGAGTTGAGAGTTCGAGAGTTGGACACTTTTCACGGTTTCCTACAGAAATAACCACAATGACCACAGATTCTCTACACCTTCTGGGCTCATGTAAACAGACAGAATTCACAAACAACTTAACATGTCCCCACAATAAAGCCCCACACTTGGGTTATTTTACATTTTGTCTTGCATTCCTTTTTTCCTGTCAGTTACATTGTCCCAAATGCTCTAGTTTCACAAGTCATTTTCCCCATTGGACATTTAGCTACATTCGCCAATAGCAACATCTGAGCTTGAAAAAAGCCAATTGCAGGACAGTCAATAGCAGGCAAAAGGATGTTGTAAAAACTCTGTGGTCACCATTTTGGTTTTGTGTAGAAGCTAGCTTGCCTGCTAAATAATAATAATTTAAAAAAAGGAAAATGGTGCTTTAACAGCTGTATAATCTTTGTGGGAAGCTAATTTATATTTACTCTATATGCATTCACCTCGGAACCAACATTACATCGGGGGAATATCCTCGGAACTACCGATGACTCCTAGAAACCGATGTCAGATAGATAACAGACATGCAAATTTATTACAAACTACCAGTAACTTTCTTCCATAAATTACCCAGACCTTAAATTGTCTGGTCAAGGACCACAAACTGGACATGTACAAATAATTTGAGAGCTAGACATTCCAGACGAAAGCTGTCTGGCAACTCTATTTGCTAATGACATTCGAGGAAACATTACTTCTCTACAAGCACCCAAAAGAAAAATGCTCACTTCAGGGGGTAATAATGGGAGAAAATACAATGTTTATGACGTTATCATTTTATTTGCCATCACCGATCATAAAAATCACCAACCTTAAAAATCACCAATCTAAGCTATTGTTTTAAGTTACGCAAACCCCAACTAACAACTATAGTCTACAGTTTAACTAATTAGAAGTAATTTTTGTTATTCAACACTTTGAGGTGACACAAAACTTTGAATAACCGCATTCTCTTCAGTTGGTAAGATGAAAGAACACAGTATCAAGTTACATTAATACTTTCGGAAACATTAGGGTAGCATTGCTTTGCATTTGGGTAGCATTGCTTTTAGCTTGTTTCATTTGTGTGAGCTAAGATAGTCAATATTGTTTGTTGTAACTTGGCCTTATTTTGATATCAATACGTTTAACGACAGACCTAGATTTTGCACATATTAATGAATGACTTATAGACTGGGATTTGCTTGCGTGAGTAACTTCATTTTTGTACTTTGAAAACATGTTTTTGTTGAGATGAAAAGAATACCAAACCAAATATATATCAGTGAAATACTCTGTGAAAATGTTGTTTTGAGAAAGAAATATGATTTCAGCTGAAAGGGGTCAAGCTCTGTGAATTTCTTGTTAATAAAATAAATAAATAGTGATGAAATTTTGCCTGCCAAAATAGATAGTTGCATTTAACCCAGAGAGTTGGGTAATCCCTTTCCATTCCCCAGTCGGAAAGCACAGGATGGGCTTTGCTTGACAAAGGGCTCATGGCCCTTCCCCGGGACGATCCAGTATGAGACCCTCGTCCGGTTGTCCGCTCCCAAATACAGATCCCGTAGACCCCGGGAGGTCAGGTAAGAGAGCACGGTTGCCCCAAAATAACTAGTGTACTACCTGTGTATTTTGTAATGTTGTTCCAATGACCTTTGGTATGTACTAATTGTGCCTCGCTTTGGATAACAGCGTCTGCCAAATAAGCATACTGTAATGAAAGAAAACACCTCTGTGGAGGGGTCTTATTGGCCAAAGTGGGCATAAGGGGCGGTTCCATAACATCTGTTTTTTCAGTAGTGGATTGTGAGGGTACAGAGGGGGTGCGGAGACAATAGGCTCTATTGTCCAAACCTGGAGGTCCTGGGACATTTTCAGACTGTAGAGGAAGTCTTTTTATAACCCTTACGACAGTTTTGTGTGTGTGTGTGTGTGGAGGGGGGGGGGGGGGGGGGGGGGCATAATTGGGTCCAGGACTTACAGTGAAACTTTCTGGAACAATGGGGGACACAGTCTCCAGCTGTATGCATGGACTGCGAACAATCACTTCTAGTGAACAATTAGTATTTCATTTTAGTTTACTTAAATGAGACTTTTTCAGATCTCTGTATCAAACAGCTCTGTGTTTTTTTATTTTGTGGGTTTTATTTATTTTTTTTAAACAAGAAAGCATGCAGCAGGGGGAGATAAGGTGGTAAGTTTTTGATGAGAAGTGCGACTGCAGCCAAGGCTGTGGCTGCGCAGCCCTTTCTGAACCTCTTCATCTCCATGGATACCGGTAGCAGGCGTACGTGTTTGCTTTGAACAATAATGCAAACAAGATAAAGAACGTGTAATGAGAACAGGCCGTTCTTCTCATCTGGGCTCGCCATTTGCGTACAGACAAGAGAGCATCCTAAACTGTGTCAGGTCTGGATATTAACACCGGAGTCTCTGCCTCTATTACATCCATGCAAAATAATGTTTCTCATAATATCTAAGACATTCATTACTTATATTGATATTTATGGGGAAATTTTTTTTATTTTTTATCGTTGGCTCCATAAGATCTTCTTCTTCCCTTTTGCTCTCACTGGTACGATGTACACGTACAGAGTACAGTAAGACTGCCAAGAAACAGATGCTAAATATCACAACATGGTCACAAATGTTTACATCAAAATCAGAGTATGACATGGTGGTATTCTCAGAGTTTGCAGATTCAATTTCTAGGCAGGGGTTGCGAGCTCAATTTCCTGTTGTAACCTTGGACAAAGATGCTTAACCTGAATTGCTTCAGTGATTGTCGAGCTGTGTAAACAGTGTGTACAAATGTAACCTGTAAGCAAGTGGCTCTGGATAAGGGTACCTAATCAATATTATCATCTTCAAATAGTATAAGTATGTTAATATCTATGTTAAACGTAGCATTGTTGGTGAAGGCTCCTGCATTGATATTTAAGGAGAAAAGGAAAGGGAGGGGTAGAGGAGCTGTTTGTGATGTTGGGTCTGGTCTGAACCGGTCCAGGCCTCCCCACACGCAACGGTGCGATCGCGAATGTCCCATCTGGCACTACGAAGTGAGCACACCGGCCCGCCTCCTCTCGCCCCGTCTCCTCCAGCTGGCCCGCCCCAAAGAGACCCACCCCAGCTTCAGAGGCAACCGGGAGGTGAGCACAGTCCCAAAAATCCTGAGCCACGCTGGGATAACGATGCTGAGTGTGCAGTGCAGACTAATGACAGGACCGTCATACTGGGGGAGGAACTGCTGGCACGGTGGTGTCAGGTTCAAATCCCGAGCGAGGGCCATTCTGCGTGGAGCTTGCATGTTCTTCCCCTGTGTCCATGTGGGTTTCCTCTGGGTCCTCCGGTTTTCTCCCACAGTCAAAAGACATGCAGGTTAGGCTAATTGGAGAGTCTAAATTGTTTTTGAGGTATGAGTGTGTGAATGAATGGTGTGTGTGCCCTGCGATGAACTGGTGACCTGTCCAGGATGTATTCCTGCCTCTCACCCAATGCATGCTGGGATAGGTTCCAGCCCCCCAGCAGCACTGATCAGGAATAAGCGGTTTAGAGAATGAATAAATTAATGGATGCTGGTGCTGCTGTGTTCACCTTGTTTGAGTGGATACTGCATATGGGGCCATGGTTATAGAAGTGGATCTAATGCTAGGTGGGGCTTTCTTGGGATATATTTAGTAAAAGATGGCCTTGAATCTACGAGCCCTTCATGTCCCGAAATTGATTTTGACAGAGATGTGACTTTGGCCTGCTGGTTTCCTGTGATGTGATGGTTAGTTTTTAATTTTTTTCCTTTTTATTTTTCTGCTCTCCATCTGTCTCTTGTTCACACTTTCTCTCTCTCTCTCCCTCACTCCCTCTCTCTTTCTCCCTCAGTCGGTGGAGACGGTCATCTCTGAGACTGCTAAGTTGGCTCATTCCACCCCCAGGCTTGACCTACTCTCCATGCCCAAGATGAGGGAGGAGAGTCACCTGTCCTTTCCTCTGAGACACCTGGAGGACCCCATTCGCCCTGTAAGAGTCTGACCACCTTACTCCAGTCCCCTGGCACTACCCTACCTGAAAACAACACACCACACATGACCTTCTATACATCACATTCTCCATCTGGCCTGGGTCAAATTCTATATACCACATTCTCCATCTGACCTGGTTTAAACAGTACACACCACATTCTCAGAACAGAGAATTCTGGACTCAGGATTTGACCTTGAATCTCATAGCCTACAGCAGCAGTGTAGCCTATGCTGATCAGACTTGTTTCTGAAAGCATTCTCTAGAACTGTATAATAATGACTTGGCCCATACTGACCTTTAGCTTTTGTACAAATTCAAATGGTGCTCTTGATCCCTGCTTATGCAAGCTCCTACAGAGCACTACACACCAAAGCCACCACACCCACATATTTATTTTTTTCCCAAAAGCTTGTTTTTATTCAGTTTCCTGTTTCCTGTAAAGCCTTTTAGATGACAGTGTATCTGTATAAAACATTTAACTCTGAAGTGAACTGAGCTGAACTGAACTGAGCTGAACTGAGCTGAACGGAACTGAGCTGAACTGAGCTGAACGGAACTGAAATGAATTGAACTGAACTGAACTGAACTGAATTGAACCGAATTGGACCTAAGATTAACTGATTTTAATTTAATTGAGCTCTCTGCGGGCCTCATCCCATGACACATCCTCTCTCACGTTTCACAGGTTTCCAAACATGCCAAAAGGGCCGTGGCGTCCCCTCGAGTCAAGAGCCTGGCGGTACCCAAAGCGGTCGTTAAGGATTACCTCCCAAACCGAGATCCAGTGTGGTCTCCTCCCAGAAGCCTGTGGACAGGAGGCTCAAAGAGGAGAGACAAGTCAGCTTAACCTGTAGCTGTTATAGCAGAATAAAACAGGGTACTGTGCAAAGCCCCTCATCCCCAAGAAGACTTACTTGGTTTCTTTTTTGTATGATTTTGAGGGGTATTACAGCAGTGAGTCCCTAACCCTGGTCCTGGAGAGCTTCAAGGTTTGCTGCTTTAGTTGTTACTCAGCACCTGATTCACCAATTCACGTGGTTAATGCACCTCACCTGGTTTGTTGGGCCTGACCTGGGTGTGAAATTCCTGGTGAGGAACCAGCAACACCAGGGGGGGTGACCGGGGAAGGACATGCAAACTCCACACATGCGGCCGGGGCTTGAAGCCAGCACCTGCTTCTTGTGAGACAACAACGCTAACCACTGCCTCTGTGTCGTCCAATATTCCCCAGCTGTTGAACTCTACTCCCTGTGTCTGTAATGCTGAGCATTGCGTGGGGGTTAGAGCTCAATGAGAGAACACAGCAGGAGGTCCTGCCTTTATATTTAACAACACTTTGTTCTGTTATTCTCTAATATCCACCATCACACCAATGGGATCTTTTCCCCCTGACTAAGGACAATTGTGAGAACATAATTGGTGTACTTATGTGTAAAATTAGTGAAATAATTTCTTGCTTTGTAAATAATTAGCTAAAACAAATTGCTAATGTTTAGTCAAACTTTAATGAATGTTGGAAAAGGTTCTGTAGAGGAGAAGGGTTGCCAATTGCAGAAATTCCTCATAAAATATGAATGTGTGCAGTGTTTTATCTGAGCCCTTCACAACAGTCCATAGGCCACTCTTAAACTTGCATGAAATGTTCCCATCCTGGAAACTGTGATGAGATCCATAACATTACTTACGAGGATCCTCCAAACATTACTTGCATTTCTCAACATTAGACTAAACATGAATGGTTGTTAATTGTTTATATTATAGTTATTAATGCTTTATTATGAATAAAATAAATAATTTTACATGTTACTGTGCTATGAACCTTAAACGGGCTTACTTGTCCAGTACAGAGAAAGATTAAAGGAACAGTTTCCTTTTTTAATCTATATATAATTTCAGTTTCAGTTTATGTTTTCAGTTAGTCCAGATAATTTATGTGTGCAAGAAATGGTATGATTTTAGATATTTACAGAGGTTTCTGACCACCAGACTTGAAATGGCTAATATAGGGCCTTTGGGGGGTGGTTGTGGTCTATTGAAGAGAATACAGTTCAAGTAACTCCAACACAGCTTGTCTACCAATCTTATGTTTCCGGAGGCAGTATATATGCACATAATAGCATTCACTCACAGTTACAAACATAACCATCAGTTTACAAACCGTGTCAGTTCCTGTTTCCTATAGCACTGTGATCTTAGGCTGCACATTCGTACAACAAAAAAAAAAAAATGTTTAAGCCAAACAAAAAACATATACATACACACACACACACACACACACATACACACATCCACACTTACATACATACACAAAAACTGAATTAATATTAAAAAGCTTAGAAAGTGAAATATCACTTTAAAAATGTTGCCTCGGCAGAGAGAAATTTTCTAACATTAGAATGTTGGAATCTCAGCTGTGTGCAAAAGCTTATAAACATTTACCAGAGAAAACATAAATCAAATTTATGTTTATGTACATACACACCTAGTACCAATGGTCCAACATTTTGACAGAGGTAGTGGAAAGGAATACAGAGGTGCAGGCTACCTCTGGGTTGACTCAAATTCCATTGTAGGTTTCACAGTCCGCACCAAATTTACACCAAACCGTCATGGCCCCCCTGAATTCTCTCAACTGGCCCTATAGCTTAAAGAAAAATAAACATCATGTTAAATCATGAATGTTTAACTTCTTAAGTTCCTTGGTATGGGGGATGGAATTTCAAAAATGTTTGACAAATTCTCAGGGCACAGACTAAACCAATGACAAAACACAGCTCTTATGAATTAAGGCACTGAGAGCTTTTACCAACTTTGTTCTGAAGGAAATGTATAGAATGGGTCTATCCTGCAGTTACAGACATGCAGTAAGTAACACAAAAGGAAAAAATTACAGAACTAATGAACACACAAGCAAGGACTGATGCGAAACAGAGGTACAGTTAATCACAACAAAGCTACAACACAGTACACAATGAATGGCTTTCGCAAAACATGGGATGGCCGACGGGTACTTAAAATTGGGCGTCGCCCTCTGATTGGAGGATGGTGGGTAGGGATGCAGCAGGATAATAATGATGATGGGTGGCAGAAATTGGGAAGAAAGAGAGAAAGAGAAAAGGCAAGAGAGAGAGAGAGAAACACACACAGCTACATGCACAGGGACGTAACAGTGACTGTCTATATGCCGTGAGATTCAATAAAGTGTGAGTGCTATGGGTTCTGTCGGGGGGATGTGGTGTTTGATAAAGTGCCTCCTGTGCTTCTCACCAGACTGATTTTTCTTTCCTGTTCTCTGTTTTTCCACAAAATGCTCATGTCAGCGTTGTCAGGCCCTGCTTGGATAGAAGTAAAATTTACAGCGCAAGAACCTTTGCAGCTTCAGCCCAGTGCTTTATGTAATCAAACCCACCTTTGTTTTTGCCACCTCTCACACTGATTGGGTTTCCTAGAAACATGCCCCGGGGCATATGGTGATGTTGAGCACATTCAGCTGTTCTGCACAGCACTACTACCACAACATAAATATATAACATTCACATTTATCAATCTTTTAATGGTGTTTATTTTGGAGTTGTGACCCCTGTAAATTCAGTCAGGTCCAGAACACAAAACACAAATGTGCCCATAGCATGACATAACCATGGTGTGAGTCATAGCATGACATAACCACGGTGTGAGACACAGCATGACATAACCATGGTGAGAGACATAGCATGACATAACCACGGTGTGAGACATATCATGACATAGCCACGGTGTGAGACATAGCAAGACATAACCACGGTGTGATTCATAGCAAGACATAACCATGGTGTGAGTCATTGCATGACATAACCATGGTGAGAGACATAGCATGACATAACCATGGTGTGAGACTTTAACATACGAGCACCACTTTTACACATGATCAGAGAATATTCCGCAGAACTCGTTATAAAACATCCTTATTAGCCTATGACATCATAAAATTCCCAGCGTTAATGTAGCTTTTAAAGTTTAAAAAGAGCCAAAGCTGGATCAAATGTACTCTGTCAGAGCTGATTTAACACTAAACACTTACCTGCACAGATGTCAGAAAAGATCAAAGAAACAGGTGTGAGTTTCCCAATTTAAGGGTAATTAAATAGATTTAATGAGCAACTTAATTGAATTATTACACTTCCATTTGTATCACTGATTTCTATGTCTTAGTACAACATTGTTACAATATCAATGTTGGAACTGAGGCTGATAACTCCAGTGTTATAATAAGCGTGATTTCACAATATCCCTCCAGGTCAGGAATTTCCTGTCTGTCCTTGGGCTGTGTCTCCAGTTTCCACCAGTCATTTGAGTGCTAAATTTAGACATCAAATGCTAATTAACTTTGAGTAATACAGATATTAAATGCCAGCTTAATTTTACCCGCCCCAACAGATAATGTGGCCTGTCCTCTAACACTAGTTAGGTCTTGTGAACCCAAAACATAGGTGGAGCTATCTTCTTATATAAAAGACTCACAATGGCTTTTGATTGATTACCAGTATATTAGTTATTGCACATGTGCTCCACCCATCATAGGGTTAATGCGTCCACATTTGCCCATCACTGTTGAACACTGTCAAATGGATTCAGAATAATATTCTGTGTGGCTTCATTAATTTAGCCTTTAAATGCATTTTCCTTGAAAAGTTGTTTTGTTCTTGAAATGTTTAATTTATGGCTATTTCACTTTGAAATGTTCTTTATTTATCTTATTTCTCATTTTGCACCAATTCAGTTTATGGTGATTGCGATTTTCTTTCATCCTCTCATTTCTTCACTTTCATTTCAGCTATTCTGTCGTTGACTTATGGTTTGCTCTCTATGAGCTGCTACGTTACCTTCAGGCTGCCTATATACCGAACCGGTTCTGTACCGGTTCTCTGCAGGCTGACTGTACTATTGATTTCGTTTTCAAAGCATGCACTCAAGAGTATATGTAGACCTTTTTTCCACCAAGCTTCCCCCCCTGCTTTTATTTTGCAGCATTCAAATTCCCATTCAAACATTCGGGTGATATTCAAATCAAAGTTGGTTCCAAGGTCATATCCATAACCATTGAGAGGAGATAAGATCTCTGTGACTGCGGACAAAGCTCTACGGTTAGGAAATATTCTAATTTCTTCAGGGATGCACTGTCATATTTGACACATGCCCATCAACCACTAGCAAACGTAACAGGCAGTAACCCTTTATACTGGCAGAGGGTGCTGGCTGTAAATACAACAGGACTGCTCAATCTGGCAACCCTTCATTCTGGCAGAGGATGCTGGTTTTAAAAATAATCCCTCAGGGAAAAACTGCTAAATTTGGAAACCCTTCCTACTGCTACAGGGCCCTGGTTTTACAGACACTTAGGAATATCAGGTCATGCAACTATGCCAACTCTCTGGTGGCTCCACACCCCCAGATGAGCCCGGGTCATGGCCTACCAAACATTAGCCGGGCTGAGGTTGGGATGGCTCCCTTGTCTGGCCGCCAGTGCCCTGCTGTCCTGGTGGAATTTCGGCAGGTTAGAGTGAAATCCCAGTGGTACAGGCAGAGAGGGAAGTGCCAAAACAGCCTCCCCGCTGGGGTGCTGGGCAGCTTTCCCGCTCAGTGCCGATCCCGGAGTGACAGATTCCACACGTTTCCGCAGAGCTCTCTTAGCAACACACACAATGCCACAGCCCATTCTAATTCCACATGCACACTGTTTGGCGTGTGTGTGTATGTGGTGTGTGTGTTTAGTCTCTCAGGGTGTGGATGTTTTTCTCACCAGGCTTAGTGTGGGAACCAACCACACACCACTCTTAGGACCTGTTTTTATGACGTCTGTGTGTGTTCGTGCATATCCAGGTGCTATCAGTAGTTACATGTTGCCACTGCAAATTAGTTTAAAAACAAGAACTACCTGTTTTGATATTATCAGTTGGAAATTCCATTCTGTGTGTGTGTGTGTGTGTGTGTGTGTGTGTGTGTGTGTGTGTGCTCGTGTGCTGCTTTTTGCATGCGCTCCAACCATCTGTAGCCCAGGTAAAAATAACATGCTGAAATCACTTCCTCTCGATCTCTCTATCGCTCTGTCTATCATCCGGGTGCCCAAACGGCAGCATTGCAGTAGTTTTGGGGAGACAGAGCTGCCCTCTAAATATGGAGTGCAGGGTGGCATGTGAGCTGTGTGTGAGGTGTGTGTGTGAGGCAGGTCAGGAGTCTGTGTGAGGCAGGTGAAGAGTCTGTGTGAGGCAAATGAGGTGTGTGTGTGAGGTGGGTGAGGTGTGTGTGAGCTATGTGTGTGAGACAAAGGGAGTGAGGGTAGTGTGTGGTAGTTTTGAGACAGGGAGGAGTGTGAGTGTGTGTGTGATGCAGGTGAGGTGTATGTGTGAGGTGTGTGTGTGAGGCAGATGAGGTGTGTGTGTGAGGTGTCTGTGTGAGGTGGGTGAGGTGTGTGTGAGCTGTGTGTGTGTGAGATTGGTGAACGGAGTGTAGCACAGTGGGTAAGGAACTAGACTTGTAACCGAAAGGTCGAGGTTGATCGGTAAGGACACTGCCGTTGTTGAGCAGTATTACTGCATTGCTTGTATATTCGCTGTATAATGGATACAATGTAAGCTATGTAAGTTGTGTGTCGCCTGATAAGAGCGTCGCTAAATGCTGTAATGTATGAATGTATAGATGTTTAGAGTGTGTGAGAAGCAGGTGAGGTGTGTGTGAGATGCGTGTGTGAGGCAGGTGAGGTGTCTGTGTGAGGCAGGTGAGGTGTGTGTGTGAGGTGTCTGTGTGAGGCAGGTGAGGAGTGTGTGTGAGGCAGATGAGGTGTGCATGTGTGTGTCAGGTGATGTGCTGTTTATTCCCACACCCAGACTTTGATTAAGGTTAAATTTCCTGAGCTGCTGAAGCAGAAACTCCAGTTTCCATTCCACATTTCTTTAAAAAACCACACTGGTAAGAGGAGACACCCTTTACATCTTTTATGGGGTCCTGAAAGCAAAGCCTTGTCCTGCTCCTGGCTCACTGATCAAATCTCCACACCCTGGCAACCCGCCAGCTTTGGTAATGCGATCACACAACGAGATGGCACCTGTTAAAATACACACACAAACACACAGACACACACACATATGCATGCACACACACGCATTCACACACAAATAATTCTGAAATTCTGAATATCAGGTATACAAGAAGTTTGAGTTATAATGATATATTTATTTTCTTATATATTTATTTATGTAAACATATTGGTTACATTGGTACAAAATGAGCCAAACCAGCTATAAAGTAATAAAATAAAAAAATAAAAAACAAGGAGACTTACAAACAGATCACATTCAGCGAATGAGCAAAGAGCTTAGATACAGGAAGGAGAGAACTACATGAAGTCAAGACTCCAGTCCTCCTTTCCTGCCTGTTATTGGGTCAGCAAGAAACGGCCACGGCAGACTGGCACTTTCACCCCATCTTAGTCCTTCACTGATCCCAGTTCAGCTGGCAGACCCTCGGCCTGTCTCCACTGGGCATTGCGTAGCCTGAACCATTTCTAGAACAGTGGTGGGGGGGGGGGGGTTCAGAGTCAGAGTCAGTCGAATGTCATGTGAGGAATTTGACAACAATTGGTTCATATTGAAAATTCTTACAACATCATAAATAGAGAAAAAAGGATTGTTGTTAGTAACTGGAAACCCAAGGTTTACAGTACTTGCAGACAACATTTTTTAAAACATTTATCTGACACTCTAATCCAGAGCAATTAACAGAGCTAACTTTTCATTTTACAGACAGGACAGCCAGATCTTTACTTACGCTGTTCAGGTTAAGTATATTGCTCAAAGAAACAATAGCAAGTATACTGCTCAAAGGTACAATGGCAGCGCCCCATCAGGGAACTAAACCCTCAACCTTTGAGTTACCAGCACAGTTCTCCAAATATTAAGACACACTGCCGACCAAAGAGCCTAACAAGCACAGAC
The DNA here is from genome assembly GCF_018555375.3 of Anguilla rostrata. Taxonomy (NCBI): domain Eukaryota; kingdom Metazoa; phylum Chordata; class Actinopteri; order Anguilliformes; family Anguillidae; genus Anguilla; species Anguilla rostrata. The sequence continues at coordinate 26,892,463 of NC_057939.1, read as the reverse complement.
AATAATGACTTTATCAGCCGCAGCAACTCAGACAGTGAGAAGTCTGGCTGCATTGTGCATCTAAATCAGGTAGACAGCTTATTCCATACCAGGATTCACTCAAGGGAAGTTCTCTAAGAGAAGAAAATGAATCACTACCCTGAAGAATTCAACCACAGAAACCTTAAGGCTGTGTTTTACATTGTGGTTTGGAGGCAATAAAAAAAAAATAACAACAGAGGCATCCTGGGTAATGTTGTCATTGTTTAAAGGTATTAGGTTTCGAAGGGATACGCGGCAGCGGTGACATCATTCGGACCGTGTTGCTAAATTAGGGAAGGTGTGAAACTGCTTTAATAGCCATGACATCCCCTGCCTTTAGTGTTTGCAGAAATTGCACAAACATCCGGAGGGAAATTAGGGAAATGAAATGGGAAAAGTTTAGTGAGAAATGCACATTTGATTTTCACTTGGAGCTTTTCCCAGGAAAAGTCTGATGTTTTTTAAAGTGACAATAAACACGAGAAAGCATGCCTTTAAAAAAAAGAAGAGGGGAAACATGGCCCCTTCTCTATTCTTCCTGAAAAATGCTGACTCTTCAGCCTCGCTGACTGCACACACAGAATTTAGTAAGTACTTAAACCGCACTTTACTACAGATAACAGCAGGGTCTTGGGAACCAATCCAAATTAAAAGATTTGGCACAACCTGCACACTGCTCATGGGAGGCAGGTTTTTAAAAAGTGTAACACCAGTTTCACGCAACACTGCGAGCCTGAATTATGTTGTTAATTAATTACCTATTAATCAATTACTAATTATTTTATGTTCTAGAGGAAATCGTTCCCATTACGAAATCAAATTAAGTGGTTTGTAATGTACAGGTGAAATATGCAGTGCATTAATTTTGCTGTTAGGCAGAGATTACTTGAGATAATATGTTTCTGCAGGGCTAGAAACCTACATTTCTAAATTCTGCCTCACAGCTGTGGGTACTGGCTTCTGATTGGTGCGTGAGGAGTCACCGCTAACTGAACAGACACACTGGGTAACTGTGTCCTGAAGAAGGTAGCTAACATTAGACTTGTGTGACCTGTGACGAAGTCACTTGTTCCGATATGTTTATTGTCTGCAAATAAACTATTTATGTAGAAAAATAATTTTGGGTAGTGTTTACTAATGTTAAGTGTACTAAACTTGATTCAATTTAGACTGAAGTACATACAACTCAAGTAGTTAGTTATGTTTCACAAAATGTAAAAACTTACATGGTTTTAGGCACGGTGTTTTCATGCAATTTTCCAGTAAAATCAACTAATCCGGGATTACAGTGGAGGTAACAGTGGACTAACTCTGGAACACACTGAAAGAATCAATGCCACACCCTCGCATGAAGACATCCCATTGGTTGCAGCATGACGGCAGTCATTCATTTACTACTACTGTCGATAACAGCAGAGGGGGCAACTTCAGCAAGTTTGAACTGATGGATTTTATTTTACGCTAACACAAGCAGAAGTTAGTGTGCTGAGTGTGAGCACTCGGTCCGGTCAAAGAAACCGTGTGAAAAAACTGAATGAGCAGCAGAGAACTGAGATAACAAACTGCAGTCACCCTCTCTGCTCACACAGCGGCCATATTGTAGAAGGCTTTTTGTAAATGCTCAAACAGAGCAGGGACTACAGACTGAGGAGGGGGAGTGGCCTATCAATGTATGGTCTTTGCCCAACCATTTGACATTACACTAAACATTTTTGGCTAACTTACACTGGTATTTAGAAGATGGCCACATGTTTTTGTTATACGAAAAAACCAGTTATAATGGTGGATATTTACTGAAGCAAAGCAAGTTAAGTGCCTTGCTCAAAGATATGTAGCAGGGCCCCTCCATGGGTATCAAACCTGCAACCTCTTGAGTTACAAGCTCAGTTCTAAAATCATAATACCACAGTGCCGCCCAATTCTTAACCTTTGAACAAAAGGAGCCAAAAAAAGAAAGAAGGAAAGAAAGAAAATCTCAGTTGAGGATGAAGTTAGGCATTCTGACGGGGAGCCAAACACTCCTTGTCATACTGAGCCGTGTTGCCTGGTCAAGTTGGCTGCTTTCCTCCTCCTTTGTGACCTCATAATGGAAACTGACATGATCTGGCAAAACCAGTTTGCACTTGAATACTGAGAGGAGTAAAAAAAAAACACATTTGAAAAGCATGTGTCACTACTTGATTTGTGCATTAGTGCTTGACAACCTTTAGCAGAAACATGAGGATAATGCCAGGTAACAATCGACCCATGGGAGGCTCCCAGTAGGCTTTTGTTCACACGTTACACTCCCCGAATTCACCTATTCATAAACTGAAAATAAGGATGACGTACATTGAGAAACAGACACATCCTCGTGCTGCTAATAAATCCCTCAGGATTACCCATTCGCAACACCCATCCTGTTGTTTGATCTGTTTGATACTTCCATCATTGATGGACGTGTCTGAGTGATACAATTGCCAGAAACGATACTGAAACTTATATATTACATATGCTCACTGGAGCTGGAAATATGGTCAATTCTCTACATATTTGCTCTGTCTCGTTCTCTATCCTTTTTTTTCACATTTCCTTAACCAAATAGTGAGTGAGTGAGTGAAAACAATAGCCCTGTGTAAAATGTGGAATGTAAGAGGAGTTTCCTCTGAACTTCTGCATGATGTCATGTCAATACCGCCCCGCGCCCTCCCAATTTTATCCACAGAGCAGACCTACCCTCATTAAAGCCGCACATATTCCGGTATGAGGTCTTGCATCTGTTAGTCTTCTGATAAATCCAAAGCGTAGCTACTGAACGACTTCTCACTCTGGCAGACGCGATTAATGCTCGCACATGGCACAGTGCCAAGCATCCCCTGATCGTCAGGCAAAAATAACTCCTGCATTTTCATACGAAACGCTCTGTGCCTGTTGTATCCGTGGCTGAATAGAAAGGCGTAATTGAAACGTCTCGGGCAAGGGCCTCGACTCGAGTGCAACTTCGATGTTTTATCACCATACTCAAAGGCGCGGAGCTTTGAAAGACCACGCGATATGAGCGCTGTGAAAAGCGTTCTATTCTATCCGGCAATGATTTGGAACTTCGATACCAAGGGGGAAAACATAGTTACATAGAGTCACATAGCCTAAATTTTGTGTTTTACGCCGTGAAATAATAATTCTGGGGGTTGGAAGTGACTCTGAAGTCATGGTCTAGGTTTAAAATAGTTGTTTAGACCTAAATTCAATTTTAAAGTCACATTTCCTATTTTTATTCAGCCACACGAACTTTCACCACAACTTTAAACGGAAACCAAATTGACAGAGCGACGGGTGCAACGGAACGGCCAAGCCGACGGCCGTTCTAATTGTACGGACGGAGGGGGTGTGAGTAACACACGGACTTTCAATAGCTCTCTTGGCACGGAAGCGTTGTTGCCAAAAAAACAAGTACCCATTCTACACACCGCGGTAACCCCTCCACTCGCTTCTGGTGGGTTCCACTAGTAAACTCCTCACAATGCAGCCCATTAATTCCCCGCGACGTGGAGTGAAAGGTATTTTGTTCGTCGGCGCGTAAACACTATTTGGAAAGCAGGATGTGATTTTGCGCAAAGCCAACAAGTTAATTGAATAGTCAAACACACCTTCCTGAAAAATAACCCCTTAGAACTACCTCCAGCACTTGTGACTGTGGCACACCCGGAGCATCCAGATGCCCACCCAAAACATCGCATGGATTTTTGCTATATGAACGCACAACAGCAAAAAGAACCGCATGAGCAATGTTTACGAAACAGAATTACTGAAAACGCATGCAAGCTCTTTTTTCAAGTATCGTTGAACATACAGCTCATTATGTAGTATACAAAAGTCCTTGTTTCCAAAATACAATGATTCACCAGTACGATTATGCATTTCAGAAGCACAGGCGTCCGTTTTCTCAAAAGTAATATTAATATTAATAATAATAATAATAATAATAATAATAATGATGAAAATAGATTTTGAACATAGCTATGAACCAGACTCACCGCTGTCTCTGCCTCGGATAGTCCGCACTCTGCTGCTATCAACATGAGCGTCGCCTGGTCTGGATGCTTGCTAACTCTGGTGAAATGACCCTCCAGAATTTTGACCTGGTCCTCTTCTAAATGTATGCTTGCCATACCATCTCCATTTCTTCCAACTGAAGCCATTTCTTTTCCAACAAAAACAGCAAAAAAGTAGAAGTAGCCAAACAAGATTTGTTGCGGACGCTCCGAATGATTTTCACTCCCCGATCGTAGATCCCATGCAAAACGCCCTTGTTTAAGAAGTAAACAACAGCGGCAACTGGAAAACAAATAACAAGAACAATCATAAATCCCATAGTAATTACAAGTACTGGTAAAAGGCTGACTACGAACCCGTGTACAGTACTGTGCGCAAAATCTGTGTGATGGACTGGTCCAGACAACAGCAGCTCAGCAAGCATTTCTCACACCTCCCTTTCTTAAGTACACTCTGTCACTAAAACCTCTCTTAAAATTTGTACACATTTGTCGAATGCGCAGGCATAAAAGTGGGACACGTTCAGCAATAAAACTGCCTGCATACTACGTAGCGTCCATTTCAAATATATGGCAGAAAATGTAGCCTACCGATTCGCAGCTCCTCTAGGTGCGTTCGCGTCGTTCGAAGTACGGAGCTACAACAACTGTACGCTACAGTAGCTTTCCCTATCGCAATGTTTGCTTGGTGACGTCACGCAGGGGTAACGCTCTCCGCGTTCAGTCGCTGCACCTGTAATACGCTTTCAGAGTTTTTATGTCATTCCTGTCATGTTTGTGCGCCAAGAATTGAAACCGCTTGTCAGCAACATGGTAAATCTCTCATGGGAAATAGCTACCGCGCGTTAAAGGATGGGGTAGTGTGGCCGTAACTGAGGAAACCATTTCTGCACAGCCTACAAAACGACACAGCCGCTAGAGTCAAGATATATTGTAAGCTGCGAATTTCATTTTAAACATATATAACTAGATTCGAAGCGAATCAGTTATTAAAAGCACTTTCCTTTGTTAACGCGTATTCGCTGTGTATGCAATCACTTCTAGCAGACTTTCTGCGAAAATGGAACGGAAATGTACAAAAGGGTCAAATTAATTCTTCTCAGGAATGTTTAAACTGGCACGCACAACGGTCACAGTTATGGATATTATCTTTACTTTAGTCTATATTTAGAGAAGACTTATAATCACTGCAATCACTTGGAACTGCGATACTGAACAAGTTAAACCACATTTGATATTTAACAGTCCAAAGTGTCAACAACAGAGTCCAGGTACTTGATGTGATCAGACACGGACATGCACACGCGCAGACACACAGACATTTGCACGCCCACCCAGACAGGGGCACTACCAGGGATTGTGGGCCGCATGAAAAGATCTAACATTGGGTCCCGTCACTCCATGCCACTCCATCCCTCCACAATTACAGCACAATTAATTGATGGCCCTTGACATCATCTTAAGCCCCCCCACCCCCCACACCCCTTACTTGCACTTACAACACTGCCTGAACAAAGAATGTGTGGGGAGAATGTTTAAATTAACTGTGAAATAATACTGTAATGTCTTGACACACATGTGCATGGACACACATATAAAATATATTCTTGGCTACAGATCAAATACCTGAGCATATTTGTGATAGATAGATAGATAGATAGATAGATAGGACAGTGAGGACACAAAATGTTAACAAGTGCGTAGTGTAGAATAGATGCATACAAACTAAAAGCTGATCCCTAAATTAAAGCTTATTAAAACTATACTTAAAAGAGTAAAAGTCATAACCTACAATATGCACAAAATTAATATTAGTTTTAAAGAACTGAATTTTTAAATGTTTTTCTTTTCCTTCTTCTTTTTTATGACAACTTAAAAACAAACTGTCAGCACCGATGCATCCTGGTTGGGAAGTCCAAAGTGCAGCACAGGTGTCCACAACCCATGTTGAACATTCTATTTTGAGTGCTGCATTCTTGTTTTATGACCTTCCATTCAGTAAACTGACGTTAATATGTTTTACCATTCCCTATAGAGTTACATAAGAAAAAGGACAGCCAGTGTGTACAGTAATCCACTTGTAAACATGTTATACACTGTAATAGGAATACTGTAGAATTTACAGTAACTTGTTGGCAGCTTGTAAGTTGCTGTAATATATTTCACAGTATGTTTACGGTAATAACAATTGCAGTACTTAGATGGGTACTGTAATTGTATTTACAGAATGCATACTGAGACATATTAAAGAAACTTACAGTACAAGCTCATTGTTGCTAGAAAGTGACTTTAAATTTTACAATATTCCTATTACAGTGTAGAACATGTTTACAGTGCCTACACACAATACCCCATAATGACAAAGCAAAAACAGGTTTTTAGGAAGTTTAGCAAATTTCTTAAAAATAAAAAACGGAAATATCACATTTACATAAGTATTCAGACCCTTTGCTATGACACTCAAAATTGAGCTCAGGTGCATCCTGTTTCCATTGATCATACTTGAGATGTTTCTACAACTTGACTGGAGTCCACCTGTGGTAAATTCAATTTATTGGGCATGATTTGGAAAGGCACATACCTGTCTATATGAGATCCCACAGTTGACAGTGCACATCAGAGCAAAAACCAAGCCATGAAGTCAAAGGAATTGTCCATAGGCCTCCGAGACAGGATTGGGTTGAGTTACAGATTTGGGGAAGGGTACAAAAATCTTTGCAGCATTGAAGGTCCCGAAGAGCACAGTGGCCTTCATCATTCTTAAATGGAAGAAGTTTGGAACCACCAGGACTCTTCCTAGAGCTGGCCGCCTGGCCAAACTAAGCAATCGGGGGAGAAGGGCCTTGGTCAGGGAGGTGACCAAGAACCCGATGACCACTCTGACAGAGCTCCAGAGTTCCTCTGTGGAGATGGGAGAACCTTCCAGAAGGACAACTATCTCTGCAGCGTTCCATCAATAAGGCCTTTATGGTAATGGTATGGTATGGTAGAGTGGCCTGATGGAAGACACTCCTCGGTAAAAGGCACATTACAGCACACTTGGAGTTTGCCAAAAGGCACCAAAAAAACTCTCAGACCATGAGAAACAATATTCTCTGGCCTGATGAAACCAGGATTGAACTCTTTGGCCACAATGCCAAGCGTCACATACCATTGCTATGGTGAAGCATGGCGATGGCAGCATCATGCTGTGGGGATGTTTTTCAGCGGCAGGAACTGGGAGACTAGTCAGGATCGAGGGAAAGATGAACGGAGCAAAGTACAGAGAGATCCTTGATGAAAACCTGCACCAGAGCGCTCAGGACCTCAGACTGGGGCAAATGTTTACCTTCCCACAGGACAACGACACTAAGCACACAGCTAAGACAACACAGGAGGTAAGAGTCCCAGCAGGAAACCTCTCAGGAAAGCAGAAGGACCACACTGACCTCTCTCAGAGCATCATGGGATCCAGGAGAGTCCTGAAATCGCTCCCTGTCCCAGGCTGGCCCTGGTCTCACATCAGGCAGGGGAATTCTGGGATACAAAGTACAGTGGGACTGTCCTTTAGTGACCCCTCTGCTGTCAGAAATCCCCCCCCCCGAACTTTTCCATGAGCCATGCAACCACCGCCCCCCCCCCCCCCCCCCTCGCAGGGTAACTATGGCAATGAGCACAATTGAAAGTGTCACTCCTACATGATCACCATGACAGCTGCTACCATGGCAATGTCTTTACATCTGATTATGACCCCTTTATTCACACTGCTTCCCATTAGATCACATGACATTATATTGTCAGCATTTAGAAGAGAGAGTAGAGCAAGAGAGGCTGAGACACACCTGCGCATACAAAGCTGTTCTGGCCAAAGAAAGAAGGAGATATGTTTGTACAAACACAATGACTAATGTATACACAGGTAGCAGCATCAGAGTTGTAATCATGTGTCTACCAGAGAAATTTGCCAGTAGGCGATTGTGATCATGCATTGTGTGTGTGTGTGTGTGGGGGGGGGGGGGGGGGGGGGGCTGCATATTGAGATTGTGGATCGGGGGAACCTCCAATGCTTGGGAAACCAATCAAAAACAGCATGTGCCTAGGACACCCAGAACACAGTAGTGTTAGTAGTATAGACAGAGAGATGGACTCATGTGCATGGTCACTTTGACCACAAGAATGCAGGGGGGGGAGCCAGCGTTCCTCCCTCTCTTACCCCCGATACATTCAGGGGAATAGAGAGCCTCCCCCCGTTTCCGTGGCATCCGTTACACGCTGCCTTGAAGTAGCTACCCTGTTATTTAGGGAAACGGTTGGGGGGGCGGGGGGCCATCACATGGATCTTACATAAGCTCTGGCCAGTACTCCCCCATGGGAAAGGCCAAACATCTGGAAATTGAAATCGAATTCATACGACCCAGGAGAGGAAATGAGGCTCCGTGCAACCACAGCGTTATTGAATCGTGAGGCTAGAGACGGCGGCACTAGCGCATGCTGTCTCTCACCCCTTCTCACTCTCTCTCTTCCCCCCTCTCTCTCTCCTCTCATTTTCTCTCCCTCGCTCACTCCCTCTCCTCCTGCTCTCTCTCTCTTGCTCCCGCTCTGTCTCTCCCTCTCCTGAGCGTGATCTCCACACTGCATAAAGGAAGCATTGAAGAGCAGCTACGCCGGAGACGGTGGAGGCCCAGGATTTGAGGCGATTTGCTCAAATGACGGGAAGCAGCTTCCTGTATTAGCAACAAACGGCCAACCGCTGCAGAAGCTGGCTTTTTTCCCCTTTTTTTTAAAGAAGGCAGAAGGGAGGGTGGAGATGATGACTGCTTATACAGAGCTAGAGTTGCAGGATGTGTTATGTAATGGAGAGGTTTTATTGATCCCGTAGACCAAACAGGGACGAATGCCTACTGTGGTGCCCATTCACTGTCTGAACACAGCGCTCATTAACACAAGCACTACATAATCAAACTCAAAGGGAAACTTTTCCCCCACTAACAAAGGTCATACACGGTTGGCGACTGCTAGTGAAAATGAGAATAATCCTGCCCAATGCTGCAAGTTTTTATGGAATCCTTAGAGAATGTATAAGCATCATTAAAAACTGGCAGTGCATGTACATTACCCGTTCTAATACTCATTAACCTCCGTATGTGGTCAATGACCCTTAAAGTTGAAAATCTAGAAAACTAAAATTATTTTTTCAGTATGAACTTCTTTACTGCCTATTAGTAATCACTTCTAATGAAAGGTCATTATGTATGCAAACCCCTGTATGTTAATCACCGGGAACATTTCTTCCAAATGACAAACAGGAGTTAAGGTACAATAGCCTGTACTGAAATGATTATGAATCTGAGTCAGCAGTGCAGCAGAATGGTTAGGGGCTCATTTTTGAGAGGCTGCACATTCAAATCCAAAATGCCTTTGTACTGCCCTTGAACCTTTGGCGAACTGTGCATACAACACAAAAAGCTAGCATTGTAAGTCACTCTGGATATAAGCCTATACAGTTTTGAGACAAAGACATTTTTTCTTAATTTGGCTCTGTACTCCACAATTTTAGATTGATAAATTTATCAAACAATTCACATGTGGTTACAGGGCAGATTCTCAGCTTTTATTGTAGGGTTTTTTATATACATTTTGGTTTCACCATGTAGAAATTACAACATGTTTTGTACATAGTCCCCCCATTTCAGGGCACCAAAATGTTTGGGACAAATGGCTTCACAGGTGTTTCTGATTAGTCAGGTGTGTTCACTTGAAGAGAGCTTTGGGTATCTAGTTTTGATTCTATGCTTTTGATTGCCTTTGGAGTCTGTTATTGGCATTTGTCAATATGAGGACCAGCGTCTTGCCAGTGAAAGTCAAGGAAGCCATTATGAGTCTGAGAAATAAAAAAAGTCAGAGACATAGGCCAAACCATAGGCCTGCCAAAGTCAACTGTTTGGAACATCATTTAGAAGAAAGAAAGAACTGGGGAGCTCAGTAATCACAAAGGCCTGGTAGGCCAAGGAAGACCTCTATAGTAATTGATGACCAAAGAATTCTCAGCATCAGGAAGAAAAAAACCCAAACCCCTGTTTGACAGATCAGAAACAATCTTCAGGAGGCAAGTGTGGATTTGTGAGTGACTACTGTCCACAGAAGACTTCACAATCAGAACTACAGCGGCTACAATACAAGATGCAAAACACTAGTTAGCCACAAAAACCTGATGGCTTGATTAAAGTTGACTACTTTCATTTATAAAACATTAATATGACACAAACATTATGATGCCCTGAACTAGGGGGGCTATGTATAAAAAGTTCTGTAACTACATGGTGAAACCACAACGTATAAACAAATACCCTTTAAATAAAAACAGACAATGTGCACTTTAATCACATGTGAATTGTTTGATTACAAATCTAAAATTGTGGAGTGCAGAGCCAAATCAAGAAAACAAATATGTATTTCTTTATACTAAACATTACGGAGGGCACTGCACTAAGCAAATAAATTATACAGATAATGAAGTACATTCTGTTTAAAGTGTACTCAAAAACAGGCAATCTGTTGATTTATCTGGGCCTCTCCTGGACCAGGAAAGGAAGTAACATGAAATACTGGGCTTTCTGTAAAAGCGACTGCACCACGGAGGACATAATCATGCTTCTAAGAGCATCCTGCCAACTTACCTAAAGGAGCTGGGTACACATGGTTTCAATTCGGATGTGATGGATTCTGAATGAAGAATGCTCGTCAAAATAAACCCAGCCTTGTTTTATTTATTTATTTTTTTGCCCGTCCTTATGCCATGCCACATTGTTGTTGTTGAAGAACAAAAACCATTTTTTTATTTTTCAGAGATTTAGTTTTTAAAATGGGGTATTGAGAAATGAACTTAAGCCTGTGTGTCTAACAATAATAAAGAGTGTCGGAAGAAGAAGGAAAAGCCTTTGGTGATTTGTAAATAAGTGAAAATGGTCAAATCTGAACAGCCATGGTGTTCTTCCATAGCACAGCCGGTGTTAACCCCTCGACTACAAGCTGTCCCGTATCCTCCTGTTCAGAAATGTGACGTTCTGGCAATACATTTTTACGTTTAAGGTTCCCTTTCTTACAAGGAAACAGGAACATAGGACATGTTGTGTTTTTGAATGCTATACATAAGATAACAATCCAAAGGGACCACAGAACAATGTTTTGAAATGTATAAAAAAAGGAAGAAAAAATAATGCTTTCCCAATTCTTTCACAATCTTTGCTTCATGTCGCACAATATTGCATTGTTGGCTGACCAAAGGATCATGGGAATAGCTTTGTGGGAGGCAGCCGCAGCACCCAAAGTCTATAAAAAGACAGGGAATTTTCAGCATGAGGGAAGGCCTCTGTGAGACTCAGGATTTGGGGAACTGCCCCTCTGCAAATAAACGCTTGAAATTGGCCATGATACTTGGAGCTTTAACTTGTAAAAGAGGGGAGGTACGGTGGTGATAAAAGGTTGTTTTATGATTTCAAGATGGGAAAATGTGGTCATTCAACTGGGGGTGAAAAAAAAACAAACCGGAAAACTATGTCATTGTGTCCATGAGAACATCATGGAGCCGCTGTAGCATGGACAGTGTTGGTGAGGGAGGGGAGGGGGGTGGTGCTGCAAAATGGAATGTGTGTTTTAATACGCACAGTCAACAGTACTGTTTGTTTCCTGCTGTTGACCCAGGAAACAGCCCTGAAACACCTCAGTGGCTGGTAATTAAATGTCTGGTACTGGGAGAGAGGGGGGAAACAGGCGGCCTTGACCGCGCGAGCACTGGACAGCAGCCTTCTGTTGATTCTGTGCACGTTATGCGTGCGAGAATACGGCAGGGGTGGAACATCTGCGAACCATTTTAATGCTTTATTCCCTTTTTTTTTTTTTTGCTTCTTCAATTTTGGCTGTTACTGTAGCGCGCGGAGAACAACGCACCTCTTATTAAATGTGTTCCGCGTTAGCGTGGCGACGGAGCGCGATGCAAAAAGCCACGGTCGTAAGGAAAGGAAGGCCGCTTCCATGTGACATCGTTTAGTGAGAGGCGAGGGAAAATGTGCGCGTGACGCACGTCCTTGTGCAATATTACTGCGTGTTATTATTGTACCCGTGCTGGACATCAAACGCTTCATTTCATGTTACAGTTGTGACAAGATACAAACAACAGAGAACAGCGGAGGTTTTGTTGCGGCGCAAGATGAACCAGACTCACAGTGGCACGGCGATAATGTGTGCGTGTTATTTTAAACTCCGGCGAAAGTGCAGGAAAGCAAAGAAAGGGACTCGTGAACTACATCTCTGAATCGGAGCTGAAGTCTAGAGGCCCCTCGAAAAAAAGGGCATTTTCTTTCCTGCGAAGCAGCTGGCTTGAGGTTCTGAAACCCGAGCCTTCGGAGAACCAGCCAGAACCTGCGGATCCGGAGCAGACGGAGACGATGCGCAGCGCACTCCCGATTTCACAGCGTCTCCACGGGGAAAGGGATCCGCACATTTGCAACCGAAGCCAACGCCATTGGCCGAAGCGTTGGAAAGACTTACACCGGCACCCAGAACAAGTTTCTCAGGCAGAGAAACATTATTCAGAATAAAAGCTTTGTTTTGGAAGGATATTGTTTCTCATGCCATGCTTCTGCCTGCTCGACACGTAAATGATACACATGCAGTTTTCTTGAGCCCATGACACGTCTCAACTAGACACCTCTTACCAGGCTAATTAATTGTTATTTGTAAATAAATCGAACTGATCGGTGTCCACATCACTTCTCAATAACCTTTCCGTTTTCCTGGTTTCTCCAACTAAATTGTTAAACCGCACATTTTTACACCTCATGAGCATCACCTAGCATACAGGGCATGACTGAATAATGCTTTTCCAGTGGTTTCTTTCAAAATTGAATTTTGTTTTTCTTTTGAATAAGATTCACTTGTTTTTCTTCTGATTATTCAATATAGGATTGTGGAACTTCTCCATTAGACAGTTCCCTTAGATCTAAGGGATGAAAGCCCCATAAATAGGAGGGGCCTGTTGACATGTGAACCACCTTTGAACTGGAGCCAAGCTCAAAAATGGCTGTCCCCCTCCAACACATCTCTCACGCCCTGGCTAAATAAACCACTGTATAAACACACCACACAAACAGAGGGGACTGTTTGTCCAGCTACTGCTCAAAAAGCTGTTCATCTCACCACATGCTAAAGATTTAGAGCCTGGACTGTTTTCAAAAGCAAAACCAAAACACTGGAGAGATATGGTTGATAATTCAAAAGATATGACATGCTAATAACAAGCATTTTCAAAATAGCTTACAAAACCACAATATAAAGCTTCATTTATAATTATGCTGTAACTACTAAAAAAAAACAGTCCTCCTTTGGCATGAACGACAGTGATCATTCACTGTACAAATAACCAAGAAAGGAAATCAATGATGTGTAAATTCTGTTTATTTTAATTATTTGCAAAATGTAGCAGCTGTGAGGTTTGAAATAGTTGAGCTCTCAACAAATCTCAGAGGTTCTTGACAGTTGAAGAAAGCCCATCAGTAATCAGAAAAAGTGAGATCTGGCAGGAGTTTCTAATTAACTCAAATTAGAGAATCAATCCCCATCCACAATTGTATTTCCTTAGCAAATTATTCCAATTCTAGGCACATTTTTAGCAAACAACCGCTCAGTTAAATGGGCAAATAACACATTTGCAAAGCCGAAAGTAGGACACAGTGAAAACAGTGATGTAGCCTTCATTTCAAAATCATATCTAGGATGGGCAGCAGAACAGCAGTTACTCTGTCCAGAGACTGCTTTTTCCCCACAAGAATTTCAAAATTTTGGCCAGGTTCAATGCCAATGTCAATACTCTGTTGAATGTATCAGTCTCTACTTCCAGACTTCCAGGGGAAAATACCCACACCTTTGAATCTCTTTTTATGTATTAACAATTTTGCAATAGTGCAATTTGCTTGGCTCACAATCCCAACAGCAATATATAGTTTCATGCCTAATTATAACAGCATGAAAAGTCTATATTATTCCATTTTGAATACAAAAACTCAATCCTTTTACCTTTGATGGATCAAAACCACAAAAAAATAAAAAATATGATAAATAATATTAAGTGTTTTCTGATAAATTCCCCACCCACTCAAATCTAAAGCGAGGATTGGACAGCAGTTGTTGCTGCAAGTTGAGTGGCGGCGCCAGTGTCCCTGGGCTTCAAGTCCGGCGGCGAGGAGGTCAGTTAGCAGCGGGAGACCGCGAGCGCAGTGCCCATCGACCGCTCGTTTAAACCGCAGACGCTGCAGACGCAGACCGCTCGCCACAGGCACCACGTCTGCCGCTCCTGCTGACTGGGCCGGAGGCCCAGGAAAAAGCGCTCGCTCTCCCGTAACAAACCCAGAGTGCATCGGGAACTCCGCGCGCTCAGATTGCATCGTCTTGATGGTATCTGGAAGTCTGCTTTTGTTGACCCCGCCGCGGCACGCCGGATGGCTGATCATATGACAACGCTGGCCCAGAGGTCCCACCCCCACCACAGAAACAGGAAGATGATGCCAGGGTCCATAAGCATAAAATGTGCCAGAGGAAGACTGCAAGTCCAGGCTGTGCTTTTTATCTTATAATGCAAAAGTTAGAATATGGACAGCGCCCAATTCAAACTTCAGCTCTAAGATGCTTTATGGATAACGGGACCTGATCCAATATCAATATTTCTTTTTTAGCTTATTTGGATATGGACAGGGGAAACTTGATACTAGACGAGTTCTCCTGCAAGATGCTTTATCAATGAGCTGAAAACTCGCTCTGAAACGAGATCTGGATCTGCCAACGTACTGAAATTTGGGTAATGCACCTTGCCCAAGGGCAAAATGGTAGGGCCCCATCTGTGAATCAAACCTGCAACCTCCAAGTAACAAGCTCAGTTCCTTTCACCACGGTTCTACACTGCTCTCTTACTATCTTTCTTCCCTAAGTGGCTGTGAGACATGAGAAAAGCCCAGCACGTGGAACTGCTCCAAACTTTCTAATCTGCTGTTGCTGCTCTGCAGAAATGTCTTGCTCATCACATGAAATGCATCACCGGTTTCACATTTTCAAAACCACATTCATTTATTTGTTTGTGCCGCAAGCATTCCTCTTCACGACTGCTCTGCACGTGAGCTCAAACCTGGGGTCTGCGTAATCGCAGGGTCTCTCACTGCGACTGAGACTTTTTATTCAAACACACCGTCATGGATTACTTACCGTCACATAGGCAAGGGTCTGAAAGGGAAACTACACCCTGACTTCCATGTTAACAAATTTTACTGCCCTCCCACTGCAGGAACAGATGAAATTGCATGAAGAAGCCTTGCAGATTCAACTGAGTCAGTACTGTACGTAGAGTGGGCGTGGCTACCCCGATGATGCTTAAAGTATCAGTTGGGCGTAGTCTTCCTGGATGTGTTAGAATGTCATCATCCTGGCCGACTTGACATTTCCCCACCTCTGGGGGGCATTAAAGCCAATTGTTTGTCATTCCTCTGCCTCAATTCATTATTTATTGATCAGTTTTACTGGTGGACGGATCAATTTAAGGTCAGCTCAGATCAGAAAGCACAAGCTAAAAGCTAAAAAAGCTTCCTCATCATAAGCAGTTATTCAATGCTTCATCATGCCTGCTACCAGCTGCATATTTTTTTCATGACCATTTATTTACAGGCCTTGAAATGAACGGGACAGTGCCTTTGAACGTACTGACACTTGAAGATGTACAACTTTGGAGGAACAAAAATAAGATCAAGCAAAATATTGTTTTCTTTTATTTCATAAGCGGATGATAAATAATTTCACGTAAAAGATTTGCAAGAGAATTACAAAGAGAAGAACAGCAGCTGTTATTGCCCTAAAAAAAACATGTTTTTTTTTTTTTGTCCTTTTGTTTGTTTTGTTACAGGAATTACTGTTCATTTCAGACAGAGCCTCAGGCCGGACAGGCCCGAGATGGCGCCGCGACGCGCTCCGGCCCAGGGGCGTCCGGCCCGACCGGAACGAGAACCGGACCCACAGCGCTTCCATGATTAGTACAAAAAGAAACGACAAAAAAAAAAAAAAAAAAAAGAGAGAAGTCTGATACTGCTTTACAACATACATCACAAAAAAAAAAAACTGCCATCCCTGTTCCATCCACACTTGGGGACAACAAAAAAATGATTTTGGGGTGGGGTGGGGTGGGTGGGGTGGGTGGGGGCAGGGAGGGAGGCGGGGGAATTGGGTCTCTGACATATTTAAAAAAACAAACAAACAAAAAAAAAAAAAACAGATTATGCACAAATAAAAAAAAAAAAAAAAAAAACATGCAAGGCTGATCCTTCAATCTGTAACCGGATATTTACTTTCCGCCTCTCTCTTTTGCGTTGCATGAGAAGTCGCTCTCGCTTGCCTTCCTGCCTCTGGGAGAGATCAGGGACAGTGGCCGGCTCTGCGGCTCCGCAGGGCTCCGGGCGGGAGGAGAAGCAGCTGGACGAAGCGACCAGTTCCTTTCCTCCTCTTCCTTTCGGGTGTGGGGTGGGGCGGGGTTTGGCTGCGTTTACCACGGAGACGAGAAGAGGGAGCCAATCACGTGGAGTTTCCTTTGCTTTTTTGATTTTCATAACTCCTCCCATCATCTTATTTTTTCATAGTTTGTCACATAAGTGGCCCCGCCCTGGCAGGTGACCTCTGTGACCCCCCCGACCCCCACCCCCCAACAAATCACTGGGCCAGGAGGTGCCGTACCCCGCCCTTCACCTCATTCTCTCCATCTCTCGCTCTCTCTCCTCATACATCTCTCTATTTCTCTCTCTCTCTGGTCCTATCCTAAGTCAGGTGCTGCTCCCCTTGCAAAAAAAAGACGTGCCCCCTGCTGCACACATCGTGACTCTAGCATCTTCACAGTGACGACACTGGGCTGCCGTTACCTAGGCGACTGGCTATCTACTTGGACAGCTGCTGCTGGATGTGGAGCAGGAACTCGTAGTAAGAGAAAGCAGACTCGGTCCGGTCCTCCACCAAGTGCTGGAAAAAGCTGGTCTTCGCAGAGCAGTCGTCCCTAAGAACGGCCGTAGAAAACAAAGACTGAATAAATCACACATCCAACATCCAAAACAACCAAAACACAAGGCTTGGAGGGCACACCCTTTCTCCTAAAATCACCCTGTTTTCTAAATGTGTCACATGACCCAAGCTCATATCCTGTTCCCTTTCTTGCTGCACTTGTATTTGAAGGTTTTTTAGCACTATGACTAAAAGGGCCAAAACAAGGGGGTTTCATGCAGACGACTTCTGTCAATGAATAAGTTAATTGATTAGCCCCAATAATTTACATGATGTGACATTTCTGATAGTCATGCGCTATAGATGCAAACTGCACATGCATCCTTGATGAAAATGGATATAGGAGCCTACAAGCATCAGGTGTGCTGCCAAACTACAATAATTGTTTATACAGTAACAAAAATCAACAGACACACACACACACACACACACGCACCCAAACCCTCCAGGAACATTGTTGGGCACCCCTGTTCACTCCTAGAACAGCTTACTTATCCAGTCAGCCCAGTTAATTCCAAATCCAGATGAAGAGTCTACGGTACTTACTTCACAACGTAAAGCGTAGGGCTGAAAGGCCGAGACTCCAGAAGCCAGCTGAGGAATGCTCTGGTTCTTTCTGACGAGGGAGTGTCTAGGTCTGGAATCTGAGTCTGGTATGAGACATTTAAAAAAAAAAACAAGTAATTAGCAACCACTAAGAGAATAAAATAACATTACATGACTGCTGAAAATGTCAGCCCAACGTGTGAGCATTTGTGTACAAGTTGGCTTCGATAATTATAGCCTCAGGCGAGACAAAGCATATCACTGAAAGACAGGGAACAATAGAACAAAATCAAACTTAAATAAATCAAACTTAATGACTTGTTACTACAGAATGCGGTTATGTTGGAATGCCTCAACCATCACAGGCTACCGCCATAACTGAAAACAGCAGCACTGGGGAGAGATCTATCGAGTGCAGGACTGCAACACGTACAAACAGATCTCTGTATTTAGTACAGTACAGCAGCACAGCATCAGGAGCGGGCATCCAACACTGGCAGGGTCAATGATTACGGAAAGAGATTAGCCTCAATATTACAGACAAATGTGTCTATTTATGGATCATGATGCACACATCACAAATGGGTTTCACTACCCTCAAATGAATATCTATCAACTCGTGTCTTGTAAATCATCATTTACATGAATTACACCAATTTGTACAAATGCACACACATTTCTGATTACATATTTTCCCTTTTGAACAAATACCTCATACTCCTACCTCTGTACACATTCAGTGACGTAAATTTGTGAGTTTCCTCTCATATATTTTTTTTATTTTGAGACTTTCCTTTCGCTGTTCTGGCACCGCAATCCACGCACAAATAGCTGGCTGTATGATTAACCTCAAAGTGCCGTGAAAGCAATACCTGCGTTGACAGTAAGGAGTAGACTGGAGAACACACATGTACACTTAGTACAAAGGAAAAGGCAAAGTATACATCCAACAAAGAAGGCAATAGGAGTGCACTGTAGCACCATAACAGCATCATAACAGCATGGTCTAAGTGTACACTTCTACTCTACCCGTTTACTAAATGATACAAATGGCCGCGTGTGAAGAGGGTAAACGCATGGCCTCATACGACTACAGGAGTCAGCGGTAATGAAACCAGGATAGGACGGCTGTGACGTACCAGTCAGTAACAACCAATAGAATAACATTATTACCAATTGGTGGATACTCTGACAATACTTCCTAGGTCCTAGCGGGACAGACCAGGAAGTAGCCAGAAAGTATCAACCAATCACCACTGGTGTTGTACTACTCATTTTATGGGTCGTTCTCACTGAAACTGGCACTTGAGTCCTATTCATTTTTTATGGACAGGCAGCGCAGTGCATGAAGGAAGTGTCTGGCGAGTGGTGTGGTGCCGTCGCCGGTTCTATATTTGCATAGAATGACCTCCGTGCTTTTTATATGCAAATGAAGGTGTAAGCTCACTCCGGCTCACAAAACCCAGCTCAAACTTTCAGACCAGGTGCTGGAGATCAAATATGAAGATTCGGCAACTGCACAGCCTATTTCTCACCTCAGATGTTTTCAGAAGTGTATTTTATTGGACAGTTTATGTGGGGAAAAAAGAGAAGGTTTATCAACGATCCGCCATTTTGCACCATTTTGAAAGCAGAAAGCCAAAACAAGGTGCCGACAGTTTTCCGGAGTAGGCTGCATCACTCGTGCCGGTCCCTCAGCTATCCAATGAAACCCGCCTACACTATTTGCATAGTACCGCCCAATAAACGCAGAGCCTGGGGGTTTGGTGAGAACGCAGCATTACAGACACTCAGTGACTCCTTTATATTAATAAGATGTGCTCATGGCTGTTTCATCTCCACTTTATTATCCCAATTCAAAATCAGTAACTAAAACAAGTTCTACGGAAAATTTGCATCACGCACCAATATCAAGCCAATTTCACAGCTCTTAAAGCGACTAAATCAAGTATGTATTTGAAACACCTCCATGTCTTGTATGCAAATGCAATTAAAAACAAAATGTATGACTACCCAAAACATACTGTTTATGAAATAAATATGAAAGGTAGTACAATATGAAAGAAAACTTTTGTTGTGAAGATGCAGAAAACAAAAAGCACTGAAATAATTTTCTGAGCCAGTGTTGTAAGGATGTGCTGTGCTTACCATATTCTGCGGTACTGAAGCGTGGTTCTGGTAGCCCAGGACATCTCTGATGAACGGCTCACTGCAGCCTTTCCCAACCCACAGGTACATTACCTGAGAGAGAGGGAGGGAGGGAGAGAGACAGAAAAAGAAAGAAAGAGAACAGGAGAGAGAGAAAGAACACAGGTGATGAGCTTAAACACAGACTTTCACACCTTACGTCATTTTATAAAAATGTATTTTATATTGTTTATACAGTCCTAATGGTTCTGAATACAGCTGGATACTTACGGTAACAATTTAGGCAACTTAACCGTGCTCAGGGGCACAATGACAGAGGAACCTGCAACCTCTCGGCCCAGCGCCCGCAGCGCGAAGCACTCACGTTTCCGCAGTCCATGAGGAAGGCGCCCTCTCTCGTCAGCTTCTCGGCTGTGAGGTGGAGGAGGCTCGGCTGGGGGACCACGCCGTCGTTCATGTGCAGCGCCCCCTGTTGGAAAAACATGAGTAATAAGAATAAAATACAAATAATATAACAATAATAAAATACAACAACAAAAAAATAAAAACAGTTAAAAAAAGAAGTGACAAGAGACTTTGTGAAAAGACATCTTTAAAAAAAAACTGCCACCAAGGATGACAATTAAAAAAAAAAAAACACACATGGCACAAACTTACACACCTCCAGAATAAAATGCAAACAAAATTCTACACTGTCAGGTCTGACAAATTTGGGAACCGACTGGGGTAACATTTTTTCTTTTCACTTTGAATGGGACTAAGATGATGCCCCGCATTCCAGAGACAGCCAGACACGTGTTCATCAGAGTACAGTAACACATCTGTGTTTATTTGACCTCTTATGAAACGGTAGGTGCCTGTAACCCTAACGTGCTTTCATTCAGAACGAGCAGCTCACCTGGTCGGACAGGTTGTCTATCCTGTACAGGTCGGGGTGGATCAGGCGCATGACCTGCTGCAGCGGCTGGCTCTTGAACTCGCACATGGCGAAGACGCGGTCGTCCAGACGCGTGCTGGTACCTGTGCGCAGAGCTTTCTGTGGTGGGGGGGGGGGGGTTTAAGAGATGTTAGGACTTGCAGAGTCAAGCCCACTTAGGTCAGTAAGGTTAGGTTCAGGAACCTTCAATCCAATTACACTTTTAAAAGTGAACAATGTAAAAAATATTAATCTCTGTTTGTGCACATGAGTGCGTGCGTACGCACACGTGTGCAGATGTGTATGGGTGTTCATGCTTGTGTGAGTGTGTGTGTGCTTGTGTGAACTTGTAAGACTATCTTTGTTAGAACCAAATGTCCTCACAAGGATAGAAAGATGAGGAAAATTACACAACGTGGGGACCTTTTGCTGGTTCTCACAAGTTCAAGAGGCTGTTTTAGGGTTAGGACTTAGGGTCACAATTAGGTTAAGGTTAGGCGTGTAGTGGTTAGGGTTAGGGTTAGAGGTTACAGAATGAATGTAGTCAATGGGAAGCCTTCACGCGTGTTTGTGTGTATACGTGTGTGCCTGCGTGTGCATGTGTGCACGTGTGCACGCGTTTCTCACCTGTTTGAGCAGGGCCAGCACGTAGAGGGGAAAGAGGCGCAGGGACGCGGGGGCGACGAGGCCGGACTGCTGCACGGAGCAGCCGTCAGAGCGGTACGCCGCCAGGGAGTCCACCACCGCGTTCACCAGGGCGTCCCGGGCATCCGACAGGTTGGACGACACCGAGCGATCGATGGCTGCACGCACACACACACACACCGCGCGGACAGGTTAACAGCACAGAGACCGCTAAAAACTGGAGGCAGAAAGCCAACAGACACACACTAACAGAGCTACCAACTGGGCTTAAACCACTGACAAAGGTTAAGGCCAAAACGTTGGGTTTCACAACGCTGGCCTGTACCGTCACAGTGTTTTTGGAGTGCATCCTTTACAATAGCATGTAATTCTGTTAATTTTGATATCAGAATACAGACTACAGATATCAAAACTGATATCAGAATATAGAATACGGATATCAGAATTGATAAAAGAATGCAGAAAGGACGCTCGGTTTAGAATGAGACTTACCTAACGGAGGCAGAGGAAGCCCTGTGAATCTGACATCCCCAGAGCATCTACGGTTTTTCCCTGAGCTCTCAAACTTCCGCTCAACCACTAGCGTCACTGCCTGGCTCTCTCACTGGGGAGACCTGCACCAAACCGGACTGCATGGCCTCTACATCAATTATTCACTGGGCTGCCTCAAAATGATCTAACCAGGAACATCTGTGAGTTCAACTGAACCAAGCGAGACTAGTCATCTTTCAGTCCGTGTACATATCAGAACCGGGTTTAAATCAGCAAATTGACAAAGCGTGTACTAAAATGTTAGCCCTGTTTAAATATTAGTTAAGGCTAATTATCAGAGACATGTTCTGTCATGTTTCTCCCTGTCTTCACAGTTCTTCGCAGTGCTTTATGAATTAGCGAGGGGAACTGCACGACACTGCCCTTCTTAAAAGCACAACATCAGTGCAAACTGAGTGCCGCTCTCAGAGACCGCACCGTCAGTCCAACAACGGCCTGAAAGGTGATCAAGTGAGCGAATCCAAGCATCGGTTCTGAGGCTGTGAATGCGGTGTGACTCCGCCCGTGAGTTGTGACCCCGCCCACAGCGTATAGCCCCACCCACACACCGTAACCGCTCCCACGTGCTGCAACCCCACCCCGCTCACCCATGTTGGCCAGGAGGGCGGAGATCGCCTGAACGTCGGCACCAGCGAACACGTCGCTCAGCTGGTTCACCACAGGGAGACAGAGGGTGTGAACCCTGATCCTCCTTTTCCCTGGAGAGGGGGGGGAGGGGAGAAAGAGAGAAAGCGAGAAAAAAGAGAGAGAGCGAGAGACAGTGAGAGACAGTAAGAGATAAAAGGGGGCCAGAGACAGGAGAAAGTCAGGAAGAGACCTTTTCACCATACAATCCCTGTTTATTCCGTTCACATAACATCACACACCGATTTGGCCGCAGGACGGCACACCTGAGCCTTTGATCTATTCCCTCGATAAACTGCCCCCTACTGAACACCATGCGGACAGCAGCAGGCCTGACGCAGGTGTGTGCGGGTTTAAGCGTGATTGGGGTGGGGGGGGGGGGGTGCGGAGTTGGCCTGTCGCTGGCGTCTCACCTTTGCTGGAGGTGTAGAGCAGCGCGGCCTGGAAGCAGACCAGCGAGGTCTCCGCCAGGTTCTCCTCGATGGACATCTGCACGGCGAAGCCCGAGTCCGGGTTCACGTTGGCCAGCGACAGCAGGTCCGTGGAGCGCACAAAGAAGTTCCCGTGAAAGGTGTGGATGGAGAGCCCTGCGACGAAAAAACATGGCGGGAGGACTTAGCGACCGTCTGGATGACGCCAGACCCCTGCTCTAAAAGATGCCCTCGAGTTTTTACTTTGACCTGACTGACACACTGACGTGAGACAAAGACAATGCGAAGGACCACTGTCTGTTGCAGAACCCCACCTGCAATTAATTATGCTTGAGCACTTTTTTGCTGATGTGTAATTGTTGTTGTTGTTGTTTGTTGTTTGTGACACTTTGGGGTTGGTTGTGTTGCCTCCAGTGCTATCGCTACGTCCTGCTGTAATGGTCCCTTGGGTACAAATAAAGTTGTATCGTAAGTGTGCCTAATATTTTAGGATGTGCTTTGCTAACAAACTAACACTTCAGACGAATCATAATCTTGTGTAGAGGGGGATAAAATCGAACTTGACCACTGAGCTACAACGGAACACTGGCTAGAAGTTGATACAGCCAATGGGATCGCAGGAAGCCAGACTGACAGACAGTATCTGAAGAGAGAGCATGCCAGCGCACCTTTAGTGCAGCGTATCCTCATCACCGCCTCGAAGCCGATCTTCCTGGTCAGGTATCGCTGGAGATCCTTCTGGAACTTCACCACCTGGGGCTGGTTGTGGGCGTGGTGGAACCCAGGGAAGTAGAAGATGCTTCCGGCCGAGTATTTGGACATACAGCCTGGTGAGAGCGGGGAAGAAAACAGCAGCTACTGGAACCTGGAAGCCTTTACCAACTCCTGAGGGGCTGGGTGCAATTTTACGGGAAGTTTCCCAGAAAACAGCTGAACAGTTTCCCTGACTGAGCGCTGAATTTAATCCCACTGTCTGGCTAACTAACGGCTGCCACAGTTGTTCTAAAGTCGACCAATAAAATTCACCCATACAGAAAGACCACCTCCGGCATTATGATATCCAACATTAGTCAGTTACATTTATCACTACTTCAGTACCCTGGAGCAAGCCCATGCATGAGAATTATATCTTTTACATAAAAAATACAATGATGTTTTTCCATTTATATTATCTTTATTTATCATATTAAAAGCTTTCAAATTCGTAACAGAATCCTTTGGCTGAGGCCTTTCTCTAAAAGCACAGATTCGCAAGGAAGCCCATTAATCAGGGAAAAACGTTTACATATTTGCGCAACCAAACTCAGATAAGGAACTGATATGAAGGAGTGAGGGAGAGCCACAGTGTCTGCTGTTTTCTGTCGTTGCTCAGAGCTTAATGGCACTCTATGCAGGATTTTTACCTTGAGAATATGACTAAATAACCATGCTGACACATATCGATGATGCACCGGCAATCTCTGTCTTTACGCACTTTCTCCAAATTTGCAAATTTGTGCACCTTTATCTGTATTTGTTATCCTAAAATGCGTACAGGACGTTTCTGGGCGTTTTGCTCTTTTCTGTGTCGAGAGGGGTGGGTGTGGCTACAGAGCCTGTGGTTTGGGATCTCATTTTCGCAAAAGCAGCAACGACACAGCGAAACTCACTCAAGAACTAGAGTTAACCTAGGAATTTATTTTCCTTGGTGGCGTCAGCTGAAGTTCATCAAGGGGATGAAAAGCCATGTACGGTTGGCTTGTGTTCTGTGGGATCTGTAAGTAATGTTACTTACAGTGTATTTTCAAACTAAAGGTCCCAACGATAAAACAGCTATTATATTCAAAATAATGCAATTCACCTATACGTTAAACATTATAAAATTAAGCTATAATCAAATATATCGTCTTACTGTTGTGCACGATCGCTCATTTCAGGGTACTAATGTTACCTCCAGCTATCCAGCCAGCTACATTATGTGAGGTACGCAGGGTGAGTGGGTGGGGCAGAACACAGAGGAGGAGACTTTGATTGTAAATACAGGATCACAGCAAAGCAAAAAAATTCTGCATAGTATGCCTTTAACTGATTAAATAAAGCTGTTGATCACACAGTAGATTTGCCTCAGCCCCTCTCTTGGGTCTGAACCTGATGCTTATTTTTAATCTGAAAACAAAACCCTTGAATCCCGCGCCTCACCAGGACCAGGGCGGTGGACCCCTGCAGTCCCCGCGACTCTGTGGGGGACCCCTGCAGACCCCGCGACTCTGTGCGGGACCCCTGCAGACCCCGCGACTCTGTGGGGGACCCCTGCAGACCCCGCGTCTCTGTGGGAGACCCCTGATGTAATTAAGAGGACAGCCTGGCGCTCTTACCTAGCGAGGCCAGGTCTGAGTACTGGGAGCTGAGCAGGAACAGGTCCACAGCGATCTGCTGGCCGGAGCAGTCCAGCGCCAGCTTCTTATAGAAGTCCGTCGCCGGCCCCAAGTGCTGCACCCCCTTAAGACAGGAGAGTGACACAGTCAGATGCACAGCACGACCCACAATACAAGCATTCCAAAAAAAGTGATGACTGCTTGTATTGGTGCATTCCCACACACACACACACACACATACACATTCATAAAATCTGTCAAGTTTATATTAAAAAATACGTAATCTCCAAAAATAAAAAAGACACTTTGTTTAAAATTATAACAACAAATATTCTGATAAAAATTCAGCCAGCAAGGATAAATACAAGACAACAATGGTACTAATAAACTTAAGTAAAACAATAAGTGGGTTAATTCCTGAATGTATCCCATAATACAGTGCATTACGTGGACTCACAGCAAACAGAGTATTAGAGGAGTGTGGCTGCATGTGACGGGGCGTTGGGGCGGGGCCGGTACCTTGGTGCTGGATCTTTGGTTGGGGTCCTCCCGGGACTGCAGGAGCCCCGCCCCCAGGGTGGGCAGCTGGGTCTGGAAGACGGAGACGCGCCCGCCGGTGGGGGACATGAGCTTGTAGGCGGCCTGCAGGGCGGGGCCCAGGGCGCTGTGCGTCTCGCGGGTGTGGCTGAACATGGCGGGCAGGGCGTTCAGCAGGTCCTTCACCAGCTGTACGGGGCACAGAGCTGCAACTCAACTCCAACTCCACGCGAATGAACCCCAGCTCGAGCTTCACTTCAAGTCCAATTCCACGTAATTCAACTCTGACACAAACTTCAATTTCAACTCCACGTGATTCTACTTCCAATTCAAGCTTAAATTCAACTCCAACTCCAGTTTCAATTCAATTCAGATTCAACCCAATTCACTTAAAATCAGCTTAACTCAATTTGACTCAGATTCAACCCATTTACACTTAAATTCAATTCAACTCAACAAAGAAATAAATGCACAAGAAAAATAAACAGCGTTGAATGAGGCCCATTGAAACATTTGTTAAATGGTTCACCAAATAATTTGTCTGAAAGCTCTTACCTCTTTACTCTCCTTCAGGTTCACCAGCAGAGTGTCAGGGGTGGGGATGAAGACGTCTGGAAAGAAATTTTACAGCAGGAAGTGAGAGGGGAGGAGCCAGCAGAGCACGCACTGAACAGAATATTCATGAAAAACTGTCCTTCCATCTCCCATCATGTGACACAGGATAAGATGGCTCTGCATAACAGCAATCACACTCAAGATGGCCTCCGTCCCAATCGCTTATTCTCACTTCCTTTATTTAACCCGGGTAAGCCCTGCTGAGATGGGATCGGCCTTTTCAGGAGAACCCTGTCCACGAAGAAAGCACTTCCTTACCTCCACCTAAATGTGTGGAGCTACAATCAACTGTAAATCACTGACTTGTTTGATGGACACAGAGATGGACTGGGAAGACTGAAAGGGGGTGGAGCATATTGAAAGTGGGCGGAGCATGTTGAAAAAGGGGGGGGCGGGGACTGTACCGTCAATGTCAGACACCACCAGCATCTGAGGCTGCGACAGGCCCTCCTGCAGGTTGTAGAAGTGGATGGTGCTGTCGAACGTTACAAACCCCACTCGGGTGCGCGTATCCCCCGGCAACCTGTCCCAGGAAATAAAGAGAAGGTCCGAGGAGGCAGAAAGGTTTACTGCGTGTGCAGAGGAGCAGTCGGATTGGCTAGGAAACGGCTGCACACTGACAGAAACCACCTCTGACTTTTCATCACCCCATAACAACCGTGACCCCAAATTAAAAGAGGGAGAAAAATATATAAATTCACAGGATGAACACTGTCCAGAAAAAAGAACCCAAAAAGTTTACACAACTCACTGAAACTTTTTAAATAAATAGTGGAGGCGGTCCACAATTAACAAAGCCTCCTTTTTCAAAACATGCTCAAAATAACCCAAAAGGCCCAGACACACCGCAGGCGCTTTCAAACATAACAGCCGTCAGCTCAGAGAATGTTATTTTGTACGAAGATGAAACGAAACATTCAATGTGAGAGCGTGCAGGCAACGTTCTGTAATTTCCATGTGTGCTACTACATGCGGAGGCCGTGCTCTTGTCTGATTAAATCAAGTGCAGTAAAAACGCAGCAAGAAGTGCCAGAGTCAACAGTCTTATCAGCATAATGAACTAACTGTGCAATTAATCTGGAGTACATATTCAATTATCCAAACAAAAGATCTATAATTAAACAAACTGCAATTGCTTGTCGTGCCAGGCCATTTTGGAACGTGGATTCAATTCCGTATTAACCCCTTTAGGTGGAAGATTAAAAGTATGTTATTTGAATTTTGTTAACTGAACATTCCAATGCTGATGCAAAAATCGCTAGTGGTAACTGAAAGCAACAGTTCTAGAAAGCAGACTTAGAATAAAAAAATTAAAAAAATATTCAAAAAAACCGAATTGTCCGTATTTGCAGTTTGTGTCAGTGCTGATCCTGTAGAGTAGGGGGCCCTAAATCTTATCCAGAAAGGGCCAGAATGGGTGTAGGCTTTTGTTTCAACCAAGCAGTTACACACCCGAATCTACTAATCAACCACTAGAGTGCTTGCTATTGACCTTTATCAGTAGAATCAGGGGTGTTACTGCTTGGTTGAAACAAAAGCCTGCCCCCACACCGGCCCTTTCTGGATAAGATTAAGGGCGCCAGCTGCACAGCGTATTGATTCTCACTTGTCCAGGTTCTCCAGCAGGGATTGGCAGAAGACCTTCAGGTAGCCCGCCTCCACGGCATTGTGGGATACGTCCAGCACAAACAGATAGACGGCGGGCTGAGGAGGCCGCAGCTGAAGAAACAAATGCACATGCACATGCGAAGATTAATAAAATACAAATGCAACACCACCTAAATGTAATGGTAAGACAGCATTATATAGGCTTTTATCCAAGCGCTACAATGATGCCTCCATTCCAGAGCAGTTAGGGTTAGGTTCTGCTCAAGGACCATTCGACACGCCCAGGCGGTTTGAACGCAACCTCGACTGCCAGACAATCGGTCTTACCTCCTGAGCTATGTCGCCCCCTAAAGACTACCCAACAGCTTTATTGAGCCCAGCCAACCATCTTAGGCATACCATGACTGGTCAACACACATTAGAACAATGTAGACTGACTGTTACAGAGAGGGGCACAGCACGCATGACATGAAACACACTGGAATTCCTAAAGTGTGTTATTTCTGTGCCCCTGCCAAATGATTTTAAAAGGTTCTTACAGCACTGAATCAGCCTTATCGAGCACTGAAAGTGTCTCAGATTAGTGATGCTGATCTGAGGTCAGTTTTTCACTGTCCATAGCCAATATGAGCTTGAAGGTAAAACTGATCCTAGATCAGCACTCGCGCACGCTGAGACAGACCGTGAATAGGGGCCCTCTTACCATGTAGTCTGAGGATGCGATGAACTCCACGGTGGAGTTCTGCACCTCCGGCCGCTTGTGTGGCTCCCCGTACGATCGGGTCACGGGGTTGTACATGAACTCATCGGGCACTGCCAGGGATACGAAAAGAGCACGTTTACTCCATCAGAGAGATCATTTCACCTAAAACACTACCCATACTCCATCAGAGAAATCCTTCTACATGAAGCATACTCGCTCACTCCATCAGAGAAACCCTTTCACATAGCCTACAACACACTCCCCACACTCCATCAGAGAAACCCTTTCACATAGCCTACAACACACTCCCCACACTCCATCAGAGAAACCCTTTCACATAGCCTACAACACACTCCCCACACTCCATCAGAGAAACCCTTTCACATAGCCTACAACACACTCCCCACACTCCATCAGAGAAATCCTTTCACATACAACACACTCGCTCACTCCATCAGAGAAATCCTTTCACATACAACACACTCCCCTCACTCCATCAGAGAAATCCTTTCACATACAACACACTCCCCACACTCCATCAGAGAAACCCTTTCACATAGCCTACAACACACTCCCCACACTCCATCAGAGAAATCCTTTCACATACAACACACTCGCTCACTCCATCAGAGAAATCCTTTCACATACAACACACTCCCCTCACTCCATCAGAGAAATCCTTTCACATACAACACACTCCCCACACTCCATCAGAGAAACCCTTTCACATAGCCTACAACACACTCCCCACACTCCATCAGAGAAATCCTTTCACATACAACACACTCGCTCACTCCATCAGAGAAATCCTTTCACATACAACACACTCCCCTCACTCCATCAGAGAAATCCTTTCACATACAACACACTCCCCACACTCCATCAGAGAAATCCTTTCACATACAACACACACCCCTCACTCCATCAGAGAAATCCTTTCACATACAACACACTCCCTCACTCCATCAGAGAAATCCTTTCACATGAAACACACTCCCCATACTCCATCAGAGAAATCCTTCTACATGAAACATATTCGCTCACTCCATCAGAGAAACCCTTTCACATACAACACACTCACCACACTCCAGAGAAATCCTTTCACATACAACACACTCACTCACTCCATCAGAGAAACCTTTTCACATGAAACACACTCGCTCACTCAATCAGAGAAACCCTTTCACATACAACACACTCACCACACTCCAGAGAAATCCTTTCACATACAACACACTCACTCACTCCATCAGAGAAACCCTTTCACATGAAACACACTCGCTCACTCTATCAGAGAAATCCTTTTCCCTAAAACACTCCCCTCACTCCATCAGAGAAATCCTTTCACATACAACACACACCCCTCACTCCATCAGAGAAATCCTTTTCCCTAAAACACTCCCCTCACTCCATCAGAGAAATCCTTTTCCCTAAAACACTCCCCTCACTCCATCAGAGAAACCCTTTCACATGAAACACACTCGCTCACTCTATCAGAGAAATCCTTTTCCCTAAAACACTCCCCTCACTCCATCAGAGAAATCCTTTCACATACAACACACACCCCTCACTCCATCAGAGAAATCCTTTTCCCTAAAACACTCCCCTCACTCCATCAGAGAAATCCTTTTCCCTAAAACACTCCCCTCACTCCATCAGAGAAATCCTTTCACATACAACACACACCCCTCACTCCATCAGAGAAATCCTTTTCCCTAAAACACTCCCCTCACTCCATCAGAGAAATCCTTTTCCCTAAAACACTCCCCTCACTCCATCAGAGAAATCCTTTCACATACAACACACTCACTCACTCCATCAGAGACCTTTTCACATGAAACACACACGCTCACTCCATCAGACATCCTTTCACTTAAAACATTCACTCACTGACATCCCTCCAGAAAGAAAAAAAAAACCACACTCACTCCATCGTGGATGAACAAATAGATGGACAGAAAACAGACAGACGTACGGACTGAAGACTACGCGCTTACCGTCGTTGACTCGGTAACACAGGTTGCATTTCCATCTCCTCTGGTCCAGGAAGGACACGAACGGGTTGATGTAGGTCCGACAGGACCGGCAGCGTACGATGGTGTTGGACGTGATGACGGGCAGCTGCTGCAGGAGGGAACGTGAGGGGGGGTTGTTAACACCCAAACCAGCTTACGAAACCAGGTTATCAGTAATAACATCAGTCATTAATAGCACATGATGAGGGGCAGAATTGTGGATGAAGGTTTGAATGTAACCTCGTTTGGACACACTACTTGGCTCTGCTTAGGGGCAGAAGGGGCAGAAGGGGCAGAAAATCAAAAGCAAAACGTGAAAACATTTTTTTGCTACCATTAGGTCTCTGAAGGGGCATAACTGTTGTGAAGTGACCCTCCCTTATTTTGGGGGTGTAAGACTTACGGCAAGGTCCCTGAAGGGGTGTAGCTGCGGTAAAGTGACCCTTATTTTGGGGGTGTAAGACTTACGGTAAGGTCCCTGAAGGGGTGTAGCTGTGGTAAAGTGACCCTTATTTTGGGGGTGTAAGACTTACGGCAAGGTCCCTGAAGGGGTGTAGCTGCGGTAAAGTGACCCTTATTTTGGGGGTGTAAGACTTACGGTAAGGTCCCTGAAGGGGTGTAGCTGTGGTAAAGTGACCCTTATTTTGGGGGTGTAAGACTTACGGTAAGGCCCCTGAAGGGGTGTAGCTGTGGTAAAGTGACCCTTATTTTGGGGGGGTAAGACTTACGGTAAGGTCCCTGAAGGGGTGTAGTAGCAGGCCCAGGGGCAGTTTGGCTTTGTTGAGCAGGGCCTGGGTTTGAGGGATGTTGGTCAGGGTGCATCGGAATGTGCTGGAAAAGACACCGTGCGCTAAAGGTCACGCACACTGGCAGTCAATGCTAGATTACACACCCCCCGGGAAAGCCAACAAGGGCACGCAAACACGCACACACACACAGACAACTGTACACAAGTACATGCATACAACCACACGCGCACACACGCACCTCATGGGTACAACCACACGCACACACACACACACACACAAACACACACACACACATACAACTACAGACACACACAAACGTGAGCGCACACACACACACACACACACACCTGGCGCTGCAGTTGGCCTTTCTCAGCTCGGCGCTGAGGTTGGGCTCTGGGGGCTGTACGGGCTCCGGGGGCAGGATGTTCCTCTCCTGCAGGAGGTTCACAGGCCGCAGTGCCTCCACCTGAAGCTCCGGAACCCCACTCATGCCCCCCAGAGCAGCAGACAGCTGGGACATGGTGGGAAAGGGCTGTGGGGACGCACAGCAGTGGAGGGCGTCACCAGAAAATACGCAATACCGGAAACACAAGGCAGACCACTCAAGTTCCCCTTGAAGAACAGCGCTTCCCTTTCTTTTCCTTTTCAAAACAGAAGACATAATTACAGCAACCAGGACCAATGTTAGGGAACTGGGCTTATAGCTCCAAAGTTGCAGGTTCGATTCCTATGTGGGGCACAGCTGTTGTACCCTTGAGGTACTTAACCTGAGGTGGTTCAGTAAATACCCAGCTGTATATATGGATTGTATTAAAGAATGTAAGCTTTGTAAGTCACTCTAGATAAGAGTGTCTGCCAAATGGCATCAGTAATATAATGCAATGTAATAATCAGATTTCAGAATAGTGGTTTTCCCTTAAGACGTTCATACCTTAAAAATGGTGTAACCATAACACAATATTTATAAAATAAAACTATGAAAGTACAACAAAATGAAGATCAGTGTTTTAGTTCTTCGAGCAGCCTAGCAGAAGGACCTCCAGTGTTCACAAGGAAAACAGCGATGAGTCAGAGATAATGCATTACCTGTGAATAGGGCTGGTATCCAGGTGGGTTGTACCCACCATGGGAGGGGGAGGAGTCTGTTCTGGAGGCTGGTCCCTGCTGATAGCCTGGAGGCATGCTGGGATATCCAAATCCAAAGGGCGTGGCAGCTTTAGATGCGTCGGATGTGGGTGGAGCTGAGGAGTCTAAAGGCAGAGACAAACACAAATCATCATTACAATCTCATAAGACCCCTTATTAATCTTATAAGGACCCTACTGTATCTCAAGAGCAATTTATTAGTAAGGTGTGACCAAGGATAATGCTGTGGCAATAGGCCATTTTGTAATGCAAGATGGCACTGGAAACTTGTGTTACTCATTGGACGTTAACATTGCAGCTAAGAAGCAGAGCAGACAGATAAGACAGACATAAGAGTATCAGAGCCGAGTATCTGGTGACCATAATGCATCTTTGGTAGTACTGGGAGGGCAGGAAGTGAGAGTTACCTGGGTAACTGCCACCCTCTAGTGACTCATAGCTGTTGGGTACTGGGGACGCGCTGCTGGTGGAGGAGGAGCTGTCGGCACCTGAGGAGAACAGAACGGCCAATCAGACGCTCAGCTCAGAGCACAAAGGGAAGAGGGCGGCCAATCGGACGCTGTAAGGAGAGGGCGAGGAGAAGGGGGCAGCAAGGGGTGCTTCCAAGGGGCCGAAACACACTGCAGAAAAGGGAGAGGGAGAGAGAGAGAGCGAGAGAAAGCCACGCCCAGAAATCCGCCTCCAATCAAGGTTCCCGCCTCCTGCATTCTCTGAAGTTCTGGGCAATCCGGGGGGGGGGGGGGGGGGGGGGATAATATGACCCCAACCCCCTTCCCCCATGAAGAGCCATGACAAACACGGCCTTGCAGGTACATGTGGGGGTGGGGACCGGGGAGGGGCGGAGCTGGTTAACCCGCCCAAATTAGTGCACTTGTGCTGACTGGGAGTCCAGTGTGACCAAGCGCCCAGGCAGGGCAGGGATTTCCCCAGGATGAGCCGCGTTATCCTCTGCTAATTCTCCCGCATCTCCCTACGGATTACCTGTGCTGGACAGGGCGTGCGGAAAGAAACCCACCCCACAGCCCCCGGGGATTACCTGCACCTCTTGGACAGCACATACACACGGGGAGACGGAAGCAATAAGCCAACACAGTATTTCATCACATTCCATGAGGGGGCAAAGTCAAAGACGTAAAAACATGAAGCTACAATGAAGCGGGGAACATTGGTACCAAACGGCCTTGCCTACTTAGTGTCCATAACTGGAAACCAAGGAGGCAAAGGCTACTAGGGTAAGTGAGAGAAATGAACATAAAATAGTCGTAAAATGACTTCAGGAACAGGACGCTGGTTTCTGAGATGGAGGAATGAGAATGTAAGCGCAGCTGTTTGACACAGTGAAGATGAATTCACAGCTATGCGAGAGAGAGAGGAAGGCAAGAGCAGTTCCAGGCCAAGCCCATGTTCCAGTGACACACAGCGCTGTAATACCCGAGAAGGCTATATTTAAAAACCCTGCTCAGTAGCTGGGGGGGGGGGCACACCACCCTGGGCTCCAGCAGAGTGGAGCTTCAGAAACACAATAGCAGTTGGGACACGACTCCGAGCGGGTCACCAATGCAAAAGAAAACATACCTCCATGTAAAAACAGAAAAAGGATGATCACAATGACAGGACAAACTATCCTGGCAACCTACAGCTAATAACTCAACTAGCTAATCAAACAACTAGCATGGCTCTATTT
This sequence comes from Anguilla rostrata, assembly GCF_018555375.3. NCBI lineage: Eukaryota > Metazoa > Chordata > Actinopteri > Anguilliformes > Anguillidae > Anguilla > Anguilla rostrata. The sequence goes on along the minus strand of NC_057939.1, from coordinate 26,858,079 downwards.
CAGCTAACCAAGGAATTAGCTAAGCAAGCACAATTGCTGTCAGTGAGGCTAATCAAGGCAATTAACATAGCTACCCTTTGGCTAATCGAGCAATTCCACCAGCTAATCAAGATACCTGCAAGTCTATCCCTGCAAGCTAATCAAGCAAATAGTATGCCTATGCCAACACCTAATCAGTGAAACAGCACGCCTATCCCTGAAGCCGATTAAGCAGTTAGCATGGCCATCCTGTCAGCTAATCAAACATTCAGCAAGGCTATCCCTGCAGCTAATGATAATCAAGCAACAAGCCTGGTTGTACCATAACCAAATCAAAAAGCTAGCATGGTTATCCATGTAGCTAATGCTAATCAAGTAATGATGGTGGCTGTACTTGTGAATAACAGACACAAATCAGAAGAAAAGGAGACAGAAATACTTAGGAAGCCAATAGACATTCCAGGTTTCTGATTTTATGCCTCAGGATTAAAGAGAGCCCCAAAAATCAACTCAAGTAATAGCACGAGCAGAAGAATCTGAGAAATCACATTAATTTAGTTACAACAGTGCTGAAAGTCAGAGCCAAGCCAAAAAGCAAAAAAAAAAAAAAAACACATGGGTATGACGAGTGCATCGGGACAGACAGACACTCCAAGGTCACATGACAGGGGAGGAAGTACAGTTCATGAACAGGAAAGTCCCAGGAGCAGAAAGCTTCAACCATAGTAACATTGCAATGAGCTGCTAATTATTCTTCATTACACACCAATTGTTCTTAATTTGACTTAAAAAATATTTTTTTACATCTATTGAAGGACAAATTACTCTCTCAAAGCCATATTATGCCAAAAATAGCAATGTATGCCCCTAAAAATATCCCACATTTACATCCCAGAAACTTCAGTCGATCAGACCATCTCATTTTTTAATTTACTGTATGGTATGTACTATATGGCAAATAATTCCAGTTGAAAGAGGTTCCATTTTTTATTGATTCAATTACAAACTGACTGGTGAAATCAGCTGCTCAGTGTGGAATCCTGAAACCATGAGTGTAAAATGAATGGAGTTTACTGACAGCAAAATGGCAATGAGCCAAACCTCCATTGTGTTGAAATACCATACAATTATATTTAACCATACATTATGGTAGAACACATTTTCAACAACCTTAATTGATTAAAAGATGGCAAAAGCCAGCATACACAGTGGGTCCCCAGGACCAGGGTTCAGAAATACTGCCTTAACACATACCAGATGGTGGGGGCCATCCACACACTGGAACAGTGCCTCAACAGATACCAGACCATGGGGCCTATCCCCATACTGGAACAGTGATTTAAAGATACCAGATCATTGGGCCCATCCACACATTGGAACAGTGCATTAACAGGATGAGCCCTGAGGATGGTTATTAGCTGAGTTTTCCGTTTTACCTTGACCAAAGTGGCAGCCTTTCTGTGACTCACAATTCTCAGAAAAAAGCATAGGCAGGGCGAGTACGAGCACTGAATTCTGGGATATGAAGTCTGAGCTCACACAGGGAGAGTTGGATGCAGGGTTGCGGGGTTGCGCTAGGGCGAGGGAGGTATGAATGGATGGATGGGGGGATGGAGGGACGTGGGAGTAAAAGCTAAAGCAGACCTGCTTCCTCATCCTCCTCCTCCTCCTCGTCCTCATCATCGGAGCTCGATGACGAGGGGGCGGCTGCTGCAGACGCTGCAGAGCTAACTCCGCTATTAGCAACATATCCGCAGTGCATGCCTGTGGGGGTGGAGAAGCACAAACAACCGGTCAACTGCGCAGGAAGGACGAGGGTCGGGGTAAGGGGTCAGAGGTCGGGGGGGGGGGGGGGGGGGGGTCAGGGCAAAACCGCCTGCTGATTGTGCCCACCAAAACTCTGCATTGAGATCTGCCTCCAAACATAAACACACAAACACACGTTCTCCTTTACGGTCGATGCAATGTGAAATTGCACAGCTCTCCATTACATATACTCTGGCACTTCGCTTGTTTTTCTGTTGGTGTGATGATCGAACAGCAAAGCATGATTTCCACAGACCTGCTTATGTTCAGCTTAAACCTGACCAAGTAAAACACATGACATCAACACAACACTTTTCAAATCAGAACTACAGACAGAATGAAAGCCATTAGCAGGCTTGGGAAACAGACCTTTCATTTCAATATCAAGGAGTTCTACCTGGTTTGTGTTCCGATTACGTACCCACACGCCTGTTGACTCTACTCTGTTTTATTTGAATACGGTTAATGTCAGAATACACACCCACACACACAGTACTGTGCAAAAGTCAGAGGCCACCCTTTTGTTTATTCAATTTCCAGCCAAATCAGCCCTTCAGTGCAAATTATTTTTCTCCAGTGTCAGACAATAGCAGGAAACACATATTTAACAGAAAATTACAGGAAAGTCTCCACCACTGCATAGCCCATATCAAATCTATCAGCATTTGTCCACTTGCCCTTTTGTGCGCCCTACTACTGCTAACTCTTCCGTCCTTTCAATCAACAAACAACTTGCAACTATGTCCTCCCAACAAATGCTAATGTTACAAACGTGTCAATGATGATACGTTAGAACCCTTCGCCTTCAAAAGTAACAGTCAAACAAACAACTACTCAAAAGTACCTTAGCTGCTGTTCAGCTTTCTTTATCATGTGCATCTAAAACGGCTAAAGGAGATATTTCTGAGATTAGATAAGATAATTAAACCTCACAAGGAACGTGAAAGTCAAAGGAAAATATGTGCAAATACAGGAGTTTCAAAAACTGGAAGTCAAAAGTTTATTGCAAAATACAGAGAAAATGGGACTCCTAACAACTGTGAAAGAACTGGTAGACCACTAAAACCATCAAACACAATACTTGGCAATACTTAAATATTTTATCTTTGAGACATAAAGGGGAGGGAAAAAAAAACAAGCTCCACTCATGCTTCAGATCTGAAGAAATCCACAGATGTTTCTGTCAATCCTTCCACTGTGAGAAGACAACTCAAAGCAAATAAACAAAAAAGAAATTTTGCACTAGTACACCGAAACTGGACACCTAAAATGTGGAGTAAGGTTTTATGAACTGATGACTCGAAGTTTGAGATTTTTGGAAGTAAGAGAAGGCAGTATATACCCCACTGAAGCAATGAAAGACTCTACAAACATCAGTCAAGCATGTTGGCGGACCACTGCGAGTTTGGGATTGTATAACATCTGGAGTTGGTGATTTGATTTTGACATCATAAATTCAGATAAATACAGCAAATCTTGATATATCATGCAATACCTTCTGGAGAACATTTGATTGGGAGAAAATTCATCCTATAGCAAGGTAATGACCCCAAGCACACTGCTAAGAAGATCTAACTGCTGGTGATCTCAGAACAACTAAATCCCAGAGTTCAGAGCTCAACATCATTGAATGTGTTTGGGGGATTGCTTAGATCGAGAAAAGCAGAAATTGCAACCAGCTTCTAATTTAAATGGTGTTGCATGGAAGCATGGGAATATATCCCAGCAGATTTCTTTGAAAAACTGAAAGCAAGTCTCCCAAAAAGAATGTAAGCTGTAATTAAGACAAAGGGTGGACCAACTAAATATTGAAATATTTGATATTGTGCATTTAGATTTTTTTTGTGAAACATACGCTATATGGCCAAAAGTATCCGGACACCCCTTGGTCTGGGGCTGTTTTTCATGGTTTTGGCAGGGCGCCTTAGTACCACTGAAAGCAAATCTTAAAGCCACAGCATACAATCACATTCTAGACTATTCTGAGCTTCTCCAACAGTTTGGGGAAGGTCCTTTCCTAGTTCAGCATTACAATGCCCCCAGGCACACACCGAGGTCCACATGGTTGAAATGGTTGTCGAGAATGGTGTGTAAGAACCTGATTGGCCAGCACAGAGCCCTTACCTCAACCCTATCCAATACCTTTGGGATCAATTGGAAAGCCAACCGCGAGCCAGGCCTAATCGCCCAATCAGTGCCCAACCTCACTAATCCTGTTCTGGCTGAATGAAAGCAAGTTCCTGCAGCAATGCTTCAACATCTAGTACAAAGCCTTCCCAGAAGAGTGGAGGTTATTATAGTAGCATAGGGTGGTCCAACTCAATATCAATGCCCATACTTTTGGATGAGATGTTGGATGTCAGGTATCCCCATACCTTTGGCCATGTAGTGTAAGTTTGCCGCATTATTTTCTGACAATGAAAAATAAATAACTTGCACATTATGGCTGTTTTCACTAGGAAATAAATAAAAGAAAGGCTGGTCTCTGACTTAGGCACCGTACTGTACATTTTCATCTCCATGAAAGAGTCCCAAAATAGAGAGGGATATGGAGGGAGGAGAGAGAAAGAGAGAATGCACTGCCCCACCTGGGACTTACATTTGTGGTGTCCCAAAAGTTCTGCTGACATTTTCAGCTATGTGATGAACACCTTTAATAACATCCATAAAAGCTTGCTTTTAAAAACTAATAATCCCAGCACTGTAGCATTGACTACCACAATGAAAAGCAACAGAGGACATAAACATGACCAACACAAAATCACAGCAAACACAATTTTGAGAAGTTCAATTACCCGGGAGCAGTAACTATGGACACAGCAGGAATCAGGTAGAACAGCGATTGGACAGCGGGTCACAAGATAAGCGCACACAATATCCTGTCAACAGGCATTCACACGAATAATGGCAAGCACCGCACAAGCTAGTGCACACTTACCCTTCACCCTAACATGGCAAATACTGCACAAGGCGCAAGCTTGTGTACCCTAACAGTTCCCCCTAACATGGCAAAAACACATTTTAAAATACGAACAAATTTTTGGCTAGTGTACACTTCAAGGGCTGGACCAGAGAAAGTCTGTTTACTCATCAGTAGGGTTGCACGTTGGGTAACCCCATGAAATACAGCATAGTCTATAAAGGTAAACTTAGACAAGTAAAATATATATATATATATATATAAATAAACATAAATGGATAAACAAACAAGAATTTCAGATTTGTCAGATGTTCGCAGAAAGCATGGCCCATTGGGTCTAAATCAATTCAATCTCCATTTGGGTGAATCCAGTTTGCACACCCTTTCTGCAATGCTCTGCTGTGATGCACTGAAGCTCATGCCAGTGTTTTCAGCAGATGAGCACTCTTAGAGATAAGCCAGAGGACAGGCAGGGATGAAAACAGCACCCCAGTGTGTAGTACTTTGAGCCGCTACGAGCTGTACCAGAAACGGGTTAGTGTATGAAGTGGACAGCACCAATGGGTATGTGAAGCCGTAGCCTGCAGAGACAGGACATGCATTTTTTTTCTCCAGGTATTTTAATTTAAAATTGTCTGTATAATAAGCTTTAATCACCATTTTCATTAACTGACTGTTGGATTAAGTGTTCAAATCGCTAATGTTCCAGGGCCAGATTGCGCGTTTGATCAGCTCAGGGATCCTTAGTGCACTTCTTTGCAAATTGCAGTATCAGTAAACTTGCCTTATGTTCTGGCCCCACGATGGTGGAATGACCTCCCTGTGGAGGTCAGAACAGCTGAGACTGTGACCCATTTCAAACGACGACTGAAGACCCACCTCTTCAGGCTGCACCTCTCCCCATCCCTCCCTTCCCCCCTGTAAATGACTAAACTTAGGGTTGTAACTAGGCAGCTGTTTCATAGGTGACTTAGTTGATACGCCTGTCTTAACGACTAATTGTATTTTTATTTTTCCATAGATTGCGTTGTTGCCGTTCTCGTTGTTAGTGTTAATCAGTTTAACCATCAGGGTCCAAGTTGAACTATGCGGTTGTTCCCTGTACTTGGACCGGTACTTCTCTCTAGGGTTTTCGTCATACTTGTTCCTGGTTATGGTTATACACTTTGTTGTACGTCGCTCTGGATAAGAGCGTCTGCCAAATGCCTGTAATGTAATGTAATGTAAGTGTGCATAGTGTCTTGCTGGAATGTTTCCAGGTGTGTCTAATTGTGGGCGTATTTAAGATCAGCTGCGTGGATTAATATAGGTTGATATTTTGTGACTAAGTTTGGGCAGTATGCTAGTAAAGCTTTTGCCAATTATTTTTTAAAGGGTCCAAAAAATTTAGAAGTAAATGTCCTACAACTATGTAAAGCCTCAGTGCCTGCATTTCTGGCTTGTGTGTAAATAAACAGTTTTATATATTTTTGAGCACTGGTAATTAAAAAAAAAAAAACTTTTGGTTGCCCAAAAAATCTCCAGGCTTTGTGACAGGGCAGCTATATAAACCTGCATCCAGTAGGTCTCAGAATGGCTCGAATGGCTGTCTGCCTGGAGTGCCATTTCTGCCCTGAGGTGTGTTCCATCTCAGGGGCACCCAACCCCAATCAGGGAGAGCCATACGGTCTGCTGTGAGCCCCCAACCCCAATCATGGAGAGCCGCACGGTCTGCTGGGGTCTGCTGGGGTCCCCCCCCCCACAATTCAGACCCCAGAAACCAGGGGATGTGACATCTGTGTAATTAACTGCTTTACCTCAATCAAATGGTTGCCAAATGACAACAGAAATCAGCATGCACTGTGGTTCTCCAGGACCAAGGTTTAGCTCCTCAGCATTTGTAGTCTCTGGAAGTGGATCTATATTTGGCTGACAGCCTTAAAAAAGATGCGTCACTCAAATAAATGATTCAGGCATAACGAAAGGCATCTTTAGGATGAAACTTCAAACCGAGGTCCTGAATGAGTGGGGATATTTATGTTCTCATGGTGCTTATCGCCAAGATTAAGAGGTTCCCAGCATCCTGACAAAAAATCCCTTGTCTAACAGCCTTAATAATTCCCCTCCCTCACCATATCTGGTGAGGTTAGGTAAATATTCTGGCACAAAATGGCTCCCATGCATCACCCAGGTGGGCGCTACTCATTGGTAAAGTTTAAGGTGATTCTACCCCCATTAAGTTTCAAGCGGTTTCAGATCCTGAAAAGCATGATGTGTATGCAATCCATAATGAACAAGATGAGTTCAACAGACCACAGTAACCATATGCAAAAAGATGTGGGATTAGCTATGTGTGGTGAATCTTTCCTTTAAGGGTGATTCAGCTTGAGGACAAAATCCATTAAATAATTTTTTTTACAAATTTAATTAAGTAAAATAAAATACAGCTTCTTTCACTTTCAGCCAAGATCTGGTGTACGAGAATCAGGTGTGCATGTGCAGGGTGTCTTACCTTGATGGTGACGGGGTGAGGAATGGACAGAAGCAGAGGGGGTCCCAGAGGGGGGTCTGTCTCGGGCGAGGCCGCTGGCATCCTGCTGGACTGCCCCATATGAGTGGGTCACGTGAGGGGCGGAGCTTTGGTCGTAGTGCTGTAGAACCGGCGGTGAGACTGAAACAGAAGTGGAATCAGATCAGGACATCTTCACCCTTGCTCTGATTTTAAATCCCATGATGCACTCTAGCCCCCCCCCCCCCCCCCAAGCTGTTCCAACAGCTCTCTCTCTCCTGTTTTATTATTTTTTTAATCATCCACACATTCATTACTCAGATGATCTCACACTTCTATTAGGGTAATGCCAGTCATTTTGTTGAGCGCCTTTCTGGAAACTTCATCACAGATGGCCCCTGGCTCGTCTCTCAGGACATGAAATATCACATCTCATGAGTCATGACACACACAAGGCAACAGTGGAGGCCACCATTTACAGCTGTAATAACAAAAACCACTTAAGCAAATCAGGGCACTCATAAGGAAAGGATATTAGTCAATGGACAGGTTAAAAATTACCTGTGTTCATCTGCCCATTGACAGCAGCTGGCGGGGGAGGGGGCTGGGCCACTCCGTAGCCCGGGGGTGCACTGTTGCCATGGGAAACCTGCTGGACAGGGGCCAATGCGGGGGTTGTCATGACATTGGGATCGTGTCCTGGCCCCAGGGTCTGGGAGGAGCGCAACGTGCCATACTGGCTACTCCCTGGAGCCGAGGGGTAGGAGACGATTGGGTAGAGGGGGTTGCCGACGGCGCTGGTCGCAGTTGTCACGCCGACAGGCTGATGGGAGGGTCCCTGAGAGGTCGAGTACTGTCCATAATAGACGGGAGCGTACGGGGCCGACTGCTGGAATGAGGGCTGGTGCTGGGGGGCCGTGCCATAGGGCTGGGCAGGGGGAGGAGCCTGGGACCCATCATAGGGAGAGGGGGTGGGGCCTTGCTTGGAAACAGGCTGCTGCTGCTGCTGCTGCATGTTATGGTAGTAGCTGGGGTTGTACTGGTTGTTCACCACAGGGGTCTTGCTTGGGACTGGGGCACTGTGACCCTGGTAAGAGGCGTAGTCCTGGTGGGGGGTGCCATAGTAACCCGTCGTGGGATACAAGGACTGGTATGTCTGTCCTGGCCCTGGATAGAGAGACAGGGGGAGACACAATACTATAATCTGTGAAAAGGGATGTTTGATCACACATATTTAGAAGGCTCCCTTCTCAACAATTAAGATTGGTGATACTGCATTTTTTACGTGACAGATCTAACTAGCTATCCATACTTTCAACCACAACGATGGTAAAACATGGCACAGCTGACAGTTAAGGGGGGAAAAAACATCTCAGCTAGTTTCGTTTTGTGCCTTAGGTCATTTTATTAAGACAAGCTATTTATTGGCTTCCTCAAACCCATCATTATTCACAAACACAAAAACATCAGTCTACACAGCTATATGAAGCAGCTGATCTATCTCACCGCACAAATATGTGGATAGCTAGTTGCCTCTCAGTAGTCATTTGGAGCTCGTTTTGGCGATTGTGATCTGTCCAAAAATTACAATTACGCAGTTCAGGCTGAATACGAACTGCATTAGTCTAAAAGTAATCATGCTTACAGGGAACGAGCAAACACTAATACCGACTTTAACCACGTTAAAAACGCAATTAACTGTGCCTTTTATTCAAGGTTGTGCAGAAATGCGTCAACCAACGTAGGTAGTTGAAACCTGAATAAAGCTAAAGCTAGCTACTGTAGGTACCTGTACCATTAACTACTTCGCAAGATAGCATAATGCACTTAATGACGATGAGGATGGTGATGATAGCCGCTGGCTGGCTAATCCTGGCTGCTACATAGCTAGCACTAGCTAGCAATGCTGAATGCTTGGTGGTTAGCTAGCTAGACCTAACGTTACAAACATAAAATCGATTGGAAAATTAATAAGTGGGAATACGACTTGAATCCGAGTTGAAACAAGCTCACGAAGCATTTAAGAACAAAGTAGAGACAACTAACCAGGTCGCTAACGTAAGCTAGCTAATTGTAAGAGGGATTAAACCGTAGACACTGCAAGCTAGTTGGCACTAACGTTAGCCAAGACTGTTCAGCTCTATTTTCAGAGATCATAGTCTATATAAAATCTGAATGTTTTGAAACGCTTGCATCATTATTTTCGCTCAACTCATCGGGTTAACGTAGTATGCTCAAGAGATGAGCAGTGCAGCTACGTTAGCTGGCTAGTTAGCAAGCTAAAGGCCATCGCCTTATGCTGGCTAGCAAAAATATTACACCGGCAAATTAGCTACATTTAAAACAATAATGATGTACTAGCAATGATAACCATATAACACGTCGGATAAAATATTTTGGAAGGCACACGGGCAAGTCAACTATTTGTCAGAGAATCCAAAGGCTTGGTTGCCTTCCACCCCAACCGTGACACTGGGACCGATTTATGTAGTTCGCTAACCGGGCCTTTGGCTAAAGTCTAACGGCCTGCCTTACCGTTCTGGCAGGGGGGAGCAGTTCCTCCGTTCGGCGTTGCGTTCATACCGTAGCCGGTGGATGCGTTCAGATTTGTGAATCCCGGCGCAGACATTTCTCCGTTTAAGCCCTTATGTTTATGGAAAAAATAATATACATGCAGTTTTATATAAAACAAGAAGAGCTGTCACGAGGTGGGAGTTCCCATTAATCTGGCTAGCTAGCGGGCTAGCTGTGTGACTTCCTCCGGCTGTCCGGTCGCACTCGAGATACGTCGAGAGGGTGAGATTTCATTCAGAGGCGATTAACTGAAGCTAGTGGGCTGAGTAGCGGCGCCTCCTGTACCCGTGGAACACGGTATTAACTCTACTTAACCGAGGAAATCATTTCGATACGAAGTTCCTATGTACGCCTATCAATCACACTGTTCTCCTCCCCATTTCTTATTGAGCCGTTACCTGGCAAAAGTAAACGTGTTCATTGTGTGAGAAAACATGCGTGTCAATGCCTGCTGCACACTTTTATTTTTTGTACTAGCCTACTCTGCGTGGCTGCCGAACGTTTCTAATATGCAACACTCATTTCACGTCAAAACGTATTGCAGGTGAACTGCACTTAAATGTAATATGAATCTGGTAGCCAACTGTAGTAGCCTCCCAATTGATGTATGTATAAAACTCTGACATCAATGAGTACAGCTGTTCTCATAAATATTTTTATATTATACTTTTAAAGCGTTTTTCTTAAACGTGAGTAGGCTCACTGTGTTTGAATCACAGTGATTCAAATTTGAGGAAATTTTGTTAATATAGGATATTGCAGCCATTTCTGAATAGAGGGTGCATCGTCGGATAAAATCGATTTATTGAACAGAGAGAATTAATTTAATCGGACAGAAGAGCCGCGCAGTTCAGATGAATAAAAAACCAATATGATGGACAGTTACATTCGATAAAATGAACAAAGAGGCACAAATTAACAGTTTTAAAGTATCGTAGGTCTAATAAGTCAGAAAAAACGATCCTCTTAATTCCTAGGGACCTCTATGTACACAGCATGGCATGGGAGTACAGTTAATTTTTAAAAACGCTTTCATGGTTACGATTTTCCTTGGTTTCAGTGTCCAGGCATTACAAAGCAGGGTTGTCAGAGCGCATCTTGAGGAATTCGCGGCCGCGTGTTCGTGCACTCGCACTCTTCCTTGAGCGGCGCAGGGGGCCCGTCTCCCGGCGCCCCCTCTTTGCGCTGGCAGGTGGGGCAGCAGGCGGTACGGCCGTGCTGCCTGCAGGACGGGCAGGACAGCACGAGCTGGCAGCAGAGCCGGGTGGAGCACAGCTGATACTGGTCCCACGGTGCTCCGCAGTACCTGCAGTCTGTATGTTGACGGAGAAAGGGCAAGAGGCGTGGATAAACTATGTTTATTATTATTATTATTATTATTATTGTATACCAATAATAATAATATGAAAGTTATCATATACTTTGTGTAATTTCTAAATAAACAATATCCATTCAACCACAGAGGTAAATGTTTGCAAATAATTTTATTAATTTCACTTGAAAGTACAACTGTTATGTGCTGTTCTCACTTAGATTTAATCATATTTACTTTAATTTATCTAGGTGAAATTCCCATAGGCCTGACACACTTTGTGCAGATGGCTTTTTTATATCAGGACAACATAACTAACTAATCCCTTGAATGCAATGACAACAAATCACAGCCCACCCTAAAAAAAGAAACTAGAAACAAAACAAAACATTGAGCCAGAAATAAACTAATTAAGCACAGAGTGCAGTCTCTATGGCCATGGGACCATGGCAAAGCACCATGGGAGTAAAGTGTTCTCACTGACCTGAGATGATGTCACCGTTGAAGGAGATTGCATAGCGTTCATCAAACACGAACAGTTTCCCCCGGTAGAACCCATCTGGGTAGTGCTCCAGGTACTTGTGAATGCCACCTTTCAGCTGGTAAACCTCCTTACAAACGTCCTGGGAGGGCAGTGGATGGGAATGAGAATGTAACCCGCAGAGCACTCTGTGTTATATCGGGGTGGTGTGAAGACTGGGGGCACCTGGGGTTGTTCCTTACCTTTGACCTCAGGTAAGCAGACCCTCGTTCACAGCGTATGCCTCCAGTGCAGTACATCAGGACCTTCTTATCCCGAAAAAGCTCCAGGTTCTTATCCACATAGTCTGGGAAATAGCTGAATTTCCGGATGTCAGGGGCCAAACATTTACTGAACTGTCCCTGAAAGAATAACATAACATTTATTTAGACAGTTACAGCAAACTGTCCTGAAGCTACAGAGAACTACAGTGCATGAGCGTAATTATGCCCCCCTCCCACACCAGTGACAGCCATGGAATGAACAGACAGCAAGATTTTTTTTTTATTCTACTTGTCTGACTGAATAATGACTCAAGTCTGGGTTAGTGCAGCTTAGCACTTCCAGCACTTTCCACACAAAATGGCTGAAATGATAGCCCTTCAAGACCAATGTCGATATGTCCTATAATAACCACTGCACAAGGACAACACCACAGCAGGAGACTACATTGATTTTCATTAAGATTTTCAAGTTAAAACTCACGATTTTACTCTCGTAGAAGTTCCTGCAGTCAAGCAGTATGGTATCATTGCAGGAGTCACCTTTGGACAAAAGTATTTCCACTTCTTTGTGAAACTCCTCTGGCTCCAAGTGGACTCCTGAGAACTCAAACAGCAAAGCCACATCAGACATCATTTTTTATACAAACCCAATTTTTTTGACAACTACGTCTATACAAATATGAAGGCCATCAAGAAGCCAATCATAAAAATGCCTGGTGCATTTTCCTGAGGAAGAATACCCTAGCAACAGAACATGTCCATGTCAGGATTGAGATGCATTTACTTATTTGACAAAAGTGAGGAATCTGCCAAATCTGTTCCAAGGTCCATTCCCCACAAATCTGACAATCATTTCACAAGTACTGCAGACCAAAATTGCCCCAATTATCCACAAAAACAAATGAAGTCCCATGAACACCCAACCCAACCATTTTGAGCAATATGTGAATTCTAATACAGAATCATTTTCTAAAGGGCATACTTTATACAAAATATGGACAAGGAGCTTTTCTAAACGATTACCAAAAATTTCTCAAAAATAAAAAATCTTGAACTTTATTTTCAAAAATTCTTTGATTAATTTTTTGGCTGGACCGCAACAGCAGGGCCAGCCCTACAAACGCGAATGTCTGTGACTGAGTGACGAAGTTACACCATTGGTCGGCCGAGTTATGAAGTTACACCATTGGTCGGCCGGCCCAGCCATATACTAGGTTTTGACCTGGTCTTGTTTCTCCATTTAAGTTATTCCAAAGACTCTGAAGCAGCGTGGGAACGCTGTTGTGGGGATAAACTCTGCCGTGCACTCACCAGCCTGCCTGAAGGACACAGTGTCTGGATCCACCCCCATAGGCACTATTTCCTTGTACAGTCCTACCTTCAGATCAGTGAAAGAGTCAGCCCCACCTTCACTTCTCTGTAGAACAGGGGAAAAACAAGTAAACCGTGCTTATACTTTTTAAACATTAAAAAATAAACACCAACAACACCATTCACTTTGGGTACTGCAAGGAAACTATGCTTTCAACGCATTTTACAGTACCATTGGTTCTGGAAAAATATTCAGTTAACTTTTAACAGCAACATGTTAGCAAAGATTTTTAAAAAGCCATGCACGCACATGCACACAGGCACGCACGCGCATGCACGCACACTTCTGAGTGTACATTACCTTGAAGTCCTCCGGCACCATTGTCCTGAAGATTGGATGAGACAGCATTGCCTGGATGTACAAACTGGTGGCCACTTTGGTTCCTCCCACTGTTCCATTTATTCCCTCAACAGCCACTCGGACCTCCAAGGAAACCAGGATTCAGTTAGAATTGCTCATCAAGATCACAATACTACGAGCCGCATCACTCTGATACTCTCATGGGAGATAAGCCTGCCCAACACCCATGTGCTCTGCTCCTGAACCAATGGTTGGTTACTTCTGAGGAATCATCATATCTTGTAGGAGGGGTTCAAATAAGAAAAGGCGATTCAAGCCCACTCAACCCCTGACCTAAGACTTGCTACAACAGGGGTGTCAAACTAAATTCCCAAAGGGCCATAGCGTCTGCAGGTTTTTGTCATTGCCTTTCAATCAGCTGCCAATTAAGGCTTTGAGAAGAAGGTGAGTGGAAACCTTAGTCAATCAATGGCTTCACTCGTGCTGAAACACACCAAAAAACCATCAGACACTGCAGCCCTCCAGGACTGGAGTTTGACACCTGCGTGATAGAACCAATCAGACTGCAGGACTGCATCATCCCTTTAGAATCTCTGGGATGGAGGGCAGGATTAGGCTAGCCTGGCATGAAATGAGTGCACCATTCCAGTTGTCCTTCTTTGACAGGGCCACTGTTTTTAAACTCTTCCAGGTTCTCTGTAATTCCTGCTAAAGCCATAGGAATGCCCCCACAGATGTTTCTACTCACCACACTGATTTAATTTTAATTTCTATACAGATCACAAGCCTTTTCATTCAACTCTATTTTACACAAACTGTTCCAATATGTAAATCCCACCAAGGTAGACAGTTTTTTTCCCCCATATTGGTTCAGCCCTTAAGAGGTGAAATAGCAACAAGCCCCTTTATTTCTAGATATATAGTGATTAACACTGATGTAGAACCACATGACAATTTATCATGTGTGATGATTCAATGCAGTATTTATCAATTATGCACAACATCATGAGAATTCTTAATTTAACCCGAACTGAAGAGTAAAACGTCCATGGTATTTTAAGCTAGTGTACAGTAACTTGCCCCTTACTTCCTCCTGTCTGCTGCTGCTGCTGTACCCTGTGCGTCACTGTGTCAACTTTGGCTTGGGTGCAGCCATATTTCCCCATTGGGGCCAATGATGCAATGAATATGTGTTCCCCTACCTTGCCGGTGAGGTGTAGCTTTTGGCACAGCGCTTTCTGCCAGGTGCAGATGAGCTGGGGGTCTGGTAACTGAGTATAACAGTAAAACAGGAGGACCTCGCCTGGGCTCCTGATTGGTGCAAAAGTTAAACACATTCACTCTCTGTTTCACAGTAATGAAGATGCACTTTCACCATATAAATCCAGAAAAATCACAACCAGTCACATTGTTGTTACACTTCTGCAGGTGTTCTGCGTCATGATCTCTTTGCTCAGCAAACAGCCACATCCATTTGCTTTTAGTTCTCATATTAACCATTTATACAACTGACAACTGATCAAAGTCATGAAGATTATATACCTGGTCGAACAGTGCCCCACTTAGTCAGATTTTAGGGCTAAATAAAAATGGTAGAGGGATGTGGAACATAAAGAGTGTCATTTCAAATTCCTGTTACTGCTGGTCTTCTTTAGTAAGAAAGCGGCTTTGGCATCACCACTCTCACAGTTCTACTTCGTATACCTGAAATAAACTGAAATCATTCCGCTGGGCCCTTACTTTACAAGGTGTTCTTCGTCGACGTGTGCAGTGTCTGGTATCCATCTGGATACATCTCCCGGTTCCTGCTCTCTAGAGCTTTCCAGAGCTGGACTCTCGTCCTCAACACCGCTCAAGATCACCTTGAGGATGGCTTCGGTGTGCTTCAGAACCTCAGCATTGTGGGTACTGGAGATGTGCTTGTGCACGGAACCCGAGTCCTCGAAGACCTGCCCGCAGCAATGCCACGTGCAGGGGCAGTCAGTTTCGCTAAGTGCAGTGGTCTTCTTTGAAGCCACATATGTAGAAAATGCCTAGGGAAAAATCACACACAAACACTGATTAACATGGTGGTCTGCAACTCAACAATTAAGCAGAGGTGGAAAATCCAGGTTCAGAAAGCAAAAGTCCTCCCCAGTATTTTGTTCCAACCACCTGGATTTGCTAATTAGCACAATTCTACAGCCAGGTGGTAGAACTAATCAGTGAAATCAGCTGACTGAGTTCATTGGTGAAAGAAACACAAGGCAGGACTTGTACTTTCTGACCCCTGGACTTTCCACCTCTGCAATTAAGCATAATGATTCATTCATTTTTTAAATAATAATTTACCCATCTCTTTGCGTAGGTGTAATGTTTTCGTAAAGACGCAGAAAACGTAGGTTTGGTCTGCTTCACGGTGCACTGAGTAAGGTTTTCCACATCTAACTCACGAAACGCCGTAATGTTTTGTGATGCAACAGTGTCAGCTGACATGTTACGGGCAGGGTCAAACCAGGATGTTTTTATATCTGCGGATAAATAAAGTCATTCGTTAACATGTCAAACAGCTAGTTAAACTAGCAAGCTAAACCTTCTAGATTAACAAGCACATGCACAATGTATATTAGCCAGACGCTTTGCATGCAAACATGCTTGCTAGTTAGCAATTGTTTCATTTACACCTGAACGAAGAAAGCTGTCAAATGAACGTTAGTTAATATAGGACAGACTAAAATCACTACACTTCTGCGCATACAGATATGCAAGCTAACACGATCTATCGATGTTCATATTTTTATCAAAACCGTGCTAGAAGCTAGCTCGCTAATGTAGCCTGCAATTACGTGTTATTCGTTTCTTTATCCATTTTATTCATAATAAATCAGAAAACAGAAAATAAATCAGAGTTATAAAACGGTCCCGTGTACATTCTTGTGGTCGCATAGCATGTCAGGACTCATAAAACTATGTTCATTATTTAGAAAAGTTATTCCTGCACATGTTAGCAAAAACTGAACTGCCAGACCTGAAGACATCCAACCGGAGGACAAACAATGTTACACCCGCATGCTGGTTCCTGTTCGCACTGACCCGGTTCATCATTCATTTACAGCACAGTATCTGAATTAAACACTGAACTCAGATTCCCCACTCTGTCAGCCCCCCATCATGACGATAATTATTATTATTTTACGCAATAACTGCTCCTAAGCCATGCTCGTCGTGAACATGCTGTTGATTTGCAATCTACTTCTCATATGGCAGGGTTATTGAACCTACGGGCCACAATACTGTCCCCATGAACGTACACTTCGCCCTTTTAAGGCAGGTATTCCAATGTCAGCATACTTCGCACTCGTGGCAAAATTGTTAATGATAATAGCTCAGCATATTTTAAGAAGGAATCCATTTTTTAAAATCCACACTAAAGTACATTTTATTTAAATGCTGTTTATGAAATAGTGAAATATGAAATTTGGTCTTTGTGCACCATTAAAAATAATCTGGCACCCTTGAAAAAGCAGTTGAAGAGCTCCACTAAATGGAGCTTCTCTCTCCTTCTCTACCAGGATTCCACAGCAGAGCAACAATGATATTTTTCTCACATAAATAAACATGAAATTAAATTAAAACCCATTAAACAGGATTCACAACCTGAGGACTCCATACAATCCATTTTGAAGCTGTTCACTTTGAAATTAACCTAGTTTCCCATTGGATAAAAGTTAACAAAAACAAAACTGAAGAATTTTATAAAATTAATTACATTTAATACTCATTCATTTATCTGCCTTAATTTGGTAGGTTATTTATAAGAGCATTCCCTTGTAGTGTAGTATTTCAGTCACATTTTTACCCAGTGAAGGTGTCATCGTATGTCATAGTGACTTACAAAATAGGAGAAAAATAAATGCATTGACCTGATTAATATGAGCAAAAGTGGCAGACCTGGCTAACAGTTAGTAGCACAGAAATGTCTAAAAGGTCAAATTTATCAGGAAAGAAACCATTTTTGACTGAAATGTGGATCATCAAAGCTAACATGGGCCTGCTGGCAACACTACACAGTTGAAGTCGGAAGTTTACATACACTTAGGTTGAAGTCATTAAAACTCATTTTTACCCACTCCACAGATTTCATGTTAGCAAACTATAGTAGTGGCAAGTCAGTTAGGATATCTACTTTGTGCATGACACAAGTAATTTTTCCCACAATTGTTTACAGACAGATTATTTCACTTTTAATTCACTATATCACAATTCCAGTGGGTCAGAAGTTTACATACACTAAGTTGACTGTGCCTTTAAACAGCTTGGAAAATTCCAGAAAATGATGTCATGGCTTTAGAAACTTCTGATAGGCTAATTGACATTATTTGAGTCAATTGGAGGTGTACATGTGAATGTATTTTAAGGCCTACCTTCAAACTCAGTGCCTGTTAGCTTGACATCATGGGAAAATCCAAAGAAATCAGCCAAGACCTCAGAAAGAAAATTGTGGACCTCCACAAGTCTGGTTTATCCTTGGGAGCAATTTTAAAACGCCTGAAGGTACCACGTTCGTCTGTACAAACAATAGTACGCAAGTATAAACACCATGGGACCACGCAGCTGTCATACCGCTCAGGAAGGAGACGCGTTCTGTCTCCTAGAGATGAACGTGCTTTGGTGCGAAAAGTGAGAATCAATCCCAGAACAACAGCAAAGGACCTTGTGAAGATGCTGGAGGGAACAGGTACAAAAGTATCTATATCCACAGTAAAACGAGTCCTATATCGACATAACCTGAAAGGCTGCTCAGCAAGGAAGAAGCCACTACTCCAAAACCGCCATAAAATAGCCAGACTACAGTTTGCAATTGCACATGGGAACAAAGATCTCACTTTTTGGAGAAATGTCCTCTGGTCTGATGAAACAAAAATTGAACCGTTTGGCCATAATGATCATTTTTATGTTTGGAGCTAAACACCATCCGGAGAACACCATCCTAGCCGTGAAGCACAGGGGAGGCAACATCATGTTGTGGGGGTGCCTTGCTGCAGGAGGGACTGGTGCACTTCATAAAATAGATGGCGTCACGAGGAAGGAAAATTATGTGGATATATTGAAGACATCTCAAGACATCAACCAGGAAGTTAAAGCTTTGTCGCAAATGGCTCTTCCAAATAGAAAATGACCCAAAGCATACTTCCAAAGTTGTGGCAAAATGGCTTAAGGACAACAAAGTCAAGGTTTTGGTGTGGCCATCACAAAGTCCTGACCTCAATCCAATCGAAATTTGTGGGCAGAACTGAAAAAGTGTGTGCGAGTAAGTAGGCCTACACACCTGACTCAGTTACACCAGTTCTGTCAGGAGGAATGGGCCGAAATTCCAGAAACTTATTGTGAGAAGCTTGTGGAAGGCTACCAGAAACGTTTGACCCAAGTTAAACTATTTAAAGGCAATGCTACCAAATACTAACAGAGTATGTGTACACTTCTGACCCACTGGGAATGTGATGAAAGAAATACAAGCTGAAATAAATAATTCACTCTACTATTATTCTGACATTTCACATTCTTAAAATAAAGTTGTGATCCTAACTGACCTAGGACAGGTAATGTTTACTAGGATTAAATGTCAGGAATTGTGAAAAACTGAGTTTAAATGGATTTGGCTAAGGTGTATGTAAACTTTCGACTTCAACTGTATGTGCACAATTAATCCTGCACCAAAGGAATATGAGTTAAAGGTCAACCCAGGCATTGGAGGATATCTGTGGTTGGGCAGTACATCATGTAAAACTCCACGAGAGCTCAATGAAAATAGGTATGACGTGAATGCTGCTAAATACACCATCAACTAGGACAACTGGGGAGGAAATAATGGCTGTACCAGTGCTAATTATAAATAATTGTGAGATGCTTGGCGGTTCTCTGTGTAGTTCTGCTGGGTACAGCATGTTTCTCAGTGTTACTGAGGGAATGAATGTCTGTTGCTAGAGCCTCCATCCTTTTATCTGTAAACAGTAATTTGTGGTGACTCACTAATTAACTTCCCCTGTCATATTTAATGATAGTGATAATGAAGTGAAATTAATTAACTCAGCGTAGACACCCCACCAACACCCCACTATCACCCCCACCTTCCCCTTATGGCCATCGTTTCCAGGACAGGCCTCCGAAACAGATGTGGCCTTTATGATCAGAGCCAGAGCCAACAATGTGCCCAGACCAGCTCTGCGTGAGCTGGGTGTCTGTTCACTCATTAAAGACGTTTTAATAAAATGAGCTGTTTGCATTGGGATTAAGGGTATTTCAGAAATGCTTACGTCATGTCTGCTAAGATCATCACATATATGCATCAATATTAATACATGGAATAGTCTGCCATATTTTGATTCAACAATATTAACATATGTCAAGGCTAAATTTATATAATATATTGTGTGGAAAGAAATTAATCTGCACTGCACCTAAGTGGCCTGTGGCCTTATAAACATCTTGAACTAGTTGGAAATCAGTTGTATAAAAGTGAGTTGATTTAGTGGAGCCCACCGCTAGAACAGTGAAGCAAGAGAGCATGCCTTCCCTGACTGTACAGGAACGCATTCCTGAACCTGTTTTTCTTGAATAACACATTTGTCAAATTTAACAAACTCAGCAGGCAGCAGTAGGGTTCCCTTTCACTTGTCTCCCACATATCAGCATTTCTTTCATCATGATTATTAAAGGGGCCTTCATTAAAGAAGCATTTTTTGATAGTACTTGGAGATGTGTACTATTAAAAACTTGGTTACTTAAAATAAAATATATAATATGCTTGCCAAGAGTCATCATCAAAACATTCGGCAATGTTCCCAGTTTCTTCTGCCACACACACACACACGAGTACTCACACACACACACACACACACACAAAACCTCTCATGTAACATACTTTTTCACTATGAATTGTTCACAAGTCTTATTCATAGTAAGGAAATGGCGTTTGCATAAAAATGAAATAAGTATCAATTGTGTATTGGCAAAATATTATGTAATAGATTTCAGGTTGTTGATGAAACCAGTGCAATCAGAACGGAACAAGATGTACCACCGATTGCTTGTCCTTAAGCATTGCTTAAATGGAGTTGACCAGCAGAGAGAGCTAAAGAGCATTATTTGAATTTATTCTTGTCCAGAATTGATGCAAATTCCCAGTTTCTGTGCTGGCCTGGGAACAAGGCTTCACGCTGCCACTGGTGCATCCACGAGAACCCACCTGAAATTCAGTACTCTGTAAGCTAGATCCCTCAGGAAATTTCTTCCAAACAGGGAGTTTTTACTTGCCACTGGGAGTTTAAACATGCAGTCCCCCTGTGTGACTATTCAGCGTGAAAAGACCGTGGTGATCTATTTGGTTCAAATTTACCACATGTTGGGTTCCCAACTAATTGACCCACATGTTTACACACAGTCCTAATATTTCCTTATATTTATTCTTTTGTCAGAAATTATATCAGATTATTGCCTAAATCACTTCGGATGCTTTATTGTTTCATTGACAAAACCAAAATTCCTCTGGGGTTTATATTTTGTATTTTTTCCAGCACAAATATTTGTAATCATAGTAGCTCATACAAAAATCTTACACCATTTAAATTGTACCATGAAAATTCCCCTCCAGTGTATATATGTGATTTGTCTCAAAGTTGCATTGAAAAAAGTACACACGTATTGAAAAAACACTTTTATTAAAGAGCTTGGAACCGGCCAGAGATACATACATCCATGTCATGAAAATTATAAAACAAAACAAGCTTAAGAACACAATAAAACACTTTCATATGCAAGCAAGTGATGACAATATGGGGGAAACAACTACAACTGTATGCAATTAATTGAGTTTATACTTTTACATTTTTGGTTTTGTGCAACAAAAATGTGCAAATTTCCAATCCATTTTCCAAATGAACAATTTTGGAACAGATGTTTAGGCTTTACATCTCAATAGCTCAGAATGTAAAATGGCAAAGGAAAAAGGCTGGGAATTCACACCAAGTGTTTCACATGCAATTAAGAAAAGTATGGATCATATTTTGAGTAGCAAGTTAATGGTTCACTCAGAAGATTAAAAACTGGTACACAATTAATCAAATTTGATAAAATTACAAGTATAAAACTGCTAATTGTTTATATTTAAATGATTTGCCATTTATTTTTTAGAAAACACAGCATTAAAAATACATGCATTTATTTACATTAAACAAATTTTAAAATAGTTTTCATTTCAAGCACTGAGATACCTGTAAAAGTAATCGAACAAATATAAATGTAATAAAAATCAGTGAAAAATCAGTGTTTTAGTCCAATAAAAACACAACTAGTAGCTCATGAAGTACCATATTTAAAAAAGTTACAGTGCACATGCAGTGGGCTTGTTTAAGAGGTAGATGAACACACCCATGCTTGGAAATAATGCTGCAGATTCCAAAGGGTTTTGGATTAGCAGGGGAGTACACTAATCCAGGCCACAGAATGGTCGAGGTGCTATTACACGTGACTGTTAAGAAGCCAGTATACTCAAAAAGACCAAGTTAATGATCCTGTGTTGTGCAAACCAACTTGGAAAAATCTTCACGCCAAGTTTGTGCAGCCCCCAAAGGCTTCAAGTGACATAAAACGAAGAACATGGAGTTTATATTGAGAATGCTGACAGCGACATGTTCGTCGATGACTCTTCCTTAAAAATTTTGTCGTTTGGAATTCACTGCCTACCTACCATCACACCAACAGGGCACCAAGAACCTGGGACCCTGAACTGGTGTAAAATGAATCAGTGACCTGGTGCAGTCAAATAACAATGAGCAGCACAGCAGTTCTTAGAAGATACGTTCACTTTCCTGAGGTCAGTAGAGAGACACGTGTCCAATGAGGTAAAGTTTCCCCCTGTACATTCTACTACGTCTCTCTGGTGCTTTGCGATCTCCCCGGCTCCGTTTCTGTGGTGATGATGGCATCTGCCTCGGCCCGAAGCCTTCGGTATTCAGTGTGGAAGAAGAGGACGAAACAGCAGGTTCCCACACTCCACAAACCAGCCATCACCAGCACAGGCACTGCAGAGAAACCACACAGCTGTACATCAACACCCTCATGACCAGTACTGGCAAGGCAGAGAAATCACAGCTGTGCATCAACACCCTCATGACCAGCACAGGCAAGGCAGAGAAATCACAGCTGTACATCAACACCCTCATGACCAGCACTGGCAAGGCAGAGAAATCACAGCTGTGCATCAGCACCCTCATGACCAGTACTGGCACTGCAGAGACCACACAGCTGTACATCAACACTTTTGTTACTCTATATTTATTACATTATTTATTATATTACAATAAATATAGAGTAAAAATGATGATGATGATCACCATCATGCTACGAATAATCGTCATCATAATAAATACATAGAGATCCAATCATATGCAGAAATGGCCAATTCCAGAATGTTCTTAAAGGACATTTATGCTTAGGCTTTAAATGTATTTATTATTATATCCATTAGTATTCTAAGTTAAAAAGAAGAAACAAAATCACTGTATATAACAGCAAGGGGCTCGCGTGTCACAGAACTATAAAGCTGTGTTATATACATATCCAGTGTGACTGCAGCTGAATTTGGGAATCACTTTTTTTTTTTAAATTTTAAACAGAGGCTGCAAAATATCTGTAAGAAAGCTGTTTTGGGCAGTCTGGGTAAGGATACAAGCGGGACTCCACATCTGGTGGTGCGGTGTGGTGCGCACCCAACCACAAATCACAAATGACAGGCCCTGGTTCGGTCAGCGGTTTTTGGTCTGTGGGGGGAACCATCGGGCCCGCTAACAAGTCTCAAAACCACAAAGCTACAGCCTTCCTGACTGGCTGTGACATAAATGCCGCTGGTAGGACAAGGACAGCCTTACCTCTCCAACTCAAGCCCTGGCTTCCTCCAGTTCCACATGTGGAGAAAGGGGAGTCTGCTATTGGCTTGGTCAGCGCCTGGAGAATCACCATGTAGATGATGGATTGGATCTGCCTATAAGAATCCAAACAATCAGTGCCTTTGCTTATTAAACAGTCAGAGAAAGATTTGGTGTCCATGCAGACCAGGGTAAAATGCTTTATTTTAAATGCTTTAACCCTGTAGACACCATTGAAAATCTTGCAGATAACGGACCAATTTTATGAACGTGCAGAACAAGAATACAGTACATAAGACATGAACCACTGTTTGGGTACCCATTACTTTACATTACATTACATTACAGGCATTTAGCAAACGCTCTTATACAGAGCGACTTTTAAAAATTAATTTATTTTTTTTAACATAGCATACCCCTAGTCAAGAACAGAGATATCAAACACTGGTTCTGGAGGGACACAGAGTCTGTTGGTTATTTTGTGTTTTCTTTTCAATCAGTGGGCAATTTAGGCCTTGGTAACAAGGTGTGTGACCACTTTAGCCAAGCAATGACTGAAATGCCACACTTAAATGCTGAAACCCAAACCCAAAGCAGGCCAAACGGTAAGGACCAGAGGCCCGTTACCATAGCAGCCTGTCACCATAGTAGCACGTACCCTGAGATGAAGAGGAGGCCGGAGGAAGACGCCTCTCCCACAGGATAAGAACTCTCCACTGACAGTTCCATGGCAACAGGGTATAATGAAAACCCGAAAAATCCGAAGAGCGAGCACAAGACAGCCACGGCGGCTTTCTGGTCACGCAGCTGGGACACCTGGAAGAACATTTCAACATGTTTTAATGCCATTTAATGCACATTCCCATCACCCCACACGGACAGCAGAAGGAATTTCACCAAGTACATCACAGAGTCAACCAGCTAACTTTCAGATACATTTGGGGAGGAAAATGCAGCGACATACTTTGTGAAATAATCTCAGTGAAACTTGGAGTCAATTAAATTCATTGTTAGAGCTAGGGTTAGGGCTAGTGCGGTCCTTGTGTGGTGTGTCATGGTGAAAGCTTGCTACATCATTGGAGAAGGCCAAGTGCATCATGGGGAAGGCTTGGTGCATCATGGGAAAGACGTATTGCATCATGGGAAAGGCCTGGTGCATTATGAGAAAGGCCTGGTGCATCACGAGGAAGGCCTGGTGCATCATGGGGAAGGCCTAGTGCATTATGGGAAAGGCCTGACACAGATGGGAGCTCACCACTGCAAAGCCGATGCAGGCTAGCGCACAGAGGGACATGCCTAGCTTGGTGGCCTCAATGAACTTCTTGCTGCGGTCGACATAGAACCCCAGGAAGGCGGCGCCAACCACCCCAAACAGGATGAAGAGCGCTCCACAAATCCCCGCAAACTCCTAGAATGGGATAGAAATTGGGTGTTGGGTATTCTACAGCAGGGATGAGAAGGCTAGGAACTTACCCCCAAGTCCCCCCCCCCCCCAGGCCCCCAACATGCTGGTTTCCATTACAACCATAATTCCATCCCCTGAACTGTATTTTCTTTGAACCACACTGTTAGAAACACATACGCATGCCATGAAGAAGAAATTCAGCATTCATATTGCATGACTTTTTATCAGTCAGATCAACCAACACTTTCCTGTCATGTGCTATTAGGCAAATGGCTTAGACAGAGGTTTTATTTTTTAATTTATTAAATAATTGACTTTGAGTATGTATGGATGTGTGACTGTGTTTGTGCATTGTTGGTTTTTTAATCAATATCAATTTCTGACTGGAAGACATATGTCATTCTATGAACGTGCACACATACGTACATGCATGTGTGTGCGCATGTATGTGTGTGCGTGCTTGTATGTGGCCGTGTGTGTATCTACGAGTGTATTTGTGCGTTTTGGAGTAGTCAGAGGAGTTCCTTACATCACTGTATCCTTTAACACAAAGGATCTGGTCCAGCACGGTTGAGAAGCAAGTGAACACAGCTATTCCAGATCCCATGCACAGCAGGAGAATCATATATGCCCTGTTCATCAACAGCTAGAGAGAGAGAGAGAGAGAGAGAGAGAGAGAGAGAGACATATGTAACACATGCATGCACACACACACACACACACACACAAAACCATTTTTAATGCAATCAAGATGCAACAAACAGGAATTAAATCTGGACATAAGGTGATGGTGTAATTTCGGTTCAGGTGTTTGCTCAGGTGGAGGCTAGATTATTCCAGACTCCTCAATACTCACCAGCTTAATACCCTGCAGAAACGGCTCTGAGTTTGAGCTCTCCGCGCTGGCAGAGGGAGGAGATGGAGGACGCTCCGATCCGTGTTAGTACAGCCAGGAGCAATCCAGCTTCAGTTCAGGTGGGAAAAAGTGTGGGGATTTAGAAGTCCATTGAAAGTATTTGTCTAAACACCAAGCCACCCCTCCCATCAGAGGATGTCAGGTCTGCCACGATTATGGGAGAAGATGATGCCACAGGTCCAATTGGTTAGTGGAAAAAGAAGGAAATCTTCTTTGCTACAGTTGGTAAAAACCAAAAATGCATTTCTTTGCTCAGTCACTCAACCAATCAATCAGTAGTAATCATGAATCCTGTGTTCCAACGTTGGATGGGCCACGGTCTAGACGAAGCATTGTTCAGTGGGAGAGCCTAATCTTCTTGGCTGGAGTCCAAAGGATGCACTTAGCCTAGTCAGCTAGTAAGATCAAGTCAGTCTGAGATCAAACATCCATGGTCCACTTGGTGGCCATGGCTGACTCTAGTACTTACCCTCTAACCCCACCCAGCCCTAACCAACACCCCCTCTGATTCTGTGACCCCCACCAACAGATCCCTGACTTACACATAGAGGCAATCATGTTGGCGGTGGCCCTCTGATGCTGAGGGAACCAGAGCGCAGCCAGCTTGGTGGGGGAGAAGATGATGAGGGTCTGCGCCAGGGCGCACAACGTCTGGCCTCCCATCAGCAGGGGGAAGTAGCGCACAGACTGCGGCAGGCTGTTCAAGATGCTGAGGAAACGCAGGCCACTCCCCACCATGTTCAGCCAGGACCCCAGGATGAGCTGCAAGCCCAGACACAAAGAGAACCAGTCATACATACTATAGAACAACCAACTAGTCAGTAGCCATACTGCCATAGATACTACAGTCAAACCAGATTGCAGTATCTATGGTAGTATGGCTACGTGCTGTCTAACCAGATGGCTTAGCAGCTAACCAGATGGCTTAGCAGCCAGTCAAACCAGATACTCACGTAGTCTGCAGCCATACTATCATAGATACTATAGTCTGACCAGATGGCCAGCAGCCATACTACCACAGATACTATGGTTTAACCAGATGGAAAAAAGCTATAGTATTGTAGATACGATAGTCTAACAGCATTCAAGAAGTATGGCACACACCTCATCACATTTTAATGCAGGAGAAGTTCACAAAGTCTGGTTTTGTCGGTGGAAACAATTTAGTTTGATTTAGTTCTAATTAGATTTGCCTTATGAAAATGAATAACAGAACATGGTACTGAAGGTTTTGTCCTCAGGCATGTCTCTTTATGAATTTTCATAAACCATAATATAGCACACTGGAAATGTCCTTTGCCAGCTAGAAACCTTTAAACAGGAAATACAGAGAATTGTGGTGGAATTAACCTGGTTACTACAGAGCAGAGGTTCCCAACCCTGGTCCTGGAGAGCTACAGGGCTGATTTGTTGTTGCACTAAATTCATCAATAAAAGTAGCTAGTCATACTCACATGGTTCCTTTGAAGTACATTTCTTTTTAATATTAAGGTGAAAATAGGACCCTGCAGCTCTCCAGGACCAACACCCCCCCAGAGAATCTCTGGAAGGCCCTTTGAGGCCCTGAGATCATATCACTTCCTCCTGACATGGGACCCACTTCCTGTATTGCAGCACATTTCCTGCATTGCACAGGGTTGCTGGGGGAGATGTGCCAAGACATCATTCTAAGGGTTTATAGTTTATCATTAACCACCGTCAATCAAAGCCTCGGTCGGCAGGGGCTAAAACGTGGCACCGTCACTGAGAACGCCAGCATTTCCCCTTTTTATCAGAGCAGTCATTCAACATGTGCTTGTATCCACAGCGACCCCTAGATTTACATAAAAAATGGCTGGGCAATGAGCAAATAAATGAGAATAAACAGTGGTCAAAAAGAATAAATAAAATGGATGTATTTTTTAACGTTT
The DNA here is from genome assembly GCF_018555375.3 of Anguilla rostrata. NCBI lineage: Eukaryota > Metazoa > Chordata > Actinopteri > Anguilliformes > Anguillidae > Anguilla > Anguilla rostrata. The sequence goes on along the minus strand of NC_057939.1, from coordinate 26,830,451 downwards.
ACAGAAGTTACTCACAGTTTGATTTCTGTATGCAATCATGAAATCTTGACTGTAGTTGTACCAGAACAGAACACGACATCAACATTCATGATTCACTTTTTTAAAATTTTATTTGCATATTTCCTACAACACAAGAAAGCACATTTTTTCTAAAGTAATAACAGAATTGCTCAGAATTTGACAACCAAACGATCAACCAGCATTACAGGGAGGTGCGCTCATTATGACGACTGTACGATGTGAAAAGCAGGAAAACACGGCGGGGGAGGGAGAGTAATTTTATACAGTTCAGGATCATCACACTGATGGACAGTGCCCTCGCTCTCATGCTGAGGAGCAGGCAGGCTTAATTACAGCATGCTAACTGTCTGTCAGTCAGTGATGGTGGGATCTCCGCTGCATGGTTATTCTGTGTGGCAGACAGCCAGGCAGGCACCCACCCAAAGCCAGGCAGTACAGACTGACAGCACCCACAGCCAAGCCGTATACAGATTGACAGCATCCAATGCCAGGCAGTGCACACTGACTGACAGCATCCAAAGCCAGGCAGTGCACACTGACTGACTGCACCCAATGCCAGGCAGTGCACACTGACTGACAGCATCCACAACCAGGCGGTACACACTGAATGACAGCATCCAAAGCCAGGCAGTACAAAGTGATGGACAGCACCCACAACCAGGCAGTACACACTGACAGCACCCACAGCCAGGCAATACACACTGACAGCATCCAAAGCCAGGCAGTACACACTGACTGATAGCACAAGCTTTCTAATGAATTTGAGCACAGCGGACTTCACAGGCTGTGACCGGGATCTGCAGCCTGATCCTGGAGAGCCGCAAGGCCTGCTGGGTTTTGTTGTTTCTCACCAGTTAACGGACGAGTTAAAGCTGCTGACTGCATGGTAACTTTGCCTCGCCTCGTTTCTTGTGTCTGAGTTGGTTTCTCATTTTTAAGCGAGGGCTGCAGAAGTCTATGGTATGTGCTTCACCCCAGGTTGCAACAGCTGGTGTTTTAGAACCCGCAATCACCACAGTAATCCCTACCACTCACCCCCATCCCAGAATGAGATTTTTTTCTGATTAACTAGAGAAAATGATTTTTTTCAGACCCAGATGTCTGTCTCAAACGGAGGCAGAGAACGAAGGCCCACCATAAGCCCACGCCTCGAGGGAGGTTTCATGCCCTTTTGACAGCTGACAGCAGACAGAGAAACGTTCAGCAATAAAGCCAACTGCTAAGGGCAGAGATAATTAGGGTATGGAAAAATTCGATATTTCTTGCACTGTAAAATAATAATAATAATTATTATTATTTTAAAAACGGTCAAATGATTGGCAGCGACAACTTCCAAACAAAAATCGTAAAATTAACATAAAATACAAATGAAGTGAAAAATAATAAAATTGCAGCAAATTTACATTAAAAGTTATACAGACAATCACCTTTCATTTACAGATGTTTCCTGATTTATTAAGCCCAAATACCTTCAATAAACTGTGATTGTCTGTATAATTTTTAATGTAAATTTGCTGTAATATTATTATTTTTTTCCCCACTTTCTTTGAACTAGGGTATTTTACCTGAATTTTACATTTTTCTTTGTTTTTGGTAGCCATTGCTTTTTTAACAATTAAAAAAAACCCTCAAATACCTTCAATAAACTGTGATTGAAAGTAATCACACATTCTAAAGATTTTGTGTTGTATGAGCTACTTTTGTTCAGTTCACCTATCTATAAAACCAGCATCAGAGTTGACTGAGCTATGAATTTTGGGTGATCCCATTGTCCTGGCACCGGATCACCCAATCACGCAACTCATTATGCAGGATAATGATGACTGCCTACTGAACACAGGGCCCAAGCGAGTCTTCACCGAGATCAGGAGGACCAACTGGATTCTCCGCAGCCGACAACCAATCAAGAAGCATCAGTGGCAGTATCTGGAATGCTGGAAGTTGCAAGTCGCACTCCTGTGGTCTCGAAGATGGCCGACCCGCATTCCGCATGACATAGACTCAACCAACCACCTTTCTCGTCTACCAGGGTAGACTGCTTTGGCCTGTACACAGTTAGGCTAGGAAGGCAACACAAAAAGCGATGGGGCATAGTGTTTAAATGCCTTACCACCAGGCGCGTCCACCTCAACCTGCTCCCTAGTATGGATACCGACTCCTTCTTGTAAGCCCTTCGTCACTTCATAGCAAGACGAGGCAAGACCTATGAGATCCTGTGTGACAGAGGCACGAACTTCTGCGGAGGTGAAAGGGAACTGTGGGAAGCCTTCACGGCCCTCGAACCAACCCTCCAGGAACAGCTGGAAAAGCAATGCATTGCTTTCAAGTTCAATCCCCCTCTCACCCCCCACTTTGGTGGAGTCTAGGAGCGGGGGATTAAATCTGTCTCCATGTCTCCATGTCTTCCTCAAGGACTCAGAAGAGATGTTGTCAACCGTCCTCATTGAAGTAGAGGGGATCCTGAATTCCAAGCCCCTGGGGTATGAGTCATCTGACTCAGCTGACCCAGATCTCATCACACCAAATCTGTTGTTGATGGGGCGGCGAGGCTCCTTCCTTCCGCAGGCCCTCTATGGTTCCCGTGATCTTCTGGGACGTCGCCGCTGGAAGCACAGCCAAGTGCTCGCTGACCATTTCTGGGGTCGGTTCACCCACAGGAACCTCCCCAGTCTACAGCTTCGCCAGTAGTGGCGGAACAACACTCCTGACCTCGCCGTGGGCGAGTCGTTGTGATCATCGACTCACAGCTTCCGAGAGCCCTCTGGCCCACCGGACATGTTACACGCATTTTCCCCAGCGATGACTGCAAGGTACGGAGCGCTGAGGTGCACATCAAAGGTAGCATCTACAAGTGTGCAGTAGCCAAGCTGATTGAGCTCCCCAAGATGCCTTGAGACAGAAGCCCCCAGTAGCACAGCAGGGACTTTTAGGTTATTGCATATTTGGGACTACACGAATCTGGGGGGCAGCTGTGTAAAATCCCCTGCTGCGCATGCACTGCGTGATTTATCCCTCCACTGACTTACTGTCTCACTGCACATGGACCAAATTTGTTCATTCATAGCTAGCGAAGTTGCGAGAGCAGACCGTCCTTGCTCGCACAATTTGTTTTGTTATGGTGTATGTCAGTGAAATAACACCAATTAAATTATTGAAAGGAAGTCTGGAGTTGGCTGCATTTGTACTGACCGACAAATTAGGTCAGTTTGGGTACCACCAGTTATCACCACGCAAATCATCTACCACAACCATTGTTCATAGAAACATAGGCTACTCGTTTCTAGCCTATTACAAAGTTCTCAAATTTTGTAGCCTGAGCCAAAGACTCAGTCTGTGAACAACACCTTTTCCATCTCTTCCATGCTCAGTCGGCTGTCATGCTTTCTAAAATAAACAGCAAGGTTTAGAGATAGCCACCAACGTGATGATAAAAGCAGCCATTTTCTTATTTTAGTTTATTATTTCTCTTATTGTTTCACCCCTAGCTATATTAGCTATGGAAATTAATGGTAAATAGTCAGTTGCATAGTAGAACTACTCTGTGTCAACTTGCAGAAATGGCCTACCATACTTATTTATTCTTTATTTATTTATTCTGTGCACACAAGTTTTGTTTACAGTGGTGTGTGGCTCACAAGTTCAGGTTTGCAAGTTTTCAGGTTGTAAAAAATAAAATGAGAAGATCATTACTGAGCCGTTTTCATAGTCCTACTACACAAAGAAGATCAGTTTAAAAAAAAAAAAACTGGTGCATGCATAAGTACGACAGCCTATTTTTATGGCAGCATATTTATTTATAAATTGATTTTTATTTGCAAATATAACAAAAGGCATTGTAAAGTCACACCTACAGAACAAATATCCATCATTGCACCTCATAGTAACATAAATCACACCAAGTATAAACTCAAAGCATGTACAAAGAGAGGAGAAAAGGAAAAATGTGCATCATTTTAGGATTTGAACCCATGCCTCCTCCCCCAGCCCCCCATACTCACTGAGATCCGGAGTCCCAGGGTGTCCAACATCCACGTGGTGACAAAACAAAAGGGAACAGCCACCACCATGTAGACCAGGGACAGCCAGTTGACCTGGTCCAGGGAGGCCCCTAGATACCTGGCTGTCAGATTTGCCACTGGAGCAAAACTCAGCCATATCTGGGGGAGGGAAAAGAAGGGGGGGGGTTAATCTCACACAGGAGGGGGGGTGGGGGGATTAATCTCACACAGGAGGGGGGGTGGGGGGGGATTATCTCACATAGGACGGGCTAATCTTACACAAAAGTTGAATGAGTTAATCTCACCCGTAGGAACCTGGGTTCTCTGTCAACGTAAAAATGAAGGGAAATACATTTAATTTAAATCACAACAGCAAAGATCACTCTGCTGATATAGGCCAGGCATCTAGCTAATACAGTTGAAAACAGACCAAGACTACCAGGTATCTAATCTGAAGGTGTTTTTAGTCATAAAACTTGATTAAAGCACATGCCCCAAAGTTAAATATAAAAACGATTTCTTGGTCATATGTGTAGACTTGCAGGGTGACGGGGCAGAGCACACCCCATACGGCAGACCGCATACCCCACCCAGCACACCCCATGATTTTTAGCACATGCACACTGGAAAATCTGCACATGGCCTTGATATGAGCTGTGTCCTTTGTCCCTCCCCCGATGTTGAAACAGAAACTACACCTATGGCATATTCCAAACAGTGACCCAGAGTCACAAAGCCCTGCCTCACAGCACTCAGCACTTTTCTGCAAGGCGGAGGGGAGGAAATGACAGCCAGTCCTCATGTGATACTGTAATTTGCGCTCATGTCACCACATAATGACCACAAACACTGCTCAGCTGTGCTAGAGGGAAGAACCTAGAGAAGTATGTGATGTCATAGAAGAACAGCAGGGTCAGGGTGGGTCTGGGCACGCTCAGTGTCCATCTGACACCATTTAGTATTCTGCAGTACCACTGGTCTGGGAAACCACCCACTAGTACTTCCTGTGTTTATTCCAGGGGAAACAAAGGCAAATTGTTTGCCTGCTTTAGCAAGATGCCCTTAATCTATACAATTTACATCAGCTTACAACTTCCATACATATTAGCAATTTACACAGCAAACAGTTTTAACACATTTTCAATTTACTTAGTTTGCAACATTAAAAAAATATTATCAGTTTATACAAGTTAATATTTACTAATGCAATTGGCAATCGCAGCCCCTATCTTAAAAACCTTACACACTGCACTACAGCCAGTGATTTCCCAAAATAAAATCACGCTTTTATCAAAGGTCATTATGACCACAACACCACTTTCTTCAAAAGATTAGTCCAACAATAAACTGTCACACTTGTTGGACATTGAAAGCTTCAGTTCTGAGAACAGATGGAGACCCTCTAATGACATTTTCACTGACTATAATTATGTTAAGCATCATCCACAGACCACTTCTTCAGTCATCCTGAGATTGATTATGACATCACAAAGCCCCATTACATCCTGAGATTCATTATGACATCACAAAGCCTTATTACAGTAACACAATCAGCCTGTTAAACCTCATAATATGAATATGAGATAGATGTAACATGCGCAGATGTGAGCTGGGATTTTTTTCAATTGCATTCTTTCCAAATGCTTCTGTTTTTCTGCAAATCTTGAAATGTTTCTTCTAGCAAATTATCTGGTTTCACGAGAATACATGCATGTTGTTTTCACGTGATAATGCATGCATGTGGGAAAAACACAAATTACCCCGTTACAAAGCTACACCGGGCCTGAGAAGGAAGTACAAAGGTCCCAGGGAAAAACCAAACCAACTTACGGTTGAAAGAAAAACCAAACAAACAAAAAATGTGCATGCATATATAGTCACTACAGACCACAATCTACATTTGGGCCTGGTGCCTGATGATTTAATGAATGAAAACAGCCTGATTGTATGAACAAACAATGGCTGCTTTTTGGACCCAAAAGTCAGCCCAGGCCTTGCATTTTTTCCCTTTCTTTCTGTTGTAAAGCATGCGACTTAAACGGCCAGCTGTTCCACACCAAAGCTGGCAGCACTCGACACTAAATGTTAACCGACTTCACGCAGCAGGTTCAGTAAGTGGCATGCGTGGAGTAGGGTCTACCTGTACGTTTTCTAGCTGTGTTACATAACAGACAGTCACAGGGACTTGCACGAATCACATGAGCTGTGCAGACTCTTCTCCCTGGGGAAAATGTCCAGAGAAACTTGCGTGAGCATGTTTGTGTGCGTGTGTATGTTTGCGTGTGCTTGTGTGTATGAGCATGTGTGTGTGTGTGTGTGTATATGTGTGTCAGTACTCTGTAACTAGGGAAATAAGAACAAAAACACACATGATTAAGAGAGCAGGGCCCTGTTTCATGTACGTCACTTAAACAGTCCAGGATAATTTGATGCGTATCTTATCAAATTATCTCATTAATTAAATTTGGGTTTACATCGTTTCACAAATAAGAATTACAATTTGATTTGTTATTCTAGGACTGAATCATCTCAGATAACTGTGTGCACCCGCTCAAGCAGTATTTTGTAATACTCATAATGTAACCTATTTTTATTTAATTTTTTTGAGGTTATAGATCACAACATTTTCACAACACTGGAGAGGGAATATTGTTTCACCTCTAAAGATCAAGAACTCATCAAAAGAATGCAATCCTAACCGGCAAATAAAACACAGCCAGAGCACCCAAACTGAGTGAGGAAGCCTGGCATAATTGCACACAAATTAAGAAGGCCTATGCTTATATAAAGACTTTAATTCACTTGGTTTCTGAAAATGTCACCACACTGAAGCATGAATCACACTGAAGCATCTTATTTTTCAGCGCATATGACAGCAAAAGGCACTGGTGGCAGGACTAAGTTAAATATAAAAATATATTTCAAAGATAGCTTCGTTATTGATATTCTACATTTTTAACTAAGTTATGTACAAGGTAGTGGTTAACCTCATAAGACATTTGGAAATGCAATTAAAACATTTATTTATCATTGATGATGTAAATATTACCATTGTGAAACTACATGTACTGCAAAGTACATCTTTACATGCACAGAAACCTTTCTTACGCCAAAAGTATGTGGACACCCCTTCTGCATAAAATCAAGCATACGGTCATGCAATGACCATAGACTAATATTGGCAGTAGAATGGGTCATACTGAAGAGCTCCATGACTTCAACACGGCACTGTCTTAGGATGCCACATTTCCAACAAGTCAGTTAGTCAAATTGCTGCCCTGCTAGAGCTGCTCCAGTCAACTGCAAGTGCTGTTCTTCTGAAGTGGAAATATTTAGAAACAACAACAGCTCAGTCGTGAAGCGGTGAAATGTTTTTCCTTGGCCGAGCAGCCACACACAACCCTAAGATCACCACGCGTAATGTCAAGCGCTGGCTGGAGTGGTGTAAAGCACACCACCATTGAAAACTGTGGAGCAGTGGAAATGTGTTCTCTAGAGTGATGAATCACATTTCATTATCTGGCAGTCTGACAGACAAATCTGGGTTTGGTGAATGCCAGGAGAAAGCTACCTGCCCAAATGCATAGTGTCAACTGTAAAGTTTGGTGGAGGAGGAATAATGGTCTGGGTCTGGGGCTGTTTTTCATGGTTTGGCCTAGTCCCCTTAGCTCCAGTGAAGGGAAATCTTAATGCTACAGCATACAATGACAATGACAACCACACCAAACACCTTTGGCATTAACTGGAATGCCGACTGTGTCTTTGGGTAGCGTAGCTAGCTTCAGAAAATCGCAATTGGGCTTAAGTGGCGAGTTCACACCATACTTTAGCTGATAATACTCCTCAGCCCAGTTGTCTTGAAATGGTTGCCAAGTCAGTAAGATCCACATTCAGCTGCAAGCACCAATGTATCATTTTCTGTTAAGTTTAACAATGTATGCAAAGAGATGCATTTAAATAGACATTCGCTAATTATAAAAACAAGATGTTGGTTTATTTATAACCAAATTAATACTGTTTTTCAATCATATAGTCATTGAAATGGTCATTTCATATTACACAGACCTCTCTTTCTCTGTCGTTGCCTGACCTCTCTCTCTCCTCCCCCTCTCCTGCAACACCTCCCGATCTCGTTCGCGATTCACTTCCAGCTGAACAGCATGTATCACAGTAAAATGTCCAGTGTTATTTTAACTTCCAACAGTGTTCATTCAACTCTTAACGGATAACATTTCGTCCCACTCTGGAATGATGGACCAAATGTTATACATTACGTTACATTACATTTTTTTGGCAGACGCAGAATAAATATATCTGCCAAAAACTGAAGTAACACTCGACATTTTACTGTGTAGTCCAGTTTTAACAAATTCTAAATCTGCCGACCCTACCGCACGCATGAGTCACCAAAGGAAACACATGACAAACATATAACTCATACACGCCCTAATTTAACCATGTTGGTAAGTTGTTCTCCAGCTTTCAAGTTCACTTTACTACCTTAGATCGGTGAAAAGAGATCGGTGAATAGAGTGGCTACTTACCACTGCGTTTGAACAATTCAGCATGCAGACTACTGACAGAATGAACCACCTCCTCTTGTACACTTTGAAACCCCCCAAAAGGTTTTTCGTTTCTTGGCTGGGATCGGCATTGTTACCAACTTCTTCGGGGCCGAGATCCCAATTAATTTCCATTACTTGAGCCTCGCCGAGTCCACCAACATTTGCGAAAAGGGGGAAAACAATGCGGGGGTTTCTTTTATTTGTAAAAACTATTAAAATAAATAATAAATATAATCTTGTTCCATTACGTCTATCCAGTACCTAGTGTAATTTTAAGAAGTTTACTCCAATTCCATTGGCAAAGTAAAAGGCTTTCTGATTTCCATATGGCTCGACCGGCTTCGCAATGCAGGGCAGGAAGCAAAGCGAACTCTCAGTCCTCGCGTATTAAACTGAATGGAGCGCGGAGGTTGCTCTTGTCGTGTGACTATGGCAAAAAAACCTCTTTGTCTCGCCAAGCGGGATTCATTTCAAAGTCATAGTGCCTGTCGTGTTCAGTGTTCGCTGGGAGAGTCTAGAACAGGACTTCACTATTAATATCGGTCATGGGATCCAACGCTGTTTTTTATAAAGCCAGTCTCTTGATCAATGGTTGGAAACAGGATTTAAAAGTCGCACAGGCATCTCCCTATAATTTAACACAATGCATGTTTGATTAGATGATTGAGTCAATGAACAGTTATCGTTAGTCGATATTGTAATCACACAAGAAAGGTAACCTCTGTCTTAAGAAATCATTTGCCTATAGCACATTACAAAAATGAAAGCGTTAGTTGATCTGACGGATTAAAAGTCATATGATGCAAACAATTGGACATTTATTCTTCATTGTTGTCATAGCTACAGCCTATTTCTGAAACAATGTGGTTTAACTGATTAAATAACCCCTCAGGATTAGAACAGTCAAATGAATAATGATTCACAGCCCATTCAATTTTCTGGGGTTGCAGTTGGAGTGGTTGGAGAAAAACACAGGCTGGTCTACACGAATTGCTTCCATGCTGAATAAAGTGGCCATAACCTTTGTGGGAAATAAATATTGATGTACTCAAAAAACACAAGCCCATTGCATTGGGAAAGATATGTAGTTAGAGAGCACAGGCCCAGTGTATATGGGAAAGGAATGTATTAATGAGCACCAGCTGTCTCCTCCCTGACGTATCATCCGGCTAGCAAAAGAGGAAGGATGCAGGTGGACCAAGGTCGACCTTAGCCATAAGATTAACAACCGGCAGCAGGGAAGCGCGTCATATTAAAATAGGTGCGATTATAACAAACACGTAATACACACATAATTTCTGCCCTGCTAATTAAGCTGTATACAAGCATATGTGTGGAACTAACGGAAGCTTCTGCCTTTTCCGGAAAATGTGTTGTCAGAATATGTGATTAATGATAGAAGGGGGAGGGAGATTCAAGTGGGAGACGAAGACTATCATTTTTTTTTAAAATAAGGAAGGAAGGGGCTGATAAATAATGGTGTCCGACAATTGGGAAATAATGGTGTCTGAAAAATGAGAAACAATGATGTGTGGGAAAAGAGTAAAGTAAAATGATGTAAGCATGAGGGACAGTCCAAGCTTGAGCTCCACAACAGGAGGAGCTAAGATAGGATAAAAGGGAGTGTTCGGCACCAGAGGAGTAAGTCTTGTATGTCTTGTATGTCTCGTATGTCTGTGTGTGTGTGTCTTGTCTGTGTGTGTGTGTGTGTGCGTCTTATGTGTTTTCTGTGAAGTGTCTTGTGGAATGCTTTGAGACAGTTTGTATTGATATGTGCAGATCAGCCCGGGTTCTTGCATGTTATCTTGGAATTACCTGCAATAAATCCAGTTGCATCAGACTCTGTGAAGTGTATATTTTGAAGAAGTATTCAACAGTGTGAGGAGAACACCCAGCTCGTCTGGCCCAGGCTGGGTCCTGTTTTTCCCCACACCTTTGTGTGTTTTTCACTGCCACCTCTCACAGTTAAAAAAAAAAAAAAAAACATTTAATTGAAAAATGTTGCAATATTGTGATAAAGCAGCCAGTTTAGGCCTTGGTTTAGACTGGATTGACCTTTTTGCCAATCATTGACAATCAATGAACCGTCTGCTGAAACACAAGAGCAGTTACTGTGGCCCTTCAGGACCAGTGGCCTGTGGTCCTAGGCACTGAATCACCACCTCCATATTTTATTTAGGTACTTTTTTAAAAATTGGTTTTACCCAAAGAGAATAATAATTCGATTTTAAATATGATGCTCATAAACAGTAAAATGTTCAGTTTTAACTCAACTTGTTAATTCAACTCGTAACAGATAACATTTGGCCCCACTCTGGAGTTTGCATGCATCTATGACTTAATACAACAAAATAAACGTTTTAAAATGTATGTAATGCTAGCTTCCCTGGCTAGATTGGCCGAGTGGCACAGATTGCCATGTCAGCAGAGCCTGCCAGGGGCTACTGTCTCCATTTAACTAATGTGGGCAGTAGTCATTGATTATCCTGTATCCTGCAGTGCGGTGTGGTTTAATGGTTAGGGATTCAGGGTGGTAACACTCTGGATAAGTCATTTTGATTGTGTATTTGACATTGATTGAGTGCAACATTTGTTTAACAGTAACAATTGGCCAGTCTACATATTTAGCCTGAATATAGGCTACTTAAAGTAATAATCTCGAAGATTTTCATTAAAATAAATGTCTGTTAAGTCACTATCTATAGCCAAATTAGGTAAAACAATGGTGATTAAGCATATTATTATATTAATTTATATTATTATTATTATTATTATTATTATTATTATCATTATTTATGATTAAAGAACTGGGTGTCTGTGGCGACATTCCCGGCAAAAAATCACAAGCGGCGCATAGTTAGTGACGCGTTTTCCATCACCCATCAGTGGTTGGTCCGCCAGAGAGGGTAGGCGGTGCTAACGCAACAGGCACGCTCTTCAACTCACTTGTGTGTGAGCGGCGTACTGTTTTTTCCGGTGTCTGCCAGCATTACAATAACAGAGAGGGGGTTGGGGGGGACGGTTATGGAACACTAAAAAGTTTTTGTGTAACATGAGAGGTTATATTATTTGTTTATGTAGACTTCGTATTACATTTGATGATAATGTAACGTTACTAAATTACATAGCTATTTGCACAGCTAACGCTAGCTACTGGACCATGTCAAGAAAGGCAACATTAGTTTAGACGACGTTGCGCACAGTATCCATCTCTCATATCAGGTAACGTTGCGTTAGCTAGCTAGCGAATGTAAATAACACAATCTACTGTCAGCTAACAATTATAAAAAAACGTTAGCTAACGCTACCGACTGGTACCGACCTCGCAAACTGTCTCTCGAATGCAATGCTACCTTGTGCAACGTTGCAGTGTAGCTAACTAAAGGCCAGTTCAGATCAATGATTCGCAACGAGACTGGGTGCAACTTGCAAAATTCCAAGACGTATGATTGTAAACGTTTTAAAACTGCACTTGGCGATTTGACAAGGTGGGTCTTTTGAGACCCCAGGCAATGGCTTCAGACGCTCTGCAACTAACCAGTTCACACCGCTGCAATTTTCTCTGTAACATTCTGAAACCGTTTTGTCTTGTTACGAATCATTGATCTGAACTGGCCTTAACATTACCGTTATTTACGTTGTCATCAAGTTCATAATGATCGGAATAAAGCCGGGGTATAATACGCTTCCTCATATGTTCCTTCAGCCTTGATGGCCTTTTTTGATGAAACAAAACAAAGGTGGAGCAGCTTAAAACAATCATTTCAGTAAATTTACTGTGCAAAATGATAACAAGGGTGTAATTTTAGTTTAAATATTGGGGGAATGTCCCCCTGTTAGAATTATTTTAGTAACAACTGTGAAATGATAATTTCTGGTGAATTCTAAATCTGGGAAAATACCAGATTACTGATCAGTAAGGCTGGGTGTTAGTCACGGAAAAGTTGTTTAAAATCATGGAAAACTGACACAAGCAGAAGAAAGCACGGAATTATTTAACTTCAGTTTATTAAATTAATGAATAGATCTCATGGGCAGCAGTGGGAAAAGATTTAAATAACACGCACATCTGTAGCAACAATAGCAAATGCTTGAAGTTTCAAAAAGTCAACATCCAATTGCCCGGCTGCTATGAACAGAGTGAAGTACATTGATAGTACATTGCTCCATGCTTTGTAAAAAGTTGTGTAAGTCGCTCTGGATAAGAGCGTCTGCTAAATGCCTATAATGTAATGTAATGTAATGATAGGCTGGTGAATTTACTCACTGCCATAATTCACTGCCGTCACGCCATCTGCACTTTGAAAAAGCTCGCTCAAGTTATCTGCACCGAGAATGTTACTGCACATTCTACGTTACTCTTCACAGTAACTTGATTGTGATGCAAATATACAGCAAATAAAGTTACTTGCACTTTCAGTACCCCAAATAAATAAATATATATCCCAGCGTACATTGGGCGAGAGGCAGGAATACACCATGGACAGGTCACTATCTATCGCAGGGCACACACACCGTTCACTCACACATTCATACCTACGAGCAATTTAGAGTAATAAATAAATAAATAAAAATTTCTTGAGTGAAAACAGTCTTTTCTGATGTTGAACACTTAAGGCTTTTTATTGCTTTTAGTTGCTTTCTGATCAGATGGAGTGACATTAGAACAGGGTACATAATCAAATGTAATGCCCAAGATTACAGTGTGTTTGTATTGCCAATGATATCACTGCATGCAGCGTGTCACAGCGTGGGACTAGAGCTGTGCATACACATATGCTGTGCATTTTTTGGGTAATCGGTAAGTAAATGTAATTTGTACAGTAAGCCTGACGCACCAAATCACCTTGTGTTTCATTGTGGTATAGGTGCCATTTCACACACTGATACACAACCTTTACACATTAGGGCTGTTTTTACCCTTTAAATTAGTTCAGTTTAACATTTGCAACCATGTACTTTGGGCTGTAGTTACCCATGGGAAGAGATCCCAGAGTTCAATGAAGACATTTTGGATGTTCTGTGAGTATTGGTATACCCCATAGGGTACAGGTGTAGATTACCCAAAGGACGAAGAACAAATTAATCAACCATTTACAAACATTTTTATCTTTCAATCTTATCTTAATAAACAAAAAACAAAAATTATGATCTTATTATGAGTTAATCTTTCCTGTGTTTCCTGATGATTTGAACAAACACAGTCAAATTAACAATGGAGTTTTTTTTTTTTTTTGGTGAAGATTATGATCAGTATATGTCTGCCCGTCTGAATTTCCACTCTAGGGCATGACTACACAGTCTTTCTGAGTGTAATGGTGGTAGAAAAGTGTAATGGTGGTGCTTTGAACTGCAGCCCTCACAAGCTGCTTCACATAAGAGATATGATTAGCCTGCTCAGGATTCGAATTATCCTCTGGCTTTTTGGTGGGGCCTGTGAAATCGCGAGTGGAGTAGAGTGGAGGACTTTTTTGAGGGACCTCAGCTCTCTTTCTGCGGGGCGGAGCGCCCCCTGCTCCCCCATAATTGAAACCTGGAGCATCCCAAGCGAAAGACCAAGGTCACCAGCCAAGGCAACCAATCACATTCTTAAAAATCACTAAGTAGACCAAACTGCTCTTTATCATTTCTCCACCCATCCATTTTCTAACCCAATTATTCCTGGTCAGGGTCACGAGGGGCTGGTACCTATCCCAGCATGCATTAAGCAAGAGGCAGGAATGGCACCACCAAATAGCCTAACCTGCATGTTTTTGGACTGTGGGTGACAGTGTAGTATAATGGCTAAGGAGTGGTCTTGTAACCTAAAAGTTGCAGGTTCGATTCCCCGGTAGGACACTGCTGTTGTACCCTTGAGCAAGGTACTTAACCTGCATTGCTCCAGTATATATCCAGCTGTATAATTAGATATAATGTAAGTCACTCTGGATAAGAGCATCAGCTAAATGTCTGTAATGTAATGTAAGACCCACTTATTCTTGAGCAAATGAATTTGCTGTCACCCAATCCCTGCTTAAAATATAGCCAAACACAATGTCAGCCTTGGCTCCTCTTGCCTTGAACTCCTTCTCTATAGAATGCTGCATGAGACACTAGTTTCACTCGATAACTACTTGCCTGACTCAACAGAATATTCAACAGATAAACATCCCTGCACTTTTCACTGTTATTTTCTAGTTTCAACAGTGTTCATTTTGACTTGATGCACACATTTGTATGCAACCACCTGTGCACCCTGCAGTGTATTTAACAAGTGCAGCCTCTAATTTCAATGGTGTGATCATTAATGGAATTTATACTCCGTACAGTAAGTTAACTTTTTTATTAATGTCATCTCACAACATCTAACACGTGCAAGTCACCAGTGAGACCTGATCCTGACTCAGTTTGTGAACCACTCTAAGTGATTCAGTACACTTGTGCCATTCCTCTTTTTTGTCCTCCCCCTCCTCTGTACACATTTGGAATGCCCGATCGTATTCACCAGCCTTGCCAATAGCCTCTGTTATCATATCGGGAGTAGACAGAAAAGCTAAATCTATGTATCTATGGATTTACAGTACATAGCTAGTTGGATGGATATATACTACAGATGGAGATTGATGTGTATGAGTATCTAGAAATCTAGAGTATCTTGCTTGTAAGTCGTTTGCTAAATGAATGTAATGTAATTAAATGTGTTCGCACGTATGTACCTATGCGCGCGACAGTGATATGCTGAGACAGAGAGTGAGAGAGAGAGAGAGAGAGAGAGAAAGAGAGAGAGAGATGGGGGAGCAACCCACAATACTATAAATGTAATACATTCGTTTTGTTTTTTTAATTATTGTCAGTCAAAGTCGCGTAGAACGAAAGAAACACCAGATCGATAAGTGGCCAATATATAATAGTACGCAGTTTACAAAGTAACATTATTGTTAAAGCCCACGTATTACCTAGTAATTTAGTATATGGTTAATAGATAATACACGTTCTTGTTGTTTAAAAGCGGTTTGATGTTATTCTAACCCATTGTTGGACTTGCAACATTTTACGTTATCGCCATAAATAGTTACGGACTGATCGAACTGTACGGAACCGGCACCAAATTCATTGTTACTTGTCTCCGCCTCTACACTCATTAAAACCTCATCCCTGTGCTGAGCATGCGCTCTGTAGTACACACGGGGTGGTTGTTCGGTCTGTTTCGGGATTGCCCGGACATTTTCGCCTCTTTGTTTTACTGAAAGTGGATTTAACTCGGATTCAACCCAATATCCAACGAACTGCTCAGCTTGCGAACAGGTCAGTTTCTTTCACTTAACGAGAACCGAGTAGATAATTGGACGCGGGGTTGTTCTGGTTCGCTACAGTGGATAATCATACAGTGTTTCATTTTTTATTGTAGCATATAGCCTGTGTCTTTTCCGCTTGGTGGTATGTGCATGCTCTGCGTGTTGTTGTATGTGGCTGTGTGGTGGTGCTTTACGTGTATGGCGACACCGGGCCCTGCAGTTATACATTGGGGTCATCTTTTTCACCGAAAAGTGCAGGATTTGGTGGTTGTAGGTTAAAGGGACGGCCATTGCAGGTTCTGCAGAACGGGAGCGTGGTCGTGCACGCTTAACGTCTTTCTTTCATTTGCATAAGTGCAGTTTTATACGAGAGAAACACATTTTTCATTAGCCCAAAATGTTCGTGGATTCCACAGTCTACCAGTAACCCCTTCGGACTCTGGAAGTTCGTGGTGGGTGCCCGGGGGTTTAGCCGAGGCCACGTTAATTTTAAGTAGCCTACATAAAAAGTTCAAGCGGTTGTTCATTTTCTCCATTCAGTTAAGCGTATAAAGTCTCCCTGTCCTCATTAGTTTTAGATTAATCGAGTCTACAAGTTATTCCCACCGGCGAGTAAAATAAATGAAAGCAGCCACTTGCTTAGCGACAGAGAAACTTGTGATAATGACCCGTGGGGTAAGGATAGCCAAAACGGCTAAACGAAATGAGGGAAACGGAACACGCTAGGTTCTATGTTCCTGAATTGACACTTCGGGCTGAGGCAGTTTGATAGCTTCGGGAAAACCGTCCGCTACCCAATTTAGATGTGACCGTGTTCAGTGGTGAAAGTGTTAGCAGGCTAAATTCACATTTTACCCCTGGCCTGAACCTTGTAAAACAGCCATGTCTTTCCAACTATTGCCCCCCACCCGCTTCGTTCCTGGAGGACCAGTCTGCATAGGCTACAGTTTGATTTAAATCCAATCAGTTGCCTTAGTTTTAGTTTTGACATCTCTGTAAACTACATTGGTTCATTCCTGTACTTGAGCACAGTAAAACCTTTAGGATATACTTAAAGTATGTGGCTGTAGCCAGTGCTTATACAAATGTTAGATCAACATATGATTGAGCTAATTAAATGATTAGGTACAAAGGTTTGTACAAAATCCTGAAATGGGTCGGCTTTTGTCCTGTTTCCCAGCACTGGACAATTCCAGAGGAAGTGATCTGCTGTTGAGTGGTTGGCTGCTCTTGGTACAGGAATGTACTTTCAGAGTATTTCAGAGTAAGTGGATAAACTTTGTGATATGTGTGAGCGAAATCTGTTTTCCAAGACACTGGATAGAGACACTGAGTTGTTGTGAGCAACTAGCAGTTCAGAGGGGTTTGGAAATTTGTATGTGAATTGAGCTGTCAAAAAGATTTTAAAAAATTAGAGTGGCATAACTTGAAAATATTGATGCCTTTTACAGTGGTAGTTTACCTGACGATGAGATTGCGTGCGTGACACATGGGTGTCCTGTTTTCACCCTGACTGCAGACCCTCCTCTTAAGACCACTTCCCTGTGACACAGGAGGTCATATGCTCTGCCTCTTGGGAACAGGCTGAAAAGATGGGGATTGTAATGCGTGCGTGCGTGTGTGCACAGTAACAACTGGCGTAGGAAAAAAGAACCCAACACACATCAGATATATGAGCTTGGAAATGTGACAGATTGGGTGCATGTTGACTGAGCTGAACCTGGCGCTATCCGCAATACATTTTGCTCAGAGGATTGTGCTTGGACAGGTAAAATATGTGTCCGATGTTCAAGTGGATTCCGACCTCATAAGTCTTTGCATTTCCTTGAGTTTTACAAAGCAAAGAATTCTGAGGAATCGTTTGTGTCCAAAGGCGATGAATAGATGACTGCAGATGTGAAATGTTTCACATTTGTGTGTCACAAAAATGGTTGTGTATACCAAAAACTATAAAATGACTCGTTCAAGCAAACACTGCTTTAATGCGGACTGCCAGCATTAAAGTTTGGCATTTCCTGGCTGTTGGCAGCATTTCTAGATGCCAGTTTAGGCGGAGAAAAAACAGTAAAGAACAGGTTATTCAACATGTTATTGTATTAGGATGAGCCTCTCCAGCATTCTGGTTTATCCTTGAGTGGTGACTAAAAGAGAAGGTACAGGGCCGTGAAAAATTATTTTCCTCCTTCCTGATAATTTCTGTTATCGTGTAGGCTAGTTGTTACACTGAATGGTTTGAGATCTTAGATCTGATTATTAGATTCAGCTGATTGGACACAGCCAGGTTTGATTATCCATCCCTGTTGAGTCTTAACCTCTCTCATATTGAACCTTACCATCAGAGTGAAGTTGTCACCATGAAGTTCCTACTAGCATATTATGCCAAAATCAAAGGAAAACCCAGAATATATGAGGGGAAAAAGTGTATTAATATATCAGTCTGGAAAGGGTTTCAGAGCCATTTCTAAGGCTCTGGGACTCCTCTGAACCACACTGAGAGCGATTATCTCAAAATGGGGAATGCTGAGAACAGTGGTGAAAGGCACAACAACCCAGAAGAACATTCAAAGAACTTCTGGCCTGTCTCACCTCAGCTAAGGTCAGTGTTCATGAATCCACAATAAGAACGAGTCTGGGCAAAAATGGTATTCATGGGAGAGGAGCCAGGCTGAAACCAAGAGAAACATCAATCTCATCTCATATTTGCCAAAAAACACCTGGATGATCCCCAAGCTTTTTGGCATAATTTTCCATGGACAGATGAGTAAAAAGTGGAACTTTTTGGATGACAGGTCCCATTATATATCTGGTGTAAAGCAAATGTAGCATTTCACGGTAAGAACATCATACCTACAGTCAAAATGGTGGTGGTAGTGTGATGATGTGGGGATGCTTTGCTGCCTTGGGACCTGGAAGTCTTGGCATTATTGAAGGATCCATGACTTCTACTCTGTACCAGAAAATTCTTTGGGAGAATGTCTGATCGTCTGTTCGTGAGCTGAAGCTGAAGCGTAATTGGGTTATGTAGCAAAACAATGATCCAAAACGCAAAAGCAAATCTACAACTAAATGGCTGAAAAGAAAATCAATGTTTTGGAATGGCCTCGTCAAAGTCCTGACTTGAACCCAATAGAGATGCTGCAACGGGGCCAGAAATGAACAGTTTATGCTCAAAAACCTACCAGTTTGTCTGAATTAAAGCAGTTCTGCAAAGAACGGTTCGCTAAAATTTGTCCACAGTGATGCAAAAGACTGATATCAAATTATCACAAGCGTTTGGTTGCAGCTAATAGCCTACTTCTAAAGGTGGTTCAACCTGTTAAGTTTAAGGCAATTACTTTTTCCAATAGCCTAGGTGATGTGGGTGTCTGTTAACTTTTTAATGAAATTAATGAAATACTAATTTAAAAATGTGTTTTGTGTTTACTCTGGTTCCCTTTGTCTAATATTACGTTATAGTCTTTGAGACCGCAATGTTCCCTTTTTTTAAAAAGGTGAAACTAATGCATTTATTTGCATGTTAAATCACGCAAGTTTCAGACCTGTTTAAGGTCTAAATGAAGGTTAAAATGAAAAGGATTTATAGAATATATGAAAAAAGTGCCCTTTTAATTTCACAGAGATCTGTGAAATGTTTTGATCGGACAGCACTGGTAGATTCAGAGGGGTATCGTTTCACAGTGTTCCCCCCCTACTCTGGTGGACCCCCCCCCCCCCCCCCCCCATCACATTAATTGACTTCTGGGTTCCAGCTTGGTAGACATCAACATTAGTACAGACAGATTTAAAGGCTAAAGTACCTGAAATGAGTGAATCTTTTCATGTTCACCCTCTCCTCCACTAGGTTTACAACTTTTCTCCAGGCAATTCAGATATTTCCTGGAATAGAGAAACCAGGTCCCACAGACTTCAACCCGGTTCAACTGCCCTAAATACAAAGCCACACCATGAAATAGGCCTACAGTGATCCATGCATACTCTGTTGGCAAGTGGGGTGCCCATCACCATTAAGAAGGAAATTTCCCTGTCTTAGAAGAATACTCATCATACCCTCCGTGTTTGTGAGGAAGTGTGCTGGGTACAGAAAAGTTCCTTATTCCGTATTTACAAGTGTTTGACAATCACAATTCAGCCTGTCTGTTCTGTAGTGTGTCCTACTGTTACATGTCAATATGTTGGGAAAACAAATTGGTTTCTCTTTAGAGGTCTCACCAGCTGCTTGTGGAAAAAAAAAACAAGCAGTTTGACAAGTATTCCCATAAAGTGGCAAATGAGAGACTTTGAGAGCAGATGGATGACAGTAATGCATTGAGGGAACACAGCTGAGAGAAGTAGCCCGTTCCCCATTCACTGTGCACCTGCGTTCACGTAAAAGCCAGAATTTTGCCAGCATAGCGTTAGCATACATTTCAGGGTTACAAAGAAAATGCCTCTCCTCCAGCTTGAATGATTTGTTTGCAGTAATTTTACACCCAGTTGTCCCACTTTTATTCCAAAAACTAGAAAATTTAGTCTGTGTGGATTTTGAACAGAGCTAAGTGTGTATGGGGGATGGGATGGTTCAGTGGTTCCCCTGATACAGTGTAAAAAGTCACACTGGGCATTGAGTTTGTGGGAGACATATAAATGGTGACCGAAAACCTCTGTGGCTGTATTTATATGCCCACCACACCCCCGATTTACTGGCTTTGTCTAAACGAGGAAGAGGATCGAGTGGCTCACTGTCTAAAGCCCAGTCCAGATCAAAACGGCAAAACCGCACTCGAGGTGAGGAAAGACAAGCACGGAACCGTCCAGACCCACGGCGCAACTCAGTTCCGCTGGCACCACCTGCGACATGCATCCTACTAAACGAAGCACCACCTGCGCATGCGTCCCACAAAACGTCCCGCAAAGGTTGTCCGTGAGTGAGTGTGTGAGTGAGTGACCACACTTTGCCATGCATAGCCCACGGCGCCAGTTCCTGCGCGCCGTGGGAAAAATCTTAAAATGTTCAGCTACACCAGAGGAGTCCAATCTTGTCCAAAAGTGGCTCGTGTGGACGCAGGTTTTTGTTTTAGGCCAGCACTGTGTCACCTGATTCAACAAGTAATCGTGGTCTTCAGTCAAGACCTTGATTAGCAGAATAAGGTGTCTGTGTGCTGTGCTGAAACAAAAACCTGCACCCACGCCGACCCTTTTCAGATAAGACCTGACACCCCTGAGCTACACAGCCCGCATCAAAATGACAGTTTGCAAATTAAATGACTGCTTTCATAACAAGAAGTTAAAAATACAGGAGTAAGTAGATGCATTATGGGTAGAATTTTGGAGCCTGCTACAACCATCAGCAAATGTACTAAAACACAGTAGTTTATGCTGAACTGCTTTTCTTCTGCAAAGTTTCTAATACGGTCTAATCATCGCAGGATGCTGTGATTTGAATTTGCCTTTAAACATGCTCTGAGCGTCGTGTGGGATTTCTGCATGCTCACATGCTACAATCGCTAGGCATCTTCAGAGTGGCTCCTGTAGTTTCATCCATTACTGCTCTGGTATAATGGAAATCGGCAAGCAACTGTGTATAGGCTAAATGAAACTGAGCTGAGGGTAAATGCCACAGCATTTGGGTTGTGGTGTGGAAGGTGTTGTCAACTGCAGCAGAAAGTCACTTTGTAAAAACTTTTTCTTTAAAAAAAAGAAAAACCCAGCCTTTTTGGTGCAGAATCCTTGTTAGAGGAGTCAAGCATGCTGCTCATTAAGTCACAGTGTGGACCAGGTGGTTACATTGCAGACATTGCTGATCAGCACCTTGTAGCAGCATCATTACAGTTCATGAATTTGCTAAAATGCATGATCGTCTCCCAGGAACACACAGGAAATGCAATCTATGTCATGCTTTGAAATCCAGGTGTCTATGATGGAAGAATTTTCCTTGACAAATCAGATTGTTGTGTCCAGTCATGTTGTGTCCAGTCATGGTGGTTATTTCCCCATTTTGCCCCATGGGCTGAATACAGGTACAAGTGCATATATACGTACACACACACACACACACACGTGTGCACAGACTGTGTTTCAGTGCTGCCAATCTGAAGCCAGATTAATGGATTTAATAGCTGTTAATTACCACCAATCATGTTGCTGTTTGCAGTGGTGCATTTCCTCTTATTCAAGGGACTAGCGTCTAAGGAGCTAACTGGCTGTGTCAGTGCTGGAAGGTGGACAGTGGAGGCCAACAGACTTAGTTGTCGCTGTTACTTGTGTGCTGTAGAAAGGGCTTGTGCTGTTCCCGCCCAATAAAGCTGCTTTGTGTCACTGTAAAAGAGGTGAGACCGATCGGGACCACCTCACCCCTTCACTTCTTCAAGAACGGCAGTTGCTCTCCCTGCAACAGGTTTTTTTTTAATTGAATGAAATGCATTAAAGGTCTTACCAGCCCTCTTCAACCTTCCAAGTGGACCGAAAAAAAAAAACAGAAACTGGAACATTTTATTTTATTTGTCTGTTAAAAGCAAGGCTGTTAAGCCTTGTTTTGTTAAAGCAGGAAAATAAATGGGCACTTGCTGCAGTTTGGCGTGACCTAGAAGGAGGGGTGAGGGAGGTGATTTAAATAAAGCGTTTGCGTCCAAGCAGTTTTAATGGCTTCACATTTTAGTCAGGGCCTGTTTACACTGCACACTTTTTGTGACCTATAGCCTATATATTCTAAACACCTCCCACATGCATTGAAATTTATGTTGTGGTCTAGCCTAATTGCAGGAAACTGGATATCAATCGTATTTGTTGAGATCCAATTCAAACTGCATCTGTAGGTAGTCTGGATCAGATTCCGCTGGTATTGGATCTTAATTTTCATTTACATTGACATTTTATAACTATTTAACCAATTCTCTTACCCAAAATGGCTTACTGCGCTTACAGTTTTCACATACAATGCAGTTATGCAGCTGGATATTTGCTAAAGTAATTTTGGTTAAGTACCTTGCTCCAGGGTACAACGGCAAACCCACAACCTTGAAGTTGAACCCAAACCATTATGCTACGCTGCTGTCCAGTGAATGCAAAGTATCCAGTGTTCGTCGTCTTTTTATCACCAATATTCTAGTGACACATAACATCCCATAATAGGTGTTTGGGAGTCAGGAGAAGCCCTGTCCCAGAGCTGTCAGTTTTGATGGAACACTAATATAAGAGCAGCTAGGAGAAGCTCTGTCAAAATGCTTGGAATCTGCAACAAGTGTAAAAGGATGAACACCTATATGGGACATGCAGAAATGTGATTTGCCAGGTGCATAAGATATGAATGTAAATGGGTCTTAAGGGGGTAAAAGAACATTGATACATCTGGCCAAGCTGGGTGACAGAAAATGACCCCTCCGGTGGGCGCTGTTAATCTCCTGAACTCAGGAGGACTTTAAAAACATGGCTAATGAGCTGAATGGGCCTGCCACGCAACTCAGGCACCATGGTTTTGTGAAGGTGGCAAATAGCGCCGCGTGGTTCCTCGGTCGTCTCGGAAACCAGACGGTCACAGCTGGAGAGATCTGGCCATACCCTGGCCTCACCGTGTGGGAGCGTAGCTCACCGTGAGCACAGCTTCTGCTCAGCCCCTCGCAGCGAGATGGACCAATCAGAGACGTTCCCAGACTTCCCACCAGGTTGGACATTCAGAGGGACGCGGGGCTGTTCCGGGTTACATTGGTGTTTTGACGCACGCCTCCTCTCAGTGTTCAGGCGCTTCCCTGTGTCTAATAATTCTTGTTTGAATAACCTTGTTACCCACCTTCCACAAGTTGATGTGATTGGATAGAAAATATTGGTGACCTTCCAAAAAGTGAAGAGGTGTAGCCAGACGAGCATGGCTAGTTCCCCAGGATTTTTGTGTGTGTGTGTGTGTGTTCCCTCACTCTGCCTTACCATGCACCTGTGTGCCAGCCCTGCCATGCCCTGTCAGCCTTGACGGGTCAGTCCTGTCTCTAGTGCCTAGAAAGGGAGGTCACATTGTGTGAGATTGCTTTTCCACTATCTGATTGGTTCTAGCAAGTTTTAGCGCAGTGATATCTTATTGATCAGTGGTTGAGATGGTTTGAATCACTGCCTCCAATTGGAAACCCCATCTGCACACGATTATGATTCTTCAGAAGTAATTACTGGCTATTATTTTATTAGCAAAACGCGTTCCTAGCATTTAGCAAGACTTGTCTTTCATCAAAGTGTCAAAAGTGATGTAAAGATTATGACCCTGACAAGTGGTGCTATGTGTCTAGTGCCAACCATATTTAACTGAGATGCATATGCATTGACTCACTCTTTATTTCACTGTCTCCTTCACTTTCTGTCTCTGTCCTCTCTCTTGCCCCTCCTCCTGTTGATCCTGTTCCTTGGTGACAGTCTGCTTCTTTCTCTCTCTCTCTCCCTGTCTTTTTCTTTCTTTCTCTTAACATTTCTTTCTCTGTCACCCTCTCTCTTTTTCTCTCTCCCTCCCCCATCTCTTTCTCTCTCTCCGTGTAGGAGTGGGGCAGCGTATTGTCCATCTGCGAAGGCTCCAGGCTGCACCTGCCTAATTAAATCACCGTTAAACGCCTCGTCCTCCGTTTCGGAACATTCTCTGTCGCCGCAGAAAGTTTCGTCTCGCCCGATTTAGAGCAGGCGCAGCGCGCCCTCCTCGAAAAGATGACATTGATCTTTGTTTCTCCTCTCGACACCTTTTCGTAGCCGTGCAAAGCCGAGCAGAACCCGCGAAACGATTTCCGCGCGGCGGCGGCCTGTGGCTTGTAAAAGGCGACGAGTCTGCGAGCTTGGCGGGATCCGCGTTTTCAAGCTCGGTCAATATCCTGAAACTGCCGTTCAGCATTCCGGCTTCAATTCCAGACCTTCCCAGTCCCGCCCAGTATTGTCTGCTTTTCCATGGAACTCCAAAACTCCCAATGCATTTATAGGAGAGAACTTCAGAGGCAGAGAGAGGCTGGAATCTGTCCGATTAGAACAGGGCGCTGCGATCCGACTGTGTTCCTTTTGGCCCAATTGTTCACAGATTGAATGCAATTCAGGTCGCATCAGATCACGGGATAATGGCTCAGAGGTGCGGAAAGATGATCTGCTTCCAGACGAGTTTATCCCTTTGGCATGCCAAAAACACTGATCTCGTTCAGTCCGAGACGTAAGATTTAGGATAATTAGCATCATTTGTGTCTTGCTGAATTAAGATTTTGTGGGAGCTTTTTTTAAATTGTCCGAGGCAAGTATAATTGGACAGCTAATATCAATTGACTCTGATATGTGTAAGTTGCAGTGCTGAACAGCTGTCATTTTGAATAAGAACAGCGAAGAGGACAGTTATTAATCCACATATCTCCCTCCCTAGAAATCATGTTCTCCAAGCATTGAATCGGATTTGGTGGAAAATGGCCCAGCTCATTTGATTTCTTCAGAAGGGGACTGCATCCTCAGCACGCCTCATCTCACGGCTAATTAGTTTCTCCACGGACGCTTAGCTCTTGTCATTTTCGCAATTTGTTCTGTGCTTTTGATTAAATGTACGTTCTCTAGTTTTGCTACATTTCCTGGGTAAACCGTAATAGGCAGAGAGGTTCATTCTTTTCTCCAAGGTTTCGTTTCTGCAGTTTGGGATTTCAGCCCTTCAACTGACTGAACGTACTCTTATTAATTTGCAATTTTGCATTTTTTGTCAGAGTTCTGTATCCAGGGAAGCTTTTATCTTATTAGGAGACACAGTGCTAGCTAATGTTCCCCAAACACTCCACTTGTATTTGGGAGGTCCAATCCTGTCCCGTCCAATCCTGTTGAATCCTAGTTGGATTGGCTGATTGGCCCCCAATCCTGTCCTCTTACCTAAGTAGGAAGAGGGCATTTTTAAAACTATTAAAAAAAAATGTCTTTACTCTTTTTGGGGAAAAAAGCCTATATATTCTTTAATTTTAATTAAATATGTAAAGCCTGGTTGTATTTTTCAGCCCATTCTGAGGCAGTAATGTTGTCTGTTGCTGGAGGACTACATTGTCCCTGCCTCATTTCCCTGGACCAGGGGTCTCAAACTCCACTCCTGGAGGACTGCAGTGTCTGCAGGTTTAACTCCAGTCCTGGAGGGCCGCAGTGTCTGCAGGTTTAACTCCAGTCCTGGAGGGCCGCTGTGTCTGCAGGTTTAACTCCAGTCCTGGAGGGCTGCTGTGTCTGCATGTTTAACTCCAGTCCTGGAGGACCGCAGTGTCTGCAGTTTTAACTCCAGTCCTGGAGGGCCGCAGTGTCTGCAGGTTTAACTCCAGTCCTGGTGGGCAGCAGTGACTGCAGGTTTAACTCCAGTCTTGGAGGGCAGCAGTGACTGCAGGTTTAACTCCAGTCCTGGTGGGCAGCAGTGTCTGCCGGTTTAACTCCAGTCCTGGAGGACTGCAGTGTCTGCGTTTAACTCCAGTCCTGGTGGGCAGCAGTGACTGCAGGTTTAACTCCAGTCTTGGAGGGCAGCAGTGACTGCAGGTTTAACTCCAGTCCTGGAGGGCCGCAGTGCCTGCAGGTTTAACTCCAGTCCTGGTGGGCAGCAGTGTCTGCCGGTTTATTATCATCCGGTTGGCGCAGTGTCTGCCGTTTAACTCAGTCCTGTGTGCAGCATTTCACGTTTAACTCCAGTCCTGGTTGGCAGCAGTGTCTGCCGGTTTAACTCCAGTCCTGGTTGGCAGCAGTGTCTGCCGGTTTAACTCCAGTCCTGGTTGGCAGCAGTCTGCTGGTTGCGATTTATTTTCAATCAGCAGCCAGTTTGTGCCTTGGAAACAACGTGTGGAGACTCTTTAGCCAATCAGTAACTTAAATTAAGCACTTAAGTGCAGGAACACATCAAAATATGTGCGCTGCCCTGCCCCAAACAAAATGGGCCATGAATATGACTGATGGGGGGGAGGGGGTTGGATCCTGAGCCTGTGGATATTGAGGGTGTGTTACCAGACACAACTCCCATTATCTACCACGGATGTCCTCCCCATTCGCATACTCTGCGACTGTTTGGCTGTGAGCGTAAAGAGCATTGAAAGAGTCAGGTTTAAAGGTGCACAGGAAGCCGCAGGAGTCCTTAGCCCGCTCTCAGAGAATGGCGGCTGCGGAAACGCGAGGTGTGGAGCTTGTAAGGCTCACGCAGCACTCCCATATGTCTGAAGAGATCCCATCGATTCTTCATTTCTCATTCTGGACCCTTCACCGCCCAGGGCCTGGCGTGTAGAAAGCTTGTTAAATATTTTATATGCGTAGCCTGTCCAGGTTGAACTGCACTTTTTCTTTAGTCTGTATTCTGTTGGAGATGGCAACAGAGACACCAGCACGCACACACACACACACACGCACGTATGCAAACACACACACGCACTCACACGCACACGTACGTGTACGCATGTGTGCACACATCCCTGTCCAGTAGAAAGTACTCTGTGTCCTCCAATCAGAATTTCATATTGATTAATGAACCAAGGTCACAGTGTCTTAACTTTATATTTGGAGTGATGTAATGCAGTTGTTTGAGAGAATGCCAGATATGGGCTTAGTTAGCCTGGCAGGTTGTCTCTGCAGTCAGGTCATTTGAGGTAAACTCTATGCGCTGTTTTTTCATCAGGCCAGAGCACATTGACTCTCAGAGGGCTGAAAAGTGTTGACCTTTCGTTTTTTTTGTCCAAACTCTCATTTACCGCCCCCCCCCATCTCTTTGAAAAAATGTGATCACATTCATGCTTCACTGCCAGTCCACCTCCCACCCGGGGATCACCTCGGTTGCGCCCTGACGTTGCTATGGCAGCCGCCGGTGTCACTTTTTTTTTCACGGTACTGTCATAATGGCTTTGGATTAAACTACATAGGATGAGGAAGTGGGTTCCAGGAACCTTTTGGGCCAGTTGGGCCTTGTTGGGCATGCTTGTCAATGGTCAGAGGTTACGACCCCTGACAGAGGATCCTCAGGGTCCTGATTCTGGCAGGGGAGGGCTACCGCTGTGCCTGTGCACAAATATAGACTTAACCAGTTTTGAACCTTTTTACATCACTGTCCGACAGCACTGCGTCAGCGGGAATGAATGATACTTATAAGCCTACATAGACAGTACTTTTTATGTTGCTTGCCTGTTGTCTTTTACTGTATCCAAGTTGAGCCAGCATGTTGATTCATTTAGGGCTGACAAGTTGACCAGAAGCTCAATTGCAAATTCAGACCAACACGAGTTCAAATACAGTATTCTGAAGCGGATAAAAATTAGAACAATAAATCAACAAAAACTACATCCATGAGCAAGTGACGTGTTTACGAACAACTATAAATGATAGCCAAATTGATTAATTTTCTAGCAAAGGTTCTGAGTTTGACCTTTCAAAAAATTATCGTGTTTAGAGGACACAAAAATGAGAAGCATTTTACGATGGAAAAAGATTTCTGTATTATTAGGCTACATTTCCCATAGTATGTCAGTGAGGCAGATACTATGAGGATACTGATTTTCATGCTGGTTTAGTTTACACAACCAATCTTTATTTTGTGTCCGTTTGCTTGATAGCTCACTTGATTTATTTGGATACGCATTGAAGTCCCATATTTAGTATGAGGACGGGTGTTTCTGGGATTGTTTTCAATTTAACGCATGGTGCTGGTTTTGTATTTTTGACAGGTCCCTATTACTAGGGACAGATCTGTATTTTCTAATGGAGTTCCCATATTTTGATATGACAGACATAGAGCATATGTTTGCATGGGTTATACAGAGGCAATTTTATTTGTTTCTCTTCTTTCTGTTAGCCAAATTATTGGTCTTCAGATCAATGGCCTTTTCACAGAAGAGGTCCTTGATTAGCCCGTTTCAACACTAACTGGCCTGGTGCATTTGGTTTGACATTTTTTCTGAGCCGATGGCCTCAGACAGACAGACGTGTATAAAGGTTCGTGCTAAGAGCTGGAGGCATGTCCAGGAGTGATATGATGCAACACCGGAGTCCCAGGGTGTAAAAAGTGTGAGAATGGGCTTGGAAAGCAGAGGCACATTTTTATTAGGATTTCTCCCTCCTGCTCTGTAGCCGTGTGCAGAATCTGGGGAAGTCTTCAGATCAGGCTTTTCAGATGTGTTTTTAAAGGCAGAGCTGAAGATTTCCTACAGAAGTTTCCATATCGACTGTCAACTTTTCACAGTCTTTTTTGTTATTTTTTGTGAGTCAGGCAGACCTGTAAGTAAGCCAGCGTTTCTGAACGCTCTGATATGAAAGGTAGCCTGCTGACAAATTGAAGCTGGTATGTAATTTAAGCTGAAAAGTGCATTCTAGCCAGCGGCAGTGGAAATGACAGTATTGCATTTGAATTTGTCATGTAACCTTAAAAAGCTGGCTGTTCTTTCAGAAATAATAACTGGGAGGATGGTTGCAGATCTTTTGAAGATTTGAGTGTTAATCGCCCTATTGTGGATAAATGATCTACCCCCCCCCCCCCACACAAGATTAAAAGAAATACAAACACTTCTTTGGGAATAAAGACTTCAGTACTAGATCTTGTTGGAACAGTCATCTCTGTCCTGATGTATGGGACACTGACGTACTGTGAACCAGACCAAGCCAGGCTAGAGTCATAAACTCATGGGAACAAAGTTCTGTTTGTCTGAGCCGGGGGTTGTGGGATCGTCATCAAATCCAGTAAAATCCGCGGAGTCACCTGAGGAGGTGCTGACTCGGGGTGTTCTTTGCCTTGTTGGTGCTGAGGGAACTCCCTGGAGAACAGCAGAGACATCTGACCCTATCGAGGACAGAGGTCAGACTTATTTATGAGCTAGCCCTCTGACTCCCCTCCCCCTGCCATTGATTTTCTTTATTCATTTTTTTTGGAATGTTAGCCTTATCTCCTATTCTTGTGTCTCTCTGCTGAAAGCCAACTAAAAGCCTGTAATTTCATAGCCAAGAACCACCTTAGTTTTGGAGGATGCAGCCCATCTCCAGTCATTAAATACGAACATGCTCCAGTGTAACTTGTCCCTCTGCCCAGTTCCGTTTTGACGGCAGATCAGTCTGACCTCTGACCTTCTGGCTCAGATACCTGTGAGCAAGAGGCACGAGCCAAAACTCAGACGCATTCCGGAGTTTCTCCGACGCGGTGCGAATCTGAGACTCTGCGTACGGGCCTGACTGTGGGTGTGAAAATGGGCTCATGATGTGTCTTTCCTCATGTCCCCCACAGTGCACACTACGGTAGGGCGAGGGACGGTAACCAGATCCTGATCTGCTTAGAAAGTGAATGGTGAGAGTGCAGGATGTAAAGGCTTGTAATGCTCACTGAATGCGATGCATTCTCTTGAGTACAGCGCTATTTTAGAACAGCTTATTCAGGTGCGTACACAAACATGACTAATGTTCAGCCAGATCTCGCCCTGTCCTAGTGACAGGAGGTTGGCTTGCTTTATAACAGAGAGTATATTTGGACTGTAAAATGCTTTTGTTAATTAATCCTAGGTTTAATTTCATTGGCTTCAGTTAAGTGGAATTAGTAACTGTGGAAATTGTACAGATATTTGTTCTGTAATGGAGAGTAAGTTAATTGTTCTCGGGGGTATAATCCACAGCAAAATAATACTTGACCAAACCTCAGTTTAAAATAGCTTGATGCTTAAAATCTACCGTTGTGTTGCGTAAACAGCAATTTAGATCATTTGTGTTTCTTTTTTATTTCTACCCCTTAGATGGAAAAGTGGTAAGAGTAATTTTGCATGTGTGTTTAATTCTGAACACTTGACATGCCATTAAAATCAAGGTTGTGATGACGGCTGGCTTCCCGGCTAGTAACACCTAGCATGCACGCTGGCTTCCAAACAAATGGCATTTTTAAAAAATGTGCACGTTCAAACCCGAAGCACAAATATATTAAAGCCAGTAACAGGCAGGATTAATGCGCTTATTATTATGTACTTTTTGACTTATGGACTCAAGGGAAAGATTCTTAACATAGCCTAACCATTCTGTGATGTGAATGCTTGTTCAACATGGAGACTTAGGCCACACGCTGCATAGATACAAGCTGAAATAAACCGTATTTTACCCTTCTGTGCCCAGTCCACACATCAAAATAACTGTTTTTCTGGTTTGTTTAGTTTGGCAGTGAAAAACAAGGCTGGAATAATGTTATGGGAATGATTAAACTTCACCTGCAAACGCAGGTAAAGTCTGTTAGCTTGCAGCTGGATGGCTAACCAATAGCCTACCCTGATAACTGTGTAGGATCACTGCTTGTATCAGTCCAGTTGAGTGTGTGAGAGGTAGGCATGTTGGTTTTCGGCAGTATGGTGTAATTCTGTGCTTTGGGGCTTCTGATTGGCTCATGCTGTAAAGGTGCTGTTGTAGTGCCTTGATGGGCCTTGCAGTCGGGTACGAAATCCACACAGAGACCAGCTGCTCTGCAGCACGATGCCCAGCTGGCACCAGTGTCGCCCCGGGATGAGAGGGTTTCAGCTGGCCTGGACTACCGGGTCTCATCGCTCGCCAGCGCCACCCGCTGGTCGATTAGGCACCCGCAGATCCGTCTGTGAAGCTGCGCGTGAAGCATCTTCCTCACACTCCTGTCTGTGCAGCTCAACTCGTGAACGGTGCGATTGGACAGCATCGCGTGCTTCGGAGGCGGGCTCTGCTCGTCTCCGCTTTCCTGAATTGGCAGGGGTGGGCGCAGCAGTAAGCGCTGAAATATTGGCCATTCCAAAATGGGGTGAAAAAATACAAAACTAAATTATTTCATTATTTGTGAAGTGCTAGCTTGATGACTGGTCTTTTGTGTACGGTATAACAGCGTGAAAGGACAGTATACACCTGCCACAGAGATTATCACAAAGCTAAGTATCACTAAAATTTCAGTATTGATCCAGTAATACTGCTCCTGTTCGGAGACAGGCTCTTGTTGTGTGCTACTTGGGTGAGAACCGGCTGTTTTAGAGATGATTTAGGCCTCTGTGTTGTGGAACAGTCCAATGTGGTGATGGACCATAGAGGGCTGCTGAAGCAGGTTCATTTGCTTCACAAGTGGTTCTCCATTTAGCAACTGCAGTTTTGGACTGGCAAGAGAAATGCTTTGTGCATCTGTGCAGAATTTAATGCTGGGAACTTAATTACCATCCTGAGGCCTAAGATGCGGTTGTTGACTTGTTTTCATTGGTATTCTGCATGTGACCCCCTCCTGGGTGAAATTATTGGGTGGTGCAGAGTAGTGGTTGGAGGTTTATCTAACCTGAGTTTGCTACTGAGGGTGTATGTCAATAGAATGTGTGCCACTGCCAAAAGATGGCTGTGTGCAATTATGCTAGATATTGGATCACACTGAGTTCTTGCTGAGATCCCATTGTTATTTTCCATGATTTTTCAATGACTTGTGAACTGGGACATTTCAGAAATAGTATTTACTGCTGTAGCAGTTCAGCTCCCTCAGAATTAGGATATTTTAAATATGTAAATACATGGGGAAAGTTATTTCAGAACATTTTGTTCTGGTCCTGATGCATGTTTGGCAGCCTTCTGGGCAAGCCAGCAGTGACACGGTGTACCAGAAAATAAAAAATAAAAAACTAATAAAACCACAGATCTGGACATCGCATTGCTGAATTTATTTATCCAGTGAGTCAGCTGTGAACAAGCTTTCTTTAGCTTGTAGGCCTAGCTCATATCCACGTTATACCAACCACCAGATAATCAGTGTTCATTATCATGAATGTGTTCTGTGGCTGAGCTCTATAGCAATGAGCATTACTGCTGGTCAGGGTCATAGGAAAGCTGGAGCCTATCCCAGTAGACATTGGGTGAACGGAACACACGCTGGACAGATCACCAGTCCATTGCCAGGCCCACACATCATTACATTACATTACATTTATTTGGCAGACACTTTTATCCAAAGCGACGTACAAAAAGTGCATTTCATCGTGATAGACAACTGCTAAACACAGGTTCAGTAAGGTACAATACTTATTTTGTACAGCTATTTCTAGTCAAGAACACAGTTCACACAGTGAACACTATTCAGACCTAACCTCTGCAAACCCAGCTAGGCAGAAGAATAAGCTACAGTATTAGGACAAATACAAATTACGAAAAAGTGCTGGGATGGGGCAACATGTAACAAGTGTCATGAAAAGGGGGGGGGGGGGAGATTTAGATTGAAATATACAGCGTGGTGGTGGTTAGTCTAGGTATAGTCTGAAGAGATGAGTCTTCAGGCCACGGCGGAAGATGGGTAGTGAGGGGGCGGTTCGGAGAGGGACGGGGAGTTCGTTCCACCACTGGGGAGCTAGGGTGGAGAAGCTCTGTGATCCCTTTGGGTGGGTTGGAGGGGTTACAAGGCGCCCTGCTGCCACAGAGCGGAGTGGTCGAGCAGGCACATAGAATCGAGTCATGTCCTACAAGTAGCCTAGATGGGGGCTGTCCTGTTAGCAGCAGTGTAGGCAAGGGTCAGGGCTTTGAACCGGATCCTGGCTGCGACCGGTAGCCAGTGGAGTGATCGCAGCAGAGGAGTGACGTGGGAGAATTTGGGAAGGTTGTACATGAGTCGGGCAGCAGCATTCTGAATCATCTGTAGTGGCTGTATGGCACAAGCTGGCAGGCTTGCAATGAGAGAGGTCACCGTAGCCTGGACGAGCAGCTGGGTGGAGTGCGTCGTCAGGTATGGTCGAATCCTTCTGATGTTGTACAGAAGGACTCTGCAGGACCGTGATGTTGCCTTGATGTGCTCCTTGTGCTCCATCATTCACTCGTAAATTCATACCATACCATACCCCAAGGACAATATAGTCTCCAATTCATTCACACATTCATTCCCCAAGTAGGGCTGTGACTATTATGAAACTTTAGCTGACAGTTAGGCTATTTGTCACACATATAATTTTGATTACTGTTTTACAGTAATTGCTTTGTTTTAACTGATAATGCAGTATAAGCCCAATTATTATTGCTTCAATGATAAAAGCATCTTTAAGGAAGATCAGTTAATTTGTAATGAACTGGGGCATACGTGAACTGAATTGCCTGACTAATGTGCCTGTTCTGATGATTATGAAAGCATTATTTTTTAAATATAAAAAGAGCACATTACTTCTCAGAATGTTTCAGAATGATGCATTAGTTGTCACAATTGTAAAAATTGTGGGAGGATGCTCCCACCCCCCGTAAGTATCTGCCATTTAGCCTACAGATATGAAGTAACTTGGGCTACTACTAGGTAGGTGGATGTTCCATTTGCTTGTTTTTTTCTTCACAATTCGATTGTAGTTTTTTTTTAGCAATTGAATTGTAGCTCCCAATATGACGAAGTGACTAGCTGCAGTGCTCTGTAATCTCCTGCATGTCATTCAACAGGTTGATGCCGCTGTTCCACATTTTTCAGAGCAATGCAATTTTAGCCAGCTGCTTCAAATTAGTTGACTGTTTGTCCATTAAAAGCTTAACTGTACTCATACTGCCAGTGCTAGGTGTCAAGTAATTGTGCCCAACGCAATGAAAACGGAGGCCATTGGTGGGGGACAACATGTTTACTATTTGCTTGTTTTGTTTGTGTGGACCTACGTTTTTGAGAAATCATCCTAGTTTTTTTTTTTACTTTTTCTTCCCTCCGTTATCTGCGTTTTGTGTTTAGACGTCTGGCTGATCGCTGGGAGCGCCAGAGCCGCTAATCTGCCAGCCTTTGTCGTTGCTGTGAAAGATAAGGGCGGTGCGTGTCGCCAGCTGTCCCTGTTTCCTGGTTTGCGTAGCTCTGAACGCTAGCCTTGGCTCAGCCCTGCCGTATCTGCGGCCTCTCCTGCTCCCAGTAGTTTAGGAGCCTTAACTTGCGTCCAACTTTTTTATTGTCTCTCTCTTGCCTTTTTAGCTGAGGCTATGAAAGTATAATTGCGCATGCAGAGGTAGAAATGACTCTCCAGACACGTGCCGAGTTGAGCCAGTTAATGGTTTTGTAGATGCAGGGCGACATACTGATTGAATGAATCAGCCCTTTGCTGGCATTCTAATCTGCCTCTGGTGAGACCTGTGATCAGCAGGGTAACCATAGATATTCATATACAGTTGAGGCCAAAGGTTTACATACACCTGGGCTAAAGATATTCAAGCTCAATTTCACAACTCCACACATTTCATGTTACCATACATATTCTGTGTTAAGTAAATTAGGGTATCTACTTTATTTCCATAAGAGGTCATTTCAAAATAATAGCTAAGAGACAGATTTATTTCTCATTTTATCTAGGCCTACTATATCAGATTTTCAGTGGGTCAAATGCTTACAAACACTTTGTTAGTATTTGGTGGCATTGCCTTTTAATTTCTTAACTTGAATCAGTCGCTTGGGGTAGCCTTCCACAAGCTTCTCGCAATACTTTGTCAGAATTTTCCATTCCTCCTGACAGAAGTGGTGTAACTCAATCAGGTTTGTGGGCCTGCTTGCTCGGACATGCTTTTCCAGTTCAGTCTACAAATTTTCAATGGGATTCTGGTCAGGGCTTTGTGATGGCCACTCAAATACTTTCACTTTGTTGTCTTTAAGCCATTTTGTTACTTTGAAGGTAGCCTATGCTTAGGATCATCGTCCTGCTGGAAGACCAAGTTGCGACAAAGTTTTAACTTTCTAAC
Organism: Anguilla rostrata; assembly: GCF_018555375.3. NCBI lineage: Eukaryota > Metazoa > Chordata > Actinopteri > Anguilliformes > Anguillidae > Anguilla > Anguilla rostrata. Next base: position 26,795,003 of record NC_057939.1, on the reverse strand, counting down.
TGATGTCTTGAGGTGTTGCTTCAGTATTTCTAGATAATCCTCCTTCCTCGTGATGCCACCTGTTTTCTGAAGTACACCAGTCCCTTTTCCAGCAAAACACCCCCACGACATGATGCTGCCACCGCCATGCTTCCCAGTTTGGATGATGTTCTTCGGATTAAAAGTCTCACCCTTTTTCCTCTGTACATAGCGCTGATCATTATGGCCAAACAGTTCCATTTTTGTTTCATCTGACCAGAGAACACTCCTCCAAAATGCCAGGTCTTCGTCCTGGTGATCACCAATGCCAGTGCCTGCGATGGCTCAATGTGCCGTGTGGTGGAGGTGCCATTTGCAAGACTGAGATTTTTTGAATCCCAGGATAAGTGGAGCTGCAGTGACCTGTCCGTCTTGTTTGAAACCAGTTGGAACAAGGAGCTCTAAATGCAACAATTGGTTCAAATTGGTGAGCATGTGATGGCTCCTCCTATTTTGGGATTCTGCCATTGCTGGTTATGTGCTTTCCTGGAGTCAGAAAATTCAGAAATGGAAAACGGGGGGGGGGGGAATCAAACAATTTACAATTTTATCTTTTGATGTAGCCTATGTTTAGCCAAATTACTTTCATAAAAGTGCAGTTTATGTGGTAAGCAAATGCTACTAGAACTTGTGAAAAGCAAAGGTATGATCAAATAAGTCCCTCCTACAAGGCTCATGCCTAAAGATCTGCTAAATAAAGCCGCGTTTCCACCAAAATTACCCGGAACTTTCAGTCCCAGGAACTACTCTACCAGGAACTAAAAGGTTCCTGCAGCCAATGGTTGTCTGCGTTTCCACCGGGGTCTAAAGTACCGCGAAGATTAGGCAAATTAGCCCACTGACGTTGTCGTCGGTCCATCTGTCATATGATTTCTTCTGTACCCCCATACTACCACCGAAGTAGCCTACATTATTTTCTAATAACCGGGACAGCCCGGAGGGTTTTATTCCACTTATATACAACGGGTTACCAACAATGACTATATATGGTTACTTTTGTATTTATTGATTTTCATATATCCTCTCAAACACATTCATTAACAGCAGAAAACATGCACACGTTGTAAACAATTTGCTGTTTTATTACTTTCTCGTCGTCAATTCCATATAGGTTAATCGCAAAATGACAAGAATAGAACGAAAACTCGGACTTGCGTGAAAATGTAAATTAGTAGTGGTACTGCCACCGTTTGCTTTCCTTCGAAGTTACTGCTAGCCGAGCAGCGAAGTGTGCCCTCCAGATGCGAACCATGCACCATAAATGAGTCCATAATCTTCCTGGTCTTTTCGTGGAATTGAAAAATGGCAGTAAAATTTAGTAAAATTACGGCAGTCTGAAAAAGCTAAAGGGAAGATTACTAGAATTAACCTGTTATTTTACCCGGATAAAAAGTGCGGAAGGTGATTTCCAGTTTGCTTGTACTGTATCACCAATGTTAATTATGCAGAACTACCGCATACCTCACATAACTGTATCAAACGTTTTGAGTCAATTACAACGGGCTAACAAAGAAAATCCGGAAGAAAATATTCAGCAACCGAATTAATCCGTTTGAATGTTTTGGTAGCCTACGTAATATGCTGTCCCAGCACGAATGCTTAGCATTTCATAAAACGAATACTAAAGCAAGAAAAGAACAGAAGAGCACACGTTATAATTCCAAGACGTTGTCAGGCTATAACCAAAAGTAGGCTACTGCGCCGCATAACATACAAGTTTGATTTGAAGTTATTATGAAAATAAATTGGTTTGCCGCTGCATATTTTCAAACATGGCGGGTAATGGCGGAAAATAAATACAACACAAATGCTACGAGTACTCGACCAATCAGAAATGTTCAGCGCTGCAAGCTCCACCCAAAAGGTTCCTGTACTTTCGGAAAGTACTACCCCCCGAGCAGGAACGTTTTGGGGGGTAAAACAAAGCCCCCAGAACTACATTTAGACCCTAGTTCCTGCGGTGGAAACGCACTGAGTTCCTCAAAAGGTTCCTAGTTCCGGGGTATAGTTCCTGCGGTGGAAACGCGGCTTAAGGGAGAGAGTGGTTCAATATAATTAAAAAAACCAGAAGCTCTGTTCTTTGCCTTTCTGATCGTCACACACCACACTGTCCTCCTCTTTGTTTGGGAGTCTCTTCCAGCTTGTGCAATAGCGGGAGATCTGGCGGCTTTGCGTTCGGTGTCTGTGGCTTTGCTGTGGCCGCGGGAGCCCAGGCTAAAGGCTCAGTCAGGATGAGGCCTGCGCTGCTGCAGGGCGTGTGACTGTGGCGTATCTGAGCACGCTGCATCGCAGGGCGTATCTGAGCACGCTGTGCATCGCAGGGTGTGTGACTGTGGCATATCTGAGCACACTGTCTGCATTGCAGGGTGTGTGATCTGTGGCATATCTGAGCACACTGTCTGCATCGCAGGGTGTGTGACTGTGGCATATCTGAGCACGCTGTCTGCATCGCAGGGCGTGTGACTGGCATATCTGAGCACGCTGTCTGCATCGCAGGGCGTGTGACTGTGACTGTGGCATATCTGATCACACTGCATCGCAGGGCGTGTGAGTGTAACTGTGGCATATCTGAGCACATTTTCTGCATCGCAGGGCGGACTCATGCATTTCAGTGCTTCTGCAGATCAGGTAGGCAGGATTGAAGTTCAGGTTTGCTTCCCTATTTTATTTAATGGTTTTGAATGGTGCACCGAAAAAGCTGTGCGTCTTGTCATCAGTGAGGGACTAGGATTCTGCGTGGCCTGCATGGTGTAAAATGAACACGCCCTGCTGGGGAAGTGCACACCCTTCAGTGACGGTGCCCCTGGTGTGTGGGTGTGAATACAGTATCAGATGGCTCCCTCTCCAGATTGGGAAGATAAAGGGAGGAAATTAGATTTAAAGTATTCACCTGTGAAAATGGTGAAATGGGGCATTTGGGTCCAGCTGGCTAAAGCTTCTGATAAAAGCAGACTGACCCACTTAAAGTGGTGAGTGACCACACTCTGCAGTGCTCTCTGGCTAATCCCACTTTCTAAGATTTAAGATTCAGGTGAAACTGTTGCTTATATTTCTGCTTTGCATTCATATTTGGGTGATGTTGCTAGGTGGTAATCCCCGTTTATTCATAGTGGATTAAAATGCCCTCTTTCACTCTGCACCGCTTTCAACAAAAAGGCTGCCGTTCTCCCTCTAAATTTGCAGCATTGCTTTGATGTGAACAGAGGCCAAACCAGTTCTGGCATTTTGTCGACTCCCTTTCTAATTTGCCAGCCGTTGGTAGTATTTACAGCAAGCCCATTTTTGTGTAATTCCTCAAGTGCATTACATTGCATTCTGTCAGGAAAGCGAGGAGTGTGTAAAACTTGTTTATGTTTGTTCTGAATCCAGCAGTTGTAACGGCTGACGCCCTCTTTAAACATTCAGCACTCTGAATACCGAACACGTGTGTCAACAGTTAGGACTTCTCGCTTATCCAACACATAAAATATATTTATTTGATTTAATTGATAATTTGTATATTTTTAATAGAAATGCCAAATTAAACAAGTGTAAAAACTGTTGATACATTTGTGTTTGGTATCCAAAGTGTTGAATCTTAGGCTAAACGAGGGTGTTGGCTGTTGAAACCGCGGGATTCAGAAAACATTTTACTCAATCCTTACTGCCCTGACAATTTATTTAGATTACTTTAATTTAGCGGATAGGCCTACTCTTATTCAGAGTGTTTTACAGCGTTGGAGAATCGGATTATTTTGAGCACTATTGCCAGATCAGGCTAATAACATTCTCAGACCAGTTAGTATTGATGTAACATTACTGGAGCACTTAACTAGATAACAGGATAACTACTGAGTCTGATAAGTGTGTGGTTTTTTTTTTTGGCAACGTTTGTATTGCTCTTATGAGCCAATCACTGAGCTCTTACAAACAACCGCTATATAACCACATTTATCATTTTTACATGCATGCTCTGATCTTACATCGCTTTCACTGTGATTATTGGCTAAATCCAAAAATACAGTTAGCCTATTTGTTTAAAGTTGATTCTGTTCCAAAGTGTGAATTCCCTCACTAAAGGTAGGCTAAATTCTACAATTCTGTCCGTGACAGTTTTTTTTCCAGTTTGATGTGCTCTTACATGCAGTTTGAGATCTGTCGAGTGGTTCTGATGTTACAGACACTCTCATCAGTTGCAACAGTTGTATTTGATGACTGTCTTTTCATTGGTTCTATTGACCTGTTACCACAAACAGTTAGCCTAAAGCTTTGAATTTTGAATGGGCAATACAGTGTAGACCTCTGCTCTCACACACCGGACATGACATTTATCTTGCTCATTTGTGTATTTAAACCTGGTGAGTTTGTGGTAAATAATGAATCTCTATTTGCACATATGGCTGATGTTTTGTTAAGATCAACAGTTGCTTAGTGATAGATTTCAGCCTTTGAAAGATCTGCAAGGCGCCTTTGAGTGCCTCTTTATACATGATTAATTCTGTCATGTTGGTGCCCTTCCACGGGGCAATCACAGGTGCTTTACAAGGGTAAGCACTTTCTGCTCTGGCTATAAATATGTCAGGCTCTGCTGTGTGTTTGTGACTGTCTGTCTTGGGTGTATGTGTATGAGTGATATTTTATGTGTACATGCTTGTGCGGGTGTGTGTATGCTTTTGTTCTGGCTTGTGTGAATGTATTATTCGATGAATGATTGTGCTTTATATTATTTGTGTGTGTATGTGTGAGTGTGTGTGTTTGCACGTGCATGTCCTTGTGTCCGTATGAACTCCCAACAAGCTGGCTCTGTGCAAGGCCAGTCCCTCTCGCTGCCTCTTCAGCAGTGAGCTGCACAGGCCGGCCCCCTGTCCCGGGCTCCAAACCTAGAGAGCCCAGCACCCTGGAACAGCACGGTCTTTGTGGAGGCGGGCCAGCGAGAGCTGTCCGTCAGAGGAGGAGCAGCTGTCTTTGGCCTCGTTAAGGGTGAGGGAGAGGACATAATGAACCCTTTAAGGTGCAAGATCACAAATATGTGATTAGAATGTTCTTAACTGGACATTCTAATGCTGATGCAACAATCACTTTGTAATTGTGCTGCGTTCCTTATGAACTAGGCAGCTTACAGCTCCGACTTGGGAGCTCGGAGCATTACCTTGTCATTAGCTCTGACACTTTCTGACCACCAAAGCTTCAGAGCTACTTGTAAGTAGTAAAATATAACTACTGTAAAATATGCTGTTCTTTGGGAACAGTTAAATAGATTTAAAAAAAAAAACATATTTAGGAATTAATTGTTGTTGCCTGTTTATGTATTCTGACATTCAAGCCTTTTTTTGAATGACTTCAGTTTCATTGCATTACAGGCATTTAGCGGATGCTCTTATCCAGAGCAACTTACACAACTTTTTACATACCATTTGCATGGCTGGATATATACTGTAGCAATGCAGGTTAAGTACCTTGCTCAAGGGTACAATAGCAGTGTCAAAACCAGGTATTGAACCTCTGACCTTTAGGTTAAAAGACCAGCTTCTACGTACACTACACTGCTGCCCAAAGAGTTTCCTCCTACTTGGAATTGTGGAATAATACCTGACTTTCTGACTTCTAATTCCGAGTTAATGGGCCATTCAAGTGCATCTTTCCTGGTCAGAAGTTTGTACGTTTGTAGTTTTCGAGGTATCTGGAATGTGGCATTGAAAGCAATGGAGTTCTATAGCACCGGAGATCTATAGCACTGACTCGGAATGTAAAAAAAAAAAACCTACTCTTTGAAGGGTTACAGAGGGGATAATAGGGAAGCTGGCAGGGTCATGCCAGGGAATTGCTACCTTGATGACGTGGCCATATTAAATCCGGAATTGGATCAAATGCATTATTTGAGATGCATTAACTAGTGCATTATACTAACTCAGTGAGGTTTCATGCATCCCATAATGGGAGAGCTACAGTCAGCTACGTACCTTCATATCAACAGGTTTTATTCTCTACAGTGAAGTGATTGGTTTAAATTGGTGAGGTACTGATACAAAGTTTAACCGTTTAGATACCTGTAAAATTCCTGTAGATTACCGCCATCTTTTAAAAGAAACATCTTTTTTTAACCATATTTATCATATTATTCATATGGATTGTTGAAAATCTGAGGGATCTGCAAAATCAACCAGTGTCTGAAGAGAGGGGGGAAAAACTTCAAAAGCAACATGAAATGAGAGCGTACCAAATGTTCTATGGGGGATAATATGTTAAAAGATGATATTAATAATTATTGGTGAATATATGAATTTGTTGAAGGCAAATCCTGGATTCAGTTCCCAGAAGGGGAATCAAAATGTATGGAGATATTGTGAGAATCCCCCCTCCCATTTCCATTCAGTGGACTCCAATACAAACGGTCCACCATATCTTCTTTTAAAATCCCCCATCCTCTATTGTCTGTGGTTCATTTGCCATCTGACATGAAACCCATGGGCTTTTTCATGTTGGTACACTTGAGGAGATAACCACACGCTGGCAAAACTCCAGAGCAAATAACAAAAACAAATGAAAGGGCTGTCAGAGAGAATGAGCAACAAGAAAGCCACAGCGTTGTTTCTCCATAAACAGTACACGGGCTGATTGGGTGTCTGTTATGGTGAAAAGCAGGCCAGGTGCGCTGACTTGGCAGGAAGCAGCTCTCTGAACAGACCTGTACATGCAAGTTTCTGTTCTGAGCTTGGGCAGCCGGCGCCGACGCTACGATCCACGGGCAGGGCCGGTGTTACTGAGCATGTGCAGAACCGAGTCGTGTCCGAGACTATAGAAACACATCAGGTCCTCCCACGGAAGGAATTTCCAAGTAAATGGGCTTCTAAGGAAAATAGACACCTTATATCTTCACCCTGGTCTTGGTAAAGAAAAAATAATGCTGAGTGAATTGTCGGAATTGCGCAAAATGTGGCCTGTGCGAGTTTTCCTGGATGTAGGCTACAAGTAAGACGAATATTGAATGTGATGTTCGGGACAAGTGGAAATCGTCGGAGATCATTCTGCTAACTCTGCTGCCGTTCTCTTCACTTGCAGAGCGGTTTATTCCTACATTACAGAAATGGTTTGCCTGTGTGCGACTGTTTTGTTTTGGCGCATGTTCTTTTGATTAGAGACCCGTATTTATGTTCTGTGTGTGTCTGCTCTCTGTGTTCCCGAACAGGCTGTGTGGGAATCCGTATGTGTGTGTGTGTGTGTGTGTGTGTCGGGGGGATGGGAGGGCGGAGCGGCGATAAGATGGGAGGGTGGAGCGGGGAGATCACTTCAGCAGGGACACTGCATGCAAGACTACAAAACAGCCTGTTTTCATCTCAAACAGCCTGATGGCTTGGATTCTGCAGGCTCCCTGTATAAATTATATAGAGGCATTTGGCAGCTTATCCAGACTGACTTACACAGCTTACATTCTTTACATACAGTTAATTTATACAGCTGGATATTTCCTGAAGACATTTGGTACCATTAAGTACTGTGCTCGAGGGTGCAGTTTACAGTGCCCCACCTGGGAATCCTAGTTCACTTCCTTAACCACTGTACTCTACCCTCGCCCCACCCAGATCCAATCCCTACCCCTCCTTGACTCTTGACTACCGGAGGATCTGGTTATAAACAGGAATTTCTGGAATGTCCATTTGCAACACAGCATTGTCCTTTGTCACACCCTTTATGGAATTTTTGGAAGATGCATCAGATTGGAAAGTCTGGGTTTCACTGGAGGCAGAACTCTTTTTTAACAAAAGCTGGAACTGAATGCTTGGAGGGCCCAAAGAATCTATGGTGATACCCATGGTTAAGTCAAAGAAACAGGGAGCCTCCTCCTCATTGGCTAATCTTGCACTTGTCAAAACCTCTTTTTTACTCTGATGTTTCTAGTACCATTTTCACACAGTCTATCTCCAGACTAGTCTCTAGTACCTCTGAAGGGAAGAGCCAATGATTTAAGTCTGATTCCTTTTGAGTTCATAGCAGTCATTTCGGGTTTTTTCATATGTAGATTTTAGCCTTTTTTGTGGTGGTATTTGCCATTTCTTGCTCTTTGAAGCTTCTGTTCACCAAACATCAAAGGTGCAGCATTGTTATTGTGATTTACTGCAAGCAGAACTACACATGTGGTAACTCTTTAACCACACTACTGAGTAGACTGTAGGGTGATCCAATAATGGTGCGGACCATCCATGTCAGGATGCAAATCCTGGGTCAATTCAATACACTCAGTAGGTTTACATGATACTTGAAAAAGTCGATTTATTGTATTAGTCCGACTAAAATTGGACTTTTGAAAATCATGGAAACATTGTAGTCCGACTGAAATCTAACTAATTCAAATTTTTCAAAGTCGGACTAACATACATAGATAATGCGGTTGGGAGTCGATTTACTACGGCATGTATGCGCTTCAATAGACCAAAAATTGGTCTAGGCATTCTGTGTATGTTCCGTAATTTGCATAGCAACTACTGTGGCCAAGCGGAATCGATAACGTTTGAGAAAATATATAACTTTAAAAGATTTAATTAGATCTTCTACTGGGACTTTTGCCGTTTATTGAGGGTGTGACAGAAAATTTTGGTGCCGCTGACTATAATCGAATGTTTTTCACTTTTACCGTTCGATTGCGCAAGTAGCCGACCATTCAAAGTAGGCTACATTTTTATGGGTCAGTGCTGTCCGATCATGCTAGCTACTTCACATGAACCTTGTACGGTGATCAATAAAGGCTAACAGCACAGTACCACTTAATTATTATCACTTCTATCACTACTTTAATGAACTAAAAAAAAAAAAGGTGAGAAACGACCTTTTCTGTGAGAAATGCATTGTCGAGCTCACGCGCATACACTGCTGGCGACATAAAGCTCCGTTGTGCCCTCCCTAGTATCATAGCGAGAAAAAAACATTTCTGGACGGACGAGGAGACCAACTTCATGCAATCGCAACTAAAGGAGTTAAATATCCTACAATACATGGATGGAAGAAAAACGTGGAATGGCGAACTATTCAAAAAAGTTGCGACAAAATTGGAGGAAGCAGGATTTATAAGTAGCCTTCGTCAGACACACCTCCGGTCAATAAATCGATTCTTTCCGAGTCATGTATATTGGGGCAACGACAATAATCCAATTAAATCTCATCTTTGGCCAAATCGAGCTGCTATTATTGATTTCAACTGTGCATGTAAACGCACTGACTTTTGGACTGCATTGTCACTGATTTTTATGAGATTTGGCATTTGGTCTTATAAGAAACCCCTGGAACCATAAAACTACACTGGTCTCAGGTCATAAATCTTGGAGATATGGGTTAACAAAGTTTGGGCTAATTAGCGCAACTCCTTGAATTTGACTTGCTGTATCTTCATTCCCATACGTCATAGAGAAATTATTCTTATATGATTTTAAGTGTTTTCCGGCTCTGTCTCTTGTATATGTTGACCCAAAAGGTAAAGATAACAGTTATGAGTGACAATCTTGAAAGTTGATCTGGGAAAAACTATATTTCAAAATGGATCAAATTTTCACCAAAATGAGGTTAAAATGTCAACACCTCCAGAAAATTTAGTCTTGGGTTTTTGATTCATTGCCCAGATATCATTACCTATCTGAAGTGGCATTGCATCACAAGTCCCTTACAGTTGTTTAACAGTAGCTAATGATAAGTGTTAACAGACAGCATCAGGCAGAAGCAAAATTACATTGCGCTACCTTTTGGGTCCTTCTTGATGTGACAAAGAAGCAGTGTCTATTATGTTCCTCCAAACAAAAACCACAAGGAACTAATGAAAAATTGCCACTCAACAGAAACAAGCGACACAAATTAGGAGAGAGAAAGGGGTTCTGAGATGTACCCTGGAGAATACCCACTAGGCCTAGAAAACCAAAGCACAGGGAGATCATAAAACTTGTAATCTGGAAAATTTGATACACACACACACACACACACACACACAGATAGGTGACAAATGAAAGGGAAAAACCTGAGTGGAGAAACATAATGAATGCAGATGCTTCCATACAGATGTACTGCATGATAAAAGTACGCAATTAACATCCTGTCATGCTCTGGCATGATGAAAGTGCTGAACAGGCCCAGTTGACCTTGATTTTGGCAAAAGGAAAAGATGGTGACTTTGAAAGAGGATGCATTATTGGGTCATGAATGAGAGGAGGTTTAGTCACAAAGACTGCTCAACTGGCTAGTGTTTCAGTAGGAACAGTGACTAAAGTGACATCTGCATTTATGGGAAAGACATCAGTAAATAGGGTCAGAAATTGTGGTCAAAAGCACACATTATCGTGATGCTCGTGCATTCGTGCAATATGTAAGGAAAAACAGAAGATCAACTCTTCCTCAGGTTACCGAGAATGTCAATGGAGGACATGACCAGTTTGTGTCAGCAAGAACTAGCCTATCTGTTGACAACTACAAGAGGGACATTTTAGTAGGGTTGCTGTGCATAAACCCCTCATTACAAACAGCCTAACAACCCCCCCACAGCATAACAGAGCCACTAGATCCCCTCACTGTAAGGGTCAGAAATGCACTCTGCCACTTGTCGAGAATATGTGGCGTACATCAAGAGAATGGTACACTCTTGAATTCTTGACCTCTTCAGTGAGTGGGTCTGGTGGCTCTGTTATGCTGTGGGGGGCATTTTCCTGGCGTAGTTTGGGTCCACTTATCCTCTTAGAGGGAAGGGTCACTGCAAATCAATACAAGTTAAGTTATCACCTTTATTCTGTGTTGAAACATTTCTATCCTGATGGGAGTGGTCTCTTCCAGGATGACAATGCCCCCATCCAAAGGGCACAAGGGGTCACTGAATGGTTTGATGAGTATGAAAATGATGTGAATCATATGCTATGGTCTTCACAGTCACCAGATCTTAACCCAATTGAACACCTATGGGAGATAGTTGTGACCAATGTGTTAGACACCGCTTTCCCCCAACATCATCAAAACAACAAATGAGGGAATATCTTTTGGAAGAATGGTGTTCCATCTCTCCAGCAGAGTTCCAGTGACTAGTCAAATCTATGCCAAGGTGCATTAAATCTGTTCTGGCAGCTTGTGGTGGCTCAGTGCCTTACTAAGATTACTAACCAACATACTAACATTTTATGTTGGTTTTTCCCTAAATTCGTCACCTGTCTATATATATATATATATATATATATAAACCTATAACCTATATCTCACAGATTAACAATCTGAGAATTAGTGTCATTTTGGTTCCAATGGTTTCTTGTAAGACCAAACCAGCATGCCAAATCTCAAAATCTGTGACGACATAGTCCAAAAGTATGTTGAATTGACCCAGACTTACCCCAGTCTGTGATAAAATAAAAACAAGATTTTTACTTGTAGATAACTGTCTTTTCATTCTGTAAGCAAACTGACTTTTTTTTTTGAACGGTAATCAGTGACAAGAGCATTTCAGGTCAGTAATGGTGATGCTGTAATGATCCATCAGTCGGATTTGCTGGTTCTGTCACACACATTGGGCTGTTTGCTGTCGTTCTGTTTTTGAGTGAGTGTGTGCTCTTAAGCTGCCGATGGGACCTGGTTACAGTCTGTAGTAGAAAATCGCATGTGACGGGTTGCCGTGTCGGAGGCAGATTGAATTTAGACCAATGACGTGATTTCCTTTCACTTTCCGTTCAGCGTAAGGGGGTAACAAGTGGAAATATATGCCAGTGTCATTTGTGTTCGCATTAGCTCACTCTGCTGAAAGTATGTTTTTAGTGGATATCCCTCTCCACCGTGCCTTGCACAGTTAAAATGTTTAGACGTTATCTGACCTTCTGGGTACAAATCTACCCCTATACTGTTCAGTGAGGCAAGTGTGTGAATTCAAACCCTGTTCATAGGCCGCATAATTATTTTTTCACGCTCAGACGCTCACACACACAAACACACACACACACACACACACACACACTCGGACACCCCTACATTTGTGTCGGGTCATTTGTGGCTTGGCAGACACAGATAAGTTTAACCTGATAGATAAGTGCACTAATCTGATTACAGGTGAAGAAATCCCATATGAGGCCTACTTCTGCTCTTAATTGAGGGCATACTTCAGCTCTGAATTGTGTCATTAAGCCCAACCGTTGGCAGCAGGGAGAGGCGTAAGATCACGGACGTCAAGTGCAGCCGCTGTACCGCTCTCCGAAGGCCGGGTCAGGATAGAGGATGGGACCGCATTATGCTAATGCTAACAGCGCACCGTGTTGAGGCAGCGTTCTGTGGCGATTATGAAAAAGCCCGGGTTTCTCCTGAGAGATTTGCATGCGTTTTTTTTTTGCAAGAAGCTTATCTCAGGGCTTTGTTGAGTCAGCATTCTGTGAAAAGGACTGTGAAATTTGGCCTGGGGGGGATGGGGAGGGGAACCCCTTCTTTTTCTCCAGGTCCATCCATCTCCATGGTAATCTCTATCATGGGACTCATTCAGCCCTCACTCCAGGGTCTTTGTGATGTCCTGTGAGACACATTCCTCCCCAGGCCTGAAGGAGCTTCTTCCAGAACCTTCTGAGGGTGGGGAAGGGGGCAACCCCCCCTTCAACTCTGGCAGTTGGCTGCCATGATACAGATTGGCCTTGTATTGATTGTTTTATTTCTGATTATTATTATTGATTTAATTTAGTTTTTTTTTTATTGTTTCTACTTTTGTTTTTTTTATTTTTGTCTAATGCACTTTCAACCACTTCATTAATAACTCCCTGTCTCATCACAGCAGCTTCTCTCCAAATAAACCAGAAATGTGTATATATATATATATATATATATATATATAGAGAGAGAGAGAGAGGCCTATATTTTATGCAAGATTGCAGTCCTCCAAGTGCATTAGAGCCATATTCTCAAAACCGCTTTGAGACGAGGCCAAACAGTAAGACTTGAGTTGGGAGTTGGGATGCTGTGCCCTTGAGGTGTATATGTGTGCGTGTTCATGTTGTTTTTGCATTACAAGAAAAATGGAAATACCAGTGGAATATGTTTTCTATTTTCGAGAACAGAAAAAAAAAGAAAAAAAAAAAAACTGAAATTATTCTTAACATTATCATTTGTAGGCTATCGCATCTAAAAAACAAAAAAATGAATTAACCTGAACGTACTGTTTTATAAAACAGCAGATGGAAGCCCCATCAAGTCCTGAACAAAAGACTGATCAATGAAAATGACAGACTTTTTATACTGAATTAGGGCATGAACCTGAAGCAAATTTTGCAGCGAACAGTCGGAGAAACAATTGTGACGCTTGTGTTGAATATGCGGGTTGAGACTCTGAGTTCCGGCATATTCCAGAGTATTTAGTCCTGAATATGTGTGTGTGTATGTATGTGTATGGTGACAGGGCTGAATTCATGAAACAATTATTTCTATCTTTGGCTGAAAGGTGAAAGCAGAATGTGTGTGCGCACGACTATAGCGGCCTTTTAAATGAGCCGACTCGAGCCCAGGACCGAAAGCAAAGCGTCTGTTTAGCTTCGTCGTCCTCGGGCGTCCTCACTAGCGTGTAGCCAGCCGTAGCGCCGCCCGTCGGTTCGGCGAAGCAGGAGCTAACGCTAACCTCCCTCCCGGTTCCTCCCCTCCAGCCGCATGCCGACGGCCCCGCCCATGATGCAGAGCTAACGGCCCACACGCCGCTGAGAAGAGACGTGGGAGCCGGTTCCTCCGCGGGAAACACATGGCGGCGCTCGGAGTAAGTCTGCTCTTTATAGGTCAAAACGTTCAATCGGTTTAAACCAATCAGCTCCTTTTAAAAAAACATCTGGGTAATATTTGGTGAAAATTGGTAGAAACTGAAAACAGTGAGCCTTAAACATTTTGTGGTCCTGATGGCATTGCATCTGTTAAGTTTTAGCATGTTTAGAAACCTCAAGTAATTCCGTATTTTTAATAACCAGTTACTAATATTACAGTTAGTAATATTACAAAGGATAATATAACGTTCTTGTTGAATTAAGTAACACGGCCCTAAACTCTTGGCTTGGAAATTCATGGAAATTCATGAAAAATTAATGGAAAAAGCTTTCTTTTAAACATTTTAATGAAGACTATTCACAAGCAATATACACACTGAACATGCAAGCAGAACCACTGAGGGTTTCATAGTCATAAAGGACCACTAAATTGCCTGTAACTCAGGGAAGCACTCATCCAGATGTTAAACGTGGACCTAATAGCAGGGCCAGTGAGGAGCTGAGCGTGCCAGTCCAGGTTTTCCATACAGCCTGTGGGTGCGCTCAGGGGATCCCCCTACTGTTGGATTCCTGTCGGTGCTTCACTGAGTCTTTACTACATCCTGCAATGGCTCCAATTACTATGCATTGTGAGTGTTATTTACACACCTGAACAAGCTGGTAGGCAGGTGGACACTTTCGGGCAGCTCCAAAACGTGAGTGTCTTCAGTCATTTCTTTTCTTTTTTTTTTTGGAATGCGGCATGACCAGCGCCGATGCACATTGGGATGTGCAGTCTATGCCCCAGCAGTTTAAACCCACAGCTTGTGTGTTCAAGGCTTGTATAAGCCAGGGGTGTCCAATCTTATTTAAAGAGGGCCTGTGTGGTGTGTGCCGGGCTGAAACAAAAACCTGCACCCTCACCAGCCCTTTTCAGATTAGATTGGACACTCCTGCTATAAGCCTACGAAGAGCCAATGAAGTCACAACAACAGATAGGCCTACTAGGGAGCAAGCTACTACAATTGACCCAGAGCCTTCACCCTTTGGATTTAGGGTCCGTCAATCAGCAGCTGATGTGAATAATAATACCTTGTAGGTCACGTTAGCTGCTATGGTTCCTTTTAGCGCAGTATTCATGAACAGGCTCCCTTGACAGCTTAATTTTCCTCATCCCGTACTGTAAACCTAATGGAAGGTAATCTGAAAGTAGCTGTGCGCAGTTGACAGAGTTAATCTGAAATAAATTTTCAGGGGTTCGACAAAGCGGAGCATTGAGAAAAGTCAGCCACGGAATCACGGATGTATCCGACTCAGAGTACTGGCAGAATCGAGCGATAGAAAACGGATCAATCATGAGACCCACTGCTGGGTTGTTGGAGCGGTTCGTGACAAATGTGACTGCCTGATTATTACAGACTTTTCGCTGACACTCGAAGCTGTCAGATGAGCACGGCAGTTGTTAGCTACGCTTCGGTAGTTACGCTGCACACGCAGTTGTTTTGACAACATGTCTGTCAGTTTTTAATTCCACATTTGAACACGTAATGAGCTGGTGAGGGAAAAGCGGAATTTAGCTTACTCAAGTGAACTTTGGGCTCGGAAAGTTCTGGAATCTCCGCGCTATGCTAGTCAGTGTTAGCAGAGCACTTCATTACACGTGCGGAGTGTGTGGTGCTTGTGTGTCCAGCGTGAATTAGCTGTTATTTCACGCAGTGCCCTTGTAAAGGAGAACTCCTCAAGAGAGTGTGACACACTAATGGCTCATTATAACGAAGGGATGGGGCTTATGGGCTCCACTTAATATGTAATCAATGCGTTTTGCTGAATCCTAGTGAATTACTTGCAAAAGACAACACTCATGAGTAAACCTTTGAAACTGTTTACAATTCAGACGTCATATTGAAACAGAATGACATACTGCATGAATATGACATACCAAGTGATTAATTTTACCGGTGTGTGCAAACTGCTGCTGTTGCATAGAAAATACCAGAGTGGGACCCTTATCGCTAAATGGAGCTTGCCGCAATATGTTGTAAATATGCATTTTTAGTTTATTTTTAATTTTTAAATGTGGTATATTTCACAATTGTGAATTTTTTTTAATTTATAAATTGCAATAGCTGGCAACAATTTGTATGTTTTCTCATATGTTGTGGAGTGTTGCAATTTCATGATAATGAATTTTATTTCAGTGTATATTTCTGTGCATTCCATTTCTGTAGGGAGAGACCTGTCACTGTAGCCACTGATTATAGCCTTTCTGAACCGTCTGGCAGTCCCTCTTATCTTAACTAAGGCATGCTGTATAGCTTATATATTACACATTATAGATTTATACAACTGGTGTGTATGTATTTACTGAAACAATTCAGGTTAAGTAACTGCTTCAAGGATCCTGCAGTCATATTCTATCTAGGATTTGTACCAGCAGCCCTAGAGTCTTTGTATGTTTGAGGGTAACTGCTGAGTGCAGGGGGAGATGGGGGTACAGTGCAGTGTATTTGGGGTGCAGTCTTTGTCGTTTATATGAACCTTTATTTTACTCTAATGTCACATGGACCAGAGAGATAGAATGGACAATGATAACGGTTTGTATTTATATAGCGCTTTTCATCCCATGATATCAAAGCTCTTTCTCTTCCATACATGAGCTGGGCACTGGGGGAGGTGGGGAGGGGGTTGTGCCAGTAAACCAAGGGGGCATTAGGTGGCCAGATTGAAAGGACTTTCATGGGAAATCTGCCAGGACAGAAATAGATTTAATGTTTAAATCCATTTTCTGAGAATGATAGCAAGCGAGGACAGGGATAAAGCATCAGAGCAGAAAAGCAGAAAGCAGATAACATCAAGACCAAATGAAACTGGTAGAACTGGGATTTCAGGCTCCCTTCCTGGAGGGTCACGGCGACTGCTGGGTTTTTTGATGATGTTGTTTTTGTGTGTTTCAGTGCTCTGTGCTCATATCTTGTGATCCAGGGCCCAAACGGGCTTCTGAGTGAAGTGAAACCACAAAAAGAAACATGTAGACACAGCGCCCCCTCCAGGACTGGAGTTAAACCTGCAGACACTGCGGTCCTCCAGGACTGGAGTTAAACCTGCAGACACTGCGGCCCTCCAGGACTGGAGTTACACCTGCAGACACTGCGGCCCTCCAGGACTGGAGTTATACCTTGCAGACACTGCACCCCTCCAGGACTGGAGTTAAACCTGCAGGCACTGCTGCCCTCCAGGACTGGAGTTATACCTTGCAGACCCCATGAAGAGATAGTTGAACAGGCCTGATTTACAGGGGAGGGTGTTGAGCACTTTGCAGCGGTGTTAATCACTCTTTTTCGTGCTTTGCCCCCCGCTCTAGAACCCTGAAATGCTGACCCGGAAGATAAAGCTGTGGGACATCAACGCCCACATCACCTGCCGCCTGTGCGAGGGCTACCTGATCGACGCCACCACCGTCACCGAGTGCCTGCACACCTGTGAGTCCCGCCCCGTCCCGTGCCGTACAGGACGTCCCGCAGCTCAGCCCCAAAGGGCTTTTTTTCCCCTCCCGTACAGGACAACCCCCTCCGTTCTGTATTTGTATTTGGAATATTTGTACGCCGTCAATGAATTTCCGCGACAGTCTGCCGGCTGGCACACTTGCGCGCGCCGACCTGCCAGTTCAGGTTGCTATGTGGTTACCAAGCACTGAAAATAAATGGATAAATACACCCCCCTGCTCCCCCCCCTGCACATAAGGCTCTCAGAAAAAATCCATCTCTCCGGTCAACATTTTTGCAAGCGGGCTTTCGGCTGCCCAGAAAACCGAAATGAAAATCCTTAATGAACCGGTTTATTTGTGTTGACCCATTCGGAGGATGCTTTCACACAAATGAAAAGAGGAATTTTGTGGATTATGTGTGAAGCGGAGGGATCTGTGGCCTTGCTTTTGATTTGAGTGTTTGCGGAGAGTGGGCGGCGGCAGAGTGTACTGCGTCGCCATTGGCTGGCTGGGATCCAGGCCTGGCGCTACGCACGTGGGATTAGAACACAGCTGGCCGGCCTCCTCCCTGTGAGCCACAGGGTCCGCTGGGGTTTCTGTTCTCTCAAGAAACAAAATGGAGTTTAGACCTGAGAAACCAGGTGAGCTGAGGCAACTGTGTAATTGGTTAATTAAGTGGTGCGTTTCAGCGCACACTCTGCAGCTGTCCAGAACCAGGCACAGGGACTCCCAAAAGATCCTGTGGCTTTCCAGGTCTTGGGTTGGGGACCCCTGGAATGAATCACTTTCCAGGGATGACAATGGGTGTGTGAAATGCTGCTGCACGCCTGCTGTAATGAGCAGAGTGGAGAAACATGGTCACTCTTTATTAGACAGGATCTTGGTCTCATCTTTGCAGACAAGAATATTCAAAGGATTTGAATACTGTGAAAGAGAAGGATTGCTGCCTGTTCTCCTCCTCTCTGTGCTTGGCTTGCTTTAGTATAATGCCTTTTTGCCGTCTGTGGCTCCTGTCTGATGTTCCGTAATGAGTCGAGCAGTTCAACTGAGGTGAGGGTGGGCTGAGCGTCACATGCTCTCTAGCACCACCCAGTGGTCATAAAGCAAAAGGTGCATAGCATCAGGGCAATCTCCCACGACTGAAATATCCACCCTGATGAGGGTTGGTAAGTGGGGACTTTATTCGGTTTTCTAAAGTACCAACGATAATAACATTTCCAAATAACATTTGTACGAGAGGGTATTACTGGTATAATGTTGACTGATTGCATTTGTGGTTGCAGCAACAAAAACCAATACCTAAATGAAATTCCTGTCGGGTTGAATTTCTAAACATTTTAGTCAGTTTTGCAAAGTTTAGTTTTGCGAGGTGTGTGTTTTTGCATGTGTGCATGCATGCATGTGTGTTTGTATGTGTGTACATACATGCGTATGTGTGTGTATGCATGCGTGTTGTGTGCATGTGTGTGTGTGTGCGTGTTCTGTGGGCGCGCGTGAGTGTGTGTATCTGTGTGTGTGTGTGTGTGTGTGTGTGTGTTGTATGTACATGTATGCGTGTATGTGTGTGCATGCATGTGTATTGTGTGCATGTGTCTGTGTGTGTGTGTGCATGCATGTGTGTTGTGTGCGTGTGTGTGTGTGTATGTATGTACATGTATGCGTGTGTGTGTGCATGCATGCGTGTTGTGCGCGTGTGTGTGTGTGCGCGTGCGTGCAGAGAGCACACACACGCGGTCTGCAGATCGCTGGGTATTACTCAGCTGCTGTTTAACAAGCACGCGATTTGCAGCTGGTCCGAAGCAGGAGCTCTCCAGCGGCTCTCCTCTCGTACCGCGTGGAAGTTTGGGCTCAAAGCGTGGCCCGCTATCGTGGGGAACAGAGCGTCTCCGAACCCCCACGCTTAATGTTCCCCACAGGGCACTGCGATGGATCGTTCGGCAGCCTCTCGCTCAAAGGCTCCTTTGGTTTCCGGAGCGGGCCCTGCGCAGGGAAGCGTGTGATCCGGGGCACAGCGTGAGCCTCGCAGCCCTCACTTCACACGCCTGTCGTTTGCAGCTATGCCGAAATGCGCGGAACAAAAGGGCTGACTCATGGTCCGCGGGTCCAGATCGGCTCCGGGGCGACCGTGCCGGCTCCGCTCGGGCGCCGGTAATCACCCGCGCTCACTCGCGCCCCGTCGCTCGCTCACCGAGCACGAAGGCGAGCGTCTGCCGAGCGATTGCGTTTAAATGAAAGTCTGAACGCGCCTCGAGGAAAAAAAAACCCGGGCTCGAAGGGAACCGCCTCGCCCCCGAAACGCGTTCGTTTCAGACTCAGTGTTTTTTAGGTTCGCCGCGCCGAGATGTGTTAGTTTGGAAGCTCATTACTTGGCCGCTCAAGTGCTTTTGAATTCCACAGGTTGAATTTGCCCGAGAGCTCTTAGCGGTGAGCTGCGGAGCTCGTGTTAGCAGAAAGCCGCCCCCCCGCGAGGTCTTCTCTTCAGATGTGCGCGAAACACGGGGCCCCTTTCTGCGTTTTTATCCAATTTTCAGCGTCACCCCGAGACAGAAACACCGTGACGCCGTCCTCTGGAAAAAAAAAAAAAAAAAAAAGCTGGTGATTTTTTGTTTGTTTGTTTGTTTCACCAGGTATCCGTCCGGCACAGGCTGGCCCCTAAATAAGCTTCAGACACAGTTTTACGGTGGCAAAATGCAGAGACCTGACCCCCTTGCGTGGAGTCACCTCTGCTTCAGACCAGCGCAGATTCCACTCTGTACTGGAGCATACGCTCGCATGTTTTTCTGGCTGGTCCCGAAAGAAGAGTGCCTCCTGCTGGCCGATAAGCAGCACCACGTCCGGCTGCAGAACTTCTTGTCTCCGAGCATGAGCTCCATTTGGAACATGGCGGCATGCCGCATATTACATAGCGACAAGGGCAGAGAAAGCAGTTTGAAAGGAGCAGAATCTTCCCGCCGACAGGATCTGTGGTGTGATTTGCGCCCAATCGGATGCTTTACCCATCTCCATCGTCCAACATACTTCGTTGCATGTCATGATTATTGTCTGTCTAGTTACAGGCACCAGGTGGCCTACACTTTAGTGGTGGGAACATGGCGAGCAGTGTTGGGCTGAATGGCCTGTTGTCGTCATGTCCTGTCAAGGTTCTGAAGTCCTGTGGGCGGGTTTATAAGACCGCCTCTCCCTTTAGGCGAATCAGATTGTCTTAAGACTCTCAGTTTAGGTTATAATGATCTCTCTCTCTCTGTAGGTCACAGAGGGTTGGGCCTCTCTCCTAGGCCTTTCCTTGTGTTTTTTTTTTTTTTTTTTTTTTGCCTGCAGAGCAGTTGCCTTGTCCCAAGTCAGCAAACAGATCCTGCAATCTACGCTTTCATACCCCTCACCGTTTCGCTGAAACAATTCCTTTTACATCCCTTTGCTCGAGGATAGGATTCCGGTATCACACCAGGAATTTGAAACCACAACCTTGCAGTTAAAAGTGCTTTTGTGGACACCGCTTTGTCACCGTGACGACCTTTGAAGCAGACAGTACTAATTTGCTGTGGTGAACATGTACTGTAATTGTGGAAGCCAATGTATAAAGAGCAACGTCAAGATCATTGTAATATCCCTTTTGTGCTCTAGAGGGAGACATTTAGCTGTGTAAGAGCTCTTGTCACATTGACATGTTGTTGAAGAGCTTTGATTATCAGGCACACACACAGAAGGCAGTGATGGAAGAATGAGGTTTTGTAGTAGGTGGAACTACAGTGAACTGCAAATCCCTGGCTTGTTGGAACTGGTCAAAACATTTTGGCTCCATGTTGAAACGTAATGATTGATTCAATCAGAGTGACTGATCGCTAGTGGTAGCTCGCCCTTATTTGTTTTCATTGAAACGCCTGTTTGCTTCTCTTTATTTCAGCATCAAGGCTGATTTTCATAAATATGAGGTTTCATTTTACATTTTTCTAATATGGTATTTCAATTCAACTTCTAAGGTTTGAGCTTATAGCTTGTATTGATCAACCACAATTCAGCAGATACATGCTAAATGGCAGTAAAGTTAGGTTTTAACTGTTATGTGTCCTTTGTTAGCATGTAAAGTTAGGTTGTAACTGCAATTTGTCCTGTGTTAGCATGTACAGTTAGTTTGCAATTCCAATTTGTCCTGTGTTAGTATGTAAGTTTGGTTGAAACTGCACTGTGTCCTGTGTTTGTGTGTAATGTTTGGTTGTAACTGTAGTGTATCCTGTGTTAGTGTGTAAAGTTGGTCGTAGCTGTAATGTGTCCCGTGCTACAGTTTGTAGGAGCTGTCTGGTGAAGTACCTGGAAGAGAACAACACTTGTCCCACCTGCAGGATAGTCATCCACCAGAGCCATCCACTGCAGTACATCGGGTGAGTGCCATGTTGTCACTGCTATGCTACAGTGCTACATCATCACTGCTACTCTGTAGGGCTGCTTCATTAGTGCTGTGTTGTAGCGCTACATTGTTAATGATGCGCTATAGGGCCACTTCATCACTCCTATGCTACAGCGCTACATCATCAATGCTACGCTATTGGGCTACGCCATCACTGTCATGCTATAGCGCTACATTGTCAATGCCATGCTATAGGGCTGCATCATCACTGGTACACCATCACTGGTACATTGTCACTGCAATGCTTTAGGGTACATCAGGTACATAGTGCCATTACACTTTTTTTTAAAATCTGAAGTGAGGTTTAGTTAGATGGTAATACCAGTACCTTTATTGATACAGCTCTTTTCTTAGTCCATCTGAAGAGCTCTTTGAGCGCACGTGAAAGTGCGCGTGTTAGCACGTCCCGCCTCTTTACTGGGGCTTCAGTCGTGATGAGAATCGGCGCCTGCTCTGTGCCAGGGAGTCCGTCACGTGCGAACTGGAACTGTGTCAGCTATAAGATCCTCTCCAGGGCGCCGCGCTCGCTGGCTTTGAAGAGTCCAGCTGCCCTTTAAGCCCTGGTGCTGTAACCTCCGAGCGGATGTCAGAATCCTCCCCAGTTTTTGTGGAAAATGCCAGAATAATTTATTCATGCCCAGCATTCCCTTCATTCATTATTTAACCTTACGAACAGTTAGCAGTGCGTGTTATCCAGAGCGAATTACAAAAGTGCCAATTGCGAAGTATCTAGAATAAATGAGCGTAAGATACTGACATTTGGAGTCATTATCGGCTTCTCTGGTAGGTGGAAATTTCAGTTCTGAGAATGAGAATGAGATCAGTGTTTGGCGTATCTAAATATTCTGTGTTACAGTGTGTGGGAATAATGATGCAACCATTAACAACTTCCAAAACATATGAAATATTCATAAACTCCCCCTCTCCCCTTTGAAGTGTGTGGGTGTCGGAGAAGGATGGAGAAGAAAAAAAAAAAAAGTTTGGAGCCGAACTTAATTTCAGCATTTATAGGAATGCAAAGATTAATGGATGAGGGGAGAAATGGGTCTGGGGCGCGGTGTAGTTGAGTTCTGGTGCTGGCTGAGGAAACGGAACCCTCACAAGACCTCGATTCCCCTGGGCCGGGCGTTAGCCAATCAGCTGACTCCACCCTGCTGGACGCGACCAACGCACAAACAGGAACCGGAGCTCAACAAAGATTGCACTTGTTGTGTTTTGTTTTTTTTCCTTGCCTTCCAACTTTTCCGTTGTCAACACATTGTGCTCGCAGATGAGCCGGCAGATGCTGGTTTGCAATTAAACTGCAATTAATAAAGCATCATCGATAAAGCCTTTCTTTAATTGCCCTGGAATTCTTCAGCGGGGGAACGCAATAAAAACTGGCGGTGTATTTTTTTCTGGGGGAGAAACATGAAAACAAATCAAAGCGTATGTTTATTTTCTGTGTAGCCTGTTGCCGGGGATACAGAACACTGACCTGCTTTCTGAAGCGGCAGTGGAGAGGCAGTAGCTGGAACTGCGTAGTTATCCCTGCGCTTGTGTGAACACCACCTCTGCCATTTTCTAAAACCTCATCCCAGCGAACGGAAGTATCCGTTCGCTGCCCGGTCCTCAGGCCGGACTCGTGAGAACTAAACAAGCGGACAAGTCCGCGCGACAGGAGACAAAAAACGAACACAAAGTAAAACGGACGTAGACGGGACAGGATACTCAGCCGGGCGGTAATTTAACAGGAGTCCGATGCGGGGAAGGAGGAGACACCTGCGTTGTAATGAAATCAAGCGAGCGGAATGCAAGTTAAATAGTTACTTACTTTAATTTGCTGGGCTCAGATTTCCCCCCTTTCCCAAGTACCTCTCTCTCTCTCTCCAGCGCGCGCACGCTCGATTTCGTGCCCCCACTCCGAGCGGACGCGTTTCCCCCCCCCCCCTCGAAAAATGTCTCTCATGCAGATTGCTCTGGTGTCAGAGTTAATTAAACCCTCTTAGACACACATAAATTAATAAATTACCGGTCTATTTTTACCCCGCTTTTTTTTTTTTTTTGTCCTCAGAACAGCAATCTGTCACTCACTCCACTTCCCGCCAGACGCTAATCTGTTCCATTCTCACACCCCCCCCCCCCCCTCCATTTTCCTGCCTTCAAAAATATGTGAGGCCACCCAGTAAAAGCCCCTCGACCTCACAAGCGCAGTACGGGCACCCCATCTTCTCTGAAGGGTGTCACTGAGTCCCTGAAGGTCCCCCGCTGTGTTTTCAGCGGTCCCTGCTTTGACGGTGGATATCGGGTGGGAGGTGTGGGGGCAGCGGGGGGGAGTGCGGAATGACCTGTTCTGACAGGTCAGCAATCTGAAGGTTTATTTAATTTTTTCGTGTTATTTTTTGTGTTTTTTTTTTTTTTCTTTTTTTCCCCTTTCTTTCTTTTTTCTCTCTTTGGACTACTATGATTGGGTGTACCACTCTCATTTGAGTCTGAATTCACATACATGTCTGTGTATTTGTATGTATATAATTATTTATTTACACACACAAGCACACACATTAGAATTAGTTTTCCCTCTATAATGGGTATTCGTGGATTTGAATTTCACTTGAAATTCACGGCATGGTTCCGGTGATATGTTTTAATGTTTCTCTCTCTCTGTTTCTTTCTCTGTCTCTCTCTCTCTTTGTCTTTGTCACTCTCTGTCTCTCTCTCTTTGTCTCTCTCTCTCTCTCTCTCTCTCTCTCAGCCATGACAGGACAATGCAAGATATTGTGTACAAATTGGTGCCGGGGCTCCAGGAAGGTCAGTACTAGCCTGTGCGCTCGCGCTCTCTGCTCTCAGTAATACCGGCGTGCCCCGTCTGTCGCTGCAGAAACCCGTGAACACACCCGAGGCTGTGCGTTCGGCAGGGAGGCTCCCGCTCCACGCAGAGAGAGCGGAGCTTAGCGCAGTACTGCCGTTTGCCCCGTCTGCTAATGCCTCTTAGCCACGGACTGCTAATAATAATAATAATAATAATAAATAATAATTCCTTGCATTTATATAACACTGTTCTCACACTCAAAGCGCTTTACAGTGATGAGGGGGTTACACGCTTCAGCCATCCGCCTGATTGACGCATGGCAGCCATTTTGGGCCACAACGCCCATGACACGTCAGTTGAGGTGGAGAGGGAGGGAGCAGTCTTGTGCCAATTAAACTTGGAGATGATTAGGTGGTAGGTTGAGAGAGCCCTGTTGTGAATAAGCACCTACTCTATGCACCAAGTGTCGTGGGATCTTTAATGACCGCACTGAGTCAGGAATACCTTGATTGGCATGTTATCGTGGATGCTTGCCACCATTCTGATTGACGTCTATAAAAAAAATGTACATATACAGCAGAAATGCTATTCCAGTCTTTTGTGTGAGTCCAATTGTTGGGTGATCCATCAGCTTTCAGCACGCAAGCCCGCCCCCCACCACCCCCCCCACCCCTTTCCTCGGAGAAAACGTGATCGCCAAGATGACATGACAGAAGGTCAGAGGTCACCACGGTCCCGAGCGGCATGACGGGCCAGGTGAACCCCGGGTCACCTCTGTCGCCATTGCGCTCGGAGCAGAAATTAAGATTGCGTTTCCCCCCCCCCCCCCCCATCCTTCTCTCCTCTGCAGAGGAAATGAAAAAGCAGAGGGACTTCTACCAGAAGCTCGGGATGGAGGTGCCGGGTGACGTCAAAGGAGAGCCGTGCAACGTGAAGCCTCACCTGGATCCTCAGCGGAACGGTGCGCTCCCGCTCCTCCTGCTGCTCCTGCTGCTCCTGCTCCTCCCGCTCCTCCTGCTCCTCCCGCTCCTCCTGCTCCTTCCGCTCCTCCTGCTCCTCGTGCTCCTCCCGCTCCTCCTGCTCCTCCCTCTCCTCCTGCTCCACCTGCTCCTCCTGCTCCTCCCGCTCCTCCCGCTGCACCTGCTCCTCCTGCTCCTCCCGCTCCTCCCGCTCCTCCTGCTCCTCCCGCTCCTCCTGCTGCTCCTGCTCCTCCCGCTCCTCCGGTCCTCCTGCTGCTCCCGCTCCTCCCGCTCCTCCCGCTCCTCCTGCTGCTCCTGCTCCTCCCGCTGCACCTGCTCCTCCCGCTGCACCTGCTCCTCCTGCTCCTACCTCTCCTCCTGCTCCTCCCTCTCCTCCTTCTCCTCCCACTCCTCCCTCTCCTCCCGCTCCTCCCGCTCCTCCTGCTCCACCTGCTCCTCCTGCTATTCCCTCTCCTCCCGCTCCTTCTGCTCCTCCCACTCCTCCCGCTCCTCCTGCTCCTCCCTCTCCTCCCTCTGCTCCTGCCGCTCCTCCTGCTCCTCCCTCTCCTCCTGCTCCTCCTGCTCCTCCTGCTCCTCCTGCTCCTGCCGCTCCTCCTGCTCCTCCCTCTCCTCCTGCTCCCCCTGCTCCTCCTGCTCCTCCCGCTCCTCCCGCTCCTCCTGCTGCTCCCGCTCCTCCTGCTCCTCCTGCTCCTGCCGCTCCTCCTGCTCCTCCCTCTCCTCCTGCTGCTCCTGCTCCTCCCGCTCCTCTTGCTCCTCCCGCTCCTCCGGCTCCTCCCGCTCCTCCCGCTCCTCCCTGCCGCCTTGCCGAGCATTGCTTTGCCGCCAGTTAGCCGGCACTCTTACCCACTGCACAGACCGGTGCCGAGACCAGGGGTCAAAGTGCAGTGATTCCCTAGAGGTTGGAAAGTAGTGCCAAGCAATTTCCAAGACCTCCACACCCTTTTCATCTGGCCCTGCCCCCTCACCACCTCGCCTGCCCCTCCCTCCTTTTGCCCCACCTATTTTATTCCTAATTCTACCCCTTCCCCACACAGCCATAACCCTCATCCCCTAAACCGACCCCCTCCCTCACCTAAGTCCACTCCTCTCTACTGTGCCACACCCCCTTCCCATATAGCTCCACCCCCTCCCCACCTGGACCTGCTATCCCATATAGATAGTCTTGGTCCCCACTGGAATAAATGTGTGAAGTGATTTTGCCTTTAATGCAAGGTGAAAATGCTACACAGCTGTCGGGCTGGACAGGGTGAATGTGCGGTTCATACAGGGGAGGGCAGATGGTGAGGACTTTTATTCTGAAATGCGTTCTCTGAGCCTGACCTGTCTCCACCACTGCAGGCGAGGTGAAGACTGAGGACACAACCAGCAAGGAAACGGCCGAGGAGAAGCAGGAGGAGGAAAACGACTACCACCGCAGCGACGAGCAGGTGCTTGTCCATGCCTCTCTCACCACACCTGTCCATTTACACCTGTGTTACTACACCTGTCTCAATATACCCATCTCACTTTGCCTCTCTCACCACACCTGTCCGAGTACACCTGTGTTACTACACCTGTCTCAATATACCCATCTCCCTTTGCCTGTCTCACCACACCTGTCTGAGTACACCTGTGTGACTACACCTGTCTCAGTATACCATCACTTGCCCTCCTACACTTCTGAACCCTCTCACTACACCTGTCTGAGTACACCTGTTTACTACACCTGTCTCAATATACCCATCTCACTTTGCCTCTCCCCCTACACCTGTGTGACTACACCTGTCTCAATATACCCATCTCACTTTGCCTCTCTCACTACACCTGTCCAATTACACCTGTGTGACTACACCTGTCTCAATATTCCCATCTCACTTTACCTGTTTGACCGTACCTGTGTGACTACAGCTGTCTCACTTTACCTGTCTTTCTACACCTGTTTCGGTACAGCTGTCTCACGAGCTCACCCAGACATGCTTCACATTTATAATGAGGTTGTACTGTCGGTTCTGATATAAATCCTATATCCAATTGCTTGTAGTAAGCAGTGAGATTAATAATATTGTAGACTAAGGCTGCTGATCGGGCTGCCACGGCTGTCTGCGTTTGGAAAAACTACACAATGTTACCTGTCACAGTGAAAGTACTGGATAGTCAGTTCAGCTAAGTTCAGCATCGGTATATTTATCCCCTTAAATCTACATGTTATTAAGGGCTACTGTGATTCATGGACACTGGGCAAAGGAACATTAAAACATGCGAAAAGTTGCTTGGAAAGTATCTATGGTGTACAGTCATTTCAGGGGTCTATATGCGAAAAGTTGCTTGGAAAGTATGTATGGTGTACAGTCATTTCAGGGCTCTATATGTGAAAAGTTGCTTGGAAAGTATCTATGGTGTACAGTCATTTCAGGGCTCTATATGTGAAAAGTTGCTTGGAAAGTATCTATGGTGTACATTCATCGCAGGGCTCTACATGCAAAAAGTTGCTTGCAAAGTATCTATGGTGTACAGTCATTTCAGGGCTCTTGTACCCCTGGTGCTCTTTCCCAGTTTCATCTATTTATTGAAAAGTGCTAATATTTCAGCTGTGAGACCTTCATCCGGGCTCGGATGTAATATGAGGTAGCTAAGTCTTAAGTGAATGAAACTTAGTGAAAACACCGCATGCTGGGATTTATTGGATTTTTTATTGAGTTGATATCCTCACCACGCACCTGTGGGTAAAATTACCAGATGCGCAAACATCCACAAACAAGTTCTTCTTCCTTCGGTGGAAAAGTTGTGAAGTGGATTTGCTGGTGTTGGTTGGATACAGATGCGGGAAGTGGTGTCTGAGTGCATGCGTGTGCATCTGTGTGCGTATGCGTGTGATTTTTTTTCTGTTTTTTTGTTGGATAAAAATACAGAAAGAGGTGTTTGCGTGTGTGGGTGTGTTGGGGAGTGTGTGTATGTGACTGCGTGCGTGCGTGTGTGTGTGTGTGTTTGAGTGCATGTTTGCATGTGCGTGTGTGTGTGTGTGTGCGTGTGTGTGTGTGTGTGTGTTTGAGTGCGTGTGTGTGTGTGTGTGTGTCTGTTTTTAAGTGCATGCTTGCGTGCGTGTATGTGTGTGTGTGTGTGTGTTTGAGTGCGTGTGTGTGTGTGTCTGTTTTTAAGTGCATGCTTGCGTGATGTGTGTGTGTGTGTGTGTGTGTGTGCGTGTGTGTGTGATTTGTTCTTCTGGTTATTGGTTGGATGAGGACGTTAGACGGGAGAAGCAGGAAGTGTCCCTTTCGAAGGCAACAGGGTGGAGGCTCTGCCCTGTTGATATTCTGCAGAGATGCAGTGAGGTCAGAATATTGAATAAATACTGCATTGCGCCTGCAGCATTTGTGCATGGCATGCACATACAGGGAGTGAGAGAGGTGGGGGGATGGGGGGTGGGGGAGGGGTTGAGTTGGTCAAACAGAAATATGAAGCAGAGATAAATAGAGAAAGGGAGAGAAAGGAAGAGGTAGGAGGCGAGAGACAGAAGTTGAGAGAAGGAGGGGAGAAGCGTGTAGTCAGGCAGCAAAGAAAAATTTGAGACAGACTGAGAAATGGAGGAACGTGACCTCCGTCCGGTGTTAAATAATAGAGTCGGTCAGAACAGAGGTTTTTAAAAGCATGTGCCGTGCCATGGCACCTCGTAACGTCATCGTATAAGCAGGACGCTACGTAGCTTCGCCCCGACAATCTGTCCATGCGGTCGGCCGCAAAAGGTCTGGAGCGCTTACCGCATTGTGGGAAAAGTGTCCTCTTTCACAGTGCCAGCTTGCTTGCTGCACCACATCAGAAACGGGCAACCCCGGTTGCGTTAGCCTTTTCGTTCGTCTTCTTTTCTCTCTAAAAGAACGTCGCGGCATTAGCATCCTTGCGCCCCTATGACAATAGCGACGGGTATTTTTTAAACCCGTTTCAAATGATCTATTTCACTCGGTCGCGCTTTTTTTTTTAGCGTGTGAAATGTGAAGGGAATAGGCCTACTAGCACATAGTTTATCTGCACCAAGAGAATTTTTATGAATATCTTACCCCCCACCTTTTACTTTTTGACTGTACATCTATCTTTCCCGTCTCCTGCAGGAAGCATAGATGCCTGGCGCTTTCACCAATACGCGAGAGAATATTAGCTATCTCAATGCAAAATCCAGAATCAGAGTGAATGGAATCCTGCTATGATGGCAGCCTGCGTGGAAGCCTTGCCTTTCACCGTCGTGCCATTTTGTATTCAGGCCGGTTGAGTCAGACGTGTCGAGTCTGGAGATTTCTTACCCTTCCCGAATATGAATGCATGAAATGAAAAGACGGTTCGGTATCGAGGAAATGGCACGCTTCCCTCGTCGCACCAAGCGCTCTCGTTCCCCGTTGCCCGTTTGAAAGCTGTTTTTATGGCTGCATTAAGAAGTATAATTTTCGCTGTAATTTGAACTACCTTTTATTAGTGCATTCGTTGCTTCTGTTTAATGAATGAGAAGCACCACGTAAATAACATTTATTATTATTTGAGATAATAGTCTCAGAAATAATAATAATATTTTAGGCGACATTATGCGTGACTCTGAGCTGAATGGCCTGTTTATCTCATTGCAGTGCTCAAATGCTGTTATATGGCATATATTAAGCCCTTATTACGTTCATTATGTGACAGAATGGCTTAGGGAGGTGTGCTGTCTCAGTGGACGTGCACATGATGCATTTATAAAAGAGAGCAGAGCCAATGAAATGGGTTTAGAGCAGAGCCAATGAAATGGGTTTAGAGCAGAGCCAATGAAATGGGGTTAGAGCAGAGCAGAGCAGAGCCATTGAAACGGGATTGAAGCCGAGCAGAGCCAATGAAACGGGGTTAGAGCAGAGCAGAGCCAATGAAATGGGGTTAGAGCAGAGCAGAGCCAATGAAACGGGGTTAGAGCAGAGCAGAGCCATTGAAACGAGATTGAAGCCGAGCAGAGCCAATGAAATGGGGTTAGAGCAGAGCAGAGCCAATGAAACGGGGTTAGAGCAGAGCAGAGCCAATGAAATGGGGTTAGAGCAGAGCAGAGCCAATGAAACGGGGTTAGAGCAGAGCAGAGCCATTGAAACGAGATTGAAGCCGAGCAGAGCCAATGAAATGGGTTACAGCAGAGCAGAGCAGAACGGGTTTGAAGAGCAAGCATGAAGCTTAGAGCAGAGGCAATAAAATTGGGTTAGAGCAGAGCAGAGCCAATGAAACCGGATTAGAGCAGAGCAGAGCAGAGCCAATGAAACAGGGTTAGAGCAGAGCAGAGCCAATGAAACAGGGTTAGGGCAGACAGGCTGCTGGCCCCGCCCATGTTCTGCTGGGTGAGGAGCTCACCATTCTTTTTTTTTAATTTCTTTGTCTGGTCTGCTTCTCCTTCTCCCTCTCTCCTGCAAACATGTTTGAAGTGTAACAGCTCTCTCTCTCTCTCTCTCTCTAAATTCAATTCAAAATGTTTTATTGATATACTTCAGTATACGTGTTGCCAAAGGTTTACAAAAACCACTTGCATAACTTACAGTATAATGTCATCAATTGTATGCCTCTCTCTCTCAGGTCAGTATCTGTTTGGAGTGCAACAGCAGTAAACTGAGGGGTCTGAAGAGGAAGTGGATTCGGTGCTCAGCACAGGCGACCGTCCTGCACCTCAAGAAGTTCATCGCCAAAAAGCTCAACCTTACGTCCTTTAACGAGGTAGCGAACCGCACCCCTCACCCCGATGACCCGGCACCCCTGCCCCACCTGGGTGGGGGAGTCTCCGGCACGGCATCAAGCGCTGATACCATGGTTGCCCTCGCCGGAGAGAGAGGCTCTCCTGACACGTGACGCCTACCCTTGTGCTCCTTGTGGCACTTCTGCCTTGGCCAGGGTGGGGCATCCTGCTCCTGGAGGGCAGTGTCCGTTTCTATATTTCATTCCTGCACTCCTGCAGTTATTCATAAGGAGCCCAACCCCTTATGTGATGCTTTAGTTGCATGTACTGATGAACGAATGAATGATCTAATCTGTGAGTGATGTGATGTCAGTGTGTACAGATAATTCAGCCAGAGTAACCGGTGGAAACAGAAATTCTAAATGGACTCTCGGCCCTCCAGGAACAGGGAGAAACCTGGCAACATAAGTTGTTATCTTGTCATGCCAATAAAGTATTTTTGAATTGAATTGAATTGAGAAACCCCTGCTCTAAGCAGTCTTCCTCTTCCTCTATCTTCAGACCGCCCTGTTAGTATTTGAAGGGAGCATGAGGTTTCAGTAACTCTGTGAGGGATAAAGCCGCAGATTCATATCAGCGAATGAAAAATAGACTCCGTTCTCTGCAGCAAATCGCCACGATTTCTTCACCGATAACATTTTTTTTTTGGCTCCGCCCATTCTGGGGGCAGGCAAAGCCTCAACTGGCCCACCTCTGCCTCTGGACCCGTTCGTGGGTCAGTCGCGCGTCTCCCTCGGGTGCGGCGTTGGCCGTTTCTCACACGCCGTCTCCCTCCGCTTTCCTTCGAAGTGCTAACGACCGATAAATCCGCCGCGCGTCCGCGCGCTCGATAACCCGAGGTCCCCCCCCGTCACGCTGTTGTCTTTTCCATCCCGGGTCCGTTTGTCACCCGCCGTACGTTCGCGGCGCGACGCGCTCGCTCGGCGTCGTCCGCTCTCCGTCACCTTTTATCTGAGGGGCCCTGTCGAGAGCCGCGCGCAGCCGCACGCGACAAATCATCTCGTGTTCTCGTTTCTCCCCTTGCGCCCCCCCCCCCCCCTCCCTCCGAGCGACATCTTTCTCTCCCGCCTCCTTTCCCTCGCGGGCTGCACGGGGCGGGCCCCGCCCCCCTTCCGCCGGTCCGCGGCGTCGGCGTTAGCGCGCGGCGTCGAGCAGAGACGGATACCGCGTGAAGTCGGTTTCGGCGGGAAAAGAAAAAACAACAGGCGCTCCGTAGCAACAGGTCAGCTTTTTGCTGCCAAAGAGAATCAAAATCCCCATTACATCTTTATCAGCTACAGATAATAATTTGGCATCTACAATTGCTGTCTGCACCATACCATGGAGGTCAACTCCATTTATGTCATTCATTTTAGAGATTGATTTAAAATTCAGTTCATGGACTGCAAAAATGGGATTAATGTTTTTGGGGATTTTTTTCCCCCAGTTCATGACTTGAATTTCAATAAATTCAGTTCACGAATTGACTGATTCAAACTGTAAGCTGTTTTTCAAGTGTACGGTTGTTAAGTAGAGATTTCCTGATAAGTGTAGTTAGGTCCTGAGATGGAACTGTGCTCAAAATTGTGAAAATGACTAATTCTTTCCCCAACGTTAATAAATACGAAGACTGTAGGTGTTACTCGTGCTTGAGAAACGTTACATTTGCTTTGCATTGTGTCATTGTTATTGGTTTTTTATTTTATTTTTAAGCTGTGTTACATTTTTTTAAATGAAATTCTTTTATCATATTTGTTTTTCAGCTGGACATTTTATGCAATGAAGAAATCTTGGGCAAGGATCACACATTGAAATTTGTAGTTGTGACAAGATGGAGATTTAAGGTACTTATTAAAGAGCTGAACTGCACTAAAAAGATTTTTAACACTGGAAAACTGACTGTTGGAAGATGACAAGGCAGTACAATATGAAACATGAAAACTGGTCTTATTAATATCTCTTTCTTTGTTGGTTAATATGCCTTTCATACAAGTTGTTTAATATTACCTTTCGTACTGGTTGGTTAATATGCCTTTCTTACAAGTTGGTGTTGGTGGTGGATGTCAGGCAATTCCTGTCACAATATGCATCTTAATTTGGGATTTAATCAAGCTGAAGAAAAGGAATGGATAAATTAAAATCTGTGTCAGTTTTAATACTTGTATATTCTGTAAGAGAGAAGGTTGATTACATGGTTTTCTAGTAACTATTGTTTTGCTTTCCTTTGCAGAAATCCCCCCTTCTTTTGCATTATCGACCCAAAATGGATTTGCTGTAATGGGACAAATTTGGTTGAACTGGCCTCCCTGGCCTCATTACCCTGGACCCCTTCTATTTATGCACAGATGATCATCCCAGCAAAGACACACACACACACACACACACAAGCGCAAACGCACTCACACACCCTCACACACACATGGACTAGTACTCTTTCTCTCTCTCTCTTTCTCTCCCTCTCTCTCTCTCTCTCTCTCTCACACACACACACACACACACACACACACACACACAAGCACACATGCATACACAACCCAGCAAATCATGAACAGAAAATTTTGCAGTACCTGGTGGACTATAAAGAAAAAGAACAAAAAAAAAATTACAAAAAAGTTCTAGTGTGTGAAAAGAAAAGAAGAATTGAAGAAAGCATATATTTATACTTTTGTACAGAAGAAAGACTGGACAAGGACCCAAGACACTACCATGCTCTGTTTACATGTCAATGAGGGAGAGGAGTCACATGACCCCCTCTGGATGAGGCTCTTCCCTTTGTTGCAAAAAAGGCTGTTTTTCTTGTGCATGGTTGTCAGCATGGACACCAGCGATTTGGGGAGGTGGTGGGATGGACACCTGCGATTTGGGGAAGGGGGTGGGGTGGAGGTTTTTAACAACTCATTTTTCCTTTCAGGTCACACTTAACTAGTCTTGGGAGCACAGAAAGTATATATAGTTATATATGACAATTTCTAAACTGTTCATTGAGTTGTGTGTTGTCTCTTGAGGTTTTACTTTTCTTTTTGTTTTATTGCTTTGATTTTCGGAGTCAATTGTGAATAGTTTGAAATTATTTTTTTTTTCCCCGTTTGTGTAGTAATTTATGTTCTATCTTATATACCAATATTGTATATAAAAAAAGTCATTATGAGAGATTTGAGAGTTATGGTTTCCATAAGTGCTATAATTGGGGCTACGTACTGTTTGTAGCCTGCTAAGCGAGTGAATAGTAGAGAACATTGGCGTGGGAGTTAGATTTCAAATGCATACCAGCTTCTTTACTTAGACAGTATAGGGGCATCCTATCCTCTGTGCGTATTGCAAGTCCTTCTGGTACATGACTAAGGTTGTTTGGCGTTTTTTTTTTTCCCGTTGCGGAAGCGAAACCATGTTTGGTTGCCATTTGCTGTAAACGGACGCTGCGCTCTGCACGTACGCCTTTGCGCCCGTCCTGTGCGAAACATCTCCTCGGTCAAGTTAGGGTAAGGCGTGGGGCACCAGGCCTGCCGCGTTTGCGAAGGCGGTGTTTTTGTTTGACGTGCAGCCTCTGCGGAACCAGTCTGAAATATGCACCGGAAGATTTTTTAAATAGGCACCCGTCACAGGTGTTCTTTCGCGTCTCGGACCGGTGCTGCTCACTTTGAGCTCTTAAGGTGTTCCGGTCATGC
Source organism: Anguilla rostrata (assembly GCF_018555375.3). Classification (NCBI taxonomy): domain Eukaryota; kingdom Metazoa; phylum Chordata; class Actinopteri; order Anguilliformes; family Anguillidae; genus Anguilla; species Anguilla rostrata. Next base: position 26,760,292 of record NC_057939.1, on the reverse strand, counting down.
AGTGGAAATCTTTTGCACCGGCTTTTTCCCCCCTCTTTTTTGTATTTTGTCCCCCTGCTCCCCACCCCCCAATTTCCCTACATCCTGATTACAGAAAGACGGTAGGACTTTTAGTAAAACTTCTCTTGAACTGTATGGCATAAACCTCAATATAGCTACCATTTGCATGACATGACATCATGTCATCCAGTCTTGATGACATATTGCATCTCATGACATAACATAGTTATATAAGTAACATGTCTTTGTGATAATGTAATGTATTCACTGGATTTGAAGATACACTATATGACCAAAAGTATCTGGACACCCCTTGGTCTGCGGCTGTTTTTCGTGGTTTGGGCTAGGCCCCTTAGTTCTAGACAGATCGTAATGCTACAGCATACAATCACATTCTACGCTTCCCCAACAGTTTGGGGAAGGCCCTTTCCTGTTTCAGCATGGCAATGCCCCCGGGTACACAGCAAGGGCGTTGTAGAAATGGTTTTGTTGAGAACGGTGTGGAAAAACTTGACTGGCCTGCACAGAGCCTTGAACTCAACCCTATCCAACACTTTGGGGATCTGTTGGAAAGGCAACTTTGAGTCTAGCCTAATCGGCCAATCGGTGCCCGACCTCTCTAATGCTCTTTTGGCTGAATGGAAGCAAATCTCTGTAGCAATGCTCCAACATCTAATGTTAAGTCTTCCCAGAAGAGTTGAGGTTGTTACAGCAGCAATGGATGGATCAACTCCATATTAATGCACAGAATTTTGGATGAGATGTTTGATGTCAAGTGTCCACATGCTTTTGGCCATGCAGTGTAACTCACAAAATGATCACTGAGTATTACATGACAATGTTAGCGCATGTCAGAAGCTGTAAAATGTCATTATGACAGGTCTCATGTCATGTTTATGGCAGTGTTATAACATGTCATGAGCTACGATATTCTTTTATGACGTGGTTATGTCATGTTTATGACTGTGTTATGAGCTGTTATGATGTGTAGCTCAAATGAACGTGTTACCAGGTTTTGGGCCCTGTCCCAGAGAAAGACTGGTCCATACAGTGCCACTCGGTCCCAGAACAGTCAAGTTCGCTGCGTTCCTCCTAACCCCGTCCGATGAGCTCTTCTGAATTTACATACACGATTAACATTTAAATGCATAGGTATGACATTTCCGTTTTAAATTATGAAATTATTTCAGATGAATAAGAAAACCCAGTATCCCTTTTTATATGGTAAACCTCAGACATGAAATAGCATTTTTATATCAAAAGTTTGCTCTGATGAACACTAAGTCATGAGCAAAATGTCTATTTTTTTTTTTTTTGGAAATGTAATTTTAACTGATCCAAATCCACTACAATATGCAAAGATTTTCATATAAGCTGATTCCCATTTGCACACAATACAACAGACTGCTATTTCTATTACATTTCTTATGACTAATGTCAATTAAAGATAATTTATGTAGTATTGAAACTAAAAAGAGAATGATGAATTCAGTTTTAATTGGTAAAAGAAATGTAATTTCCTGTTTGTAATGAATATTCCAATAGCAAAAAAATTCGGATTTATGAAGCTGTGAGTTCAACTAAAAATGATTTCAGTTGATCATTTCTGCTATGTTCATTTTCAAACAGCATCTGTGATTGGTTTGATCTTTATATAGTACTGATTGACGGAATTTTTGATTGGTCTGATAATAAGCAGCAGGAGTTGAGGGTGTAAAAAAAAATCCTGTCTGCCCTTACGGAAATTGAATATACGGCAATATACTGAAATTTGTTATATTTTCAAGAGAATAATATGTTGCAATAATTCACAATATGTGGGCAAATGTACAAATTATTGTCGTTCTCTGTCATTGCAAAATGTTTTTAAATGATACATGCTCTAAAATATATTTTAAAATGTATTTTCCAAAAACATAATCTATATACAATGTTTTGCAGTATTTACTATTTCTGTAAGGGCCTGGCACCTGCTCTGAATGCTACGTGCTCCGTTCTCTAGTGAGGTGTTTTTCTTTGCATTTTTGACCTGTCAGAAATGACACAGCCTGTAAATCTTTATTTTCTCTGAAGAAACCCAAGGTGCTGAAGACACAGGGTGGGGAAATGAGCCGTCCTGCCATTTTGAATGCAACTTTTGAATGGAGACCGGCTGTAGCAGGCAAGCATTCAAATGGGATAAAATCCTTCTCTCTCTTGTGTACCATTGCAAATGATGGAAACATATTTCCTGACAACTGGAAGCCAGATGACCCATCAAGGGTCAGAAATTCAGATGCTGCTGCGATTGAATTTTTGTGAGAAAAGCTCTAGATTTTGGCCTCCCTGAATCAGTTATTTGGACTACATCCTTGCCCTTGTAAGAGTATTGGTGCTACTTTAAGGACTTTGTATTCTGTTTTCAGTTCAGTAGAGAAGAGGTGATCTGTTTAAATGGTCTTTGCCTTTCTCTGTTCAGTTTCTTTCCTGATGATATTATTGTCTCGAATGCCTTTGGCCATAGCTTACCCTCACAAACCCCGGATATCGTCACAAGTGTTGAATCATTCAAGATACAAATGAACTGAAATTTAACCACAATTTACTACATCAGAAACCTGCTTTGATTTTTCAAATTTGCCCCAAAGTTGAAAGCGATGTTTTTTATTTGTAACAAATGCTTTTTTTGCATCACCAAGTAGCTATTTATTTTTGTTGCGGTAGAAAACCGTAATTGCAAGAAAAAAGTCTGAGAAGTTACTATGGTTTCAATGGCCACTGTATTTGAGTTTAAATTAGATTTAAGCTTGTATAATTGTACAATGGCTTAATTATTATTAGCATTAATCAAAAAGGCTTTTGATCTATTGTGAATTTTGTACTGTGTGATTGGTGCTCAGGAATCCTTTGACCTGAGCTTTGAGACTAATGTCTGAAGGTTGAGGGGTTTGCCATGGGGAAGGTTGGAGGCTCTTTCTGGTTCCTCTTCTCTCTCTGACTGGAGCTCAACATGGTGCTAACGTTTCTGCTGTATTGCACTCTAACCTCCAGCACACACGTAGACATGCTTCTGCTCTACAATGATCTGCCAACACTTTTTGCAGGTTTGGTAGGTGTATGAATTTGGTTGTCCTACCATTGGCATTTGGTAGCCCTAGTGTGGCTGCTTGGTATGTTTGTTTGGTAGTCCTCGTGTAGGTGTTTGGTATGTTAACACTGGTGTCTGGTAGCCCTTACTTTGGAGATTTTTGTCATGCCGAGATTGAAGGTGTTACCTGGCTGCTGGGGGATTACCTGTACAAGCATTAGGGTATTGTACTGGATGTACAAGTCTGGTCCTCAGGTGCTTGCTTTGGAGCAGGGCCCGTTCTAGGCATAGACGTGAAGGGCGTTGGGGAGAGTGCCAAATGAAGGGGGGCGGGGGGATCCACATGTTGCCTCCATGGTAGTGGCCCCCACCAGTTCGCTATCACACCTAGAGCAGCGGAAAGGATGCAGCAATCTAACCCATTGCTGCAGTGATTTGGGAGATTTTAAAACATTTTTTTTTTATCCACGTCCACCTGTTGGAAGGTGACAAGACCCTCTCCTGTGGTCATGTTTCTCACCGTTTGATGTTCAGTGAGTTCCTCCAACTCGGGTAGCTCAGTACGCCTCGCATGCGACAAGGCAGAAGGTTCTGACCTTCTGACCTTCCCCAGGGATGGACGCAAGCCCCTTACTGACAGTCAGCTTTGTCGGCTTGTTCTTTTTGAATGGGGTGATGTAATGAAAATCCAGCCCTCCATTTAGTCCGCAGGTCACGATGTTCAGTGGGACTGGAAACTCCAGCATCCCTCCAGCTTCTCCGAAGGTCCTGCTACAGACACCGGGCTGCTGTGCTGCCAGTCTCCATTCATCTCCATTCATTCTTCAGTCCTTGCTGTTGCTCTCAGGAGCCGATAGCCGAGTTTCTCTTTAGCGTTTACAGAGCCACTTTGCGGTTACTCGGCCGCTCGCCGCTTGTTAATGGAAGGCATCCGCACACAGACCGTCGCCTGAATGCTCTTCAAGCGCCATCTGGCACGGGCCTCGGCACCGACCCGCCCCCCCCCCCAAAGGGCGGACGGCAGAGAGCGCGTCAGGGATCATTCTGGAAATACTCTTTCCTGACCCTGCAAATTCCGGGATATTCAGCTTCGTTGCTGAACGTTTCAGTCTCTCCTCAGCTGTCAGAGTATAAACGTTGTCGTGATGTGCGCGCGCTTATGTTCTGCCTCTGTTTGAGACTTTTTGAGTCTTTAGGATAAGAATGCAGTATTTTGTGATTAATGGGGAAACGCTGCACCCCTGGCGGGTTTGGAAGGGCGGCGCGTCGCAGCCGCAGGGCGCGTGCGCGGTCGTGCTGTGGCGTCAGACAGGCGGCAGTCGGCTCGCGGGGCATCGCGTGGCGCACGCGGCCGCGCTGTGTTGTCTAACGGGTGCTACTAATGTGAAGTTAGGCAGTCACTCAGCGTCGCCTCGCCGACTGTTGAAGCTCCTGTTACGGACATTTTGGAAGGGCCAATGGCTGGACAGGAACAGCAAGATTTTGTATGTAGCCCCGCCCCCAAGGCAGAGGGATGTGGAAATCAGCTTTTCCGTTACTGACTAGGCAACACAAAGACCTCTTTAAGAGAGGAAAAGAGACGTGGTTTCTACCGAGGAGATGTGACACCGGGTGCTATAAAGGTGAAACTTCTGCAGCTAGTTTGAAGCTCTTGTGCTGGAGGGCAGTGTATTCAGTGTGTTCTGTTTACTGCTGGTTACAGTGTTCTTTTATTTACAGAGCATCACAGCATCTACAGCCTTTACTCTGGCAAACCACCATGAGCCAGAATAAAACCATCAATTTCACAGTTCAAAATGAAAAGTTATTATTATTATTATTATTATTATTATTATTATTTTATTTTATGTCAGGGCCCTGATTCTTTGAGGATTGCAATTTTAATTTTTTGTACATTTTCATTTTGAAGTCCAGGATTGAATTTTCTTTCAGTTAAATTCTAATTATTGTTATGAAAACAAGAAACTAAATTATAATCCTTAATGTTTTACATTTCTTGTTCCCTGTGAGTATGATCACGTTTGGACTCTCATTTAGGACCGTGTCTTAAAATAACAGGGAAGTCAGCATTCATGTGGTTCACTATGTTTTTGTAAGTAAGAAATGTGCAATATACGCTTCTCAGATGGTTCAGAGCTAAAACTGAAAACTCCAGTTTTTTTTTCTTTTCTTTTCTTTTTTTTGCCTGTCCCTTTTTCTCAGGTGAAAGATTGCTTTCTCAGCCTCTGTGGGTGGTGTAGAGTCTCAGCTCACACTAATGCACTCTTAAAAACTCAAACGGGAGTGTTTTCATTTTCGTCCTTTCTCATTGGAAAGGAAGGATCCGGATCTTGGTTCTTTTGTTCATTTTGGATGTTTTTGTGACGCAATTTTTACAATTCTGTTCAAAACACAGGCACTTATTTCAGTGTCATTTTTGTCTTACTTTATTTTGTATCATGATTATTTATTGCACGTTATTAAAAATGTGTTTTTTTTTTCATTGCCATGTAAAAGAAGTGTGGGGTTAAAGGAGTAAAGAGGACTGAGCTGGTTTTTCTGACACATTGAGGAAGCATTTCAGTGAAAATTTTCAGAGTGTGTATTTCATGAATAAATGCCTTTAACGTAACTCCCAGTGCACTGAATTCATGGTTTCATCCATTCAATAAGTCAGCTGATTATGCGGATGGTCATTTTAATTTCCAATTATGCCAATCAACTAAACCACGCTTTTCATGTCAAACTGCTGAAGTTAAGCAGCCATACCACCCTGAACCCATTTCATGTTTGACTGCTGAAGCTACAGGTGTTGTCTTAGGTAGTACTTGGATGGGTGGTCTCCTTATGTTGCTGGTGGAAGAGGTGTAGGTAAGCCTGTAGGGGGCTCTCTTCCATCACCCGTCTAGACCATGCTTGTCCAGTCTATCTAAAATGTGGGTGCAGTCTTTTGCTTCAGTCCAGCAATACAATACCTGATTCTACTCATCAAGGTCTTGACTGAAGATCATAATTAGCTCATTAGTTGAAACAGGTGTTGTTTTGCTGAGCAAAAACAAAAGCCTGCACCAGTGGCCCAGTCAAGCATTGAGGTAACCAGATGTAGAAGTTGAATAGCATTGGATTGAAAGGTTAACCAGCTTGACCAGCGACCTCATTACAGCTGTGAAATTGCATTGCTTATGCACAACATAAATGTTTCCCCATCTGAACAACCACTCACTCTAGCTGTAGGGCTACCAGATACAGACAGACACACACACACACACACACACACTGGTAACGGTGTTATTTCCCCCACAGATGGAGAGGAGAAATCTGTCCCCAAGTGCTCAGGACAGACAAAGTGGAAATTTTTGAGGAAGTGTTTTCCGGCTCCATTGCACTGGTAATCTTGACCTTTTCCAAAGCGGGGACTCTCTCTACTCCTCCAAACAGCGTTATAAAGGCAATAAATCTTTCAGAGGGCCAATATCAGGAGTCAGGCGGCATGCAGGCCCCATCACGTGAGCTGGTGTCTCTCGAGCTTGCGGGGTGGGGACCAGGTTTTGGGAGAACCAGTTTCAGACCAGTTTACAAGCTTTCATTCCCCTGGAGTAGGGTGTGTCATAAACATAATTTAACATTCCATCCCATCCAAGCTATTGTCAATGGAATACATTAAAATGTACATTTTTTGCATGCACCAAAAAGGAATTAAAAAAAAAAGCTGCTGCACATTCATTATTAGTATAGCTGAATTCATATTCATGTTAAAAGTACTGAATTCAGTTTAACAAAGACCGTCCTTGACAGACATTAATGGTCAGTACTGGTTTCAAGGACAGAAACCTAGACTAATATATAAATCAAAGCATCGCAAAAACTTCCAATAAATGTAGACGTTTACTTGAATTTTACTTTCGCCTGTCTATGTGTTATATTGGATTCTGCGGTACCTAGTGTCGGTGGCCCTGGGAGGATTCCGATGGAATCCTAAAATTCTGTGAATAATCTGAACAGATCAGATGTTGGAAAAAAAAAAAAACTTGGACACACTAGGAATTCAACCAGCATTTCTGCAATATTTCACATTCATTAAATGAAAATTAATTGCTGTAGATAATTAAAAACATTGCTGCATTGTTGGAGAAAGTTACATTGTTCTTTGTACGAGAACCTTGAATAAGCAGGGCTTTAATCCGTAATTAAAATGTGCAGGTGGATCTCCAGTTGGAAGCTTTAAGAGTTTTCATGTTTAATGGAACTCTGTTCAGTCAGTCAATTATCGTCAAATGCACAGTGAGCAGAATACATTTAGGTATTGTGTCAATTAAGTCAGCCTCAGGCAAGTACAATGAACAAAGCCTAATGCAACTTCAGTATATGACATGCTCTTTACGTCCAGTTATGCGTTATGCAGAACAGCAAATGTTGTTTCATGTTCACAAGACCGTGTGAACGTATAAGCCTTCTCTCCTTTAGGCTATTTCTTTTCTCTGCGTATTTCATATGCGTCCATTTTTTACTAAGTTGTCACATAGCAAGAATCACAATGACATCTGTAGTTCTATCTTGGCTTTGAAAGTGAGCGGACGTGGTTGAGTGGTTCCTTAACCTAATGCGTTTACGGTGATTTCGCGGGGTGATGAGCACTGAAGGTACACGGAGATAACAGAAGCGATCGCAGGTTTAAAAAAAAACAAAAAAAACTGACGTTCATAAGCAGTGTGCCGGGAGGCTGTTTTTTTCTTATTTAGCCGCTTGACAGGTAGCGTGTTGGGGAACTTACCCCCGTCTCTCCTAGGACTTGCCTGTCAGCGCGCTCACTCGTTGACATCAGCACCTCACTCACCTGCGGCAAACTGACATTTTTAGAGGCGGAGCGGTTGCGTTGGACATCGAATAACGCTTGCACTTATAGTTCGCCGTTGTCTTGAAACCTGATACAGAACCAGTACTGACTGACATGTAGTACAGGACACCTTTTATTTGCCTTGTAATTTTAAAAATATATTTTATATCAATTTTACCTGTTCCCTTCTGCTTCACTGTTTTATTGTTTTTATTGTTTCTTTTGAGTGTTTTATGGCTATTCTGTTTTATGTACACAGTGTTAATTCAACTCTAACAGAGTAGGCTACATATGAGTCCAATAAGGACCATACGTAGGGAGAGTCACTATAAATTCATTTACTCAGAAAAGATTTAGTCTAGCTGGCTAGCACTATGGAATTTTACTTCAAACAGCTTTGACATGTCAGTTTGCATTACCTGTTTCAGTTATGTTCATTACTGCATGGAGTCAAATACAATTTCAACCAAAGTCAAGCAGTCTAATGTCTCATGCATGCAGCCTAGTCAGCATAATTGTTACAGTAAATGAAAACGTCCTATAATACGCGTATGGAGGTTTTTTCTGCACATACTAATGTTAATCAAGGAATAACATTTCCAGTGGTAACATGTGACCAGCCGCATATTGATATTGTGAAGCATTTGGGCTTTATTTATGAAAGTACGGAAGCATTGCCCTTAACAAAAATTCCTGCTGGTACTGTGAAGTAATACAGTAGTTTAACCAAAGTGCAATGCAGCACGGTGCAACTAAAATGCAGTACAAAACAGTTCTACTTCATGGGTACCGCTCATGAAGTAATGAAACTGCATTATCCATCCATCCATTATTCATACCTGCTTATCCTGAGCAGGGTTGCCGGAGGTGCTGGAGCCTATCCCCGCGTGCATTGGGCAAGAGGCAGGAAAAACTGCATCATAACAGCAGTAATATTGCAATTAAAAAAAACAAGTGTGTCCAAAATATTTCATAAGACATAATACTTTGTAAGCTTTTACGAAGAAAATTGCCTATACATACCAATCTGGTGCATGCTTATTATGAATGCCTCTGAGGTGGCTGTTTCTTTTTCATTAATCACTTGGAGGATCCAGAAGATGATACTAGGCCTATGTAAACGCGGCAAGCAAATAAGCTGAACGCAACATTAAACACAGAACTAGCTTAAAAGGTCAAACACATTGATGAGTACCATTAATTTCTTTGGCAAATGTTAAAAATAAAAAAATTACATAAAATTCCTAAGGTCTCCCCAAAAGGACATTACATGTAGATGGATTTCAACATCAACATCATCTAGTGTCGCTAATATTCAGATCTGAAGCACTCTCCATGACCTTCTGGGGTACCAACCCTCTCGTTTTCTCTTTAGATGGCATTCTGTAAACATATGACAGAAAAAATGTGTGTTGTTTATTATAGCAACTCAGAGGCGGCATAATTGCAGCTCTTACATGTATATAGATGGGGACATCATGTATTTTTGTTCACCTAGCAAATAATTAAAACTAAAATTGACTCAGAAAATCCACTTTCCAAGGACTGATGACTGATTAAAATGATGTATAATTTGGTTTATTGTAAATAAAAATAATGCCTTGTATCGGGAAATTACTTCCAGAACAGATTTATTACTCACCTCTCTCAAAAACAGTTTTTATACATATTTCCCACGAAGGTTGTCAAATTGTTCCATTCTTTTGGCACTCAGTTTAGAACTGAATTGCACATGTACAAACCTGAAATGGCTGCTGTAGCAGCAATGTACAAAAAGCTATTGACCGTGTTACATTTACATGCGTTACATTTGTAGCGCCTCTCCCCTACTCTGTAAGGGTTGACTTAACACAGAACATTTTACTGCGTAGTGTGTAATGTAGGCTAGATAGCCCAAGCTAAACCGATTAGACCACACACTGCCTTGATAAAAAATAAATCTACGTGAATGAAAATGACTACGAGTGGATGAATGCACGTTTCCACTTATATCCAGTATATCTGCTTTCTGTGCATTTACTGTAGCGTTGCCAAACAGCCAGCTTGAAGAGTCTGGAGACCTGTAACTAAGCAGGGCCATCGGCAGTCTGGAGTTTCGGTGTTGTCTTGTCTGACCAGGGGGTACTCTATGATTTCCTTTCAAAACCCCCTAATCTCTCCGCTCTTGGCCTTTCAGGTGCCTGAGATGAAAGCAAAGACACAATCTAATGGATGGCCATTCCTGTTGCACACTATAGATTTTCTTGTCTTAACAACTTGCCATCGATCAGCCAGTTCCTGAACGCCATTCCATTCGCCCACCCAACCCCCGCGCCTCTTTCTTTTCAACGCTACCACACTTTTGGTCTGAAAGCAATTTAACTTGGGGAGACCTCTCAAAAAATACTGCTGCCTGGATTGCCAGGAACAAATAAAGATGGCTCTGATTCAATTTAGCTGGCAGCACAGGTCTGATTGGGTCTGGGGTTGAACCTGCAATCGCAGGGAAATGATAGCCAGGCCTAAGCTAATGTTTGCTATTGAATGCGTTCTGTAGTCTCCAAAATTGTCTGTTCAGTAAAAGCAAAACCATTTCACTCAGAAATGAACAGAGGAGAAAGTGAAAATGAACTGTGCCAATCAAAGTTGCTTTAAGGTGGAATTTTATTTTGACTTTTTTGACAAATTAAAGGAAAAACCTGAATAAATGAGTGGAGAAACATAAGGAAGGCAGATGCTTCCACACAGGGGTACATGATAAAATTAAGTGTGAGACATGAACTGTTCGTAACAGTTGGAAGTGGGCATCTGAGTCCTGTATCTAGACCTGGTGTTCTACATTTAATCTCTGGTTCTTTTGGAATATACAAAGCGATAGAAAGCAACACCAAACTAGGCATCACCATCATATAGTTAAACCTGAAGATCATTCAATGTGTAATAACGTTGTAACACTGAGCTACTGTACGCTAACATTAGACTCTACAGCAGTTTGACACACCAGACATTATACCTGAATAAAGAAAAGCTATGATTCCACATGTCTGAGCTTGAAAGGTATTTAATTATCCCTAGGTAACGGTCGGCCTACTTAGTGATCCACCACGCATCTGTTCTGCAACAAGTCCCATGTGGAAATGGGCACTGCAAATACTGAAAGGGTTGTTGCAGTATTGCAGTGCCTGTGGGCTCCAGAAATAAAACTCATTTCTTGCGGGCCTCTTCATTTTTGGGAAAAGAAAAAAGCGGATTGCTTTCTCTGCATCCAAAGAAGGGGCATGCTTGGGCATTTTCAACTTAGTTTGCCTTGCCCGCACAAAACAGTGGCAAGAGCATCATTTACATATTACATGTAGGAAGGATTTTCCTGGGCTTAACATCTTTGTTATGTAACTAACACCCAGTTAACCCTGCCCACTGAAAACATTGTTTAGCCAAGGGGGATCGCAAGCCAATTTTGAGACAGGCTTCTGTACTTTATTTATTTATTTTTTTGCAATGACTTTAAAATATTTCTAACCCATTTGCGAATGTGGACGAATGTAGTACTAAAATGCATCAGCAAATAATCTACAGATTTCAGTTTCCTGGACCTTTAAATAAGAATTCTATTAACAATGTGTAGTTCCTTTTGGATTTCAAGGCTTGATTGAGGAACTTGTTAATAGTCTAATTACTGAAAACAGAGGCACTGATTGCCAATTCCTGTCTAATTAACACATGTTCCTATGGGGATGGCTTAATTAAGTATATACGGATTGCCAACAGAACAACCTCATCCACTTAAGAAAGCAGAGAGCCAAAACACATGAATCCTTCAGCTTCATCTTTATTTATAATGAAAACGATATATTTTGTGCATTTAGTTTAGCTTACTAACTGCTACTGATAGAGGAGTTTCAGAGAAAGACTATAATTAGAAGAGTATCGTAACATTTTCATTGAACTATATGCCATAAAGAAAATAATTTTATAAAAGCATAATGTATAACACATCATAACCAGTCATAACAGTTTAGTGCAGCTCATGGCCAACTCTGTAATTCTTTTGTAATGTGTGCATTGGTTATTTTGAATCAAATTAACCAAAAATTCACTGCATACATTGTGACAGTGTCATGGATTGTCACGAAAACTGTAAACAAGTCTCGTGTCTGGTTAGGAAAGGTGTTACTCTATGTAATGTGTATGAATGTGGTATAAAGACCCTAACAGTATAAAAAAGTGATATGCATCCTGATCAATTAAGTTTTTCTGTAAGACTTTTTTCTCTGATCTGGATGAAAATCACAGTATTCTGTTCAACAGGCAGGGAATTATGGGAACTTCAGAAGCAAAGGAGAGAAGGCAAAAGCCTCAGAACAAATAACCCGAGGATGTATATTATTTAAATTTTTAAAAATCTATAATTACTATCTACAATATTTTATGATGCAAGCCTTTTTATAGCAAAACAATACTGTACAATACACAACATGGAAGATTCCCTTAAACAAGGAAGGTTCTCTGAATAATTACATTGATCTACATGTTTAAAATTTTGGTAACACTTCACAATAATGTCACATGAATTTGCAATGTTCAAATATGTTAATTAAGCAATTAAGCAGGAAATTTAGTTAACAAATACATTAACTAATGTATTAGTTAAATTATTATTTATACATTATTAAAACATAGGATAAACTTATAATTAGTTAACTAACAAATACATAACCTATTTTTTTAATCCCAATTTGGACTCGCATTAACAATTGTACTTGTTAACATTAATTAATGATGTACAAATACATTAATAAAGCTTTCAGTAGTTTGTAGTTAACAACTACATTTGTTAATGCCAGTTCATGTGACCTTATTGTATAGTGTTACCAATTTTTTTTTTCTTTATTGCTGTGTTCAGGCCCTGTCTCTTTGCCATTGTCTGTACTGGGGGTCATCTTTTCATAAACATTGTGTTCATTTTCCAGTGACAAACTCATAGGATAAGAATATTACAATACATACTGAGAAAAACAGGCCATTCAGCCTGTCTAAGGTCATTTTCCTACTAGTGAGCGTCTAGAACTGTCAAGTCTGGATTCAATATCTGCCTTTACTACAAGTCTCAACAAGCAGTTCAACCTACCTATTTAAAAATTCAAGTCCCACCTTTGCCCACTGTTTTACTGACAGATTTCTCCCCGAAAAATCTTCCATAATTCACTGTAAAATAGATTTAACAAATTTATAAATCTCAAACTATGATAATGCTCTGGAATTGCTGCGGAAAATGTATTCATTGCTCAAGGAAGTGGAGGCCCGTCTGAAATATCTGCAGTCCTTCACTGCCCGTGGAGATTTAATACTGGTTTAAAACTCAGCTGTGGTATCTTAAAAAACAGCGAGCGAAGCTGTGCCTGTTTCCTGAGTAACTCTTGATGGATGTTGTGTTGTCTTTTGTGTCATGCTGTTGTTAGGCTGCATCAATCAATCTGTCATCAGCAACAGGGACGCCAGGAGTGCACAGCCAGAAGACATTCTGAATGTGAAATTGCGAAGAGGTCAAAGTTGATGTCTTTATCCATATGTATGCACACACATGCATGTGCACACACACAAACGCACACACTTTCACACAAAGATAGTTGCTCCCTATGTTGCCGAGGTGTTGGGTTTTAATACATTCCTGTACAATGTGTGCAAATGTAAAGAGCTAGCCAGCAGATACAACCACTGATTTATTGAATAACCCAAATCTAAGATGGGAAACTTGGATTTTGATGGAGACAAAGATGTTTTGCTTTAAGAAAGCTTAAACCTTTAGCTTCTCTTTGACACTATGTTCATTCATTCAACTTGTTTTTTATTGTATTGCAAAGATTCAACGGCCAAAGTGTCAGTTTAGAGTCAAGCCAAACATTCCCTGTGCTATTTTCTCAACTTTTATCAAAGGTCAGAAGTTATGTCAGATTATCAGTTGCAAACAATAGTGGGAGTCACTATATAAACCTACAATGGGAAGTCCCATAGTATGTACAAGAGGTAAAATTATTTACTGTTTTACATAGTCTTCATTCATGAATGGGACATGCTTTTTTGAAGTAGCATTTTTCTATACACGCAGGTGTGTGATTCTTAGGTCAAGGAGGTTTGTTTGCTGTACGGTTGCCAGGAGGCTAATGGAAATCACCCACTTTGGTGAAGCTTGGCAGCCATTTTGTGCCAGAGCACTCATTGCACAGTGGCTGAGGTGGGTAGGAAGGGATGTTTTTCAGCTAATTAAACTGAGAGAGGAGAGAGATTGAGCTGCCAGACTGAGACCAAGAAGACTGGCAAGATGTCTTTCCAATGTAAGAAAGAAACATGAGAAAACAGAAAGGATTTTAGTTTATCAGCTCGCATTAACTTTCTCTCTGATGACAGCACAGAGCACTCAGCTGTAGTCTAGGCACTTCAGATATATTGCGTATGGCCAAGCACCACCAGGAAAAGCGCATTGTATTCGGTGTCTTATAACATATTGATTTAAGCTGGCTATGAAACCACTTCGTCAGAAAATCTCCCACACTCAACTCTGAAAGCAATTCTCCCTTCCCTGATACAAAACAAGCGTTGTTAAAGCAGCAGCGTATGAGCAGTGGACAGAAGCGTGTATTTTGCTGCTTAGGGGGTAGCCGCGGCTTTTCCCGTATATTTCGTTGTTTTTCTTTCATTAAAAGCAGAGCAGAACAGCTGAGTCCGAGGGGAAGAAACACATCGGCACGCCACTCAACTGCGAGATCAATGGGGACACACACCGGCATAATGGGCGTAATTTGCTTTCATGCTGTTCCACCGAAATCCATTACGGCATCACCAGAGGCCTAATTGCAGGGACAAGGCCCTTAGCAATCAGGGTTCGCTTCAAGATGATGATTCAGCAAGGAAAGGAAGGAGAGAGAGAGAGAGTGGGGGATGCGGTGGAAATGGAAAGTGACGGATGGATGGCTCCATCTGAGATGGCGGTGTTTGCCGCATGCATGCATGCACGGATCCATGTCACTACGACTGGAGTCCAATCAGCACGTGGGAAAGAGTTCGATGGGCCGTTCTTCCCTCGCGCGCTGTGGCGGCTCCTGTTGAGGCCCTAGCGCGCCGTGCAGATGAATCGCTGGGATTCTGCGAGGTTCCTTCTTCATCGCGGCACTCCCGAGCGCTGCCTGTGGCACACCGTGATTGTGGGAATGTAAATTGCTTTTCACCTCCTGTGTTTTCCTGAAAAGACTCAGCTGGGGCTTGATTGCATGTTTGGGAATACATCATTCTCTGTCGACATCATTCTCTGTCAGAAGAAGGTTCTGCCTGCAGATGAACAGTGTCATTTTATGCTGAACAATGTGTCTTAATCCAAATTTTTCTCTAAAGCACACTACTGATTTGTTTATTTGCTTTGTAAATCCCCTTACCTAGAACATCTTACAAGGCTCGTTTTATGTTTAATCTGTTTTACAGCTGGATCTTTTTTATCAAGTAGCCTACACATTATGCACTATATTCACAGACTTTTACCTACTCTGGAGTCAAACTGGCAACCTTCAGATGACAAACCATAGTTCCCTAACCCCTGTACCACACTACTGATCCTTAATCATCCACACCAATGACCTAATTGTCAGGTTGCTTCTGGAGACCCCAAGTAAACCGTCAAAATGATCTTGTAGATAAGAACTTGTGGAACATAATGTTGTGCCGATGCCGTTTGTCTGAGCTGTTCATTGCAAGTGGCGCGGGATAAACATGATTAGTCGAAGTCGCCTCGAAGTGGGCTGGGACGAGGGTGCGGGTGGCAGGGCGTGGAATTCTGTCATAGTCGCACAATGCCATATCCGAATGATGCAGCGCAACAAGAGAGACAGACATGGCGTCGTTTGAAATATCAATTTAACGCTTCGCCGAGCGCCATTCTCGCCCGCTGTTCGCGACGTGGACAGGTTCGGTAGGAGAGCGGAGGCAGCGGACTTGCGCTTGTTTGCCGTACGCACGTCAGTCGCCACGTCCCACCTGCCCGTCTCCCAACAACGCAACGCCGCTAGATGCTGAAGCAGCACTCCAGTCAATACGGTACTTATTTCACGCGTCAGATCGGTGTGTAACTGACAGGTGCCGCAACCACAAGCTGCTCCTCTCTAACGGAGAGCTCGCCATGTTTCTGAAACACATCGTTCACAAAACGTTTCTTAAATTATTCTTATTTTTGTTTTCGTGCACATCCCAGGTGTATGAGATGACGAATGCTGAATGTTTGTACTTTTTATGTGCAATTCTATTCATAATTAGCATAAGGAAACCATAATTTACAAATACAGATAAGAAAAAAAATTGACAAATGCCGAAATGTTTTTTGATGTTGAAAATGTTCTTACATACAGTTTATGAGCAAATGTGATCGTATACATTTTGTGAATCAGGCCCAATATGGTAAATGGTAAATGGTAATGGGGGCAAACACGTCAGTCTACTATCTTGAATCCGATTAGTGACATCACAGGTAGTTTTTCGTAGAGCTACAGTAAGAGATAAAGCAGGATATTTTTTTGTTTTCATTCCATTTTTGCAATATTTTTGCATATGGTAGCTACATTTTAAGAGAGAGTGGATCATAGAAAATGCAGAAAATTCACAAGGAGGAGTGCTACATAGCTGAATTGCTGATTATTTCTACAAATAAATTGCTATTTGACACTTTCATGTGACACACAAATTATTCCTATTTGGTAAAATGAAAAAGAAAAAAAAAAAAAAACGCAGAGCCAAGTTATATGAAATAATTTAGGTAACATTAGGTAGCATTTTCTTTTTGGAATAGAGCTTGTTAAATTTTTATATTGTTTGTTGTAACTTGGTCTCATTTTGATATCAATACTTTTGTATGGCAGAGCTAGATTTTGTAAGTTAGAATTAATGACTTATAGACAGTGCTTTGTATGCGCAAGTAACTTGGCATTTTCTTATGTTGATAACATTTTTTGTTGAGGTTAATCACTCTTATCTGGCAAAAGGGTGTTTCTATTGATCAGTGGGGACATGATTTTAATTTTGAAAGAGCATACAAGGAAACTCAAAAGTGGACTGAATGCTTTGTGTTACACACATAGCCAACTTCCAGAGATCAGAAGAGACACCAGGCATGCACAGTGTGAAATGATTGGTTAGATTTGGTCTGTAAATATGCATCTCCAGCTTGCAGAATTTTCTTTTTGCTTTAATTCCTGGGTATTCAGACTTGGTCATGGGAGCCTTCTGTGTTTACTAGTTTTTTTTTTTTTGTCCCAACCACAATGGCAATCCCAGAATTTTAAGCTGTTAATTTTTCTTAATTAGGTGCTTTTCATGTTTAGAAAGGTTATTTACCATCTTAAGCCATATTACAGTATGTCAAAAATAGCTATACTATGCTATGAAGAATGAAAATCCCACGTTCACATTCTGCTTATTGTGTTATATTGCAAACAACTGCATAAAAAGAGGTCACAAAATTAATTAATTAATGAAGAAATTAACAGATCAAGTTAAAGAAATCAATAGGCTCATAATTGCTGAAGGTAAGGAAATCAGTTTGGCTAAAAAGTTCTTAAGTTGTAAATATTTCTTAAAATATTAAGTTGTAAAAACGTATTCAAGAAAGTGTCTCTGCTGTAGATAAAATTATGAGATGTTCCTAATGGACTGGACTCTTTTAAGTTAATGTTAGTTAATATTCAGTGTTCTCTGACTTGTGATGACTTTGAGAGCCAAGAGAAATTATGTATTTAATCAGTGGCCATAAAGCCAAAGATGACTACGTTTCACTCCAACAGTGCTTTCGATTTACGAGGAATTGAAATAAGTTGAGAAAATTCAAATGCAGAAAAATCTCATGATGAGGAGAGAAACGGGTTGGCAGCCAGGGTCTGCCAGGCTTTATGTGCTCTGAAATACAACTACGTTATGAATGTCTTTCGGCAAAAAACCACACAATGCATGTAGATAATAACCTTCCTTTTCCTCAAGGTTCCTCTTTTATTCTTCTAACACTGCTCTGCACATCTTAAAAAGATAAAAGCGAACCAATTATCACTTTATTATTTTCACATTAAGCAGATGGCTGACCTCCTTGTAAAATAACTGGTAATTATGCAGAAGTCAAACATCTTTCTCAGCATTTGAATCTTTCTTGGATATGGAAATACTTGTTTCCAATATAACGTAACCTTTCTAAAATCATATCCACACTGATCAGCAGAAAACCAAAGTTCCATTTTTCTAGATAATAGTTTTCTTTTTGTACTGTTTGTTATGAGTAGCCTACAACTAACAGGCTTAATAGCTCATACAAAGTTCACACAAAGTAAGGTAATTCAATAAATGTGATGATATAGGATAGAAACACAGGTTTTAATTTATTTATTGATAACATTGATAACATTGTTTTTCATATCCTACCTATATTAGTGAAAATCTATCAGAAGACTGTACATTATTCTCCAGTTCCTGTTGAATGTCTTCCAATTGCAATCCAAGCAGCTGTATCAGTCGATGTGATGTGTCACCACGTAAGGCTAGGCTAACATATTTTTCATTGATATTAAATTGAGTTAAATAGACAAACAGGGCTGAGTTGAACAAGTCTAATCAATTGGTTAATCAATAATATGTAAAATATGCTCTTTTACAGGTAAATGCTACTGGTAATTAGATGCTGGAATGAACTATAGTATTTCAAAAGGAAAGGAAACCAGGACTAGGACTGGGATTAAGGGTGAGAAAGGAGGACAAGGAGGGCCATAACTGTTTCTGGATTTCATGCCAACTTATGCTCACAATTATTTAATTAGCCCAATCATTTAGTGATTGACATTTCAGCTACAATTTTGATAAGCTCATGAATGACAGTTGAATATTGTTCATGTGTCCCACCCATGGTTTAGGAAGCCCTGCATGTGACAGGCCAAAATTTATGATTGTGCTCTTCAACTGTGGAAGGAAGAGAAAAATCAGAAATAGGGACAAATTGGTACTAAAAAAAATTTAAAAAATAAATAAAAATAATGGAGGATACACAGTAGGGGATGAGATCGGTTTCAGTCCTTTCAACGTGAAGTGCTTTGAAATCACAAGATGGAAAGCACCTTGTAAGTACATTCCCATCATTATCAAGTGATGGAGATGCTGATTATTACAGCTGTAAATATCTCTGTAGCAACATAAAAGCTTAGATATACAATATTCCGGTTCACCATAGCAACTGTTTCTTTCACACTTGCTGGCTCTAGGCAGTGCTGCATTTAAACAAATCAAGTGAATTCTTACATTTTCATGAGGATAGTAAGTTCACCGCGGCTGCGTAGAGCTGTTCCTATAACCCCGTAGGTCTTTACGGAGAGGTTAACAGGAACCTCAACCTCCATCGCCTCATTACCGCCCCCATATGTCTCAGCGCTGCAAGTTCAACCACCGAGCACTGCTTGCACATCGGTGTCTCTTTCACACATTTACTTTGTTTGCCCATGTTATGAATGGACTTCTGACGTGGGTGAGAAACTCACAGGCAGTCCCTACCGCTCATGCCTGCACCTGCTAAAGCGAGTGTTCTGTACCGGTGTGAACTCACCTGCACCCTCTCATCCCTGCTATTTCCATCATTCTCCCATTTCTCACCTTTTTTATTTAAATCTTTTCTTTCCCTTGTGCGCGTTATTAGATTACATTACAC
Organism: Anguilla rostrata; assembly: GCF_018555375.3. Taxonomy (NCBI): domain Eukaryota; kingdom Metazoa; phylum Chordata; class Actinopteri; order Anguilliformes; family Anguillidae; genus Anguilla; species Anguilla rostrata. The sequence continues at coordinate 26,740,720 of NC_057939.1, read as the reverse complement.
TATGTTTAGTCAGCATAGCCACTAATCTGATGTTCGAATTCCTTCCCGCCTGCCAACCACTGGTAGGTGTGACTCCTGCACTCGTTACCATGGGGATTTCACACGTATGCCGAAGAAATCACTGGCTTTCGGGAACAGAACATCAAGCAGCTGCCATGATCGTATCGTGCCGTGTAATAAAACGTACAAATCACAGCTAAAAAAGAACGTGATTGTAATTTATGCATTGTGCAATTGCATTCAGAATTGTATAGCAATTTGCACGCTTGTTCACTTGCAGGCCATGGCTTGTCATTTGAGTTCAGCTTGCCGGGTAGTTTTGAATGAGAGAGAATCGGACCAAATATGTGATCTCATATTTGCTCTGATAAACCTAATATTTGACTGCATTACTGACCCAGGAATTCATGGAACCACATTTGGTTGTTCCTTGCAGTTTACAGTAGTGCAGCATAGTCGTTTGGGAGCTGGGCTTGTAAATACCAAGTTTATAGGTTATATTCTCAGCTGAGGCACTGCTATTGTACCCTTGAGCAAGACACTTAACCTGAATTGCATCAGTAACTACCCAGCTGTATAAATGGATTGCATCTAAGGAATGCCAGCTGTGTAAATCACTGTGGATAAGAGTGTCTGATAAATGCCTAAAATGTGAAAATGTATTAGAGGATGGATTTGTTTGACTTTATCTTTTTATGCTCTGTCAGATGCACACTCATTGAGGTGTATGAATTAAATGTTTTTCTTGAGTTCTTGGAGGTTCAGTGGGGTAAATGACATGCCCTTTTTTCACATATGTCTAAAATGGGGGGTGGGGGTGGGCTGAGATATTTACTCAATGTTGATATTTACCTTATTTTTGTGTTCAGAGTGACCATGAACATCAGATCATTTGTTTCTGGGTTTCATGCCAATTTCTGCTCTTAATGCATTGATTAGCAAAATCATATGTAGTCCAATCTACAGTAGAACCAGCCAGAAGAGCATCAGTGAGATTGGACAATTAGGCCTGGCTCGCAGTTGACTTTCCAATTGATCCCAAAGGTGTTGGGTGCGGTTGAGGTCAGGGCTCTGTGCAGACCAGGAAAGTTCTTCCACACCGTTCTCAACAAAGCCATTTCGATATGAACCTTGCTGTGTGCTCGGGGGCATTGATATGCTGAAACAGGAAAGGGCCTTCCCCAAACTGTTGGGGAAGAACAGCAGCATCTAGAATGTGATTGTATGCTGTAGCATTAATATTTGCCTTCACTGGAACTAAGGGGTCTAGCCCAAACCATGAAACACAGCCCCAGACCAAGGGGTGTCCAGATACTTTTAGTCATATAGTGTATATTCAGATTATTAGCTAATTAGCCAGTGCAAGCCTGCATACACACTGGCCCTGCAGGAAAGGAATTGGCTACCACTGATGAAAAGGGATGTCACAGTCTCAAGTAAGCCAGGCTTAGTTAATTGAATGATTGAACAAAACATTTCATTTATATAGCACTTTTCCAGATGCTCAAAGTGCTTTACAGTGATCAGGGGAAACTCCACTCAGCCAGCACCAATGTGTAGCACCCACCTGGGTGATGCACTGCAGCCATTGTGTGCCAGAACTCTCACCACACATCAGCTGAGGTGGAGGAGGGCACTATTTTTGAGCCAATTAAATCAGGGGATGATTAGGTGACAAGTTGAGAGAGAGGTTGGGAATTTGGCCAGGACTCCAAGGAACCCCCTACTCTTTGCAACAAGTGTCACAGGATCTTTAATGACCACAGTGAGTCAGGAACTCAGTTTAACGTCTCATCCGAAAGACGGCATCTCCTACTGCACAGTGTCCCTTTCCTGTACTGGGGCATTGGTGATTTTTCAACCAACCAGAGGGAAGATCGCCCCCTGCTGGCCCAACAACACCACTTCTGGCAGCAACTTAGTTTTCCCAGGAGGTCTTCCTTCCAAGTACTACCTAAGCCCACACTTGCATAGTTTTAGGAGCAGAGTGCATGCTGGTTTAGCTGCTGGAAAAATAAATGTCACAGACAGGCAGGTTCAGTAAAGGAATGTCACTGTCTCAAATAAGTCTGGCTTTTTAAAAGGAACATTCACAATCTGAGGTAAGCCAGGCTCAGAAAAATCAGTGTCAAAGTCTCAGGTAAGCCAGGTTTAGTAAAGGAATGTCACAGTCTCATGTAAGCCAAGTTTACTAGACTGAATATCACAGACTCAGGTAAGCAAGACTTAGTAAAGGAATGCCACAGTCTCTGGTAAGTCTGGCTTAGTGAAAGGAACATCGCAATTTCAGGTAAGCAAGGCTTAATAAAAAGGACCTCACTGTCTCGGGGTAAGCCAGGCTTAGTGCAGTCATTGTGACCGCCATACAGGCAGAGCTTTCTCCTCAAATAACCTCTAGCGCTGTGGAAAGGTTTGGGAAGGGAAGGTCACTGAAACACTGCACTGTGGTTTCTCAGACTGTTCTGTGTGGCCAGTTAACCCCCTTACCCCACCCCCCACACCACTGCTCTCTATTTACCCTTCAGAAATCCCCCTCATACTACAGCTCTCAAAAATTTTCATTCAAAACGCTTTTTTTCCCTCAAGGAAAGACAACTTCTGCTGCTTCTATATTGATATATTTATGTGCTTATGTATATATTGTGCCTTTCTATTCCTCTACAATCAAAATTCAAATATTCTTCTTTGACTGAAAATAATTTTTGTACTGCTAAACCACTTGTGCATTTTTTTGCACATCTCTCCCTAAAATTTAAATCCAAATTTAAATATTCTTTGCATGAAAAGAGCACTTGTACTGCAAAATCACCTGTACAAGTACATGTTCATCTCTCTTTGTCCCTCTAAAATGCAAATCTAAATGCTCTTCTTTTCAAGAAAAAATAATTTGTGCCTTATATCTCTTTTCCTCTTGCGCTTGCTTTTTGGATCCCGTACAGTACGAAATCAAATATTAATTTTCTATGAAAAGAGAAATCTCTGTGTCTTGTTCTCTCTCTCTCTCTCTCTCTCTCTCTCACACACACACAAACACACACACACAGACACATCACCGACCACCATTACTGACCATCACTATTTATACATTCATAATTCAGTTTTTTGTTGTTGTTTATTTTTTGTGTGTGGGATGATTGGATTCGAGATGAAAGATCTGTCCGCCTCCAGAAACGCCCACAAGCGGAAAGGAAACCCAGCTCCAACGGAGACACAGAGGAGTGAAATCTTCTGTCTGCTTCATCTGCCTTTTTCCCTCTAATGAAAATACAGAAAATTAATGTATGAATTTCTTTTCTGTTTGTGTGTTTGAAGAAGACATCCAAAATGTCCAAACTTCTGTCACTCTGTTTGATTATGGTGCGTTTCTGAGCTTCGAGTCCTCGAGCTCTCTTTACTCTTGGTTAGTATCTGGGTAAAGGTCCTTCTGTTTTAAAGTCTGTGAAAAGTCTGTTAATCTAATGTGAAAACGAAGCTGATGAACCATGCTAGACGCTGATCTGCCAGGTGGCTCAACTTGCCACTGTGTGTGTGTGTGTGTGTGTGTGTGCGTGTGCGTGTGTGTACCTAAATGTATTTGCTTGACAGATGGTCATGTTAGTTTTTAGTACCCTCATGTTATCTTTATCTTTTGTAATCTATTTTTACCCTTGGATTTTATCACATGTCAAATATTGTTATCTGAAGTGTCCAATGACTAAATGTTGAACAGTTGCATCAGCCTCTTTATGTGTTTGTGTAATATAACTGCATAAATATTTCAGCATTTTGGGATTTCAAACAGCATCAGTGACTGTCAGGCGGAGAAATCCTATGTACTATAAACTGTGTTTCTGTTTTTGTTCTTTAATGTTTAATGTTCACTTTTACATCCATGCTTTGGCTTTTGATGTTCAAAGTATAACATGTTAAAGTATTTAGTATAAAAGTATAAGGATGAGGTCTATGTTTTTATGTCTCACAGATGGTGTCATGGTTTTGGCTGATGCCACCATTTCTTTTCCTTCCTGCGCCTTTTCTTCAGTTATTACGGCTATTGGTTTTTTCATGCACCTTTTCTTCAGTTATTACGGCCATGGAGTTGATTGAATTATACACGTGCAAATTTCCTTTTACAATTTGCACCTGTTGGTGTTCTATTTAAACCCTGAGCAAGCCGATAAACTTTGCTTCAGTGTCACTTATGTTGCACGAGAGCCGGTATTCTGTCAAGCGAGGTAAAGGTAAAGGTAAAGGTAAAGGTAAAGGTAAAGGTAAAGGTAAAGGTAAAGGTAAAGGTAAAGGTAAAGGTAAAGGTAAAGGTAAAGGTAAAGGTAAAGGTAAAGGTAAAGGTAAAGGTATAGGATTGAGCTGCGATATTGGATTGTTGTGGCTATAAAATTAGCACAACAGTCTTTAGCTTTTTTAGATTGTTGGCAACAAGTTAGTGCCACAATCTAAGCTCAGTATTCTTTCTTTAGGATTTTACTTTTTCAGCCTCGGTTCGAGGTCTGTTTTCTTTGAGTTGCCCCGTTTTCTGCTCCGGCAGTTTTGTTTCATTTTCATACTCCTTAAGCCTTAGTTCTTTTTTACCCAGTACGTGGGTTGTGTAGAGCTTTTCTTTGGGATACTCTCCCTAAGGAGTATTGTTTTCCTTTCCCTTGTCTCTTGAGACTTTGTGGCTATTTTACCTCGGGTTAATAGCTTAAAGAACTCCCTGTTCAGTCGCGGTTGGTCTCCCAAAACTCCAACTCCATCACAGATGGTGCTTTATTTCACCATTAATGAAATGTAACTGGGACACAGTAGGAGAGCAACCCGGTTTGACATGTAACAAAAATGCCAAGAGGAACATGTGGAATATTAATCGCTTCTACATTTGGAATCTCTTATCAGATGATTGTGAAACTTCCTTTAAGATAAGAACAGAGCCACAGATTTGAGTACCTGGGGCGGGGGATGTATGCGGAGCTTGTCACCCCTTCATTCTCTGAGAGAAGCAGGTTATTTACAACAGCTTTTACAAAATCAGTGTTTGCCACTGTTTGATACACTGTGAAGAAATACCCCTTGAGTTTGAGTAACCTAAAATTATTCGCAGCAGGATAATATTCACTGCCTCTCAATTTAAGGAGAAATTGTGCTAACTTTGAGATACATTTATGGGTGCTTTTATGCTCCTGACTGAGTGACTCTTCTCTGGTTTCATAATTGTGCTTTAATGTACCATAAAGCAAACCTAAGTTGTTTTGAAAAGCAAAAGAATATTAAATAAACCAGGATAAGGACAGGACGATTTAGCACTTGTATGCTCTCACTGGACCTGGTGAACTATGTATATCAAACATTTTGACACTTCAGATGCTAGTAAAAGCAAATAAAATCTCCTGCATGCTCCTGAGAATTTTTAAAGAAACATGTTACTGAACAAAAGATGCAAAGAAATGATCTACAGGTCTACGATCCTGCAGGGAGTGAGGTCTACGTTCTTCTGTCAGTGAGGTTCAGGTTGTCTATGTTCCTACAGACGTTTTGTGAGTGGGGTTCATGCTTTCTATGGTCTTGTCGATCTTCTGTGAATGAGCTTCATGCTTTCTATGGTCTTGCAAATCTTCTGTAAATGGGGTTCACACTCTTTGGCCTCCTGAGCACACAAATCACCTGAGGCACAATCAGACAATGCATGTCTACATGCCAGAGCAGTTTCCTTTTCTTATGCTGCTCATCCACACCTTCAGCACACATTAAACCCATTAAGAAGGGCATGAAGGGAAGGGCAGGGCAGTGTACTATAATGGGTAAATAATTTGTCTTATAACCTAAAGATTAAACCACAGGTTTAATTCCTGGGAAGGACATGCCCGTTGTACTCTTGAGCAAGGTACTTAACCTGCATTAAATATCCAGCGGTATAAATGGATACAATGTAAATGCTATGTAAAGAATATTGCGTAAGTCTCTCTGGATACGAGCATCTGCTAAATGCCTGTAATTACATTACATTACAGGCATTTGGCAGACGCTCTTATCAAGAGCGACGTACAACAAAGTGTATAACCATAACCAGGAACAAGTGTGTCGAAAACCCTAGAGAGAAGTACCATTCCAAGTGCAGGGAACAACCGCATTGGACCCTGTAGGTTAAACTGATTAACACTAACACAAACGAGAACAGCAACAACGCAGTCTATGCAGAAATACAAGCACTAGTTAAGACGAGTGCATTCACTAAGTCACCTACGAAACAGCTACCTAGTTATATCCCTAAGCTTACAGTCAATTTATAGATTACAGGGAGGTAGGGAGTGATGGGGAGAGATGCAGCCTGAAGAGGTGAGTCTTCAGTCATCGCTTGAAGTGGGTCAGTGTCTCAGCTGTTCTGACCTCCACAGGGAGGTCATTCTACCATTGAGGGGCCAGAACAGACAGGAGACGTGTTCGGGAAGCGCAGGTGCGAAGACGGGGAGGTGCCAGGCGTCCTGAGGTAGCGGAATGGAGGGGTCTGGCTGGCATGTAGGGTTTGAAGATCTTGTAGAGGTATGCTGGGGCTGATCCCTTGACTGCCTGGTATGCAAGGACCAATGTTTTAAATTTGATGCGAGCCATAACAGGCAGCCAGTGGAGGGTAGTGAGCAGGGGAGTGACATGGGAGTGTCTGGGGAGGTTGAAGACGAGACGAGCTGCAGCATTCTGAATGAGTTACAGGGGTCTGATGGCAGATGCCGGTAGTCCAGTCAGAAGAGAGTTGCGGTAGTCCAGGCGGGATAGTACCGTTGCTTGGACCAGGAGCTGGGTTGAGTAGGTGGTGAGAAAGGGGCGGATTCTCCGGATGTTATACAGGAAAAATATGCACACCCGGCTTACCGCTGCGATGTTCTTGGAGAGGGACAACCTGTTGTCCATCACCACTCCGAGATTCTTGGCACAGGGTGATGATGTCACTAAGATGTCCCCTAGGGAAATGGAAAAATCGAGGAGGGGAGAGGTTAGAGCAGGAATAAAGATTAGCTCCGTCTTTCCCGGGTTGAGCTTCAGGCGGTGATTGTCCATCCAGCTCTCGATATCCCTCAGGCAAGCGGAGATGTGGGCAGGGACCTGTGTGTCCGATGGGGAGAAGGAGAGAAAGAGTTGTGTGTCGTCGGCATAACAGTGATAGGACACGCCATGGGCAGAGATTACAGGGCCAAGGGATCTGGTGTATAAGGAGAAGAGAAGGGGACCGAGGACTGAGCCCTGGGGAACTCCGGTGGCGAGGGGACGGGGCGGCGATACTTTACCAGCCCAGGCAACCTAGAAGGAACGAACGGAGAGGTAAGACTCAATCCAGTCAAGGACTGTGCCGCAGATCCCTGTTGCTGTCAGGGAGGACAGGAGGATGGAGTGCTCCACAGTGTCGAATGCAGCGGAGAGGTCTAGAAGAATCAGGACAGAGGAGAGGGACCGAGAGGAGTGCAGTCTCGGTCGAGTGGCCAGGCCTGAAGCCGGACTGGTGGGAGTCAAGCAGGTTATTCTGAGAGAAGAAAGCAGAGAGTTGGTTAGATGCAGCTCGTTCAAGTGTTTTGGATAGAAAAGGAAGGAGAGATATCGGGCGGTAGTTCTGGATGACTGAGGGATCTAGTGTGGGCTTCTTCAGCAGTGGGGTGATGTGGGCCCTCTTGAAGGATGAGGGGAAACATCCAGAAGATAGGGAGGAGTTCACGAGGGAGGTGACAAATGGGAGGATGTCTGTAATGTAATGGACCATTGAGCAGCTCTTGTGTATAGGGGGTGCACTGTCCATTCAGCACCACCTGGAAGGGCTGCAGGACCAGTATTACCTGTATTATGGCCTGTATTATGAGCTTGTATAAAAGGCCTTACCCTCAGGTCTAGAGTAAGAAAGGCCTTCTGCCACTGCATTAGCTTGCTGGCTAACCTGCTGAACCCTAGTTTTGATGCCTTTTGGTGCTTTTTGCTTTCTTAAATTGGTGTACCAGTTATTTGTTTCGAGCTGAATGAGTAAACAAAAGGTGGTAAACCAGCTGTTTTCTAGCATTTCTTCATTAACCATGTGACAGTGTTACATGGTGCTGACCAACTACTAGCAAAGTCAGTTTTCATATTTTAATATATAAAACCACATGCAAGAAAATGTTTCATATCTATGAATTCAGTGAATTCTGTACAGCAATGTAAAGCTGCTTCTGAGACAGGAAAGACTGCACCCACCTTAAATAGAGCACAGCAGTATCCCCACTTTGCCAGCGAAACAGGACCATTTACATTACTGCCTCTGCAGGTTTAATGGGATGAAAGGGTTGCCAGGTGACATTATAGAGTGACATTTTGTAGAATTTGTGGAATTGGGGGGTAATAGTGAAATATAGGAAGTGTAATATAGAAAGAAGTCCAGGTAACCCAGGACTCAGACTGGGCCATGAGACACAGCCCTTTGCATTCTGGGTATTAATGCTAATGTTTCTGTTTTGCTCCTTTCGTCATCTCTATACCTTCTGTGGTTTCAGTCAGAGGTTTTGTTGTTGTTGGATCAAACAGAATATTTATGTGCACAACAGCGGTGCATCCGATGTTGTGAGAGAAAAGAAACAAGAGGTGTAAAAGCCACTAGGGAACTTTTCCCACAGTCTCTTTCCCTCTTTAAAACAAAACAAAAGAGGAAATAATGCCTGCCTGCGATTGCAATAGAGCCAGCATGGCAACAGATGAGAAGGAATATTTAAAGTAGCTGTGATGATTTCCACCTTCATCTTGACTCCTCTCCTTAACGTGGTATCACTGCCATCAATTAGCAGCCCCGATTAACAGTGCACATAGAAATTTCACAAAACCACACGCGTGTTTCAGCGTGACCTCCTTACATGAAATTACCACGGAAAACTTTACTTTCTCCTTGTGTATCTAAATTTGGAGGATATGATTGCTTGTGCATTCAAATAATGCAAGCATGGAAATGAGATTCAGATGAATTTTCTTTTTGTGTAGTTTTTGAAAGGCAGTAATAATAAGGAACGTGTCTCATTTATGCATAACTAGAGTGCTCTGCTAATAGTGATGCTTAGAGAGGAGGAATTAAACTGATTTGTACAAAAGTCATTCTTTCATTTGTTCATTAATGCATGTATTCTTTCATTCATAGACCCATTCATTCAGTCATGTGCTCAGTCAATTATTCAGTTTTGTCCGCCGGGTGTGAGAAGTCTCAGCCATTTCCCACTACACTGTTGTTAAAACTGGTCGATTGTAACGACCTTGATCAAACCATGCTAGCTTCTACATTTTAAATACATTTTTACTTTAGAATTTTTTAATCTGACATTTATTCAGAACTTTCATTCTTTTGCACCCAGATGTATGCTGCAGCATTTCAAAATTGAGCTTGCGACCTTGGAGTTACAAACCCATTATGCTACACTGCCACCCCTTTACCCCTACAAAGAAGAACGTAATATGTACAATATAAAAGTTTTTAGATTTTACACTGAAGATTTTGGGTACTATATCGTTTCCTCTCTTACTGCAGACTGTTGCAGCTGGCTTTCAGTCTCTCTACTTCAGCAGTCATTTATGGGATGGGAAGTTCAGCCATTTTGTTTTAAACATTGATGCATGTCACTACAAGCATGTAGACCTTGATACTTCCACATGCACTCTAAAACCCTGAGGGAATCCATGACAAATAAACTCTTGTGATCTTGAAAATAAATGAGGAAGTAAATAAAGAAATAAAAAGCAAATAGTAAATAAGTAAGTATGTATGTACTTATGTAAGTAAGTAAGTATGTATGTATGTATGTATGTATGTAATAGCTCTACTGCTGTTTATGATCTGTGTGAATTAAAACCAAGTATTATCAATGCAAGGACTGAATTAATTTACACCTACTTATGTGTGTGCTGCCCTTTGGAGGAAAAAAAGTACTTAAGATGCATTCCATTTGTCTTTAAAGATCCATCTCTAAAAAGCAAATTACGGTCTTGTAAAAAATGTATTCAGTTCTTTTTGTACATTCTTTTTTGGTATCTGGGGAAAAAGGGACTAAGGATATGCAAATCAGCCTTAATTTTATTTCATATTTTGTATGCTTTGATCTGTTGCTCTCCAGATCAAATGGAAAAATAATTATTTATCCGATCCATATAAAAGCATTCCAAATGAGTCCCACTTTCAGGGAGAGCTGACCGTTTCAATGCAATAATTTATGATAATACGAACAATTTCGAAAAGCCAGAGAGCCAGAATGTTTGAGCCAGAGAGGCCTGAAGCTTACTGTTCTCCATAAACGCAGGTCAAATGCAAAAATCCAATTTGTCACAACCCAGGAAATTCAAATAAATTTGTGCGATTGGAAGAATTCTGGGTGGGATGAGATTAACATACATGAGTATGCATTAATGCGTGAAGGCATGCATACAGTCAAGCATACTCACACACCCAAGACACACAACACACGCACACACACATATACACCAAACACACACACACACTCACGCAGTCTCTCAGTAAACAAGCAGTGACAAGGAAGTGCTGACGCTTCCGCGTGGCTGAGCACATCGCCGTTATTCACATTACCTAATGAGCTCATGGCCTGCACTGCTCGACACTGAACTTTACCGAAACACTCCATTGATTTCACATTAAGCCCCTGGAACACAGGCACACACACACACACACACACACACACACACACACACTCACAGCCAGCGGCTGGCAAAAACACTCTATGCAGTTTTTAGGGTCACAACCATCACTGGACCACACAAGGCCAGATAAATTGGTGGCTTTGATTTATGTTGGAGCACTTCGGGGTTACAACAGCATTTTTGTTTAGGGCCATCAAAACCCTAGGGCTAGTTCTGCAGACTAATAAACACACACACCACATGCACACAGGCACGCATGCACACATGCACACAATTGTCTTTACCACAGGAAAAAAGTGTTTCTCTGTTTCGATTGGCTGATGCTGGGTTTCAGAACTGTGACACTCCATTTCCATTGGCTGTAGCTCTGTTCCTGAACTGAGATATTCTCATTCTCATTGGTTGAAGCTGTAGTCAAACTGTCTGTTCACCCTGCACATAGCTCTGTCTCTGGGAGAAGTCTTTCCCTCTCTCTTTGCTTTCATTTGAAGTCAAGTGCACAGGGTTTCAGACAGGCTTCCACTCTTCAAAGTAAATCCCAGCCATTCCCCTTTGGAAGGAGGAAGAGAAAAAGAAAGTTGGAGGGGGAGGAAAAAAGTTTGCCTAGAGAAAAGCAGGTTTAAAAGCTCATTACAAAGTGCATTTCTGAGTGGGTTTCTCCTTTCAGTCGTGGCCATGAGCTGAGTAAGCTTTTTCACACAGTGAAATGTCTGTGTGGAATTTAGCTTTTGCTCATTTGCAATTACCCCCCCCCCCCCCCCCCCCCCGCCCTCCTTGTTTTACTAATAGAACTAAACCTGAAGAATCTCTTGCAGTTCACTTTATTTATCCCCTTTATGAATCTCTCCCTGCTCTGGCCAGGAGCTTGTTCTTACGCTCCAGGAGATCTACTACCTGGGCACAAGGCAGGCAACACATTGTACAAGACACCTTGTCATGGGAACAAACTATGCTGTTTACCCCTTGAGTCACCTTTTCCCTTTTCCTTTTCCATCTAGGTGCCCTGAGGCTCAACACTCCTCCCACTCTCAGGGTCAAGGGCCGGGTCCAATTCCTGCAACCTCTGGAGATGATGCCCCTATGTGGTATGCATGCCCTTTTCTGCACTTGCACCCTGCTTTCTCACCAACTTTCTCACCCTGCCTACTCAAAAGTCTCTCCTATTCCCAGCATGCACACAAGTTCTTTAAAGGATGTACGACTTAGTTCCAGGAATTCTACTAATTGTAAATTGTGCAGTCGAGGAAGCTTGCCTTCAAGTTTAAGGATCTTGCTCTCAAGGTGCTCAAAGAGCTGGCAATGGTGGCAAATTAACTCAACCTCTTTCCAGAAGTGCGATATTCCTGTAGGCCTCACACAACTTTGGCAGCATTTTAACCCCTAGTTATCTTCCTATCTCCACTGGAGATAGAGTCCAAATAGAGATGGAGTAAGAGGAAGTCCAGTCAATAAGTTACTGCTGAAATGGAGACACCAAGACCTCGACAAAAACAGAGCTAGCAACAGAACCCAGAGAGGAAAAACAAGGCATTTAAAACTATCTATCATTAAGCGTTTAATTTTAATAACACAAAAAAGAATGATCAGGTGTGGAATCAATAGGGTTATAATCAAATAACGTTACTATAATTAACTAACTTAGCTACCTTTTACAAAATGGCAATAACTGAAAGAAATACTAATACTAGGTAATGTTTTACTTATATCTCAAAACACAGCCAAAATGTATCCGGAAATCTGATTATAATTAAACTACAGTTAACATTAGCAACTTAACAATGGAGACAAACTATTTAATGACAGTTAGAATTGCTCCTGAGAGGGTGAAAAACTGCAAAAACCTCGCATCAGCAAGAAAGTGGCCGAATTAGCTAACCGGCTTCTAGCCAACTGCTTAATGCAGGAAAGAATTCCCTCTGTCCCCTAACGGCAACAAACATTTTCACCTTAGGAGCACCTTGGTTATAATATGGGTTTTAAAAAGTAGAACTAATATCAAATGTATACCTGAAAGCACAATACAATCCACCAGCAAATAAAACTTTTCCGAACAACCAACTCTCTCTCTCTCTGCCTCTCTCTTTCTGCCACCAAACAGGAAGTGCATTTCAGGAAATAAGCAATCAAGATTTAATGAACCAGATTATCTATTCTTTGAAACTTCAAACATCATTCATATTAATAATCTGTACCATTTCATGATTTCATGGTTTGGACATTGAAATAATGTTACCTTTTTGCAAAGATTCTCTCGGTGCATCTTCAAGGACTATACCTCTGTCTTCAGCTTGCGCCTCGATTTATGCCTGCTCTTTAGAGGCAGAGAGAATTCACACAAACAATCAACCCCTGTTAAATTGTGCAAGCGTAGTAAATTCAACTGAATACATAATCAGCCACACTTAAAATATCTCCACCTGTTATTTGTGTGATCCTCCTTTTAATGAATTATATTTTATTAAATCTGCATTATACCTGCAAAGGTACAAATCTGTCAGGATTACAAATGCATCATGCCTTTTCATGCCATGTCATTGGAAATACAGTATAAGGCCTACATAACGTCTGCCATATGCATAACATACAATAACACCTGTCATAACCAGTATTGACAGCATATTTTGGTTCATTCTTTTCTTTCTTGTACTTAAATCAAGTTCACCACCAGTTTACTAGAGGTTGGGGGCGGGGGGCTTTGATGGTGAGAGCTTAAATGCAGTGTTTTTGTGTCAAACATCTGGGCACATTGTACAGTAGTAGGAATTGCTTATTAAACATGACACAGGGCTAATAAATCCCTCTGGTTCTTTTACTTTTTCCAATCAACACTTTCCTCCATTTTCTGGGGGGTGGGGGGTGTGGGTGTGTGGGGGAGGGACGTTAGGTGGGGATCTGTTGGTAAGGAAGGAAGGACCGGTTTAATGAAAGTGCTAACTCTTCACAACGACTGTGCCTGTGCGTCTGTTCCAGTGAAACATTACAGTGCATTACATTACAGCAGTCCTTTCACTCGGAACAAACCTCCCTTCCCTGCTCTTTCATGTCTCGTCTTTAATCATATGGGGATAGGAGAATGTTGGGGCACGGGGGGAGTTCTTTTATAATCTGATTCGACCATGCATTTCTTTAGCCTGCCAAACCATATGCAGGGATGGTTTTATTTTAGTAACCTTTCCTTTCAGGGGCCTGGAATCATATAATACATTGACATGTACCTTTATGAAAAAATGCACACAACATGGTGGCTGCTCATTATTTTTTATGCCTGTGATTTAAATAGACAAAAAACTCCCTTTTTGCACTCTGACTGGAAAGTAGATGAAGTGGAGCCTTATATTACACCATTTACAGAAACACCCAACAGTGTCAGTCAGGAAAAGTTCATTTTACATGCGCAGTACTAGGGAATCTGCTCCCTGGTGAGTAGACAGTGCCTTCTGGAATGTTCCCTCCTCTTAGCTCTTTATTGAGCCTTCCTAGCTCAGCCGATCTGCTTGCGCTCATCCAGCAATGGAGGATCAGAGCAAGCGGTTTTCGGAGTGACTCAAAACATCAGTGCTTAATTTAGGTGAATGATTGGTATTGGGAATTCCCAGCACCGCTTTAAGAAAATCAAAATTCACCACCAATCACAGTTCAATGTAGAACATTATATGGCACTGTCACTGGAAATCAACCTCCACTGCATAGTCCATCTCCAAGCTGGTATTCCCCTGTCTTGGCCTTTTAACATGTTTCATTCACTTCCATCTTATTGACAAATGGCATCACTGGTTATACAGCACATTAGGATACTATTATAATAATAATATTTATAAAAGTAGAGATTACAGGCCTCCAGGTCTTGAGTTTGATCCCTCCCACTTACTGGCCGTACAACGGGCATACATTTTGAACTGTTCATAAAAAGGAGATTTTAATGTTTTCCGACAGAGATACAGCACGTATCAGTAAATCTCATTAATAACTGTTCATTTCAATATTGTTATTTTTTCCCCTTTATTACTTTATACTCCTGAGATTCTCTCAATATTGTCTCTCTGTGATTGTTCTCTCTGTGGGACTAAAGCAAGATTTCAATCTGTCTGATAACTTCTGTGCTTTTGTTGTAGAAATATGTGGCTAGATGAATAGATAACTACAGGGGGTTTCAAAGTGTGATCTGTGCAAGAAGAAATGGTTATTCATTTTTCTGTCCAAAAAATTCATTTAATAGGCTTTCATTTTAGGTTGTTAGGTAAATTTCTTTAGTGCTGCAGCTTGTGCTGTAAAATAATAGTTTGCATTTTGTCTCACATGGGACCAAGATGAGGGTGGTTATACTTCAAATCATTACATGCATTATTAATGTGAATTCCATGCATCTATTTGATCAGTTTTACAGTCAGCTCCTTAAATAGAGTTATACATCTGCTCTTTTATTCTCTTCAGTTTACCCCAGAGTTTTACGTCTGCACTTTTATTCTATAAAGTTTACTCCAATGTTCTCTCTGTTGGTTTGTTCCCAGGGCTCTAACCTCTTCTGTAAATTCGTAAATGGACAGATGGCAGGTGTGCGCTCTCCTCAAAAACATGTGCACAGCACAGTGTTAAATCAACTCTAACAGTGTCCAAAGGGGACACTATTAGAGTGAAAAGTACTGTGCCAGAGTTTATTTTCCACGGAAGATTTTGCTGAGTGTGTTTTTTTCTTCATTCTTCTCGTTCACCAGCTTAGCTCACACTGAGGCAATCAGATGAGGTCACTTCCTGTGCAGCTTGTCTGTGCAGACCGCAGGTGCCTGAATATCCAGTAGGGGTCACTGGTGAGTGATAAGACCCCAGCATCCTGGATAACTGAATCCCTACCTCCCTCCCTCAACCCATCCAATTATGTGCTGTGTCTGGATAATGTGTCGGGATTTGGACTATCCGTGGACTATCTGTGCACCTCTTTCTGAGGTTCCTTAGATACCATCAAAATTTCTACAGGAGACTCTTATCAGGACATTCAAAATCTACCATGTAATATAACACCCTGAAAATAAATCAATAATTGGTTTTCCATGGCGACTGCTGTTCCTATACGTATGGGAATATGATTGATTGCATTCCCATGGCATGCAATTACACCCAGTTCATTGATAAGGGCTGAATGGCGTTAAGTTAAAATACATAACTCACACGGAGGGTCAACACTCATATTGATGATGTGTCAGCGGAGATGCACTGGCATCTGCTGTACTCTCTGGGGGGGTTAATGAACGGAAAAAGACCCAGGTCAGGATACAGATTTCTTCAACAAATTTCCCCTTAATGTCCATTTACAGTTAATCTGCTCAGTTTGCACAAATAGTTATTACTCCTGTTTAATGTGAAATTATTTGTGAACTATTTATGGACCATTCAACTGCCACAGCTCTGCTTGGATGAATAATTATTATTGCGCACATGTAGATATTGTATGTATGCATGTATACATTTATCAATGAATATGGTATTAAATGTACTATGTGTCTTCTTAATCTGCAAATGATTGATTGGTTGGTCAGCTGATTGATTTATTGATTTATTTCTTGCGTACATGGAGCTCAGACCCTTAACCATAAAATTAGCAAGTCAGCACTGACTGAAGTGTCTGGAAGTGCTTGGTTTGTTGCATCAGTAATGAACTGGGTAGTTCTTTATGTTGAATAAATAACACCTTTTAATAATAAATTAAAAAAAACAATCATAGCTATCAGTGCTTTTGTCTGCCTAGCACAGACAAAATCCTATCTGTAAAGGACCAGTGCGCGTGCCAGTTTTTGTTGTAGCCCAACACTAGGACATCTGATTCAATTTCTCAAGACTTTGATTGAAGACTCTGATAAGTTAATTAGTCGAATCAGCTGTTGTAGCGTCAGGCTAAAACAGAAACCTGCATCCACCTCAGCCCTTTTCGGATTGGATGCCCCTCGCCAAGCAAATATCTCTTAAACATAAGCTCTGGCTGACAGGCTTGTACAATCCAGCATCTGCAAATGGGGACAGCAAAAATGATTAGCAACAATGTCAACTGTATAATGCATTATCACTCTATCAGAGAGACAGAATGCATTTAGTTCATTTAGTGCCACCATGTATAGACACATTTTTTAAAATATGTATTACTAAAGTACTGTGTTGCTTCCTTGAAAATAAAAAAGACAATTATTGGATGTGATTTTTGTTCCTAATGGGGATATTTGTATTTGTGCCTGAATGACTTAAACACATTTGCATTTTCTCAGCAGTAGATGCTTCTCTCTATTTGTTTTTTTCTGCATTGCCTCCAGAATGCCCTTTGCCAGATGAATATTATATTGTTTCCTGCCCTGTGAGTCAGAGCAATAAAGTGTCATATTAAAATGCCAAAGAACTTGACAGTTAAGTTAAGCTTCCTAAAATGTACAATTAGTTTGACACTCCAAAGACAGTGGAGGGATTATGGAAGAATCTTAGGGTTGTTTACTGCATGCAGATGAAGAACTTTTCATAAATTCCCTGTAATGACTTATTTGACCTTTTCCCTAGGCCTACAAGGAAAGGGTCTTAATTTTCAAAGCCAACACATATGAAATAAATAGATCCTTAATGGTGTGATTGTACTGGGCTTTATCTACGGTTTCACGTGATTATAATAAATTTATTTAGGCATTTACTTTATCAGTAAACCAAGTATTACACATTTGCGCACTTATAAATGTTTAATAGCTAACCGTCTATAAAAGTCACGCAGTTCATGATTTAGTCATAAATTCTTAAAAACTCCATAGGAGTAATGCATACTTATTAACACTGAATAAACCATGAATTGCAGGTCTTTAATATCACAGAAAGTACCCCTTTCCATGATTAATAAACAATGAACTGCATTGCACTTACTTAGGTTCATGAGTAATTAATAATTAATTACTTCATAAGATTCTGAATTCCACCAGTCATATTCTCTATGTGACTGGAGCATGTACTGGTGCACAGGATCAAGTTTGAAATGCAAGGAAAAATGTGTTTTGTGCGATCAGTCAGATTGTTACCACAGGAAAAATGTATTAGGACAGCAATGTCCACAGCCACCTTTATGGCTTCTCAAGAGGTTACAGTGCACAGCACAAAATATACGGCACAATAAAATCAAAAACGGTCCAAAAGCAGAAATGGTCTTAACAATCTAACTGTCAACAGCATGTTATTACACATCAAGAACATATGACAGACTTAATGGTTTTTAACAAGTTTTTAAAATAAAGGCTTGGAGCATTAAAGCTGAGTTCGTTTATAGTGCATATAAAAATATGCATATAAACAAAATAAATTCTATACAACTTTTTATTGTGTTGAAAACAATTTTGTCCCAGCTTGGAGGAAACATCAGTGCTGTTGTTTTAACTGTGCATTATGCAATTTTCAATACTTTATTAAGATGCTAACAACCATCCTCACTCAATTAAATTTCATTTGGAATTCTTTTAACAGAGACACTGTCCAAAATACACTTTATGTAAGTAAATCTTAATTTAAGGTGATTTACCAGAACAAAAGAACATCTGAATATGAAAAGGAACCATTTTAACCAAAAATATCACTTTGAAGCAATGTACTGTGTTTCCACTAGTGATGCCCTAATCGTTTTGGACACAAGCGCCCTTTAAATTTACAAAAAATGTTTCCCAAAATGTTTATATGTTCACACTAATTTTACAGGGAGACAGTTGATAAAAATGGCAGCGGATAAGGCGTGGTTGATCTTCACCATTTTGTGTGCCTATATTGTTGGCCTGTGGTCATTATCATATATTTTTTAAATACTAGCTTCATATCAGAGCATGGTGGTGTGTTCAACAGGAAGAATGTGCTGCTCACACTATGCTTCCTTGTCGCAGTTACTACACTGTACAATCTTCAGTGTTAATTCAACTCTTAACAGATAACATTTGGGCCCTACTTTCCACAGTGGGACCAAATGTTATCTGATAAGAGTTGAAATAACACTGTTAGAGTTGAATTAACACAATACATTTTACTGTGTGCTGAATAATTTCAAAGCGATGGTTTTATTTTGTTCACTGATGCTGTTGATGTAATTAAAATGGATGCAAATTAAGAATAGCAATTTTCACTTAAGATTACCCCTCAAACACACATTAAATTAATGTAAATAAATTATAGATGATAGTCAACTTGTTCACTCTGCAGCCATTTTTGTCAGCAGTAATCTGTAATTTTTTTTACATTGTTAGCTAATTTTTGTGGCAAACAGAAAAAAGTTTGGTATGTTTGTAAGCGTTAGCTGACATTCGTTAAAGTTCACCTCCTTGAATGCATGTCAGGCTGTGGTGACAGAATGAACTGTCATTTATTAAGAATGGTGTAACTCCATTGTTATTCTGCCTCCAAATAAATGAATAAATAAAAGCGAGACGAAGTAAAAGAAAAGAAAAGACATCTGTCTTTGCTACAACAAGCAGAGCAAGTTCTTTCTTGTGAATCAGTGAATCTGATTCTTCACTTTAACAGCCAGCAGAATTTATTTGACTTACCAAATAAAATAAAC
Source organism: Anguilla rostrata (assembly GCF_018555375.3). Classification (NCBI taxonomy): domain Eukaryota; kingdom Metazoa; phylum Chordata; class Actinopteri; order Anguilliformes; family Anguillidae; genus Anguilla; species Anguilla rostrata. Next base: position 26,721,549 of record NC_057939.1, on the reverse strand, counting down.
ACATTGTTGTCTCTTATTTTCTGTTATTAACAGACCAGTTACTATATTTTTGGCACTCAACACTGCATGAAAGAAAGTTTTACTCTCTTCAGTGTGCAGACGGTGAGGTAATAACTAACTGACCCTGTCCCTTGTGTTTTTCCACAGTCTGTATAAACATGAATCATCTTTTGATTAACAATGCAGCTTCTTTTCATTTAGCATTGCAAAGTTAAGGATGCAATGGAAGCATCTGTATGTTTAATGTGGTTTAATGTCCTAAGCCACAATATGCCTACTCATTCCCAGAGCAGTTAGGGGTTAGGTGTCTTGCTCAAGGACACTTTGACACACCCAGGGCAGGGTTTGAACCGGCAACCCTCCGACTGCCAGACAATCGGTCTTACCTCCTGAGCTATGTCACCCCTATGTCGCATCTGTATTTTATCATGTGGGTTTAATGTCCTGAAGCACAAATATGGCCATACTACATTCCATTCATTTAGTAGTGTATCCAAAATGAAAAGAAACCATCTGTACATTTAAAGAGGTAAATAAGAGTACCAGACACAGGTAAGAAAACAAACAATAATAGTTCTTAAAAAATGGTTGAATAAATAATAGTTCTTAAATAATAGTTCTTATAAAATGGTTGATTGAAATGTACAGGTTGTGTTCTCATCTACACTGACAAACACATTCAACTAGCATGGTAAGACTGCAGTACTAAGCAAGTGATAGGTAGGGGGTTAGGGTTAAACAAGTCAAGATGCTTTCTAAAGAGGTGGATCTGAAGAAGGTCTTTGTCTACGGTCCTGACTACTGTGAGAATCTATTGCTGGGCTGTCACAGTTGGCATGGACATGGTCCACATACAGTGCCAGACTGTGGGGCTCCTCCACTGTCATGCTCCACAATATCCAGTCTGGTGAAACGCAATGCTGTTTGCGTTCATTTCTTTTGCCATCTGTCAACAAGGCTGCCTAAGAGGTTAGAGGGTCTACCGAGACAGTAACGGTAGGAATCACCCATCCGGCTCCATATAAAAATTAAAAAAAAGCGAGAAAGAAAAACATCTGTATCCTTTCCTTGGTTTTTGTGTCTGTAGCATTTAATTAGGATAATCCAAGAGTACAACAAGACGATGATCGAGATAATTAATGTTTACTTGTTATTTTTTTAAAAATGAAGAAAGTTATAAACCACTAAACCAGAGAGAGAGAGAGAGCGAGGGAGAGAGAGAGCAAGAGAGCGAGAGCGAGAAAGAGAAAGAATCGTGGATTTGAGACAAAACATCCAGATGAGGTGATTAATTCAAATCGCTCATTATTTTCATGCGTGGGTTACATTAATTAACCCCCATCTCTACCAATGGATTTCTGCTTGTGGTGGGTGGGGGTTACAGATGGAGACGATGCCTTGGTAATCCTGCATGCTATTTGGAACATCGCGTCAGCGGAACTTGTTTCCACAGATCCAGTTGACTGTATGACTGTACCTCAAAGTTGGCATAATTTCTCTTTCATCTGAGAGACACTAGAGTGCCCTGCTGTGAATAATTTTAGGCTACTCAAACTCAAGGGGTATTTCTCTGTAGTTCATCAAACAGTGGCAAACACTGATTTTGTATGAGCTGTTGTAAGTCACCTACTTGTTTCAGAACATCAAAGGGTGACAACAACCCCCCCCCCCACCCCACCCCCAGGTAATCTAAAAAAGTGGTTCTGTTCTAATCTTAATGTAAATTTCACAATCTGATAAGAGATTCAAAATGTAGAAGTGATTCATATTCACATGTTGTCATTTTTGTGTTTGTCAAACAGGGTTTTGCACTGTGTCCCAGTTACATTTCATTAATGGTGAAATAAAACTCCATATATGAGGCAGAAAAATATAGACTTCACTCTAGAGCCACTTTTATTCTAAATACTTTAACATGTTATACTTTCACATCCAAGTCTATGGCTTTGGATGTTTAAAGTAAGTATTAAATATTGAAGAACAAAAACAGAAGTATAGTAAAGATTTCTCAGTCTGACAGCCACTGATGCTATTTGAAAATTCCCACAACGCTGACAGATTTATGCTAAACATTCATTTTACTGGACACTTAAGCCAACAATATTTGATGTGTGGCAAAATCCAGGGTATAAATTAGTTACAAAAGATAAAAATAATATAAGATTACAGTACATGAAAAACACTAATATGACCACGTGTTGATCAAACACACACACACATACACACTATTCTTTACACAGTGTTGAGTAAAAACAAAAGAATCAGAGAAAAGTATAAAATCCCCTTCACAGGAATTTATTTCTTCCAAGACATTAAGAATTTATTTTACCCCTTGCAAGTGAAGCTGCTCAAACCGCCCCAAAACAAAAAGAAAGACACAGAATAAAACATACAAGTACATGTGAGTAATCACAAATGGAATTAAAGTTAATCCCAAAACCCCAGATCCCCCACCTCCTGGCCCCGCCCACCCAGTCTCATCTCCTTAACCCGCCCACCCAGTCCCACCACCTGGCCCTGCCAACCTACCCCACCCACATAGGTCCACCCAACTAGCCTTGTGTATACTGCATACTAAATATACACGATATAGACACAATGGTGCGACAGAGATAAGCAGATAGACAAACACACAGACAGACAGACAGACAGACACACCCACGCACACACTCCTATACCAAAACCTCAAACATTAATTTGAAGACCAGCAGGGTACTAATTCATACCTACATTATAAGTGGGTTTCTCATTAATGACACTAGGGAAGAACAGAAAGATGGTCCTATAGCACTCCTGGTGTTTTTTTTTTTTGTGTGGCTCCTGAGTCCTGAGCAGCTTGCACAAACAAAGTGATGACTCAGTCCAGCCTTGTTGAAGTGTCTCATCTTTTAGCCATGTACAGAATTAATTGCAACAGTGGTGTCTAAATCATGAAGCCTATTTATTTCAAATTTGTTTTGTCAGATCATAATGCCTGTTCCACAGCATGATGCAACAGCAAATCTACTGTGACTAAAGTGTGATTCCATTAGACATATCTTTTGAACTGCATAAAATTATACAGGCAGCACTGCGTATTATGAAATAATGAAGAACTTGTGAAAATCTCATTACATTTAATCAAAAATGGTTTTGCCTTCCACTGGTCAACATGCTCTGAAATTCTGAAATACTCTTCTGTGCTTTTTCATTTTGAATGATCAATTCACAATAAAATTATATATCACCTTATGGTGTGGGAAAAATAGATTGTTAGTGTGGGGATGGAAGTTTTAAAATTTCTAAATGATACGTGCAATTATATCCTATATAATTTATCAAAATTAATCCCTACATAGCCTGGGGGTATTGAATAAAAGTGATTTACCCATATATTTTCGAATTCAATATATGATTTTAGCTGCTGGCTATGAAACTGCTTTCATGTGTGTACATTAGCATTCCTGTGGTGACTTGAAGTCACGAGGTCCCTGAGGGCAACAAGCCAGTCATTTAGGGCTTTTAAAACAAGTGAAATACTTTTTAAATCAAACCTAAAACAAATAGTCAAGGATGTAAGTAGTGAGGTAATATGAGCTCTCTTCCTTGATTTAGTCTTGGTGTTGCAACAGCATGTTTAAGGCCAGCAGTAGTCCTTTAATGCTATACTTTGGAAGGCCAGAGGAAAGTGCATTACTGTTGCACAAATGTAAGAGGCATTTTTCCAGTGTTGGTCTGTCAGAGAAAGGGTCTAACTTGAACTATGTTCTGAAAGTGAAAAAAACACTTTAATCGTCTTCTTTATATGGGGTTGAAAGCTTAAGTCTGAGTACCAGATTATCTCTTGGTTTCTCACCTCTGGGTTAAAATTTAATGCCAAAGAGCAGAGGTCACTAATGATCTTTTCTTTTTAATCTTTTAAGACAAAAATTCTGTCTTGTTGGGTCAAGTTGGAGGAAATTGTAAGACATCCACATTACATAGTTGAAGGTCACCTGTATAGCTATGGAAAGTAACATTGTGTTTTCTAATTATACTACCCAGGGGGTCCGTATACAGAGAATAGCAAGGGTCTAAAATGGATCCCTGTGCCATTTCACAACCATTTTGAAGTGGTATATTCTAAGGTAATACAGTATCATCTCTCTTTCTAATAGGAGTTCAACCAACGCATACTGTGCATTTTTCATGCAGATGGAGCCAAATCACATGATCCACTGCATCAAAAGCAACAGCTTAATCCAATAAAACAAGGTACACCCTCAACATCTATGAGCAGTGAAAGGTCATTTATGTCCTTAGCCAGAGCTGTTTCTTTGTTGTGGTTCCCGTGCTCCCGTGTTAGACCAGACCTAAACCTTTCCAGAAAGATCTACATTAAGTTGTACAGAAACCACATTTTCAAAACCATTGATTAGAAATGGGGGATTGTATGGCTGCCTAAAATTACTTTGTACAGAGTGGTCCAGGTTGCTCTTTAGCAAAGGTTTCACAATTGCAGTTCAGTTACATGGGACATCTGCTAGTCAGTAAGTAACATAAAAAGTATGTCATTAAACTACTCCCCAACACTGTCAATTTGACGGTCGTAATTTTTCTGTAAACTGTAATGAAACTAATTAATATGACTTGGGAAAAAGCTTAGCGTCAGTCACTTCCCAACATTGTCGATTTGACTGCTGTAATGTTTTTTTCTTGAATAAAGCTGGCAAGCTCCTCAAATCAAGAACCAGAATCACCACCAAAAGCTGCCGTCGAAGCTGACTTTAGTGTTGGAGAACAGCTCTCTGGGGTTATTTTTGTTGTCACAGATTACTTTAGAACAGTGAGACTGCTTGTATCCTTTATTGTTCATCTATAACTACCAAGATTCTCTTTTAAATATAATGATGGATCTACAAATTATTCCATTTTCTATGTGTGGCATGCCCTTAAATCTGAAATCTCCAGGAACAATTACAGAACAATTTATCGCCACCATTTTGTCTGCAATCATCCCACAGTATCCCTGTAAACTATATGTTCCTAAGGGCTTATTCCTGTTGAACAGAAATGCAAAATGATATTGATGGCAATCATAAAAAATACATGGTGCGCGAGGAGTAGATACTGCCAGAAGCGTAATGGCCCTCTGCCCTTAATATTTCATTCTCCCTGTCATCCCGTGGCGAGAGATTGACTGACGCTAAGCCTTTCCCCAAGTCATATTAATTAGTTACATTACAGTTATTCATGCATCCCCCCCCCACAGTGTAATGGATAGTTTCCTTCCAAGATGCAAAGCCTGAAATGAGTTTCCCTCCCCCATCCCTTATATAAGAAGACAAAAGGCAGAAATAACTGCATTAATTATTCGTCCTTCTTATGATGACACACTTCCAGTTTTTATGGGGAGGGGGAGCGTGTACAAAATCACAAAAAAATGGTACCAATAGGTTCTGAAGAAAGATCCAGGCTCAGCTAGGTATGGGCTTTTGCGTCTCCTCTCTTTTCTGTTGTATTTGCTCAAAGAGCAAGAGGGGATTGCTTTAGCTGGCTACCGTGGGGATGTCTCAGCGGGTAGACCCAAGACCAAGAGTGGGAGGGGTTGTGGGGGCATTAATGTTAGCATGCCCCCCCATCCCCCGACACTGGCTATGATTGCTCATTTGTTCTGACAGTCACACACGGCTGTCTGAGGCCACTGAGCAACAGAGATAATGAAATAGAAGCCTGAGAGGAGCTCCTCCAATCACACGATACATCGGTAACAATTTATAGAACAATGCTAAAGGTGACTGATGGATACTTTCTAGCTATATTTTTGGGATCCCTTCAGGGATAATAATTTAGGAATAGGATGTTATAGGATGATATTTGTAATATGGATCAAATAAAAATCTTTAAAAAAGACGTGTTGAATGTTTTGATGGCTTTGGAGTTGGAGGGGGTCAGAATAGTTTTAATATATAGTTTGGCTTCATTTTCAAATATTTTACAAAGAGGTTTAGCGTTATTGAATTTATAGGAATGCATATGACATTTATCTCACAAATATAAGAAGTTTAATTATATAGTATTCATTCTCGTTTTATATATATATTCGAGGAAGAAGCCAAGCAATATATTTTCATACAATAAACAAAAATCTGAATATACATATTTACATATAAAATTACAAAAATGTTTCCAGAAAGTTTGGCAATATGTACAGTCCCAGAAAAGGTGCAAGGCAGTTTCATTGTCAGCATCACAAAAAGCACAATTGGTCTCAATATCATTATTCACTCTCTTCCGGTAGCTTTTTGATGTGCAATATCTATGGAACAGCTTGTATGAAACTTTATTTGTGATCAGGAATTTTGATGGTAAAGTCCATACTGTTTTCAAATGTATATTTAAAAAAACAATTATTCCAATAAGGCATAATACATGGGATTGCGACAATGTCCTTTTGAAAACGATATTGTTTGTTCCTGTTACGAACAAGTGGGGGAGAATAGAAAAATATCTTGCCCACAGAGGATTCACAAGAATTAACACACACAACATGGGTGGGTTGGGATTTCACAACTTCTCTTGAAAGAATCTTAGCACCTTCAGGAATAGCACCCGTAACAATAACAAAGTCTCTAGAAGATATATGACATTTTGGTTAGAAATTGGAAACCATTAAGAAGGAAACCCTCTGGGTTGAAGACTTTAAGAAAATAGTATCTATATACCATGCATGACTAAAATATGGTTTTGTTCTTATATAAAACATCTAGACTGTTCCATGTATAATAATTGTGGAAAGAGAGGAACCCAGCTAAAACCAATCTGTTGGTGAAAGGATGACAATTTGTGGGGTATTTTGTTGATATTATAGATGCACAAGTACAACAACGGAAGGCCTCTCAGTGGGGAAGATACATACTCAGGTATAAAGTTCCAAATAGAGTTGGGGTTAGAGAGACCTTCTTTAAACCAATTTATTTAAAAGATGTAATGTTACGGTAGAGAAGTTGAGAAAGTTCAGCCCAACAAAAACTGATACTCAACACAATGAGTAGCATTCTGTCAATAGATGCCCACACAGAGTTGCCTATATCAACTGGGAGAACAGCAGGCGTGAGCCAACGATGCCTTTGGCTTTTGTGAGGAGAATCCTTCCTCTAAGTCTCAAATCTCTTTGAGACCATATACTGTATTAAAACCTTTTTGAAAACACAGTAAAAATTTAAACCACATCTGTTATTTGAGTTTTTTCCTACTATAATTCCCAAATAATTGACCTGAGTTTTGACTGGAATACCATATAACCAAGGGCTCTCTGATTGTTTAATAATAGGTAAAATTTCACATTAACTAAGATTCAATGTGAGACCAGAAGCCTTTGGAAATATGCTAATATGGGTTATGTGCCAATATACCAATATTACCTTGGATATTTGGGTAACATCCTTCAAAAATAGGGTCATGTCATCAGTTAGCTGACTGATCATAATCAATTCCTTGTACATCACTATTATTGAGGTGATGTACCATGTTTCAGCTAAATTGAGCAATTCTGCATAGTGTTCTAATTGTTTGACAAAGTAGTTCCCAAAGCCAAATTTATTCAAGGATTATAAATAAATTCATGTTCCATGGAGTCAAAACCTTTGTAAAAATCCAGGAAAAGATTATAGCTTTTATCATATATTAGTTCAGGGCAATCTAATAAACAAGTCTAACTGGGATAGCAGTAATGATATAGAACCTCACCAGAAAAGTTGTGGTTCAGGATATTGACACCAGCCAGTCAGAAATCGTTGCTCCATTGAGACCTCCAAAATTTTAAATGGAATGCAGTGGAGTGAGATGGAAAAAACAAGACTCCTCTATTTTTTAACACAAAGAAAAAGTGTTACATTTCACATTTTTTAGACCCCTGGAATTTAGAGAAAATATAGAAAAAGACATAAACAAATGAACACACTAAAGAACAAGAACACAGAAAGAAGTATATATACTTTTTGCGAAAACTTCAGAAAAATTGTGCTGAGCTGCACAGAACTGTTATTAGTGTAAGGCCGTGGGTAAATGCTTTATTTCTGCTGTGTTCCTATAGCATGAGGAAAGTTTTGGAGACAGCCAGCCAACATAAGGATTCAGCCTTTAACTTGTTTATTCCCTGGAAGAATACAGATGGCGTTTCTTCCCTTTTGCAATACAGCTTTGGTTATCTATCACTTTTCAAACTGTCTGGACAGCTAGCTATCTTCCCTCCAACCCAAAATATCTGCACCACTACTCTCTCTGACTCCCGAGTCCCGCAGCTTTTTTATTTTCTTTTTCTCTTCTCCTCCTCTCACACTTTGCACCACCCCCTCTCTCTACTCTTATGGAAGTCTTCTCAGCCTTTTCAAGTATATCCATGGGTACAGCAGTTCAATCTCATGTCTCACATTAGTCTTTTAGTCAGGTGTTTATGATGAATAATAAACATAGTTGTTCAGTGTTCTTTGTTGTGACCATATGCTAGAGGTACAGCAGCAATGGGAGCTGCAGCAGTAGCTCACAATGTAATTTCAATGCCGCTGACAAAAGCCTGGGCTCCGAAGTAGCATGCTTTTTCTCTGTTTTGACGGGCCTGGTTTACAGCCAGCCAAAGATGCCTCCGCTTCTCTCGATCGAATGGAGAGAAGCCTTCACCAAAGCTAAGACTCTTCTCCTTCAGGAAGGTGGATGTTTTGGCGCCTCTTTTCCCAAGCCTATGCACGGTGTCAACTAAGTCTGGCATTCAGTGCTTCTCCTCGCAGAATGTTTCCTGACAGACAAGAACGATTTCAGCTCTGATATCTTCTCTTGCTTTTTTTTTGGTAAACCCAGAAGTTTTAAATTTGGGCACCTGGAGTACAGGTGTTCCACTTTTACCTTTGTATCTTTAATCTATTTGTGCAAATCAACAAATCATTCAAGATCTTCAGTTCTAGGAGCATTAGCACTCACTTGCATCAGCACAACTGCTGATGAGTGAGGAGAGTGTGGCGATAATGCGTAAGTTACTGTCAGATTCCGGTGGAGTTTCTTATTTGGGCTGGATTTGGTCCTCTGGTTTGCCTCTGGTTCTGCGGCTTTGTAGGGGTGTCAAGCAATGGAGAAATCCTGATCACACGGCATAACTGTGGATCGCTAAATTAGCCACAACTAAGTTACTGATTTGTTCATGTTATTTACATTGAGGTTGTTTTGGCTTCTCTTTCGGTATGTTTGCTCAAAGTCATTTAAAATGAACACACTGGATATGCAAGTTATACAGCTGCTGTCTAAACAGTAAAAATATATTTTCAGTGGAGCTCTATAAAGTTTGACTTAGCTAGACACTATTTAGCTTTACTTCTCAGGTCCTCGCAGGGTATGATGACATCATATCTGTCTGTATCACAGCTTAATTAACCCTGTATCCCTGTTTCAAGCACCAGTAAATAGCTAGCAAGTATCTACCAGTGACTTTGCTAAGTCATTCGCAACTAGCTCTGCAGCTAGTTTCACAGCTAGCTCAGCAAGTAACTCTGCATGTCACAAAACCAATTGCATTGCACCACGTAAGTAGCAGAGTAGGCAGCAAAGCCATTGCAGGTAGTCCAGCAAGTAGCTCAGCAGGTCATAAAACCAACTGCAAGTAGCTGAGTATGTAGCAAGCCACTTGCATTGCACAATGCAAGTGGCTCCATAGGTAGAAAAGCTGATCGCAGTGCAAAATGCAAGTAGCAGAAGCAACAGCATTGTAAAACGCACGTTAAGGTTTCGGCCTTACAAGCACGAGGTAGGCTCAACCTTTTTGGGAAAAATGTTGCCTGTTCTATGTGCAATTGACTTTTTAATCATGCAGATGTTAGAGCAGGGAAGAAATAATGGCCTTAGAAATATCTTCAGTCGTCTGGGAAAAAAAGAAAAAGAAGCCTTCAAATGAAAATAAAGGGACATTTTTTTCTGAGCTTCTGATGGGCTGCATTTAATGAGAGACATGATGGCTAACAAGAACCATAATAGAGCACGACACTTGTTAATGAGCTCTCATCTGAATGTCTTTTTGGATTATTTCTCCCCTATTTTTTCTGGCTGTGTGCATTCACACAGTGTAAAGTGCCTTATGCACTCCAACACACTGCAACAGCCAGTGACACCCAGGGTCCTGTACTGCAGCAGCCAGTATCACCCAGAGACCTGTTTGCTAAAAGCAGGCATGTTGTATTTTGATGGAGTGTGTCAAAGATTCATTGACAGTTTTGACACATTGGTGGCTGATTGTTTTGTCTGTGCTATGCATCTGCTGAGCAAGTTCATGATATTCATTTGTAAGCTGTTCAATTTTATTATAGGTTTCATGGATTCGTATGTCATGACTCTGTCAGCACAATGGTGTTTGGTGTGATATCCATCTTCATTTCCACAAGTCTGAGATAAAAATGGACATACTTCAAATGGTACTCTACACCAGAATACCAACTTCCCTATCTGGTTTTACATGGTTCAGGGGGGAGTTTTATTGACAGAGAAGTACCTTGCCTGATAACCATGCTAATAGTATGCTCCATATAACACATTTTTTGGTGTGGACAGTGTTAAACAACTTTCTTGGCAGTGGCCACCAATTTGTCAACTTTAGGGAAATTAGTTGACCAAATATTACTTGCTAGTGCTACAATGTGGGCACTGCAAGTTAAATGTGCCCAATATGGAAACAAGCTTTAAAGGATGTCTTTATACTCTTTTAGCATATAACTCGCATTGTCACAAGTGCAGTAACGTTTTCAGAATCAATATTATAATCCAATAAGCATCTCGTAATGCTATCCGCAACTGAGGAGTAATTCATGGCAGTTACAGTAGGTACACTGTTTCAGCAAGGTGGACTTTCAGATCGGATGTGAGGGATTTCCCTTGAAGAACTGCGGATATTTGGCTGGAATGTTTTTCTTTTTCAGCGACCAACGAACAGGCACTGGTGGCAATGCAGAATGGCAATGGGCCAATCAGGGTCTGCGCTGCAGTACGTGTACTCAAGGTGTTACTGTCATGCAGGCTACATCACCATGGAGATTTAAAATTACGAGGGGCACAAATCAAAATGCGGGAAAGATTTTCAAAACTGTGGCGCAAAAATACAACCTCAGGCTGAGGGAGATGCCTGTGCGCCCGGCAGGATGTTTCCTGCGAAATCCCAAATTAAACATTCCCATCCCACCATAATGAGATTCCACAAAGGAACTGATTTTCATACCAGCCTGTGGTCTAAAGTAAATGCTTTTCAGGGAGGCTATTTGTAAATCATGCTTAGCAGAGGAAGTCTAATGGTAAAATATTCCTGCTGAACTCATGTGTACAGTACTATTCATATTGTCTTATATTTCAGTATTATATTTTACTTTATTAATGTATTATATTGATAGTACAATTATATATACTATATCATTTCTTTCCTAGCCTTGGTTTAACAGATTGGCAGTTGCAGTCCTTTTATAAAAGTGCATTGTTATTCCTTGCTATTTTTAACTCTTCTTTTTCCTGCCTCATGAAATGTTATGCATGAGTGCATAGGTGTCTTTTGCCCTTCTCCTGTGCTGATGAGGAGCCATCTTTACCTGTGCTAATTGGGATCTGCCCTCGCCTGGCCTTCCTGGGCCTGTATGTTCATCCTCCTTTCTCTCTTCACGCCGGCCTGGCTCCTCGTTACTCTGCAGCTGGGCTTGGCCAGTGTGACACGGTGGTTTTATCGGACGCTTAGGCGTACTTTATCTGTTTCTCGGGTTTCAGTTTGGGGTTTTTTAGTCGTTTGTAGGCAGGTTGGGGGTGTTTCAGGTCCGCCTTCCCATTGTGGGGAGGCCTATACTTCTTGTTTTTCTTTTCTTTCATCCACTTTTTGGTGATTCTCTATTCTTTTTGATATTAAAATTCATTAATTAGATTTTTGAGTGTCCCTTTGGACTGTGCTTCTGTGATGTTTATGTTGCGAAAAAGCTGAAGGCTCGAGTTTTTTGTTTTTATTTATTTATTTATTTATTTATTTATTTTCCTGTAACAGCATACTGTTTACACGTAGAACATAAGGAGGATCCTGAAGTACACCAAATTAATTAAAATTGTTAGCCCTAAACTGTAGAGCCTAGTTAATTGTATTGAGGTTCACCTTGGGGTACCTGTGCTTGATGTTGCCATTGAGGAATTTGATGAAATACATACATCTGCATCAACTAGAGATTCCAATAAAAAATGATTTAAATGAATAATAAAGGCAGACCTGTTAAGCTTTACATAATGTTTTGTTTTGTATTCAGTTAAGACTGGCTTAGATCATATTGGGAGAGGTTCATTTAGTTCATGACAAACAGTTCAACAAATAATTCTGAAATACATCTTGACATTCTGCACTTCAGAAAACACAAGCTAGAGGTGGGATGTGTCACACACACTTAACTACTAATATTAACTTAGCGTGTGGTGTGTAGGTGTGTCGGAGGTACTAATTGGTACCCTGGATCAAATTTGTGGTAACATTCACACGTCAAATGTGAAACATCAAGTTCTTGGGTTGTGTCACCCAAGTGTAAGGCAGGAAGCTGATATCTTGAACTCCTTAATTCCTTAATGTAGAAAAACGGTCCACAATGAAAGCAATATGACTGTAAATCTACCATAACCTGCTATTTAAAGTAACCAGAGATGTACCAGAAATGAGTACTTGTTTTTAATATTTTAACTTTTTTTCTATCCCAATTTGGAATTGACACTCTTATTCACAAGCAACACTTGTTGCTGCAACTTCTGTTATGAATTTGGTAGAGCGGAGACGAGCACACGGTCTCCTCTGAAATGTGATGTCAGATTGCAGCTTATTTTCACTCCACAAGCAGGCCACAGGTTGTTCACGCAGATGTAAGGTAGAGGAAGACACTTCAACCTATATTTTCCAGGCAGCGCATGGCATGTTGCAAGCTGTCGCACTGGCAAAGTGGTATTTTCATCATGGATTTTGATGTTCCTGAGCCGTCACCATGTGCTGAAGTGGGAGAAGAGTTGCTGCTGGGGGTATGTCAATGAAGATCGACTGCAACTTTGATGCAGCTCACTGCAATTTTCCAGTCCGTCTGGTCTGAAAAGTGTGCCCTCATCACCTGCTTGCTCAGACCAGGTCTACAGTGTAAGTCATAGGCCAGTGTTGCTAGTGTTGGGGCTTTCCCATGCAATGTGTGCATGATCACAGCCTATTCAAAAGCTAATCAATCGTTTTCATGGATCATATGCTGTCTTTTTGCCAATTTGACTTTGATGTAAATCCTGCTATCAGGAAAAATGCATAATTAGCATTTATTGTTTATTGTCCTTTTTTCTTTTTTTATGATTTTAATTCCTGTATTTATTTCTGTTTTTAAGAGTTTTTGGATGTTTTTATACTGTACTGTGGTCCCAGGGGTACTGTATTCCCTTTTTTTTTCTTACATCCATCTGTAATGAGAAGAATGACAATAATCACAACTTGAACGTGAACAATCTTTTCATTTTAATTATGTGCCTGTGGTTAAAATGATTGTGCGTGCCATGATTCACCAAGAACAACATTCACGTTAATATTTCCAAAAAACGTTATCTTCACTCAAGCTTAACAATGACTAATTAGTCTGGTTACACTTACAGTTGAGGCCAAAAGTTTACATACACCTAGGCTAAAGACATTCAAACTCAATTTTTCACAACTCCACACATTTCATGTTACCATGCATTTCCTGTGTTAAGTCAATAAGGGTATCTACTTTATTTCCACAAGAGGTAATTTCAAAATAATAGCTAAGAGACAGATTTATTTCAGCTTTTATGTACTATATCAGATTTTCAATGGTCAAAGGTTTACATACACTTTTTTGTATTTGGTGGCATTGCCTTTTAATTGCTTAACTTGAATCAAACGCCTTCCACAAGCTTCTCACAATACTTTGCCAGAATTTTTGCCCATTCCTCCTGACAGAACTCGTGTAACTCAGTCAGGTTTGTGGGCCTCCTTGCTCAGACACACTTTTTAAGTTCAGTCTACAAATTTTCTATGGGATTCAGGTCAGGGCTTTGTGATGGCCACTCCAATACTTTGATTTTGTTATCTGTTAGCCATTTTTTTTTTACAACTTTGGAGGTATGCTAAGGAACATTGTCCTGCTGTAAGAAGTTTAAACTTTCTAGCTGATGTCTTGAGGTGTTGCTTCAGTATTTCTAGATAATCATCCTTCCTCATGATGCCATCTATTTTCTAAAGTGCACCAGTTTGTTTCCCAGCTAAACACCACCACAACATGAACATCAGTTCTGCATTGCTTGCAGGGGTGTGGGCCATAGTCACCACTGGTAAGGTCCAGATTTGATACCAAACCATGGGGCCCATCTACACACTTGTGCAGTGCCTTAACAGATACCAGGCTGTGGGACCCATCCACACATTGGAACAGTGCTTAAACAGGATGAGCACCCAGACAACCCTTCTACTGTAGATTACTACTCTACTCTAAACTCTTAATAAAAAATGGCATGCATGGATTATGACAATTTATATGTGAGGACTCTTAGGAGTGAAGAGAACTGACAAAGGTGAAAACGGTAACGTTAAAATAACTGACTACATTGAATCATACTTAAATGTGTACACGGCCATTTTATATTCATTTCCAAAACTGCATATTAATTAATCTAAAGTGAAGTCTAATTGTGGAATTTCAATGGAATCTGATCTCTCTTCCTCATGTTGTGATTTCCATATCCCTTCATCTTCTTTTCTTTTTGAAATAGACTTTCAACAGAGGTCTTGGTCTAACTTGCAGGCATAACAATGGTTGTAAGGTCCTGCGAGGCTGAGATTTTTGATATTTTTATGCGTTTTGTTTGAGGCACTTTTTAACCATGATTTTTTTGTTTTTGGTCTGGGGACAAGATGGTGCCCTCTTCTAAGGTCTGTGCATCCATCTGATGCTGATGTCTCTTGAGCTGCTGTTCTCTCTCACATGTGGCTCTTCTCTCTCTCACCACTCTTCTCTCACACCAGGGGCGTAGGAGTGATTTTGAGCCTCAGGGGAGTGGCACCAAAATGCTTCTGAGAACAGAACATGCTAAGTACTCTGGTTGTAAGAGGGTCATATGGTTCTTGTGTAAACTGCTAATTAATGCAAAAACCTTACAGAGTACACCTTGAGAAGTAAATTCAACTAACATGTTTTCCTAACTAGGATGCTATCCATAGCACACGTCCAGGTGAAAAAGGCTCTATTTGTATTATTATCAGGAATGGATATGGTTCAGTTTACCAGCAAATAGTGGGAAAGTGGTGCAATCATTGTTGCAGCAAACATAGCTTTCATGTGATTTATTACACAGTCAACAAATAACACTAAAAATGTCATGATTGCCTTAATGATGCTATTATTGATAAGTCAGTTACAGTAATAATTCCCTATGCGCTAGAATTATTTGATCATAAACTGGAGGATGCTGATAGGTCCTGCAACTTACTAGTCATAGGTTGTTTTTGAAAGAAATGCCTAATGTCTGGGCCCTTTCTTTTCACCTGCCGCATTATTTAAGTAAAGTCACGCACTGACAGCAAACTCAAGGATATCCTTGCTCATCCTGTAAAGGATGAGCCACCCAGCACCCCCAAGCTCTCTCTCGTACCTGACTTTAGATTAAGGCTGTTCCATTCCATATGCACTTACAAAAACTTGCAGTTGCAAAGAGAAGGAAGACATAGACAAAGAGAAGATAAGGCAACATGTTATAGCCATATAGGAACATGATAATCTTCATACCACGTGGCTCCACAGTTCTATTGGAACAGGCTTGCAGTATTAATATTGTGGTTAGTCATGTTCCATTATCTTTTTACAGTATTACACAGCTGAAAAAAGCAGCTATTTCAGGGTACCTTTTAAAGGGAAAGCTGAAAAGGTGCTTTGAAAAGCACCATGAGTGGACTGAAGTGTTTTATTTTATACTTTTTCCACTATCAGGATTGACCTCACACCCACACATTGCTGCAGGGAAGCGTATGACCCCCCTGTTAAATAACGTGCCTTGTCCTACTGTAGTCACCTTGTTGCAGGTGGTGGATTGATCTCTGGATGTTACTGGAGTTCCTGACACATTGTGTAAGCCTGAGAGGATATAAGGGTTGATGTGTCTGGCTTTTGGAGTGACAGAGATTTTACCCATGAATATCTCTGCCCTCTCTTTAATTTAACATTAGATGTGTAAATGGTGGTATGGCTGCTTAGCTTCCGCAGTTAGCCATGAGAAAGGTAGAGGGTGGTATGGCTGCTTAGCTTCAAAGGTTCACATTGAGAAGGGTACAGGGTGATATGGCTGCTTAGCTTCAGCAGTTCGCCTTGAGAAGGGTACAGGGTGATGTGGCTGTTTAGATTCAGCAGTCAGCCATGAGAAAGGTTGAGGATGGTATGGGTGCATAACTTCAGCAGTTTGGCTAAGCAGCCATAGCAGTTTTGGTACAGTGTGCTATGGCTGCTTAGTTTCAGCATAAAATTTCCTTAATCCTTGCGATCCGTGCTGGCATCTGCAGTGCGAGTACACTTGTAAGGTATCAAGTTTGCATTAAAGTACAAGACGTAGCCTCAAAACAAAAAATTTAATATGTAAATATATTACTTTAAATGTCTCTACACTGGCATTCATGGTTAAACCATTTTAAACCAGTTAAAGCAAATAAAGCTTCTGAAACAAGTGTTTCCCCTCTTGCGCATCAGTTTGCCAGTGTATTCCGTTTCTTCCTGCTTTCCTCTCTGCAGCTTCATAAGAAAGACAGGAATTACTCTAATTAGCATGGCACACAGCATGACCACTCGGCTCTCACCGTTTGACATTTTCCTTCAAGGGGGAAACAATAAACAAAACCGCGTGAAAGCAATCCACGTCCTACCTTCAGGCCCCATCTGTGGGGCAGGGCAGATCAATTTTTTGGCATGTGTTACATGCCGTTGTAAAGATTGCAGATGCTGCTCAAACCACCATGCTGAGTTCCTTTGCTCACTTGCACACAAGATATCAAAGAGCCTTCAGTATCGAGCCCAAGTGCGGCACAGAGCCCATTTGATTAAATACAAAAGTACGAGTTTCACACTATGCTTGGTCCTTTGAACACACTGACTCTTGTTTGCATTTTACACTCGGATGGATGGATGTCTGGGTTTTATATCCCTGATCAGCATTTGAGCTGACCGCCTTGGTAAGATGTGGAACAGCATTAGGGAAACTGTTTTTTATTAACTGATTTTAGCCCCGTTCTCATTTATGAATTCATGCCTTATGAGCTTGTTTTTGTGCAACAGTGTACTATAATGGCTAAGAAATTGAGCTTGTAACCTGAAGGTTGCAGGTTTGACTCCCAGGTTGGGCACTGTTGTACCTTTGAGCAAAGCCCTTAACCTGAATTTCATTATATGCAGCTGTATAAATGATATGTGGATGCTATGCAAAATGCAAAAGTTGTTTGTAAGTTGTTCTGGGATAAGAATGTCTGCTAGATGCCTGTAATGTAAATAAGTAGTCTTTTAAACCATGATGGTATTATTCACTGGTGTGTAATATTATATAGGGAATCATGATTATGTAAAATATGAAGTGTAATTTCGAAAGGAGGCTGCACTTACCACCCACACAAACACGACAGAAGTGATAAACTGCAGCTTCAATAGCACCAGCCTTCAAACGCACTGCATGCTGTTTCTGCCTCAGATAATCATTCAGTTCTGTATGTGCCAATCTGCAGCCTCTAACCGCTGCTAAAAAATAAAGCTTTTTTCTCAAACCAAACAAACTGCAGCTGCCTGCTTGGTGTAGGAGGAAGCAGGGTTTTCTGGGTGGGGGTAAGACTGTTAGGAACAGATTGGGCAGCTATTATGAGCCTCGGAATACAACCTAATCATCCCAGTTTGAACGCTGTGCATTAAATATGGAACGTGCACACCAATGCCATCACTGTTTAACTATTTACGAGCAGACTATATATATATATATATATATATATATATATATGTACGTATATGAGACCTCTATCTGACACTTATGGGGTGTTTTTTTAGATTCAATTCTCTGTCAGATTCATGAATGGGTAAATGATTCAGGCGGGAAGAGTGCATTGGATCCACATTAGATTCCATTACCGGTAATGTAATGTGAACTCATTCAGCTACAGCTGCCCCTGCCATAGATGGGCCAGACCTGAGTGATCAATTACAGGGGCCATTAGTCCGTCCAGACCGCCAGAACAAGGCTGATGGAAATGCATGCAAGGAAAATGGCTGGCCTGTCCTTGTTTGTGTACGATGAGCGTGCACACCCACACGCGTACACGTGCACATGCACACGCACATATACACACACACATATGCACACACACACACACTGGCACATATGAGAGGCCTTTTAGGCCATAAATCATACTTCCTTTCACACACTGTCATACTCTCTCACTCACATCATTGTACTCTCTCACACACCATCATGCTCTCTCTCTCTCGTAGTGCGTGTGAGAGAATAGTAGTATCTGTGAGAGAGTTTGATTGAAATGATCAGTTCCTGATTGGCTTACAGCCTTTTCACAGACAAGGCCCACCCCCTCTCACTGAGACCCCAAGTTTTCAAAATTCATACCACCTAGTTTGTATGATTATATTAGAGGTGCGGAAAAATTGTAACAGTAAATATAAAACACCCTATAATGTGCATACACATGTTTTTTTGACACATAATAATGTTAATAAAGCCCTGTGCATGTGGAAATCCTTTAAGCTCTAGTGCTCCCATCCCAAGGTCTTACCAGTTTGTATTTATGAGAACAGCTTTAACTGAAGTTGAAACCTTGAGCCCTGATGAAGCAAGCTGTGCCTCTCTCTCTCTCTCTCTTTCCTCTCTCAAATGCAAATTCAAATAAGCTTTATTTTGGCATGACATATATATATATATATATATATATATATATATATATATATATATATACACATCTCTCTCTCTCTCTCTCTCTCTCTCTCTCCTATGAGCCACTTTTATTACAAATTGCTTTAACCTTTGACACTTTGTGCAAATTGGCTGTTCCTGGTTTGGCACAATGTATGCTTTTAAACATCAAGCAGATGGTAATGCTTTTTGTCTGAAGAAGCATACACCATTGAAAAAATACACTTTTACATAATGAGTTTTAAAAAGAGTCCTGCGACATAAATGTTTTTTTTTTCTTTGGAATATTTCACGTTAACCAAGCCTATCTGGAACAAAATTATTTCGTATTCCAATGGAATACATACCACACGCTCTTATTTGGCCTTTGGTAAAGCGATTTGGTAACAAAATCTGAAAAGCTACACTGGTTTAACAGAGAGATACTTTCACTGATGTTTTTTTGTACACAAAAAGCTCCACCATTACATGAAACCAAACACTTTCTAATATACCATCAACTCCCCTTGGACTGTCCCCCATTGTTTTGTGTTATGAGAAAATTTGTTCGCTTTGATTTAGTTTTTCAATAAACTTCCTAATGTGTGAAAGACTCATGCAATCTAAAAATGAAATAAAACAAACGTCTTTATTTGATAACTTCAGCCAGAGGTCTCTCTCTCTATCCCTGAATTGTTTTCTGGCCGCCTGTGTAATGAATGCACTCGGTCATGGAATTTCACAGAGAGCACATCCATCTCTGTCACTTTCCATTTGTGGCGGTATTTCAGCTGCACTGGGGCCATGCCTGCAGTGGAGCCACACCCACACTAGCACTGCGCCCTAATTGTGCCCACGCCCACACTAGGACCACGCCCACACTGCGGCCACACCCGATTTCAGTGCCTGCCACTTTCCCTTTGAGGCTACCATGCCGCTTCCTCAGTTCTCTATCACCAAGGCAACAGGGTTGTCCTTCACCACTTCCTTGCCTCTCTGTACTGTACCTCTGTGTCCAGCAGGTGATCTTCTCACAGCGAGATGAGGGGGCGGATGGTCTCTAAGAATGCGCCTCTCTGTAACCACATGTCAGAGCATAGCTTCAGTGTAATTCAGTTACATTTTTACTTTATTTTTACAGAGACAGACAAAGTCTCCTAACAGGAAATGGGGAAAGGCTGTGACTGAACCCCCCCACTACCAACAAAAAAAATAACATAGGTTTTTAAAATGTATGTTATCTAATTAATTGCTCAGTCCCCTGTCCCCTACTTGATGGCAAGTAGAATTTGTAGTACACGGGTGAAAATCAGCCAAGTTGTATGGGTAGGGCCACCAGTTTTCTCCACCATGTGACCTGCATGGATTTAAGTTTGTATTTTCAATGGTTATCCTCAAGGGGTCCCCATAGACACTCCAACAGCACCGTTAAGTGACTATTCATACAATTGAGTTTCTAATTGAGACATTTATAAACAATTAGTTGTTCTAATATGAGGAGAGTCTAGGAGTGACCATGGATAGAAGTTCATGTCTATGTAAAGCATGGTCATAGAGAGCCACACAGTTGGCTGGCTTCCATTGTTACTCAGATCTTGAGTAGCACAGCAATTGATCAGTTGAAGCAGTTGATTACACAGTTAACTCAGGTCACTTGACTTCTTGGGTCTGAATTGCAGAAGCTGTGGCTCTCCAGGACCCGGACTGAGTAACACTTAAGTAAACAGAAACATGCATCCATATGAAGTAGGGGCGTTCAATCTTATCCAAAAAGGGCCAGTGTGGGTGCAGGTTTTTGTGTCATCCCAGCACTAAGACACCTGATTCTACTTAAGGTCTTGACTCGTTAATTAGTAGAAGCATGAATATTTAAATTAGATTTTACATTTCTTTATGCAAATTAAATGTTACATAACTGCTCTCATTTTTAATGTAGGCATTTCCCATTGCTTCTAATGAAACCTATCATACCCCTATATAACATTTAAGAATACTGCAGCATGTCCGTGGTAGTAAGAAATCAAACTGAATTTATGTCGCTTGTACACATTGCTGTCAATCATCATCTGTGCTTAATCATTGGCAATTACTTTATCCACTTAGATTAGTGTGGTGGTGCAACTAGGGTAATTGTTTGAGAAGTGGCTTGACTGAACATTTTGCGACCTCTAGCTGGTGGAGGACTGAAGTACCATGTGAGAAAGGGCAATCTGGGGGCCCTACGTGTGGGACAAATTGTTTTTGGGACTTCCTGGCTAATACCGCACTGTTGGCAGCCAAATCATTGGCCAGGAATATTGTGGGTTCAGCTGTAATGGAACGGTGCCTCCTGGCTGTGAGCAGATCCCATTGAGCACACTGACGTTGAATGCGATCCAGCCTCTCAGAGATCCAGCCCAGACTGAACAGAACTACCTGAGACGCAGTCCCATGTGACCCCATGCTGAGGCATAAATGCATATTCACTGGCCCAAATGGTAGCCCACATCATCTGTCTGTCACTGTGGCTGTGTGCCTGATGGCATTAATATCAATACCAATCCTGATACTTTGAAATAAGGTTGCAACCCTTTTCAAGGGCTGGTTTGATCCTCAGCTCACAAATGTGCTCATGTGAGTGTGTACATAAAAATTTGGGTCAGAGCAGCATTGTATAGTGCTTTCTTCAGTGCTTTCTGTTTCATTCCTAACTTGCTATATATATATATATATATAGCATATTACAGAGAAAGAGAGAGAGAGAGAGAGGATGCTGATGAATTTTCCAGGCAAACTGAGCTCGCATCATCCTCAAAATATCATAATCTTCACGCTCTTTACAATCATCCTCACTGACCGCAGCAGGACCACTGACCGTCATCACGTCAAGGAAAGGTCAAGTTAAAACTCTGACTTTAGGGATCGTACGCTAAATGCCTCTTCACTTTCGATTTAGCATGCTTTCAGCTGACTGGAGGACTTTGCCCCTGCTCTGAGAGAAAGTGGGACAGGCTTCTGTTCACCCGACCGTGTGCCTGCAACGTCCTGACATCCATGCTGCATTCGTGCGGTAGCTAGCTTTTGCAGGGTTCTTGAGCAGGATTTCATTTGGGGGCCCTCCCAACCCAACATCATAAAGTTTATATACAGAGAACATAATTTGAATATGCAGCCTCATATGTCACATTGGGTTGAGCTGGCACTGCACATTGGGCTGGTTTCACGTTTCCTTGGAATGCATTGCAATACATTCGAAAAATGCACTTTGGAAAATGTAATCATAAATACATTTTGCAGGTGTTGAAATATCTGAATGAACGTGTTGCATTATCTGAAAGCAGCAGCAATTTGCATATTTGCCAGTATGTTGTGAAATTTTGTTGACAGAAATCTATATTCTGTCGATATATTGCAGTATACTGCATTAGGGGAAATCCGGCACCATTTTCTCCTGCATTTTGGTTTGTGTCCCTCGGGCTTGCCGTGTCTCCGGCATCGTCATTCAGCAGGTGTCAGCCTCTCCTGTTATTACTGCAGCAGAAGCATTTAATAACAGCTGAATCATACCTTTCATACCCTAAAATAAAGGGCTTTATAACTCTGGGATAAATGGTAAGCCGTTCCCAACACCTCCTTCCCTCATTACAAGATTCAGCACTGCCACTGACACAAAGGTGCTTGTTAAAATATTGAACAGGAAATCTTTTACCAAGTACCACTATCCCAGTTACTCAAACAATGGCCAGGTTGGTCTCTGTACAAGAGACATATCAGACGTGAGTTTAATGCATGTAGCACAAAATCCATTTTCGAACAGAAAGGAAGCCTGTCAGTATAGAAGTCTGGTTGCTAACTTGCTGTGAAAGAAAGCTCAGGTAATGTTTTCTGGATTGGGACCATGGTGTATACACTGCAAAATATTAAGATAAAATATAGTCTCAAGATAATTCAATATACGTACATACTGTATATATATATAGTGGGTGTCACCTGCTGTGAGGTGACACCCACTGCACCGCCATGCTGCCCTATATACATATTCTAAATGCATTGTTGTGATTCATATCTATCCTTTCCAACATTTGCAGTATATTTCATCTCCATTAGGGTGTTCCAGAGGGCTGCAATGTCTGCTGCTTTTCAGTGTTTCATCACTTAAATACTTAATTTCATTGTCTAAATTCAATTAATTCTTTAGCTTGATTGGAAAAAGAGTCTATGTTCTTTGTCTCCTGGGCCTAATTGCCTGCTAACTGAATAGAAACAAAAAAAAAAAAGCAATTACAGACACTACCACCATCCAGGAATAGAGCTTCAACAATGTGATGCAAAATGCATGCAATTCAGCAAATCACAATTAATCTCCATCACTGGTAGTTTCTATTAGGTGTTATTTGACTAGATGGCAGTGAAAATTCTTATGATAACCCTTTTTCTGGACAGCAGAATCTCCCCAATGAATAACATTGAATAACTAAATAACATTGTTGTGGTCATTCACACCTATTTATGGAGGGATGCATGTTGTATGCTATATTTTGTGCTTTCAGGCTATTTTACCGGACAGCTGTAATGAAAGGTGTTGAGAGGAAAGCTGATTGTCTGTCTGTGTTTGTAATCCTTCTGAAGAGGCCAGGTTTCTCGAACGGCCTCTCCGCTGCATCGTAAGTGTTTATGAAGTTTCAAATGTCGTTCATAAGGTGTGTTATCATCTCCAGCGGCTTAAAGTGTGAGGGACAGCTCAAATATCGCCCGTTGATTTTACACAAGGAGACCCGATCGCTCACTTTTGCTCCTCTCATGTACAAAGTTATAATTATACAACCATAAAAACCTAATAATGATCCAGCTTACACTACCCATTGTGGAAATGAAATACAATGCTTTCAATTACAATACAGCTTGTGCCATCCCTAAAAACCAAATAGAAACGATTTTTAAATTTCTGCTTGTTTTTAAATTTCATTTTGTTTGTACCAGTTCATTATTTAGGTTAAACTTCATCGGTTTATATTTCTTTAAAAGTATTTTGTTTTTTCTAATATTCAAATTCAAAATTGGCCAATACATTTTAAGCATCCCCCAACCTTTATGAATAATTTAACTTATTATTCTCTTTGATCTTCATTGGGGGTAGTCCTTCCTTAAGTCCTTTCTTAAGGAAATGAAGTAATTTCCACCCCCAACACAGCTGTCACCTCAGATGAACCTTTCTTCTTTGTTAATTTTTCTGTGGCTCCTCCTAACAATCGCCGATGAAAAGATGAGCAGCACAAAAGTCCCCAAAAATTAATATTCTGACAACATAATGTGATTGAAATCAATAACAAGCAAAGCAAAAAGGAAAATCTGGACCACATTATAAATAACTGCTACCTCCCTGTGGCCCTAACTTCTGAGCATTACTTTTTTAGATGGCAAAACTATTTGGTATTCACTGATAATGATGAAAAACAAAGAAAGTAAAGAAAGTTTATAAAGTTAAGCGGCTGGCTAATTTAATGTTTTAATTTGTGCATATGTAAGCATATATTTCCATTTTCTGATTCATTCTATTAACATTGCATTACATTTACTTAACAGGCATTATGGCACCAAGAAGGCCCAGAAGGTCCATTTATAAACAGTGTAATTTTAAAGTAACAAACCAACAATTATATACACAGAGAGGGTTAATATCTAGGACCTATCAATCTGCTCCAAAATGAATAAATAATTACAAAATTAAAATAAAAAAGAAAAAAATAACGTTTCTCCAAGGGTAAGCATTTTCGTTTGAGCAAAATAACATGGGTAATTAATACTGCAGGCAAATGATTATCTGCAGTTTTCCACCATAGAGTCCTAATTACAGTGCGACTGCATGTGGAACGGCTGGCCGGTCATTTTGCGTGCCTCTGGCGAGACTATGCTGCCCTTCCTGCTGCAAAGATTTATGTCCTGCTGCATACCGGTTGGGGAGAAACAGAGGATTTCCCTCAAAGCTATAGAAGAAAATACATCCATTGGGATTAATGAGGGGACAAGAGGTGGGGGTTTTTGGGATAGGGCTATTTTGGGGTTGGGGCAGGGTGGGGAGGGGGGGTGCTCATCTGAGAAAAGTTTAATTATCATATTTAATTACATCTGATCTCTATCCTTGACGGTACTGGGAGCTCTCCATGTCACCTAAATCAATGAAAAAGTACAATTTGCAATCAAATCCTTTAGCATGTAATTTTATCCCAAATATCAATGCGTAAAAGCATAATATACATGATAAAAAAATGTCGCGAGAGTTACAGAAAGGCAAAGTACTGTTCATGTAAGTGCCACTGTTAAGATGTATGCCTCAAGACCCGTGAGATGTGAGGTTTAGTTTTTTAAATCAAATTGAGGAATAGTCTGAAAAGGTGAGGTTTTCTGACGTTTGTGGAAAAAATAGTCAGTGAATTTGCCTTCCTGGCTGATTGGACAAGGTTGCCCCGCCATCGGGGGATGAAGGCAGAGAAATGGCGGGGCTGTGTGACGAGCAGCTGCCTGGTCCTCAGAGAGATGGGACAGCCAGCTGGCGAGAGGATGCGGAACAGAGTGGTCTGGTTGGAGGTCTAGTGGTGAAGACAGTGGCCGTGTCATTCACAGCTTAGTGTGCCAGTGGGAGGGATTTGAATTGAATGCGGGCAGCCATACGACACCAGCAAAGGTTATTCAAAAGTGAGAGACTTTCAGCAGGTTGAAGGCCAGGCTATTATGGGCCAGGTACTGAAGTGTGGTGGCTCAGGTAGGTAAGCATGATTCCGCTGACCACCTGACTAATCCCTCTCCGCCTTTGCCCCACTAGAAGCCTTGTGTGTGTGTGTGTGTGCGAGTGTGTGTGTGCCTGTGTGTGTGTTTGTGTGCTTGTGTGTGCACCTGTGTGTATGCGTGTGTGTGTGCTTGTGTGCGTGCATACTGCACATGCTTGCTGTTCACTGGCAGACGAACAGTGCACAGTCCTCATACTATCAGAGCCATTACCTCCTCGTGATTCATGCTGCTGGAGGGTCTGCTCTGCAACTCCGCTGTCTTGCATCTTCTGTCAAACTCAGCAGGATCTCTTTATACTATTTACACTGACCTACTTTTCTTAATCTTATGTTTATTTCTCAATCCCAGGCTAATATTTGCTCTTAGACGCATGAATCCACACGCTTGGAGACACGTCTAGGCATCATAATCTGCAAATCTTGCGCCCGCTTATTTACAGTGCTGCTGTTTAAATTCTGCTTGTGTGTAACCAACGGCAGTCTGTCTGAATCGATTGTCCATTTGAGGGAACGCTGAAAAGCTTTTTCACAATTCTGGAAGTCGTGCATCTTCCTGTCATTTTTAATGGTGCGAACAGAGACCCCAAAACTGCCTAATTTCCATCTGCTGTGGCAGGAAGATCCACTGTAAATGGCTCATTGACTGCAATTCAGCAGCATCTCATTCATTAGCAACTGTTTGATGGGAAATACAGCAGCTGGCAGCACATGCTTATTTTTATGGACCTTCAGGTCTGCTGCAGGTGAATCATGTAATAGGCTACAATGCATACTAACGGTGTTGAATGTCTTATGGGTTAATGCAGTGGTTCCCCACTCGGTCCTGGGCCCCCCTGTGTATGTTGTTTTTTTTTCCTACCACAATTTTAATCCCAGAATTTTAACAAGCTGTTAATTTTTCTTAATTAGGTGCTTTTCATGTTTACAGGGATTATTTACGACACATTATGTCAGAAATAGCTATGCATGCTACGAAGAATAAAATGTGCATATGTACTGTATATGCATATTTATGTTCTTATTGCGCCACATTACATAAAAAAGGAGGTCAATTATTTCTAACTGAACAAATTAAAGACTGAAGTGAATCAATTATAGGCTACTAACTGGTGAAGGTGTGGATACCTGACCACTAAAACAAGTATAATGAAGGATTCAAAAACAAAGAATATGATAACAAGATGACAAGCCAAACCTGCACCACGTTACTAAGTTTAAAGAAAAAACTTTATAAAAGAAACACGTGGGCTCAACAACCTAATTAGTCCTAATTGAGTCCTTTGATTTCCCACAGTCTTTCACTCGATCCAAAAATGTTGATACTTCTTTCATGTAATTGTTTCCAATATAGCACAATAGGCACAATATGAACATGAGGATCGTATGCTTCGTGGCATGCATAGCTATTTCTTATTAATGTGCCTTAAAAGGGTAAATAATCCCTTTAAAACATGAAAAGCACCTAATTAACATCTCATACAGTCACTAGCTAATGACGGCCACCTGGTAGGTACTGTAAAATAATTGCTAAATGGAGGAGAGCACATGCTAAATGGAGGGATATGTAGTAATTATTCTGCATTCACAACCGTTTCAGGCACTACAGTGTACAGCAATAGGGGTCCTCAACTTATTGCTCTGGCAGATTTCATGGCTGCTAATGGCTCAGGATAAGACTCGCCTCTTTTGGTCAATTACAACCTTTTTTGCTAGCTCCAAACTACAACATTCCATGAATGTTGTAAATGGGTGTTTCCATTAGAGAACTTTTAAAGAAAATGCTTCTGACAAAGTTAATTCCGGACAAATCAATAGAAACATTTCTAAGCGTAAAATATTTTTGTACTATAATGTTTTGTGCTCACCGGATAGACTACTCATAGAAGAAAAGGTTAATTGCTCTTTTCTTAGTTTAATGTGGAACAGAGCTGATTCAAAAATAAAGGGTTTATTATTTTTTACATGTATCATTTTGCATAGCAATGTTTCAAATGGACTGTACATTGGATAACATTTATTGCAGCACACAAATTGGCATTTCTCACTGAAATCAGTCAACTCTCTCATTCATTTCCAGCCAGTTGTAATGGAAGGCATTGTTCATCAAGCGATTCCAATAATGAACAAATTGTGTTGATTTGTGATAAACCTCTGGCAGAACGCACTGCCACCTGTTTCTGTTAGCCAGTCCACTCCACTGTTTGAAGCCATAGTTCAGTTCCCACTGTCAACTGCTTTCATATCAGTCAGGAAAGGAGAACCGATCCAGGTAACGACTGCCTACTGCCCTGTCAGTTTTATCATTTCCATTGCGTTGTAACCCCGCAAGGGTTCATTCTGCTGTTTCCACAAATGTCGAAAGCTGGAAAGTAATTTGTTGACCACACTCCCGGCATGTTCCAGTCAGGAAGGGCCTGGTTGCACACTGGTTTCTGCTGAAAACCCATTACTGTGGTGTAGGGCTGTGCAGGGACCTTTTGAGAGGCAAGTACTCAGTGCAAAAAGGGCAAACACACACACACACACACACACAGACGCGCGCGCGCGCAAACACGCAGACACACAGTGTCCACAGTGTTCACCAGTATTCATATGTCAGACCAAAATAAAAACATTTCCACAAAGGATGCATGTCCAATTTGCAGCTGCAGCTTGTGACTTTATCAAAAAATGTCAGATGAAATAAATTGTTGGGCTCAATAAATATTTGAAAACAGAAGCTGGGACAGAATCCTGAAACAGACGAGCCCCCGCAGTTCATTCGCTCGTGTCCCTGCTGTAGATTTTTTTTTAGGGTGGGGAATGTTGACCTGAGACCCTGTTTCATCTTCTGAGCACAACACGCACCCTAAATAAAATGACATTCTAGTGGAGGAGAAATGCATTTAATAAATAAAACCACATTATAGCCCGGCTGTGATCGTCTACCTTTTTGCATTAGAGGCGGTGGTTCTGCAGTGTGGCTCAGACCCCAGTGTGGATATTCCAGCGGCAGAATCGCCTCTCATGTCTCACGTCTCTCAGAATTGATTTTCCAGCTCAGGCCCTCTTTCTAATTAAGGGTCCACTCAGGGAAAATGGTGGAGGCAGAAAGCAGATGTTGATGTTGGTTTTGAAGTTTGTAATGAATATTAGATTTTTTTGCACACACACACGCACGCACGCACGCACACACACACACACACACACACACACACACACTCCTTTCACTCCCAACCCCCATTCTACCCCACCCCTATTGTAGTTAAGGGATTCACAGTGGAACAAAGAAAGACACTTATTTATTAAGCAACCGCCAAGACAGATATTGTTGTTTTTTTGACCCGCCACCCCCCCTCCACTCCACCCACCCTCCACCGAATGAAATCATGATGAGAAAAAAAAGGAGCCTGTGTTTATCTGCTTCTCAGTAAATGTCACAGAGACAGCAAAAAAGTCACTAAAATGATTCTGTTGACTGAGTGAAGCCAAGGTTTGAAGCCAAGGTTTCCCACTAGCGCAGTGCAGATAACAACCGTGGGAGTCACTGTAACATCTACACCAGGACGCTAGCAGTTAGATGAAAAGCCTTCGTTTCTCTCACCCCATCTCCCCCACCCCCTGCGTGCCTTACATGCAAATTCCTAAATCATGGAAGACCATGAAGTGGGTGATAAAGACGCAGGCAGCTGTCTACACAGAAGGGTGCTTCCTGATGCCTCCTTGTGAAAATGGTGCCAAAATTCATTTTCATCGCGCGTGTATTGGCGCTAAAAATAGCCCCCCGTTTTCATGGGTTTGCCTGAGAAATCGCAGCGATTCGCTTCCTTCGGCGTGGCACTTCTGTTCCGCTCCGCTAGCAGAGCCTAGAAAGCGTTTGACAAACAGTGTTAATTTTATCCAGCGTTTTTTTTGTTCATTTTAATTGCGGGTGTCAGTAATTCTGGAGGGCACTGTATATGGTATGGGTGTATCTGAACCCAAATACCCTGGAGAGAAATTCATAGCTTTGTAAAAAAATATTTATTTACTGAAAGGTAACCAAAGACGTTTGCAAGATTAGATTAGTGGAAAGAGGAAGTGTGCATTAAAAAGACAGTAACCAACAGTAATATCTTGTGCAGCTTGTTCTAATGAATTTCCCCATTTATTACATGCTTCAATAAATGCGTAGAGAAGCTCTGTGAAATTATCAAGAGTATTTTCATTATATCATCATATATTTAGTATCAGAAGTGTTTCAATGCAACTCTTCACTGAAATGGTACAACAAATGATATTTTGATTACTCATAAATCCATTTAAAAAAGAGTCACAGCATATCATAGAACTTTCAAAAAACACAGACAGTCAGATCATTGTAATTATCACTTCAATGATGCCTTATTGACTGTTTTAGTACAGCAAAAGAAAAATGCCTAGTAGATGGCTTACAGTTTAAGAAAGACACGTAAATAATATCGATACAGAATTTGTGAAGAAAAATAACCAACAAATATTTACACTCTTATGCTATTATTCATAATTTAAACATTCACACTAGCCTGCAATACAACTTTTATTTTTTATTTTTTAATGAGGCTGGCTCTGCTTTCTTTTTTATTGTTTCTTTGTGTGACTGGTGCTGTCAGTCTCCTGCCGGACCATGCCGGTAAAACAAAGGTGTTGGCAGCTTATGCTACTGTGTGCTCCAGTGCCTCTCCTCCCCTGCTGTTGGATTTTGGTTCATTACACGGGTGGCAGCAGATCATGATTAAAATAAATAATTATGGTGCCTGAACAACCCACAGTATCTACACAGCCCAGTCAACAGCATGGTTCTGTGTCTCACCACCCTGTGTTAATGCTCAAAACCTCTACCAGCTCTAGCCGTGTTGATCTCAACAATTGGAATGATGATCTTAAATTGAAGGTTATGGCCTTACTACTGTCTGGCAAAGCTTGCGATTTTTACGGTGATCTGACTGCAGAAGACAGGTATAGTTATATGAGGCAATGGGCAAATGTACGGAATCATGTGAAAGTCAGGATTGGAACAGATTTAGCTTATTTTCTAGAAGAATAATGCAAAATGAAACTGCCAATGAATTTAGTAACTCCCTGAGACATTTGGTAATAAGGGCCTATTCTTCAGCTGATTAGGTTATCTGAAACCTATTGACCCGTGACCATTTTCATCTCATCCACTGGCAGTGGGGAGCTGCATATTCAGCTCCATTATGCTAACCCCCCCATGCTAGAGACAGCTTTAAATTTAGCATCAGACATGAATTTGAACATAACATATCATAACATAACAGGGGCACTGGGTGTTAAAGTTCCGGTTCCTGCCAATGATGCCAAAATTCTAGTTTTTCTTAAAATACTAAGGTTTTAGGTAGGTGGTTAAATCATGGCAGATCACCGTATAAAGTCTTCAGTCCCGAACTGATTCCACAGCAGTGGGAGGTACATACACCTAACTGGGGTCAAAGAGGATATCAGAGTCTTTGCTGGGAGAGTGGATGTAACTTTCCAGCACCGATATTGGCCTCTGGACCATTTTTGTGAGAGGTTAAGGGGGTGGATGTATGCCTCATAGTTAAATTAGGCGGAGTAGATTGACCCCTACTAGTAGATACGGGTGCACAAGTATCTGTTGCTCCAAAGAAATTCTGGCTTCTAACGTAGAGTCCAACATTCCGGGTTGTCAGGGGAAAGTGGGAGTAGCTAACGGGGGAGAGATGGAGATATTAGTGTGCTGGGAAATGGTTTCCAGTTAGATTCTCTAGCCCTGGTTACTGAGTTTTTAGTTGCAGACATTCCATCACAAGAAATATTCTTGGGTACTGACTTTTTGCTTAATTTTGGTGCTGTGATTGTCTTGTGGGGGAAGTGTTGTGTGGTAATGGGAAAATGATTACTTCTTCAATTTACTGATGATGTTAATCATAGCAGGTCTGTCATTGTACAAGAGAATGTGGCGGTCCCTCCCAGAAGTGAAATCATTATTCTCAGTATGGTGGTGGATACTCTGTTTTCAAATTGCTCAGAAGGGATTCTGAACTTAATTCTTTTAGCTTTCTTCTAACTTAATCTCTTGGTGTGATGCTCTGGTAGCTGGAGATGTACATAGGGTGGAGAAGGGGATGGTGTTAGTTTAGGTCTAATGTGACAGAGGGTACTCCTGATTTGAAGAAGGTTATGAATGTTGGGACACTGTTTACAGATGTAGTGGTTGGGGATGGGGCCACACATTCTGCAGAGAACTGCTATTGGGAACCAGAACCTGTGTTGTCCATAGAGGTGCTCCTTCAGTGATTAGGGTTGGCAGAGAGACAATTTGGGCCCTCAGAGATTCAATCTATTTGTGCATTTTCCACTGTATCCTCTGTGCTTTTTCTAGGAATGACAAGGACCTGGGGAGGTCAAATCTGACCATCCGTGAGATTGACACTGGTAATGCTGGCAATGCTAAACCTCTCAAACTGGCCTCCTGTAGTACCTGGCCACCGACAAGAAGTCACTGATCATGCAAAGTAGATGCAAGATAACGGGATAATCTAGCACTCCTGTAGTCCCTGGGCAGCTTCTGTAGTTTGAGTATGGAAAAGGTATGGAAATTTAGACTTTTGCATAGACAAAAGGAAATTCACTGAGGTGATAAGGAAGGATACCTTCCATCTCCTCTGCATTGATAATGCTCTGGACAGTTTTTTATCCTGTATGTAGCCAGTGGGTATTGGCAGGTGGAGGTGGATCCACAAGAAAAAACTGGATTTTTAAAAAGAACTGTTATTTTAAAAACTGTACAGTTTTTTTTTTTTTCGAATTGAATGTTTTCTCTTTTGGGCTTTTTAAATCTCTAGGCACATTTCAGAGAGTGGTGGACTTGGTCCTGGCAGACTTGCAGTGTACCACCTGCCTTGTCTATCTTGACAATATAATTGTCTTTGGGAGGTTTGAGGAACATCTCCACTGGTTGAATCAAGTGCTGTCCTGGCTAAAGGTTGTTAATCTCAAAATGAAGCCTTCTAAATGCAATTTGCTTGCTACAAACAACCAATATTTAGGGCATGTAATGTCAGCAGAGGGGGTGCTAGCAGACCTAGAAAAGAGGTGGAGGCTTTAAGGGCATAGCCTATACCTAAATAAGACCAGGTCAAAACCTAGTACATGGCTAGACCTAACACACGTGATCCGGCCGAACAATCATGTAACTTCATAACTCGGCCGACTAATGGTGTACCTTCATCACTCACTCAGTCAACATCATAACGGACCCCTCACACCCCTCCCTCAGTCTGTTCTCCCTCCTGCCGTCTGGGAAGAGGTACAGGAGCATCCGCGCTAACACCACCAGGCTGCTCAACAGCTTCTTTCCGCAGGCTATCCGGACTATGAACAAACGCCCAGGTGGGACTGTGGTGCCCAGGGCATGCATGCTGAAGGGAAGATAGCCTGAAAAGGACACATTTGCCCACTCACCAGATCTGCCAGGGAAAAGGTGAGTGACTTGACTAAGGCTTAACAAGAAGGGTACTGATATCAAGTTGCTCTTGCAGCTGAAGGGGTGTCTGTAGAACAAGAAGGAGGACATGTAAAGTCACCCAACTCTGAGGAAGTAGCTCTGAGTACTGGACCAACTCTTCATCCAGGAGCAGTGGTTTGTCTGTGTGGCACTGCCACAAAACAGTGTGGCTGCAAAGATTCAAGTGGTGCTCCCGAAACCTCTGGTGGCGGAGGTGCTTGCACTACAGGGGGGCATCTGGGTGTGCAGAGCCTGAAGGGGAAGAGACTGGTTCTACCTGCCATTTTCCATTTAGGCGGGCTGGGGATGTAGCGAAGTGGTTAAAAGAATGATTGGACTGCATCTCAAAAAGCTGAAGGTCCAAACCTGCCTTCATTAGTTGATTGAATGGTTGTACCAAATGTTATTGTCTATGCCCTCCCTTTATTGAGAAGAGATTCAACAAATTTTGTTCTTGGAATTACTTTGGAACAAACAACCTGTGGTTTGATGTCTTCTTTCATTCATTTCTTGGGTGACTATCCTGTCCATGTCTGTAACATTTGTTATTCTTTTAAGGTAGTTGAACCTCATCTTTATATTAGACATAAATATTTTTTGTAACTTAATACATTTCTTTATTTTAAATCTTTTTGTGAGTTGTACATTTTGATAATGTACAACACACAACCTTTTTCCATACTCAATCCACGTTGATCCAACAGGCTGCTCGGCCTATCAATAAATTTGGCAATTTAATTGATATTTGATGTCTTTCATAGTAATCACCAAATTAAATCAAATATATACATTTTACATATTGGATAAATGAGATGTTTTAACTGTTGATGCACTTATGTTCGGTATTCAGTGCCAGATGTCAAAGAGTGTTAGCAGTTAAAACTGCTGGATTCAGAAAATGTAACATTTCACTTGATCCTCATTTTGCCAACAACTGAATAGACTACATGAGAACTGCATGAAATGAAACCAATTTGTGTGTAGTCCCTGACTGAAGAAATTATATTTTTTTTAAATAATCTTTTTTTTTTTACTACCTTAAACCGCCATCCAGCATTACAGCATTGATTTCAGCACCCATAATGCCCTAATTTCATAACATTTCTGAAACATTACATTGCAAAACTATATTCTTAAAATAAAGGACACAACTGTATCAATTTCAATGTTTTTATTTTAAATGTATATTGGCTTTGTTTTTATAGGTCTGGGAAAACGTACCATGTCATATTACTGGCACGTTGAAAAAAGTGCAAAAATGTGCAAAACACAAAATGGTGGAAGTAGTTAAAGAAATACAAAGTGCAATATTTTTTTCTTTTAAAAGTCATGTCTGCAGTCATAACAAATTCCGCTCACGTCTCCCTTCCCTTTGCTACTACTATTTTGATTTAGCTTTTACATCGTCTCGCCTCGTACTCATCAGTTCCACAGGGAACACACAGCTTTGGTTGTTCGTGTGAGCAGGGACTGCACTCAAATCGATTGCATTTCACGCAGTTGTCTGACCTGGCACTGTGTTTTCTTCCCAGGAGTGATGGATGTGCAAGGTAATGCAGCAACAGTGGCTTCTTTAGCAGTGACTGCTTCTGTCTTCAACTTCATGTAATTTTCACACAGCTCACTTGCCAGGTCCAAAGTCATTCGTCAGTAATTCCAGTGCTTCCTCTGGTCCCATTCGCTTGCGTGATTTTGGTACCCCATAGTCTATTTTGAGTTCCGAAGTCCCCGTTTCAGAGAAAAAGTGTAAGGTATCCGTCATCTCCACAGAGTTATTAACACGTCATTTCTTTGACCAAAATGCCCACAAACAGCGTGTACTCCTGCCTCTCGCCCAATGCATGCTGGGATAGGCTCCAGCCTCCCCCGCGACCCTTCTTAGGATAAGCAGGTATAGATAATGGATGGATGGATGTTAGAAATGAGTGAAATTAGTTTCAATTGTGCTTGGCCCAGAAATTCTTATCAAAGTCGGTCATTCAGTTGCTGAATAGCATGCCAGAGGAGAGAGCAACCCTTTCACACCTGGTTATCAGCCCCTGCTACCTATTGTCTGGTAGTGTTTTGTGAAGAAAATGATACAAAATGCCTGTATTTAATGATTTGATTTTTTTTTAAATTCCAACAGTTATTTTAAGCCCAGCTACTGAAGAAAAGTCATGGAAGGAGGTGGGTATTACATTAGCGTGTTGGAGTAATTTGAATTTTAAAGTCCAAATGCCCAATGGCATCAGATCTGGCCTTTCTAGTGTTAAAAAGAAAAATACTGTGCGTTGTAAATAAATATTGTGTTTCATGTTTTGTCTTGTTTTGCACATTTTACTGCTTTTCTCATTGTGCCTGTAAAATGCCTTTATAAATTTTTCCCTTAGCCTTTATAACAAAATTGCTGTAATATAGAAATACAACTGCTCAGATTGATTCGGTTGTGTCTTATTTCAACAAAATAGTTTTGCAACATGGTTTCATAATATTTATGAAATTAGATTTCTGTGGTGCTGTAATGCTAGGAAGTAAGTGGCTTTGAGTGACATAAAACAAAGTACACATCATTCATTTTGAGTATACTGGCCACGGTGTTCACAGGTGTGTTTGCCAGTGGTTCATTTTTTTTTAAAGTTTGCACGTCCTTTGGAGTATACTGCCTACTTATTTGGCCAAGAAATGGTCCTCCCTATAGATGTAAAGCTAGATGTGGAATGTCAGGAGAACTACTATTGAGTGTGTGTTGAGCGTGGCCTGTCTTCAATCCTAGAAGACACCAAACTCAGGCCTCTGGTCAGCAGAAAGCATATTTTGAATTCTGAGCAAAATTTTCAACGCGATATTTACTGTGGGAGATGGGTGAGGAAAAAACCCAAAAGGAGGAGTGTGTATCCAAAGTTGCAGAATTGGTATAAGGGCCCGGACAAAGTGTTGGAGAGGGCTTCAGAAGTCCTCCCTCTGGAACATCCAGCTAGAGACAAGGGGTCCAGAGAATGTGCTGCGCCTCAATTGGTCGAAACATTTTGTTACTCATTTCCTTTCAGAGGCAGCTAATACGCCATCCTGAGCTGCTGAGCATGACATAAGGGCAACGTGGTGACATCACGGTGCCCTCGTCACTGTGGCAATTACCAGGACCAGCGGTTCAGGACCAGTTGGGTTTTCCAGAGGTCCACTGCTGCTCTGCCTGCTCTACTGCCCTGTCAGCTACAGGATCTCCTGTATCTGCCACCTCCAACACCTTTCCTGGATTTGCGATGGAGGATAATGGTGTGGGGAATGGAAGCCATGCAAAAAACCAGGGAACCAACCAGCAGACCGGAGATTAATAGCCATGGGGGATGTAGGCTTGCAATCCCCAGCCAGCTCCAAGTTCTGGTGCTCTTCAACAGAATGGGAGGGCCTAGTGGGCCAGTGAAGAAGGGAAGTATGTTCTCTTTTAGATTTTGTACATATCTAAGTATTGTTATTTATTAAAGCATTTATTGTATATTTTAAGAACTGCAGTGTAAATTCTAAAGGTGGGACTGTAAAGCATTATGCCCTAGGAGTAAAATGTTTGGCACTTATATTTAAAAAGAAAATCCATATTTCACATTTAATTGTGTGGGGGATGACAGCATGGAGTTCATTGAGACCCTAAGAGGGGGAAATATGTTGGTCTGTTTTTCTATTATATTATTTCTTATATTTAACTTTGACCTGCCGCCAGCTCATTTTGTAGCTCATATCACATGCACTGAAAAATAATATACTTTCATGTTTCAGTGTGGTGACATTAGCCTATGAGAAAGCAAGTGAATGAAAGTGTTCTTACATGGGTATAGGCCTGTTTCATTTATCTGCAATTATCTGCTAGGCTTCCTCTGTCATTTTGGCAGCTCTGACTATGTTTTATTTGCTAGTTAGAATGGCTTTCTCTTTATGAGTTCCTGATCTTTAGAGCTGAAAAAATATTCCCACTCCAGTGTTGCCATTATTGTGGGATATATAACCCCAAAACTAAATAAAACGAACATGCTATAGGTTACAATATTAGAAATACATAGCTTACGTCAATTTCAACATGTTACGTGATCCTGCAAAGGGTAGCGCCACCTCCCTTTCTGTCTACTGTATATAAGGAGTCTGATCCTGTTTTGCCTTGCAGTATCTCCTTTATAGCAGAGTGTTATCCGAGATGATTCAATCATAGATTAATCAATTAAATCATAATTCATGTTCGTGAAACAGAGTAAGCCTGAATTTAGTGAGATCATTTGATAAGAAATTCATCATAATTATGGATTGTGTAAGCGATGTAGGTGAAACCGTGGTCGGTGCTTTTGTTTTTTTTCATCCCCTTTTACAGATCACATTGAGCTAGAGAGACCATTCAAATGCCACCTGAAGCAACATGGGTAACTTTCAGGGGTTATCTGAATGGTGATTTTGGCATTAATTCCAGGTTGCCATTACTTCTGTAGCAAACCACTCACGATCCACTATAGTTATCCATGTGGGTTTAAACAACATCAGGCTTCAGCACTCTGAGAAGGATGAATTTCAAGAACAAATCTCTTACTCTTATCGATACTTTCCTGGCTTCTGGTAAACAGTGCATCACCTCTTGTCCACTGCCAGCCCGCCGCTTTGGTGATGTAAAATTCAGTCAGATACACCAACTTTACATCCGGCTAAAAGGATATTGCAGCCCTCTTAGTACACTGTACGTGGACAATTTTGCTACTTTCTGGAATCGGAGGGAACTTTTTTTAATTTGACGGTCTCCACTCCAATTGGGTCGGTTCCTGTCTTTTACCTCTTAACATAGAGCTGGCTTTGAGTTCCTCTGATTCTTTCAGAACCTGGCACTCTGTGGGTCTAATCCACTTATGTGCATTAAATACTCCTGTTTAAGCTAATCAGAAATCTAATGCAGAAATCTAACTTAATTGCGATTCGTACCACAAATATAAATCTCTCACCAGCAAATGGTGACAGTCCATGTCATCTCCCTCATTCACAGCTTATATTTTGTGTTTACCGATTAAGTTTATTACCAGAAAAGGTTTAAGTATATTAAATATCAATGCCAGAAGCTTACTCAGTCAGAAATTTGATCATGTAACCATTCTCATTCACAAAAGGATCCCACTGTCCTTATTGTTCCTGAAACCTGGCTAAACAAAAAACTGATGATCTATCTGTCATAAATGGATATAACATTTAGTAGAATAGAGTAAAGTAGAATAGTAATACGTGTGGCATAGCCATCTATATAGGCAGTGCTACTTGGTTACAATTCTAAATTCCATCTCAGTGGCCAAATACTTCAAATTTATTGCATTGAAGGTTGCTATGTGTCAAATAACTTTATCGTTGTGGTAGGGGTCTATAGGCCTACCTCAGCTCCAGCTGATTCAATCAAAAAGTTAGCAGAGCTACTCTCTCCTTTGGGTGACTTCAGCTTAGACTGGCTGAGTGATGTATTTGGTATCCTCGAAAAACTCCTAAAGGTATGAATAAGTGCCATGACCTCATCCTTTGTAACAGATCTGAGAGATATGTAATCAGTAGTGTGTTTGACCTTGGTTTCAGTGATCACTGCCCAATAACTTGCATAAGGGATGTCAGAGAGAAGAAGCCTAATCTTTGTGTGGTAGTTACATGGAATTTCAGAAACTTTTATTACCAAGCGTTCCTCTATGAACTCTATCACAGTGACTAAGATAAGATAGACTTTATTAATCCCCAGGTGGGGAAATCTGGGTGTTACAGCAGCAGACTTCTTACACTGTTCAAATCCCAAATGGTGAATTGTCTTTAAGATATTTCATTACTATTCATTACTATTTTGCATAAACAAGATTATATATATATATATATATATATATATATATATATATTACTGTTGCCTTTCTATTAGCTCAAACCAGTCTGGCTATTCTCATCTGACCTCTGCCATCAACAAGGCATTTTCGTCCAGAGAACTGCCGCTCATTGGATATTTTCTCTTTTTCTGACCATTCTCTGTAAACCCTAGAGATGGTTGCGCGTGAAAATCCCAGCAGTTTCTGAAATACTCAGACCAGCCCATTTAACACCACAACCATGCCATGTTCAAAGTAACTTAAATCACCTTTCTTCCCCATTCTGATGCTTGGTTTGAACTTCAGCAGATCGTCTTGACCATGTCTACTTGCCTAAATGCATTGAGTTGCTGCCACGTGATTGGCTGATTAGATGTGTTAACGAGCAGTTGAACAGGTGTACCTAATAAAGTGGCTGGAGAGTGTATATACAGTGGGCTCCAGAATTGTTGGCACCCTTAATAAAAATGAAGAAAAAAGGCTGCATATAATAAATGACACAGATAATAATCTATATGTTATGTTCAAACATATGGGAAAACTATATACTTTTATTTCAATACATTTACTCTCATGCTTCAATGTTTTTTTTATTAAGTAATCTAATGTTTTCTGAAAACCCTAGGTGCCATAATTATTGGCACCCCTAACAATTATTGTAAGTAAAATCAAACAAAATGAAATTGGCAATACAATTTTACTTAATTTAGTTCATCTCAGTCTAAAGAAACTATATTGTGTCATTCCATCACTTCCAGTTTCACTAGAGAATAAAAATTAGGTAACAAGCATACAAAATCCCTTTGTCATCCATCAGCATGGGAAAAGCCAAATAACTGTCAATTCGGAAGAGACCGATGGTAATTTACCATCACAAGTCTGGTAATGGGTACAAACAGACATACTCGGTTAAACATACCACTTAGCACGGTAAGGGCAATAATAAAATGGTGTAAAACATATGGAATGGTTGCAAATTTGCCAGGAAGAGGAAGCAAGTGCATGGTGTCCCCACGGACAGTGAGGAAAATGGCGAGGAAGGCCATTAATAACCCAAGGATCACTGTTCAAGATTTGCAGAAATTGATTTGTTTCTTGCGGTCGAGTCTAAAAAAAAAAAAACATAAAATGGCACCTCCATACCAACTAGGAAGGACGGGTGGTATGAAGACAGCCTTTACTGAGCACAATAAACAAAACCAAGAATATGGAGCTTGCCAAACCTCATTGGAATTATGACTGGAAGAGAGTGCTATTGTCAGATGAGACCAAAATTGAACGTTTTGGCCATACACGTCATCGACATGTCTGGCGCCAAAAGAGAAATGCATACAGGAGAAGCACCTCATACCTACGGTCAAATATGGAGGTGGGTCATTGATATTTTGGAGATGTTTTGCTGGCAGTGGTCCCGGGGCACTATTTTACATCAATGGCACAATGAATTCAACAAAGTACCATGAAATTCTGGCAGAAAATGTGGTTATCTTGTGAGGGAGTTGGAGTTTTGGGAGACCAACCGCGACTGAACAGGGGGTTCTTTAAGCTATTAACCAGAGGTAAAATAGCCACAAAGTCTCAAGAGACAAGGGAAAGGAAAACAATACTCCTTAGGGAGAGTATCCCAAAGAAAAGCTCTACACAACCCACGTGCTGGGTAAAAAAAGAACTAAGGCTTAAGGAGTATGAAAATAAAACAAAACTGCCGGAGCAGAAAACGGGGCAACTCAAAGAAAACAGACCTCGAACCGAGGCTGAAAAAGTAAAACCCTAAAGAAAGAATACTGAGCTTAGATTGTGGCACTAACTTGTTGCCAACAATCTAAAAAAGCTAAAGACTGTTGTGCTAATTTTATAGCCACAACAATCCAATATCGCAGCTCAATCCTTTACCTTTTACCTTTTACCTTTTACCTTTTACCTTTTACCTTTTACCTTTACCTTTACCTTTTTACCTTTACCTTTTACCTTTTACCTCGCTTGACAGAATACCGGCTTTCGTGCAACATAAGTGACACTGAAGCAAAGCTTATCGGCTTGCTCAGGGTTTAAATAGAACACCAACAGGTGCAAATTGTAAAAGGAAATTTGCACGTGTATAATTCAATCAACTCAATGGCCGTAATAACTGAAGAAAAGGCGCATGAAAAAAACCAATGGCCGTAATAACTGAAGAAAAGGCGCAGGAAGGAAAAGAAATGGTGGCATCAGCCAAAACCATGACAGGACCCCCCCTCTAAGGGCCGGCCCCAGACGGGCCCTCTGAACCACGCCTGCGGAAGTCATGAATAAGCTCAGGGTCCAAAATGTCTCTAGAGGGGACCCAACAGCGTTCCTCAGGGCCATAGCCCTCCCAGTCAATAAGGAACTGAACACCTCGGCCCACTCGTCTCTCAGCCAGAATGCGGCGTACTGTATATACCGGCTCCCCATCAATGAGCCGAGGCGGAGGTGGCGGTTCATCCGCCGGAGCCAATGCGCTCACGAGAACCGGCTTAAGGCGAGAGACATGAAACGTCGGGTGGATTTTCATGGAACGAGGGAGCTGCAAGCGAACCGTGACCGGGTTGATTTTACGCACAATCTTAAAAGGGCCCACAAACCGCGGGGCGAGTTTACGAGATTCAACTCGTAAAGGAAGGTCACGAGTAGATAACCAAACCCGTTGACCCACCCGATAGGAGGGTGCCGGACGGCGATGCCTGTCGGCAAGTCCCTTCTGTTTGGCCGAGGAGCGCAGGAGGGACGCACGGACTCTCCTCCACGTGGCCCGACACCGCCGAACAAAGAACCCAGCAGACGGCACCTCGTTGTTCTTCTCCAGTTCCGGGAACAGAGGAGGTTGGAATCCAAACTGGGCCTCAAATGGTGAGAGCCCCGTGGACGCGTTACGCAGCGTATTATGCGCATACTCCGCCCACGAGAGATTACGGCTCCACGATGTCGAGTTGGAGGAAGCCAGACAATGAAGAGTGTTCTCTAGCGTCTGGTTGGTGCGTTCCGTCTGTCCATTAGTCTCCGGGTGGAATCCCGACGAGAGACTGACGGACGCACCCAAAAGAGAACAAAACGACCGCCAAAACCGAGAGGCAAATTGAGGCCCACGATCAGACACCACGTCTTGAGGCAGACCATGCAGTCTGAAGACGTGGTCGACTACCAGC
Source organism: Anguilla rostrata (assembly GCF_018555375.3). Classification (NCBI taxonomy): domain Eukaryota; kingdom Metazoa; phylum Chordata; class Actinopteri; order Anguilliformes; family Anguillidae; genus Anguilla; species Anguilla rostrata. Next base: position 26,679,386 of record NC_057939.1, on the reverse strand, counting down.
CGTGCAGTCTCTGGTGCTGATGGCAATTTAGGCAGCGCGATGAAGTGGGCTGCCTTAGAAAACCTGTCCACCACAACCAGGATAACGGTGTTGCCATCAGAAGCCGGCAGACCTGTGATAAAATCCAAGGCAACGTGGCTCCATGGACGACTCGGGATGGGCAAAGGGCGTAAAAGCCCAGAGGGTTGGAGCTGAGACCCCTTGTTGCGGGCACAGACCGAACAAGCTGAAATAAACTCCCGAACATCCCTCTCCATCCCAGGCCACCAAAACCGCCTGGCCAGGAAATCCTTAAACCTGTGGATGCCAGGATGCCCAGTAAGATGGGAGAAATGTCCCCACTGCAGCACCTGGGCACGTACCTTGGATGGCACAAAGACAGTTAAGGGGTCCCCAACCTGGATCCGGCTCCAGTCGTTGAGCCCTCCGCACCACAGACTCGATGTCCCACATAACTGGGGCCAAAATCTGGGTGGTAGGAACAATGGGCTCAGAGAAGTGGTCACGGTCAGATTGATCAAAAATCCAGGAGCGTCAGGCTTGATGTTTTTTGAACCTGGGCGATATGTTAGCAGGAAGTTAAAACGGGAGAAGAAAAGCGACCAGCGAGCTTGCCGCGAATTGCGCCGCTTGGCGTTCTGAATGTACTCTAGATTTTTGTGGTCGGTCCACACCGTGAAAGGGTGTTCAGCTCCTTCTAACCAGTGCCGCCACTCCTCTAGAGCCAGCTTAACCGCCAAAAGTTCCCGATCCCCGACATCATAATTTCTCTCAGCCGGAGAAAGTGAACGAGAAAAATAAGCACAGGGGTGCATTTTTTGATCCTGGGGAGAACGTTGTGATAAAATGGCCCCTACCCCAAGCTCCGAGGCGTCCACCTCTACCACAAACGGGAGTGAAGGGTTAGGGGTTATCAGGATGGGCTCCGAACTGAACCTCCTCTTCAACTCCGTAAAAGCAGCCTCGGCTTTGGGCGTCCACTCAAAGCGTGAAGGGGTATTTTTCTTTGTCAGTGCGGTAATTGGCGCAACCACTGAACTAAAATTACGTATAAAACGCCTGTAAAAATTAGCGAACCCCAAAAATCGCTGAACTTGTTTGACCGATTCTGGGGTAGGCCAATTCATGACCGCGGAAACTTTCTCTGGGTCCATTTGTACCTTCCCTTCTGTCACAATGAACCCCAGGAAAGAAACGGATTTGGCATGAAACTTACATTTCTCTGCCTTTACGAATAGCTGGGCGTCCAAGAGACATTTTAAAACCTGTCTAACATGTCTAACGTGCTCCGAAAGACTGGCAGAAAATATTAGAATGTCGTCTAAATAAACAAACACAAATTTCTCCAGCATCTCTCGGAGCACATCATTCACAAATGCCTGAAAGACAGAGGGGGCGTTAGTGAGACCAAATGGCATGACCCGATATTCAAAGTGGCCGTTGTGCGTATTGAAAGCAGTTTTCCATTCATCTCCCTCACGTATACGCACTAAATTATAAGCGTTACGGAGGTCGAGTTTCGTGAAAACTGACGCATCCTGGAGGCGTTCAAAAGCCGAGTTCATGAGGGGCAGTGGATAGCGGTTTTTAATAGTGATATTGTTCAGTCCTCTATAATCAATACAGGGTCTCAGCCCACCGTCTTTTTTCTTCACAAAGAAAAACCCTGCCCCCGCCGGCGAAGTGGATGGTCGGATAAAACTGTTAGCTAACGCCTCTTGGATGTATTCCTTCATAGCTGTACTTTCTGGGGCTGATAAGGAATATAAGGAACTGCGAGGCGGTACTGTGCCAGGATGTAAGTTAATGGCACAATCGTACGGTCTGTGAGGTGGCAAGGTGGTAGCCCTTTGTTTGCTAAATACCTCAGCGAGATTTGCGTAATCGGCTGGTACATTAGGTGGCAATGGAAATTCGAGCGCACCCACCATACTGGTATTCTCTGAACTAGCAGGAGAGTGGGGCATGGAGTCAGAGATAGTCTCTGGTTCCGTGAACTCCCCTAGGGATAAGTCGTCAACCGGAGGATCCCAGTCAAACCGCGAATCCCAATCCAAACTCTCCTGTCTGTCCTCAGAAGGTGGGGATGGCGCAATAGGGCTGGACGGAAACCCCTCTTCCTCATCGTCCCAAGCCGAATTAGTCTCTCTTTGCAAACCATGACCATTAGGAGTTTGTGATGACCTCTGTAAGCAATGTTTGACACACTTGGGGCCCCACTGAATCACTGTATTTTTCTTATTTCCCCAGTTAATGTGCGGTTTGTGTTTCATCAGCCACGAATGGCCTAAAACAAGTGGATAGGCTGGTGAATTAACCAGGAAGAGCCTGACTCGCTCCAAATGACCACCAAAAGGGACACGCATGCAGACAGGGTCGGTAATTTTTTTAACCAATCCGGTGCCCAGCGGGCGACCGTCAAGAGCTGTAATGTGGCGAGGCCGTGAAAGGAGAACCACACGCAATCCAAGTTCACTAGCCCAGTTTGAATCCACAAAACAGTCAACTGCGCCTGAATCTAAAAAGGCGTCAGTTTTAACTAATTGATTATTCCAGGATAGCTCTACAGATAAAACGGTTCGAAAGGCTGATGGGTTACGCCTCACTGGGACCTTTCTTTCACCTAGTGAGGCCTCCCGTTTCCCCCCAGCTTAGGGCAATCATTCTTAGTGTGTCCCTTCTGTCTGCAATACCGACACCATTCGCTGCGCTGCTTTAGTTCACGCACATTGCGTAGGGTGGAGCTATCTATCTGCATCGGTTCGTCATGGCTCAGAGAGCCTAATGGGGGAGCCAAAACTGCAGGTTTACCCGGAAGAGAGGCAACATATGGGAGGGAACGGTTCCTCTCACTTCGCTCTCGCTCACGTTCCCGCACTTGGTTATCAATCCTGACAGCCGTCCTTACCAAAGCATCCAATGTGGCCGGGGGCTCAAGAGTTGCTAAAGCGTCTCTCACTGGTTCTGAGAGCGCATTCTTAAATAACGTCATGAGCGGAGCCTCTGACCAACCTGTTTCACCAGCCAATGAACGAAACGTAACAGAAAAGGCTGCAACACTGTTCTCTCCCTGACGAATGCGCGTTAGCCTTGTAGCTGCTTCCTCTCCGCTAATATCGTGATCAAAGACCGACGCCATTTCTGCCATTAAACCTCCAGACGTGTTCATTACAGGTGCTTGTGAGCGGATGAGCGGCTCAGCCCATGCAAGGGCTGTCCCTGTTAGCAGGGATAAAATAAGACACTCGTGAATCTTCTGTAGTGAAACGTGATGGTTGAGCTCTAAAAAATATCGTACATTGCGCTAAAAAACCCCTGCATCTCCCTGATTCTCCATCATACCGCAGGGGAAGCTGCAGTTTAGGTTCGCGGACAATGACTGATACCATCGGCTCTGGGGTCGGGGGAAAGGAAGGTGCTTGTGGAACTGTGGGGTTTAATGCGCAAGCCAGTTGGCGAACACTGTCAGCAAGCTCATGCAGTGCATTCTCCTGGCTGCGCAAACTTTCTTCCTGATGGTGCAGGCGTTCAAGCATTTCCCCCTGCCGTTCATAAGAAGTTGCTTGTTGGGAATGTAATATCTGAATGCCCCTTTCATGGGCGGTTAGGGCAGCCTGTTGAGCTGCAACAGCCTGTTCTAAACCCGTTGGAGTCGCTGGTACATCCATTTCGTGGCTTCAGTGTACTGTGAGGGAGTTGGAGTTTTGGGAGACCAACCGCGACTGAACAGGGGGTTCTTTAAGCTATTAACCAGAGGTAAAATAGCCACAAAGTCTCAAGAGACAAGGGAAAGGAAAACAATACTCCTTAGGGAGAGTATTCCAAAGAAAAGCTCTACACAACCCACGTGCTGGGTAAAAAAAGAACTAAGGCTTAAGGAGTATGAAAATAAAACAAAACTGCTGGAGCAGAAAACGGGGCAACTCAAAGAAAACAGACCTCGAACCGAGGCTGAAAAAGTAAAACCCTAAAGAAAGAATACTGAGCTTAGATTGTGGCACTAACTTGTTGCCAACAATCTAAAAAAGCTAAAGACTGTTGTGCTAATTTTATAGCCACAACAATCCAATATCGCAGCTCAACCTTTTACCTTTTACCTTTTACCTTTTACCTTTTACCTTTTACCTTTTACCTTTTACCTTTTACCTTTTACCTTTTACCTTTTACCTTTTACCTTTTACCTTTTACCTCGCTTGACAGAATACCGGCTTTCGTGCAACATAAGTGACACTGAAGCAAAGCTTATCGGCTTGCTCAGGGTTTAAATAGAACACCAACAGGTGCAAATTGTAAAAGGAAATTTGCACATGTATAATTCAATCAACTCAATGGCCGTAATAACTGAAGAAAAGGTGCATGAAAAACCAATGGCCGTAATAACTGAAGAAAAGGCGCAGGAAGGAAAAGAAATGGTGGCATCAGCCAAAACCATGACATATCTCTGCTAAGAAGCTAAGACTTGGTCATAGGTAGATTGTCCAGCAGCACAATGACTCCAAGCATACATCAAAATCTAAACAGAAATGCTTAAGTGAAATCAACATCCATGTTTTCCAATGGCCATCTCAGTCTCCAGAATTCCATAATGTATATAGTGTGTGTATCAAAAAACAATGTATAAATTCCATCAAAAACCTGTGGTCTGAACTGAAGAGGGGGGTCCATAAACACAAATTCAAAGATATCAGTGATTCTGAAAAGTTCTACATGGAGCAATGGTCAAAAATCCCTCCAAATGTGTTCTCTAAACTTATCACAAATTATAGGAAAAGACTCATGGCTGTCATCTTTGCCAGGGGTATTTTCACAAAGTATTAAACCAGGGGTGCCAATGATTGTGGAACCTGTTTTTTGGGGAAATATTTCTTTTAATTAAAAAATTAAAAATATTTTTTAGTTTAGCAATTTTTTTTAGCATTTTTCTGTGCATATTTATCAAGGGTGCCAATAATTCTGGAGCCCACTGTATATATATATATATATTATATACTGTATATATACCATATATAGCTTTCCCCCCACACACCACCACCCTCATTTCCTAAAATATGGATACATTTTTTCCTTCGTGATACAATTTCTAAATAAATTTAAACCATTAAAGCCACTCGTCTCCCTTCCTTCTCATTTTCCAGTCCTTAAACAAATATCCACGCATTGTCGTCTGTGTAGCATTTGCCTTTTGAGATGGATGTGTGCAGTAGGACTGACAGATTCTGGATGAGACCTGTTCTCATTCCATCTAAATAAACACTCCAAAATAAACACATGTTTTTACAGGTGTGATTCTTTTTTTTTTTTTTTAATTACTCAGTGGGCCAAGTGCTCTGTGAAGCAGTAATTAATTTATATTCTGGATAAATCCAGCAAATCTTCATGAAGCACTTGACCCTCCAGAGGTATTTTGATTCTATCCGCTGGAATTTATTTTCGAGCTCCACTTAACAAATTATCTTAATCTCAACAGCCCCTCATCCACAATTATGCACTCCAGGGTAGACCAGAGTACAACCCCCCCACCCCCCCCTCCCAACCAACTGCTGTTTTTTAATGCTCTAGTGGACCGGCCTTGTTTGCTGGCCTAGTCCCTGTTTAATCAAGCATACGAGAACAAGCAGGACTGGCTGCCTTTTCTCTTATTCCCCTTTCCAATAGCGAAACTGTGCCCTGCCTAGTGTGTGTTTAGCTGCAATAAATAAACTTGGCATGATGACTCATGCATTTTTAACCCCATTTCTGTGTGATCAGCTGCTTGAGTGCCATTAGCAGCTGGTTATCCGAGGAACCAGGCCGAATATTTCCTTTGAGGAGTGAGCCTAGAATTAGAAACAGTGTCTAGGAAGTAGACTCTGATTCAGAACGCTGCTGCCAGACTTGTTGTCTTCCGAAGTTTTCGCATGTCACTCGCCTGCTATGGTCACTCCACTGGCTACCGGTAGTTACCAGGGTCAGGTTCATGGTCCCGACTCTGGCCTACACTGCAGCCAACAGCATGGCTCCTTCCTACTTAATTAAAATATATACGCCAGCACAACCACTCCACTCTGCTGCAGGATGGCTTTCACATCCTGCCATCCTGTTGAACGTCATCCCGACCGAATTGCTCATCCCAACCAGATTTGCACCTCACTCATGATTGGCCAGCAAATGACATAAAGCCTATAGAAGATCAAGATGTGCTGAAAAAGGTACTAACTGGTAGCTGCTTAAAACATTTATGCACGTATAGTCTTTTGAGCCCAGCAGCATTTTGTCCCATAAATACTGCAGATATTAAGGATTTATGCAGTTATTTTTTTGCTGTTAATATTGTATTGCACCTCTGTTATAACTGTCCAGCACATACTTTTCAGATGTAACATGTAACTACGTTAATGTTTGTTGAAATTGTACATGATCACCTCATACTTAATGTGACTTATTCCAGCAGACATCCGCGTGCTCTTTGTAGTGAAATTTCATTGTATTTGATTGCATTACTTCTAAGTAATTCTGCAAAAAGTGAAAATAATTTTTCCGGTTCTCCCCAAATCAAAATATCATCTTGTCCACAAGTAGTAGTGACATACTGTGACGACCAGTCATTTGAAATAAAGTATACAAGATTTTTTTTCTTTGCATGAATATTGTCTTTTTATGGAAAGAAATACTGAACCAAGCAATATATGTTAATGCTGATTATAAAATATCTGCCAGTAAGATATGTTAGACTGCTTGATTATGTTGGTATGAATTAATAGATATAGCAATTTGTAATGATTATTATGTGTTTGACTCAAATTCTCATGACATGAATTTTTGTTTTATGTTGATATTTTGTTTATTTCATATTATTTGTATTATGCCAAAAACAGAGATTGTTGCAAAATATTTCATTAATCATCAAACTATAAAGGCGGTCTGTCCATAATTTGTGCAAGTACTATATCTATCATTTTAACTACAGTCAATTAAAATTAAAAGATTGTTCAAGTTGCGTTTATTGTCATTCTTCTCATTACAGACAGGTGCAAGAAAAAGCATGAAATACAGTACCTTTTATTGGCTTTTAAATAAACTGTTATCATGTGTGCAATGCATGGGAAATTCCCAAGATTAGCAATCCGCTGTGTGGTGGTCTGTGCTTTATACCATAGATGAGGTCTGAGCAGGCAGGCGGTGAATGACTCAAATGGCAAACTTGACTGACCCAAAAATTCAGATGAGCTGCACCAAATTGCACTGCACTATGCAATATTGACTGACACACACCCAGTGGTGGCTACCCTCCCACTCCAGTGCATGGTGATTCATAAAACTACCAAATGGCTCAGGCGCATCAAAATCCATGACGAAAATACCTTTTTGCCAGCATGATAGCTCGCAACATGCCATGCGCTGTCTGGAATATAGAGCCCTATGTGATTTGGGAGGTGAACACCGCAAGTAACACCTGTCTTTGGCTGTATTGAATGGCGTTGAGGATGACATGAGCCAAAACATGTCTGCCTTGAAAATAAAAATAAGTTGTTGCTTGATTAATCATTGGAGTGCAGACTGAAGCCACTGTCTATGGTTCTGAAGGTGAAGCAGCCACTGTCCTTGATGCTGTAAAACCTTGAGAGGATTGTATGTGGGAGTAGTGGGGTGGGTGCTGGAATTCTACTCTGTGACCCCAGTAAAATCTCCCTTTTAGTGAGATTTACTGGTGCAAGGTTTTATTACCACATGTGTCATAGATTACATTGCCTCCACATAGACAGCTTTCTGTTGAATGTGTTATTTATAGCTGTGTCAAAAGGCCAGATACTGAATAATTTGGAATGCTGCACGTGTGGATGTTAGCCTGCCAAAAGTGCAACAAAGGAAATTCAATCAAGGAACAGCCTGCATAACTTGATTGAAAAACAATGATTATGCAAGTTTTCTGTCTTTCAGGCTTCATATAATTATGGAGGTAGTGAAAGTAAATTGACTGCACTGTCAGCTGCATTTAGAAGTGGCCTGCATAAGGCAGCCATGCCTAATACAAGTTCAATTTGAACCCCAGGAGCCTGCCATCAATAGAATACTCTTACAAAAACAGAACATACTGTGGACATTGTGGGAAAAAAAATACATATATATATTTCACTCCAGTATTATATCCAGTAAGATATGAGGAATTGTTCAGGAGGAACATACTATTAGGCATAAGCTCTTGAGGAGGTTGGCAAACTTTTACATTACATCTTCTTTTCCCTAGAATCTGCTTGTGGGCTTGATGTCTTGTCTTGCTGAAACATGCCCCAGCACATCCTAAGAATTAAAGGCTCTGCAAGGGACTGTTCCTGTTAGTGATTGCGGTTCTGTGGGTAAATCAGGAAGTAGGAAATTTTGTTCCCATTATTTATGTTGGTAATATCTAACATGCTAGCACAATACTTTATGTATTTTAATAATTACTTTTTATGTTTCTTTTAATCAACTGGGAAATAAATACATCCAAGCATGCACAATTCAAAAGCATGCATGTGCTGTCATCTTGGCACTCTGAACAACTGATATATAAATACGCAAACTATCACACAAAAATCAACTAGTCACAATGGCTACATAATTCCCAGGTATTGCTGCGTTATCACCCCTGGCAGGAACATCGTGTCTCTCAGTTTACTGTTTGATTGAAACTTGCCAATCCAACTGCCGTCAATAGGAACACAAACAGAATTTCTGCTGTAACAAATTACATTTATTCAGGGCACTCTGATTCATTTGCAGTCACCGGAGACTTTGAAGTAAATCTTTCTTTTTTTTTTTTTTTTTTTTTTTTTTTGCAGTCATTTGTGACCCGTGGAAGTTGTTTTTCTTTAACTGGATGGACTAAGCATTAGTATTTATTTGTGTATTAAGCTCTATTTCAGACACTCACTGCCTTCCTCGTGGGCTTCACGGTTGGAGAATTCAAGTTATTGGGCTCCCTGTCAAAGCTGTGTTGTTCTTGATGTCCCAAGTACCTGGGGAGAGGAACATTTACTTTCTATGCACCACATTCTTAGAATGACCTCCAAAATAAGCTGGAACTGAAAATCCTACTTCTAGTCGGTCATATGAATATCACAAGACCCAAAAGGAAAGGAAAGTTTTTAACTTTTTTTTATCATTCCATGAATTGTTTTACTTTGAATTTTTTATTGATCTTAAGGGTTATCCTCCATGGCTATAATACCAGTTCTTGCCTTTAGTCCAAAATGCAATATTACCATTTTAAATATTTCACACTTTGCTATACTATTTTTTTAAACCTTTCAAAAGAATTCTGTCCAAGAAACGTGATAATAGACAGATATTGAAACTTTTTTCCACATAACTTATTAATCTAACAATTAGGATTTTTTTACATTTTGAGGGGAAAATCACCAGTTTGGGAACACTATAGACTTAGTAAGTATAATCAATAGCCAGTTAAACAGACATGAAGGTGTCTTTTTTCAGAAATGTAGTTGCTCTTTTTTTGTTTTCACCAGGTGACTTGTTTTAGCCCTAAATTACTTTTTGTGCTCTATTTTTCAGAGTCAATGTCGAAGGGCGCATGCAAGCAGTCAGTGGCTCATCATATGGGCACACGGGGTTGGTATTTTTTCACCTAGACGAGGAGCGCATGGCTCCAAGCATGCAGCACAGATTGAAAATTGGGTTGGATTATGATGAATATATTATCAGTTCATGTATTGCAGCTGAATTTACTCATAGCCAATCAAATTACCTCTTTTCATTCCCTTTTAGAGCTTAGCGCCCCAGCATACTGCCAATTTCAGTGGTCTACACTCTCAGAAAAAAGGTACCATTCCGTACCTAGAAAGGTACAATCGCTTGTTACTGTGGCAGTACCCCTTGAAGGTACATAACTGTACCTTTACCAGAAAAAAAGGTACCATTCATCGCTTGTCATTAGTACCTTTAGAGGTACAGTTTTGTACAGAATTTGTACCCTTGTGTACCTTTATTTCTGAGAGTGTACTACTGCCATCCATACATCGGTTTTGTATTGCTATCGCTTAAAATGTACACTGTCACTTTAATAATGCATTTGTTTTACACGGTAATGTCTAAAATCAAAACCTAAACTTGTACCAAGAACTTAATCAGCTCACATTGGTTCATACCTAATAATATTCAGTGAAACCTCAAAATATAAATCAAAAGATGATTTTTTGAGTGTGTGGTAGGACATTATAATGAAATTAAGTCCACCATATACTGAAACAGCCAATACAGAAACTAGTTTATTTATCTATTCCAAAGATGAAAGAGACATCCACAATTTGGTCATCATCCATTGAGTGAGTAGTTCACATTTTGTTATGCGATTAAATGAGCTTCGCTTTCCATTCATAATTACTTCAAACTAATAACTTATTCACGCTTTAACATTTGTTTGTGCAGTTTTTAGAGTAAACATTTTGACATAGGCCTGTGATAGGTCTACATTTAGAGGGATGAGAGTAGCCTATTTTTCTCCCAAAATGTGATGCATTTCATAATCTTCTATTACGTTGCCCAATGAAATGTAATATTTCATTTATTTAATGAAAAAAGTTCAAAAGTTCAAATGATCAAAAGTAATTGCACCCTTAGTAATAGCCCCCTTAGTTATTCAATCAACCAATTAAACCAATTAACCAAATTGAATTGATAAGTACTATTGAGCTGATTGAACACAGCTAGGATTGATTGCAGACAGCCCTGTTGAATCCAAACCTCACTCATATTCAACCTTACCATCAGAGTGAAGTAGTTCTCACAAAGTTCCTACAAGCACACAATGTCACAATTAACATCAATGCTCATCTCACTTCTGCAATAATGGTCTATGAACAGATGAGTTAAAATTGGAACTTTTCGGACAGCATGGGACCTGGAAGAGTTTCCATTATTGAAGGAACCATGAATTCTGCTCTGTACCAGAAAATTCTTACGGAGAAAGTCTAGTCATCTGTCTGTGAACTACAGCTGAAGCGTAATTGGGCCATGCAGCAAGGTAACAATCAAAAACACAAAAGCAAGTCCACATCTGAATGGCTGAAAAAAAATGAATTAAAGTTTTGGAGTATCCTAGTCAAGGTCAAGACTAAACTTTAACAAATCGCATGAATAACTGAACTGACAGTGCTCTGGTAAATGCCAGCCACTATACTGATGGTATGCTGGAACGATCCAGTGGGCAGGGCAGGACTGTTGTTACTTTGAGCCCAACTGGGAGTGCACAGGAACTTGTGTTGCCCTTGATGTCAACTGCAACTATTGTGCAGACCTCCTGCAGCACTGTGTGGGATAGATGCAGCTTTTTTCTGCACTCCTCCTCAGTCAGGTCACAGAAGGTATGTAAAGGCTTTTAAAAAATGCTTTAATATCTTCTGTACCTGCAGCATGCGATTATGTACTGAAGTAAATAATAATCATTCAAATGGACATATGACTGAAAAAATCATGGAAATACACCTGTGATTTTTCTGTTAAACAGGCTAATCATTCTCCTGTGCGATTTGTCAAATCTTCAAATCGTTTCTGCAAATAGCCTCCTTAATTCACCTGAGCGTCACGCACAAATCACTTAATCATAGCCACTTTTATATTAGGCTTGATACTGATACATATGTAGGTGTAACCAGCCTAATTAGTCAGTTGTTAAGCAGTTTTTTAAGATTTTCTTTTTTGGAAATACTCACGCGAATGTTGTTTCTGGTGCATCATGGCAACATTCATTTTAAGTTCAAGGTGAGTTTGTCATCCTTCTCATTGCAGTGTATGAAAAAGGACAGAATACGATACCCCTGGGACCACAGTTCAGGATAAGAACAGCCGTATACTATTAAAAGCAGAAATAAATACAGGAATTAAAATAATTAAAAAAAGAAAAATAGGCAATGAACAATAAATGCAAAGCATTTTTCCTGCTTTTGGGTTTTATGTCAAAGTCAAATCAGCATATTATCCACAAAAACTGTTGATTGGCTTTTGAATAGGCCGTGATCATGTGCGCATTGCATGGGAAAGCCTAAAAACTAGCAAAGTCCCAAAATTAGCAACCACCCTACACTGGGCTGCAACTTACGCCATAGACCTGGTCTCAGCGGGCAAGTGGCAAGGACACAAATTGCAGACCGGAAAATTGCAATATGCTGCACCAAAATTGCAGTCGATTTTCGCTGACATACCCCCTGCAGCGACTCTCACCCCCACTTTGGCACACGGCAAGTCCCAAAATTACCGAAAGGATCTGGCACGTCAAAATCCATGACGAAAATGCCATTTCGCCAGTGCGACGACTCGAAAAACACCGGGCGCTGTCTGGAACATAGAGCCCTTAATGTTGAGTTCAACATCCTGCTGATTCGGTTTGAATATCACTGACTAACCTATTCCCTTTCCGAAAGGCTAATAGGAGGTATCCAGCACTACGCTACAGGACCTTTCTAGCACCGCTGCTGTCATGCATTCCACATAAACAGTGATTGATTACGGTTGTTAGAGGCGGGGGGCGTCCTTGAACTGTTATTTAATCTATTTATTATTTGTCACTTAGAATGTCACTGTTTTAATAGTTTTTCTCCAGCTTTTCCTGCTTTCCAGAATGAACTCCACATGAGCATCTTAAATTATGCATAGAAAACAAATGAATGTGTGGAGCAAAATCTGGTCAAAATCATTAATTTCCCCTTTGTTAATTATCCCATTGGGCTATGTATTAATAATTCAAATGCTGCTGCACCTCCATGACTCCTGCTATTGAAAATGCACTTTTTAGTAAAGCACTTTTTAAAAGGTTTCTGAAGGGCAGAATCTTTTCATTAATTCTGAGTTTGCTATAAGCACTGGTTAGATTTTCTTTTCATAATATGTATCTCCATTCTGGTTTTCAAGTGTGATGTATTTGAAAAAAATGTGCCTTACTGGACACCGTAGAGAGGGCATCCTGCTCACGAGGCTGCTATTGGGGGTGTTCAGCGGTAATCAGGAAAAGGTCAAAGGAACCGGCGCAAGAACAATAGCACCACTCAACCCTGTGGATATTGCACAATCAAAATGCCTTTTAAAAATATTTTTAAAAACCTGAATTTCGTGGCCCACAGATGGTTGTGGTCCACCCGGCTGCATAGAGTCTACCCTGCACTTTGAAACCCAGGAAGGCCTGAGCCCATGCAGAACCAGGAAGTAGAACCCTGCCCATGTAGAACCAGGAAATATAACCCTGCCCATGCAGAACCAGGAAGTAGAGCCCTACCCATACAGAACCAGGAAGTAGAACCCTGCCCATGCAGAACCAGGAAGTAGAGCCCTGAGAGAAGAGAGAGTCAACACATAATGTGGAAGTCTCTAGGGAGACTTTTATGGAGTCAATACCGAGGCCTAGATTCCATCAATCACCATCCATTCTTCAACTTGAAAATAAGGCAAGGGGTTCCTTTTTTAGATGCAAAGCACCTCATGGACCTGGCTTGTAACTCACTCACTCTCTCACTCACATTTAGAAGAGGGAGAGTGCTGCTTCACAGCAATGGCACTGTTCCACACAGTTTGGTCAGTTTGTTTTGGTGATTACCAAAACAAATGGGTTTTTTAGGAAAAATACTGAAAAATAATTTTATGTATATTGACATGATACTTATTAGGTTAACCTGCAAGTAAATTAAGCTGTGGAATATGGGCACAAGTCCCATTGCAAAGGGAACTGTACTGCAAAACTGAAGCATAATACGACAGCCACATGTTGTGAATCAAGAGAAGAGTGTATGTTTAAGGCCTTGATTTGCCAGAAATATGCCAGTTTAATGCACAGATCGTAATAATTTTAGTAACCAGATTGGCTTTGTATGTTTAGACAGGTTACATGTTTCTTATTTATGTCATGAAATGATGACGTAAGTCAATTTCCTGAGCGTTTATCTGATTGACCTGATTGAAAAAATATCTGATTGACCTATTGGTTGCAAGCAGAAAGGCCAGGTATTGGATATGTATCAAATTTAAGAGGGAATTGATAATATCTCATTCCATGTGATTGATTGCTTTTTAGACTAAACAATGTAAAAAAAAACAATGTAATGTGTATCAGATACATTGTTAAATGTTCAGTGTTAAATAAACTCTTACACACACGTATGATTAGAGTTAAATTAAGATTGGATATTTTACTGTGTGACTGCCTTTCTTAAGAAGAGAAGTGGTGCAGATATGGCAGGACCACAGGGGAATCTTGCTCAGTTAGGTATGGAATTCATCCCATTCAATTCTCTGGAGATGAGAAGCAGAATTATCAGGCTTGCACACTTCTTAAAGCAGAGCTGGTCAGGTTTCTTACATGTTATTGTGCAATGAGTTGATTATTGTTTTGGTCTGGATTTTTGCAGCAGCATCTAATTGGAGAGTGAACAAAGTACAGCTAGAACTGACAGACAGGTGACAGGTAAACTTAGAGTGCTTTGAAGGGAGATTGGTCTGGATATGTCTTACAGCATCGTTTGATAGGTAAAAATGATAACAGTTCCGCTTCCTTCTGAGTCATATCTCCTGTTAAAATTTCCCTCAAGATTCTATTGAATTATCTTGTCTCTTTTTTTTAACAATTATCACCCCCCCAATCATGGGCCAGGGGGCAGGGAGATTACAATCGTGGACTTGGGGGAGGGGGGGGGGGTCCTATGGGGTCTTACACACAGTGTGCATCATGTGTGTAGGATGGGGCGGCACCTAATCTGTGACTCATACACTAAAAAGACAAGAAGGGCACCAAGAGCCATGAAGGCTTTGGCAAAAAAAAAACCAGATTGCTGTTTGCTTTGCTTTCATACAGTTCTCTTCTTTTTTCATTCTGTCAGATGCAGGGCCTCTCCTTTTCTTGCTATTTGCAGTGGATCTTTTCTCAATCCCAGGTGTAATACCCAGAAGAACTGTTGGAAAGCAGAGAGTAGCTTTCCTCTGTGTCATGACTCACTGAACACAAGCCGATGGCTACCTCAATGGAACAACATTCTGTCCGTCTTATTTATTATTAATTGCCAATCATCAAATTTTATCATGTCGCGGCACTTTACTACACATGCACGCACACACACACACACAGATATACAGAAATGGTACATATTACTTGCAAACACTGCATACTGTATGAATCAAGGCGGGAATTTAGAGTTTTCAGGTGATACACGCCCCTATGCACAACCAGCCCCTGCCCCCCCCCCACCCCCCACCCCCAACATGCACACACATACTGGACCCCCCACCTTACAGTCTCTGTTAAGCCCCTGAACATTAATGTTTTATAAACATTATAAACACACTGTGATAATGCTCCTTGCACCTTGCACCTTATTTTTACTTTACTTCTGATGAGATCTTGTATTTTTATTGTTAGTTTAATCATTTATTTATTATTCATTTATCTGTATTGTCAATATAATGTGGTCGTTATCAATTATCATTAGCAAATCAAATTTTGCCTACTGGGAGAATAAAGATTGATTGATTGATTGATTGATTGATTCATTGATTGATTCATTCATTCATTTGTTTGTTCAATGAACTGTGCTTGGTTGGAGAATTGTAAACTGAGGGGGGGCACTTTTGATCCCCTCAGTTTTGATTTTAACATCTGCATATGTTCCAGTTTAGAACTGGTAATTCAAAATGCAATGTGTTCTAAATGCAGTGTTATATGTATGAATAGTGTCAGCTTTCTACCCCCAGGCGACAGTTTGACAGTTAATCAGAAGTCCTGATTTTCTCAGTATTTGAACCCCACCCCACCCCCCACTTTTGAGATGATGATTCTGGCACCCTTGATGCTACGCGTACTCTCTTTGACCTCATTTTTTTCCCTGCCTGCCAACACCTTTCCCAAAAGCTGAAAGCGTAACACCTTTTCATTAACACATTACACACTGCAGATAGAGTGTGCTAAGCCCTCCTGATGCACTAGTGCCATTCAAAACCTCCTGGCACTAACATGTTAAGGTGTGTTGTACTGAGCTTATAGAGGTGTCTACATCTGTTCTTCAGCCTCCTCGTCTTCCTCCTGCAGCACTCAGGGAGGGCTAAAGTAGGTCTGTAAATGCCCACATAGTAACACACAAACAGCTGTCAGTGAAAATTGCTGTTACTGTACTTGGCAGGAGATCCTTTGTTTTGCTCGTAATCGTTGATATGAATAATATTTACCTGCACTGATTCAGCCAGCTGGGAAAATGTAATAGATGGCAACATACTGTGTAAAATGTGCACTTAAATTCTACTTGTTTTCGGTGTTTTGATCAAAAATCATGCCCACAATGGTTTGTATGATGAAAATGCTTTTTATATTACTGAAGAGAAAAATAACAGTTTCTGAGTGTAATGTGGTAGCCGCTGTTTTGAGTCTAGTTATGCATCTTCTCAGGTAAAATATCAGACATTTTCTTTGTTACTTTCTCTCTGAAGTTTCAAACGCAAGGACCGCGGGCACTAAACGCTAAGAGAGCTTTACTCCGCATCCAAGACATCTTTACTTCGTTATCAGAATGTGTTAATAAGGGATAAAAAGGACGGTTGGAGATAAGTGGGGGCGAGGAGCATGTCTCGCGGTCCTTCTCGTGCTTACGCTCTTGTTTTGAGGTGCGGGGGTGGGCCACCACAGATGAAATTCCTGTCACTTGGAAACGGTGATTCGTAATTACCGAGCGGAGGGCCGCAGGTTTTATTCCGCCCCTGCGCTCACGATCCTCACACAAATAGGCTCAGACCCCCCCGCCCACTCCTCTCAGCAACGACCTCCGTGTTGGTAGCCACAGTTACCGCAACAACAGAACAGGACGCGGAGTTCTTAGACACGGTGCACAATGACAGCACGACAGTTACTTAATATAACAGTTCTGTCTGCAACAGGCACACACACCAGCCATGGCAATCAGACTGAGATATGCATCATGTGAAGGAGATTATTCGCTACTTTAATTAAGTATTATATTATGTTATGAAGTATGCCATAGGTGACGGTGCTGTGTTTTTTTTTTTTTTTTTAACATCACGGTTCTTCATAGGCCTTTATGGGCTACTGTCATAGCACACTGCTAAGCTAAAATGCACTCTGGGGACCTGGGATATATTGTACCTTGAATGAAAATAACCTAATTGTTTGTGCGGGATTTATGCAATGCAATACATAATTTGATTGGCGCTTTTCATGGTTCGCATTACAATAGTTTTAATTAGTTTAAATTACTTGGTATGTAAATTGTGTCTCCAATATGGTTTGCTATTTAATTGAATAAAAACTAATTATTTTGCTTTATGAACTGCTCCATTAAAGAGCTAGGGTTTTCATTCCAGTCCTTTCTGAATTGGAAAATACATACAAAAACATCAGATAATAATGCAGTCTCATTTTATCTGCAGATTTGGAAGCAGTGTGTTTATGTGAGAGAGTCAGGGGCCTTTTTAAGGCTGACTCTTCAGACATGGTACAAAACCCATTTTTAACACTGAAATTAGACCCTGCATTAAGTTTGTAGTGCAGTTGTGTGATTAATGGTTCGGTTCGATAACAAACCAGAGATGATTTTTACACTCTACTGTCCACACACAGCTCTACGGGAGAGCCAGGTACATTTTTATACCCTACAGGCCACACAGCACTACAGGACAGCCAGTGATTATTTTGCAACCTATATGTCACACAGCACTACCGGAGAGAAAATTATAGTTTACATTTGAAAAAGTGAAGATGAAAATTTCACGTAACTTTATGTGACTTATTTTCTTCTCACATGTGTACATTTTCTTCCACATCTGTACATGATAAATGGTTTTTTTTAAAATCTGAAATGGAAAATTTCACATGTAATATTCACAGAGCAGTCTGTCCCAGTTCCAACCATTCCATGCTATCAGTAAGGTAAATGCATGGTTGATATTATCTGAAGTGTGCACTCTCAGAAAAAAAAAGGCTGGCTTGTCTCCATTGGGGAACCCTTTTCACTCTATGGTAGGTGTGAAAAGTGTGTAAGCTCACAGATTGAACCATTTTTCCCGATAAAGAACCTTTGAACTAGATAAGTTTCTTCTATAGAGTTGCAGAGGAGCCTTTTGGAAGAAAGGGTAATTCCAGATGCATAAAATACACACATAATGAGCAGGTTTTAAGAAGGCAGGTGTGGCTGGCAGAAATACCTGTTGGAATACTCTGAACCTGGTAAATGGACTGCATTTATATAGCAGATATATTATTTATATGGCTCTAATTCACCAGAGCAGTTAGGGATTAGGTGTCTTGCTCAGGGACACTTCTACACGCCCAGGGCGGGGATCGAACCGGCAACCCTCCGACTGCCAGACAACTGCTCTTACCTCCTGAGCTATGTTGCCCCATAGCCTGCATGTGGATCAGTGCAAAGATAGTGAAGCCCTTTTTTAATTCCTCCTCCTCTCAGAGAATAAAGTCTCAGAGATCAGAGGACTTTTCATTATTCTCTGTGTGTAACCTCTTTTATTAAGTATAAGAAGGGAACTTGGCTGACAATGGTGTTTGCAATCACAAATTTTGCCCTTCTCTTTTTTTTCATGGAAAGGGTATCTACAGAATTGTGTTTCAGGCAAGGACAAAGCCTGCCACGGCACTGTTAAAATGTATTTTATTTTTCTTATAATTGCTGAAAAAGATTTTTCAAGGATCATCACAAAATGAAAAACTTCAAACCCAAAACTAAAACTCTACACTATGACACATGCTCTAAGTCTATGAAACATTCACAGACGATTCAAAAAAGTTAACAAGTTCTAGATTTAATATTCATATCTTGGTTCAACATGTTCATCACCAAAATAATTAAATGCAAAATGAACAGAAAAATCTTTGGATGCATTAATATTTTGCTTTAAGAATATCTGACAGACATGTCCAAGGATCCTTAATTTCCCCATTAGCCACATCTCTTCCATGCTGTGGTGCTTGCATCCCATTATCACATGTGTGAGTGTGCGTATTTGCATATGCATGAGGGGCAAACGTGCACGGCGATGGCATTCTAGAAAAAAAAAAACACTGAATTAAAATAAAACCACTCTTCTGTTTCTTTTTTTTTTTTTTTTGCTACAGTCATTTGTTTTGCTGTCCTCAATTTTTCCATCCACAGCCTCACAAGGGCCATGCATTATCACCTGACTGCCATCTATCTAAATGCAAGTAGTGTATCTCTAACCGAGGTAAATCTTGGATAATTATCGTCGATAATGAATCTTCTGCAATAAATGATCATGAATGATTGTGAACAGCTATGACATGTTATGACAAGCATATAGCAGTGTTAAAGAGGCTTCATACAGTCCAATCTGACTTTTGACTTAAAAAATTTTTTTTTTTTACAATATATCTAAATTGTTTATTTTTAGTATTCTTTTCCTTTATACTGAATGATGTAAGGGAAACATTGTGAAATGCATAGAAGCATGCCCTTCTAAATTTATTTTTACCCTGCTTATGGTATAATGTCTGTCACCCTGTGCAGCAGGTCAAGGAGAGGGAGAGTGAGAGAGAGATGAAGCGAGAGATGGAGAGAGACAGAGAGAGCGAGAGATGGAGAGAGATGGAGAGAGAGGGTGAGATGCACAGAGAGAGAGGGGGGACAGTGAGAGAGATGCAGAGAGAGAGAGAGAGAGAGAGAGAGAGGAACCGGCTAAAAACCAGAATGGAGGTGCAAATGAGCTGAGTGCTCCTGTGATACTCTCTACAATGTTACAAAAACAATCCAATTAATATGGAAGCGAGATCAAGACAGAGGCAGTTGTAGTGGTTTCTTGTGAGCTGCTCTCTCTTTGTGTTCAAAAGGTATTTGCTAACTGAATAAAAAGGAGAATTACAAAAAAGGCACACAAATCCCTTTTGTAGGTTGGGGTTGTTATTCTTTGCATCAGGGGCTCAAAGCCAACACAGGAAGCTGAGTATCATAAAGCACTGCTGTTTAGAGTGCATTTCCTGTTTGATTTTTTTTTTTTAATCCAGCCTGCTTTATAGTCTCTTAGCAGAATGAGCTGGTTTATGCCTCTTTAACACTCATAACACACCTATATCAAACATCATTTTTTATACAGAATATTATGTTATGTAATTGCATATTTTAAAAAAAAATGCATTTGATGTATCATTTTGCAGAAGGGGAGTGGTACAAGAGTTGAACCATGCCAATTTAATACCAATTTCTGTCGCTAATAATTTTTTCATTATCTCTTTTTTTTGTTTGTTTTTGAGGACTGTCACCTCGGTCGACAACCCTCCCCCCCCGCCCCCACCCCCCACCCCACCACCTTCATCCCAGCCTATGTCGAATCTTCACTCAAATTCACTTATTGGAACTGTGAAACACTCTTCTAACTGCGATAGACTGAAGGTGAGTTCAGAGAAAGGCCATCGCTGCATCATCGTGCCGGGGTATATTAGGAAGCCCATTTCCTGTTATCCATTCTGGGTGTGTGTGTGTGTGGCGGGGGTTACTGTATTGAGCTATTCCTCAACGGGCTGGCCACTGCTGATTCGATGCTTCCATCGCTGCCTGTTAATCTCTCCCTGCCAATTACACACGCGCTCACAGGTCTTGTTCCCACTGATTATGGGGCTCTGGAGCACGCTCGGTTTGCCTGTTTCCCCCCTGCCTCACCCTCGGTCCCAGCTGTGCTCATTCGCTCAGCTTAACCTGACGGCAGTGGCTTGTTATAACGTGCCCAAACGGGCTGAGGCTTTCCAGAGGGGGTCACTTCCCTTTTTAATTGATTCACTCGCCGTGATCTGTGAACCAGCCGGCGTGTGTCCTCTGCTGCTGTACTGCACTAACGCATCGATTGCACTGCTATGAATATGCAATTTTGCTGACTGCATGCACATCCGTATGTGCTGTTGGTCTGCACCCAGACATGAGAGAGGCAGTGTTTGTGGTCAAAATGTATTTACGGTTTGATAAAATGTTTTTTACAATGCGACACCTGTGGGGTATGGCATCTTTTATATTCCTTTTTTTCAGAATTATTTTACTCCTTTGCATGTGTGTATTTTTCAGTTTTTGTTTTAAATTGGCTGGAACCAAATTAACCCTCAGGGAATATAAGTATCTAAGGGTTGATTGATTGTGTGTATAATAAAAAGTTTAATGTCCAACTTATTTTGTGATTTAAAAAGAAACAATTGGACAAGTAGTGAAAGAGTTTTCACTATTGTACGTAGGAATTTTCCTGGTTGGCGTAAATCTGGTCTGCATATTCTTGCCCTGATTTATGTATACTGTACGATGCTTCAGGGCTCTTCCTGCTTCTAGTCAGACAGATATATAGCTTTTTAAATCATGTTAGTTTTTTTTAATTATTCATACCGACGTTTATGAATAATGGAATAAGTTTCCCACAGGGAGCTTAAAAATGTGCCAATGACAGTCTGTATTCCACTGTGAGAATGGCACTTGAATCATTTATCAAAATGAAAATTGCTGAGCACTTCTACTAGCTTGGAAGATGGCATGTGCAATGTACTTTATAAAGAAGAACTGGACTGTACACACACACACACAGACATACACAGGTAGACACACACACAAACAGGCACACACACACTCACATACACAGACATACACACGTACACGCACACACACACACAGATAGACACACGCACACACATAGACACACTTAAACCCATACTGGGTTGAGAGATACTATACGCTTTCTCATCTGTAAGCAAATGGCAAGCCTATTTAGGAAGAATGGGCTATTCTCATCATTGTATATATTATAATTTTTTCAAGCATATTTTTTTCAGTATGTATATTATTTTTTCTTTCACCAAATAGCAGCTGAATTTTGTGCCAAATTAAAGAGTAGTCCTATTGCGGGAGGTAAATGTCACAGCTGCCAGGCTTATTTCAAAGCCTGCCAAAGAAACCCAAATGATAACACGGCCGATATTAAAACCAAAACATACAGCACCATTTATACGGGTAAAGGTCCCAAAAAAATTTAAATTCCAGCTAGTAAAAACATAAACATAGCCATTTCTGTGCAGGAACCAGTACACCCAGCTATTTAAACTGAAACCGTGTGTTTTAATTGAATTGACAGAAAAGTATTAAACAATTTCTCATGGTTTAAAACTAACTTAACTTACCTAATGATGCCATCCACATACCTCTCTAAATTATGGAAGATAAAAATATGAAATGGGTGAAATAAATCAGACCAGATCATTTTATATACACAAGTACAGAAAATTCAGAAGCACTTTTTATATGAAAGAAATCATAATTTCTTTTTATTGTCTGTAAGCACACGTGTAATTTTCCACTAAGTGCCAGTAAAATAGTGTCCCACAATCAATGCATTGTGTGATTGGATTCTAGGGTTGTGCAAAGATTGATTGGATTGTAAGATACCATAAAGCTCCTGGGGGTCCCCTGTTACTACTCCAAATGTAGTACGTTTACTCCTTTTCATTTCTCTCTCTCTCTCTCTCTCTCTCTCTCTCTCAATGCGCTTCGAGCTTAATATCGGTTAAAGGGGTGCTTTACTTAACTCTGTTCCGCATTTTCGGTCTCGCAGTGGAAATTCAGACATCAGTGCTGCCCTGAGTTATCACATTTCTGTACATGGCTGACACTTCAATTTTACAGCTCAACAGAGCTTAATTCTAAAGACCCCCCCCCCCTCTCTCTCTCTCTCTCACACACACACACACACACACACAAAACATATGGAAGGAAATAAGGTTCGCAAAGATTTGAATTTAAGAACTCATTAAATGTAATGGATTTGAATTTTTCAGCGGTGAACATTCAATACATTTGAATGTATTCATTTTGAATGTTTTAGTTTTGAATCCACATTTAATAAATTTAGCTTCCCAAAATTCAAATTTTAAATGACCAGGTTCCCAAAAAGTCAGCTTCAATTTTCTAATGCCTCAGCTTATAAAAATTCAGTTTGTAGAAGTTCAGTCAAAATGAGTACAGACATCCAGGTTACTCAGAAAAGTTGGTAGAACATGGATGCAATCAATTCTATCTTAAGCCAATCATCTTTGATCTCTGTGAAAAGGGTCAATGAAAAAAGATCCCAGTTAATAACCTGAGACCTGAGCAGATATATAACAGCAACGCTCTAATGTTAGCAAGCAAGGCATAAATGTGAGTGCAGCCAGTTGTTGTATTGTCAGGCACTTTTGTATCTAGTCAGGCAA
Source organism: Anguilla rostrata (assembly GCF_018555375.3). NCBI lineage: Eukaryota > Metazoa > Chordata > Actinopteri > Anguilliformes > Anguillidae > Anguilla > Anguilla rostrata. The sequence continues at coordinate 26,656,186 of NC_057939.1, read as the reverse complement.
GTTTTATTGTCTGTTGCTAGAATGATACGATGATGTGAAAATGATATAATGAGTAAGCAAGTATATTCCATTCTAATTTCAAGTTAGGTATCTAGCTAATCAGACCCACATTCAGCAGGATGATAGATAACCACTAGCTAATTTTGCTATGCTAGTTTAAGCATTTTATCTAGGTAATTCATGTGTATTCAAGTAGGGTAGTAGCTAGCTAGCTAATGTACATGTTTGTTTAATATCACCCCCCACTTCCTTCCTCCTACCATAGCTAACAGTCCTGTTGACCAACAGTTTTGCTGATGGTGAGCTAGCTAACTAACTCGCTTTTCACAAGCTAAGGACCACATCATGAAATGAATACAAGCAGTATGTTTATTGGGCTGGTGTTCCTAACTGAAAGCGATAAATAGTAGTGTGGGCAACGAGTTTGAAGTGTGGTGAAGACTTTGCCGAAGGATTCACCGTAGCTCCTGGGCTCGGTGAACCCCACTGGACCCTGTAGTAGAAAGAGAGGGGGAGAGAGAGACAGAGAAAAACTTAAAAGTACAGGAAGAATGGGGTGGGAGGGTGGGGCACCTAAACGAGAATGAAATAGCAAATTTGGTGGGGCAGGAAGGTTTCTTAGAGGGAATAAGCGGAAAGGGAGCGTTTAAGGCATGGTCCCTCTCCTGAGCCTCAGCTATTCCAGCTATATTTTATAAGTGTGTTTGCTGGCTTTTTTGGCAGTTCAGTGACTTTCCCATTTTTTTCCACATTTCTGCTAATTCCCCCATTTTTTGTGCTTTCTGTTTTTTTTCCGGCAGTTTTTGATAGTAACTGTCAACATTAACGTGGCCTACAGTGTGATTTGTATAGGCCTGTGCCTTCTAACTGTATTAGCAAATGCGGTGAGAAGCTAAGTGTGACAAATGTGAACAGGTTCCCGAATGAGCTGAGGTCAAGATTCCCATCCTTTTCAGCTGCTGCAATTAGATGTTTGAAGCCCGCTCTGTACAGTGATGATGCGGGCTCGGTGACAACAGACCGTCCTTCAAAGACTCAAACCTCGCAGTGTATGCTACACGTTGTACCAAAACCAGCTTTAGAGGAATAAAAACGGACACTCGGTAACCCAGTTTCATTATTTTGGTAATGTAATATGAGCACGCTCTGTTTCTAACAATGTCCTGTTAAAAAATAATGTTCTTTCTGTGATGGAGGGATACCGCCTGAATGGTTTTATGATGCGTAATTAAAAATAACCCTTAGGTGTTAATAGTGACTGGTATTGCGGTACAGCAGCCTAGTATTTCTCTCTGCAATTTGCCTAGATGGATGTACTGGGTCATGGGGGTGGGGGGTGGTGATTGGGGACTCGGGTGGGACTCTCGCTAATTGAGGGCAAGCAGCGCTCCCTCGCCGGGGTCGTCTTTTTAATCTGGCCCCGTCCGCCGCCTCTCTCTCTCTCTCTCTTTCTCTCTCTCCCGTCTAACGCTCGGAAATGGAGGAGCTCTCCTGTGGGCCGGAGCTGAAATTAAACACCCTGTAATTCCGTCCCGTCCGCCGTCAGCGGAGGGAACCTTCTCACCTGTCCCTAATGCGAGGAGGGTCTCGGAGCTGCCGCGCTCATTAGCCCAGGCCGCTCCTGCCTCTCCGCGGGCCCCTCTCGCGCGCCCATTTAGCTGCCAGTCTGAGTGTCCGCGGGCCTCCGTGACATTTATCTGACAGGCCTGATGTTACAGAAATACCTCACAGGGTGTGCGCGCTCGCCGATGGGATGGCCTTGCCGTACCATGTCGTCGGTTTCAATTCAATTTGGCCCCCCTCTGCATGATATTCCTGTCCGTCAACTTGTGTGTCAGACAGGCAGTGGCGGCAGTGTTTCTGCAGTGTACAGTGCAGTAACTGAGAATGTATTTTTAATGATTCATTGTCTTTCAGTTACAGTGAGATATTTTCCATGGGCAATGTGCATTAAATGTCATTTTGTGTGGCTGCTATATGCATTTGTGTGGAGGTATGTGTGTCTGTGTGTTCTACTTGTGTGTGTGTGTGTGTGTCTTTATTTTTCAATGTGCTTCCTTTTGTCTAGTAGTAGTATTAACCTTCAGGTGGTTTATAAGAATCACCATCACTTTGCTAGAATACTGGATTCTGGCTTTGCTGTACTGGGAAGTAAAGAGAAGCTTCAGGATGAAGAGGCGCCTCTGGTCTGAAGGAGTTTGAGCAGGTGTGGGCAGCCTCCTGCATTTGTTATGGTGGTTGGTGCATGAGCAGGTTTACGGAGAGGAAAGTCACCTGCTGTTTGATTTATGTTTGTAAAGTGAGCAGGTAATTTGGAAAGAAGAGTCCCCCCTGTACAGTGAACAGCATTTGAAGAGAGGGCAGGTAACTGCAGATGAAGAGGCATAAAGGTGTTTTAACCCTTAAAGTATGAAGAGTATGAAGACAAATATGAGATTAGAATGTTATTGTCTGAACATTCTAATGCTGATGTAATGATCATTACTGGTAATTGAAAGCAATGGGGTCCTAGAACACTGACATTTTAAAAGACTTACTCTTCAAAGGGTTAAATTCTGTTTGGAGACTGAACAGTTAACTGTAGATGAAGAGCGTTCTGTGTTTTGAATTCTGTCTGGAGAGAGATTGGCTGTGCATGAAAAGTTGTGCACTACCTCTGTGGTGTTTGGGGAGAGAGTAGGCGAAGGTCTATGAACAGACACCTTGAGATTGAATAGAGTTTGGAAAGAGAGAGAGGTGTGTCTGGAATGAAAAGAGACTTGCAGTTTGAATGGTGCTTAAAAAGTGAGTAGGCAGAACTGTATGAGCAGACCTCTACTGAACAGACCACAGTTCCTTTCTTTTTTGGTGAAAACTGAATAAATATCACTGACAAGAAGCTAGCAGTGAATGAAGTACATTGCAGAAAAAAGTAAGGAGAGAAAAGGTGTTTCTGCAGTACTCCTGTAAAGGCTTCATACACAAGCTAATGCAACACTACACATGGTTTTTGTTAATTTTGAGCTCGGATATAAAATACACTTGGAGGGAGATTCTGAAACCCTATGCCTGTGTTTGTGGAAAATCCTACACGGCTTCCTCAAACCCTCCACACGGGAATACAGTCAAGACGCCCGGGAGAAGACTCAGCAGCCTGCTCCACTCATCACAGGGAGGCTGCAGCTGCTGTGTTTTGCACAAAGACACTTTCCTGGCTCCGGGTTTAAAACTGATGCCTTTTACATAATCTTTTTACATATTACATGCTCTACAATATGCCAGCGCATATGATTTTGAGTTGTAAAAATGAATAGGGTATTTGTAGCAGTACTACTTGTATAATAATAATAATAATAATAATAATAATAAGCACAGCAGAGATTTAGTGGTGAATGTCATGGGGAAACTGGCCAATTCAACAAAACAGCAGAACAATGCTGTAAGTACAAACTCATTGTCTCAGATAATATTAGAGAGCTGTCAGTGTGTGGAACAGCTTGCCAGATCATGTCCTGTGGGCAGAGACCCTGGTGGTGTCTGAGTCCAGGCTTGACACAGCCCTGGATGCGCTCTAGTCTGTCCATAAATGACGAGCCTAGATGGACCGAACGGCTTGTTCTCATCATTTTTTGGTCATAAACTGTGTGATTTATTCTAAGGACTTTGAGACGGCGAGGGCGCTACAAGGCTGTCCGTTGGCTGCTGATTGCCAGGGACTAATTTGCACCCGCTAATTAAAAGCGGATTCAAAAGAGGCCCGGACAGAAGCACGGGAACAATGGAGACAGAAGGCCAGTGTGCCAAAGCCATACCGCTCAAAGACCCTTCAAACTGAGATATTAACTCAGGACTTGACAGCATGCCTCAAATTAAGTATTTTGAGCAGGTAGCCCTATTCATGAAAACAAATTCAGAGCAAAACAAACAAAAGCAGGATGTGGTGCAAGCGTCTTCTAGTTAATTTTATAGACAGAATAGAAGGTTTTTTTTTTTTTTTTCAGGGAGCAGGAAATTATTTGCAGAGTGTGACCTATACCCCAGGAAAATGTATTCTGAGAATTTGAACTCTGAAGGGTTCTTTTATTATTATTTTTTTCTACCACGTTTGCTGCAGAAGAACAAATGCTTGAAAATGTCAAGCTATCATAATCGATGAATCCTGATCCTTTTCTCCCTAGGGGCTCTTCCTCTGGCATTTTTCACAATCCCCGAATCATTTATCTCTCTAATCCTGGCTGGGTGCCCTTCCATCCTTTGTTGTTCAAGGTTTCCTTCTGTCACATCAAAGACATAGTTATGAGAAAACAGATCTCGTTATGAATGGACTGCTGTTTGGGTAACTTCTATGTACCTGGTACACATGGCCTTACACGATTTTCAGTTTGTTTTTTTTTGTTTGTTTTTTTTTTCCCAGGGAAAATGTATCCCAGTCTATGAATGGAAAATACACTTCACATGAACTGTCTGCCACAGCCAGGGTTCACAGGTGAGAAGATTAATGATGGGTTCGGTTTTGCAGCATTAGATAGCTAACAGACTGTACCACAGACTAGCACAGAGCTATGCAAGGCATTGTGAAAAAACAAATGGTTTCTAGTTCATGTTCCAATCCAAACCCCACACCACTTGTTAGGAGTCCCCCCCAGAATGTGCAATAGCTTGCCATTTGTGATCTTCATGACAGGAACCTACCACCCACCCCCACACACACACACATAAAAATAAAATCCTGGTGTGCCTTTGAATGGCATGAAGTCTAGATACTGCTGCTATAACACCTGTCAAAACCACCTATGACAGTCCTGACAGCGCATTACAGCATTTGACAAATGTCATAGCACTGCCAAAATGTTATTTTATTTATTTTAAAAACAGATTAACAGCAATAAAATTGATATTATGGAACCACACGTCATTTATAGTGTCAGTGAAAAACATTGCAAAAAAAAAGAATCCCAGCAAATTGTTGTGAGTTATGAGCACTGAAAATTGTCAGGGCATAATTATCTGTGATAGATTATTTGGAACTTAAAATGTACTTTTAACGTAACTTTTTACATAATGTCCCTATTGGACTCGGTTAGAGTTCATTTAACACGCAAAGTTATTATTTTATTATAGTCATTTTCGTAATTATGCTGCGTGGGTTTTCAACAAGAAATAATTATCTTCCATTGTATATCTTTAAACATGCCATCATTCAGATTTAGGGTAAGGCTACTGATCTATTTCAACAGCTAGACAGCTTAGAGTGAAACGAACGTTCTCTTGTGGGCATTTTGACCTTTCTTTGCTAGGACCCACCAGAACTCCACGACCCCATAAACACTAAACTCGCCTGTTTTTACCACCTGTCTCCAACAGAGAATCTGCTTACCAAGAACCTGGTGAATTCCTCACAAATTCAAAAGCTGGCGGCTCGGCATTAAGCGTAACACAGAGACACAGACGATGAACGATGGTAGGACATGACTTTATTTCCAGCGAGTTGTGATTCCATCAGGGACAGAATGTTACAGACTAAAATACCAGGGCTGGACAGCATGCAGCGGGACTATAAAGACTGATGACACACAATAGCCTCTTAATAATCTTTCCACCTTAGCAAAAATACAGGCATGCACACAAACAGAGATAAGGGAGGGGAGAGAAGATATCACAATACACTTACAATACAATAAACATCGCTAAAAATACAGATTCTTCATTACAGCCACCAGACGACACACACAAACTGGACAATATACAGTACAAACATTTAAAAAAGAACACATATATACACACACACAAACACACACACACACATACGCACAAGCATACATTGTAGAATCAGCATCTTCTAAGTAAGAAAAACACAGAAAAAGAAGAAGCAGAGAAACAGATGTTTACATTCAGGTCACACTGAAGGAATGTCTCAATAGGCTTGCCTTAATCATAATAACAATAACTATTATTATAAATTATAATAATGACACTGGACTGTACCGAAAAGGGGGCTTGTTTTCTTTTAAGGATTTCTGAACTGAATAGAAGCCATCAATAATAGCCTGATTTAAGTTATCTTGCTCTGTACATCATTATATGTACATATTCATATAATTACATGGACATGTTGTATGTCAGCCATGGCATACATCATGACAGGTAGACATTTATTAATGTCAAGTGTAGTATTATAGTAATATATATGAATGCATGTATGTATAATATGTATGTATATGTATACTGACTATTTTTCACAGCTGGTTTGGTACATGATGTCAGACATATATTGGGAAGAGAATTAAGGGGTGGAACCACTGATATAACATTGACTCTCCCTGCCCAGGAAAGATACATTGAGCAGATCTATGTGTGGCCGTCACACACTGCTTTCTCTTTTTCCCCATTTTCCCTCTTTCAAATGAAAAAACAAACATTGAAATGGGCACAGAAGATCCGGAAAAAACTATGGACTAAATGCACAAGAAAACGTTAAATACCTGAGCTCACTTTAAATGGTCAAGAGATGGAAAAGCATGAAAAGTTAATAAATCTGAATTTTACAAAAATATTTCTAAAATAACCGGAATTCTTTGGTTTAATAGAAACGTGGATTGTCAAATGACATATACTTAGCATGCAAATAGAAAACAAATTACAGCAGCATCCTTCAGTGAATTGCAGCTGGCCTTGTGGCTAAATGAAACAATTTTGATATGGCAATTTCCAAACATCTGTCACACAAAAGTGTGGAAAACTGTAATTTCATGTGTAAACTGTTAACTGCCACATGAAGCACAAAATGGAACTTTCAGAAACTCAACATCCAAAACTGCTGTCCTCAACTCAGCTGTTCTTAATATTTTCTTATTTGTGTTCCCAGAATCTTCTGTATATATTCAAAAGGTGTGAATAACACTAACAAGACCAGTCACTGAATCATGATTAGATCTACCTTATAGTTCCATAGTTAATCCTTACTTCATGGTTTCCCCCGACAATATCACTAAGTATAATACATGTAACAAAATACATAAATTTCAATGGTATTTTTTTGGCAAAATGAACAAAGACTTCTTGGACATTAGTCATCTCGGTATACAAAGGAATCATGCTTATCAGTAGGAAAAGCTACATTAGGAAGAAAAGTAATCACTACAATGGAAATGCAGAACTAATCAGCTGATCTTTTACAGCAATCTAACATACGTGTGAAACACAACCATAATGTCTTTCACTCTTAGTGGCTTTGGTCCAACCCCAAAGTGGGAAATATGATTGAAAAAAAAAACTCTAATCAGGATTTCTCATGTTTTTTTTTATTTGCTTGTTAAAAAAGGATAACAATCAAGCCCCAAAGAGTGGTGGGAAGGATTATCAGTTCCATGGCAGCTTTGTCTTCCAGTAGAAGTACTTATAAAAATGTGCTTTTTCTGGGGGGTTCTCCCTCCTGGCTAAGGTGTGTTTAAGTTTTAGTTACCTTGAGGTGCTGGCAGTTTAAAAAAGTGGACCTTCTTTTGTGAAGGCACTCAGGAGATTTGAACTTGAACCAAAGGCAAAATTCTCGCAAGAACTGAGACAGGTAGACTAGAGCTCGAATTGAAATCAGAAAAAATCCACCTAGGACACCCAGTACACAGTGTACCACCACCACTGGTCCAACCAGTGTTTATGGTTAAAGAGTTCAACAATGAGAATAACTAAAACCAAACTAAAAAGCCAAAATGTATGTATCCTCAAGCTTTAAGGTTAAAAACCCTGTGCACTGAGAACAGTCCAGTCAACAATCTTCAAAGAATCTGCAGAGCTCCCTTACGAAACCAGAGAACAATGGCTGGAATGTTCGGAACATTTGGAATGTACTGGAAGGGCATTACAGCATGGGCATTCTGCGGCCAGTTGAATATATTTAGAGCAAGGGAAAGGGACGAGAGAGACAACTCAATACATAACCATGAAATTGACTCCGTAATTTATCAAAGTCTAAAAATCTCATTCATTTAAAGCCCTGTCTAAATTTCTCATCCCTGATTTGATGTGTTCTATCTATTGGCAGTACCAAATTAGGTTGTTTGTGTCACTTTTACTAGTTGTGCTGCTCACAAAACACCTGGGGTCAGTGTGTGTAAAAGGAGCCAAACCGCTCCCTCCAAAACAAAAAAAACAAACAAAAAGTACGTTTCAGAGCCCTCCATTTCTTGGATTAAGCAGCATTGCGCTCCACATAAAGCTTAATGCGTGAAACTTTGCATACCTCAAATTAATTCAAAGTTTAAGACACAGCAGGATTCACCACAATTACGTATTCCCTTATACTGATGGCAGTTCCTAATGTCTCTCTTAGATAAGCCTATTGATACATTAGAGAGCTGTATAGTATACATATGGACACAGAACTGCAGGCAATAACTCCTGTTTAAAAAAAAGAAAAGACAAAAGCAGCCTTTCGGTGGCGTTTTGGTTTACTCCCAGTTATTCATAATCTGTTGTTATTATTGAGGAAATGCATTCCTGTTCTTTTCTCCTCTGTTCTCTGAATGAACAATACACCAAATTAAAACACCATACACAGAGCAGACCCTGCTAGCAAGGGCTATAGGTTCCCTATATACGCATTTTCTACAGTACTTCCCTTTTAAATGTTACATTGAAACAGGACTAATAATGCTAACTGAGCTAGCTTGCATTGCACTCACTCATTATAAAAAACCCTTAACTATCTTTTATTTTCAGCAGTTTGGCTGATTATGACGGAAACCCTCAGAATCTACCTCCCACTCTCAACCTGCATGACTTCTCCAACAAGGCTCTATTCAGGAATTTCACATTTATTTGAATGCATGGCCACTTTCAGCAAACAACACACTACATCTGAAACACTGTCTACTAAATAACTGGAGTACACAAACAATGAAGATTGTCTCTTATTGCTGATCTACAATCAAATTCCTTTTAATAAACCAACTGATACAAGACAACTTAAGTACCAACAATATTGCACCATTGTCACTGTCTGTTCATAAAAAGTGAAAAAATGAATTAAAAAAATTAGGGAATTGAATCTAATGTAACACGAAGCAGCTCGATATTTACATTTCAGAACATGACAAGAGAAAACACATAGCCCTCTAGATCCAATTGTGTTTATATTAATGTGACGTGATTTGTAGTTTTTTCTATATTTTTTAATGATGCCACTCTCACAGCAAGGCCAGAAAAGCACTGCTGTAAAGGTTATCGATGAAATCCTGCTTTCAAGCTTTGTGGTAAACACTGAACCTAAATGATTTGTACACCCACTGTAACATAATAATTTTGTACAATAAGCTTGTTTTCAAAACTAAATGTGTGGCAGAAGCTTTTATGGTGTCGCTTCATTCATGGGACTGTAGGTGTGAGAAACATTTAAATACATACAGTATGTAATTTAGTACTCTGACTAATATAGGAAAAGCAGTTATTGCCTTTTTTGCCTTTGATCTAATTCACAAAATGGGAAATACAGATATATTCACAAAGGATATGGTTACTGGCATGCGTTTTAAACACCACTTTGATTCCAGTAGAACTACTTCTCAACGTTTACAACAGTGCGGTCATTGTTAGTCACATCAAAGCACGTGGTAGGTCTGGAAACACTGACCAAGGACCGATAACTTCACATAATTGGAGGTTTAATGAACACACATTTATTTATATATCTAACATAAAGAACGAAACAAAAAAAAAAGTGACGCCAATATTTTCTTCAAAGGTAAAAGTATGGCTTATACTCTTAGTAATTTCAATATAGTTTTACTAATTTATACAGTTTACATTTTTTTGAATATTATCCTTTTTAATTCAGAGGCTATTTACAAATAAAACATTATCAATTTGGGAAACTATGTTTCTAAGTCCCTGGGGAGGGGAGTGGTTGGGCAGTGGGGGGCTGGGGAGGGCTGATATAAAGTGGTAATAAGCTAACATGACCAGCGCTGTTACTTTTTATTGAACATGTCTTGGAGAGGGCCTGGGAGGTACTTCATGACCGTGTCCATGATGCCCTCGTCCTCTTCTTCCTCGTCCCCGCAGCCGGCCGGGACGGCCTTTTTTGGGCGTGTGAGGCTCCCCTCGGCGGCCTGCTCCATGGCGGCCTGCGCCTCCGCCTCGCGCTCCTCCTTCTTCTTAAGGCCGTACTGCAAGAGCAAACGTATCATAATGTAGCACAAACAACAAGAATCGCCATGCTGGCATGGTAACTACATTACAGTGCAGGCATTTAGCAGACGCTCTTATCCAGAGCGACTTATACATTACATCCATTTATACAGCTGGATATATACTGAAGCAATGCAGGCTAAGTGCAATGGGTACAATGGCAGTGTCCCACTCAGGAACCGGTGACCTTTAGGTCCTTACCCATTATACTACACTGCCGCCTGCCCACTACAGTCAGCCATGCTGTCACGGGACACTAACAACAATCAAACATGATGCTGGTGTTCAGGAATAACAGCCAGCGATTTCAGTACAGCAACAATAGCCAGCAATGTTGTTGCAGCACAGTGGCAATATTGCAGCACAGGTACAGTTACCTTTTACACGTTGTTATAGCGACAGTCAGCCTTGTATGTACAGTATCCACAATCAATCACACTGTCACAGCCATGTCAGCCATGTGTGTACAGAATCATCTTCAGTCAATCACGTCTTGTAGTAAAAACAGTCAGCTATGCTAGTACAGTACAATAACAATAACCTGCTGTTTTGGTGTGTATACAGCCATCAGTACTGCTGGTGCAGTATCAGCATCCAGCTGTGTGGGAACAAGGTATGCAGTCTTGGAGAACTCAAGAGTGCAACCACTCAAAGCTGTGTGTGTGTGTGTGTTTTTCTGTTTGTGTATATACTGTAAATATATGCATGTTTGTGTGCATGTATGTGTGTGAGTGTTTGTGTGTGTGTGCGTGCGTGCGTGCGTTCGTGCGTTCGTGTGCGTGTAGGGTAGTGTGCTCAGGGGGATGCCATAGCAGGGTGACAGATAGCCTGTCGTGCTTGGTGGCTGACCGAGGAGCAGTGGAGTAGAAAATGCACAGCAGCCTCTCCAGTTGGACTGACCCTCACTAGTCTGCCAATAACAGAGAGAGAGAGAGAGAGAGAGAGAGAGAGAGAGAGACAGAGAGACAGAGAGAGAGAGAGAGAGGGAGAGAGAGAGAGAGAGAGAGAGAGACCTGCCTCTTTCAACAGTAACAAACTGATCTGTGTTCAGAGACCCAGTTCTGTACCAGGCCCTTTGTGCTTTTGTGCAAGCTCTCAAGGTTAACGCTATGCTTCCAGCACATTCCGGAGCACATCCGCAGACTTCCTCAGCTATAAATAAATTATTTCATTAATACGTGTGCATACAAGGGTCAGAAAAAAAACATGAGTGGAGATGAGCGCCCAAATCCCACTGGCAGAGGCAGAGGGGACCTTAACACAGCACCCCCCCCAAACCAACCTCCCCTCTTCAGCATTAACCATGCACAATGCTATTAAGCTAGTATTCATGAAATATCATTATGACAACTGAAAAACTTAACACCTAAAGCTAGAAACACCACCTAAAGTGATATTTCCTAAAATGAGGAGATTTTCTCTGAAGAAAGGAGTGTAAATGCCAAGATTGTGTGAGCTAGGACGGGTGAGTCAAAATGCACTTTGTCCTCTGTAGCGCAGTCATTTACTGGGATCATGAAACTCTGGAAGATCAATCGATCACAGCAGCAAAAAGTGACAACCCGGATTGAGGTCAAGAAAGGGTTGGAACAAAAGCAGTGCTTTTAGAAATACTGTTAACTCGCGGGTCAGTGTAGTTCAACAAACCCAGGTGCTAATAATCACTCACACAATGTTCACTGAGCTCATTTAACACGACACAAAGTTTCTATGCATCCACACCATTTACACAGAACAAATAATACAGCTACTGGCAGCAGGACGTTGTGATTGATAAGAAGAGAATCTGACTTGCGTTGGCATCACAGTTCCTGTCCTGTGGCTGGTAGCTACAGTCAAAAACTCTAAACTATGCAGAGCCAATTTGAAATTTGAAGGTTCAGTGGCTGCAAAAGTTACTTTTCACACTGCAATAAAATGAAACAGAACCTCTCATAGATGAAAGCTCCGTTTCATCAGCACCAACATGTTTTGTCATTTTAGTTTTTTAACACACAAGGAAAATTCTCATATGACTCTATGTACTGCCAGTTACTCAAGAATTAATAGTCAGCTTAAAAGCCCAAATGATAAAACCATAATATGCACTGGAAAATGGAAAATAGAAGCAGTTTTTTGTTCCTGGGAATTCTTTTTTTTTTTTTTTGGAGATAAAAGCCTTGTATTAGAGTATATTAAATGAAATTAAAAGAAACACCAACAGCCTCACTGTGTTTGTTAGGAAGCAGTTAAAAAGCCAAAATGCACTGAAAAGCTGCCTGCCTCTCCTCCGGGCCCTTTGTGTCCTGCTTGTTTACTTTTCATTGTGAAGTTGTACTTTCATCCAAAGGTCACGGCTAAAAGGTTGTGCCAGTCTACAATGCGAGTGGTGGTTCAGGTGCTCGCTTTCCCTCCCTCTCTCACACTCTTGCTCTCGACTTCTGTCTCTTTCTGCCTCTCTTGCGCTCTCTTTCTCTCTCTCTCTCTATCTTTCTCTCTCTGTCTCTGGCGGCAGTGGCATTCAAACACATGACAAAGCTCAGTCACTTCTGTTCTTTTATTCGCCCTCTCCAAGCTCTCTAAGGTCTGATGACTGTCTGTGCCCATCTCCAAACTTAGTTCAACTCTCTGGACTTTCAGAATTTTTTATTATTATATTTATATTGTATAATTAATTGTTTGTCAGGCTGATAAATAAAAAGAATAAATGAGCTTGGCGCAGTGCTCGATGCTCTGTAGACTGTAGCTAAATAACAATCCTGATGGTTCTCATTACGTACAGTATCGTCAGGTTGGGTCTTGGTTGGGTATGGGTCTCTTATTACATAATTTATGATCTAGTTTTGTTTACAAACTTGAAAAAAATATGCCCAGAGAATACCTCTGGTATTACTACACCCGGATATAAATAAACCTGAATTGTTTCAATAAATATCCAGCTGTGTTAACAGGTCATAACAAATGTAAACTTTGTAACTTGCTGTGGACAAGAGCATCTGCTAAATTCCGGAATATGTAAATAGATCGTTTGTAATAATAGATTCATGCCTGAATGCAATGGATATGTTGTCATGTGTGAGACATTGCCCAGGGATGCCACCAGGGATTTTAGGCCCCATAAAAAGATTTCACATTGGGCCCCACCACCCCAGGAAATCCTATGTTCTAATATTTTTTGAGGACCCCTATCAGTCAGGGCCCTTGGAATCATCCTAACTACCCCCCTCCTCTTATGACACCCCCGTATGTCCCTCTCTACTGATTGAGGCTTGGTTTCCAAGACTATGCCCTACGACGTATATCACAGAATTCAATGTATTCACTTTCCCGTGAAAACATTGAAGGTGAGTACATTTTCCTTAGACTCACTAGATCCATCTGTTCAACTGACTGGACATATTTAAATCACGTTCCTGAAAATTTCATACAGAAGGGTTCTAAAACTTCTACTGAGGGCCTTGTCCATGCATTCGAATCGTGACTCTTTTTTTACTTGTAAAGTTCCAGTCTCATAAATTTAGTTTGACTTGAAGCTTGTAACATCGTAGGTATAAATAAAATGTGTATAATATAAACCAGTTTTAATGTGTCAGACTCTGTTATATGGAATATCTGTATGAATATGTAATATTTATGTTTTATACTATATGTAAGATATGAATTATTTACCTTATCCCTGATTCCCTGTCTCATGGACTCTCTCTCTGCCTCCATCTTTGCATATTTGGCCTTCCTCTCCTCCTCCTGTTGCCGCAGGGCCTCTTGTCTTTCTTCCTCCTTCTTCTCTGCATCAGGATCCTTCTCTTCTTCTCCTCCCAGCATCTTCCCCATGTCCTTGGTTGCCCCTGTGAGAGACAAGGAGAGAAGAACAGACAGTGAGAACTTTTATAATACACACACACACCTGTGCACCTCCCCACAAAGATACACACACATACGCATGCATGCATAGGCAGGCATACACACACACACACACAAACACACACACAAATACCCGCACACATGCGCACACAAGCGATCAAGCTCTTGAACTCGCAGAACATGACCTTGAAAAGTCATTTACTTTGAAGAACTGTTTAAAGGGAATGTACCAACGGTAAATAGGGAAAAAATCTTTCCACCAATCAAAATAAAATTTTCTGTTATAAATTTGGAGCCATTAATTTTTGGAACATTATTATCAATGGTATATTTAAAGTTGTTTCTGACCATTTTTCATATATTTTATGAAACTACAGTAGTTGTAGACAATAATTTACATAGAATCTCAAAACTGACAGATCCAGCCAAAATGACCCTTTTCACCTGAGGTGCCTCCACTTAATGGATGCTACCCACCAGCGTGACTCAAATGCCACACTGACATTAGGCCCACAGCCATAACTTCAAGGCCAAGGTGAACTTTCAGAACACAATGACTGATTTTAAAAAATGAAATATTTAGCTACATTGGCACTACCATTGAGTCGCTTCTCTTTAGACAAGACACCACTGCTTTGCGTCTTGTCATTTCAGACAGGACATAAATATTACAAAACTAAATAAAATTATATTAGATAAATATCACAAAAAGTAAAACAAGCATTATTATTATTATTATTATTATTATTATTATTATTATTACTTTTATTATTGACAGATTTTCGGATTGTAAAAAACTTACAAAGTGAAATCACATCAGAAACCTTGAAAGAACTTGGTTTAAAAACACTGGGCAGAAAGGAAAAGAGAAGAAAAGAAAAGAGAAGCAGTTGCAGAATGACGGAGCACGGCCTTCTGGGTAGTCAGCTGCTCAGGGTGCTGTCACGCCTGGAGGGCTCTGTCAGACAGGATGAGCGCGAGCACACATCACGCCCAGGCGGACGCGCAATGCCAGCACGCAGGTGCGCCGGGGCCGTGCCCTTTGCTACGGGTTCTGTTGTGTGCCACCCCTCCCCCCTCCCGCCCCCCCACCTAGCAACCACCAATCAGCCAAGCGTTAAAGCAGCAGAAACCCAACCCCCCACCCATTCCTCCATCACTGCGCATATTTCTTTCTCTCTCTCTCTCTCTCTTCCCTCTCTCTCTCTCTCTCTCTCTCTCTCTCTCTCTAATTAACAAACCTGCCTCTTCCCTCTCCTTTCATTAACAGGCTGGCGTGCTAAACCCACACATAGCCCTGTTGCCCAAATCACCCGCTGCCTGTAGGTCAAACAGGGACTCACAGCCCTGTTACATTACAGCCTCAGGTGGCTTTATATGTTATTCTGATATTAAATGTTGCTGTGATATGTATTTGTAATTATATATTTTTGAAGTCCACATTTTATATATATATATATATATATATATATATATGTGTGTGTGTGTGTGTATATATATATGTATATCGCATTGCATTCCTTTTTGGAGGAGTGTCAGCAATCCCTTGCCAATTGCTGTTTGGAACACCTAGAATGATGCCTCGCTCCCCTGAAAATACATACAATGTTAGTTGATGCTATGTTTTGGCAAATGGCGGGAGCAGATGTGCTTTTCCCTTGTGTCGCATTAAAAAATCGGAGATCGGTCACACACAAGCGTCACCGCCACGCCGTCTGCCAAATGGCTGTGGAAAAAAAAAAAATGGAGAGCTCGTTATAATCAAATCAGTGAGAGCGCAGAGTGGGTTATGCCATCAAATGGCTTGATGTGCATTTCACAAAAAAAAAGTTCAAATAAGCGAAAAGAAGCAGCATATGTTTGCTGATGTCATCGGCATACAATCTACATGTAAGACACATGGCAGCCACGCAGGACACCTGACTCCTGGCTGTCTGTGGCCGTTCGGTAATCTGCTGATTTACTGGCCTTGGCGAACACATGCCACACAACCTGTGCTGTTACCAGAAATAACACCAGGATATATTTATAAACTTTTTAATAACGGTAGCAATAGAAATATTCATAAAAAATTACCATCATATAATTCCCCAGAACCCATACAACACTAGTAGATGTGGTCACAATTTTAGATATTGAATGTAAATCAGGTAGGAGTAATGTGAAGTAGGGCCAAACGTGTCAGTGTTCTAGAGTATCTTATTTTAAATATTTGGCAAATACTTTAGATAATTATTTTATTACAGTGTTTTGTTTTTGAAAATTTAGTTCTGAGTTACATATTCATAAAAGAATAAACAAGACCGGGTCAAAACCTAGTACATGGCTGGATCGGCCGACCAATGGTGTAAACTCATCGCAGACGTTCGCGTTTGTAGGGCTGGCCCCGCGGTTGGGGTCCAGGCAAAAAAAAGTTCAGTGCAAATACTTTTCCAATATAATACATAGTCGACATAAATAAATAGATCAGCCATCCAATCTATACACTCGAGTAAAGCAGATCGCTGAATGCTTGCCAACTTAATCCATAAACTTGCCTATTGTAGACTAACTTTGCATTAAAGTGCACAGCTAAATCATGACAAATACAAAGCAAAGAGCGATGCTTGTACTGTATCTCAACAGTAAATTAGACCTTAACGATAGTGTCAGACAACTAACTACACCACATAGCCAAATAGTTAGACTAACACTTTAAAAAATACAAAATTCGAGTTTGAAATATTTCATAATAATTAAACGTTACTTTGGGACCTATAGACTAATGTCAACTTTATGTAACCGTGGCTTCACACCTATCAGTAGCAATCGGAGCAGAGTTTGCTAGCAAGCCACAAAAATGAATCAGTCACAACGGGAAACCAGATAAATAAACATTAGCGGGACAAAAATCTGTAAATTACCCACTTTACTTTTACCTGAAATCTAACAATGTGTGATCTCAATAAAGGATAACGCTAGCGATAACCTGTTTGTCGTTAAATTCGGTTAGCTGGCTAACTTGCCGTTTATTTCTCACAAAAAAAAAAGAACAGCTGTTTATGGGGGTAGTACCAAACGACTTACGTAGAGCTTCTTTCATGCATTTTCCGATTCAATTTAAACTACTAGTTTATTCCTCTTCATTTAGATATCTTCCCATCATAGTCAGTTTAAATGGTAGCTAAAACTAAACCAGGTTAAAACCTAGTGTATGGCTGGACCTAACCGGCCGACGTCACAGACTCACTCAGTCAGTCAGTCAGTGACAGACATTGTGACTGACTGACAGCCAAAAATTAAATCACTGTTAGGCCATGTACAACCATATCACATTCAATTATGTGGTACTGTAACTTAAGACAGCATCTATATATAACTGGATATAATTAGAAACTATAATTGGGTTTCAATATGTCAGATGGGAGATGTAATATCGACGTTATAATTAAAAACCTGGGGAAACTCTGGGTGTAAAGTTGCACATTAATGAGGGGCTAGCGTGAGCAGGGATTAGTGTGGCATTTCAGCACCTTTGGTTATAAATAAATAAATAGTATTTATTTTCACAAATAACACTGACAACCCAGTCTTTAAAAAAATTAATCCAGTCCATTTATTACTTTGGTTGGTTTACTCACTCAGCCAATCAGAAAAAGGGATTAAGTAACAGTTGCTTATCAGAGGGGAGAAAATCCAGGGAGAGCAGAGGAACGGTACAGAGAGAGAGAGAGCGGTCTGCTTGGAAACAGTAGGTAATCCAATTAAACATATTTTAGAAAACTAATTAGCGACGGATTTCTCTAAACCTTTTATAGAAAAGAACCCTTGCAGACACTGGCTACCGGATAGCAAACTTCACTAATGTTGAATGAAAGCTACACCCACATTTTCAGAATGTTACATTACTGATTCAATAGCTACGCCAGATAAATTGCTATCACACAGCTAGATTTAATTTCCTGGATAGCTAGGTTGCAGTGGTGGGCATAACGGTACTTTTCAGGGAAACAAATAATTTAACTGTTTCCTAAAAGGATTAGTTCATGGATTCATTCGGTTCCTTTACTGTTCTCGTTCAGAAACCCATGAACAAGAAGGAGAGTCATGCAATGACTGAAAACTCTAGGTGACTGAAAACTCTAGAGGAAACTATAAAATAGGTCAGATAAAGTATAGGCTAACTCTCATAAAGTAGTAGCTGTTCAAAGCCATGAACATTTTTTAAGTGTAATAAGACTTCGTATTGGCTTTCTTATCTTTTTTCTATAATCACACATGATGTGGAAGTAACAATAAACTGCTGTGTAAACAGAGGTCATGTGAAATGCTTCCGGGAAAATACACTGTAATCTACTGGGTGTTGCTAAGACAGCCAGATCAGCAACAAGGACATGCAGCCTCCATTTGATTGACAAAAACACATCCAATGATTACATGCAAGCCATACAACCTTGCTGCCGATTGGCTGCTTTAACAACAACCAAAGGAAATCAGTGATATTTTTTTGTTTGTTTGTTTTTTCCCCATAAGCATTTCATGTCACCACAAGTTCGGATGTTTACTACCGCATCTGGTATAATTAAATAAAACAAATGAAAATGAATGAAAGGCAATACACCACATGGTGGCGATGATCATTATTGCGTTCATAAAATATCTGGTAATTATCGTTGTGGCACATCACCCAGCCCGACTTAAAATAAAAACCACTAAGGTGGGGATCTCCAACTGCAGTCCTGGAGCAGCACACTGCCTGCTGGTTTTTGGGGTTTCTTTTCCAGCAGTAAAGTGCATAATTTAGGTCATCAGTTGGCTAAGGAGCCCACAAACGTCATATAATTTGCACGGGCTATGGTAGGAGAAGGAAACCACAAAAAAAGTGACCCGCGGACATCTGCAGCCCTGCAGGACTGTGGGTAGAGATCGCGGCTCTCAGGGCACACAGAAATCAGTTGCTCACACAGAGCTAAAACAAGCCGCTTATAATGAATTCATTTCCACCTTTTGATTACTGCGCGCAATTAAATCCACCCGGGGATCGCTCCGTTCTGCTGCGGGTCTAATAATCTTCCGTAATGAAGGCTCTTCTTTTTCCTTGTCCCCTGGGTGGTTTATATTCGGTTATGGCTCTAATTTCCCCCCTGCCTATTGTTAAGTCTCTGCCCATGTGGTTAATAGACTGGTCCGTCATGGCAGGCTGGGCCCGTGGAACGTCCGATGCTATAGGTCACCTACCCCCATGGAGATGGAATACTGCAGTATACTGTACATTGGGAATATACAGTATATTTGGGTGAGGATATTTGCGCACCTGGCAAATCACCCACAGGTGCTTTGAAAGGAAACAAAGATCCATATCTATCTTGAAAATTTCACTGGTGTATAGCCACATTATGAAGAGCTTCAAATAAAGAACTTCATTGTGCAAGAGTGTTGCAATATTTTTCTGATGTATATAATATGTTTTCTTTGAATATATTTACAGTAAGGCAGAGGCCTGTTGAAGGCAGCATTGCAGTGTGGTGCATGGTTCAGAGATGGTGTTCTTAATTGTTCCTTAATAACACATTTTCAAGACTCTGAAACAAAAGAAAAAAGAAACACTGACTTGTCTGGGTAGAAACCTCAGAAATCAATGTCCAATATTAGCCTACATTACCAGTGCTGAACCGCAATATTAAATTCCCATGACACAAGCAAGGACAAGTGATGTGCACTCAAGTCTTCTACCACATTTGCAATTTAGGCATTTGGCAGAATACAACCATACCAGAAAACCTAAAGGTCAGAAAAGCAACAATCAAATAATCAGTGCCATTGCAGAAATTACCTGTAAGGTCTGCTAGTTAAGAAGCCAGGCGGATACTCAAATGGTTACCAGGAAACAGGCTCGCACTGGTTTGGGAGAGATTTAAGAAATATCACGTGCTGGGGTAACACATGATGAATTATAGAAAAGCCTGCTGTGTGTCTCTGATGGAAGAACTGGCAGCACACCAGTGTGTGTGCGTGCGTGTGTGTGTGTGTGTGTGTATAGGTGTGTGTGTGTGTGTGTGTGTGCACGTGGGTGTGTGAGGTTGTGAGTGTAGTATACTGCGCAGTTTGAAGTTCTCTACATCTCTGTAGGACGTGTGTGTGTGTGTGCGTGCGTGTGCATGTGTGTGTGTATACAGTATGTGTGTGGGTGTGGGTGTATAGTGTGTGATACCGTGCGGTTTGAAGTTTTTTACTTCTCTGCAGGACGTTTGTGTGTGTGTATGTGTGTACGTGTGTGTATGTAGCTGCACTGAGTCACATGGAGAAACAGCGGGAGCCAGTGGAGGACACATCGTCCTCTGCCTCCACCTCTCTCTCTCTCCTCCTCCCCCTAACTCTCTGTGCCTCCTTTTTTAATCTCCTCACCTCTGTCACTCTCCTCTCCTTCTCTCTGCATCCCTTTTCATCTCGGTCTCTTCCTCCCCTCACCCCTTCTTCCTCTCTTTTCCCCTCTCTCTTTCTCTGACTTTTTCCCCACTACCTCTTGCTCTCCCTTCCCCCTCCCTCTTTCTCTTTCTTCCTCTCTCCCATCTACTCTCTGCTGTCATCATCTTCACTTGGAAGGGGTCACCTCCCCCCTCCCACACCACACTCCCCATCCCAACACCAGACCTCCAAACCCCCCGCAGCCCCAATACCAAGCCCACCACCACCTCCCCCACACTACACACCCCCTGCCCCCCCAATATCACGCACACCACACAACACCCCCCCGCCCCACCAACCACCCCCCACCCCCCTCTTAGGGGTCACCTGTAAATCCTTAGCCCTACATCTGCCTGCAGGCATCTTACAACCCCAACTGCCCTGTAAAAAGTCCCCTCTCCTCTTGTGAATCTGCTCTCCTGACAGCACAAGGGCACAGATACAGCGAGGTTTTTTTTTTCCGAGGGTCATGCATTTCAGCTGGCACAAAAGGTCTCGTGTATCTGTGTTTTCTCAAGAGAGAAAGCAGGAGAGAAAAAAAAAACACCTAACAGGCCCGAGAAAGTAACAGGTTCAATGAGCTAATTAACAGACCAGGAGGAAGGGAAACAAGGGAAACGTGCCTTAACAGATACCAGACCATGGGCCCATCCACACACTGGAAACGTGCCTTAACAGATACCTTATTGTAGGGCCCATCCACACACTGGAACAATGCCTTAACAGATACCTTACTGTGTGGCCTATCCACACACTGGCACAGAGCCTTAACAGATACCTTACTGTGGGACCCATCCACACACTGGAACAATGCCTTAACAGATACCAAATTGTGGAGCCCATCAATACACTAGAACAGTGCTTATCAGATACCTTACTGTGGGGCCCGTCCACACATTGGATTGATATCCATGCAAAATGGTAATATTTAAAATGCTTGACAATTTATTAGCAATTGTGAGCTTTTATCATTTTGGTCCAGACACAATACCAGACAATAGGGCCATCCATTAGAACAGTGCTATAACATGAGCCCACATGGTGGTCCATTTTGGCAAACTCACGGTCACAGACGTGATCCTTCTCCAGACGAGAGAGTGCTGATCTCCAATCAGCCGAGCTCTAACTGGCCATGGCAGACCAGAGGCGGGTGACTTAGTCGTCTGGCTGAGACTTCTTGGCGAGGTGCCTTGATGGATTTCAGAAGCTATTTCCCGTCTGCCACTGGGTCAGAGATGCGGCGATGTGGTGTGGACAGCCGGGTGGAGCCATAAGCCAAGAAAAGCCACCCCCTCCCCAAGACGACACTACAGATCAGCTCATCACATCTGTTTCTAGCTCATTAACTCTTTTGCCCCCTGTTGTGGATCAGTCTCAAAATGCAGTACCCTATGCTGATGCCATAACCCTGAAAGTCTACAATTGATTTATTCTGTATTATTGACTACATTATAAGTATTATCTATATTATAAGTGCACAGACTGCACAATACAATATATGCAGTATATGGTACAGGCACATACAAAGAGTGGCCAATAGTATAAGAACAAATGAATGTTTGATTGAAGCTATGAGTTTCTTTCATGTTCTGCTTTTTCATTCCCTCTATGTCTTCTCCCTGGTCTACTTTTGTTTTAATATTTGCTCTTTAATGCTGTACGTTTATATGAAGTTAGCTTGAATACAAAACTTTTTTGTGTGACACCATGTTTAACCATCCATCAGAGCTGAGCTCTGTATGCATATCACTATGGGACTATTTCAGTTGTGAAGGGGGATGTGGCATTGAATGCAAAATGACTGAAATTGCATGAATTCCTCAAGGCTGGTACATGTACTGTGTGTAATGGTACTGTGTTAACAGCAGATAGTAGTAGTAGTAGTATTTTCTATTCAGTCAACACACACAATACAATAAATATAAACAGTCTAGACAGTATCAGTAGGTAGTGACTGAAAAGGCACAGGCAGAAGCATAATGCTTATATATGCCTATCCTACATTCTTATCAATTTAAGCTACCCTCCAAAAATAATAAGATCTGTTTTCTTGTACAACTGTTGTGGAATAAAACATTGAAATCAATGTACCAGAAGAATGTTAATGTACTTGGGTCATAGGCCGCATTGCTCTTATTTTTTAAAACTATCCTCGTTGAGTATTGATTATTCCACTGCCCTAAAGACTATTATAATGAAACTAACAAGGAAACAGTAAAATCTGGGAGGAGTGCTCTTTAAGCTCTGAATTATGAATCCATCTGCTTTTCAGCTTTTTCCACTGCATTCCAAGAGCCTTGGGTACCGAGAGCATCTTACGTAAATGGATTAGAGTATGCATCATACTTCAAAGAACTCCGATTTTATAATCAATAAATTAAAAGGAAGTAAGGTTTATCCTGCACAGCTTTCTCATGGGGAAGGAAATTTGGTCAGAAACATTTGAAAATTTTTCCTTTTAGCTATTAAGCTCAAGGTCATGGAGAAGCAAAAGGGGTAGTTGATATCATGAATGGTATGTCCCTGCGTTCTTTAACCACGAGTCAAAAAATGCACAAATACTTCTCTGCTATGAGCTATTTGCATTTTTTACTCCTGTTTAAAGAACACAAGGTCATGGAGAAGCAGATGGGGAGGTTGATTTCATGAACAGAACAGCATGTCCTTTGCGTTCTTTAAACAAGTAAAAGAAATACACAAATACATCTCCGCTATGAGAAGACCTCAGACCTTAAAGGACAAAACAGGGCCTTTTGATAGTATAAAGATCACCACCATGTTACCTAGAACACAATATTTTCTATTAATCAAGGAAATCTTTTTTGTCAAAGGAAAATATGGCTTGGGGAGCTTACACCTAGATGTTAGAGAAAAACAATCATTATTGCTGCACTCAAAGGCAGGTTCCATCTCACTGACAGTCATCACTAATCCATTTCCCCTGCATGCCAACAAAATCCTATCGTCAGGGAGACTCAAATCAACAAAAATGATGGGCAAACTGCTGTGCTGTCGCAGTTGTGTTTGTTTTCTTCTGTACAAAAGACTCTCAGCTGTTTCCGCTGAGCTAATTTCCTGGCACAGAAAGCCACTGAGTGAGAAGATCAACTTGTTGGAATCGTTTGTTCGTGTTCTTTGTTCCAAAGTTAGTTTGATCTGTTTTGTACTTGCCAATTTTTAGGCCTGAGGCCCAGGTGGATTGTGACTCCCCCCGCTACTTTTTAAAATGGATTCAGAAAGAACAGTTTATGTTTTTCAGTTAATCGAATCAAAGTTTTTAATCAGGCACAAACATTGTCTGCTTGCATAAACAAACCAGGCAAATTCTCAAATTAGAATGTACCTGTAGGTGTGTGTGTGCGTTTGTGTCCCTGTGTGCGTGTGTGCATGTCTGTGTGTGTGTGTGTGTGTGTGCATGCATGTACTCAATGATGCGCCATGCACCAAAGGGAGTACTGTGATGGAATTAAAATGAACAGAAATGATAGTCTCTCTGTGAATAGTTCAGAAACATAGCTCTGAAGCAGACAAAGTCAGTTCACATTGCTCCTCCACAAAACTTAACGATAAAGTTCATTTTCTTCACAAGTGCAGTCACCCAGTTCACCAAAGTCACCAGCTTCTTTGCAGGTTATGAAAAACAGGAAAAAGTTCAGGGCGAATGAAAAGACTGAAGAAAGTCACTGGAAGGGGGTGAAAGAGAAAAGTAGAATTTAAAAAAGGGAACTGAGGCATGTGATCCAGTCTAATTATGAGGAAGTCGATTTCCCCTCTTCAGATAATTACAGGAAAAAGACAGAATATCTAACATCTAATGCCCCTAAATAGACTCTGATTAAAGGCAATTCAAGCTACCCTCCAAATGACGAAAAGCAGTCGAGCACTGGGGTTTTTTTATTCCCTTTTTAAACCTCTCTGCTGCAGATGCCCCTCGAATCCTATTCCAGCAGCCAATTAGTAGGCTTGTTCTCCCTGGTCATTCATATACAGCTACCTATCAGCACAACCTCCAGAGGTCTGTATTCATGCAATATGAGTTACAGGTTCCTGCAGCTCAGGCGAGCACACTGACGTGACTCTGTATGCATTATGCATTTCACGTGCCAACTGCATTGCGAGGATTGCTTATTACTGAGGTAATATCACCATCCGACGGGTTTAGCCAGACGCTTAAAAGCACAGGTCTTCCACTTCACTGTAATCCCAAGCAATGAAGATGACAGGTGGAGAGGCATTTGTTTGCAGTTATGATGTACTGTGGGGTTACGCTGCGTGTCCCTGAATGTCCCCGCGTGCGTGGGCAGTACCTGTTAAAGCGTGCGCACTCTGAGTGCTTTAAAGGAGCCAAGGGAGAGTTCCGTTTTGACACAGCGCCGTTCGAGCGAGGCACCTCTCGCCATCCAATGTGACATTTGCCAGTTAGCTGTAACGCGCTGCCATGGCTGGTTGCGTCGTCCTTACAATGGTGTTATGTCGGCTTTAAGATAAACAGTTTAGTCGTACCGTTAGACATAAAATGCATTGTCTCATGCCCTCACCAATGAAGCCTCACTCTCTCATTCTCTTTCTTACGGACACACACAAACACATATACACATGCACCCATTTTCCTGAAGTCAGGGGACAGTGGGGGCTGGGCGGGGGTTGGGAATTAATGGGGGGGGGGATATGAACTTTCTCAGCACTCAGGTATGTGTTCTGAACTGAATCTCTAAATCACATGGAGCTGCCTAATCATGTATCCCTTAAAAAACTGTTTGAACTTGACACTTATTGACATATCTTAGCAGAAGGGGGCCTGTCGTATTCAGAGACTGTAGTGTTAAACACATTCTCTCTATGGTGCTGTCTGCATTTTCACGCCCTACGCATGCACTCACAGATGTGTATGCACACACATGACCGCACATGCAAACACACGCATACACACACACACACACACACACACATATTGAGTGAAGGCAGGGGTTGCAGACCAGGGAAGAACATTATATAAATTTTTAATGTTTGCAGGGAAAGCAAAGGTGTGTGTTGCGTGGTGCCGTGCTGTTTGGAAGACAACAGAAATCTACTATTAACAGCAGCTTACAAACAAAACCAATGAAACTACAGGCCAGTGAGTCTGTGCAGAACAGACTGAAATTTTCCCATCAGAGCAGAGAGTTCTTAAATTCAAGGCCTCACTTGTACCTGCCAGTGCTATGACACATACTTAACAACAAAGCAGGCGACTGAAGTACCAAACAGCTAGATAGCACTTAATTTACCAGATATGGATGGCAATTAGATTACTGTGCACCACAAATGTAATTAATGTAATAAATAACCCCACGCCACCCCCTCGCTCTGTGTCCCATATACGTGAGTGGGGGATTGCTTCAGTATTACCAGTGGGCCTTAGCGTCATATAATCAAGAGAATTATTCTGGATTTGTTAAAAAATGCCACCTAAATTACATAAGCTGAAAGTATATAAGCAACGCAGAAGTATTCACAAAAGTATGGAACAAGTATGGATCAAGCAAATGGCCGACAGCAGTTGACAGACTGCCTTCAAAGTGGGTATTTCCCTTCTTTTAATAATCTGATGTGAAATGGGGCTGGAGAGTAAGCAGAGCTGGAACCCTGGGCTGGCTTGTTTTAATCAAATTCCCCTTCCTCAGTGCAGAACGCATTACACTCAGTTCCGCTCCAGTGGAGTGGGCTGTTAAAAAAAATCATTTAAAAAATCGGAGATCTGGCATGGGCTGGTCTTCTCCGCTTCACCTGGCAAGGGAGAGGGAGCACTGTACTGTATATTATCAAACATTATTAAACATTACATTACTCGCGCTTCCACACACAAGAGCATGGAGAGACTCTCAGGAGCTTACTGAGTAGTGTGTGCATGGGCAGCGGATGTATGCTCCAGTTCAGCACAAGAAAAAAAGGCTCTAATGTTTGTATAATGACACAAGAAAGGAGAATCTGTTTTTGTCTAAATCGTAAGTGCAGAATCAGTACAGATGTATAATACAGCTGGATTTCTTGCAGTTATCTTGCATTCGCTATCAAAACGAATGTTGAGCCCTCAAATTTCAAGCGTTTCTCCAGTTTATTATTTATGTTTCTATTTATATATTTCACAGACATATATTGACCAGTTAAAATCGTGTAAGACTTTATTTACTCACTCACCTTACTTATTTATAAATGGGATGTAAAAAGGAATGATGCATTGAAAATAATATCTAATTTGCAGTGTACAATAGTGCGCCCCCTTCTGGAGTCCTTGTGTACGGTAGTATACTGTTTGAATGTAGCAGAAATGCTATTGTGTTTGTTTTTGTTTTATCCCCCTTCATGGTCAGATGACTGTTCTCAGCGGTTTGAAATATTTCCTCCGTAAGGTGAGGCACAGAATCTTGGCCACACAGACACAGCGGTCATCAGTTAGCTGGGAGACCTTCCTGCCCCAAATATCAAAAATCCCAGGAGTGAGATGGAGAGACATAAAGAGTAGAGATGGGTAACAGAAGATGGAGGGAAGAAGCATGTTTTCTTGCTAATTCATTACTGTTGACCAATACCCCTTAACAAAGAATAGAGACACTACAAGAGGGGATCCCAAACAGGGGTTTTAAGTATTTATGTTATTCTAAATAGCTGCCTATCTAGTATAGACCCATGATTTAAAGACTCATTTAAACAGGGGTCTATGCTAACATTTTTTCCAAAGTTGAAAGTTGAAAAATCTATATGCACACTGATGCATCTCAATTAGAGATGTGCTACCAATGCCTTTGTATGTGAGCATGTGTGTGCTGGTTTTTGACGTATAGATAATCAGGTTCTCACTGATGCTTTTCCTCCAAACACACTCTGCAGGAAGTGCTTGAGTACAGCACGCAGGCACAGCTCACATGACATTCTCCCAGACGGTAGCAAAGCCAGGAAACAAACACGCAAATGGAGAAGTTTAGAGCGTAAGTGGAGTCTGCTTTTAGTTTTGCATAGGTGCTATCCCAAAGCTGCATTTTGTCCTTCCTGCTTTCAATGTCCTGGCTCACGGGGCAGTAATAGCAGATATGTGTGGGTGGGCTCGTAGAAGATGGGCTGTGGTGCTGGAAGAGAGGGTTTTCTGTCCTAATGGAGCCTCTCATGGAGTTATAATGGGTTTGATAGGCACTGGGGATGCAGGATGGAGATTATTGGTTTTTTTTTATATCTCACTTACACCCCCCCCATCCCACGCCGCTCACTCTCTTTCCCCCACACAGACTCAGAGTGATAGATTCACAGTAAAACCCACTTTCCCTTCAGTCCATTAGCAGAGCCTCTGTGGCCTCCAGAGTCACAGGCAGCCATTACGAGCCTCAGCTGCTTCAGCTAGCCAGGCTAATGCTGAAGCTGCGCTTTATGAGCCTCAGCTGTTTCAGCTAGCCAGGCTAATGCTGATACTGAACTTAAAGTCTCACGCTTACACCAGGCTAATCTGATCCTTCAGCTCAGCTTTTCAGCTAGCCAGGCTAATGCTGATATGAACTAAATCGCTGCTTTAGCTAGCAGGTATGCCTTAGCCTCAGCTCAGGCATGCTCATCAGCCTCAGCTGTTAGCTAGCCAGGCTAATGCTGATACTGAACATTAAGAGCCTCAGCTGTTTCAGCTAGCCAGGCTAATGCTGATACTGAACATTAAAAGTCTCAGCTGCTTTAGCTAGCCAGGCTAATGCTGATACTGCACTTTACGAGCCTCAGCTGTTTCAGCTAGCCAGGCTAATGCTGATACTGAACATTAAAAGTCTCAGCTGCTTTAGCTAGGCAGGCTAATGCTGATACTGCACTTTATGAGCCTCAGCTGCTTCACTACCACCTAATGTAACACTGACATTAAAGCCTCAGCTGCTTTAGCTAGGCAGGCTAATGCTGATACTGCACTTTATGAGCCTCAGCTGTTTCAGCTAGCCAGGCTAATGCTGATACTGAGCTTTACGAGCCTCAGCTGTTTCAGCTAGCCAGGCTAATGCTGATACTGAACATTAAAAGCCTCAGCTGCTTCAGCTAGCCAGGCTAATGCTGATACTGAACATTAAAAGCCTCAGCTGCTTTAGCTAGCCAGGAGCTGAACTGACTACGATACTAGAGGCAGCTTACTGCCGAGCCTCAGCTGTTTCAGCTAGCCAGGCTAATGCTGATACTGCGCTTTACGAGCCTCAGCTGCTTCAGCTAGCCAGGCTAATGCTGATACTGCGCTTTACGAGCCTCAGCTGCTTCAGCTAGCCAGGCTAATGCTGATACTGCGCTTTACGAGCCTCAGTTGCTTCAGCTAGCCAGGCTAATGCTGATACTGCACTTTACGAGCCTCAGGTACTTCAGCTAACCAGGCTACTACTATTATTGAGCTCTGTTTAGGAGTCAGAGCCCCCACCGCCAATACCAGCACCTGCCCTACACACACCCCATAAATTGCGATTGCTGTGGCTAGAACGTGAAGCAGACAGGAAAAAGACCTCTACAGATGTCTGACTCATAAAACAAAACCCTCAACCACTGCACCAGTCAACAAGACCCATATTAACAACCCTCAACCACTGCACCAATCAGCAAAAAACTACCTTTGTAAAGCTGGGCTAGTCAAAATGCCTTGACATCAATAATTTTTCAGCAATGAGAGTTCACATTTTAAAAATCAAATCACTTTTTAATGTTTTAATATTCTAATTTCTACTTGGATCATCCCATATGGATCTAAATACCCTCAAATTACTGAAAAGTTGACAGGCTGCACTTTAGCTTCATATTCATTGTTTTATTTCATATCCAATGTGCTGGAGTACAGAGCCAAAAACGACAAAAATTGTGTCACTGTCCCAATAATTTTGCCCCAATAACGTTTGGGACAGATATGTTTTTTTTATTTTTTTTTATTTTTTTTTAAATAATTATTTGGCATTATACTATGTACAGCATTTATTAAATGGTATTTTTTATACATGTAGGTTTCACCATACCACAACATTTTGGCCGAAATGCTTCACAGGAGTTTTCAGTATCTGGTCTTGAATCTAGGCATTTGATTGCCGTTGTAGTCTGTTATTGGCATTTCTCCACGTGAGGTCCAGAGTTGTGACAATCAAAGTCAAGGAAGCCATTATGAGTGTGAGAAATAACAGAAAAACAGTAAGAGACATGGTCCAGACCTTAGGGTTATCAAAATCAACTGTCTGGAACATCATTAAGAAGAAAGAGAGCATGGGTGGGCTCAGTAATCACAAAGAGCCTGGTAGGTTATGGAAGACTTTTACAGTTTATCACCCAAGAATTTTCACCATAATGAAAAAAATCCCCCAAACATCTGTCAGACATATCAGAAACACTCTTCAGTAGGCAGGTGTGGATGCATCAGTTACCACTGACCACAGACGACTTTACAAACAAACCTATAGAGGCTACGCTGCAAGATGCAAACCATTAGCTTTCCACAAAAACAAGAAGGCTAGGCTAATGTTTGCTTAAAAGCACCAAAAATAACCCAAAATGGCTAGAGCAAAGTGTGGAGGCCAAAAGGAACTGGCCGAGATCCAAAGCACTTCTCATTATCTGTGAAAAATGGTGGTAGGGGTTTATGGTTTGGGCATGTACAGCTGCTACAGGTACTGGCTCACTTGTCTTCATTGATGATGTAACTGCTGAATAGCAACAGCAGAATTAAGTCTGAAGTGTACAGAAGCATTTTTTTCTGCTCATGTTCAACCAAATGCCTCCAAGCTCTTCCTCCTATAGCAAGACAATGACCCCAAACATAATATTGCTGAAGAGTTTTAAAAGCCAAAAACTGGAAAAAAACAAAAACTTGAGTTGTTTCACATGCTCAAGAGAAAACATAAGGCAACTAGCCCCTGAAACAAGCAGGAGTTGAAGATGGCTGCAGTAAACGGCAAGCAGAGCATCACCAGAGAAGACACTCAGCACCTGATGTCTATGAATCACAGGCTTCAAGCAGTCCTTGCATGGAAAGGATATGTAACAAAGTGCTAAATATGTCTGCTTTCTTTTACATAACTTCAATGTCCCAAATGTTATGGCTCTCTAAAATGGGCTGTAATTGATGCATGGTGAAACCAAAGTGCAGAAAAATACCCTCAAAGAAAAGCGGAATACGGCCTTAATATCTTAACCACATGTGAATTCTTGATTACAAATCTAAATTTTTTGGGAACTGAGCCAAAATTCAGTGAAATCATGAAGAAATATTGCCTTTCCCCTCTATATATTAGCCATATATTTATATTAATTTCACAAACACTGGCACATTTCTGGCACATTAACAGCAAGATTGATTAATGTGCACTGTAATAAAAAACTAAAAGTGAAAAAGAATATTAGTATACATGTATACGTACACGCACACTCATTAATCAGTGTTCTGTTGATTATGTTCTCTCACTCTTTCGACTCGCTTGCTTTTTTCGTTGGGAGCAGTTGGTAATCAGCGGCCGCGAGCGTGAGCTGGTGCTGAATCCTGAACGAGTACATTCTCACCCTGAGCGCCTTTCACATCATTTCTCTCCTGCCCTCATTAGAGAGCTCAGCTTGACTGGTACCCACATGACTCAGTCGGTCACGTGACCGCAGGGGCGGTGCTAAGATTCTCACTTAACCGT
Source organism: Anguilla rostrata (assembly GCF_018555375.3). Taxonomy (NCBI): domain Eukaryota; kingdom Metazoa; phylum Chordata; class Actinopteri; order Anguilliformes; family Anguillidae; genus Anguilla; species Anguilla rostrata. Next base: position 26,625,098 of record NC_057939.1, on the reverse strand, counting down.
ATTGTTGGCAGAGGTTAAATTAGGTTTCACCCCCACACATAGACTTCACAGATTCCTAAACACACTCCATTAAAGTATGCTTTCATTTACTTTATACACCCACCACTCAGCACCCCGTGACAAGTTATTTTGTCAATTCTATTTAACTATTTATTTTGCAGATTGTTAATCATCTGTGTACATACTTCTTTTCAGTAGTTAATCATGTCAGCGTTAAACAAAAGCAACATAAATCATTTTGATGCTACACCCTCTTGTGCTACAGATGCTGAGAATGATGCAGTGTGTTGATGGGTGCTAATGCACCCTCGTGCCTGTCCAGTGAAGGATAAATCAGCTCGACTCCCTGCTACTGCACGGCCTCTATACACTCCAGTGAAGGATCATCTCTCACTCCCTGCTACTGTATGGCCTCTACAGGCTCTAGTGAAGGATCATCTACTGTACGGCCTCTACACACTCCAGTGAAGGATCATCTCTCACTCCCTGCTACTGCACGGCCTCTATACACTCCAGTGAAGGATCATCTCTCACTCCCTGCTACTGTACGGCCTCTACACACTCCAGTGAAGGATCATCTCTCACTCCCTGCTACTGTACAGCCTCTACACACTCCAGTGAAGGATCATCTCTCACACCCTGCTACTGTAGACCTCTACAGCTCAGTGAAGGATCATCTCTCATCCCTGCTACTGTACAGCCTCTACACACTCCAGTGAAGGATCATCTCTCACACCCTGCTACTGTATGGCCTTTACAGGCTCCAGTGAAGGATCATCTCTCATTCCCTGCTACTGCACAGCCTCTACACGCTCCAGTGAAGGATCATCATTCACTCCCTGCTACTGTACTCTTTCCAGTGAAGACTCATCTCTCACTCCCTGCTACTGTACACCCTCTACATGCTCCAGGAAAAGGCTCATCTCTGTCACTTATGACCTTGAGACTGTGTTCAAGGTCATGCACGAGAACTTGCCTCTGTTTGTCTCTCCTTCTGCCAATGGGACTAAACCAAAACGGTTATGTTTCAGCGATCACCAAGATAAAAAAAGAATCATAATAACAAAGGATTCAGCTCTTCTGTTTATTACACTGATTGTAAGCGCCGTTCGTTCATTACAGCACAGGACATCTGTCTGCAAACCCGAGACTTTCACGAAAACACCTAGCCTTAGTTATGGATTGCTGCATGCTCCAACCGTTGCCACAGGAAGAAGCATTGTGCTTTCAGGCACATGAGCGGTATTGACGGATGCACCGGGAGGAAGTGGCCAGGCGCTTCTGTGCTCTCAAACTACCTTTAATTTCGAAGCACTCAAAGTCAGACTGCGTACATCAGGGTTGCCCTCAGCTGTCGACCTGATTCCCAGGGTGGCTGCTTCTTCTGCTTCTGTTTTCCCCCCCTTTTTCTTCGTGTTGTTTTTGCTGCCAGTTTTTTTGTATTCTGTGTATTATCCGTGTTCATTTCAATATGCATATGTACAGTCAGCTTCATAATGTCTGAAAAAAAGACATATTTTCTTGATTTGGCTCTGCACTCCACAATTTTACATTTGTAATCAAACCATTCACATCTGGTTAAAGTGCACATTATCTTACTTAAGGGTATGTTTAGACACTTTGGTTTCAGAATGTATAAATGACAGCACTTTTTACGCATAAACCCCCCACCCCCCATTCCAGGGCACCATAATGTTATGTAAAAGAAAGCAGACATATTTAGCATTTTGTTGCATATCCTTTGCATGCAAGGACTGCTTGAAGTCTGTGATCCATAGACATCACCAGGTGCTGAGTGTCTTCTCTGGTGATGCTCTGCCAGCCCTTTACTGCAGCTATCTTCAGCTCCCGCTTGTTTCAGGGGCTAGTTGCCTTATGTTTTCTCTCGAGCATATGAAACAAATCAATAATTTTCCAGTTTTTGGCTTTGAAAAACTCTTCAGCAGTATGTTTGGGACAATTGCCTTGCTATAGGAGGAAGTGCTGAGCTCGGAGGCCTTTGGTTGAACTTGAGCAGATCAGATACTTCTGTACACATCAAAATTCATTCTGCTGGTGCTGTCAGCATTTATATTATCAATGAAGGCAAACGAACTAGCACCGGTGGCAGCCATACGTGCCCGAACCATAACATTCCCACCACCATGCTTCACTGATTAGGGGGTGCTTTGGATCTTAGGCAGTTCCTTTTGGCCTCCATACTTTGCTCTTACTATCACTCTGATACAAGTTTATCTTAGTGTCTGTCCAAAAGACCTTTTTCCACTTTTTTCAGTGCTTCTTAGCAAACTGTAACCTGGCCATCCTGTTGTTGCGACTAACTAGTGGTTTGCATCTTGCAATGTAGCCTCTGTAGTTTCGTTCCTAAAGATTTCGGTGGACAGTAGTCACTAAGGAAGCAATCGAACACACCTAACTAATCAGAAATACCTGTGAATCCAGTTATCCCAAACATGGTGAAACCAAAATGTATACAAGCTGAGAATCTGTACATTATGTACATTAGCCACATGTTACAGTAAATTTAAATTGTTTGAGTACACAGCTAAATAAATAAAATAAAAATGTGTGTTTGTGTGCGTGTGCGTGTGTGTGTGCAAAGACCACACACAGTACTGCAGGAGAGTCACTGACTATGTTACACTCTACAGTCCTAACAGTACAATAGTACTATGACTGGTGGAGAGATGTATCTGTCATGTGTGCTTAGCATGTGGTTGGTGGAATCTAATTCAGTAGTAATCTGAGTAACCCAGGGAACTTCAGACATACCCTCCTCCTATCAATCATGCTCCTGCAGGCCCCTGGTTGCAGTGGACGAGTGATATGGGCGTGGCTTGAACCAGTGACTGCAGGGCCCCGCCATGAGATTTTCTTTGCATGTGCAAAACAGACGGGCAATTCCCATCACTTACTGTATAGCAGCGTTGCCCAACCCTGCTCTACCATTTCGTAGGTTTTCATTTCAACCCTAATTTGGCTCACCTGATTGTACTAATTAGTAGTTCAAAGAGATCTCTAGCTGTTGAATGAGGTGTGCTTTGTTATGGTTGGAGTGACAACTTAGAGAATCTCCAGGAACAGGGTTGGGCAGGTCTGCTCTACAGCCTGCTCTTCCTTCAGCATTGTTGCAATTTAAATGACTCCTGTCAGAATATTTAGCCTAAAGGTCACATTTCTGTATGTTTATTCCTATTAGTTCTCTCCACTGTGTGCTTCCATTCCTGGGTTGGCATTTTGGTGAGCTGGTGTTTATTTTCCAGCACTGGTACTTGCATATACTTTCGGAACAGAGGACTTTATCTGGGTCATTTTAGGCTGGCTCCATTTACACGGTTGGATACTAAAACCAGGTGAAGTAGTGACCTGAGCAAGGCTGAAAGCTGTGACTTCTAGTTGCAGGCTGTGTTCCATATCCCTGCCTCTGACGAACGACTGGAGGTGCACACCCTGTTATTCTGTTGGCAGAAAATACAGGCCAGAAAAAAAGAATCATTTAAATTCCCCATCTCTGGCTCGACTTCAGTGCTGCACCTCTGCACGTCAAATAAATCCACGTTTATGTAACATTTTAGCTCCGCTTGGCAGCACACTGTTTGGCTTTCTTAGCTGTGAAATAAAGCAACTCCCTTAGCATTGCCGTTACCCACGCGGTCGGGCCTGTGAGCATGACTCATCCTCATTCTACAGTCTAGATATCATCCCACTGCAGGAGAGAGGGAGAAATGTCGTTCATCGCTCTGATGATATGTATCTGATTATTAAGAAAGTATTAGCTGGCTGTGGGCAAGTCTGAGGAGCCCATTTTAAAGATTTTTTCTATCGCTGCCTTCTTGGAATGTACTGGTTGTAAATTCACCCAGTGATTTACCTCTGTCCCATCCCAAGGGTATCCTTCTCCCCCCCCCCATCCCCCTTCTCCTTTAATGAGATCATCGCAAATACAATCCATTCCATTCCTATTCCATGTGGAGGGTTTTTTTTTTTTTTGGGGGGGGGGGTGGAGCTATGAAGTAGAGGGGTTTTGGGAGGGTAGAGTTGTGATGTAGAGGGGTTTTAGGAGGGTGAATCCATGATGTAGAGTGGTTTTGGGAGGGTAACGTTTTGATGTAGAGGGGTATTGGGAGGGTGGAGCTATGATGTAGAGGTGTTTTGGGAGGGTGGAGCTATGATACAGAGGGGTATTGGGAGGGTGGAGCTATGATGTAGAGGGGTTTTAGGAGGGTGGAGCTATGATGTAGAGGAGTTTTAGGAGGGCGGAGCTATGATGTAGAGGGGTTTAGGGAGACTAAAGTTATGATGTAGAGGGGTTTTAGGAGGGTGGAGCTATGATGTAAAGGGTTTTTGGGAAGGGTGGAGCTATGATGCGGAGGTGTTTTGAGAGGGTGGAGCTTTGAGGTAAAAGGGTTTTGGGACAGTGGAGCTATGATGTAGAGGGGTTTTGGGAGGGATATATGATGTAGAAGGGTTTTGGGACGAGGAGGAGGGAGTAGGTGATGTAAGCATGGTCAGCAGGTTGCATATTCATGCAATTAAGGTTGAATCCAAAGCCAAACGCAGCAACACATCACATGACCACGGCAGTTGACATAGGCATAAGTACCAGGCTCTGTTGGAATCTCGAGCAGAATGGAGGTATGGATGCAAGAGTTACCACTGTGCTGTTGTTACAGAGACAAAAGCTGTCACCGGCCATCTGATCTCATACTGTCCAGCCTGCATTAAGCCCATAATAAAGAAGAGTCACGTCAGTCCGTGTCCCAAATAACAATGCGGCCAATTTCAATGCTACAGAAGGCTGGGTTTTCCAAAGGGGTGCGCACGTGATGCCTCCGAGCCTGATGGGAATATTGATTTGATTTCTTCCCAGAGCGCCGGTTTGACTTTCAATGAGGTCAAAGGAGCGACCCACATGAAAGGGATCATCCATCAGTAGAGGCTGGAACCTAGGTAGACCTGGGCCGAGATTCACTTTGTGAAACGTGACCTTTTTTTAACACGAGGCTCTCTTCTCAGCTACAATGGGAACACGTCAAGCAGTGCCGTTTGCTTCTCGTCCGAAGTGGGCACTGATAAAATGCGGGGTGCGTCGTGCACTTCAGGGTTCGGGAAAACATCAGCATGCAGATTTAGTGTTTGTCTAAACGCACCACACACTCCTAGACTGACAGAACTACAGGGGAAAAGCATGCCTTTAACGACCAAAAACCAATAGAAAACTGGTATGTAGAAATCACAATGATGTTAAAGACAAAAATGTATAAATCAAAACAGTGACCACTTTTTATATGTAAGCAATAAAATGATACACTAAACGATATGCTAAATGATACGCTAATCCAAATAATTCTAAGCCCTAATAAAACAGTACAATGAGGCTGCCTGAGCATGGCATATACTGTATGGATGTAAAGGCACTGACACCACTGTGAATAGGCAATGAAAAATACATTAAAGTGCATTAACCCAAGGAACCCACTGAGCCACTGCAGGCTTAGCAGGATATTGACTGAACACTAGCAGCCTGGACTCTATCTAGTAGCCTTGGCATCGATGCCTCTTTCAAGCATCAATAATTGGGAAAGTTTCCCGATGATAATTGCTCAATATTGGACAATTTCAAATGAAAACACTAGCTGTAGACTTGCTAATAAACTTGCTGAATAGCCTAAAATAATGAAAATAATACTCATAATTATAATAAGATGAGTGGCAACAAAGTTTCACATTATGCTAAATGTTTTATTAAAATAAATTAGACATTTAGCCTTATGACATCCCTTTTATCTAGTAATATCTGGATCAGAGGTAAAGGCTGGATTCAATCAATGTTTGTTCTTAACTTTGCCTAAACGTTAAATGCGATTTTTAATTTCATTCTTCACAAACTCAGTTTGGAAAAATTAAAATTAGTAATTACTAAGCTCACCAAACTGTCTGTGAAAAAATGAGCATTTGCATTCAGTCATAAATCACAGTTAAGTACAAATGTTGAAATGTTGAATTCGGGCCAAAGTCCCACTCATGAGATTTTGAATTTGAAATGTCAGATACTCAGGGTGAATGAAACAGGAAATGCATTGATTGATTGCTCCATTTACAGCAGCCTGGCAAGATATAAATTAGCCATGTAAGGAACAGTCGCTGCTGAGTTCCCACTTGATGTGTTTTTATGAATTTATTTTATATTTTTTCTTATTTTATTTTTTGTAAGCTGTGTTTGAAGCTGTATTTTCCTGGTTGCTATCATACATGCAAAAAAATACATTCTTTCTTCTGCTTATATTATAAAACGTATATTATAAACATCCCAGCGCGGTCAGGAGAATAACAAGTATGACAGAAGAGGAGTCAACGGCACTTCGATTTTTTTTTTTTTTTTTAAGTGAATCCTCACCACCTCCGCCTACAACCGGGGCTCGACCTCTCCTCTGACGGGAGGCCCCGCTCCAGGCAGTGAGCTTTGGGGAATCCGTCGAGCTTTGATTTGGTCAACAGGGCTCTCGCCTCCCCCGATGTCTTCCCGCTCCCTCCCTCCCAGCCCTCCGCTGTTAGCGTGGCCGTGCGTGAGAACGGCGACCCTGCCGAAAGGCCGTCGGTCCGCAGGGACCTGGATTACTCATCTGCAGGATGCGGGAGTTTCACTTATTTATTCGTTTTCAAAAGGCAGGTCCATTATTCGCCGGGCTATAAATAATCCCCGTCTCACGTGTGCGCACTTTCGCTGATTGGTTGTCGCCACGTTGAGATCTTGCGTTGCTGTTGATTTGACACTGCATCGGGCTGACGGTGAAAAAGAGCCGGGATTTTGGGAGTTCAAAGAGCTGAACCCTTTCATTACGATATAACAGGCCGACGGGTTCAAAGGAGCTTTTCCAGAACATTCTGGCCATCAGCAGTATTGCTTAGGACCCATACAACAATCTTTTCAGCAGCTGCTGTGGATCTAACATCTACCCCCGAAACCATATGTGACTTAGGAGTGCTACATTAATATGGAAGGGCAGATTTTGTACAGTGCAGCACGCTGAGGAAATGTGGTCTATTTTTTGCGTAACGGTATTGTTCACTCCGTGTTTAGCGAGTCTGGCTGGCCGCTGTGTTCCTGGGTCTGTCCAGCACTGAATGGGCTTCAGGAGCAGGGATATGGTTCCAGCAGGAGGTGTTGCCACCAGAAATGATAAATTGTGATGTCACTGTTTAAATTATCAGTTGCTTTAACTGTATCTGTTGAGCAAGTAGGGCGAGGCTTGAAATTAAATAGCTTTCTATTGCATTTTAACCACATACACGTGATCACATAACTATGCAAAACAAAGATTTATGATATATAATCTATACTAATTTTTGTGCAAATGCAATACATAATGCTGCCATAAAATGTATTCTTACCATGAAGAGTCCCTGATTTTTGTTTACATTCTGGACATTTGACTGCATGCAAATCAACCTGTGTTACCCATGCAACACTTTTGACACAAGCAATGCTGATGCTGATGAGCAATGCCTGCTTTTCTCCTGATCAATTTCTCCGAGTAAAATGAAAACAATAATACTGTGGATTGGGGTATGACCGTGAATTGCAGATTGTTCTATTTATTGTGGTCGGCCATAATAATTGCAAAAAGCATGACGCACTAATTAAGTTGTCTTCAGCGCAACAGTTAGCACAGCCACCTCTCCCCTTGAAGCCAAGCTCAAGCTTCGCCAGAATGGGAGGCGTTATGCACACAACACACACTTAAAATATAAATGATAAGAGGTCTTTTCGAGACTGTATACCAGCTAATTATTTGGCTCACAAACATAATTTAATAATGTAACATCTTATTGCGTACTGCCACTTACTAGTGGATTTAGGTGTACATGCAGTAGTTATTTACCGCAATAAGACTATGAGTTTTAGGCAACTGGTTTGTATTTGTGAACTTTTACTACCAAAAGAAAGCAATTTAAGAGATCTATTGTGCTATTTAAGAGATGATTATTCTGACAACAGCTGACGCTTCCCAGTGCATTTACAGAATTTAAAACGTATCCACTTGATGCAATTTACAAACTGCTGCTAATGCTGCAGATTACCTCTGATTAGACGACTTGTTAAATCACTTTCTTGACCCAGTAGTATATTTATGTAAATTTTGGCAGCTACAACTGAACCTGTCTTCGGCTCACATGAGTAATGATTAACAAACCCTGTCTTTAGCTCATATGAGTACCGGCACTTATTTTTTTTCCACTTCAAGCACTGAGTGTGACTAAAATGTTAAAAAGCAGTGACGGGCGAGGTATAGTGCAACTCCCATTATTACAGTAGGCTACTAGCCAGCAGGGGGTGCTGCAGTTGCCTCAGCACCCCTACTTCCCACACCTATGCCCTCATTACTGCTAAGGTTTTGATTGGTTCTGAAATGTACGTTTGACCCAATCAGACCCTGGTGACCTTACATAGGCAGCCAAACCTATAAACATTGATTCCTGGGAGACTCAGTGGTGTGTTTCAGGGGGACATTCAGGAAATGCTGTGTTCGTATAGGGGATGTGGGGGGTTCTGGCCGAACCATGAGGTGGGGCTGATGGTGGTGGTGGGGGGGGTCGGGTCAGTTTGCTGAATCTTTCAGGATATTACAACACAACAAGATATGTTCAGTTTCACAGCAAACTGTGAAGAGAACCAGATTACAAATTAAATTGAAACGGACATGTTCCGTGATGCAGAACCGTTTCTGGGGATTTCGCATTTGCAATCGCAGGAGGGTAAGTTTGGGAGTTTCTCCTCCAATTCACTTTTGAATAAATGATCGGTTATGACACTGTGCCCCATGCGAATGTTGTAAACAATGTCCAATTAGATGTTTTGATTAAGCCAATCCATCTTTCGTGTCGAAGCACTTCCCGAACAGGCCCATTCTATCGCTGCTAGGGCTTGTCTGTTTATTTATCATTATTTAACCAAAAGATTCCAGGGAGCACATCCGTTAAAAATAACCGTGAATGTCCTGGGATGAACACTGGCCTGTCCCTACATCTGCTGACATGAACAAAGCGAAAGAAACTGCCTTAAAAGCACGCCATTACACCTGTGCCTTCTTTCTGAACAGCATCTGTAATGCTGACTGTAATTCTGTAATTCGCTGAGGCATCTGTGTCACATGTTGGGATGCCTGTGTTTTCCTGTGTTCTCCTGGTTTGGGTGTAGAGTGTGTGTTTTCCTGTGTTCTCCTGGTTTCGGTGTAGAGTGTGTGTTTTCCTGTGTTCTCCTGGTTTGGGTGTAGAGTGTGTGTTTGCCTGTGTTCTCCTGGTTTGGGTGTAGAGTGTGTGTTTTCCTGTGTTCTCCTGGTTTGGGTGTAGAGTGTGTGTTTGCCTGTGTTCTCCTGGTTTGGGTGTAGAGTGTGTGTTTGCCTGTGCTCTCCTGGTTTGGGTGTAGAGTGTGTGTTTTCCTGTGCTCTCCTGATTTGGGTGTAGAGTGCGTGTTTTCCTGTGCTCTCCTGGTTTGGGTGTAGAGTGCGTGTTTTCCTGTGTTCTCCTGGTTTGTGTGTAGAGTGTGTGTTTTCCTGTGTTCTCTTTGTTTGGGTGTAGAGTGTGTGTTTGCCCGTGTTATCCTGATTTGGGTGTAGAGTGTGTGTTTTCCTGTGTTTTCCTGGTTTGGGTGTAGAGTGTGTGTTTGCCTGTGCTCTCCTGGTTTGGGTGTAGAGTGTGTGTTTTCCTGTGCTCTTCTGGTTTGGGTGTAGAGTGTGTGTTTTCCTGTGCTCTTCTGGTTTGGGTGTAGAGTGTGTGTTTTCCTGTGTTCTCCTGGTTTGGGTGTAGAGTGTATGTTTTCCTGTGCTCTCCTGGTTTGGGTGTAGAGTGTGTGTTTTCCTGTGTTCTCCTGGTTTGTGTGTAGAGTGTGTGTTTTCCTGTGCTCTCCTGGTTTGGGTGTAGAGTGTGTGTTTTCCTGTGTTCTCCTGGTTTGTGTGTAGAGTGTGTGTTTTCCTGTGTTCTCTTTGTTTGGGTGTAGAGTGTGTGTTTGCCTGTGTTCTCCTGGTTTGTGTGTAGAGTGTGTGTTTTCCTGTGTTCTCCTGGTTTTGGTGTAGAGTGTGTGTTTTCCTGTGCTCTCCTGGTTTGGGTGTAGAGTGTGTGTTTTCCTGTGTTCTCCTGGTTTGTGTGTAGAGTGTGTGTTTTCCTGTGCTCTCCTGGTTTGGGTGTAGAGTGTGTGTTTTCCTGTGCTCTCCTGGTTTGGGTGTAGAGTGCGTGTTTTCCTGTGCTCTCCTGGTTTGGGTGTAGAGTGTGTGTTTTCCTGTGTTCTCCCGGTTTGTGTGTAGAGTGTGTGTTTTCCTGTGTTCTCCTGGTTTGGGTGTAGAGTGTGTGTTTTCCTGTGTTCTCCTGGTTTGGGTGTAGAGTGTGTGTTTTCCTGTGTTCTCCTGGTTTGGGTGTAGAGTGTGTGTTTTCCTGTGTTCTCCTGGTTTGGGTGTAGAGTGTATGTTTTCCTGTGTTCTCCTGGTTTGGGTGCTGAGTGTGTGTGTGCTTGTGTGCTCCTGGTTTTGGCGCAGTGTGTGCTTGCCTGTGCTATCCTGATTAACAAGTAGAGGGTGCTGCATTGTGAAATAACACACACATTTGTCATTCCGATTTGAAGATAAGTAGGGGAAAACCTATTTTAAAAAATTGAACAGTTCAGAGTAAGGTGATTAGTTTTTTTTTCTCACTCATCCTACCTCCCGCCCACTCTAGCCTGGTCTTCGAACAGCTAGCTGTTTCTCCACAACAGATGGTGAGCAATGTGAGCGACGAAGTTAGCATGGGGTCTAGGGTGGTGGCGAGCCCCCCTGGCATTCCTGCTCTACGGCCACGCCCCCCTCCCCCCCCCCCCTTCCCTCCCCTCGGCATGGGCGCCACACTCCGCATGACAGCTCGGCATGGTGTGCAGCGGCGGCCGCCCAGTCACAGTGTGAGCACGGAGACACTGCTGTGTCACCCTAAAACTGCTATGAGCTGCATAGAGGGACAGATCACGTGCTATATGACAGGACAACTTGCGCGCTATGTGACAGGAAGAATCGTGCACTATATAACAGGATGGCTTGTGCGTTATATGGCAGGATGGCTGCACTGCATTACGGGGTCACTGCGTGTAAAGTTCCTATACAACATCCGCAGAATCCGCCCCTTTCTCACCACCTACTCAACCCAGCTCCTGGTCCAAGCAATGGTTCTATCCCGCCTGGACTACTGCAACTCTCTTCTGGCTGGACTACCGGCATCTGCCACCAGACCCCTGCAGCTCATTCAGAATGCTGCGGCTCGTCTGGTCTTCAACCTCCCCAGACACTCCCACGTAACTCCCCTGCTCACTACCCTCCACTGGCTGCCTGTTATAGCTCGCATCAAATTCAAAACATTGGTTCTAGCATACCAGGCAGTCAAGGGATCAGCCCCAGCATACCTTCAAAAGATATTCAAACCCTACATGCCAGCCAGATCCCTCCGTTCTGCTACCTCAGGACGCCTAGCACCTCCCCCTCTTCGCACCTGCACTTCCAGAACACGTCTCCTCTCTGTTCTGGCCCCACGATGGTGGAATGACCTCCCTGTGGAGGTCAGAACAGCTGAGACTGTGACCCATTTCAAACGACGACTGAAGACCCACCTCTTCAGGCTGCACCTCTCCCCATCCCTTCCCCCTGTAAATGACTAAACTTAGGGTTGTAACTAGGCAGCTGTTTAATAGGTGACTTAGTTGATGCGCCAGTCTTAACGACTACTTGTATTTTTATTTATTTTTATTTTTCCATAGATTGCGTTGTTGCCGTTCTCGTTGTTAGTGTTAATCAGTTTAACCACCAGGGTCCAGGTTGAACTATGCGGTTGTTCCCTGTACTTGGACCGGTACTTCTCTCTAGGGGTTTCGTCATACTTGTTCCTGGTTATGGTTATACACTTTGTTGTACGTCGCTCTGGATAAGAGCGTCTGCCAAATGCCTGTAATGTAATGTAATGTAATGTAAAGCCAATGAGTTAATGAGACAGTCTTAGACCCCCCCCCCCCTCTATTTCCCTCCACTTGTACAGACACTACATGTGTTAGGCTGTCCAAGTGCCGTCATATACATGCAAATACAAATGCAAAGGCATGCAAATGATGATTAACATTTAGGAGAAAAACTAACATATGGCTTTTGAGCATGTGCAATACAGGACAAATCAGCAGCAGAGATGGCACCCTGCTCCAAAAGCCCCCCCACAAACAAACAAAAAAGGCCATTGATTTTAATCAAACCAAACAAGCTCTGGGCTCCATTTGGGTTTCTTGGTCCTCTGTCTGACACCCCCTTCAACCACCCACCCCCGCCCACTTGCACCCACACCCCTTCCCAATCACATTAAACCCCAAAGCAGAGCATTTCCTCCGGCCAAGAAAAACAAGGAAACAAGCTACATTATTGAGTGGGGCTCGGTCCGATAATTGATCTTCCTGTGAGCTCTTCTGCCTGATAGGCCTGGCGCTTGCCCTTGCACGTGCATCTGCATCGTTGCATTATGGGAGGGTATGCCTACCATAATGATGAAGCTAAGATGAAGCTACATGCATGCTACATACATGTAGGAGATACCCGTGTGTTATGGGACTGGGTTTGAGCCCACCTGTACTGCCCCAGGCCAGAACAGACAGACAGACAGACAGACAGACGGACGGACAGACACACAGACTGGACAGAGAGGCGGACAGAACGCCCTGCTGGAATGGCGACGCTCTCCAGGGCGCTGTGTCTCAGTCAATCCACAAGCGAGCAGAACTTGGGCGGTTTAATTCACCCGTAAACGCGACTGAGGGAACATTAGCTCCCCTCAGCAAGCTGCAGATACAGGTTCAAAATTACCGTGCCAACCTGAGACGGGGGATTCGTCAAAATGAGGTTAGACATCCTGCTACATGTCTTATATTACCCAGAGGAGCACTGGCTGAAGACAATTGCATCATTCTCATAATTAAATATTATAAATATGTATGACTGTGAAAAAAGCAGACAGTTTCTTACTGTCTAGATTAAAGTAAGGTCATTTTTATCCTTTAAATGAACTTGTAGGGGAAATTAGCAGAGCTGTTCATACAGCTCAAACAGATGTTGGCATTCTGATGATGATGATAAAGATCATATACTCTACGGTACAAGCTATGTGAAACAGGAGATAAATGTCATATTTCATAATGGTACAGGATATGAGGAACTTTCACCACACGCTGTCCCTGTTCTTCCTCTCTTTTAATTATACCCCTTTTTTAATACATAGGCAATAATTTCCTAAACATTTTCCCTGACAGTCCCTTCTTTTATATTCTAAATGTGATTGTTGAAGTGCTACTTGGCATTAAACTAGCTGAAGGGCAAACTCTGGATGATAATGACATCAAATTAATGAAATGTCAAGCGGATGTAAATTAGACAAAAACATCAAAATGATACTCTGCACACCAGGCAGAATGTTGGGTTAGGTTTAGGTCTAACTCTTAGACATGCGTTTGCAGCAAAATGCATTTCAGTTCTTCATCATCCTCACCATCAGAATCATTATCAACAGCATCAAAATCCTCATCATCATCATCACCATAAAATAAGATTCATTTTCACTCCATGGCAAGTTGTACTGTCCATATATTCATAAGCATGTACGCATATACTCATGTAAAAATGTAACAGTCTGAGAGCAGCGACTAAGTACACCATAATGTAGCAGCCATGGGTCTTCACTGCCAGGACAGTTGATTTCAACTGACCATCAGAAATGCTGACGTAGCATGCTTATGTACACAGGGTTTTTTGTTTTACCGGTCCTTATTTGTCAGTTGTCAGTATAATGGGTAAGGAACTGGGCTTATAGCCTAAAGGTTGCAGGTTCGATTCCCAGGTTGGACACTGCCATTGTGTCCTTGAGCAAGGTACTTAACCTACATTGCTTCAGTCTAAATTCAGCTGTACAAATGGATGCAATGTTAATGCTATGTAAAAGTTGTGTAAGTCGCTCTAGATAAGAGCGTCTGCTAAATGCCTGTAATGTAATGTAATGTAAAGTTTATTGTCTATGTCTCAATAATCACCTCATCAATCTAGCTATCAATTGATCAATAGATAGGTAGATAGATAGTTATTTATTGTAACCTACCATACCCTAACCCCACCCTAACTGTGGAGCATGCTCAGTAGACAAGATCTCACTCCATCTCATGCCCATTCCCCTGGTTCATCTACATATGACCACCTTGGAGAATAAGATAACCATTTTAAAGCCCTTGTTGTGGCTCCATTAGCTTTTAGAAATATTTAAACAAAGGTTGTCAAGAAAACAGTATAGAAAAAAAGAGGGAAAAAATATGCGTAGTATTCTGCATTTTGACATCAAGCCACTAATTTATGGCAAATATAAATATGTTTAAAAAAATTAAAGGTTTGAAAGGTAAAAAAGAGCTTTGGAATAACCCAGTGTCAGCCTAGAGTACATTTCCACCAAGGGCCTTTGAACTCTCTCACACACATGAGAATCAGTCAGAACTGCATTAACACTAAAAACAGGTTCTGACTCACTCCTACATTGTACCCTTTCAGCACTAATGTGTAGGGAGTTATCTAATCAACACTACAGAGACATGAGAGCCCGTCTGAACTGTGTGTGTGTGCACGCGTATGCGTGTGTGTGTGTGTGTGTGTGTGTGTGTGCATGTGTGTGCATCGGTGTGCGTGTGTGTTTGTGTGTGTGGGTGCTTGGCCGTGCAGGCCATTATGTGAGGGTGTATTACTGTTTGCCTTGAAGTATGCAGGTGGTGGATGTGTTTGTGTGTGTGTGTGTGTGTGTGTCTGTGTGTGTGTGCATGTGTGATTTCACCCATCATTAAACTGTATTTTTTCCCTTTTGTGTTGTAACTGCCCCTCTGCTCCCCCAGACACCTCCAAGCTGCATAATTCCTCAACTGCATAACATTCAAGAAGCATTCTGCAGGATAACACCCGATTGCATACACTGTAAAACGCCTCAAAGGAGAAACTTAAAACAGGAAAATTAAACACACAGCCATACCCTCCAATTTTTCTCATTACCAGAAATAAAAAAAGTTTAGTCTGTAAGTTTTATTAAAGTGAAAATTCTGGTCACAGGTATTTCTTGAGACTGTAAAGCTGTTTGGTACAGGTTCTGAAAATACAAGTGACGCTCACCAAAATGGTGGTCCCTTAGCATATAGCCTACATAAACACACACACACACACGCTGCAAGTAACAAAGATTGTATACTGCCCACTACTGGTCTTTTGGTGATGCAGTTCAAATGGGCACCCTGCAGATTTACACTTTATCCAATCAGTGGAGCAGCCTTTGAGTGGTCACAAGTGGTCACAAGTATTTCTTGAGACTGTAAAGCTGTTTGGTGCCGGTTCTGAGAATACATGTGACGCTCCCCAAAATGGTGGTCCCTTAGCAGATAGCCTACATAGACACACACACACACACACACTGCAAGTAACAAAGATCGTATACTGCCCACTACTGGTGATGTAGTTCAGATGGGCACCCTGCAGATTTACACTTTATCCAATCAGTGGAGCAGCCTTTAAGTGGGGGAGGCAATCAGATGTGTACTTGGAGTGAGTAGCCAGAACACCACGCCTGACCTCCAAGTTCTTCGGTTTGGAAAGAAAATAACTTTAAATTAAAAGGAAACGTTTTTTTTATTATCTTCCTGTTTATACATTTATGAAAAGAAAATATAAATCATCTTCTAGTGGCTCAATCTCACTATTAGAACTAAGCTTTCTAGGTCAGTGCATATATCAGAGAGCGGCAAGAGGGTGCCGGTGACCACGGCGACTGCCACGACAGTCATGGGGGGGGGGGGGGGGGGGGTTGAGAGGGGAGGGTGGAGAGGGACACAAAGACAGACTTTACAGCAGCCGTTGTATGTCCAGTCTCATGGCCGCAGTCAACAAACCCTGAGTGGGGGGCCATTCTCTTCACCAGGGTGTCCATGTGTATGTGTATGTGTTGGTGGATGTGCGTGTATGGATGTGTGTGTGTGTGTGTGTGTGTGTGTGTGTGTGTGTGTGCGTGTGTGTGTGTAGATGTGTATGCAGGTGTGTGTGTGTATGTGTCTGTGTGTACGCAGCTGGGTGTGGATGTGTACGCAGGTGTGTGTGCATGTGTGTGTACATGTGTATGTGTATGCAGCTGGGTTTGGATGTGTACAGAGGTGTGTGTGTGTGTGTGTGTGTGTGTGTGTACGCAGTTGGGTGCGTATGCATGTGTGTGTGTGTGTGGATGTGCACACAGATGGGTGTGTTTGTGTACACAGGTGGGTGTGTGCAGCTGCATGAGTGTGAGCACACACTTTGGGTTAGTAGTCAAACGTGGGTCAGGATTGCACAGGCCTTTACCTTTTGTTCTAACCCTACACAAATGGAGAGAGCATTTGTGTTTTCACTGGCAGCACGGATCAGAGGGACAAAGAGAGGCTGAGAGAAGCCCTGTATATTAGCTTCATACTGTAGTAAAAGTACATTAAAATGTTACGCACTGGCTGAAGCACTGAACAGCATCTGTGAAAGCATGTTGGGTGGTTTCATATCTCCTGCACTGGAATAACATGTGCATATGGTGCTAGAAGGAATGACACAGGCAACGCTGATGCTGGCACTGCAGTTTAGGGGGAGTCTCCAACGTTCATCTTTAACAATTCTGAGGTGACACTGGCCAGCAAACTGTTACTGAATGCACTACAACCGAGTGTACACTTGATTGTTCCGTTGTAATGATGTCGGTTTGATTCAATTATTGACTGTCGATTTCATTAGTGACCGTCAATTATGTTTCCGGCACCACTGTCATAATCATCCGGGCGACTACTTTATAAAGCTCGCTGTTGACTGAGAAGTAATTGGAGGGCAAACTGAATGAAGATGTAGAATCAAACATCGTGTGAGGGGGACAAAATTGTAAGGCAAGAAATTACTTTCTGGACATAGTTCAATAAGTTTTTTTCTTTATTTGTCATAACAGTCGTGTTGTCCCGGGCTTACAAGCACATGAGCCGTTTTAAATAAGTCGAATCCCGTCGCGCCTTCTTTGCGCCGTTCAACAGCACCACTCACGCACACCACGGAACGTCCGATTCAACGTACTGAACGCAGTCATATTGCGCCATACATTCGATTCACGAAATAAGCCCACTTCACGAAGTATTCTATAAGATACGTTTATAGAGGAAACATAAGATATAGGTTGTAGAACATAGCTTCATATTTATGTTCCTCCAAGGCACCTACCTGATCATGAATCATTGTCCCATTTTCGAAAAGTCAGATAATGTAGCTATATGCTGTAATGACACAATTATGCGCAATTTGTAAAAATGCGAAGTAAATTTGTCATACAGTATTCTAGGTTGCTTCGCTTAATGAAACAATGAAAATTAGTGCATATTGCTTTGGTGTTTTTTTTTTTTTTCTGCGGTGGGTACTTGAACACACCTGTACGCAGAGCCTATGGGTCTAATAAGTGGTTATGTTTTTGCTTTAAGAGTGAGATGTTGCGTACATGGAATCCTGAAGAATTTGGGAAAACTTGCCAATGTCATGGAAAGCCTCTGTGAAAGAATATATGTCGGCTATGTAAAAGCGCGTACATCTCCCGTTTTAGTTACGAATATCCTACCCATAGCAAGGTAGACTCATTCTCTCTGTTAACGATCGCAAATAGTATAATTTTCATGAACGATGTACGCATGCTTCAGTCTGTTGCAACCGAGACAACCGTTAGGTTAGGGACAAGCGCTAAAATGTTTTAAGATGCAAGTGGGATGACCTCGGTGAAATCATATGCATATTAACGACCACTTTAAGTAAAAACTGGCACAGTTTGAAAAGAATATTACAACACAGTGCTTGAATAGAAACGTGCCGATACAAGCTCCTATCTATAGATATTAGTTGTCAGGTGAAGGCAAGCATGTTGACAAACAAGCACCGCATGTCTTGGTCACATTATATGCGAATGACAAAATCCCATTACACATTCTGAGATTTCAGTAAGAGGCAGCATTCTTGCGACCGTCCTGTTATCTAATCTCGGTCCGACGGGTTCATCGTGCCTTCCTTCGTCTCAACACTTATCACTCTCTGGCATTCTGCAGTAGGAAGGACCATTCTGAAAACTTACCTCCCAGCGCTTGTTTCATAACAAAATCCATGGTGATGGCTTTTCGTCCCTGTCTCCTGTTAATTCACGATCTCACATTCAGATTGACCAGACGAAGTACTCCTTTGTTGCCAAATCTAAAAATAAAATCATAATGAAATGATATCAGCTGACCTGTTCAAATAACAGTACATGGACCTTGACTAAAACTTTTCAAAATACAGTTCTGTGAGCCAGTTTTTCAATGATAGCCGATTTGCATCTTATATCGGGGCAAATGAATGATCATATCGATCAGATCAACTGGTTTGGTTGAGACTAATTTCTACTCGAAAAATGGGTCAACACAGACAAATCAGTACTAATAGTTTCTGTAAAACTGTAATGTAAATGGCAAAGACCGTGAAGGGCACGAGGTCAGTACTGTAGCAGACGCATGGGACCCAACACAGTGTAACATCGTTATACACTGTAGCACAGAGATTACAATCATATACAAAAAATAGCACAATCTACAATAGGCTAACGAATTAATGAAAATGTTTATGAAATTTTAATTAATTAATGTATCACAATACACTAGAAAAGCGATAAAACCTTTAGATTTGGGGCATCGAAGGACCTTCATCTAGCCCCATGTAATAAGAGTTTAGGATGACACGTGACATTGCATCTTAAAAATGTCCCACCTTATATTTTAAACTATTTCGCTCCGCTGTTATTTAGTTACACTTGGTTGCATTCGTCCTTTCTTTTCATGAAGGACTGCAAGTTCTCCCAGAGTTTTAACGAAGAGAAAAATCTGCAAACGACTTCCGGAGCCCGGTAATCCGCTTCCAATGTGAAAACTTTCTATTACCCAATTAAAACACAAATCTAAAACGCTGGCCGAATGTGCAGCGATTTCAATCGTCAATACTCGAGACCCGGATGAGTTTACTAAATCTAGGTGATAGCCTTTAAAGTTGTTTGCTATTATTTGCAACCACATCGCCTTATCTGAACCCATGGCGCTACGTACAGTACTGTATGTAGCCAGGCAGTGTTGTCCCCGTACGAAATATTTCAGCACCATTGCTACCGGAGAGCTCCCGTTTCATTCAGAGCTCAGGAAAAACCAACATGAATGTGTAATGTAATGAGCGTAGCATTTACCTGTCCGGGCGAGTTATATCTTTCAGACAGACGATTTAAGCCTCCAGATTGAAGTTCACAAATATAGTAGAGGGGAATCTTTAGCAGCTCGCGCAGCGCATCCCTGTGTTTTTCCAGGCTAAAGGACGTCCTTGTTGCTTCCTGCACGGCGGCAGCACGAGTGTTTGTGAAGGGAACTGCAGCCGCTGGTGAAGGAACTCAGATCACATGGAGTTCTACCTTTCGAAACGTCCCACGTTCTAACAGGAAAAAAAGACCGATCAATTATTTATGCCGCTCGTGTGTTTTGCGCCCTCCCCTTTCCTGCAATAGAATTTCCTGACCAGGTTCGCTAGAACACTCGTGTAAAGGGTTTGTGAGCCGAGTACACCTTACCTAACGTCTATTTAAAAATATTTATAAATTAGTTCATTTTAAAAACGCAGTGCTGACCTAGATACATGCTTATTTCCAAAACGAGGCTGGATTTCCTGCTCCCCAGGATATGCCGTTCAAAGGTTGTGATGATACATCAATCTTTTAGAGCTTCGCTTCAAGGCGAGATATGTGCCACAGAGGGATGTGAGACTTGACTTTAGCATAAAAGTAGCAACCGTTCGTCTGGCAGTAATAGCTTCTGCAGCACGCTGACCTCGTTTCGTCCTTGGAGTATTTAAAGCGGCACCACTGCTGCTGTCGTCGTCGTCGTCCCCGCAATTCCCTGAACAAGTTCAACTTCTGAATATGTCGTGACATCAAGCAGGGGTGTGCGGTAATATGAAGGCTTACGATGGAACTAAGCTGAATATAGCCTATGTTCTTCCTTTTGGTAAAAAAGAAAAAAGAATCTGCTTATAGACATACCGCACACCCTTCTCTCATACATCGTGAGTGGCGACCTGGATAGGGCAGCTTTTGGTGTATGTAAGGATGAAGAGGCACGGATTCTACACCTTGTTGGTGAAAAAATGCAGTGGTGCTCTGCCATAAGGTCCCATCATATCTAGAATATCCAAATTGCGTAAATTAGCCTATGTGAATTATAGCTATAATTTTTGGAATTCATTTTCAGAAACAGTACTGCTCATTAAACTGCTCGGCAATGTCCTTTAAAGGATTTGTGCCGGTTCATTGTTTTACTGCATAACAGCCAACATACAGTACGTGTTCTTACGAACATCTTTTGGAATTTAACATAGTGACACATGGTGCTATCCCGACATAATCTGTGGTATGTATGCTTGCATGCATGTATGAACTTACAGAGTGTATGCAGGTATGTTGGTGTACATGTATGTATGAACATTCAATGTATGTGTTTACACGTGTATGGACATGTATTATGTATGCACTGTATGTATGTTTGTATGTCCGTGTGTATATGTCTGCATTCATTTCCATATTTCGACATATGCTTTATCCCAGGGCCCCTGTATATTTTTGAAAATTGCATATAAAAGTACAACACTATTAGAGACTGAAACACCACTTGTGGAATTGAGCTAACTCAATGGTAACACGCCATCTCATCAGCCTAAATTACTTATTGGAAAAATCTCATTAAACTAAAACCATACTGGTACAATGACATCTGACAAGATGTGCTTCAGGTTTCTGGGTAAATATGAACTGGATGAACCAGTAGTTGAGTTTAAGGAGGCAAACGTGTCACTGTAACGGGAAGTGGTCGCTGACTCGACCGTCTTGATTGGTGTCATTACCTTGCTCCTCAACTAGGGGGGTGGCAAAGGAGAAACCTCACATCCTGGACTTACAAAAGGGAGGGGCAGGAGGAGGAGCCACAAAGGATACACCAGTCAACCTTGATGAACAGACTTAGGTGAGTGAGTTGGGATATGGTTGTCGGAGTACCATTATGTAGCAAATTAATGCTATTATTGGGTGTCAGTAGGGGGTTGGTCTTGGGGATAGATGGCCGAAGAGTACAGCGTAGACCAGTCAGGCCGCAGCTTTCTGATCATATGGGAGCACTCTGACAATATTGGTAGCAAGGGCCAGCCAGATGAAATCCCTTCAGTTTACCTGACCAATTCAGATTATCAGTGGGCAAGACGGTGGATTATACTTAATTTACTATGACATTCAGCAATCCCTCACACAGCTTCAGATCAAACAGACAACTTCAGATTGATAAGTGCCAGAGAATTCAAGTCTAATAAAAGAGATGACCTTGTAACCCTGAAGGTTGCAGGTTCGATTCCCAGGTAGTACACTGCTGTTGTATCTTTGAGGAAGGCTCTTAACCTGAATTGCTTCAATGTACACCCAGCTGAATAAATAGAAGCCATGTACAAAAATCCAAAGGCTGTGTTTCTCTGGATAAGAGCATCTGCTAAATGCCACCAATGTAAAAAAATGTACAGTAAAGTAATGAATACAGTGACTAAGCACATATGTCAATTGACTTCATGATTTGATAGTTTAAAGCTGAATGCTTATTCAGCTGAAGCTGAATGCTGGATCTTGAGCCTCTTAATAACACACGTTACAGATTGCTGTGGATGGCAGAACCTGTTCAATTTAAATTATATTCTTGCCATTCTGAGATTGTCCACCCACCTGTGTAAATAGCAACGCGGCATTCAACATTCCATTCAGTTTCATTAAAAAAAACCTCACCACATACAAAGTTGGTATACTGATTACACAGTAAAAAAAAAAAAAAAAAACTCATTACAGTCCTTCACCACCTCTCCCTCTCTCACTCCCACCCTCCCTCTCATCCCCTCTCCCTTTTTCCCCTGTCATCATTTCTCTGCCCCCCCCCCCCTTTGTGCTTCACTATGACCACCAGTATGCTTCTGCTCAGAGATTAAGAGCCACCCCCCCGCCCCCAATCCAGAGGGCTCTGTGTAGCAGAGCCCTCAGGAAGCATTAGGTATTCAGCCGCTGCTGCTCCTGCGGCACCCGGGGCGTCCCGCTTCTGCCCCAATGCTAAAGCTGTGCCTTTTGTGTGTGTGTGTGTGTGTGTGTGGGGGGGGGGGGTTTCTAGGTTTCTGGTTTCTGTCTTCACAGGCTGAAGGCACACCCTGGTTTTACCATGCAGATTCAGCATTCAGTTTTGCTGACCCATCGTTGGGAATATTCGTTTACAAAAATTTGGGGACGGGGTTTGATTGAGGTTTAGGATTTTTCAAACACGATGAGCGGATAGTGCAGCAGTTTTCTGCTCTCCTATAGTATGCAAGAACACATCCTGGAGCTTGTATGCATACTCAACCTGGGTGCCTGTGCTTTGGACTAGCGCTTGTTGTGTCCACCGTGAATGTGTCTTCTTTCAGAGCAGTATGTAAGTTCACCTCTTAGAACACATAATTTTACTCGAGTCTCGTTTGTATTGCTCCTCTTATGTTTTTTCGACGTCTTACCGATTTCATTTGATGGTTAGCTTATTCATTTACACGCTCTGATACCCTTGCAGTGCAGTATTTTACAGGTTTATCTCTACATTCCTGTGTATGTAATTCTGTGAAGAAAACTTGTTGGTCTGATGAAATATGCATGGCGGCGTGTCTGTGCTGCCGAAGTGTGCTCTGTGAAGCGTGTGCGTGAGCTGTTTCCGTCAGACTAGCAGCATCCCGAGCACTGCATGTCAGCGTGTCTCCTGTACTTATAGCGAGTAGTAGGCTACATACAGCAGCACTCACGGAATCCCAAAGATGGCAGAATTCTAATTGCCCGCATCATCAACGGGGGTTAACATGATGACACCCGTCTCTCCGCCTCTCCGCCCGTCTGAGATCAGCAGCTGTGAAGCTCCTGACTGATTCCTCTGACAGGCACCTGGGTTCGTGTGTTTCGTGGCTGCTATTTACGAGCAAAGTGGCTTCATCTTCCTACAGGGAGAAAGATAGTTTCATTTCAGTCGGGTACTTATCTGGGTCACTGGTGCGGCGTTTTTGTGCCTCAGCTCCGTTTGCCATTGGAGGTGTCACGGGAATGCCTTCCAACGAGTGCCCCTTCTGCGGGGACATGAATCAGGTGGCGATCGGCCCGGCCTACAGAATTATACATGATTCCCGCATGAGTCTGTGCCCACGTCTCTATTCGCGTTGGTATTTGAATTTGCATTTATGTCTATATCTGTGTCTTCATTTGCATCTGTGTCTGCATTTCCATTTGAATTTATGCTGGTATCTGAATTTGGGTCGGTGAGCATGTCTGCATCTGTATTTGTTTAAAATTAGGTTTCTGCATCAATTATACATTTGCATTTACATTTGCGTCTACAGTACATCTGTCCGCATTTGCATCTGCTTCTAAATCTGACTGCATTTGCATTTGCTTCTACATCTGACTGTATTGTCATCTATATCTGTCGGTATCTACCTTTACAGTTTCATTTGCATTTGAATCAGAAATATTCATCATGAACTTTGGGTCATGACATAATGTGAGAGTTTATTGCATTTCTTTCGGTACAAATGCAGTTTGGCAAGGTCTTCAGCCACATGTGCACTGCATTTGTGTTGAAAAAATGAAAAAGCAAGTTAAGTACAAGCATTAAATTGAGTCCAGGCCTCGGTGTCTGTCGCAATGTGAAATATCAGGTGGGAATCATCTTTTTATTAAACTTAAAAAAGCTCTCATAAGCGTTTTTGGGGGATTAATTTTCTCTGTGAGTGTATCCATTGATTGGAATTCAGATGATTGTGGCCACAAGCTGGGATTTTACACCACACGGCATAATTACTTAACTCTCCCCCCCCCCATGGCATGAATGCCTGTGTATTACAGAATTTTGTATGAGTTGCAGAGAGCTTTATTAAATATGTATTTTATAATTATGGAAGTTGTAATATTAGATTACGTACCTGCCAGCTCTGCACTGAAATAATGAGACAGGTACACAGGTGAGTCAAAATTACACCACCCAAGGAGTTGTCAACCTGCGGAACAGAGTCTAGAGTCAGTTTAGTCACGAATGGAAAATATTCATAGAGAATTATGGGAATGTTTCCGCTCATTTTTTCCACTGACTGAGTAGACTGTAGGGCTGGTGTGCACCACCCCACTCAGGATGGTGTCTGTGTTTCAGGGACGGAGAGTCGGCAGGTGGCACAGCTTCAGGGAGGGAATCATATTTTTTCCAGGGGGCGGGGGGGGGGTTGTCATAGCAACATTATGTAACTCGTTATGTGAGTGGGGGGGGTTGTGGGAGATGGGGTTTGATGATCAGGCGCTCACTTTACACTCAATTATAGTATATATATAATTACACCCCCCCCCCCCCTCCCGTTCCCAGGGCTATACGCACGCTCAGACGAAATTACTGACCTCTCCCACCATGACCGGGACATAAGGTGCAGTCAGTGTACTTGAATGGATCAATGGATATCTGAAATCTGGTTTATGATTTGTTGCCGTTTACAGTGCAGACAGAGGACACTGTAGTGAGGGCAACTGTTTTTGTTGGAGGATTGTCATTACTGGCGCACAGTGCTGAACAAATTGGCTACCATATGGATCACATGCATGCATGCACACACATACAGTATGTACAGACTTACGTGCACATGCATGCAAGAAAGTGGAAGTGGATATGAGGACTTCGTCATCGCTGGCTCCTGATATGGAGGACTAGCATGTCGATAAAAGATGTCAGCACACTGCCTTCCTCATGCTCTTCTCTTCCAGATGCTTATTGACCCCTTACCCACAACTTTCAATTATAATTCCCTTATTTACTTATTTATTTTAAAAAATATTTTCCTACCATTTAAATGCTCTCCATTTAGACCTTTTGATAAATTGAAAAAATTCTGAGTGGACACATTACTCATGGGACGAACGGCAGCATCTGTGAGTCACAAGTCCATTTCCCTACCCTCTACACTACCCTGTAACCTGAGCGCGGTGGCAGAGTCAGCTTCAGGATTAATGTAACCCAGAGCCACCGTCCTCATCTCCCTTCCCGCCTCGAGCCGTTCCTCTGGCCGGGAAAAAGTCATTACTGGACATTAAATATTAGGTAACTTTTACATGCTCCAACAGCCGGGCTCATAATTAGCCTATGATAATGTGAGCCTCCTCCACAGGTCCAGCAATTTCACGCTGCACCCGCTTTCCACCGAAGGGTGAGGAAGTTCTGTAGCAGTTTGCATCATAACAACAAGACCCTCATGGCAAATTAAGAATAAAGCTCTAACTCGTAGATTGTGCTGCTTCAGTGGGATGTTCACAACTTACTATAAGGTTATTAATCGAGCGATGCTTGTTTTTAATTTTCTTTTAAGCAGCGAGAGGTCTTTTTTAAAATCTAGTTTTAACCCTTGAACTACTCAGTGAAAAGACTCCATGGCGCTGTCTGCGGAGCTCTCTCGAAAACGCGGAACATCTTCCCTCTCCCCATCCGTCAAGCCCCCTCCAGCTTTCAGGCCGCCGTGAACTGATGAGGAGAGAAGAATGCGCTCAGCTAGCGAAGCGGTCAGCGTACGCGCCGCCAGCAAAACTCGCTGCCGGGGCGTGCGAGCACCGTCTTGTTTATGACATGTCTTGCTGTCGCTGGCGACATGAACGACGCTGAAGGCCTATCTCAGCCAGAGATGGGGGCTGGAGACAACGGGAAATTGCGTAGCGATCCATTAGCCTGTGGTTATGTGCTCTCTGAATGTGCTGGGTAATTTAATGCGCGCGCACGCTGAGCAGTAGTGTAGCACAACGGTTGTGGAACTAGGCTCGTAACCTAGAGATTGCAGGTTTGATTCCCGGGTAGGAAACCGCTGTTATCCCCTCGAGCAGAGTACTTATCTTGAATTGGTTCAGTTTATAGCCAGCTGTATAACTAGATGCGATGATAAAATGTATGAGCTGTTTAAGTCACTCTAGTAATGTAGTGGGGGTTTTTGAAGAGTTCTTTGGGCCAGATGTGCAAAGAGAAAATACGCAGCACAAATTGGCCTGATGAGGGTATGTTGGTGCATGCGCAGCCTGCATGGAAATAACACCTTATTTACTCAAGCCACAGCTAATTATGCATTCTGCGAATGAGGCTGCTTACTATCTGCATTTTGTGTATGAAGCAGAGTGCTGTTCAAAAAACTCCTGTTTAATGCATTGAATATCTTCATTGGATGTGGAGAAATTGATGTATGTTCTGGTGTGAAGCAAGAACGTATCCAGCACCACAGACAGCGCAGGACGAAATCTGGACTGGTGGTGGACTGAACCAATAACTGTAATCATTCTAATCAAAATTCTACACTGCCTGGCAAAAATATAATATTTCATTGAACCACCTTTAGCTTTGATTACGGCATTTGTTGTGTCATTGTTTCGACGACCTTATCAACATTTATTTCTGTCCAGAATTGCATTATCTTTGACGACGGGAGAGTCAAACCACTCCGCAAAGTCTTCTCCAGCAGGTTCCAAAGACTTTCAATGGGGTTAAGGTCAGGACTCTGTGGTGGCCAATTCATGTGTGAAAATGATTCCTCATGCTCCCAGAACCGCTCGTTCACAATTTGAGCCCGATGAATCTTGGCATTGTCGTCCTGGAATATGCCCGTGCCATCAGGGAAGAAAAAATCCATTGTTGGGATAACCTGGTCATTCAGTACATTCAGATACTTAGCTGACTTCTTTTTATTGCCACATAACGTTGCTGAGCCTAGACCTGACCAATCGAAGCAACCCCAGATCGTAACACTGCCTCCAGAGGCTTGTACAGTGGGCACAGTCCAAAAAAATCCAAATGGTGACTTTTTTTTGGCCAGGCAGTGTAAATTAATTTACCTTATTTACCTTACCAACAGATACAAACAAAACAAAAATATCACTCATGTTCCATTTGTCCTCATTCACCTCCCCATAAAAAAAAGAAAAAAAAATCCTCCCCTAACAATCCGAGAATGTCACATAATTTGATTGAATTGCCATTATTTGAATCAACAAATGAATGAATACTCATCATATAAAATAGATAAATAAATTAAGTTTGTCTCTAAGCACTTGTTGTTGATGATGTCACTGTCAAGAAATTGCTCTGATGTAAATGGGCTAGACACTGAGTGAATTGTTTGGTCTGTCTATTGTATACCTTAGGCCAGGGTATATCACAAAGCAGGATTACTAAATAGCCAAATTCTGTGAAAAGGTTTAGGCCATGCACACATGTTTGGGAGGCCTGTCACCCCCAATATTTTCAGATTGCTAGACAAGCTAGTGTAACTTGTTGGACTTGATGCTTGACTAAGCGAGACACTAGCAGTGCATCTCCCCCAAATTTGAAATTAAATATGACTATGGATTGAGCTATATCTTAGTATTGATTTAAATGTATTGATACTTAATGTTTAGAAATGTAGTTATTTCATGATGTTTTTGGATATCTGGCTAACGGTTTGATCCTGCTTTGTAGCCTAGGCTATACATACTGTAAGAACATTGTGTGGTGCAACCCGTTTTTATTTACGAATAAGCCTCAGTTTATGAATACTTATGTTATGAACAGTTGATGCTCGCTATAGTTAGCTAATGGCCCTGTTTGACAGGCAGCCAATAAATCTATCTACAATACCCAAACCAAATAAATGACATTATTAACACATTTGTAACATCATGTACTTGTATACATAGCCCAAGCCTCATCCTGAAGCTTTCATCTTTCTTCTTTTCTCAGAATCTTCTTCATAATTTCTTCTGGATTCCAGCCTTTACGTGTTAGTTTCTCTTTATGCATCACAAGCATAGTGATTGGTTGATGGGCTGCCTGTTGCCGTAATTCAAAGCCAGTTGCCATTATGGCATGGCTGCTAAATCTGTACCATTTGATGATTTCTTGCTGAGGGAGTTGAAATAGTATGATTCTTGATGCAAATATTCTCTCCATGCATTTTTGAGACCTATACATTTGTCTCCATCTTGCTTGTACCTTGATTTATGGCTGATCTTTAGAGGTAAAGAAATTTCACACAAAGATTGACCCTTGTTAACTGCGTGACCTTTATTCAACAAAATACATGATCTGCCACATTTACAATAACCCTGCCTGCTATTTATACGATCCTCTCTTAAATTCATATGCATTAAGGAGAAACACACCATGTGATGGCTCGTGTAGATGACATGCTTCCAGCCTTGTGTGCTGTTTGACACAAAATATGCATGTTTCTGGGGTGTCATATCTGTGCCCCAAAAACATGGATATAAATAAATAATGATATATGACGATATAACCATATATGAAAGCCACAGTAGCTACTGTGTGTTATATGAGTCCAGTATGAACCTAATGAACTTTACTAGACTAAAATGCACTACTAATGTATTACTCATATAATCACTTAAAAGTATTTTTAAGAACCTCAGTGCTAGAGTGTTTAAAGCATTTTGGTGCTGTGGATTGCACTAATGGAAGCCGGTAGAAATCTTTCATGTGCAGTGATCATGATTATTAGTTAGATGGATTTACAAAATATGTAAAAATGTTCATAGGGACATGGATATATTGCTCTGGAAAGCCTTGAGGGGAACAGGGTTTTCTGTGCTGTTTTAGTCAACAACATAGTCAACAGCAATCCCTCCTCTCCGTTCTCAGCTGAAAAACGGTCTCCTGCTGCCGCCCATCTCGCTCTATCAATCTAAAGTTTAGCCCTCTTTATAAACTATCCTTATGTTTGGAGGCTCGCTGACTGAAGGGACGCGTTGCGAGTGTGTGGAGCCGACTCCTGTATCCGTGTCGGCTGCTGCGCTGTGGATATAATGGCCCTGAGACTGTATGTGAAAAAGGGCTCCCGCACCTGCCACCAATCATAAGCGGGGTTTCCTTGGGGGCCCTGCAGGGGCCGAGACGAGAGGCTACAGAGCCATTAGGCCCGAGAAGATAAAATATCAGTCGTATTATCCCAGAGGAGCTTGCAGACGGGCAGAGAAATGAAAGGCAATATCGAAAGCATTTACCTGGGGACACCATATCGCCTACTCAACGCCGTCCAAGAAACACACCTAGAGCAAAGGGGAGATTCTTCATTTGCAACAACACACTGTTCATCCATATTTTCATCCATTCTTTTAAGGTCCCTAGGTAGTCTGCAGCGTCTCACATTGAGGTCTTTGATGAAGGAGAAATGGAGTGTCCAATGTTCTTTATTTGGTAACACTTTCATGTGGTCCTTGATAAGGGTTTCATAACTCCTTTATAGGCACTGCATAACACCTTCATTAGCCCTACAGAGATATCTATGAAAGCTTATGTCTCATAACACACTATTTGTCTTTTAGAAGGTGCTGTGTTCTTTTGTATTTTGAATACATTATTTATATGTGTACACATTATGTGATAGCAAAATTGCATCTGTTTTGATTAATTATATTGGTGTTTCTGTGTGGAGTTTGCATGTTCTCCCCATGTCCAGGTACTCCGGTTTCCTCCCACAGTCCAAAGACATGCAGGTAGGCTAACTGGAGACTCTAAATTGCACATGGGTATGAGTGTGTGGTGAATGGTGAGTGAATGGTGTGTGTGCCCTCCAATAGATTTGTCGGCCTATCCAAAGTGTATTCCTGCCTCTTTCCCAATGCAGCCCAATGCGACCCCATGACCATGCCCAGGATAAGCGGGTGTAGATAATGGATGGATGGATATTGGTTGAAGTCTTTTGAAGCATTCGTGTAGGATGCTTCAAATGGTGGGATCATTCATCATTTAAGGAGCATTTAAGGTGGGATCATTCATCAGCTGATCAGCCTTGCTTTACGAATATGAGAAAGAGAACTTTGGCTCTGAAACAATTAGAAAGACTTAAGCCTTCCCAGTATTCCGACAGGCGTCGTACGCGACCCTCTGAGAACGAGGATTAATTTTCATCTCGTTTACTGAGCTGGGAAGGGGCCTGGAGCTTTCTGGAAGCTGATGCCTAGGCTAGGCTAGGCTAGCGCTGCATCTCCTCCAGATCACCGCACCGCCGCCCCTAGCGTTTTCAGACGGGCGATGGCGAGGACGCCTCTGTCATGCTGGGTCCTTTTGCTGAGGCAGGGATTCCGCGCGGCGGAAAGGAAATTCCCTCAGGGGCCATAATGAAACCACAGCGAGCGCAGTCACTCCTCATTTACATTCACACAGTCAGCGGGTTCGAGAATAGCAACACAGCAGCTCTTGCGATGCAATCCAAAGACCACCCCCCATTATGAAATACCTGCAGTCACTCTAATGGGTAGGGGGCAAGGGGGCCATAAATCATCTTAATGATTACAATTCATGTTTACTACACACAAATTGAGACATAATTTAACGAGTTAGCAACACAGTTCAAATCTTCAATATTTCAATATTTCTTAATCACATTGCAAAGTAGTAATGAATTACTAAAAATATGGTGCTGTACATGATTCAAATGTCTTTCAAATGCAGAACATCTCCATGTCTCCAGCACTGAGATGTTTTAAAATGGAAATATTGATATTAAAATACTATGTGTATTTTCTACAATGAAAGATAAATCAAACAAGCATATGCTTATGTGTGTCAAAGAGGGACAGCAGGCGGTTGCATTTATGGGAGAGTAAGGTATCTGTGTGTGTGTGTGAGAGAGAGAGAGGGGGGGAGGGGGGTTCATCATAATAGGCTTTCTTTGTCATTGACAGCCAGTGATGTACAGTTGAGAACAATTCCTGTTCTTATGAAACACCATGACACCTATCTAGCCCTTCCACCCCCTACCCATCCCCCCCTTCCTCTCCTGGTGTTGGGTACAGCAGGAATTTTCAGACACACAGAGGAGAGCTGTTGCCAGAAGATATTTTCCGACTAGGCCATGCAGTTCATCTGCATCACCTGATTGGCTGTAAGCTAGAAATCAGGAAGTGACTTACTCACATTGAGAGAAAACCTATGTTAAAGGGCAGACTGTTAATGTGCCTCATCAATCTTTCCCTTAACCCCAGTCCTCTTTGATATCTGCTGCATTGAAAACATTACTGCATTCTTCTTCAATAATTATTCTTTAGAGTAATAGTTTTAGTTTTCTTTCATCAGTGACTAATTGAATGCTCCTCTGTCATTACTTGTCTTGGCTTTTACTGTATCTGTTAGCATTCATTTTCTGAATTTTCTTTATAGGTGCTTAAATGTACATTTGTTCTGTACATCTTAAATGTACATTTTTCTATACAGAAATTTGGGACCACAAACGCTTTTCATCAATTCATAATTATTATTTACATTTTTATTTATTTTATTTTTTATTTTATTTTTTATTTTTCAGATCTTTGTGGACCTGCACATGCAGAAAAAATTATACCAGCCAAAACATGATCTCAGGATGCAGTGTGAGCGTCTAGCAATTTGCTAAGAAACTTGCTTTTTAATTCCAGGGTTGCAGGTACAAATCCTAGCGAGTACATGGCTATTGCACCCTTAAGCATGCTGCTTGACCTGAATTCTTTCATTATCATACTCTGCCGCATTAATGAATAGGTCAAAATAAACTTTTCTCATTACACTATGTACCACAATGTCTCTGAACCACAAGGAGACCAGCGTCTCTAGTGATACTGATGATGTTTTTCCATTTAAATCCAAGAGCACTCTCCCACTGTGGCACTGTCTGACTGCTGTCATACTGTGAAACTTCTCTGGGGATGACGACGGAAAAAAAAAAAAAGCCCTGACAGCGTTGGAGCTAACGGCGTGTCAGAAAGGGCCCTGTCGAGCTGTCATCTCGTTAGCGCTTTCGGTAATGACTTTCAGGCGCAGCCTTGCGCCGTTGGAAGCTCGCTGTGACCGCGCGCCCCGGCTACCCGCGGAGCGGCGGGAAAAGGTGGCCGGCCGGCCTGATCCGTATTCTCAGCCGGCGCTGGGCTTCACGCTCTCCCTGACACCGCGATAGACTTTCCACTCAGCGCCTGTCAATCAAATGCACTGAGCGAGTCTGTCTCCACCGGCAACCCGGGCAAGCCCGTCTCCACCGGCCACCCAGGCAAGCCTGTCTCCACCGGCCACCCAGGCAAGTCTGTCTCCCCCGGCAACCCAGTCAAGCCCGTCTCCAGTGGCAACCCAGGCAAGCTCGTCTCCACCGGCGACCCAGACAAGCCTGTCTCCAGCGGCAACCCAGGCAAGCTCGTCTCCACCGGCGACCCAGACAAGCCTGTCTCCCGCGGCAACCCAGGCAAGCCTGACTCCAGTGGTGACCGTGGCACACCTGAATGTGGCAGTATATCCAAAAAAATAAGAGAAAAAAGTACCAACAAGACCAACATGTCATATTTTCTAGGACATACACGGTCAGGACATAGAAGTGTCCGGGTTCCCAGACAGCATGAATACATATAAAGTTAAATAATCTAAAAACGTGTTTTACCTGTGTAGGTTAGCACAGGTTAGCTACTTGCGCTGGTAATAAAAAACTTCATTCAATAGATGTTATGTTCACGTACGGGAGGGCCATCAGAGGAACAAACACATCTCAACGGGAACCAATAGCAAAGCTTACTTACGACGCAAACAAGTAGGTGACAGTGCAAACGCTGACATGGGCAAACAGCTAATATCAAAAAACAGAAAACAACAGTGACTCAAAAGACCACTATGCCAGTATTACACAGGCGAGAGTACAGGTGCAGGTGACATCAACGGACAAACACAAGTGCAACAACATCAAGAACCATGCCTCAGTCAAGAAGAACTTAATCGCAAGGGTAACAAGCCAGTAATACATATAATGTTAAATAAATCTATAAAAACAGTGTTTTTACCTGTGTGGTTAGGCACAGGTTAAGCTACTGTGCGTCCTGGTAATCAACAAAAACTTTAATTCAATAGATAGTTATGTGTGAATTCAATTAACTGTTTTTTTGACCATCTGTTAGTTAGTTTGTTTGAATTCTGGTTGGCTTGAATATTAGACACATTCTCAAAAAAGTGAATGTTATTTTACCATATTATCATCAGACACAACACAGAAGTTATTGTTTTTGTAACCATATTACCTTAAGACCTTAAGTAATCGTATATGACATATTGGGTTGTGTGTGTGAGTCGGCTTGTGATTTTTCAGAGTTGCTTGATGGAAACCCTCAGCTCACAGTGGTTAGTGGTCTGGATCATTTGAACATAGCTTTAATCCATGGATTAAAGTGCTATTTCCTTCCATGTGGCTCTGATGGCTAAAGGCACCTGCAGTAGATTAAAGGCACAAGGCCCGCAGAGAGTGAACAGGTGAACAGGTGAACAGTTGTGTCTGGAGCAACACTCACAAGCGGAGCCATACAACTCAATTTAGCCCAACTTCTGTGTGCCTCAGTCAAGTAAAACTCCCCTCTCAGTGCTGGCAAGGCTCTGTGTCCCGGAATTCATTATCACATTTTAAATTTAGCAGATTTAAATTTCATTTTCCGTTAGATCTGGGCGCTAATGCAATACATCTTCACCCTCATCGCATGGAGTCTGTCTCCGTAGTTTCAGTTTTTGAGTACGTTGAAAGACAGAAAAAATGCTCTGTGTAACAGTACACTCTGATAAGAGTACTTTGAACTCTAATTGAGAACACATGGTACCTGCTGGATCGAATACTAAGAGTTGTACTCCGAAGCCTCTCCTCTACGAGGACCTGCAAGGTCATAAGATTACTTTATCATTTCACTCAATTGTTCAAACCCGTGAAATGCATATTTCATGAATTTAGTGCAAGGCCAGATTAGCAACCCATGGTTTTGATGCCGGTCACGATTCCAGCATCCAGGGTCTGGTTTTTTCTTCGCTTTCAGCCGCACCGGAGCTTTATTTCACCCCCAGACTGAATGGCTCTCTTTAAATACGATCGCATAAAAGTGAGCGCTTACTGGCGCCAAAGTCAGATTTCATCCTGTTAGGCCCGTCGCAGCGTGTTAAACCCACTTAACGTGCTCGGGAATTATATTCAGAGAATGTTTAGCGATTTAGTCATGAAATGCTGCTTTTAAGCAGAGAGGTGACCGTCGCTCCTGGAGTTTGTTTCATATGTTAAGCGTCTGCTGCCAGGAAGTGGGGGGGGAGGGAGGGGGTGATGCCTTCGGCGCGATCCGAAGAAACCTGCAGGTGTTTGGGACGCACTCAGCCGAATTGGCCGTCTCCTGCCGCCGCGCTTTCTTTGTTTGTTTCAAAAGGAAATAAGATGACTTTTGGCAAGGCCCCAGCTCCACCCCTGGGGTTTAACTGAGTCATTTGGCGCTGATGCACAGAATCATTTGCAAGGCTAAGAGTAAGAATGTGTCACTGTGTTTTCTGTGCTCCGTTCTTCTCTTGCTATCCAAGGCTAAGCAACGATAATGACCCAAGCACAGAAAATGGAGGCTCCAGGCATGAACATATATTTGTGCTGGTTTTATGGCTGTGTGTAACTGTAAGCATGTTTAGCATAGCATAGCACTTTCACATAGTATCATGAATTCTCACGGGAGCATAAACACCCTCACAATCTCAATTATGTATTGAGACTATTTGCTGTTTTTGTCCTGTAATGATGAATGCGATTAGCATAAATTTTCTATTTTTTAAAAAGAAAAATCATATTTTTAGTTAATTCCCTTCAAATGTAATGAGCAGATGAAGCATGTCAATGCTCAATAGTGAAGCATAAAAATACTGGATCTGAATACTGGTTTGTTTTGGGACTGTTTATACTCATTTTAACATATAGTATAAAAGTGCTATTTTTCCCTGTGGTATGTTATTTATCATTATTATATTGTCATCAGTTTGTATCTGCATAATGTTGTATTCTTAAAAACTGCAATGGCATCTTTCTCTGTGCAGCAGTGGAAAATGGGTTTGCCCTGCTTATTTTTATTGAAGGTTATAAAAACATTTTTATCACAAATGTTATTAAAATGAAGAAAGCACAGAAGCCATTCAGAGGGGATGGCGGGTATGGGTGACGAGGTGGGGGAGGGGGGGCGGGACTGTGTCTGAGCCTGCAGGAGCCTTGATCTGCTGCAGACAGCCCCACACTACCAAACACTCACTCTTAACCCAAACTGTCATAATACGCTCCCATTGAAATGAATTATGACACAGCATACACACAAATGAAATCGTATTACAATTCTTTCCCATTGGTTTTGATTCACTGTTCTCCCACCCTTATTTTTTCCCCCTGAATATAGCCTGGATCACTCTCTTCCCCTGGTTTTCACATTCTGACTTAATAGGATGATTGTTATTCAAGCATTGGCGCTGCTTTCAGTCCGAGCTGCCCTAGCATAACCAAGAACCTCCATTAGCCTGTCCTGTTATTGGTCTCTGCACTGCAGACCAGAACTAACACCACACAGCTTAAAAGCTTGCTGGCTGGTTCTGGCTGCCACCGTAGACCCTGAAATCACGTACACATTCTCTGGGGCCTGTTTAACACACAGGCCATGATTTAAGTCACAAGTGTCCATTAACCTTGAGAGTGTAATTTATTTATTTATTTATTCATTTATTTTTATTTTATTTTTTGCAGAGAAACTTTTTTCATTTTAGTGGTCACTGAATTGCAAAATAGTTTTTTTTCATTGTTTTATTGTAGATTTGTTTGGTTATTAGTTTTTGTCCTCTGTAATTATATATTTTTTAGTTATTTATAAAAAGTTGCATTGAGCCATCGAGCAAATCTTCTTATCCAGAGAAACATGCAGATTACAATTCATTGCTACTACTGGACATTTTACTGAAGCAATTAATTCATTAATCACCTGGGAATCAAACCTGCAATCCTATACTTACATGCTCAGTTAACAAACAAGTATACTACACTGCTGACATAATAATAATGTATTATTATGTATTATTATTATTTATTTATTATTGCTTATTGTTATTATTATTATTGTTGTTATTATTATTATTATTATTATTATTATTATTATGAAAACTAGGTCATGGGTTTCTTCACACTGGTTTGGAAAAATCACCTTTTATGGAACCATTCTGTTTCTGCAGAGCCTTATTTCTCTATCTCAGTTGGGAGGGAGCCGCACTATTTTTACATGCTGTTTTGTTTGTTGAAGTAGAAATACACAACTGAACAGGAACTGAACAAGGCATGTGTAGCAGTCTTGTAAAAACTGTAATTGCTTTTTTGAAATCATTCACCTGGCTGTCAATCAAAAGGGAGACTGTGGTATTGTGTATAATGGAGAGCACGACTCTACAGCTCTCTGGGGATTGGAGGGAGGGGGGCAACCATGCATACTAGCTTTTGACATCATGTGTAAAAAATATTTCATGCAGATTACATGCAGAACCAGACATGCGAGTGGGTCACTTTTAACTTCTGGGACATTGAGATGTTTACAATCCTAAGAGAGGGGCGTTGTTGGTATTTTAAGGAGGGATATGTAAATGAACTGCAAGCAAACAACAGCATGCAATGAACAAAAGCAGCATGCCAAGGCCAAATGAACCACAGGGGCTCGTTTATTTTTATGGCACTATTGAAGTGCCATCCTCTGGAGACGTTCCTCGTGGCTCAGTGTAATGGCGCGGGAATATGCGCCCTGGCCACAAAGCACTCTGGGAAATGGCCGTGTAAATGCGGCTGCTGGGGCTGGAGCTAATTTAGCCCTGCGCAGCAGAATGATTCATGTTCAATTAACTTTAACTGTTTTCATATGAGCTGAACAGGGACAAAGTGTGCAGTGAAAGCACTCAGTGTCTACTGGGAGAGTAGAGGCTACACTGAACATTCTGGGCTCTATTTTAACGATCCAAGCGCACAGTTTAAAGCGCATGGCGCAAGTGCATTTAGGGCGTGTCCAAATCCACTTTTGCTAGTTTAACAGCAGATAATCTGAGCGCAAAGTAAGGCGCATGGTTCAAAGGGGTTGTACTTAGTCTCATAATTAATCATAGGTGTGTTTTGGGCGTAACATGAAATAAACCAATCAGTGTCATCTCCCATTCCCTTTAAAAGCAGGTGTTCTTGCACCTTGGCGGATTGCTATTATAATGGCAGATTTGCCAAGTAGTAGTGCCAGTAGTATTCAGTCTGACAGGTACCATATGTACTCAGTTTGGTCACCTACCTCACATGGGTGCTTACTTTTTTGGTACCTCCTGATTTACAAGTAAACACTGCCCCCACCCCACCTGTTGTCTTAAGCATAACATACTGCCTTGTGCAGCACCCACTTGTGCAGCACCCACATTCTCTTTTTTGTTGGTGGGGGTGGAGGCGAGGAGGTGGGGTGGTGGAATGATATTCTAATTCAGTAATGGATTATTCACCTCAACCGTGACGTGGAAATATGGCTGCTGTCTTCCTCCTTCACGTGTTTCATATTGTTATTGAAAATGACTACTTCACATGAACTGTGAAACAGCTTGGCATCGTTAATATGTTGAAAAAAACGCAGCAGAAGTGCTTTTGAGAATGGATGAGAAACAGTGTATCATTAATGTATTGCATGTCCTTGTATAGGCTTGCGTAAGATTTCCAGCATTGTCAACGTCACTTTTACTTTAACTGAATAAATCCGTTTACTGTAATGGCCACCAGCATCGGAGCAGCAGAGTTGTATATTTTTAAATCTCTTTGTTTTTTAGTGGTAATGGTGTAGGTAGGAGGTGGAGGTTATAATCATTTCAGCATGTTTAGCCCTCCTTCAAAGGAAAGTGACAGATGTTATTTTCTGCCCTGTTTATTTAGCGTACAGCTGGTGACTTATCAGGGGTTAATATCTCCCATGGTTCCACTTGCATTGTGTATTCAGCAAACATCAGTTCACATTACATATCAGTGACATAAAACCCATAAGTAATGTATAATGTAGTGTGTGGAGAAGGGCTAATGCATTTCCAGAGGCTAGATTTAGAGAGGCCATTATGCTCTGCAGGAAACATTTGGAGTGTGTTGAAGGGAAAGACAAATTGTCCTCATTTTTTTAAATATTCCATATACAGGCAGGGCTATAGTGGCAATGTTTTGATTTGGGGCTTGGCGAGTAAGTAAAACTTTCATACGGACGCAGAAATGAATGAGGCCTGCTGTTTAAAGAGCTAAACTCCTGACTCGGAGGTTGCCAGTTTAACTTCCTGGCTGTGCTGCTGTGCCCTCAAGCAACTTTCTTCAGAGCTTTTAAAATTAATATAATGCAAACTGTAAGCTTTGTAAGTTGCTCTGGCTAAGGGTGTATGGTAAGCAGCTAAACAATGTAACACGGCACCTCACAAAACATCCCCTTTGAGAGTAATGAAAACTTTGTATTTTCTTGGTTTGTTTGTTTGTTTGGATACTAATTAGATGTGTCTGTTGTCAGAGATCACCTGATTACTCATGGGTGTCTGTGATGCTGCCATACGCTGAACTGGTTCCTGGAATATTACGACACAGAGGTAGAGTCTACAGGTGAGGAGTGAGGGTGAGACTTAATGTGTTGCATCCTGGGTCTTAGAGCTATCACAAAGCTACACAGCTATTCTGTGCTGTCATTGTCATGGTTTTGGCTGATGCCACCATTTCTTTTCCTTCCTGCGCCTTTTCTTCAGTTATTACGGCCATTGGTTTTTTTATGCGCCTTTTCTTCAGTTATTACGGCCATTGAGTTGATTGAATTATACACGTGCAAATTTTCTTTTTACAATTTGCACCTGTTGGCGTTCTATTTAAACCCCAAGCAAGCTGATAAGCTTTGCTTCAGTGTCACTTATGTTGCACGAGAGCCGGTATTCTGTCAAGCGAGGTAAAGGTAAAGGTAAAGGTAAAGGTAAAGGTAAAGGTAAAGGTAAAGGTAAAGGTAAAGGTAAAGGTAAAGGTAAAGGTAAAGGTAAAGGTAAAGGTAAAGGTAAAGGTAAAGGATTGAGTTGCGATATTGGATTGTTGTGGCTATAAAATTAGCACAACAGTCTTTAGCTTTTTTAGATTGTTGGCAACAAGTTAGTGCCACAATCTAAGCTCAGTATTCTTTCTTTAGGGTGTTACTTTTTCAGCCTCGGTTCGAGGTCTGTTTTCTTTGAGTTGCCCCGTTTTCTGCTCCGGCAGTTTTGTTTTATTTTCATACTCCTTAAGCTTTAGTTTTTTTTACCCAGTACGTGGGTTGTGTAGAGCTTTTCTTTGGGATACTCTCCCTAAGGAGTATTGTTTTCCTTTCCCTTGTCTCTTGAGACTTTGGCTATTTTACCCCTGGTTAATAGCTTAAAGAACCCCCTGTTCAGTCGCGGTTGGTCTCCCAAAACCCCCACTCCCTCACAGTCATAGCCTTATTTCTTTTTTACAGATTTGGTAAGTTTAACTTTTGCTTGTTAAATGTTTTTTTTTTTTTTGTTTGCTAGATATAGTAAGGTAAAGGCAAGTGTTACTTGAAAGTATTCCTGAGATTGCATGTTGACATTCACCGTCTGGGGTGTTAAAAGCCAACCACCGGTCACCATTTCTTTTGAGGTGAACTTCGATGTAAGTCACTAAAGACGTCAGATTTGATTGATGAAAACACATGGACTGAGGCTTTTGCATTTTGTTTAGCAAATTTGTTGTTGCAGTGTGTCATGGCATGTGTCGAGTTGGTTGCCTGGACACACTTAGTGCCTTATACCATAATGACAACCAATGTCAGCGAGCCATTGTTTTCTTTTCCCCACTGCCTCAGTATCCCTGCCTGCACTGCAGTGTGTGTTTTTTTACATTGCTGTGGGCCATAAATGCATTATGGGTAGTTTTACTATATGCAGTTTTAGTGAGCCAAACTGGAAGTTGCAGCTTGCTTGTTTAAGCTTAAATGGTTCTTGTAACTGAATAAAATATGCGTGTACCCTAGCATTTTTACTATAATATGAAGTGGCAACAGATTTTTAAAAATCATACAGGTAAAATTCTCCTTTTTATATTTTGAAAATGTAAGTGCTAATTTCCCAACGATCCCCCTGCTGTTAAGGCGTGTGACCACCGTTCTGTGTGACTTTCTTCGATGAGTCAGCTCAGCTGCGTACCATGTGACATGTAACTTGGACCCTGAGCTGTAAGCGCAGCTACGTTAAAACTCTTTAAACTCTTTTTTTAAAGCTGAATGAGCACCTTCCTCCAAACAGCTGTAGGAAGGTGTTCTGGTCTGGTGACATACCTCCGCCCCCCACCACCCCAGAATGATGGCAAATGAACTTGAGCAGACAGGTCTTGGGGCGACATAGCTCAGGAGGTAAGACCGATTGTCTGGCAGTTCAAACCCCGCCCTGGGCGTGTCGAAGTGTCCTTGAGCAAGACACCTAACCCCTAACCCCTAACTGCTCTGGCGAATGAGAGGCATCAATTGTAAAGCGCTTTGGATAAAAGCGCTCTATAAATGCAGTCCATTTACCATTTACCAAATCTCCTCCTAGGAATCCGCCTGCAGAAAACAGAATGGGATTTTCCAGATCCGCCCCACATTCCTTCAGTGATCCTGTGCTGTTCCGGTGGTGGATTACTGCCATCCCAACGTACCAACATACCTGAGTGTGACCCCCTGCTGTGTACACCCTGGCTCCATATTCATGAAGCCTCACAGAGTGGGACCCCTGATCTAAGATCAGTTTTCCCTGGTCAATATCTGAACCTTATCACTTACGAGCTAAAAGGCTAAACTGACCCTAGATCAGTGCTGCATAGATGCTTCTGGATATGTGCCCGGGTCCCCTGGTTTAAAGCTTCCAGACATGTATGATACACAGAGGCTGACACATTGTGGCAAAGTTCACAGAAATGTCTCTTTAAGATGGTTTTATGAACTGTTGTGTTCCTCTGAGAATTAAAAATCGATCTTCATTTTGGAGAGTAGCTTGCAATCATATTTTCGCTGTGATTCTCCACATCGACCATCTAGGGGGAATTAAGAATGAAGGAAAAGCACTTTAGCCAATATGGTAAAAACTAGAAAATTATTCCCCAGCCACTCCGCAGGGGATTGAGTTAAACTCCTAGACAACAGCGTGGTGTTACAGATTGCAAAATAATGACCATGGAAACACACTGAACATAAAATGGGTGTGAAAAAGATAAAAGCTGCAATTTTGTAGGATACAAAATAAAGTACTGCACTTGCGTCCAAGCTGGATTTACCACTTAGATGTATCATGCATCGTCTGATAATTCATTAAAAGGGACAAGCAGCCTGGTAAGACTTTTCAGGTTGAGTTTTGTCAGTAGAACTGGAATAAAGCACTATAGGTAGAAAGGTTAATTCCACATTAATTTCAGGAGGTATTTATGTATGCAGAGCTTGTATTTATGTTACCTCATGTAGTAGGGGCTGAAATTTTCAGGGTGTTGAAGTCCAGGCTAGGCACAGTACTGGATACTGCTATTTCTAAATGGCAGGCCTAGATGGACTGAATGGCCTGCTCTCAACATTTTGCATTCTTATGTCCTCAAGATCTCCTTAATGTTTATTCTTATGTTCTTAATTCCTCCTTACAATGTATTCTTTTTTTCTGAATTATGTGATGTTCTTATCTCTTTTTTTGTCATAGTTCTTATCATTATGTATTCTAGGGTTCTTAAGTTCTTGTCTTTATGTATTGTGTTCTGTTGTATCGTAAAGTGGCTGCTGGAAATAGGTAAATAGTGTGAAACAGGTTTTAATACAGAGAAATGTGGAAGGTTCTGCAGGTATGATGCTGTGGGTAGGATTCTGGAGATCAGATGTTGCAGATAACATGCTGCTGGTAAGATGCTGTAGATTAGATGGTGCAGGTAGGTTACTGCAGGAGAGGTGCTTCAGGAAAGGTGCTGTAGATAAGTCATTGGGGTGAAGCCAGCTATGCAAGCTCTTA
This sequence comes from Anguilla rostrata, assembly GCF_018555375.3. Lineage (NCBI taxonomy): Eukaryota > Metazoa > Chordata > Actinopteri > Anguilliformes > Anguillidae > Anguilla > Anguilla rostrata. Next base: position 26,583,082 of record NC_057939.1, on the reverse strand, counting down.
CCTCCCTCAGTTCTCTGTTGCTCCAAAACCCTCCCTTTCCCCCTGAAGGAGGTAGTGGGAATGGTGAAATGAAACTGCTGAAAACTGCAGGGCCCTCCTTTAGCTACAGGTCAGACTTTAGCTTCCCTGCTGGCTCTAAAGGTCACCCAAAGATCAGGTCTACTGATGGGAGTAGGATTGCTGTAATTTTTGGTGAAAGAACAACAGATCTACATGCTGCATGTGTCTGCCTGCACCAACAGAATAGCGTGCAACAGAACAAAATAGTAAATAGAATAGATCCCCAGTGGGGAAATTCTGCAATAAACCAAAGAGACTCAAGTTAGCATTGAGCAGTGAGCAAACACTACTTCTATTTATACACGTCTAATGCACATATTTATTGAGTTTCTCTTGCAGCCAATGTGGACAAACAAATGTAGTATGTAGAACTGGCATAGTTCTACAACTGACGAGGTTGAAGGTTTGAATTCTAGGTGGGGCACAGCCGTTGTTCTCTAAGACGCCTAGTCCATACTGCTCCAGTGTGTATGAATAGAAAGTGAATAGAAATGAATTAATGGGACATCAGGTTTTTTTTTAAAATCACCCACTGTGGATTCACCTAAACTGCTCAGGCAGTAAAACTATCTGTTATAAAATGTTTGCTCCTTAATATTTTAGGTCGGTTTAGTTTACAGTGGGATCACAATGCCTTCATAGTGTATGTTTTTGTAAAAATTTTAAGAACATATAAGAAAAGGTCCATAGACTCATTTGTTTTCTGTACTTCATCTGTAGGTCTGTATGCATCTGTTTGTCTGTTTGTCTTTTGTTGTGTATGTCTGTCTGTAGGTTTGTCTGTTTACAGTATTGTGTCCGTAGGTCCATCCGTTTTATGCTCATAGAGGTCTGTGTGTTTTCTGCGTTTGTCTTCTGAAAGCAAAGGGAGACACTAACAAGGGCCGTGTGGGAGATTTGAAGCTGTTTATTTATTTTTATATTTGTTTTTTATTTATTTTGTTTGTTTGGCATCATTCGTGCCACACACCGCCACACTCACCTCTTTCGGCTGGGTCATTCAGGGCCTCGATTGCTTCCGAAGAGCATTACGAACCCATTTGAGTTTAAATGGACTGGCAGAGAGGTGGATTTACCCGCCTCTCTGACTGCTGCCTCCCAGATTGCCTCGGCGTCTCTGCTATAACTGAGCTCAAGGGAGCAGCCTTTAACACTCAGACCCACAAAGCGCAACGGCCCATTTGGTGCTGTCCATGTGCATCTAAGGTCAGGACTGAGTACCCAACCAGACCGGTCTAATGAGCATGTGTGTAGGGGGTGTGTAGCAAGCTTTGGGCCCGCAGAAATCACCCCAGTGAGCTGCAGCGCTGATTGGCTGCCATTTACAAGTTCCAAGCTGGGGTCAGAGGTCATTACCTGAAGGCACGGTACCAGAGGGAGTTTTGAGGATCAGAAGAAGAGGATAAATATTGCTATTACTATTTTGCTGCTGTGGTAAATCCACAGGGACTATTTTTTGACAATCAAGAGTCCTTTGAAGATCTTTTCCCGCTCCTCTGATTAGTTGTATTTTCATTGGCTACTGGGTGGCTCACCCTATTAAGGCACTGTTTCAATATGTGGCCCCGCAGTCTGATATGGCATCTGGAACCTTCCAGTACCAACGGAGGGAAAAATGGGTATGTGTTGGTGTGTGTGTGTGTGTGTGTGTGTGTGTGCTTGTACATAAATAATGGTACAATGGGAGTACAAAAGTAGTGAGTGCTCCATGAATGTATGAATGTCTTAACATGTTCACAGTTAAGATTTGTGTGAGACATGATTTTATTTTTCTCAGAATCCAGAGTTTTACTTAAACCATTAATCTCTTTTTTTCATTAGATTTCAAGCATTCTCATGGGTTTATGCTGCATTACTTCAATTTATTCTGCTTTTTCTAAGAGAGCAGCACTGCTTTGTTTCACTGAAGCCTACATGTACTTCGACGTGTTTTCATGCATGTTCTTGTGCATTTCAAACAAAAAATAACAGCACACAGGTGGTGGTTGGCAGTGCAGGGTGCGGAGGCGTGTTCAGATGTTAGACTTTAAGGAGCTGTTGCTGTCAGCGCTTAATTTATAGAAGCGTGCGTTTGATCACGCCGACGTCTCATCGATGTATTTGGGGAGAATGAAAAAAGAGAGAAAATGACGTTGTTAGCGGCAAGGGAAGAAACACAAAGGGAAAGGTTTGCGTCTCTCACTCTTCTCTCACTCTGGTGTGCTGTTCCCCAACTCAGCGTGTGACTTTCTGCGCTCAGGTTTGTGTGAGGGGTGGGGCTGGAGCGCTGCGTAGGACTTGCCGAACAGAGGGAGCCCGCGCCTGGTCCGCATCATTCTCAGGTTCTTCCTCTTAAGGGTCATTGTATTTTTATCTGTACAGGCCTGAGTCATGGATTACCTATCTCATTGATTACCGCCAGCCTGTGGGATGAAAACAACCGGGACATTGACTGAACTGCCAGCGACGCTGCTGGTTTCTTTTTTTTTTTCATAAATTCTTTTTATTAGACCTTTTTATACATACATTTTTAGAAAATGGAAATTGTTTGCCTACTCTCTAACATTGTATGCTTCATTTTATGTCATTCTCTAAATAAAAATCTGAGCTGATATTAGGGACAGTGATAGAAAAAAATCTATCAATCACTTACAATTCCCTGACATAAACACATCTACGTACCCCCACCTGCCCCTCCCCCACCACCCAAGACTCATTCAGTCACTCACAGAGACAGATGTCTTCATAAACACTCATAGCAAGCAAAACTCAAGACAACATACATTTAACTAACTAAAGCCGCGTTTCCACCAAAATTACCCGGAACTTTCAGTCCCAGGAACTACTTTACCAGGAACTAAAAGGTTCCTTCAGCCAATGGTTGTCTGCGTTTCCACCGGGGTCTAAAGTACCGCGAAGATTAGGCAAATTAGCCCACTGACGTTGTCGTCGGTCCATCTGTCATATGATTTCTTCTGTAACCCCATACTACCACCGAAGTAGCCTACATTATTTTCTAATAACCGGGACAGCCCGGAGGGGTTTATTCCACTTATATACAACGGGTTACCAACAATGACTATATATGGTTACTTTTGTATTTATTGATTTTCATATATACTCTCAAACACATTCATTAACAGCAGAAAACATGCACACGTTGTAAACAATTTGCTGTTTTATTACTTTCTCGTCGTCAATTCCATATAGGCTAATCGCAAAATGACAAGAATAGAACGAAAACTCGGACTTGCGTGAAAATGTAAATTAGTACAGCCACCGTTTGCTTTCCTTCGAAGTTACTGCTAGCCGAGCAGCGAAGTGTGCCCTCCAGATGCGAACCATGCACCATAAATGAGTCCATAGTCTTCCTGGTCTTTTCGTGGAATTGAAAAAATGGCAGTAAAATTGAGTAAAATTACGGCAGTCTGAAAAAGCTAAAGGGAAGATTACTAGAATTAACCTGTTATTTTACCCGGATGAAAAGTGCGGAAGGTAATTTCCAGTTTGCTTGTACTGTATCACCAATTTAAATTATGCAGAACTACCGCATACCTCACATAACTGTATCAAACGTTTTGAGTCAATTACAACGGGCTAACAAAGAAAATCCGGAAGAAAATATTCAGCAACCGAATTAATTCGTTTGAATGTTTTGGTAGCCTACGTAATATGCTGTCCCAGCACGAATGCTTAGCATTTTATAAAACGAATATTAAAGCAAGAAAAGAACAGAAGAGCACACGTTATAATTCCAAGACGTTGACAGGCTATAACCAAAAGTAGGCTACTGCGCCGCGTAACATACAAGTTTGATTTGAAGTTATTATGAAAATAAATTGGTTTGCCGCTGCATATTTTCAAACATGGCGGGTAATGGCGGAAAATAAATACAACACAAATGCTACGAGTATTCGACCAATCAGAAATGTTCAGCGCTGCAAGCTCCACCCAAAAGGTTCCTGTACTTTCGGAAAGTACTACCCCCCGAGCAGGAACGTTTTGGGGGGTAAAACAAAGCCCCCAGAACTAAATTTAGACCCTAGTTCCTGCGGTGGAAACGCACTGAGTTCCTCAAAAGGTTCCTAGTTCCGGGGTATAGTTCCTGCGGTGGAAACGCGGCTTAACTAACTAAATAAATAAATAAATAAATAAATAATGGGGGTCTTTTATTGATCAAACTGCTGGGTGATTCTTCAACTCTGTATAGGTTACAATGCTTCATACATTTCCCCCATAGCTCGTTGAATGTTTGTTATTTTTCACTGCCCTCTGACATTGTCCTTTCAATACTCAAACAGTATTTCATGAATGTTTTCCACTTCTCAAATATATGTGCTTCAGAATTTTTCCAATTTGCAGTACTGCTGATAATGCACAGCTGTGGCCTTCTGTTTGCGCTTTCTTCATCCCTCTCTCTCTTCCCCCTTTCTTGCCCTCTCTCACTCTTTTGTTTTGTGCTCTCTTCATCCCTCTCTCACTCTTCTCTCTTCATCCCTCCCTGATCCCTGTCTCTTTTCCTCTCTCTCTCCCTCGCTCTCTTTCTGTTTGTTTCAATGTATCTCTCTTCCTCTGATACTTTTTCTGTTCATCTCTCTCCATCTCACTAGTGCTGTCTCTTCCTCTCTTTTTCCCTCAATTGTCTCTCCCTCTCATTTTCTGTTTCTCTTTCTGTCTTCTCCCTCCCTTCTTCCTTTTCCTCCATTCTGTCTATACCTTACCCCAAAGGAGTCCAGCAAACACACTGAAGCCATGACTCTCTTTTTTCTCTTTCTATTTCTCTCTGTCTTTGTACCTCCTGCTACCCCCTTCTGTAGTGCGAAGTTAGCAGTTGCTGTGTACCCAGCACATAAGAAAAATAATCAGAGAAGTGAGAAAGAACACTGGAAACTTGTTTTTTTAGAAAAAAGAAGGATCTTGTATTTATTTTAACTTCAATTTATCCTCCTCTGATAAGTTGAAGGCCGTTGCATCATTTTTTGCTCTTCTGACCTTGAATATCCTTACATTCCCTTATGGCTTGTATCCAAATTGTAGCTTATTGGCCAATTAACATAAAGGTCACTGAGATATAACCAATTGACATAGCAATCAGTGAAACTCTACATTTGAGGGTTAGCCCTTAATACACATGTCGTTTTTTGTGTTTTATCATTTATGTGGAAAAGGGACATTGGGTTTAAGGAACTCAATGACGTGATACAGACAAATTCAGTGCAGAGCTAGCATGTGTGCTAACAGATGCGTGTTTATTACAGCCAGTATTCCTGCTCACTGGGATTACAACAAGCAGCACTGAACCGCTCGCGAATGCAGAACAAACGGGGCTATTACAGTCCTATGTGCGCATGCAAATCGCACTTCAAACGCAAATAAAACGCTTTTCAACTGCCATCTTCAGGCGCCCCGGGAGTCCGCCACGTCCGCGGTAAACTCGGGGAGAACGTGCCAAACGATCGGTGCCCACTCGCGGAACTAGCCACCGTCAGCACGGCGGTCTGTTTCCCAGCAGGAAGCTAGCGCCGCAGCGATCCGCGAGCAGACAGTTGACATGAGACAATCGAGATAAGGATCGGCCGTCCAAATAACGCTTAATAGTTGATGGATGGTCCTGCTGCGAGTGGTGTCGATTTTGCGAAACAATGGCTGTCCCCCGATGACGATCTGATCGGTGCTTCTTTGCTGGGATTACATTTATTTGTCCATTTACGTTGTCATCCTCTTGTTTTATTGTGTAAAAAAACTCTCCTCCAGTAATCAACACTTGTGAGGGCCACAGCGGGTTTGATACAATGCGTGTGCACAGCAGCCTATCACATCCTCAGAATAATTGCAATCGTTTCTTCTTCTTTTTTTTTATTATTCCTTGGTCCTTAGAGTATCCCAGCAACTGAAGTTGATTGTATTAGGAGCTGAGGCTGTGCCTGTGTTCACTTAAACACCCCCCCCCCCCCCAGTGTAAGCCGGCTGTCCGGCTAAACGAGGTCATGTTTGCACATCCCGAGCAATCACGGCTATTTTCGCAGTCTGGCCCAGAGCAATAACCGAAGGAGTCTAAATACGTTTTCCATCATAGTCTATCACACTCGCGGCATTTTTAATATATTTTTTAATGCACACCTTTGAGGAATCCCTTTACCGCCATGTTTGGTGTGATGGTATTTGTGTTTGAACACACGTGTGTGTAAGCACACACACGTACATACAGACACACACGCATGCCGACACACACGCACAGACACACACACACATACATGCACACACACACACACGCATACACACACACGCACACACAGTGTGTAAGTGAAATGAAAAGGCTAGGCTATGAACAGAATGCACACTCTGTCACACAGAGTCCTACAGGGATGGTCTGTGGAGCCCAGGAAGTCATGAGAGAGAGAGAGAGACTGCAGCTGCATGCAAAGGCCTAGAGCTGCAATCCAGTCATAATGCACTGCCTGACTGATCAAATGAACATCTGAGCCAATGGAAGGGAAATTTCTTCCTCACCCTCAGAGCTAAAAGAGGCAGTTTTTTTCCTCTGATACCCAATGGCGACAGATGGCACATCTTTACTGTCCATGATCACCCAGCCTATGTTCTAAATCCTTTAACCCTTTGAAGAGTAGATTTTTGGAATGTTTTTTTTTTTTCTGTACCTCTGAAGTCAGTCTTCTGGAACTCTATTGCTCTCAGTTCCATTTGTTACATCATCATTAGAACGTTCAACTAATAGCAGTCTAATCACATAACTGTGATCTCACACCGTAAAGGGTTAAGACTGACCAAGCGAAGTCTGTTGTCCATACTCATGCATGTGCATTCATTTATTGACAGAATACAGTGCTAAAATGTCCTTTTTATACGAAAACAGACAGAGAGATGTGGACAGATGTGTGCCCATATACTGTAGACTGCATCATATAAGATAAATGATATTATTTTTACATGCCTTAGTTATGGTTTCATACCTTACTTATTTATTAATTTAGCCAATTAGAGGGTGGTGTTTGTACAGAACATCCACCTGGCTGGTTATAAATACAAAAGGTACACCATGATCTAATGCTAAGCTACTTTTGCCGCTGAAATTGTATTGACATTATAATTGACATTATAATCCTGTCATTTCTTTTCTTTTTTTACAAAGAAATTACTTCCATCCAAGAAAGGTTAGATGAGGCACAACCTGCAGGACCTAGTGATGTGCTTAGAGTCTCACTTTAATCACGCCTTAAATAACACTGTCTGGTTGTAATTGGAGCCTTTCGCACAAGACGTAGGACCAACTGCGCCCTTTTTTCAAAGTTATATAAAAAGCTGTTGTAATTAGAGGGAAACAGTGTGTCTATTTCAAACATGGCAAACAACAGGAGATAGATGTCTGGTTTGTGTGGTACAAAGTACTTTCTTAAGGGAAGGCCAGGTTTAGTCATTTGGTTTGGTTTGAACTTTCAAAGTTTTTTTTTATGTTGTGAAAAGTTAAGAAAATAATAGCTTTTTCTTATTTTGTTGGTTCACAAACATGTATCTAGAGTAAAAAAAAAAAAAAAAAGGTTTAGTTTGATCTGGAACTATTTACAACAAAGTTTCTGATATTGAGAATGTATCTCTCTTAGACAGACAGGGTTGCATTGAAACGGATTCTCAAACGTAATAGTTCAATGAAGCTCAGAAAGTACCATTACTGTGCATTTTATCTTCTCTTTGTGCACAGAAAACAGCTTTCCTAGCCCACAAAAGCATAAGGTTTTGTGACCTCATGGGAGTGGACTCATCTCCGTGGGCTTGTAGCGACCGAACATGCAGCATAACCCCAGCTCAGAGCCGAATCAGTTCAGACCGCAGGCGTGGCTCTTTGCTCAAGGAAAAAAGAAATTTCACTTCTTCATTTTCATAAGATTGTGCCTGATGACATACACTGTAAACCAAAAGCAAACGGATGGTTCTTTGTAAGAAGCCTCTCGTGGCACGTTCTCTCCTGGCTAGCCGCCGAGACCAGGCCCCTATTGCCCACGGGCACACCCTGTGTGAAGGACTCGCATCGGGTTGGTGGAATCCTGCACGCTCTATCTGAAACGGCTTCACTCAGAACGGGCAGGACCCGTCCACCCCCGGCTCTCCCCGAGAGACCCCATTACATTACATTACATTATAGGCATTTAGCAGATGCTCTTATCCAGAGCGACTTACACAACTTTTACGTAGCATTTTACATTGTATCCATTTATACAGCTGGATATATACTGAAGCAATTCCGGTTAAGTACCTTGCTCAAGGGTACAACGGCAGTGTCCTTTTCCGGGAATCGAACCTGCGACCTTTCGGTTACAAGCCCAGTTCCTTACCCACTGTGCTACACTCCGTCCGACCCCCTTGATCACGCCGACCCGGGCGCCTCCCGAATAAGTTCCGAGGTTTTCCTGAAGCGTCGGCTTTCCGGCGGGGCTGACAGGTCCCTCGTCGGAACACAAATTGCTTTTTCGGAATACAATAATGCGGCTGTCGGGGTTATCGGAACCGAGCAGGGAGGGAGGGAAAGGTCGAGAGAGCGTCGTACATGATAGCTGACGCACGCCCATCCAGGGGTCTACAGCTTGTCTGAAGCTCTTGGCCTTTGTAATTGCAGTCATAGTCTTTTCGCAATGTTTTTCCCTTCTTTTTTTTTTATAACAATGGCTTCTGTTTTACGCACTTGTTTTTTTTTTTGTTTTTTTTTAAATACTACTTGTTATTTAATAAATACTACTTGTTATTTAATCAAAATAAATGTGATAGTTTGACTTGAACTCAAGTTTAGTAATTAGAAATGTGTTTGCATTTGGTCTGGTTGTCTCCAGTTGGTTGTTGCTAGGTTGCATTAAAATATGGGCATTTAGCAGATACTCTTTTCAGGAGCAACTTTCACAGCTTCTGCTGTTTCTATGTATGTATGTTACATAGTATCCATTTATACAGCTAGATATATACTGAAGAAATGCTGGCTAAGTATTGAGCACAGAATGTGATTTCCCATGTGACCTAAGAGAGCCAATAATCTGCTGATTTGCACTGGAGTCATCCTCACCCATTACAGTGGAGACATTCTCAATGAATGCCATGGATCAACAGTGTGGGCCTCCAACTGCAGAGCTATGCAACAAGCCAGCACCTATTGGTCTGTCGCTAGTATGGGCTGTCGACACGCCTGCCTTTTGTGAATACAGTGGTCCGCTAGAATCATGTCCATTCACTGTCTTATTAGTCTATTCTAAGGGCTTATTCTCATCTCACAGACTACCCACTAGCTGACTGCTGCAGTGCTGATTTGTCAAATATTGAAAGTTTCATGTTGGGCCATTATAGTGGGCAAACATTATTTTAAAACTAAAAACAATAATTTCTTTTGTTTGCAGGTTTTTCCTGATTTTTCTTTTCTTTTTGTCTTCCGAGCTGTGCTCTCCTTGCATCATTAGAAAGCCATGGATAAACTGACATTATATATTAGCATTGAATTATCAGAATGATTAAACTTCACTGGTGTGTGTTGTGCCATTTATTAATTGTAAATGTTAGCGATGTTGGTATGATTGTACGGAAAAAAGTAGACAGCCCATGAATTCAGTTCATTATATAGAATCCAGATGAATAACTAATCAGGTTGTATAACTGTCATTAGATGTTGTCTGGCTGAAATATTAAATGAAATATTTAAGGTAAAATTATTATTTTAGCAAGTAACACTGTAGCCATGATAAACCTGTTATTTTCCTGTCTAATGATCTTAGACAGTTTTTGTCCCAAATGCCATGGTCTCAAACTGTTTTCAGAATCTTTGTCTAATTTATTCTCCCTGAACCCCCTGCTTCATGCAGGGGGGTTCAGGGAGTGCTTTATGCAGTGGACCAATCAGAGCTCAAATGGGCCAGTCCAATGGGCTGTCAGCCTATCACAGCAGAGCAAATAATGTCATCATGTGAGCGGTAGTTTCACTAAAGCTATTTCTATCCCTCTCTCTTTCTCTGTCTCTGTCTCTCTTTCTCCCTCCTTCTCTGTTTCTCTTCCTCTCTGTCATTCTGTCGCTTTCTCTTCCAGTTGTTCTATATACAGTATAATCCATCCCTCCCACATAGTTTCTCTTTCTCTCTCTCTCTCTCTCTCTCTCAAGGTCATTTAAAAGAGTTGCCTCCAGGTAGAGACTACCGGCACATTTCTCTGGGGAGACTGGATGCCTTTTTGCAGGCGTTTCTCCCGCATAAGACAGAAGGTTTGACATAAACCTCCAACCTCCTCCAGCGGACCTCTGCTGGAAGGGGACCTGTGCAGTCAGCTTCTCTTCTGTCACTGCCGATTTTCACAGGGTCAGCGGGTGCCCAGCTCTGTCCGCATGACTTATGCTCCTGTCCTGGAGAGTAGCCGGGATCATTGTGTGTGTGTGTGTGTGCGTGTGTGTGTGTGCGCACGTGTGCAAATGTGTGTTTTTTGTTTTCTGTTTCATCAGTTATTTTTCTGGCCTGACGTCCTCCAGCCAAGTTTGCGCTCGCCTTTGAATCTGGTGACGTGAGCTGCTGCTTGTTCCCAATCTGCCATCCACCAGGCGCGCTGCGCAGGCCTGGAGTCTGAGTCACAGACAGCGTCCATGTGAAACCTGCGCAGGTAGACTGTGCGTGACTCAGGTGGGGGATGAGACGCAGACGTCACGCAACGCAACAATCTATGTTGTACAAGAGCTGTGGGCCAGACCCTAATTTATTTTGGAGGCATGTTGCGCTGCAGTGCTGATCCTGGGCCGCCATCGGTGTGATTTTTTTTTGGGGGGGGGGGGGTATATATTAGTGCTGGGGGCCCTCGCCCTGTCAAGTGGGATGGGATGGACACTCCACCGCCCTGTTTTCGCTGTCAGAGGACAAGGGCAGCTGGATCCACAGAGATCGACCGACAGTAATTAAGGGCCTTATTTGTTTCGCTCTGTCTGGCTGTACAGTGTCAGCGAGGAAGGTCGTATCTCTGCCTCATTCTCTGTGCTCCTCACCCTCTCCTCCCTCGCTCTCTCTCTCTCGCTCTCCTCCCTTGCTCTCTCTCTCTCTCTATCTCTTTGTCTCTTTCATTCTCTCTCTTTCTGTCTCTCCCTATGTCCCTCCCTCCCTCTCTCTGGGCTGACATGTTTTGCTGTAATTATAGCCAGAAGAGAAGTCGTGACAAGCAAACTTTTGGTGAGCTGTTTCATGGAGAACGTGAGCAGCAAAGCAAGTATATAGTGGGAACCACATCCAGGAGACCACCATGCCCTTTTTCATAATTTCAGTTTAATTAAAAAGGCTCTTTTGCCCATTGTGTGTTGACTTTTGTCCTCAAATGTTTGTGTTTTTATTTGACTAGATATGAGCTGTTTATTTTAAATCATGGGTTTCATTTTTAAATTAATCTTTAAAACTTACCACTACTACTACAGAAGTGCGGATACTTTTGCACACACATGCATACACATACTCATACTGAGATATAAATGTGATATAATTTCTAATAGATCATTATAAATCATGTAAGAGTTTTGTCTGTTTGTGACCTTGTAACCTGCATTGAATCAGTGACTGTGTAGAAAGATCCCATTTCTGATTCATAGATGCTTTCACTGGCCTGAGAATACTTTACATCTTATTATTATTATTATTATTGGGGATCCAAGCAGCAAAGCTGCTGGAACCGTATTTTATCTGTTAGGATTATTTCTTATTCTTATTATTCTTATTCTTATTTTTCTCCACTAAAATTGTCTGAGGCTCAGCATAACCATAAGTCCTAGACCAACCAAATTTGGTAGGTGGGTTCCTATGGCCCCCCACTACTCAGGCACTACAAATCACCTATGTCGGCCCGATGGTGGCGCTATAACAAAGGGTCATGCTTAAAAGGCCATAACTCCCACACAATAAGTCAGATAAACACAATACTTCATCGACCTATGCATCTGAATGTGCTCTACAACTTTGCTATTGGGACCACCTATGTCCACCATATTGTTTGCCTGCCATTTTGACTTTTCTGAAAAACAGGTTTTTCTACAGGGCTTCTTCAATTTTGGCCCAATCAGCACCAAATCGGATACAGAGCCTCAGGGGAACAACCTACATAAACGCAATATAAATGGGCCCAATCGGATAAAGAGTATGGCCCCTGTCAACTGACGAACTTCGGGCACAAATGACTTATGGCACAAAATTGGCCATAAGTCATAAATATTTTATACAATCATCATGATATTCAGTAGATATTTTGGGTGAAGGTGTATGATCATGAGGACAAAACCATTTTAAAATCACCCCATAGAGGGCGCAATAGTGCCAATGCCTGGACCTCTCCCAATGCCGCTTGCGGCTTTAATTATTATTATTATTACTGTTGTTGTTGTTTTATTTAATCAAATCGTCCTGCTTTCATGATATTCTTCATAAAACACCTGTTTCATGGGTGCTTAAGGGACGGGTACTGTGGTGTTTTTCAGAGTTATTTTTAATATACCTGATCTGTTTAAGCTGATTCACTGTAAAGTTGTATTCATTTTAAATTGTTTTACAGTCCCTTCTTTTTCATTTTTATTTTTCCGCAGGTAACGGTACTCAGTGAAGTGGCATCTCCCTCTGGATGGGAGGCAAAGGACACAGGTTACTGTAATTAAGACGATCACGGAAAAGGTCGTCTGATTTGCATTACTGTCCCCGTATGTCTCCCCACTCCAGGGGGGTCGGCTGTCAAACCAGTCGCCTTAATTGTCTAAACTGATTCCTGGGAACTGCTGGGCAATATTGGAGGGCTACTACACACAAATTATCAGTGTAAATGCCAGTCCACCTGCATGGTGCCGAAGACGAGGACAGGGCAGAAACAAAGAGGCTAAATATTGGCCGTGTTTGCTTTTTCTCTCACTGTTTCATGGTGTGTGCTTGACAGTAATTGCATGGGGACACCTCAGGCCTATTTTGGAATACAGTGCTTTGCTAACTCCTTTGCTCATATGATATACGTTCACCTGAAACTTAAGTATCATGCCAATATTTCTAATGGCTTAAAAATAATTGACACGTTTTTGTCCACCATAGCAGTGTTTATCGGGGAAAAGTTACTAGACTAAATTTTCACAGCATACATTTGGGCTGAGTTATGTCATTTGTGGGAAGCTGTGATAAACTGCCATGCATGCTTAAAGCAGTATTGTGATATAGGTTATATACTGTATGAATCAAGTTAACCAGTTTCAATGGAAGTTCAGCTGTATGTGCATATGAATATCCAAATATAGATAAAATGAATACATCACTATCTAACATGTGCAAAATAAAGCGTATGTAAATACTATGACTTTGATCTAAGGCATGCAAGCAGTCTCAGATTTGCGTACTCTTCTTGAAAACAGATTTCTTCCAAAAAAGAATCCACAGGCTACATGAAAGAGCTCCAGGCTGTTTAGTACACCCTATATGTGAAAACTGAAAAAAATATATATTTTTAACCAAAATCAAAGTCCTTTTTCTTATCTTCCTTGTCTTTTGTAGTTTTCTGCAGCTCTCGTCACGAGGGAGTCTTTGCCCCAGAACGACAGACGGGCGTGTGCATTCATCTGTTCTGAAACGCAACAAAAGTGAGCAAAACAAGGGGCACATTCTATGAAAAAACGGGAGGGAATTGCAGACGCAATTGTCTCAGCCAAAGTTGAAGACACTATGCCTGCAGAACATAGCCCCGTCTGCTCTCTAAAGAGTCTAGCAACTTCTCGCTGAATCCAGTCAATGTTTTTTAAAATATTAAAACCAAAACGCAAATCTGTGGTTTTGTATTTTAAGCATTGAGGATATGCTGCTTTAAGTGGTAAATTGGTTTAACGTATTATATATAGCACAGATAGGGCCACAGTGTCTGCATGCCTAACTCCAGTCCTGGAGGGCCACACTGTCTGCAGGTTTAACTCCAGTTCTGAAGGGCCACATTGTCTACAGGCTTAATTCCAGTCCTGGAGGGCCACAGTGTCTGCAGGTTTAACTCCAGTTCTGAAGGGCCACAATGTCTACAGGCTTAACTCCAGTCCTGAAGGGCCACACTGTCTGCAGGTTTATCTCCAGTTCTGAAGGGCCACAGTGACTACAGGCTTAACTCCAGTCCTGGAGGGCCACATGTTGAATTTAACTCCAGGTTCTGAAGGAGCCTAGTGACTAAGGTTTATCTCCAGTTCTGAAGGGCCACAGTGACTACAGGCTTAACTCCAGTCCTGGAGGGCCACACTGTCTGCAGGTTTAACTCCAGTTCTGAAGGGCCACAGTGACTACAGGCTTAACTCCAGTCCTGGAGGGCCACAGTGTCTGCAGGTTTAACTCCAGTTCTGCAGATGGCCCTCCAGGATGGGATTCTGACATGTGGTCCTCAGATGTGTTACTGAAGGGGACAGAGTCTCAGCTAACTCCAGTCCTGAAGGGCCCAGTGTTCAGGCTAAGCGCAATGCTGTGGAATGTATTAAAAAAATGTTTTTTTGATCTATAGATTAGATTATCTATGTTTATATAGCAAGTCTTCATTTCTTTCATTTCTTAAACTAAATTTCACACTATCTGGATTATGAATAGGTGTATTATTAATAAAAAAAATGATTGGTTGGAGGATGGATCATTTCTAAAAGTATTTCTGGGTATTTTAATGGTACTGTGTGGATAAGCATAGCAAATATTAACAAGGAAATAAAATGAATTAATAATAAAAGCATCGTAATCTCTGAAATGTTTCATTCTCACTTGTTTTTATTCATTTTCCCATGTTCGGAAACAACCATGGAAACAACAGCACAAAGCGTAAATATAAAAAGACAATAACAGTGATAACAACGTCGATAATACGGTATAAGAAATAATAATTAATAATTAAAGAATAGCAATAAAAAAGGGGGCGGGTGGCTTTCATTTAAGACAAAATAAGGTCTTTAATGTTGGCTACTCTTCTCAGTCTACTCTAGACCCTCAGTCTATGTGAGAAAATGGTTGCAGACCACATCAAATTTCCCTTTAAGGTTGTTCGGTCTGGCTATCGTGCTTTCAGAAGAAACAGTCTTGGTCATAACCTTCAGCCAAATCCGTACACTCCAGCCTACATGAACTCTTAGCCCCATGGAATGTTAATAGCTTCCTCTGTGTGATTAAAATGCCCTTCACTGAGAGAGAAAATCCACCTGCTGAAAGGGTTCATAGTCTCATAGCTGGAAAACTATGTAATTATGGTGCTTATTGGAGTCATACATCATCAACACACTTTCCCGATTGGTCGACATGTTTGCCTGGGGACAGGGGTGGGGGGTGTAAGTGTGTGCACTGCCCTGGATGGCCACCAGTGTCACAGATCTCCCTTCGCTACAATAATTAATATGATTCAGATTGTATTGATGGTGGCCTGAAGAGGTGCATCACAGAAAAATATAAACATTGACTTCAAAATAAATTTACAGGCTTGGTTCAAATAATGAATCCACAACACACACACTCACCTACACAAGCACACACACACACACACACAGTTGGTCTCTGCACAATGAAGCCTGGTGCCTTGGTATGATGTAATTCTCTTCCCTCTCTCCTCCATCTGAACCAACTCACACTCTTTCTCTCACACACACTCTCTCTCTAGTTTAAGATATAACTCTATAACTCAGGGTTTGCGGGTTTGATTTCCACATTGGGACACTGCTGTTGAATGTTTGAGCTAATTTACTTCATCTGAACTGCTACAGTACATGAAGAAAAAACATAAATATTTAATGTAAGGGTGGCTCATCCTGCTCGAAAATTGGTTTCAGTGGTATGCTGCTCAGTCGTATTGAATCCTGGTATCACACATTTGTCTAACAGTGCCCACATCTTCCTTGCCTGTTGTCCTGTCACACCCCTATCCCTCCTCTCTCTCTCTCTCTCTCTCTCTCTGAACTCCTGTTCATCTTTCTGCACATCATGCTGCCAGCATGAAATATGCATGCATGGAGATTCATTTTAATCAAGAGGACTCCTGCTTCAAATTTGTTTAATGAGCTTTGTGTTTTCGGCGTGACAATTGATCAAAAAGACAGTAATTATTTTTCCCTCAAGAGCGTCACTGTTGAAGCGATTAAACCCCAAAAGGAAAAAAAAAAAGAAAAAAAAATTTGCAGAAGATTTTATCTGGGCATTGCTGGGTGTTTGAAAATACAATTATCTGCTTCTCTTTGTGTTTTTGAGGTTACAGGCTTTTTCGGGAGGGTAGGTCATCTTCATCCATCAGGTTTAACGAGGAGTGACACAAACACATATGTGGATGGATGAGAATGCCCAACCCGGAAAATCAGCCTTTATATTATGCAATGATAGTCTCCAGGTGTTGCTCCAAAACATTAGCGTTTACAATGGATGAAAGGAGGGGAATGAACAATCTCCCAGTAAGCATTCAGCAGAAGTGAGACAGGCAACAATTCAAGGTGGGGGGCCGGGAAGGGGGAAGGGGAGGAGTAGGAGAGGAAGAAAGCACTAATCATTCTGCCGTGTAGCGGAACTTCTGCATTCTGTGACTCTGAATAATTTCCGCTTGCTTACGTCCTGTCATATGAATCATTTTGGATTATCATGCAATATGATAAAGACCCACCATCTTATGCGTCTAATAATAGCCCCCACCCCCATATTCCCACTCAGGTCATTTGCAGGTGGGTTGTTTTTATTTTTCTGTCCTCTGGCAACATTTCCATATGGTGTTTTGCAATCCACGTCTTCCAATTGGTCGATTACAGGTACTCATGAATATTCATAAGGAAAGGTTACCCAGAACCTTAATGCATTTTTTATTCAGCTGAAAGCTGCATATATTTTTCATGGTAGACTACTGGTTCAGTGAAGTATTTTTATCAGGGGTATCTTGAAAATCTGAATGATACCCAACCCTTGTCGTGAAACAATGTTATGTGGGGTTTGCACGTGAAATTTCATTTCACAAATATAAATGAGTTTCCCACAATGATTATACAGCTATAAAGTTGTTTGTGAATTCTGTCTGTTTATATGAAGTCAGAAGGCATAGAAGTTAATTTACAGAAGGGCTGAGAGTCTGTGGTCATTGTGGTTATTTCTGTAGGAAACCCTGAAAAGTGCCAAACTCTCGGGGCTGTATAGGTATGGGGAATGCCCCACCAACCCATAACTTGGCAGATGGCATACAGTATCTGCCATCCCAATTATGAATTCTGCATCCTTTACGCTAAATCTCTAACATTGGCTGTCAGCCTCCATTAATGTGTTTTCCTCACTCACAGACCCCGCTGGCTTGTCTATGAATAAAGCGTCATCTCTGAAGGCTTCTGTTAATAAAGTGGTGCACAAGAGCTTTAGTTTGATAAACATACAACCTGTTGTTCCCTCTAGAAAATGCCCTCTGTCAGAGCAATTTTGTGACCATGCAGTTGTAAACATGTGATATGACAGTATGAACTGAAGATTATTGTGTGCATTAGTGTACAACTAAAAAAGTAATTACAGTGTTAACAGATGTACAGGCCTATGCTTACTACCTGTTATGCATGTATAAAGGCGGCAAGATCTCAATATAGTATAGCATTATCTTTAGCTATTAATTAACCAGAAAATCATACCAGGGGTTACAATTTGTTTTGGCAGCACAGTGGCGGAACTGTGCAATGTCGACAACATCAAATACAAACACAGTTATTATAGCGTAGATTTATTTACAGTCACAACCGAAAAGAAATTGGTTGTTTAAGAAATATTTTTTTTGTTTTATCTTTGATTTACAAGCTGCACTTAGCATTGACATGCTGTTAATGGTGAGCATGAAGGCATGAAGTTATTTAGATTCACTGCGACTAGAAGAAATCATCAGTAGCTTAAGTCTGCACTGTAGAAAACAAGTCCCTTGAAGTTCCATATCAAGCTAACTAGTGGGAACTTGACCAGCTGCACATTTATTGGGACAAATTAGTGCTGCTGTATCAATTAGAGTGGCCATGTTAAGTACGCCCCCTCAGTCCCGACAGACCCTCTAACAAAGCTTTCACAAAAAAACACAATTAACTTCCCCTAAAATGCAGCATTGATTCATTATCATGTTTTAATTAGATTCTGGTGGCTGGCTGTTCCTTGCGGCTGGCACCCCATAAAACGGCCGGAAAAGACAAAAACGGGTTCCAGTAATTCTGAGATGCTCTTCAGACTTTAACCAAGGGTTTGTTTGTCTGGCTGAAGCGCTTTGTTCTTATTTTTTTTAATATAAATTTGGCACGCAATATGGGACTGAATTCCTACCCTAATTTGCAATCCAATTGACTATTTCTAGCCGTGTTCATGCAGGAATGCCACTGCTGATTTGAGTGTAGACAGCCGTCATTCTCCTCAGAGAATATGCGGTGTGGCCAGCCTGGCTATCTTCACACCAAAGGCCACAGCTGAGCTTGCACAGAGCTGAGTCGGTGGAGGACTATGGACCACTTTTGCATTGGGTCCGTGGGTGCCCGTTCGACCAGTGGGGGTCGCTTGAGAGCGATTAAATGTGGAACCGTAACCAACTCAACCTTCCCTTACCCTGGGTTATGCAGCTGCCAATTGTGCATCGCCCTAAGACTGCAGGGATCATCCATTTACCACAGGGTGGAGCCTTAACCGAATGAGCCACCCAGCAGCCTGTCAAAAGCTTTCAAGGCCCTGTTGTATAACAGTTTTTTTTTCCAGTCCAGTTCACCAGCCCCTTCTCCTTCCTCCAAGTATTTTTCACTTTTTGTGAAAAATGCTTTTCTTCAAATTGAATTTTAAGTGCATAGAAAAGTACTATTAGAACAAGATCTACCAAAATGGGACAAACACAAGCACACCCACACAGCAGAGTAAAACGTGGAAAAACAGCTCACCTAAGAATCTCAAACGAGGTCAACAACAGTGCCTAAAGCACCCTCTTATCTCACTGTTCAAGGTGGCAGACTTTGCTCCGTGTAGTGTTAGCTGCTTTTTTTGACACAAGAACACAAAATATAAAGACTTGTTTTTTTGCGCTTGCAGGGTGAGGAAACACCGTTGGCTGCAGGAGGCTGAACTGATTAGGACACATGAGAAGTACAGCCGTTTGAGGATGGAGATGTAAGGGTCACGCCGGCGCTTAGCTTTGGAAAGACAGCATAATGGCCCGGCTTGAATACAAAATTAACCTCAGTAGTTTCAGGTGGTCAAACTTCTGGCAGAACCCGCCATGAATTAACAAGAGCATTACCTTTTCATGTTGATGGCAGTTGGGGAGGAACTCTCTGACAAACAGCTCCAAGTCTCTCCAGAATTTCTGGGAGTGGTTTGATTTTTAAACTTTCTGCATGCCCACAAGTAATATAAAATGTCTCCCGCAATTTTCACCAGGCTAGACTTTCTTTACTGTCACATGCAAGACCCACTCTTGTATCTTTACTCTAGCCAATATGGGTCTCACCCAATCAGAGGAAAGTACACATCCTTTACCATGACAGAACCATTGAAATGAAAGCAATTTGCACTCAGTGGGGTCAGGATTGCATATTTTCAGAATGTTGAACTGTTAAATTCACAGTATAATCAGTATAATCAACTATAAACAGGCCCTCAAAACAGCTTTCGCTTGAGTCACAACTTCTCCAGCTAGGCATTGCTGGTGATGCTGGGACTCAAGAGAAGGCTCTTTTGAGGGCCCATGTTACTGTCTACAATGGAAGGTCTTGCCACAGTCCCAAAAACTGTCACATTTTCAAATGTTTTATTTCTGAAATTGATAGTCAGGAGCACATACAACACGTTTACAGGAAATTCACAGAAAATGCAGATCCTCACATTGTGCAATACCTGCCTATAACCAGTCAATCATCTGTTTATGAGCAGCCATGGCCTGTTTATGACCAGCCATAGTCTACTTATGATCAGTCATGGCCTGGGTGTTAGCCTTTGACAGTAAAACAAGGCTGATGTTAGTCAGCATATGCCCTTGTATTCATCAATTAAAGGACATGCAGTTTGGAAACTTCACTTTTTGCTTGGTTTGGCTGGACATGTCCATACTTAGCAAGAAGTGCAAAAGCAGTGGAAAAAAAACGATTAGCGCATGATGCTTAGTATTACAAAGCAATAGCATTTGTGTTTCTATTAGTCACAATAAACAATCCTGCATATACCCCTTTACATACACTAGCAATTATCATCATGCTTATACTTTCAGATGCAGCGCTAAATCTGATGCTTGGAAAATATGAGTCATTACTCCACATCCCAAAGGTGTAAAAAAAAGATTTGAGTTATCTCTGCACATTTTGACAGTGTGTCTTTCACATACCATGTGTAATGTTTTTCTGGTTGAATGGGCAATTGCGTTGTTTTGATTTATAGTCTGTTGCACCAGGAAAGAAAATTGAGTATTTTAAACAGGGTTAATCCAGATTTCTCCTTCTCAGAACATGGACCAATGCATTATTTATGAACAAAAGTTTTTCTGACTTAGTGAACATTACTTCCAGCCAATAAAGAGCTGAGGAGGCTGTGGTTATTCTCAGCAGCTTTGGGCTCATTTTGATTGGTGCGTCAAGCAAAAAATGGGGTGGGACTTGTTACTGATCCCAGCACTAGCAGCATGTGATAGTTTGGTGTTATCGTGTTTCACACTTGAACATTTTACAGGAAATTTTGCTTGTTGAAACCAAAGAGAAGCATTAACTGGAAACACCTCGGATCTACCCAGGACATTTTTTACACTTCTGAATTCTAAACTGGTTTTCTTCTTGGCAAAGATCTATGCAATCATGTGTGTGTGTGTGTGCATATAACATACATGTCTGAGCATTTGTGTAATGTGTGTGCGTGTTTGTACCTGAAGTGTTTAAACTGCATGTGTGTATAACGTGTTTGCGTACATTACATTACATTACATTACAGGCATTTAGCAGACGCTCTTATCCAGAGCGACGTACAACAAGTGCATTAGTTCACGGTGCAGAGGTGCAAAAGAAACACACTAGAGTGAAGAAGGATCGTAGTGCCAGAAGTGACCACATCGATCAGGACTCCAACCCTGTAGAGTAACTTGTTCAGCAAACAATCCTACCAAGTACAAACTAGCACTGGAATCACATTTGCCTAATCAGACAAAAACAATCCTGCCAAATAAACTAACGTAATCGTATTATCCTAACTAGGTACATTGAGCTAAACTATAGGCTAGGGAGGGGTGGGGAGAGGTGCAGCCTGAAGAGATGAGTCTTTAGTCTGCGTTTGAAGGTAGTAAGATTCTCTGCTGTTCTGACCGCCACGGGGAGGTCATTCCACCAGCGAGGGGCCAGGATGTGTATGTGTGTGTAATGCACATACTCTGTGTGTTTCGTATGTGTGTGTGCGTGTGTGTGTATGCTGCATGCATTGCCCCAGGTATGACTAACACATAGAATTTTTCTGAACATCTGAGCCCTTTTACTGCTCCTCTACCTTCCCTGAGACCACACAGGACATTTCTGAGTATAAACTGGGCCCAAGAGCAAGGAACCACTGCCAAACCGAGAGAGAGAGAGAGAGAGAGAGATGACCATACATTACATTTACATTACATTCATTTGGCAGACGCTTTTATCCAAAGCGACGTACAAGAAGTGAATTTTCATGATCGTAGGCAACTGCTGAACACGGGTTCAGTAAGGTACAATTACTTATTTTGTACAGCTATTTCTAGCTGAGAACAATGAACACTATCCTGGTCTAACATCTGCAAAGCCAAACTAGGCAGAAGATTAAGCTAGAGTATTAGGACAAATACAATTTACCAAGAAGTGCAGGGATGGGGCAACATGTAACAAGTGACAAGGAAAAAGGGTTTTTTTTTTTTTTTTTTTTTTAATATATATATATACACAGCATGGTGGTGGTTATTCTAGGTATAGTCTGAAGAGATGAGTCTTCAGGCCACGGCGGAAGATGGATAGTGAGGGGGAGGTTCGGAGAGGGACGGGGAGTTCGTTCCACCACTGGGGAGCTAGGGTGGAGAAGCTCTGTGATCCCTTTGGGCGGGTGGGAGGGGTTACAAGACGCCCTGCTGCTGCAGAGCGGAGTGGTCGAGCAGGCACATAGAATTGAGTCATGTCCTGCAAGTAGATGGGGGCTGTCCTGTTGGCGGCAGTGTAGGCAAGGGTCAGGGCTTTGAATCGGATCCTGGCAGCGACCGGTAGCCAGTGAAGTGATCGCAGCAGAGGAGTGACGTGGGAGAATTTGGGGAGGTTGTAGATGAGCCGGGCAGCGGCATTCTGAATCATCTGTAGTGGCTGTATGGCACAAGCTGGCAGGTTTGCAAGGAGAGAGTTGCAGTAATCAAGGCGAGAGGTCACCGTAGCCTGGACGAGCAGCTGGGTGGAGTGCGTCGTCAGGTATGGTCGAATCCTCCTGATGTTGTATAGAAGGAATCTGCAGGACCTTGATGTTGCCTTGATGTGCTCCTTGAGGTCCAGTTGGTCATCCAGGACCACCCCCAAGCTCTTGGCAGAGTGAGAGGCAGTCACTGTGGTGCCATCAACCGTGATTGAGAGTTCACGAAGCAAGGAGGTCTTGTGTGGGAAGAAGAGCAGCTCAGTTTTGTTGAGGTTGAGCTTCAGATGGTGGCTGGCCATCCAGGTGGAGATGTCAGCCAGGCAGGAAGAGATCTTATCATTGACCAGTGTGGCCGAGGGGGGGAAAGAAGAGAAGAGTTGTGTGTCATCTGCATAACAATGATAGGAAAAACCATGTGAATTAATGACTGAACCAAGAGATCTGGTGTATAAGGAGAACAGCAGAGGACCCAGTACAGATCCCTGCGGCACTCCCGTAACAAGTGGATGAGAAGCAGAGGCAGACCCCTTCCAGGTGACCTGGTAGGTCCTATCTGCAAGATAGGAAGCGAACCAAGACAGGGCAGTCCCGGCAATTCCCATCCCACCCAAGGTGGAGAGGAGTATTTTATGGTTGACCGATACCAATGCAAAGAGAGAGAGAGGGAGTGTGCTTAAAAACTGAACTTAGGAGTTCCCTTTTAAATGATTAAACTGAAGAAGAACAAAGTTAATCTGCTAGAATGATAGTATTAAAGAGTACATGAGCACTGAGGTAGAATGTTAAAGGAAAAGGTGAAACTTGGATGCTTGGATGTGACAACAGCGAACAGCATGTAAGCGCATTTGCAGATTTTTTAGAATGACACAGCATGCTGACACCATAAATATAAACCCTAAAGATATTGTGGCATGGTCTATTGTAAATATAATAGCAATGTCGCAGCTACAAAGCTAACCCAAGCTAAAGTGCCTTTGTTTTAAATGTGAAGAAGACTGGTTTGGACAGAATGGTTCCATTGAATATAATTGGGGATGACTGGAGTCTGTACTGATTTTCATTCCGATTAAATTGTGAGTATGTCTGATTTGCACACCATAATTGACAATTGCACCTTTCCTGCGAGAAAGAATTCTAGAAGAATGGAAGCGAAAATGTGTTTTAAGAAAGTCATTCAAAGGGCAAAAAAAAAAACCCGGTGTGAATAAGTAAGTTGAAAAGGCGAAGAATTATTTGGAGCAATTCTCAAGTGTCGGTGACTTGGTTTCAGCACCCTGTCCAAACTGGCATTTTCAGTAATGGCCGCCACGGCAGGGTCAGTGTGCACATGCTGATTATCCCGAGAGCAGAACAGCCCACGGTGCGGGGGACCCAGGGAGGAGATGGCTCATTTGAATGTTCCACATACAGAAATTCCACAGAAATGACTCAAAAATATGATCTTATTAGCTGCTTCCCAGCGAACACCCATTTCCCAGTCTGGAAAGGTCAGAGTTCCATGGTTCTCTACAAAGGACCAGCTGATGTGTCAGTAGGGGGATTCTGCAACTGCCCAGGCTTGCTGAGCTTTTATTGGGTCACAATGGCTCATTATAACTCTCATTGCCATTGGATGGGACAATGACCATTATGTATATGTGGCTGCCTGTCAATTAAAAAAAAGTTGCTGATTTTTTTCCCTTTTAGCTCATAGTTAATCTTTACTGGATAGTCTACTCAATCAGTATGGTAATTCCTATTAAATGAAGGAAACATTTATATATTAGATATATTTCAATCCAGGCATTAAGCAAAAACATGTGGAACTGTACTGCCCTTTGGGGGTATAGGTGGTGAGTCACCCCCAGTGTAGTACAGCTGGTTCTGCCATATGCTAACATGCTAGTGGCACTTAGCTGGCTTTACTGTTTGCTAATGTGCTATAGGCACGTTTACTTTTTAGGGCAAATGGATTTGGGAGGAGAAGGGGAAGAGGACATCCCAAAGTCACTTATGCCCTCAACCTGAACACCAGGAAGAAACAGTGCATTGCTAACAGATGCTGACGTCCTGTTTAAGTGCTTTATTACCCTCCTACCCCCACCCACTGGCTCTGTTCCCAGCAGAAGCCGTTCAATCAAATCTTTGCCTTTCTCCCTTTTTACCATCTCCCGGAGACCATGTGGTCCCTGCAAGGCGAGACCATGCATCTCTGCCTGGCCGGGGTTTGTGGGTAATTGATGGTGTAATAATCAAATTTGTGCTTGGGTGGCCTCCGTCAAACCTCCCACCCCCACCCCCCAGAGACCAAGCATTCTGGTCTCCCCTCCCACAACTTCTGTCTTCTCGCCCCCTCAATCTCAGCAGCCAGGCTGCGACCATGCAGTTATTCATGGTTTCATTAAAAACACAGATAACATAAGGTGTGCAGATTTGTGTTCAGGAAAGCCATATTCCAGCATGATTAAATAAATGAACTAATCCCAGAGAGAACACACACAGACTAAAAGCCACAGAGGAGATCTTTAAAAATGTGTTACATGTTCCTTTGGACTGTAGCCCATATTTAATAAAAAAATTCTGTAATTTACCATTACATCAAGATTGCCAGAAAATCCAACACAAAACAATATGCACAGCATTATTTCAGACCATCTTATTTGCAACCTTGTTAGGCTGCCTGCAATACACCTTCTAAACCAAAATAATGATTGGTTTAACATAGTATATTCTGTATATTTATGATTATTTACAATTATATTTGATTTTTCAAACTCACAAGAATGCCTTTTCAAAATAAAAACCTTTAGAATATCGCGCTTTTCCGTCAGGACAGTCATTTTCCTTAATATAAAATCCAGGTAATTTCCTGTATTTTAATTCTTGTATATCACAGTTATTAATTTATTTCGTTGGTTGTTTACTTTTAGTGTCTTTGAACTCAACAACCCACTTCTGTTTTTCATCTTTTGTTGGAAAAAGCAGAACCTGTTGCTGGCTTGCCGCCAAGTCCCAATCGGAATGGTAACCTAGGAAACAGATAATGCCTTTGATGGTCAGTGATCGTCTCCTGAATCCTAACACTGTGTTGCAGCACCTCCTCATACATTAACTGATATACTGCCATAAATAATACATGCTACCTGACCAAAACTAGTATAGGAGCTGCTGTACCACTGGGCAGCTACACATTACTGTGAAATGAAATACACCTGTACTGTATTTATAAAGTTATATAATGCACCTGTGACAAGCATTATGGTTAATGTCTTCAAAGATATATATAGATAATATATTGTGAAATAAGTCTCAAAGATGCAAATTTTTTAAAAGAAATGAATCTTGTATGCTTTTACAAATATTTTTGTCTTTTTTATTATTATATACAACCCTATCATGAAAGTGTTATACAAGCTTGTTTTAAAAAATATATAATGTATATTTCCAAACGAAGGGTTACATGTCTCATCATTTACATCATTTTTGATCACGATAAACATTTACACCAACCTCTTTGGTGTGGATCAACGTTTTATAAGCTCAGTTCGTTTTGACAGGTGTGAAACCTCCGCCAACACTGTGGTGCGTACCAAACAAGCAAACTGTGGTTGGCTACACACGTGTCTCAGTCCTCTTTCTCAGTGAACTTTTGTGTGGTGTGTGCTGTTAAGAACACAGTTCTGTGATAGTCTGGACAAAAAATGTTATCTGGATAAATTACTGGAAATGTAGTCTGTGAGTTGTGGGTAAGTTTAAGGCAAAACGGGAGGAAAACATATTTTACCTCTGCAAACTAGAACAATGAGGTACTTGAAGGGAAGAGGAGACCCTCTGATTTCTGGAATATGACTGCACACCAGGCTCAAACTCTACACTAGGCTCAGCTACCTCCACCTCGAGCTCAACTACCTCCACCCCACACTCAATTATCTCCACCCTATGTTCACCTACCTCCACCCAAAGCTCAGCTATCTCCACCCCAGGCTCTACTATCTAACCTCACACCACCAGCTCAACTATCTCCACCCAGGCTCATACTATCTCCAAACTCACCAGGCTCA
Organism: Anguilla rostrata; assembly: GCF_018555375.3. NCBI lineage: Eukaryota > Metazoa > Chordata > Actinopteri > Anguilliformes > Anguillidae > Anguilla > Anguilla rostrata. The sequence continues at coordinate 26,556,663 of NC_057939.1, read as the reverse complement.
ATCCTATCTCCACCCACCAGACTCAACTACTCCACCCAGGCTCAATTCCACCCTCCACTCTCACCCATGCTCAACTATCTCCACCCCAGGCTCAATTACCTCCACCTCATGCTCAACTACCTCCACCCCAGTCTCAACTGTCTCTGCTCCAGCCTCAAATACCTCCACACCTGGCTCAACTACCTCCACCCAAGGTTCTTCTTTGATTGTAAACACAGGGACAGCAAGACTAAAAAATCAAGCATTGTATGCTTTTAACAAAGTTCAAACAATGATCATGATATGTTTTTAAAAAATTGGAATTTACTCATTATATTTTTTAATTTATAAAATATTGACTATTCTGAATCATCAGGTAGACTGTTGCATTTCTGGCAACTGTGTGAAATCCTATAATACTAATTAATAATTTAGCCCAAATGATGATTTTACTTTTAAAACTAATACATTTTTTGAGTTGTGGTAGGGGTCATTATTTTTAAGTTGATCAACAGGTAGAATCCTGCATTCCTGACATTTATGGAAAGTCTGGCATTTGTGTTATAGTAGGAGAATAATAAGTGGCCTGATATGAGTCAGTATGCTTCATGATTAATCAGCATGCTTGTTCAGCATGTTCAGCTGACTATTGGCACTGCTAGGTAATAAACCAGGATATGGCAATAATAATATCAGAAAGAGGCCCTTTTGCACAAATTTTGCACTTTATTTTTCAACTGTTCAAAGTAAAGAGTGTGATATTAGACTAACAGGGATAAGAATACATTTAAATTGTCATGGACCTTTCCTGTGGTCTACTACATCTGGCAGTATTACTGAGCAGAAGCCTTTGCGGTTACGATAGTCTGCTGGGCTGTCAGGTGGTTCCAGGATGCCAATCTGGGTCCCATCTACTCCACCATAACACTGTGGGAACCTCCAATTGTCACAGTAACCTTGAACTATTTCTCTCAGGTCTGCAGCAGAGAGTGTTGTGATGTATTGAAGTCTCAAGATTCGTTTATAGCGAAGACAACTTCTTGTGTGAATTGGTACGCACCGCACAATCCAACACCAAACAGGTGTGAAATGGATCTGGACCTCTAAAGTCATATTGCCACACGCACAGGGACTGGCTGCCTGTTCCTTGTGTTCCGATGTGTCAGTCAGAGTCGAAGATTGTCACACAAGCGGAGGAAGGTGAATCTTCTCATCCTAAAATTGAGGAGCCACTCTCTGTCAGACCAGCACTCACACACATTATTACATTATTATTATTATTATTATTATTATTATTATTATTATTATTATTAATCTAGCTGAAGCAACATATGTCATGTCAATGAATTTAATTGAATTGATTAGTGTATTAGAATTACAATGGCAGCCTGTTCCTTCTTGGCTTTTAGCACCATCATGACCAATAAATAGAGGACATTTACCTGACTGAGTGTCTTTGGAACAAACCCAGAGTCCCGATTTTGTATGAATGCAACATCAGAGCATGGCTTCTTCTTAGCAGCGTCTTCCTAGCAACATGATGGAACTGTATTGCATGCATATATTGAACATTTACATATTCAATTTGAAGCCTGGACAGACCCTCACATTTTTGGTGTTCTGCCCATAACAGGTGCTGACAATAATGGTAAATCAAAACCAAATAAAATGCAACACAATGCATCACATGGTCCATATTTTGTCCTGCAGGTAAATGTAAGCTATAACTGAGAACTGAAATTCACACCAAATTTCTGACTAATCAACAAAAATCACGTAAAACCAAATGATAAATATTGAATTAACCAAACAATGTAATTAACCAAACAAGTAACCAAACTCTAGTGTGGACTTCAGCAAACAAACTGGGTGTAGAAACAGCCTAATACTCATTCATTTCACCTTTCATTATGCTTGTGGAATGGGAACCAAGTGTCGTCAAAAGGTCCTGTGTGCAAACTCAAAAGTTACAGCTGCAGCCTCCATGGTGAGTGCGATAAAGAAGTTCCTATTTAATTCATGACTGAAATGCAGATGAAAGCAGGCAGGTTTAACTGTGCAATCCTGTATTAATCACTGTGAGAGAAGAGGCCAGGACTGTTCTGTAATGGAGAAATTTATGTTCGCTCACAGTGGAAATATTGACTTGAGAGATTGGGGGTGCACACCAGTGATAGTCAGTGAGCTCTGGCTGCAGGAGGCAAAGAATACACCTGTGTCTGATAAATATCTTTGAGCTTTTTTGATAGTTATGCACAAATAACAAGCACGCCAGCCTCAATAAAGATCAAAGTAGGAGAATCCGAATCACAGCTTCCACTAAATCCCAGGCTATTGCTGAATTTAATTTTTTTTTCCAGGCCATTTCGCCATGGCAATACCAATGAATTTTTTTGTAAGTTTGTGCCTTTTCATTAGATACTGTGTTTAAAAATGTCCATCATGGTTGCTGCTTCTTTGGAAGTTTTTGGGCCTGAGGCATATGCCTACAGGAGCTCTCCTAATAATCAGTAAAGCTTTAAACTGCACACCTGGGCCCAGTAACTACCACCCTCAACCACGCCTACTCCATCCCCCACTGCCCACGTACCCCAGAACCCGCTCCCCACTGTACCCTCTCACGACCCCAGTACCCCTTCTTACTACCACCCCACAGTACCCCTCTCACTACCCACCCCTGCAGAACCCACTGTCCTACTGCCCCCCCAGTACCCCCCTCCTACTGCCCCCACAGTACCCCCTCTCCTACTGAACTCCCAGTACCTCCTCTCCTACTACCCCCCACAGTACCCCTCTCCAACTACCACCCCGCAGACCCACTGTCCTACTGCCCCCAGTACCCCCTCCTACTGCCCCCCAGTACCCCTCTCCAACTCCCCCCCAGACCCACTGTCCTACTGCCCCCAGTACCCCCTCCTACTGCCCCCACAGTACCCCCTCCTACTGAACTCCCCAGTACCCCCTTTCTTACTACCCACCCCCACAGTACCCCCTCTTCTACTGCCCCCAGTACCCCCTCCTACTGCCACCCAGTACCCCACTCCTACTGCCCCCAGTACCCCCACTCCTATGCCCGCCCAGTACCCCCACTCCTACTGCCCCCAGTCCCCCTCCTACTGCCCACCCAGTACCCCTTCTCCTAGTGCCCCACCCCCAGTACATCTTCTCCTGCCCCCAGTACCCCTCTCCTACTGCCCCCCAGTACCCCATCTCCTACTACTCCCCCTCAGTACCCCTCTTCTACTACCAACCCCTCCAGTACCCCTCTCCTACTGCCCCCCAGTACCCCTTTCCTACTGCCCACCCAGTATACCCCCTCTCCTACTAGCCCACCCTCACAGTACCCCCTCTCCTACTACCCACCCCTGCAGTACCCCTCTTCCTACTACCCACCCTGCAGTACCCCTCTACTACTGCCCACAGTACCCACTCCTACTGCCCCCAGTACCCCCACTCCTACTGCCCACCCAGTATCCCCACTTCTACTACCACCCTCCAGTACCCCTCTCCTACTGCCCCCCAGTACCCCCTTTCCTACTGCCCACCCAGTACCCCCTCTCCTACTACCCACCCTCACAGTACCCTCTCTCCTACTGCCCACCCCCCAGTACCCCCTCTTCTACTGCTCACCCAGTACCCCTTCTCCTACTAACCACCCCCCAGTACTGCCTCTCCTACTGCCCACCCAGTACTCCCTTTCCTAATGCCCCACCCCCTGTATGCCCTCTCCTGCCTCCCAGTACCCTCTCTTCACTGCCCCTCCAATGCTCCCTCTCATAGTACCCCCTACTATCCTACTACCTTATGACTGAAATTATGCACTAAGAACTCTGTCCTAATAAATAAATTATACTTTTTTTCTGGCAAGCAATGCCTAAAGGCTCCAAAGGTTTTTACTGGATTCTGTGGATTCACAGATGATAGAAGGTACAGCAAAATAAATTTGCCAATAGTTTTAAGGATTACTTGTATCCTTGTATTGTGTTGTCTAAAGAAGAGACACTTAATTGTTCTCGGCTTTGTGACAGAGCATTAGAGAAAGAGATTCAGTTGCTGAACAGAGCCATGGGGGTGGATGAATATTATCAGTCTTTTTCTTCAGCTGTGTGTGAAACGATATAACCCCATGAGATATAGGAGTTACTGTAGTGGTAATTCAAACACACTTCCCACAGAAGATTGAAGGCTGTCATACAACCACTGGGAGTCTGGATTCTTCAAGCAGGCTGATTCTAAATCTCTCCCCCAATCCTGCGGGGCTGGGCAGGAGCTCAAGTGGGGGTCCACCCTAATCCCTCTCCCCCTGCTGCTCAGATATGTGGGAGTATGTTCATAAGCAGGGATCAGGAAGATCGATGCGGAAAATCAAATAAAATCAGATCCTTCCCATCTGCGGTTAATACTCGACTGCCTGGCCGGGCTGGTAAAAACAATAAATAAAAAAAGTCATTTCAAAAATAAGCAAAGACAACCAGAACAATTGCAGCAGTGAAAAAAATATTAACCCAGATTTTTTTATGGACTGCAAACCTGGTCTCATCCCTTTGACATAACTATGTGTTCAGATGTCAATACACGCAATAAAGTGTTAATTGATTTTACACCGAACACTTGCTGTGTTCACCTCATGGTGAGAAAACAGCCCCTAGCCACACACTGTGGGAGCATGCAGTTACAGTGAGCTTTTTCTTTTCTTGATATGAAGCTTAGAATGTGCACTTCACCCACATGTGAATTGTTTCATTACAAATATAAAATTGTGAAAAAGGTTTACTAACAGAATGCACAATATATCAGAAAGAAAAATATATCTTCCTCCCAAACATTATGTTTGCTCTACTATATGTGTATCACACACAAACTGTGTTTGTAATATTAAATAAAGAGACTAGACGCCTTGTGGAAATGCAATATTCTACGCTTATTTGTTTTCTGATAGAGTTTGATTGGTTTTGCCTTCAGTGAAATTTTCTCATTGGAGTGTTGCTCTCGGTTACCCACGAGTTGAAATATGGACAAAGACAATTTCTAGACAATTTTCTCTACTGTAATGTAGTAACTATCCTGAACTCTGACACTAACATAATATAAGTAGTAGGCCTACAAGGTGGAAATAACTCAAGAAGATGTCATTGCCTAGCGCTGATCAATGTACCCCATCACTTAAAAACTGGTGATGAAAAATGATGATGATGATTATGATGACAATGATGTTAATGATAATGATACGGATGGCAATGATGATGATGATGGTAATGATAATGATGGTGGTCATATCAAGATCCTGTGATAATTTGGGATTAGAAATATAGGCTGCATTGATTGTCTTCAGTAAGCCTTCTGACATCATAACAGACATATCATCTATGTAATTAATGTATTGTTGTGTGGTGTACCAGAGAATGGGTACCACTCTTAATTACTCATCCTGGGATATGCATCTGTACATAATTATATGGGGTTCAAAGATATATTGCAGTTTGGCAAAGGCTGGGCGAAACTATTACTTTTTCAATGTTTAATGAAAAGATGGATTTTCTGAAGAAAAACAAAATCTATTGGATTACACAAAGTCAAATACTCATATAGTTGTACATATAACCAGATATTACACATAAATTATATTTTGAACCTAGGGAGCAGGTCTTCACATTCAAAGGAAACAATGTCAAGTGTGTAATTCATAATTTGTTTTAAAGATTGATCATGTGAATTGATTTGGCCTAATTGTGGATTTTGACATCCCTTCAAATTCCCACAGTAAAACAAACATAGCAGCAATAGCATAACTATCTGGGAAGGTGGTCTTCAAGAATGTAGTGGAGTTTGCTGAAAACAGTTTGTATATGTTATTTTCTTGAATTTAAAAATGTCACGTGTATTGAATTGAATGGCCATTTTTGAGGAATCTGCAATCCCATAATTCCAAAATTCTACATTAAAAATGCACAGAATCCATTAAAGGATACTTGGGAAGCTGGTCTTCAAGAAAGTCAAAGGGTTTGCTGGAAACAGTTTGTTTATATTATTTCATTGAATTTAAAAAAATGATTGAATGGCCATTTTTGAGGAATCTGCTATCCCGTAATTCCAAATTCCTGCAGTAAAAAAATCACAATCACATTGCATTAATACCTGGATAGTTCTTCTTCAATAATGTATTTGGCTTTGTAGGCAACAGTTTGATTTCAATATTGTATTGAATTTTAAAAAGTAGCATGTTTTGAATTGAAAGGCCATTTTAGAGGAATATGACATCCCAGAATTCAAAATTCCTACGGTAAAAACACACCTTTGCATGAATACCTAGGAAGCGGATGCATGAAAATCTAGTCGACTTTTCTAAAAACAATTTGATTTGATTATTTTATGGAATTAAAAAAACAGCATGCATTTAACTTAGTTGCTATTTTGGGGTATAATCAATTTCGGAGTATGTATGTATTTATTTTTTTGTTGGAGAATTGAAAGTGAAAGTAGTAACTATCTTATGTGCATTTGCATCACAATTGACTTATTGTAAAGAGTAACGCAGACCACTCTCTAAAATTTTAAGTGAAGATAGCTTGACCAAGCTTTTTCAAAGTGCAGGTGGCATGACCGCAATATTTATTTATATGTGAGTAGTCTTCATCATCATTATCATCATAATGCAAAGACAGTGTAGCCTTTACATGTAATCATTACTTCAGAAACATAATTTGAGTATTTTTAAATTTCTAAACTTTGCTATGTTTGAAAACAAAGTTAAAGATGCGCATTTCAGGCTTTCATGCTGGCTGACTTTTATTTTGAAATTTTTTTGAAGAATCTGCCATCTTACTGTCACTCACAGTCGCTCATTTTACGGTACTGATGCCAAGAGTGACGGAAATGTCAAGAAGTAGGACTACATCACATTTAATTAATTTCCTTTTCTCGAGATCTCAATTTATTTATCTCTTTATCTGAGCAAAACAAATTTTTGTTACCTCGGGAAAATTTTGTCGTTATCTCAGGAAAACAAGATTGTTATTTCGAGAGAGTGACATAACTCGATATCTCGAGAAAACAAAAAAATAAAAAATGTGTTATCATGGGAAAACAGAGTAAATAAAATGTATCAGTCAATGGCCTTTTAGGGCTGCTGTCTAATTAGTTTGATGTGAATAAATTTAAGACCTGTCCAAAATAGTATAATTTGGCAAGGGTAAATTCATATTTTTGAATGGATTTCAATGGAGAAATTTGCTTATTGGCACCAGAGGCTGCAATACCCCCGGTAATCACTGGAGCTTGCGAGCTTCAAGGGGAAGGTCAATCACTGGTCCCCTGGAAATATAAGACTGCAGAATGGCTGAAGTTATTACAAAGCCGTGTAATAAATGTAAGTGAATAGCACAGGCTTATTTCACACTTCTTTATAGTGCGGAAATACGTAAATAGTGCAGTTTTCTTTCACTTTAATACATATGCATGACCATATCCAGCTATACTTATAGGCAGTCACGGTTTGTGCAGCAATGACCTGTAAGCTGCAGCCTGCAGGGCTGTCTATCCATCTCATTAAATCCATCAAATGAAAAACATCAGACGCTCTCTGCAGAGTGCTCAGCATAATTGAAACATTGCTATTTTTAAGCCAGGACACCAATACTTGATTGCAAAATACTTAGAACTAATAAAGCAATTTATTCAACACAATTATCATCAAACAGATGGGAGGCTGTGGTGAAGGGAGTCATAATGCAGAAGTATGGCTGCTAATCTATTTACTCTCTCTCTCTGCATCACTCACTTTATCTCTCTCCCTCGCTCTCTATTTCTCTCTCACACTCTCTCGCTATCCCTGTGTTTCCACATCTATCTCTCAATATCTATGTGTGTATATGCACACATATATAAAGCTAGAGAGACACAGAGAAACTGGCATGAAACTGTGTTGTTCTTGAGAATTATATGTAATAGAAATGATTCACAATGCATTGGTTCCATTCCATTTACTATAAATGCACATCTCTCATTGTTCCGCCTACATACATTGTATGACTAAGTATTTTAAATGTCATTTGATTTGTTTTTACAAAAAAGAATGACCAATCTGGCCAGCTGGAGTGTATCATTAACAAACAGGTTGGTTGTGATTTTGTCTTTTTTTTTAAACCACAGTAGAGAAGATAGAGCCATCAGTGTAAATTCCTTTCCTGTGGTGACTTGTGATCACTATGGCAACACTGCTATTATTGTCATGGAGTGTGACACTATGAATATAAACCAAGAAGTTGTTAACAACTTGTTATCTAAAGAGTATAAGAGAGCAGATGGGAGAAAATGTATAGAAAAAATGTATTATTGTATTTTAGCCTACTTTAAGGTCATACATTAGGTTACTTCATCCTTTCCTTTTGTAAAGCCCCTGCTTGAGAGAAATCTTTTGTGACTGATCCTCAGAGTGTGCCATACGTTGGCTAAGAATCCTCTCATCTGTACGTGTCTGTTATGAAAACGAACGGATTTGCCATTCTGAGTCAAAATGGGTTTGTTGTATTATTAGGGGGATCAAAAGAAAAATGCTACTTCGATTTTGACAAGCCTTGCAACTGAAGATGAGTCTAACCGGCCCTCACTATTGTTATTCTCTGTTTATCAGGGTGTGGAATACATGTCTCATTTATTTACGTATAAATAAGGTCAATATATACGTGGTCAAAGTGCAGATTCAGAGCTTTTATTAAAGGGTATTCTTATACATTTTGGTTTCACCATGTAGTAATTACAGCACTTTTTATACACAGTCCCCCATTTCAGTGTTTTTAGACAAATTAACATAATGTCAAATAAAAGAGTCATGTTTTGTATTTGTTTGCATATCATTTGCATGCCATGACTTCCTGATGTCTGTGACCTATCAACATCATCATCTGGATATCCTATTGTCAGGTTGTCCTACAATCGATACTAAAACTCTTTGAATGGATCTCTATGTGTCTACAAGTGTCTAAAAACACTGAAATGGGCGACTACATATAGAAAGTGCTGTAATTACTACATGGTGAAACCAAAAAGCATAAGAATACCCTTTAATAAAAGCTCTGAGTCTGCACTTTGACCACGTGTACATTGTTTGATTACAAACAGAGAAAATAAAATATTAAATCAGAAAAAGCAGAAAAATGCCGGTGGTTTTAATGTTGTGTCTGATCGGTGTATATCATTTTAAAAATTGTATTAAATAAATGCGTATATATTTTGATAATGATCATCATACTTATTAAATATATAGCCATTGAGGTTGCGTTCCTCTTTCAGAGTGCAACTGAATGTACCTGGCACACTAACCCTTCTGCTACATGCAGTGAGCTAATTGTCTCCATTAAAAATCAAGAGCGACTGAATTATTTTCAAGCAGGGCAGGCGATATCTTTAATTAATCTCAGTCTCAGCTCGAAGCAGTTACACGAGAAAAAAAAAACCTTCTATTATCTAAACAGCAGCTCTTCCCTCCCCCACAATTAATTAAAAACAGCTAATGCAGTTTAAAAGTTAGGTGGAAATTGTCCTGAGTCTGTACTCCATCAACATATATTCTTAACTTTGACTTACAAATGAAGGCACTAGTGTTACTTTATAAGCTGCTTTTGTTTTTGTTGTTCTTCGTAAACACCGTTGTGCAAGTCCATTTTGATAACTGCTTACCTAATCCAAGCGGTTGTGTAGAAAAGACTGCACGCTTCCATGCTTTAAGTGAGAATCCGGGAAATGGCCTCTGTTGAATCTAGAATGTTTGTAAAAATACATGCAGGAAATAATATTCAGTGTGTGGAAGTGAAATGTAATGTGAGCTGGATTGGTTGGGTTAAATTTTCTCCGTGTTTTCAGGCTGAATTCCCTCCTCGGTCGTAATGCAGAGAGCTGGTGAAAGTCACTCCCTCTCCATCTGCTGAAGAACAGGCCGGCTCTTTGATGCATGTGAATTATGTATGCGGAAGACCGGGTTCCCCAGTGCCTCGCGCATCAGCACACGTTTAATGCGCTGGGGTTTCAGGAACCCGCGGAACCCCGCTCCTCAACCAACAGGACCAGGCACGCCAACAGGAAGCAGAATGGCAGCGGAGGGGCGTGCTATTTCATCGCTTATTTGTCAGCGACCGCCGTGCACTGCGGTGTACTGAAGTCAGCCAACCGGCTTCTTTCGACCGGGGCGCCCAGAGTTTGTGCAGCTGTGTTTGTGCTCTGCGGAGGGAGATGATTGCAGGTGAAGGCGGGGTCTCTGGGCTGGTGCAGGTAGCGTGACCCATAGAAATCAGGATGCTGTGGATCACACAAGGCTTGGAATGAGCGGTTACCACAATAACCGGAAAATGTGAATATTCTGACTGGTTGCAGCTCAGTCTTAATGCTTTTGTGAGATCCCTTAACTTAAGTTTACTGAGTCCACTTTGGTTATGGTAGATTTACTAGTTACAGTGACTGGGGTCAAATTAAAATAACATTTTAATGCTGGATATAATGACGTGATGCATGCATTTCAATCCCTCTGAATTGTATAGTCTTGATTATATGTATGCAATAAAAATAAACAAATAAATAAAATAAAAACAATAAGAAGAAGAAGAATAACACATCTCTACTTCAGTCTGCCTTAGTTCTTCATAACTATAAACTGTACTCTCTAGCTGTGATATAGTGAGATGATGGGTGAATAAAATCCTAACAAATTCACATGTACAGCGTGTGTGTGCACATGCATGAGTGTGTGTGTGTGTGTGTGTGCGCGTGTGTGTGGGCGAGTGTTGGGATTATGTAAGCCGTTTCCAGACAACACCCACAGCCTTCCCACCCACCTTATCATTATGTAAGGTGAGACAATGGCCTGTCGAACCCCATGTCTAACCGAGCACTTCCTAATCCCCTTTCCTCCACACATAGCGGGGGGGAGTCTGGGACTTTTTTCTGCTCTCTTTATGAAAAACACAGAAGGACATTTTCATCTTTCTCCTCCTCTCGTCTTACACGCTGTCACGGAGTCTCTTGTGGAGATTTTGACAACTGCTGCAGAGTCCCCTGAAGTACTAATTAAATCAGTTCATTAGGGGTTTGAAAGATATGGTGGAGGCTAACTACTGGTAATGACTGCTTTGAGGGATAAAGCCATTAATCTCATCTTCAGAGAAAACTGCTGCCTGTAACGTCCATGCCGGTTCTGGTGCTCTTAAACCTGGATCATGTGACATAGCAGCCAGGTGCATATGATGGGTAACTGATTGATCAGGAAGATTTGGCAATAGTCAAATGATGTTGGTGACAGCTACCCAATCACATCAGGTACTAAAGTCAATTACTTCTTATGGTTTAGAATAAGTGTTCTTGTTGTTTGGAATAAGCCTTTGTCATAATAAAAACCCTCGCTGGCCGTGGTTGAGAAAGACATCTGAGATTATAAGGGCATCCAGGGCCGGCCCATGGCATAAACAGTCTATGCGGTTGTTTAGGGCCACAAGGGGGGGGCACACGACCACAGGGGGGGCTACACGATCCAATGTTTATCTAAGGTATACAACGTTATTTTCGCAATTACGTTTTTCATCCCCTATTGCGGAAGTAGCGGTATAAATTTTAAACGGAATGGCAACCGAACATTGCATAACAATGTAATGTAAGAAGGATTTTATCAAGCGAACCTGCCACCCCCCCCACCCCCCACACTCGACAGAATCCAACACAACCCCCCCCCTGGCTCAGACAGATTTGCTTAGGGCCACCAAAATCCTAGGGCCGGCCCTGATGGAATCATATAGGATTGGAGGAGCATCATGGATCTTGTTTGCTTGTCTACAACCAGAAATTAATGTTTTTGAGTGGGGATTCTAAGAGGTTGAGAAGTACATGCAATTGAAATAAGATGTATTGATATATCATATATACACCAGAAAATATTGGCAAATATAAACATTTCCTTATTAATAATAAACTAGAAAAAAGCATGCAACATGGATACACAGCAAAAAAAAGAAATTTTGGTGGCTGGGAGGTGCTCTTTGATGGGGATGAAAAACATGAATGAAAAAGCAAAAGAGGATGCATGCTGGGAAGCAGTTATGAATCTTACAATTGAGCTGTTTGGCTTTAGAGCAGGCATTTTGAGAAGTCTATTTTTGAATCCACAATTCAACAAGACCAGGTCAAAAAATGGCTTTCCATTATTTTGGGATTTTATACTGAAGTCATTTATTTGGTTGCAAACTCTGCGTACTCTCTGAGTAAGGTTTTCTTTGAGTCTATTTGGGTGGAAACTATCTGCTTGCAAATAGCACTTCTATTTTGTTTTTTAATTGATGTATGTAAAAACTGTCATCATCTTTATTGATATCCAGGTTAAGAATGTGTACAGTGTGTGTACTATTGTCTAATGATAGCTTAATATTAGTACTGATATTAAGATATTGGTGAAAAGCAATTAATTCCGTTTCGGACCCAGACCAGAATAAACAGATGTCATCAATACATCTCCTCCATATAATGTGGTCAAAATACATATTTTGCATTGATCAAATTATTATTATTTTTTTCAACATTTGTCTCATTGATGCTTGGTTTGTTATACCTGTGTGCTATTCACTTATCTGGAGCTCATTGCCGGACAAATTAATTATACAGGTGAATCACACATCTAGCCATTGGTTCAGACAAAGGTGTAGCTAATTAAGGCTAATTGTTTGCCTACTTAACACCATTATTCTGGAGTGTTGGAGTATTTTTTATTTTTTTTTGTTTCTATTCTATTTTATAACGTGAAATATATTTATCCATATATTTTCCAAAAAGGCAATATATTTAGAATATGTGGCAGTATATTCCTATATCTGTTCTCAATCAATTTTTCAGGCCAAAATATTTCTGATTGCTATGCCTGTGCTGTACATTCAATGCATGTTTCATGGACAATTAAAAGCAACATCGCACAATTTCAGGTCGAAGGGCATACTTTGCACAGGTTTTCTCTTTACAGTGACTGGTGATTTAATAAATCAATTGAAATAACTGAGGTTGTTTAATTTCTAACAGTATTATGGATAAGGTTTTAATAGACCTTAACCTTGTCTAGCCCTATGGATAATTGATATAACCAGTATATCATATGACACTAAATCTTATACAATATATACTGTTATCAGCAAATATCATCAGTAATCACATGTATAGGTGTGGGAGACATGTCACCCCCTAATATTTTCATGTGTAAATTTTCAATTCCTAGACTAGCTAGTATGCTTGTGAGGTGTGATATTTGACTGCGCGCGACTAGGTGGTCCAGTGGTGTTTCTCTCCCAAAGTTGAAATGAAACCTACACCTGTGTCTGTAGGTATGATTTCATTCGGATATACGGTAAACCCAAGTTATATAATTGCCTGTGGTGGGGTCCTGTGCATGGATAAATAATTGTGAAATAAAATAAAAGTCCAACATATTAAATAAAGATTTTTGGTAGTTCCGCCTTTAAGGGCAAAATGCACTGTGTTGAAACAGAGGCTTAAATATGGGTGTTCCTACCTCTGTCATAAGTTTTGTGTTCACATTTGTCTCTGCTGCATGTGTCCCGTTCTTCCAGTTCATCTTCAAATTGGTTGTTTCTGTCTCCATTCACTCATTTAAACAGCCACCGTTTGCCATTCGCCAATGGAGACTATCTCTTTGAAATCCGTGCTTGGCGCTTGTGGATAATAATTACGTTGTGTGACTTCACATGTTTGACCATGTTTTGTTCAATTTTGATTCTAATCTAGCTCTTCTGGTTTGTTTGCTGATTGGATTTCGTGTTCGACCATTGACTCGTTCTATTCAATTCTGATTCTCATCAAGCCCTTCTGGTTTGTTTGCTGATTGGATTTCGTGTTTGACCATTGACTCATTCTATTCGACCTCGACTCTCATTTTGCCCCTCTGCTTGCCATATAATGACTCTGGTTAGGTAGTCTGTTTCCAGCCGAATTACAAATTCGTCCCTCGGGACACAATTTTGTTATTTTGCTCTGTTATTTTTCTTTTATTATTTTTGGTGACTCTGGGTGGAAATGTAAACCTCCCTTGGGTGTACGCTATTGGGACTCTTGCAGATTGTGTCCCATAGCTCAGCAGTCAAAGCCGCCCCGTGACCAGCAAGAAGACTGACCGGGTTTGTTAGTTTAGGATAGGCAGATAGCGACCGAAGTTGCTCGTAGGTCGACGGTCATCATTCCCACTATCCACTCCCCACTCACTTGCCTTTTCCTTTTTCCTGCTACGATCTGACCTAGACCCGGTCGTAACAGTGGGCATCATGTCCAAGGGGGCAGATGCAGATATAATGTGCATTAATTGCACAAGGAAGAGAGGAGGCAGCTGCACAGAGTGGTGGAATTTGATTAAATTTGCCTGCTGGGAAATAGTTCATTAATTCATCCAGAGGCTTTTCCCTTTGTTCGTTTCATACAGAACATCGATCAATTAGCAGAGCAGGTGGCACCCGGACCAGCTGTGCGTGAGACGGGGCTGAGCCAGGCGTTCAGCCCAGTATCGTAGTCTCTGTAATGGCGCTGTTTAGGAACCCAGAACTCCTTTGGCTTTGCGTAGCGCTCCATTTCAGTCAGAACGCCGAATCATTGGCCATCTTCATGGTATTTTTATGGGTTTACACTATTTTATGGGTTTAGTTCTCGGCACATTTATGGGTTTAGGTTATCGTATTTTTATGGATTTAGGTTATGGGTGTATTTATGGGTTCAGGTTATGGTGTATTTATGTGTTCAGGTTAAGGTATTTTGTATTAGTTTAGGATGTGAAAATAGAGAGTTAATTTTGCACCTTGTCTTGATATTACATGTGCCGTGATCTTCTTAGGGCCAGAAGCCTTTTTCTGAGGCTCAGAATGTGTGTTTTTCTCTTAGCTCTGTTGCATTGTTCGTTTTTTCACCGGAAACCTTGTATGTTCTTGTTCTAACATGGTCCAGGTCTGTAGAAAAATACATCTCAATGGGAATTGTCTGTTAAGCAAAGCATAAATAAATAACCGAAAAGACCCTTTTGTGAAAAAACAAGTTGTGGAATCTCTGTGTGAGATGAAGACTTCAGCACAGCATGGAGGTGCAGGGCTTTGGATCTGGCCTGATGTTTAGGGGCTGAGCCCCCCTTACCCTTAAATAACAGAGGCCTTGCCTCTCCGAAAACAGTCAGTGACAGAGCCATAAAGCTCAAATCAATAACTCATTTATAGATGGGAAGGGGGTCCACTTTTTGTGAAAAGTAGGTAAAGGAAAATAAAAATGAAAAATTAAAGGTTTTTAAAGTTATGTCAAGATATGACAGCCTCCGCCTTAACTGTCTTATTGATTTGTGACCAACTCTGGGCCTGGATTTGTTAAGTTTCAGAGTATACGCTGATCTAGGATCAAGTTTCCCCAGGTTTGGTTATTTCTGTAACATTATATACACAGACAGGTGACAAATTAAAGGAAAAACCTGATTAAATGAGTGGAGAAACATAACAAATGCAGATGCTTCCATACAGGTGTACTGCATGATACAATTAAACAATTAACATCCTATCATGCTTTGTGGCATGTATAAATATGCTGAGCAGGCCCATTTAACCTCAATTTTGAATCAAGATGGCAATAGGAAAAATTATAAATGACTTTGAAAGAGGGTTCATTATTGGGGCACGAGAGACAGGCTTCAGTAGATAGGGTTACGGAATTGTGGTCAAAGACATACATTCGATGGCTGTGATGCTCATGCATTCGATGACCAGGATGCAGTAGTGCTATATGTAAGGAAAAACAGAAAAGGAGTTCTTCCTCAGGTGACTGAGAATGCCAATGCAGGACATGATCAGACTGTGTCAGCAAGAATAGTCTCTCGCCAGCTACATAGAGTAGGGTTGCAGTGCATAAACCCCTCATTACAAACCATTCACACTCACCATTCACTCACACATTCATACCTACGGGCAATTTAGAGTCTCCAATTGGCCTATCTGCATGTTTTTGGACTGTGAGGAAACCAGAGTACCTGGAGGAAACCCACGCAGACACAGGGAGAACATGCAAACTACACCACCGGTCTACAGAGAAAAAAGTGACATGGTCAGATGAGTCATCCTTCACCATATCCTCGACAAGTGGGTGAGTGCATGTGCGGCGTACACCAAGAGAATGCTACTGGCCTGAATGCTTGACCCCTACAGTGCGGGGGTTCAGTGGCTCTGTTTTGATGTGGGGGGCATTTTCCTGGCATGGTTTGGGTCCACTTGTCCCCTTAGAGGGAAGGGTCACTGCAAATCAATACAAAGTTATTCTGAGCGATAACCTTTATCCTATGATGAAACATTTCTATCCTGATGAGAGTAGTCTCTTCCAGGATGACAATGCCCCCATCCACAGGTCACTAGGGACCAGTGAAGGATTTGATGAATATGAAAATGATGTGAAACATATGCTATGGTCTATGCAGTCACCAGATCTGAACCCAATTGAACACCTATGGGAGATTTAAGACCGACGTTTTAGGCACCACTCTCCACCACCATCATCAAAACAAGAATGATGGAAGAATGGTATTCCATCCCTCCAGTTGAGTTCTAGAGACTTGTAGAATCTATGCCAAGGCGCATTGAGGCTGTTCTGGCAGCTCGTGGTGGCCCAAAACCTTACTTTATGTCGTTTTTTTCTTTAATTTGCCACCCGTCTGCATATATATCGTATGTACAGTGAGCTCCATATTGTTTGGGATGAAGACATTTTTTTCATGACTTGGCTCGGTGCTCCATAATTTTAGATTTGTAATTAAACGATCTACACGTGGTTAAAGCACTTATTCTCAGCTCATTTAAACATTTGTTTTGATTGTTTGCTTTATGTTTGGGGTTATCCTGGGTTTGGCTCTTTTTTAAAAAGAAACGGTTTTTACATGATGAAACTGCACCGTAAAGCAATCCAGCGCCGTCAATGCAGAGAAAGTCTTCGAGGAAGAGTCACGCTGAGCACGAGCGCAGTACTGTATTACAGTTGACGAACATCCTCTTCTGCTACCCCACAGCGCCGTTCCGCTCGACAGACGGGGTCTATTCTGAGAAAAGGGGAGTTAATGTTTGCGATGGCTCCATCGGGGAAGGGGGTGGGGGGGGGGCGATGCCTCCGCGCTCTTGGTCTGTGAACGTTTCTAAGCGGGGAAACAAATTATCTGCACACTGTGATTTTTCTGAACACGCCAATTAAAGCTTCCGTGGGTTAGCTCAGCCGGCGCTTAGCACAGCCCGACCACCCTCTGGGACGAATTTAGGAGACAACATTAATGATGCCTAAACCGCACATTAGCCCAAAGTGCCTTACACAATGAGGTGGCGGGCACATCAATGGGCTTCATAATTAGGAATCATGGACAACATATGATCACGGCCTGTTTTAATAGCATGGACAATGTAGTGCAATATACTTTGCAATATACAATATAGTGTCTATACTTTCAACGTAGTAAGCAATGTCCCAAACCAATTCACAATTGTGGCAAATAACTCAAAACGGATAATTTAACAATCTATGTTGATGCGCACCCTGTATTCTTTTACAACAGACTGAGAATTTGCGATGTCTTAATTACCACAACAGTGAAAATCCTGTTTCTACAAATGATTATGCTTTTCAGTCTTTTGCGCATCGTGTTGTGACTCTTGATGACATGGGGAAGATGATTCCCTGAGGTTTTTATGAGGTTCAGGGAATTCCCTGGAGAGATTTTTGAATCTTCAGATTTCAGTAACCTTCAGATTTAGTAGTAACAGCACTAATGATGTTTTGAATATATAGGCTTTATGTTGCCATTCAACTGATGTATTTACTGTCTAGGGACAGATGAGGGCTGTGCCTCACCTGCATGACAGAGCTCATTTATATTCCGGCTCTTAACTCCCCTCTCTCTGATCTCTCTATCTCCCTAGGTAATACCATCCTCACACCATCACCCTCAACTAGAAACCTTGGCGTGGTGATGGACAACAGACTGTCCCTCACCGAGCACATTTCAGCAGTGACACGTTCATGCAGGTTCTTCCTGTATAACATCCGGAGGATCCGCCCCTTCCTCACAACTTACTCGACCCAACTCCTCGTCCAGGCAGTGGTCCTGTCCCGCCTGGACTACTGTAACTCCCTGCTTGCTGGCCTCCCAGCATCATCTATCAGACCCCTGCAACTCATCCAGAACGCAGCAGCGCGTCTGGTCTTCAACCTCCCCAGACATTCCCACGTTACCCCCCTGCTCACCACCCTCCACTGGCTCCCCGTGATGGCTCGCATCAAATTTAAAACATTAGTGCTTGCCTTCAAAGCAGCCAGGGGTCAGCCCCTCCCTATCTACGTCAACTCATCAGACCCTACACCCCAGCTAGACCTCTCCGTTCTGCTGCCACATGTCGCCTGGTCCCTGCCC
Organism: Anguilla rostrata; assembly: GCF_018555375.3. Lineage (NCBI taxonomy): Eukaryota > Metazoa > Chordata > Actinopteri > Anguilliformes > Anguillidae > Anguilla > Anguilla rostrata. Next base: position 26,538,242 of record NC_057939.1, on the reverse strand, counting down.
CGGCTCGCACCAGCACCCGGTCACGCCTCCTGTCTGTTCTAGCCCCACGGTGGTGGAATGACCTTCCTGTGCAAGTCAGAACAGCAGAGACCCTGGCCGTCTTCAAACGTAGACTGAAGACTCACCTCTTCAAGCTACATCTCACCTCATCACCCCCCACTACCCTCTAACATTTTTTTTTTTTTTTTTTTTTTTCTAAAAAAAAAATAGGGTGTACAATTCACACTTATACCTAAGCAAAGTTATACCTATTGTAGCTCTCTTGCAGGAATGTTGTAAAGCGCTTGTCTCTGAGTTTTGTAATGCACTTGTTGTAAGTCGCTCTGGATAAGAGCGTCTGCTAAGAACCTATAATGTAATGTAATGTAATTTACAGCCTTTCCCCCTGTCGTGTTATGGCAGCCATTTTGTACCAAAATGTTATATAAAAAAGATGAGTCCACATACTGTGTATGCTCCCGGGTGCCATAAATTTATTAATTAATTTATGGTACCCAGGAGCATACACAGTATGTGGACTCATCCTTTCTATTTAAACATTTTGGTATAAAATGGCTGCCATTCCACTTTTCTGTTCGGCACCGGTTTTTTCTGTGTACCAGAATGTTTCCCAAAGACAAAATGAGCTCACGGATCCTGGGTCATTTACATTACAATACAGGCATTTAGGTTTTGCATATTGTATTATCCAATTATACAGCTCGATATATACAGACACAAATCACGTTAAGTACCTTGCACAAGGGTACAAGATCAGTTCCGTACCTGGAAATCTTACCTGCGACCTTTGTATTAGCAACCAAGTTCCCTAACCATTGAACTATACTGCCAGATCAGCAATTCCTCTCTACTCTTGTCACTTGCAAAATTGCACATTCCTACTAACAAGGCCCTGGTAAGCAGAGTACATAACCCAGCTTTAAACCCATGGGGACCAGGAGAAAAACATCTACCTCCACGTTTCACGAGTCGCAATCGTTTTTCGCATGGCGAAGCTCGTGCTTCCAACCGCCATGTACGCCCCCTGAGTACCGCACGGCGACTTTGGTGCTACATCACGGAAGAATCATCTTCCTGGAACGAAACAGGATGAAAAAAATAACAGTAATTGTGTAAAACTGATAAGGTTGGCCTTGAGCATGTCCGCCTCCTCGTATTTGGATTAGACACTAACCTGAGGTCCTGACTTGATGTGGTCATTAAAAATCCCATGGCACTTCAAAAGAGCAGGGGGTGGGATTGGTGTCATGTTACACGCGCTATTCTGTGGCTCTGTGGGAGACAAACAATATCAGCAGCTTGAATGTGCAAAGCTCTTTGTTGGTTGCTCGGAATTCCCACAGCCAAATAATGGTGTCCTGGTGACTAATGTGTGGTACCTGCGCGGAGGAGAAAATCATTATCGTATCGGCTGTGTTCCGGGCTCTGACTACACCCCCCCCTTCTCTCTTTCTTTATCTTCCTTGCTCTCTCCCTCCCTCTCTCGCTTTCTATCTCTCTCTGTCTGTCTCTCTCTCCTCCTCCTCCTCTTCCTCCCTCCCTCCCTTATGCCAGTGAATGTGAACTGTGGCTTTTTAACTGATTTGGTGAAGTGTCCTGATTAAATGAGCTTGTTTGGTTTCACGTGGCTGCACAAGGTCAGCACTGGAGAACAGAAGCCTGGCCCAGAGGTGAACTGTGGCTCCCCCTGCTGGAGATGTGTATTTAGTAGGCTACCCTCTTCCTGAGAACGGATGAATGAATTACAACCTGGTGATTGTGACTATGCAGGATGGTTCATATCTCCAACGTTTTTCTTCACTTGTATGCCTTTCCATGCACTTAATTGTAATTGTTTTTCCTCATTTCAATCCAAATTCAAATTCAAGAAACCTTATTGACAGGAAGTACATATTTACGCATTGCTGAAGCCTTCAAAAAAAATCGGTTTAAAAATAAATACATGATTGCACACTAGCACATGGAAATTGGCATTGGAGGGGGCCATGAAATTGGCATTGGAGGGATTGTTTTCTGGCAGTTTTCGAGCCAGGCCAGGGACTCCTCTGGGTTTTTTGGGCTTGGTCTGGCATCACACTGAGTCCACACAGGCAGCGTGTGCTGGGAGGGACTCGGGCAGACTGCCAGATATCAGGAACATTAACATACCCTGCGTGACACGCGTAACACGCGCATGCATACGCTTACCATTAGCCTAAGGAATGAATGCTGCTGCTTCATAAATCCTGTGTGTATGCATGTGTGTGTGTGTGTGTGTGTGTGTGCATGCATGCATGTGTGTGTGTGTGTGTGTGTGTGTGTGTGTGCACGCATGCGTGTGTGTGTGTGTGTGTGTGTGTGTGTGTGTGAACGCATGCGTGTGTGTGTGTGTGTGTGTGTGCATGTGCATGTACGAGTGTGTGTGTGCTTTTTATTAATGGGGCTGTTGCAGGTCAAGTGGATATTTATTTCCAATAAAGATCCATGGCTTGGTTAGCCTTAACCAGAAAGCATTGCAGGTGAATGTCTCTGATTTGAAAATATGATGCTACAAAATGGCTGAATTCTGCTGTTTGTTTTCATGGAGGGAAACACCATTTTTTTGTTCCATTTTTTAGTCCCTCCATTACAGCCTTCTGTTACAGCCAATTAACTGGTGGTCACAGTCAGCACTGGCTCAGTAACAGATATCAGACCGTTAGCCCATCCACACACTCGAACAATGCCTTATCAGATACTAGACCAAGGGGCCCCTCCATACCCTGGAACAGTGCTTTAACAGATACCAGACAATGGGGCCCATCCACACACTGGAACAGATCCTTATCAGATACCAGACCATGGGGCCCATCCACACACTGGAACAGATCCTTATCAGATACCAGACCATGGGGCCTATCCACACACTGGAACAGATCCTTATCAGATACCAGACCATGGGGCCCATCAACACACTGGAACAGATACATGGTATTTATTACTGTAAAAACATTGGAATTCTTTGATTGTTCGTCTGTACATTCATGAAACATAATACAAATTCGCCTTCTGATCAGAGTTAATGTCAGCAGTAAAACTCATTGAAATACCACAATTAAGAGGAAAATTATTCAAAATGTGTAAGTTATTTCAAATGGTCACAGAGCTGAGTTGCAAAACAGAACATGTGGGGTTGTTAACTTACAATTTGTTTAATTGAAATTCACTTTAATATCCATCCTGAATCCCTTATTTTAATGTTAACAAATATTGAAAATGTTTTAATGAATTGTCTAATTTCATAAAACAAGCCAACGTGTAAAGAATGCACCCCATTTCCAGCGAAGCCCATTATTTTTAATGCCTGTTGTGACCTTTGCTGAAATATCTCTTTATTAGTTAGAGCCGGTATGGCTGCTCGTCAATGAGGTTTGACCTTTTAAAATGTGTTTGCTGTTATTTTCTTTCATTTCTGACAGAAAGACAGGGAGAAAATGGCAGCGCTGTTTCTTTGAGGCTCTTGTTCTTTGAGGCGGTGAAGCAGGCCTGCGACACCTCCTCTACCCTTTCGGGTGACCCTGTCCCAGCCGTCTCACCACAGAATACCCTGCTGTTCTCTTCCAGGTTTCAGAAACACCCTGTGCCAGCCAGGGAAAAGGGCAGGTCGTTCTGCTATAACCATTGGACTGTCGTGTTCAGTACATTCTTCTCCAGGACTGTGAAATCCTGCAGTTTTTGGACTGATACCTTTGTCATAATATGGAAATAATGTTTTTCCATTTTCTTGAATGAATTGAATGATACACACACATATACAGGTGCACGCATGCGCACACACACGGAGACGCACATACACTCACAGGCCTGTGAAAACACCCACAGATGCGCATGCACACACATACAAACAAACACACACGTGCACGCACACACACACAGAAACATGCCTGCACACACAATCGCACACACATACATATGTACACACACACAAGCACTCACAGGCTCACAGTCACACACACATACACACAGATTTAATTGTGTATGGCCCTTCAGACTGACTGGTATTCTCAGGATGTTGCCTCTCTCATCAACTTTCTCTGCTTCTGTCAGCATAATACTGTGTGTGTGTGTGTGTGTGTGTGTGTGTGTGTGTGTGAGTGTGAGCCTGTGAGAACACTTTTGTTTGAGTGTGTGTGTGGGTGTAAGTGAGCAAGTGTGTGTGTGTGTGTGAGTGTGAGTTTGAGTTTGTGTGTTTCAGTGTGTGTGTGTGTGTGTGTGTGTGTGAGAGAGAGAGAGAGAGAGAGAGAGAGTGACTGACTGACTACTAGTGGCAGTATTACTGACCATGAGCAGAAAGATTTTTCAGTGATCATTTCTCTACTTTACAATAGGTAACAAACCGGAAATCAATTATTTCTTTGGAAGTGTGAGGTTAACTGTAATATAGCAAAATGGCAGATTAGTGAATCATCGAAGTGTCGCCACCTTCCCTTGTACAGTTTATTTAATGGTAGCAGGAAGCAAGAGGCCAGGCCATGGTTAAGTGGCTACATCATATTGCTTTCTAGGAATGCCCCCTTTCATTATTCTGTTTTCAATAAGCAGGCTTCACAAACAGACGTGAAGTCCTGAGCGTTTGCGGAAGGCACAGCTATTGCACGGATTCACAATTCATTGCAACGACTCCACATGTGACGGATAAGAACCATTTGGAAGTGGCTTGCTTTATTTTTTTGTCACTGCGCCTCGTGTCATTCTGAGTCTGGCTCATTCTGACCACGGTTTTTTTCTTAACCTTGTGTGACCTCTCAGTGCCCCCACGCCCCTGGTCTGGAGCACAAGCACAGTCGCATTGGAGCGCAGGATGACGACAGCACACATTTGTACATATGCCAGAATCAGCCTGGCTCCGGGCTCGGGGAACAGCACTAGCTGAAGAGACAGTCGCATTTGAGCTTAAATTACTCAAAACGTCTGTCACCGATGGCCCTTGGTCAGGCCTCCATGTAAACACATCCTTTGCAGGCTGGGACAGATTTCTGAGCCCCAGGGAGGAGGAGAGGGGATTTTGGAGGGGGGGGGGTGTTTTGGGGAGTATGGTCTCTGCATGCCGAATTTAGAGCAGAAAGTGCTGAGCATCACATCCTTCCCAGACTGCCCTGGGACTAACGCGCGGCGGAGTCGGGCCGAGACGTGTCAATGTTTGTTTGCAGCCGAGCTTTACCTTCTCCCCGTAGGGAAACAAGCCTTATTGTCTCAAAATGGCCCTCTTCCCTCCTCTCTCTCAAAGAACTAACAAGTGGCTGTTGCCAGTTAATACTGTAACAAATTCCTCACAACGCCCAACATGGCCGTTATTTGGGTTCATAGGGGACGCTCAGGCGCTAGTGGAGGGAGGGAGAAGGCAACAGTGAATTAATTATCACTTCACCCTCTCTTCTGCTCATCAACCTTTTCATAAAAAATTTTTTTTTTTTAAAGATGGTGATGTCAATAAGAAAGGCTTCTGCTGAGGTGAGATTAATTACCATTTCCCATTGCTAAACCCCAATCCCATATAGGGCTAATTAAGGGAGGAGCGCATTAGCCAGCATCCTCTGTGTCCTCACATGCTCCTGTGGCACAGTACTGTTCTGAGTGAACCTGAGCACTGGCTGGCTGCAGCAAAGCACCCAACTTCCTTAGCGCTTGCCTAAAAACATATGTGCTGGTCTGGATAGTTGGATAGTTAGTGGTCCCATTACTTCCTATGGCTTCCTATACTGTTCCATGTTCTGAAAGGTTCATCAATAAGAGGACTAATTCCACTGCCTCCCAACGAGTTTAGAAAATGCAACCAAAGTTTCCATTTGTTCCTTGATTCTGCCCTCGTAGAACTTTGTGGCCTTGTTTCTATTTGTGATCGGAACTTTGGAACAAAATTGACGCAACCCCCACCCCAGCACTGGTGTGCATTATTCTTACCCGTTATTACTGTGTAAATATGCTTTGGTTTGTAAGGCTCTCTTCCGAAGAGAACCTGCTGGACGGATTTTAAGCATACGGCAGGCAGGAGTTAAAGGTGTGCATTCCCTATGCGCATGTACAGTGAGTGGGAGTGTTTAGGGAGCAGCATGGCTATTTAGCAAAATCTTTCCGATATGGAATTTTGAAAATCATTAAAATGGATGCATCAACATTCTTTTTAGCTGTGCTACATCATGGAATTTGGCACTGCTAGGAAAGCGGTTTGACAAATCAGCATCCACAATCTGAACTATCAGTTTTATAGGGTAGCGTCCACCGTGGAGGAGGCTAAACACAGATTACATCATTGGTGTAACCATGGAGCTGCCCGTGAGTGGCGCTCCATCAGTGTAATCAGTAGAGGTCACCTGGGGTCAAAGGCAGTGATGCTTCTGAGTAGAGCAGGTCTGCAGTGCACTGTTCATTCTACTGCTTTACCATAGCCACCCAGCTGTGACCTTTCACACCAGGCCAAGAGCTTATTTCCCACTGGTCTCTATCAATTAACTCTGGATATTTACAGGCCATTGGCTATTACAGCCGCAGCAACAAAAATAACAGCAACAATAAGCAGTAGTAGTACTAGCAGTAGTAGTTGTAGTTGTAATAATAATGATAAGAAGCAAAAAAAGAAGAAGAAAAAAATGCATGAGAAAAATATAACTATCTATTTATTATTATCATTGGTAGTAATAGTAGTAATAGTTGTAGTAATATATATATATATATATATATATATATATAACACAGTATAGGTTACGTCAATCCAGCGTTTTCTGTAAGAATTTCAAACTCGTTGTCATCGTCATCATATGCTTCTATTTCGATGCTTTCTCTCTCTGTTAGCCAAAAATAAATAAAGACGTGCTGTTGTATTTGCAGTTGCGAAACTTAGATTTTCTTAAATCCGTGACGTTTAACCTTGAGAGACATTCGCTTGTATGAAATGAATTTACTGTACAGCAGTTCAGTCGCGCGGCTTTCGGGCTCCCCCTGTTGCCGTAATTGAGAAAGATTTCGAATTAAATCTGCATAGTAAATGTAGTCGTTGAGTGCTGTCGTGGAAAGTAAAAGCATTTACGCAGTTGTCGAGGGAAAAACGCATGAATTAAAATGCAGTTATTATAACTATTTAAGGCGACTGTGCGACAATGCAAATAGACTGAAATCAATGAAAGTGAAACATTATATTCTGATAACTTGAATGTATTTTTGAAGAGTCAAAAAACGAAATGAACACTTGGTTTAATTTATCATATTGTTGTATGCAATAATATTATGGTAGTTTCTACATGAAATTAGTCATACCTTCTCAACTGCGCGAATCAGAGGCATCAATTGTAAAGCGCTTTGGATAAAAGCGCTATATAAATGCAGTCCATTTACCATTTACCATTTAAGATTTTCCCCATATAAAATCTGCTGAACTACTGGCACAAGTATAGAGACTGATGTTACAAGTGTGCCTCGGGCCTACCCTTAAAACCTCAAACGTACAGTGAAACATTTCACCCTCACCTGTAAGAAAAAATACTTCAGAAATAATTCCTTTTGATTTGCTGATCATGTCCCTCAAAAACAATCATTCAGTTTGGAGACAGCACAGTTCAGTTTGGAGACAGTGGAGTCTCGTGGTTTTGGTTCTAAAAATCAGGGTGTCATTTCAGTATATATCTAATCTGGTACCTATGCGGCATATCAAATTAAGGTCTGTTATAATAATGAATTAAAACCATGAATAATTGGCAATGGTATGTGGTGTGCAGAATAGCAAAATAAGATCTGACACACTGAGATAATGATGCTACCTGTAGAAGTCATTTTGAACTCAAAGCTTGATATTATTTGTATGCATTTTTATAGACATAATTCACTTCTGGAACAGAACATTCCTTCCAAAGTTCACATATTTACTGCCACAAAGAATAAGCACTAACGTTTCAGCTGGTAGACCTTCATTAGAGCATTGCTTACTCACTGACATATTAGAACCTGTTTCGTGTGGCAATACATAACGAAAACGTCTTTTTTTTATTTTTAGATTCTGTACAAGCTGATTGGAATTACTCAAATTGCATTCCCTTTCTTTAAACTGCAAACCTGCAATTGCCCCTATACTAGCCATTATAAAGATGGTATGTTGTTAAATACTTGTGTTGTGAAAATATCCTTTATTGCACTTAAAAACTGTCTGGACCGATCCAAAAAGTAAATAAAACCTGAAATAATAATCTTTAATTTGAAAAGTCCAATGGAAACCTTTAATATCTACAGTGAGTCAGGACCTTGGTGTAACATCTCATCCAAAGGATGGCACCTTCGACAGCAGTGCCATCACTGTGCCTGGGTATTGGGTTTTCTATTTGGTTCCAAGGGAACAGCGCCTCCTGCTGGTGTACCAGTACATCTTCCTGCATTGACTTCAGTTTTCCCGGGATGTTTCCCATTTAAGGATGAGCGAAGCTGAAGCCTGCTTGTGCTGGACAGAGTGCAGACTTGGGTTTAACTCCCTGCAGGTTTTCTGTGTGTTATGTGAAGCTGTGTCTCCTTGCTGCTGCTGCTCTCTTTGCTCCTGAGAGGGTTTTTGGCCTAACAGACAGCAGACAGCTCCATTATCGATCATTATTCACACCAAATGCCCAGGCCAGACCCAATTACCCACTCTCCATTAACCAGCTCACTGAGGCTGCCACGCCTGACAAACTGAGCTTACAAAAATAACGTCTTAAAAAAAGATTCCAATAGACTCTGTCTTCTAAGCTGGCAGATAACCAGTGCTTTGGAGTGGTCCTCAGCTGAAACAACTCGTACTTACCCCATCATTTCATTATCTTATTTTTTTAAAGGACAGCATAGGTTTCGGTGCCTGTCTGTTTGGGTTTTTGTATTCACAGCAAGAATGTTTGGGAACAGAGAGGACTTTCATGGTTGTGGTCAGCTTATCTCCTGACACAGTAATGTAACCTATAGGCAAATGAACGTACTGCCTGTGTGGTCATTCTTATATGACTGAAGAGATGTCATATCCATATCCATATGGAAATTGGTGTAAAGGTTCCTACATCCCAATGAACAGTTTTGTGGTGAAAAATTGGTGAAACATTGTCTAGGTGTTCAGGTGAAAACTCTCCTTCATTTGGTTGAAAAGTGAAAGATTCCTAGCCTACTAGGACATTGCCAGGCTATATCCAGGCAACATCTGAGCTATATTGGGGTTAACTTAGTCCATTTATTTTAGAACATCTCTAATCCTTGATTTCCACCCCTCTAGACATCTGGATTTCAGCTTTTGCTGACTGGGAGGTAGTCGTGTCAAAAATATTTTGCTGCGTCACTGAAAACATTTAGCATTTCAGCTAAAATTTTTGCATGGCTGACTCAAACCAAACTTCAATGGAGAACTGGGTGAAAAGGGGAATAAGGGTTCATATTTAGTAAAAGGGTCAGTTTTGATCTGTTAGATTCCGAGAGTTCCATCACAGCTTACAATCTCCATACATTTCAGTTACTCTGGTATTCGTTCTTGAGGAGATATGGATTTGTCTTGGCCATGCCTACAATGAAGAACATACCTTTAAGCACCTGCCCCTTAGTTAACATAACCCAGGTGCGTGTGTTTGCTCCGACCAAATTTCACAGTCACATGCTGTGTTCATAAAGAGATGTGTGGGTACAGTACCTGTGCATGAGTTCAAATGGGATTCAATTGTAATGTCTGACACCAATAATTATTCACTTGCATTGTTATTACTTTACATTCATTTAGTAGACTCTTATCCAGAGTGACCTACAATTCTGGAGAAGATAATTGTATGAGAACATAAAACAGGGAGGTGACAGCCAGTTACCTCGAGGTTGCTGATTGGAGAGATCTGGCAGGGTTGTTAGGTTTGAAGATTGATTGGCTGTATGGTGGATCTGTTCTGTTCACAGCCCTGTAGGCTACTGGCAAGGCTTTAACCTTGATGTGAGCTGTGACAGGCAGCCAGTAAATTGAGAGGGTGAAGGGTGTGACATGAGCACTTGTAGGAACACTGTTATAGGCCTACTAGGCTTTTGGTGAGGTGCTCATGAAACCAAATCCTGTTTTCAAAAAGAGCACAGGATGACAGTCTGCTTAAACTAGAACTGTGCAAATAAGACTTTCTGTATTTATACTTAAATACAGTGCTGAAAGTGTGTTTTGTAGGTATTTATATTTAATGTTGGAAAAAAGTCAAACATGTTCCTGAATACACTGTTACGACCGCTCATTAGAGCCGTGAACATAGAAAGAGACATGCCAAAACAACTTAAAGGAACAACAAAATGTATTATAAACAAAGAACGTTCTTACAAAAGAAAGCCATTCGGTGTGAGTGAGTGTATACATACATATACATATACATACATACATACAGTGTATGCGGGTGAGGTGTGCATGTAAGTGTGTGTATGTGTAAAATGATATCAGTACAAAACAAAAGACAATCAAAAGAAATGAACCAAGGAAAATGTCAACGTCGTGGAGAAGGTTGAAGCTCATTTCGCCCCCAGCCAGATACCCGTCCATTATAGGGCTTTTTAAAAATCTACGAAAATATCTGTTACTGTGTCTTTCAAAACTGGTCATACTTTTCACATGTATAGCACATGCGGTCGACTCCGTATTAATGGCAGTTGCTGATCATTCAAACGTATTTTACTCAATCTTCTAGTTAATGTTCCGATTCCAGTTGTTTGAACAGCTAACACCCTCATGTACCCTTTTATTTGGTAATTATTATGGAAGATACAAATTAAATTGGCAAATTGGTTGATAGGCATAGTAACCTGTTGGATCAACTTTTATCAGAATGTACAATGCACAACCAGATTAAAATTAAGAATTTTATTGAGTTACAACAAATATCAATGTTTAAAGATGAACGTTCAATCTACCTTCACAAATAACAAAAGTTACAGACATAGACAGTTTATAGTCACAAAAGAAATGAATGAGGGAAGATACCAAACTACAGGTTGTTTCTCTCAAGTACTCCCAAGAAAACCAAAAATTTCTAAAGTATTGCCCACAAAGATTATTATTAGGGGTGCACCATGATTCATGATGCACCATCATGAATTCCTATGGACGATTTTGGTTGCCGATATTTTAAAGCCAAATCAGTTGATTCTATATATCAAATAAAAGTTGTTTTTTTTAAGCAGCATGATTAGTAAAAATGGCCTTATGTGAATATAATGAAACTTACAATATTTCAATGTATTTTCAAATAAATTTGAAAATTACCTAAATGTAGTTTAAATATGTAGTTTAAATATAAGTCCTCGTTTAATTTTTTATTTTTTAATTCTGTCACAGCAACATTATATGCATTGCACACATGGTTCAAATTCTTTAGTGGCATTTAGCAGGCAGATTTACTCTGGGTAACTTAAAAGATCTGAGGTCAAGATTCAGTAATTCCCCAGAGGGGAGGAGTACAGTCCCATAAGAGAGAGCATGTTGCAGCCAGTGGAAATTCACTGACAACTTATCAACCACCCTTTTGAACATCAATCTGCATTTAAAAAATAACAACACAGGACTACATGACAGCTGATCAGGTATTTGGGCTGGTAAAAGGGGAGGTGCTGTCTGAAGGGGTGGGTCCTACTGTAACAGCTAGGCCTTCCCAGGCTGCAGAACAGAGGGATCTGCCTGGTGTGCACGGCCTGCTAATCTTCTGATGGTATGAAGTCCCCTTGGTTTCTCAAAACATTTATTTCAGAAAAATTGAAACTATGCATTGCTTTCCTGGTGCAGTGGAAATTATGGTCAATTACAGTTAAGTGCAGACTTCAGGTTCCAGAAGATCTGCAAAACGATTGCTTCAAACAGCCCAAGCATTTCTGAGAAAATTTTGTTGATACTGGAGGACAGTGGGTACAGTACAAGTATGTGAGATATGAAAGTTTAGAAACAAATGCAAAGGGACTAGCGACTGCTCTCAGTGAAATAGTAATAATCACAGGGTAAAGATGTTTAAATCTTTAGCCTCTGATAAGGTTTGGAAATGGACAGGTGAGTGCAGAAAATCAGCTTCCACCACTTGAAGGACCAAATGAGCACTGGCGGCTTGTATTTCACAAGACCAGAAAGCGCAGTTGCAACTAGCACTGTCTATCACTCATTACTTCAAATCTAGGCCTGCCATTAAAAGTATTGATTTCAAAACTGTGCCAAGTTACTTGAGATAATGTAGGAAACACTGGGTAGCATTGCTTTGGAATTGTTTAATTTGTGTGAGGTAAGATAGCCAACATTGTTTCATGTGACTTGACACAAAGTGACTCAAAAAGTGGTAGAGGCGCAAACTGTCCCTGATTCATCCACAAAATATTACTGTCATGTCCAAATAGCAGAATAACTTAACAAATTTAAATATGGGGAGGCATTAGACAAAGCAAAATTGCTTATTGCAACAACATTTTCTTGTGGAGAAAAATTATTGACTTGTATTTTGAACGTATTGTTAACGTTGACTGACATTAAAACAGGTGGCTGAAACACCTGTACTGGAGCCAACTGCACTGGTGCTAGTGAGCAATGTCTCTCAACAAGACAAGGAAGTGAGCTTCAAAATGCAGCCCAGTTTTGGCCACTTGGATACAATACTTGTTAAAGAAGTATATTGCTTTGTCCTGGGTTGGGAGTCGATACAGTTTCAATTCAGGAACTGAATTTCTATCATGAATTTAAATCAAATTGACATGAACCTCGAAGTGTTATTTAGTCTATTGATGTCTTTTCCTGATGTAGGTCTGCATAATCTTACATAGAAATCCATCATGGCAATCCATAAGAGCAAATTGGCAGGACAAGCAGTTTGAATTCCAGCATAACAGGTCAAACTTGATTTTAAACTGCCGTTAGGCATGAGGCCAAAAGCACTGACTAAAGTGGAGTTATTTAGGGCTCTAGGTTGCAACCCACACCCCTGCCCCCAATGCCCCGCCCCGATTACAAATTCTAGAAATGTGTGGGAGCATAAGAACACCTGATGAGAAGAACAGGCTAGCCAGTTTTTGTCATTTAGGGGCAAATAAAGTGATTTGAATTGAATTGAATTGAATTGAATTGAATTGAATTGAATTGAATTGAATTGAATTGAATTGAATTGAATTGAATTTTTGCCAGCCTGGCCTAAATTCAATTCAATTCAATTCAATTCAAATCACTTTATTTGTCCCCATTTTATTGACAAATAAATAACAATTGAATTGAATTGAATTGAAATGAATTGAATTGAATTGAATTGAATTGAATTGAATTGAATTGAATTGAATTGAATTGCATTTAGGCCACGCTGGCAAAGGCCTGCGGCCCTGCTGCCTCAGTGAGTAGGCCAGCTGCTTAAAACACAAAGCTCATGACACCTGCAGCCAGGCTGGAGGGGGGGCGGAACTGTTTAAACAGAGGAACTATGTTCACAGGTCCGTGTTCAGTGGCCTAAAGCACTCATAAACGTGTCATGCACTAGTGCTTGGACTGAGCACTAGAAAGTCCTTTCCTCTTCAGAGAAAGAGAGGGACAGCGAAACACTGAATGGGGGGTCAGGGTCTGTTCATTCCTACAACAGTTTTTGTGGCAGGAAAAGGACAATGATTTAGAATCAAACGGAACTGATACAGCTGGTGCATTGTTTCTTCTGTTCTTTTTCCATAACCTTATGTAATAGCATTCCGCAAGCATGTCTGACCTGTTTGTAATCTGAGAGGAAGGTGTTTATTAAAACCTGAAATGAGTTTTTTTACGAATAGCACATTTTCTGATGATGTGCTCAGCAGTCCTCGTTTACCTTACTTTATTCTGAAAAGTAAAACTTTGTGTATGCTTTTACGCAGATTTCTGTGTAATCACAAATTCTCTGTTTTTAAAAAATAATTTTTTTAAATTAAATTTGTTTTTTCTAGAATAGAATAGAATAGAATAGAACAGATTAGAGCATAACAAAATAGAATATAACATTATTGTCCAAAAAAGGAACTTTGTCTTTGGTGTAACTTTAAGAATACATACATGAAAACAAAATGTAGTACAATCACACAGAAGTCACACAAACATTATTTCATTTTAATATATTATGGATTGTGTATTAGACACTGACTTATTTTTTGAAAAGTGCATTGGGTCATTCTCATGCCTTTTAGGACTTTTTCTTTGTTGTAATGAAAACCCGAAAAGTCAAAAGGTTCTCTCTGAGTAAAGGCCAAATGATATAACTGTGGACCATAGAGTTTCTCTATGATCAGCTGTTTCATTGAAGACAACTTAAAAAAGAAATTAGTTTTTTTATGATTGACCAGGACAGGTATATGCATAAGTAACATTGCTGTCTGCCAGCTTATGAAGTGGCATGAAACCAGTATGTCTTTTCAGACCATTTATCAAGTAAACACGATACAGTGTATTTGAAGACGACACCAAGGCCGCTTTTATTTTATGTTTCTTGCATCATCCCCGTTATTATTTATGCCCGATGACGCTGGCCGCAATGGCAGGATAAGCAGATCAGTTGCCGTCTAAATGCTGTTGCGTACATTTGCCTTAATGCTGTGACCTCAGTTTCACTTATCATGAATAACTTATCATGAAACAATAACCTGTGACGATGTGCCGTACGGTGCAGACGCGCTGCGTTCAGTCTCAGCAGGAAGTGGGAAATTCTGTCCCACAATTCACAAAATTTTGGTCTTTGCAATAATTTATTTTTCACCCCTTGGTATGATGAGTCAGCCTGTGGTTTGGAGAGACAAGAGGGGCAACTGCGACCATATCTCATTTCTAGAGGCTGAAGTCGCAGGGATATACAGTACCGTGATTGGAACAAACATAATAATGTTTTAAATTATTATGCTGACGTTTTACCTTAAGTAAAGTATGTAACTACCATTAGAATTGTGATGTGCTTAATTCAAATATAGTTATAGATTAAATCTTCTTTTTTTCATTCTTAAAGTACCAGTACTCTAAGAGTTTGGAGAATGGGTGCTGATCGGACCAGCCCCAGAGGCAGGGCTGCACCTCAGCCAATGAGAATCCTTCATGTAAATGAGGGGATGGGTTTCAGTATCCTTTCGTATAGAGAGGATTACTGTGGCTGAGTGACACTGGGTACCTGCACTTCGGAGAAGGTGAACCAAAGTTTGCAAGAAACGTTTGCAGTGAGATCCGTCCAACAGAGCATGCATCCACAGGAATTTGGCAAAAACCCACATGTGAGTCCACTGCTTTCCCCCCATCTTCCCTCACCTCTTCAGGGTTGTCAGACTGTGGGATTTTTTTACCCCTTTAGATTTGAAATGTAAAACAGTGACTTTTTTATTATCTCACAGTGTAAGTTTCAGATTATGAATGTATATGAATGAGTCCATCCGAGATAGGGAATTTTAAAAGGGGATATGGAGTCTTGAAACATGTGTGAGCTCTTTGGAATTGGGAGATGTTTGAGGGATTTTGGTGGAGTAAAGGCTACCAAGGAATCTGGAAACCCTGTGACAGATCCTCCTTCCCCTCCTGATACTGACTGTAATCAGAAGAGCTTGGGACGCTGTCGGTGTGGAGGAAGGAACTGTGCCAATTGCATGTGAATGTCAGAGAACGATTTTACATTCAAAGAACAGGGCTAGACTCTCCCTGCTTCTTTTAATGGGTAGATCAGTTCTCCACTGTCAATGTGTGTGTGCATGTAGAAGAGGCGGAGACCCATGAGGTACTCAAGTCTGGGCTTGATGCAATGCTAGATGTTCTCTTAGACTGTAGGTGAATGACGAGCCCTAGAAGGGCTGAGTGACATGTTCTTGTCATTATGAGTTCTTATATTCCTTTTATCTTTAGCTGTCTCTCTCTGTTACTAGAGACTGAGGCTGTGACCTCATCGTGATTTGGAAATGTCTCTCTCTGTGCTGGTGTAAATATGGGGTAGGAGCAGGTTTTAAGGCTATTGTGTAAAGTTTGGTGTTTCAGTAAATGATTTTCTCTCTCTCTCTTCCTCCATCTCCCTTTCTCATAATTATACTCAATCATGTGTTTGTATGGGCCTGGCTGAGAGACTCTCACCTGCAGTTTGGTATTTTCCCATCATCCCAGTGAACATCCTCTTGTGTGTGACTGCTGTGTCATCAATCTTCTCGTTCTGACAGATGAAAGGCTAGTTCAGCCTTCAGTGTGCGCAGCTATATTTGAATGATGGGTCTTGGTGATAGTAGCTCATCCACTTGCCTACAGGTAGGAGGAGGAAGCGAGAGCCAGGGTTTCTGTGACAAACATTCGGTGAACTATCACAGCGTCAAAGGGGTGGCCCTAGTGTGATGCAAGAGGTGGACTGGCATCTCCACAATGTTGCATCAAACAAAGGCTCTAGCTTGAATTTCCAGCTGGGAAGGGTGGAATCAGTGGCCAAAAATTCCTGTTAGTTAAGCCACTTCATTTTTGTGGAGCAATCAGACTGATTAGGATCTAACTGGAGTGGCAGCTGTATTGGTGATACAGGTTGGGCAGTGGTTGCACCTGGCTGGATGGCAGACAGAGGACTTAATCATTTGTTTAAGCTGTGTTTTCTACAGGGCAACGAGTGGTTTGGTCTCCATAGAGACAGGGAACGGATCAGATATGGGTGTGGCCCCCAGAGTCTGGTATATGAACTTTGTTGAGGATTGTGGGTAGGGTTTAGAGTGGAGAGGGTTACCTCATTTTAATGGGCAAATTGATGCCTGGTTGATGTCACACCTACCTGCCTGCCTGCACCTGTGTCAGCTGTGTCAACTGCGCACACTTCTGTCATGATTATGCAGCAGAGACCAGCAGCTTGTACCTTTCGAGCTGTCAGCAAGATGGCCTTACAAACACAGTTAGGCATTTCAGATCAGGCAGAAAGAAATTTAGGGTTAAAAGTAGTTAAAAGGTTTTCCCCCTGAAGGGTTTCTTTTCCCGATGGTGCTGATTTAGAGGTGTTAATGAAATTGGACCCAACTGAGTAACAAATCCCTGTATAATACCAACATCAGGGTCATCCATATTGTATGCCTAAGGTAGTCTATAGTATGCCAGTTTCAACCACATTTGAGGGTTTAGAAATGTTAGCACAATTGAGAAATTTAAGTGCAGAAGCCTACTTTGAACCAAGTAGGCTTCTGCACTTAAATTTCTCAATTGTGGTAACATTGCTCAAATGCTCAAATGTTCAGAGAGATTTGTTATTATGTAGCTGCAGATAGCTGTCAGAAAAAAAACACTAACCTTGTACATAAGAATCACAACCATACTGGAAAATAAGGATTTCATTGTATGTTTTCCGAAAAACTACCAAAGATTACATAAAGTGTCCTGCTACTGTTCATGGACACACCAATATTTTTTAAAGGTTCCTCTCTACGTATTAGCCACATACCCTTTGCTTACAGCAGGAATGAAAAGAATCTGAATCATTCCATTGACTCACATTTTTTTAGAATGATGTGTCTACATAAAGGGAGGAGATAAACGAATCTCCTCTGGCACTTGAAAGACAGAAGTTGGTATTGAAAGTTGGTATTGAAAGAAGGTTAGTGCTGATATAAGTGTACATGTACTCATGAGTCCTTATACGTGTACTCGTGTATGTGGTGTGCTCTTTGCTTAGTGGTGAGTTTGCTTGTCTAATGAGTGTGTTTGTCCAGTCTGTGTTTGTGTAGTGGTGAATGGTATGGAGGATAAGTGTAAAGGTTGCCTTTGTAGGGTTGTTGGTGTGATTATTGGGTTTCTAAGAAACTGTGTTTAGTGGTGGATGCGATGCTGCAATTGTGCAGAAATTGTGTTTGTGAAGTGGTGAAAATGGTGATCCAGCAGATTAGCAATTATCTTAGCACAGAGTTTGGCTTGGTGAAGAAGCTGTGTATTTGTTGTGTCTGTAGTGGTGAATCTGATGACCTAGTTGTGTAGAAATTGTGTTCATGCCATGGCATCTGTCACAGGGCAGTTGTGTAGATGGTGTTTATGTCCTGGTGAATATTTGGGCCAGTTTCTGCTGAAGATAATGAACTTGTACCTGTGCAAGCTGTTTGTGCAGCGATGAGTATGTTGTGTATTGGTGAGTGTGTTTGCATAGTGGTGAGTGTGTTTGTTTAGTGGTGAATGTGTTTGTCTAGTGAGTGTGCTTGTGTAGTGGTGTGTTTGTGTAGTGTTGAGGGTTTTCGTTTAATGATGAGCGTGTTTGATGGTAGTTGGTAGTACCACACAGTTTCAGGCAGAGTTCAGGTACATTCTTTGAGTTCAGGCTGTGAGTTAAACTGCCTGTTGAGCAAATTCTGTGATTTGTTAATTTTACAAAACAAATTCTTGCAGTTAGCCAAAACAGATGTACATTTCCATAAACCTTGGGCATGTTATTTAATTTGTACATATACAGTGGTGAAAGTAACAGAAAAAGAAGAATGCATGTGTTAGATGTGTCTTTGTGGTTGTGGATGAGCTTTAAATTTGACACATGATTAAATACAAGTGTGTTTTTACACTTAGGTGTTTCTTTATACACATTTTGGCAACCCAATTCAGCAGTCATCAAAGTGAACTCACCAAGCATGCATTTATTAACACTAAAGAAAACCAATGTAAAGTTTTATGCTTAAGTCAAAGTTTTTTTGTTTTTTTTTTAAATAAGGAATTTTAATCTTTTTTCTTCTGAAGAAAGCAGTGCCTTGGCCCTCCTACATTTATTCATGTTTATCTACCTTTAGAGCCCTTTTCCCGCAAGGATTTTGTCTAGTGTTTGCCTACCTGCCATACCAATGTGCACCTGTCATTCACAGATTCAAGCAACACTTCTTTCTTTAATTATTTGACTTTTTACATAATTAATTTTTGACATTGTATTTTATGCCTATCCAGACAAATCCTGTATTCATCATCCTGAGTCCACCAAAGTAAATGTCTGTCTTCTCCTGCTTTCTCCTCCACTCTACTCCTCCTCTCCTTTTTTCTCTCCACTCCTCTCCTCCTCTACTCTCCTGTTGCAGGAGCTATACTACATGCAGGTTCAGCGTGAGAGAGAGAGGGGTGAGAAGATGGAGGACAGCCCCAGGAACAGGAAGTTGAGGGTGTGTGTGGCCACCTGTAACCGTGCCGACTACTCCAAGCTGGCTCCCATCATGTTTGGCCTGAAGGCCGACCCGGAAAACTTTGACCTCCGGGTGGTGGTGCTGGGGTCCCACCTCATTGATGATTACGGGTGAGCCGAGCGATTCACCCTTCTGTCCTTAAAAAAAAAAGATTTCCTTTAGAGTGCTCATGTGTGTGAGAGATTAGTCTGATCTGAGGATGATGCTCAGATGTTATTTCTCCTGGGGGGAATATTCTATCAGCATTCTTTGTGTCAGTAGCAGGTAGTTCTCACTGAGAAAATCTTTTCCTCAAAACTTTCTGAACCCTTCTTCTCAACTGGATCAATGTGGACTGGTCGTTTGAGGGTATCATGGCATGTCCACACTGTGAGTTAAATAATATGCGGTGCCCCCCTTTCCCCCAGGAACACGTTCCGCATGATCGAGCAGGACGAATTCGAGGTCAGCTCCAAGCTGCACACCATCGTGCGCGGGGAGGACGAGGCCGCCATGGTGGAGTCGGTGGGCCTGGCGCTGGTCAAGCTGCCGGACGTCCTGCGGCGGCTGAACCCGGACGTGCTGCTCGTCCACGGCGACCGCTTCGACGCGCTGGCGCTGGCCACCGCCGCGGCGCTCATGAACATCCGCATCCTGCACCTGGAGGGCGGGGAGGTGAGCGGCACCATCGACGACTCCATCCGCCACGCCATCTCCAAGCTGGCGCACTACCACGCCTGCTGCACCCGCAGCGCCGAGCAGCACCTTATCGCCATGTGCGAGGACCACAGCCGCATCCTGCTGGCCGGCTGCCCCTCCTATGACCGACTCCTCACCTCTTACCACAGCGAGGACTCTGCCAAAGTCATACAGCACTGGCTCGGTAGGTCCTGTAGCTGCAGCTACCTGTTTACATGTTGCATTGCATTCATTTAGTTGAGAGCCTCACCCTCTCACATAGCCACATAGCATAAAATACAAATACAGATGTAATGTATTGTATGCGTTACTGTATACAAAGCACCAGTAGAGTACAATAGAGGTTTTATGATGGTTATGAAGCATTGTGAAACAGGTCTGACAGGCTTAGGATGTAAAGGTTGGGTGTTTCACTTGTGTCTTTTCTTTCTGCCAGAGAACAAGCTAACGAAGAGAATCGTTTTTCAGTGAGTCACTGTGTGTCCAACGTGACATCTTTATATCATGGAAATGATCTCTGACACTTCCCTCTCTTCACATGCTTTGACGTAATGAGCTTCCTTCTCGTCATACATTGCTCTGTTCCTCTATTGTGTTATCGTATGACGGGGGAAAAACTTTAACCTGTGTAAAATATGTTGGGCCAACTTCATATTTAGCAGATTAATATGGCATTTAGCAGCCACTCTTATCCAGGGCTACTTACAGTTTAGTTTTTTTTTTTTTATTTTTATTTTTTACACATGGTTAATTTATACAGCTGGATATTTTACTGTAGCAATTCAGTTTAACTGTCTTGCACTAGGCTACAACAGGCAGTGCCCCAGCTGGGAACTGAACCTGCAATCTCTGAGTTATGTTTGCAGCATATAGCGCCTTTCACTTCAGGGTCTCGCCAATTGATTTTCTACGGTAAATGGGGGGTGGGGGGGACTCACCTCACCTGTTCGCCACCCATCTTGGTGATTCGCCACTTACCCCCTTGATCTCCTCATCCCGACAGGAGATGATGTGAAAGAGAACGGCTACATCCTGGCTCTGCAGCACCCCGTCACCACCGACATCGAAAACTCCGTGAAGATGTACGGCCTGATGCTGGACGCCCTCATTTCCTTTAACAAGAGAACGCTCATCCTCTTCCCCAACATCGACGCAGGTAAGCCCCGCTCACTCCGGTGAACCTGATTCTTCTCAGGATCATTTTCAACAACAGCCGCACGCCGCAGGCATTCATCTCAAGCTGTGCTAAGGAAAAATGTGTTTTGCGCTGGTCTCCTGGAAACAGTTTCAAAGATGTAGATTGCTCCTGTGCTCAGACCACTAGTAGAAATAACTTAAGTAAGAGTTTAAGCGCAACAATTTCAACAAAGACGCCATCAGTGCAAAAATAGCTTTTGAGACCACTGGTATACTTAGAATTTTGAAAGTACAAACTGGTAACATTTTTACCCTCTTCTTCAGCCTTTTTATCCATTTTTCATTCATTATTGCAAATGACACAGATGTGAAAGTTTTGTTTACACTTAACAAATATATTTCTGTGTTATATATTTATCATTATATGTTGCACATATAAGCCCATGCGTCATACAGCAGTCCTTGAGTTGGGCTCACAAGTCTCTAAGTGCAGCTCAACAGACAGACTCACAGGCATTGACCCGTTTTACCGGGACCTGTCCTCTTGTGCTGCCTTACTGCCCCCTCATACCACTTAACCCTCATTATCTCCTTCCTTCTGATGGCTTCTCTGCTGTCCTTCACTCTCCTCCTGTCCTCTCCTCTCCTCTCCTCCCCCCCACAGGAAGTAAGGATATGGTGCGTGTGATGAGGAGGAAGGGGATCGAACGACACCCCAACTTCCGGGCGGCGAAGCACGTGCCCTTTGACAAGTTCATCCAGCTGGTGGAACACGCCGGCTGCATGATCGGTAACAGCAGCGGAGGGGTGCGGGAGGCGGGGGCGTTTGGAACGCCCGTCATCAACCTGGGGTCCCGCCAGACGGGCAGAGAGACAGGTAGGGGGCACAGCTTTCAGGAAAAGACTCACACTCTGGAGAGATTAATCAAATCAATGTTGTCACCACTGTGTTGTATTGGCTTGGGAACTGTACTCTAACTCAAAGGTTATGGATTCGATTCCCAGCTGGGGCACTACTGCTGTACCATTGAACTAGGCACTTAACCCAAAATGGGTTAAACAGTGAAAATGAAAAGGGGTAGCTGTGTAAGTTGTTTAGACCTAAGCTTAAATGCAAGCACACCCACAGTAGGGTGTAGGTGGTGTGTTCCTTCAGTTTCCCTGACAATGTGGCAGCTATTTATATATAATTTCACCCCTGTAGGATATCTGTGCAGTTGGACCCAAAGCTGTCCATTGGTTTATCTGATTGTGAATGTGTTCAAACCCCACCAGGTGAAAACGTCCTTCATGTGCGAGATGCAGACACACAGTATAAGATCTACCACGCCCTAGAGCTGCAGTTTGGGAAGCGCTATCCCTGGTGTGTACCACATAATACCTGTAAAACACAGGATGGCCTGTTAAAGAGAACTGTGGGAGTGGGTATCACATTGAGTGGGAGGTGTCAAAAGTGCTCTTTGGAAAGGATCCACACAATTAGATCATCTTGAAAAACTTGACCACTACCCACTTCTTCTGTCAAAAAGATAAAAATCTGTATTTATACAGTATATGCACTGACCAGATCAGAGTTTCACTATTCACTATGAGGACAATATTGACTCAAGTCTCTTGTTTAATAGTTATTCAGTCTCAATTATTCTAAGTGATTCTCACTTAGTCTCAATAAGGAATTTAATTACTATGAGTGAAGGTTCTAATCATGCTCCTTGACTCAAAGTAAATGTGTACTGACATCACTTAAGTCCACTGCTCTACTCAACTGTCAAATTCAAGCTCATTCCACCAAATTAAAACCGACACAAAAATTGGGTTACCTTGATGGTATAACTGGTCTTTGGACTTCATCTAATAGTTTCTTACCTTGACTCCTTGAGGATAAGACATGAAACACTGGTCACATGCTGTAGCCCTACCCACAATGCATTTGGTCCGTAAATGGCTGTTCCGCCTCACTCCGCAGCTCTAAGATCTACGGTGATGGGAACTCAGTGCCGCGCATCCTGAAGTTCCTGCAGAGCATCGATCTGGACGAGCCGCTGCAGAAGTCCTTCCGCTTCCCACCGGTGAAGGAGTGCTTCTCCCAGGACATCGACCACATCCTGGAGACCCAGAGCGCCCTGGCCGTAGACCTGGGAGGGACCAACCTGCGTGTGGCCATCATCAGCATGAAGGTAAGGCCCTGGAGCAGTGGTTTCAAACTACAGTTCTGGAGGGCCACAGGGTCTAAAAGTTTAACTCCAGGCCAGGAGGACCACAGAGTCTGCAGGTTTAGCTCTAATCCTAGAAGGCCTCAGTGTCAGTAGGTTTAGCTCAAATCCTGGAGGACCAGTGTCTTCTGGTTTAGCTCCAGTCCTGGCAGGCCACAGTGTCGGAAAGTCTGTCCCAGTCCTTCAGTAAATCTGGCCCTATGTATCATATTTTATATGCATAATTCCTCATCATTATAATTCATAAGGATTGTACCAGCTCTCTGCTGCTGGAAAGGGACCTTACAGGAAATTTTGATTGACTGACTTGTTGCTTGAATATTGTGTTTTTGACGTTCAATGTTATTTGATGGCAGGGGGGTATAGTGAAGAAGTTCTGCCAACCAAACCCAAAAAACTATGAAGCCAGGATGGAAATCATTTTGAAAATGTGCACAGATGCTGCAATCCAAGCTGTGGACCTCAACTGCAGAATCTTGGGTGTGGGTAGGTACACTTCTGCATGGATACCACATTAGAACCATTTCCATTTGGAGGCAAATGGGGCCAGTTACCTCTCCATAGTTCTAAAAGTCTCTTTCTCTCCCTCTCGATCTCTCTCTTCTTCTCTCTCTTTTTCTGTTTTGTTCTTTCTA
Organism: Anguilla rostrata; assembly: GCF_018555375.3. Taxonomy (NCBI): domain Eukaryota; kingdom Metazoa; phylum Chordata; class Actinopteri; order Anguilliformes; family Anguillidae; genus Anguilla; species Anguilla rostrata. Next base: position 26,514,499 of record NC_057939.1, on the reverse strand, counting down.
TCCTTCTCTCTTCCCCCTCCTTCTTTCTCTCCCTCGTTTACCTCTCTCTCTCTCTCAGGCGTGTCCACTGGCGGCCGTGTGAATCCTCAGGAGGGGGTGATCATAGACTCCACCAAGCTGATCAAGGAGTGGAGCGGCATCGACATTCGCACGCCCATCTCCGACGCCCTGCACCTGCCCGTGTGGGTGGACAACGACGGGAACTGTGCCGCCCTGGCGGAGAGGAAGTTCGGCCACGGCCGAGGGGTGGAGGACTTTGTGACCATCATCACCGGCACAGGTATGCAGACCGCAGCATTAGGACCCACGACGAGGTCAGCACGTATTTATTCTTTTCTATATTGTTTTACTACTATTTTCTCTATATTTGAAATGCTCCATTTACAAAAGAAACCTGGTGAGGATATGTCCATTTAACAGGGTTGGTAAAGGGGTGAGTTTAATTTGTATTGACCTGTTGCGTTAGCCAAACCTTGAGGGAACCCAGCTGTTAATTTCCTGTGAAATGCGATGTGAAGCTGCTGCTTCTTTGCACACCGTGGTGCACAAGCTGAACTAGCGAAGAAATTAATTTTGTGGTAGACACTTCATGTGAAGCTTGAGAAGGCAGACTGCAGACTCCCAATTAAGCGAGACACAGAGACAGAGAGAGAGTTTCCATTCTGCTATTGGTCATAAACATCATTGGTGGCAGCCAATGAGAAAGCCACAGGCTGGACCCCGGCCCTGTGTGTGAGCCTGTGTTTAGCCATGAGGGAACGTACTCTCATTTTGAGCATACCACTGATGCAGACTCCACAGAAAACCAGACCAAAGAAAACACTGATGTCACAGGAGGTTGCATGTTCCCTGGACTATTTTTCTTTGCGTTGGAAACCATCCTTTGCTAGAATTAACAGAGTAAACCTGACACACCCCAGCTACAGCAAGACAGGTATTCAATCCAAAACACAAAATGGAGTTAAATGATCTCCCTATTCATGAACAGATCCTTGTAACAAATATAGGAATGTTTAATTACTCAGCTGACCATGGGAACACAAACAGGATGAAATGTTTACAATAGAGGTGTAGCCCTCTTTCATGTAGTTGACAATATATTTACACTGAATCACCCTGGGGGAGTGAGACAGTGGCCCCCGCCAGACTGATACTGAAATTCCATTGATGCAAGACATATCTGCAAATTAGGGTGTTGCCTCTTCAGCCTCTAATACACAGACACACACGCACCCCACGCATGAACAAACATCATCTGTGTGTTCCCCAAACAGACGTCGTGTTTGTTTTACGTGCTCTCAGCCACTCTCTCGCACGGCCGGTGAAGCCGAAGCCATAATCCCGCCCTAAATGCCTGCTTGGCTGTCTGTGATTGGCAGGCATCGGCGGGGGGATCATTCAGCACGGCGAGCTGATCCACGGCAGCACCTTCTGCGCGGCCGAGCTGGGCCACATCACCGTGTCTCTGGACGGGCCCGAGTGCAAGTGCGGCAGCCGCGGCTGCGTGGAGGCCTTCGCGTCCGGCCTGGCCCTGCAGCACGAGGCCAAGAAGCTGCACGATGGTCAGTGCCCCGCCACCCTCTCAGCGTGTCTGTAACTGTGCTGCGGCGGTACTTTACAGTGTCATGTAATAGTGCATTGGTATGTTACAGTGTCATGTAATGGTGCAATGGTATGTTACAGTGTCTTGTAATGGTGCAGCGGCACTTTACAGCATAATGTAATGGTGAAATGGTATGTTACAGCATAATGTAATGGTGCAATGGCATGTTACAGCGTCATGTAATGGTACAATGGTATGTTACAGCATCATGTAATGGTACAATGGTATGTTACAGCATCATGTAATGGTGCAATGGTATGTTACAATGTCATGTAATGGTGCAGTGGTATGTTGCAGCATCATGTAATGGTGCAATGGCATGTTACAGCATCATGTAATGGTGCAATGGTAATCTGGAGCATGAAGTACAGTGCAACTGTGCACTGTAATAACGCACTGGAGTAGTTTGTTCTATAATTATATTCTGTGACTGTTCTGCAACAGTGTGCTGTAACAGTCTTTCGTTTGTAAAAGGCTGCTGTAACAGTGTGACACAGTGTTTTGTAACAGTGTGGCTGAGCTGTACTTGTGTGATCCACAGCGGATCTATTGATCACGGAGGAGGTGCCCCTCAAAGGTGAAGAGACCATTACCGCTGCTCACCTCATCAGCGCTGCTCAGCATGGTAACCCCAAGGCAGAGGCTGTTCTCAGAACAGGTGAGTGTGCAGCTTTAGAGAAGTTTGTGACAAGTACCTGCAATGGAGGTTGTTCTCACAACAGGTGAGTGTGCAGGTCAAGAGTAGTCTGTGGCAGGTGCCTACAGTGGAGGCTGATCTCAGAACAGGTAAGCGTGCTATTTTAGAATAGTTTGTGACAGGTGAGATCTCTGTTTGTATCTCACGTTTTGGGAAGATGTGATAATCCAGGATACATAAGCCATTTTACAAAATTATGAAGTAAGTAAACCTGTCAGACTGCATTGCTCTATGCTGTATCAAAAGGTCACATTTTCTGTCTGCATTCCTGCTGAGAGATTGAGCCTATGTGTACACCTCAAACAATAGTAGGCATGTGTGCTTGTGCTTGTGTATGTGTGCGTGGGTGTGTGTGTGAGTGGGTGCTTAGTTATGTGTGTGTGTGTGTGTGTGTGTGTATTTGTATGTATGAGCAGGTCCTTGCGTGTGTGTGTGTATGTGCGTGCTTGCATGCATGCGTCCATGCGTGCGTGCGTGTGCGTGTGAGTGGGTGCTTATATGTGAATACAATTGCTCAGTTCACAAATTCTTCTTCTTTTGCATGTGTAATTATGTGTAATCTTCCTGTTTGTGTACTTGTGCAGGTCGCAGCATGTAGGCTGGCTGTCTTTGACTCCTCAAACTAACATTAAGAAGCTGCTGCACAACTTCAACCAAATAGTTTGAAGTGAACCTGTTTGTGCATGCCCATAATCTGAGTGCATGCGTGTGCGTGTGCTGATGTTGGGGTGTGTCGCTCTAATCCTCTCTCTCCCCCAGCTGGCACGGCCTTGGGCGTGGCCGTGGTGAACATCCTGCACACGGTCAACCCCTCCCTGGTGGTCTTGTCCGGCGTGCTGGCCTCCTCCTACCAAGCGCCTGTCCAGCAGGTCATCTCCCAGCGTGCCCTGTGCTCCGTCGGTAACGTCAAGGTGCTGACCTCTGACCTCCAGGAGCCCGCCCTCCTGGGCGCCGCCAGCATGGTGCTGGACTTCGCCACCCGCAGGATGAATTGACCGCCCAGCCCAGGCCCGCCGCCACCGCCGCCTTCCATCTTTAGCTGCAACTGAAGGGCCCGCCCGGGCCTACATCTCTGTGTTTTCCTTTGTGTGTGTGGGCTTACCTGGACCTCCTGGGACAGGTGCTCTGTGTGAGGCCACACCAACCGACTCACCCTGCGGAAGCCCCTCTGTGACGGATGAGAGGGCCCTTCTCTTCTGCGGGGTTGGTGCTGCTCTTTTTCGGTTTTGATTTCAGAAACTTCATTTTATTATCTGTCTGTTTTTACTTTATCTTCTGAGTTTGGAAGAAGCAGTCTTTTTTTCTTTTTTTTTTTAAATACATGCATTCTTGAAGTGGTCCTGCCGCTGAATGTTCCTCAGGGGATTTGGGAGAGCGCGTAGACGCTAGGTTCTGCTGCTTCTCATGGCGCAGTCCACAGTCCTGTGGCTGAGCACTGCAGTGCCGCAATTTTCTGCACAGCTGGGTCAGCTAGGATCTTTCTCAGTTTTTTTTTTTTTTGCATTTTTCCACCTTCTCTCCCAATTTGGAATAACCAATTGAATATCGGTGCTCATAAATGGACCCCTGACTATTAAATCAGGAGAGAGCAGACCTCCACACGCTCTCTGATGCATGTCACCTCACAGCCCGCTAGTCAGGCCTGCACAGAGATGAGTCAGAGGAATACGCTTCATGTGCAGCTTCACAGGCGGACTGCAGGCACCTGGTAAACCAGCATGGGTCGCTGTAGAACAATGAGACGCAGATTCCTCCTAAATTAACCCTACCTAACACTGGGCGACACTGCCACCAATTACGCATGGCCTTGTGGGGCTCCCGGCCACAGTCAGGATTCAATCCCAGACCAGGGGCTAGAACAGCTCCGAAACCGGATGAGCCACCCAGCAGCCACCAGCAGATCCTCATAAATGATGAGAATTATAAACACCAGCCAAGAGCCTCCAGCAGAATCTTTTCTTATACTTGAAAAACGAAGAAATTAAGAAATGCTAATTATACTGCCCAATGAGCATTATCCACAAAGTGTCCACACAATCACCATTCAGACTGATGCCAAAAAATATGACCGGGAAGAAGCACAAACAACCTGAATGCCGACTGCTTAGTTCTCAGCATTGATCTTTCTAGATGTTTGCAGTACTTAGAGTAGTGTTTTCAGCAGCACTTTACTTGAACTACCTGAGCCTCATAAAAACCACATAACAGTAATAAGCATGACACAGCCAGTCACAAGAGCATATTCCAATTTCAGGCAAGTGTTACAACACTGTGACAACGTATTTAATTTTACGAAACAGATTTAACCCAAATTGAAAATGATCTTGGCATACATTATTACAAGGTCAATAGATTTGTAATGAAGTATGATGTAAAATGATGTAAACCACTCTTGTGACTGTTGTGTCATCCACAGTGTTATGTTGGATTAATGGAATATTATTTCAGGGAGGAGGGGATAATGTCTTATTATATATTCATATTACTGAAGGGATGTTTTATTGTTTTAGTAATATTAAGTTTATTTAACAAACACTGGAAAACTGTCACAATGTAAAGTTTTACGGCTGAAATGATGCTGACAAAACAGTTTTGCACAATGAAAGAAAAGTGTGATAAATAATGATATGTCTTTATAGAATACATAAATGTCACACTTTTAATGATATATGGATGTAAATTTGACATTCAAAAATTGTTAAAAATGTTCTTGTGTGCAAAAAAATACTGTCTTGAATTTTAGATGGCTATATTAATATATGGTAAGAATGTTTACCAAAAAAAATTACAATAAAACCATTTATTTATGAGAATCTGGGATCTTTTTGGTTGCTTAGTCTTTGGGACATGAACTGTTTGGAATACCTCAAGAGAATGGAGGGACTAGAGATGACCTGGGTCAAATAATTTCATGATACTTTAACACCAGTAAAATTATTGCAGATAACTGAAATTTTATTAAAGGAATCTGAAAAAAAAATAGAAATCTGTTTCCACCCTAATATCCAGAACAAAGTCTTTCTTTAATGTGGTTGTAGATGTAGGTAAGTGACATGATTCCTAGCAGATTCTAAAGGATTTAACTGGAGCAATTTAAATTGACTGGTGTTGTCAAAAGTAGTATTGTGTGTAAATTACAAGGACTAAGGGGGAGAGACTTGTGGTCATGATAACAGATCTAATGCAAACTGGTCGTCTGGGGAACAGGCTTTCAGAGATGCGACTGGTGCCTAGATCTCCTCAAGGATGCTGCAGACATGTCATTCCTAAACTCCTGTAGTCATGGAGATAGAGTAGGAGCCAGTCCTCACTAACTTGTGAAGTCCAAGTCCCAGGGAGACAATCTGACCCACAATTTAGAATAGCGTGTCCCCTTAGAGGACCAAAATGAGTGGCAATTTTATTGTATCCATAGGTAGCCTAAATATTTCTCAGATTTAAAATGTACATATTTTGAATTTGCCATTTCTAATGAGTATGCATGTTGATCTCCGATTATATAAATCAAAAGTAGTCAGTTCTTCTGAATATGGCTGTACACCGGTAAAATGCTAATCCCTTTTCGTGTGTTGTTTGTTCCTCCAGTCTGTTGCCATTAAGCGGCCATGACGGCATTTTACCATATGACTTTACTTAGGATCATCTTTGTTGATATCCGGTTCGCGGCGCACGTTGAGCCAGTTCTGCCAGTCAGTTGTGCAAACTACAGCGGTGAGTATGACTAGTCACTGTCTGTAAACGTGCGATGGAGGAAACACATTAAATCATCTTTTGGTTCCTTTCTGGAAGCTTGAGTTGAATTACTCGTTATCCAGTTACAATTCGTTTTCTAGTAGCTACTTGCCCAGCAGCTTCCAGCCAGTTGGTTTACTTGCTTGGGGCATCGCGGAAAATCTGGAAATTCGTGGACTACAGTTCTCCAGTGACCGAGAACACATGGAAAATGACAAAATAAGCACGGCAACACGGCAGATTGTAAAGTTTGTGTTTGGGGTATGTTTAATGATAAAGTAAAAGTCGCTTTAGAAGGTGTATGAAAACCCTGCGTGCCGGTGTTGCGAATTCACGTAGCAGCAAGTTTACTAGCTAAGTTTTATTCAGTTACTACTGTAGTTTTAGCAACTCTGCACCATTGCTAGTCAAACAATGTTATGTAGTTTGGGTGGGTAGCTAGCTAATGTGACAATACGGGTTGTTAGAGAGACCAGGGTGCTGATGCTGCGCGTGGCTTAGGCTTGTTTGTCCATTTTTTCTTTATCTTATCGTCATTATAAATGCGACGTAGAGAAGAATGAGCTACTTTTCGAGGAATGCAGACAAGCTCGGCACCTAAGACCATGAAGCCACTTTTGGTCGCTCTCTTTCTCTTATAAACATAAGATGCATAATACTTGCATGTAGTTCCATTTAGCTCCTCATCTCCTTGAAAGAAAGTACGAAATTGAAATGAGAGTACACTACAGAACAGATCCACTTACTCTTCTCTAGGCTTTGCTAATTAAATATGAACTAAATATTATCATTACTGTCCTGATAGATTTGCAGCATCACAATTTAGTACAATTATCTTGTTTAAACATATTGTGTGTTTTAGCTTGTGCTGTTACTGTTTGAAGTGTAATACTGTAACACTCTAGAGGCAATAAAGTAGGGGAAACAAATTAGTGAAGAAAATTGTATTGTGGACATAAACCGACGCTGGTTTCCTCCCACAGTCCAATGAAATGTTGGTTGGATATATTGGAGAGCCTAAATTGTCCCTAGGTAAAAGTGTGTGAGTGAATGGTTTGTGTGCCCTGTGATGGATTGGTGATGGACTGGTGACCTGTCCAGGACGTATTCCTTTCTCTTGTCCAATGCACGCACCCCCCCAATAAACTGTTCACATTTTGCTTGAGATTGTCCCCCCTCAAAAATTTTGGGTGCACTACACCACTGATGAGGCTTGGGTTGGCTCAATCTGGTTTCAGTTAGGACACATTTCATGATTCCAAATTCCAGCACATGCACCTGTACATAAGAAGTCAAGGCAATTTTGCTGTTTATACTTCTGGGTTTACTACTACTCCACCTAATGTCACCAAGTGCCAACATAAAACATTAACTAATTCCCCCACTAGATGGCACCAGACACCTTTACAGCTTTGTCTGCAATTTAAACTGATGGAAGTGCCAATTTAATGCCCCATTAGACTGATTTTACAAAAATTAATCAGAACGTACAAGAATTATACAAACAAAACTACTCAAGACGTAAAGGATTCACACACTTTTAATGACACTGACGACAGGATTCTGGGAAATGTACACGGACCATTCGTTTATCTACCCCTGATCTTGAATCAAACCATTATATTTCTATCTCTGATCTTCACTGCTTTTGTATATAAAGCCTATATACATTGACATACACGCCATATATGTACATGCACGTACAAGTACTACACACTGACTACTTCATTCCTGGAGGGGGGGGGCATGGATGGGAAATGCATAGTTTTTAAAAATGTCACAACACCACACACTACCTAACGTTGGAACAGGACATTTGGAGTTTGGTCCTTCAAAAGAATAAGAAAATAAATCAGTTTTATGAAATTTTTTGTGTATTTTTTTTGTTTGCTTTTGTTCTGATGGAGAGTGAAATCGATGGGTGAGGAGCGCAGTCACACGTGGGCAGGGGAGGCGGCGGCCTGTGGGCAGCTGCGCCGCGATTGGCTCCTCTCGGTGCTGGGGGGCGGGATCAGTGCACGAGGGGCGACTGTTTGAGGGAGATGAGGACGGACCGCATGCGGGACACGTCCTTGGCCTGCTTGCCGGTTTTGGGGTTGAAGTCGCAGAGGTGCGCCACGCGCTCCCACTCCGTCCCCGGGTTGCCCTCGTCCATCTCGGACACCATGGCCTCCTCCGCCGCCCTGCACGAACGGGAACACGCTCAGCGGTGGTCCGGAGGAGGGGGGTAGCTGTCAACCACGCCTCCCGGACCACACCCCCCCCCCCACCCCATCCCCTCCCCACCCCACCCCATCCCCTCCCTATCCCACCTAAGTAACACCCCTCGCACCCCTATATCCAGAAAAACTGGGTGCCGCTGTAATTTGTGTGCCGCTGTGTTCCACTTTCCAGTTAATTCTTAAAGCGGAATTTCAGTGACCTAACCTGAAGTATGCCCCCAGTCACCCACGCTCATTTATACTTGGGCTAGCAGTCAAACTTAAATGCGAACTCCATCTTGGATCCATACGGTTTGCTGCTGATCATGAGTTTCCATTTAAATCTGAATTTCAGTCTTAGATGTCCAAAGTTTTATTTTTTTACCCAAACATAAAGTTACATAAAACAAATAAATAATAGCTACAATAGCTCACCTAATTGCACTTTTGAGTCACCCACACCAATTACAGAGAGGGGCGGGGGGTTTCAAATTTGGCTAAAGAGTCTGCTACCAAGTGCTAGTTTCTTTTGGATTTTTAAAGACCAATTTCAGTGACCCATTCTAAGCTGGCTATTTCCTTGGTAATTGAGTTTCTCTGAAGCACGGCTTCTAGTAATCTGCATGAGAACACAGCCATATACTAGTGTATGCCCAGCAGGTGGGATTGATCTGTCTCACTTTCTTGAGGGGGGGAGGGGATTCAGGCTGGAGCACAGCCTGGAGAAGCAGTTAGTATGTTCCAGCCCATCACACACAAACATACATACACACAACATTCAGGTCACTGCACAACAATAGAAAACATCTAAAAAAAATGATTATCCCGAAATATTTAACACAGCATGCCCACTGCCTGCTCTCTCCGGATCCAACCCCTGGAGTCACACCCCGCCCAGGGTTTAGTAGCTTAGTCTGTTAGTTTACGCTCATGGGAAAGAGTGAAGATGTAATATTGGTCTTTTCAGGAGACTCCATTCTGGTTGGTTAAAAGAGCCACCATACTTTCTTTTAAAGACTAAAATGTCACGTGCCTTTTCTCTTAATATTGTAGCACTGTGCAGACTGAGAACAGTCCAAATTGACTATGCAGTGCTCTGAGCTTCAAACTTTTGTTTTTAAAAGAAACCGCTCGCCAAATTTGCTTCCCCCATCCAACAATTACAAAATAAAAATAAATAAATTAATGTACGCCAAGTTTACCTTTTAAAGCTTTTTGAAAAACGTAAAGAATCGTCTCCATCAATCTTTAAAATTGTCATAATGGCCACTAATAGAAGAGCCTACAACACACATTACCAGCACCTGTGACTCCCCAGTAGCTGGTTAGCTTAAAGCAGCAAGCAGTCGTAGAGAACAGAGCCTTATGCCTCTTTGTACAACTGTTTCCACACGGCATTTATGTTGCATTAATCAGAGCCAATTATCAAAACCAATTTGTACAGCTTTATACAAAGTCCATGTATACAACTGTCACTGAAGCAGTTCAAAGCCTGAAGCACCTTGCTTCAGATTCTTTATTACAAATTTGGAAATTATAATTCAGATGGGTTTACTACTGAAGTAATTCAGTGATGCAGTGCCCCACCTGGGCACTGAACCTGCAACCTCCCTTACAAACCCAGTTCCCAAGTTGGCACACTACACTGCCCCCAACTGACAGCCCTGGCGTTTCCTAACCCCGCCAAACCAGAAGGGACCAGACTCATGGACCACAGCCTTGGTTCAACAGTGGCCCAACCGGGCCAATAAACACCAGAGCAGAACACAAACGGCAAATGCAGATGGGCAGCTGATGACATATACAGATGCATACGCAAGACAAGTAGCAGTACCATCACATCACCACAAGGGGGACAACCAAACCTCAAATCCAGAGAGCAAAACGGAAAATAGCTGCTCAAACTGTATGGTCATCATACAAGCAGTTTCATTTTTCAAAAATAATAAATAAACTTTTTTATTATTATTTTTTGTTTACTTAACTGGTCTAGGCGGTAGCAAGGATGGTTAATGTGTGTGCTTTAAGGTGCGTAGGAAAAAAGAAAGGAGAAACAGATCATAAGTCAGACAGAGAAATGAAAAGCAAATGAGATTTATGCAAATGACGAGCCAAGCATGCCTTTCGCTTGTTTCTAGCGTTTTCAGCTCTCAGCCGTCACTAACTGTCATTAGTGGTGTTTGACTACCGTGCGTCCATTTTATTTTATTTTTTTATGTTTTGCATGGTAACAAAAGTGCTATTTAGCCTTTCACTTGCTTTTGCTATACCAGTTTGAATAGTGACAGTTATGAGGGCTGAGAAACTGAGCTTGGGGTGGGAGGGCGATTTTTAAGGCAAAAAAAGAAATAAAAGGAAAAAATATAACATTTCCATACCTACAGCGACCTACAATACAATACCCAAACAGTTAAGTTATGCATCTACAGCAGACGGCAGAACACTGCACACTTCCTACACCATTATGTGTTTGAAGCAACTGCATCAATAACCGAGTTTGAAATCTCTCTTTTCAGTAAAGCTTCTCACCCTCTGAGCAATTCTATCTAATTGAGATTATAACCTGGCTTTTCAATCTTCTGCACAAGTGCATAGTGTCTAAATGCTTTTAATTTCAGAAGGGAGAAGCATTGTGTTCTGGGAAAAACCCCCATCTGGAACATTCTGGAAAAGTTCCCATGGCTGGCAGTTAAATGGCTTCTGTAGGTACTGGCGGATCATATGTTTTCAGCATTTTCTGCTATTTTATTCACATTATGAGGTCCCAAAGGACCCACCTCCAGCAAAGCTGAAAGGCGTGTTACATGCCTCTTACAGTTGTAAGCCATCATTATTAAATTACAATACAGACTGTCAAGTCTAAATCGCATACTGTGTTTGAAATAAATGTAAACGCAGCTGCTTCAAACAAAACTACTCCCTAGGCAAATGGCATCGAATGCATGGTCTTTTACATTACATTAACATCACAACACAACCACTAAGCAGTTACCATTGGACACACTACAGGAATACACTAAGGAACAAATGGACACGTATTATATACTATATGTTCAGATAACTGCAAGCATTTTATAATGGAAATGCCCTAAATAATATTACTATTGTATTTGTCATTGGGCCATTCCACATTACACAATTTTGCAAATGTTTTATTCAAATCTGGCAAAGTTTTGCTACACAAACAGACAAGAATACAAAATTATGACAACAGGCAATTTACCTACAAACTAGTGTATCCAGCACCCTACCAAACCTGCATCTGAACACACCGAATGTCTCTGCCTCAACAGTTTAAACATTCTTGTTTCCCATAGTTCATTCATGCTGTTAAATGAAGGACATTGTGCGGTTTATGAGCTTATGGGGTTGCACTGTCCAGTGCCGAAACAGCAATACAGGCAGTGAAGGGCTTGTGTTCCAGAACCAAGTGTTCAGGCTCTCCTTATTTTGGGTTAGTCCCAATGAATGAATCCAGGCAAGGATCCTTATGTATGTACCTTAAACTGAAGCACCCATTTAGACCTCATTCATGAGCTGGGATGAAGTACATCCGCTGTTATTTTTCGCACTTGGTTCCAGTGCTTTCCTCAGATCGGAATTGAGTCTCTTACTGTACCATACATTTTTCCTCGCATGCAACTGTGTTTCCAGGCACTAGTAAACCAGTAAAACTAGGCCTAATGCTTCATATGTAAAGATCTGAACATACAGTATATGGATTTCATAATGTTATCAGCGAGGTGTAGGTGGAAAAGTATACAGGGGATGAAATCGTATTTTAACAAAAAAAAACCAACTATAAAAATGAAAACTTATATAACATTGGCTGTGGAATACAGATTCAGCTTATTTTAGAATTATATATCATAAGCATTAGGGCAACAGCTCATTAAAATGGCCTTAAAAAAAAGTATTTCAGAATGCAATCAGATTCTACATATTCACACTGTGTGATGTTAGACCAACAAATGGGCCACTAAAATCAGTCATCTACTGACTGACTGGACAAATTCGCTTGTTACAGGTACCACAGCTGTGTATATATTGCCGAATACCCTCCTTGTCTCTACGAAATGAAGGAAGCCAAAATGAATAACAAATGACGGTGATGATAACACAGTGGAGATGAGCCTCGAGTGTTAAGATGCTGGGTGTTAATGGGGGGCATGAGATGAGCAGCGTGCAAAGAGGGGGGGGAAGGCGTGTTAGTGTTGAGTGACATACACATAACCAATCAGCTCAGAGAAGGGCTGTTTGTAGAAGTCTTCATCCAGCACCCTGGACAGAGACGGGCAAGCCCAGAGGCGAGCGGCAGAGAGGCAGGAGAGAAGAGAGAGAGCGGTAAAAAGGAGGAGAGAAACAGAGGCAACGTCCAATGACACGGCAGCACAGTTTGGAGGAAGAGAGAGAAAAAAAAATCCCCAAAACAAAAGCAACAATTACTGTTTACCACCACTAGAGGTAGATAGTTGAACTGTAGTAGACAACAGGCAGCCTGATCATGTGATTATAGATGTGTGAGGACGCTTAAAGTTGTTATGCTGATGTGGAGTTGGATGGACTATTAATATGGTATTGTGCAAGTGTCTCATTAGCCTGTATGGACTGGTGATCACGAGAGGCAAAACAGTGAAATAGCAGTTGGTTTTATGTTCATTAAGTCATTTGTTGTTAGGGAGACATTTTCAGTCCAAAGTACATCACAGGAGCTTTGTGTTGAGTTTAGCCACCAGCCAGAGCCCCCTGCCCTCTCTGGATGGGAGTCATTCCCAAAGTAATGTTGAGCAAACTGTCATACAGGGAACCTCCTCTGTTTTAAATCAGTAAATGCCCTGTATGACATTTGCTCAATTACTAATTCTTACTAATTGCAAAAAAAATGCAATAATATGATTATTACAACTGTAATTTTTCCTGTTAATGCAGTGTTTAAAATGTGCAAACAGGTGAATGTTCCAGCGTCCACCTCTTCATTGCTCAGAACAAACTGCACACGTGTGGCAATTGCCCTATAAGAAATGGAGTCCTTATGAATTCAGGTACTCAAATTGGTATGGTACACTGTGTATAAAGCATATATAGCAAAGTATAGTATACTGTATATAAAGTATAGTAAACATTCTGATAAAAGCCTTCTGCAGCTTGCACTGGCAGCAGGGGACTCCATGGACATAGCAGGAGTCTTTGCGCTCCTCAGTTCAGCTCTTTAATTGGACAGTAGAAGCTCAGCTTGTCCACACCTACGGAGTGCAGCTGAAAGGGGCGTGGCCTTTGTGGGCAGGGCTGATGGGGGAGGGTGGGTCACCTGTTGTTGACTTTGGTCTTTTCCAGCTGCTCTTCCTGTCTGGTGTACCACTCCTGCAGCTCCTCCTTCGCCTTTTCCTTCCACTGCTCCTCCTGAGTGAGTGAGCTGGCATCTGGGGGGGTGGTAGGGTGGGGTGGGGGTGGAGCACAGAGGTGATTCAGTATGCTCTGGGCTGCAGGGATCCTTACTGATACAAAATGTACTGCTGCTACTCATTCCACTATGAGCCTCATTCACAGCCAACACACACACATACATGCGCACCCAACACAAACACCAACACATGTACACACCCAGCACATGTAAACACCCAACACAAACACACACACGTACACTGCAGTCCCATTGTCATGGTACTAACGCACTGCGATACTTGCTTGTGCAGTTTAACACCGTAGTACCAACACTACGGTGCTAACACTATGCTGCTAACATTGTAGTACCAATACTGCAATGCTAACAGTGTAGTAATTACTCCAGTTACTCCAGTGCTAACTAGGGATCCGTACCGTTTAGATTTCGCCAATACTGTTGCTAAAACAATACTTTTTTGTAAAATGGTACTGGTGAGTTTGCCTGTAATTCCCTAGCCCTAGAGGGCAGAGAAAAACTGGATATTTCAATCGGCAGCGCAGGCATCGTACTTTAAAGTGGCAACAAAATTAGCATTGCGATTCGATCCAAAAGGTATCGGTCGTATGGGAACCTATGTCATAGTGGTACCAGGTTTTGGTACTTACTCCAGTGCTAACACTGTGATGCTAACATTGTAGTACTTACTCTGGTGCTAGGACTGTGATGCTAACGTGTAGTACTCTAGTGCTAGCACTGTAATAGTAACTAATGCTAACACTGCAGTGCTGACTCACCCAGGACCTCCAGGCGCTCCTGCTGCTCCTCCCTCCACTTGCGCAGGCTCTCAGGCTCCGCCTGCAGGCGGTCGGCGTGAGAGATGGCCGCGTACGCGTCAGAGGGCCCATTACTTTCCTGTAGCGCGGAGACACTGTGAACACCTCCAGCAATGCACTACAGCAGGCATCTATCAGTCCATCAATCAACCAATCAAGCAAGCACAATCAGCTGGCTGACTGAACAATCAGTCAATAAATCAATTGGTCAATCCATGGGCCAGATTTTAATGCATAAATTGTTTCTTACACTGCATAAAATCAAACTGTCATCAGACAAGGGCCTGATGCAAAGTTCCCAGCTCATGGGAAACCCCTTCTTAATGTGTTATGTTTCGCTAAGCTTGATTTATGTGTTAAGCTCTTCACTAGGTTTCAGCTGTGAATAAATTGTACTCCAAATCATCTGTCCCACAGCACACCCATGATGCACTGCTCAACCGTGGTCCAAAACCAAAGAAGCAATGTGGTGCGCACACAGAAACGGGAGTGGGCAAGGGTTAAGATAAAACGCAATTAAATAACGGTAGAAAGGCAAACTCAATGTAAAAACATGGCTTAAAGGGACAATTAATGAGTGCTTCTGAAAATAACAGCATGTGCTGTCAGAACAGATTCATTAAATGTGCTAACCAACCTGAAAAATGAATGCAAGACTGTGACACTGACATTGATGTTGGCATCCCATGTGTCTGTGTAAATTAGAGTTGTCTGCAGCTCGTAAAGCTGCCCACTAGACAAGTAGTAGTCCAAGCTGATCATGTAGCAGTTACCAGACTGTGCAGCATGGTATTTACCCAAAATGAACGGCTTGCAAAATTATAGGGTGTTAGTGGCACTCATCTGTGGCAAGCTTTGTGCTTTTAGGAATGCATTACTGAGTTAGTACTACGCACCATGCAAATACAGCATGTATTGCACAGCCAGATTAGGACTGCATAACATTCACAAGCATTATGCAATACATAGCTGGATTAATGCTACACAACATGAACATGCATTTTGCATTGCATAGCTGGATCAGTGCACATACATTCTGCAGTGTACAGCCAGGTTATTACTATGCAGCATCCACATACATTCTGCAATGCACAGCCAGATTACTACTACACTACATGCATGCATTGCATAGCCAGAGTACTACTATAGAACATGCACCATGCAATACACAGCCAGATTACTACTACACTATATGCATGCAGTGCAAAGCCAGTTACTACTATGCAACATGCACCATGCAATGCACAGCCAGATGACTACTACACTGCATGCATGCAGTGCAAAACCAGATTACTACTATACAACATGTACCATGCAATGCACAGCCAGATTACTACAAGACTTGCACATGCATTATGCAATTCATAGGCTTACGATTGTGCAACCTGCCTATGAACTGATTTACTGCAACAGCCTACCTCTTGAAGTTCCCCATTCACTGCTCCATCAACTGCATCTAAAAAGAAATGTACATAATTCAGCTATAGCACAGAGCATTAAAAAAATGCTAAAGGTTAAGACTGGCATATTTTGATTGCAGCACACACATGACAGCCAGAGACGGTCCAAGGGTTTGGTGGCCCTAAACAAGAATGTTGTGGCCCCAAGGAGCTCCAACACAGGGGAAACATTTTATTATTTGTTGTGTGGCCCAGGGATGGTTGCAGCCTTAATTTTTTTTAAATGTTTCAACATTCTAAGGCAGGGTTCTACAACTCCATAAGCATTAGAATGTTCAGTTCAGAATATTCTAATCACATATTTGTGACCTTACACCTTAAAGGGTTAAACGACTGCGCAGTGTTTATGCCAGCAGTCTGCTCTGATCACAATCCCTGCCATCTGCGCGAACCAACACTTGCATTCAACTTCAAAGGCAAGAGCCAGATAGCAAATCATTTTCCTGATGTATTCCTTCACTGGGCTCCTATAACAAAGTGGCAATCGCGACCCCAGAAGCTGTAGAACAAACTGAAAATTAAAGATTACAAGCTAGGTTTTCCCTAAAACATCCACCAATCTGAATTGCTCTAGCAGGTTTCAGCCAGGTTTATGTTGTGTTCAATCCACATCTGAATGTAACAGGCGAATGTGCTGTACCAGTTACCCTGCATGTGTGTTTTTAATTGGTCAAATAAAACAAAATATTGACTTATTAAATGGGCTGTGGTTCTGAACGTTTGTACAGCGCATTGTGGACACATGGATCACTGAGGAGTCCTGTCTTTCTCTCTCACTCAGTCTAAGGCCACATTGTGCCCACGGCGTGAAGACCGTGTCCTGATTTACAATCCTGCTCTTCAAGCCACGCACTGCCCACTGTGAGCAGAACGCGCGGGGGAAAGGAATTCCTTTAAATATTAGCCTACTGTTTTCCTGCCAGAAATGGCATCTAACGCACAATTTGAAATCATAACTTTATCTTGGGAAATCGTAACCCTTATCGCCAAAGAAATAAAGTCCGTTTCATTTATGAACTGCATCTACTAAAATAAGAATAAATGTTTAAGAGCATGTCATGTAGGCCAGCAATAAATTCGGCCCGCAGCAGCTACGCTGGTGATTCACAGCCATGAAACATTTCAAGCTACAGTGGGCACGCGTGTCAGTTTAAATTAAAATCTGCCTTTCCAGTGTACCCTTACAGAGTAGCCCAGCCACCTTTCATATTAACTAATTATCATATGAGACTATTGCAGCCAATGTTACATATTTTTAACAGATGGAATTAAATCTCATCAGGGGCAATTCTGCGAGCTGTCGGGTAGCCTACTGGCTTTCTCGCTCGGTGGGATACGCGTGGGAATAAATTTCAAAGCAGTGGAGCTGTAATTGATACAACGCATTATTGTATCGATTCTTAGCTGTCTACTTTGTTTGACAAGTGTAAAGAGATTGTGCGTGCAGTAGCCTATGCGCTCACTTTAAAATACACAGTTTCATACGGTTGAGCAAAATCTTTCCGATGTCTGGCTGTTTTCTGGGTCCGTTCACAACGCAGGACAAAGCCTTCCGCAGTTACCCTTTGTTTACTGTCCGCTGCAGACCACCTTTTATTCATTTAACGCTAGCTCGCAGCGAACTACTTCACCATTTAAAATGATGCTGACTGGCTAGTCTGCTCTCCTTATGCTCAAAAATGCACCTAAACATCATTTACCAATGCTAAGCACATCACAGTCGCTGATAGCTTAGCCAACGCTGGCTAGTCCACCATGACACTCATATTACTCACCGTAGCTAGAAGCTACCATTTATTTTCAGCAAATTTGGTAGCGGTGACTCTGTTGTGCAGTCGATCTGGTAACCTTAGTCATTTTGCTTTAATTTTAACTCACAAACTAATCAGGCAAAAACTGCACCACCGAACGCAAACGGTATAACGTCACGTCATATTCACCTGTTATGTTGTTGCCGAGCGCAGACTGGACCTCGCCGCTGTCCAGGATGCTGAAACCTTCATCATTCTCTATCCCTGCAATCTCGCTCTCTTGTTGGGCCAAGAAAGCGGCAGCAGGGTCTTCCTCCGTCCCAACTCCATTCGCGGAAGCTGGTTCAGTCGCGTTCATCGCACTGAAATCGTCCATGTCTACCAAACAGGAAAAAGCAGATGCCGAAAGGGTGAAATAAGTCTAAAGGCGACCTTTGTAGATCCAATAGCACTGGTAGGCAAAACGTAGATTACACAGAGGACGGAGAGCGGGGATAAAATCCCTGAGATTTAAGCGGAAATGTTAGCTAAACCAATCAGAGGGTAAAGCTTTTGATAGACAGGGAGTCGCACCAACCGTGATTCACAACCTACACTGACACTCCTGCATTTACAGCTACCGAGCCATTGAATCATGTGATCCTTGTGCAAATAATCACAGTACCGTTTTTTCAAATCTGCAAACCAGGAGAAGAATTTGCTTACAAATATATTTAGGGGCTTAGAATACCCAAATGTCGGCACTCGGAACTCATTAACATAGGTTCGTGCATGTGATGTTAAATGTCAATATTTGTAATGTTGTGTGCATTAAATAATGTACTTATTATTCATATGCACAGTTAAATTCAAAATAGTTGGGACAGTGACATAATTTGTGCTTTGTCTACTCGAGCACATTGGATTTGAAATAAAACAAAGAATACGAGATTAAGTGTGAACTGGCAGCTTTCATTTGAGGGCATTTACATCACCCTTAAAGGCATGCTATACAGGATTTTTAGCCTTGCTGTGGTCCTCTGTTTGCAACCATAGAAGTCTTCTCCTCCATCTTCAACCCTGCCTACTCACCCCAAGAAGGCTATCCTATCTAGTCATTGAGGTGCAAATTCCTTAAAACTATCGGTAAATTTCTTCCATTAATTACTTGGGATCACAAGTAATTTGAAAACCTTCTGGTCAAAAACCGGACGTCTGGCAACCCTGGCTGGATAACTAAAGATAAAACAGGTCCAACAGAAAACAAGTCAATTCCGTGTCCCTGTTTTAATCCCCTTGGCAAACTTCAGCTGACGCCAGGAGGAAAAGCAGTTCTCCAAGGTTTTTTGAATTAGCCCTCTTGGCTTGTCCTTTTGCTTTGCTGTATCTGGGCCATTCTAGCAGCTAGCTAGCCAGCAACAATCACTCCACTGAGATCTCATCCCAAACCACAGGTTCCCTGTAGCCACACACACCCCTTCCCACACAGAAAATAGCACCACACCCAGAAACGTCCCAAACACATATAATAATAACAAATACAGGTAAAGGTTCACATATTCTACGACATGCATAAGTACATAAGTTACTAAATGCATTAAGACAAAGATTGCCAGTGCATCATATATATGCTTTAGCATGGTTATTTTATAATATTTTAGTAAAAATATTGCATAGTATGGCGTTAATTCATCATTTTTATTACTTGGTTGCAAATCCTTTTGCATTCAATGACTGCCTGAAGTCTGCGACCCATAGACAACACCAGACACTGGGTATCTTCCCTGGTGATGCTCTGCCCTTCCTGCACTGCAGCCATCTTCAGTACCTGTTTGTTTTGGGGTTTTTTGCCTTCAGTCTTGTCTTTAGCGAGTGTAATGCATGTTCGTTCAGATTCAGGTCAGGTGATTGACTTGTCCAGTCAAGAATATTCCACTTTTTGGCCCTGAAAAACTCATTGGCTGCTTCAGCAGTATGTTTGGGGGTCATTGTCCAGCTCCTATTTGAAGTGCTGTTTTAATGAGTTTTGAGGCATTTAGTTGGACGTGAGCAGAATTCATCCTGCTGCTGCTGTCAGCAGTTATATTATCTATGAAGACAAGTGAGCCAGTTCCAATGGCACCATACATGCCCAAGCCATTACACTAACTCCACCATGTTTTACAGATGTGGATTCTGGCGTTCAAGGCGTTCTTGCTTTGGATCATGAGCTGTTCCTTTATTTCTCCACACTCTTCTTTTGCCATCACTTAGGTACAGGTTAATACTTGTCTTTTCTGTTCAAAATAATTGTACCAGAATGGATTTTAATGTACTTTCTTTTTTTCTTTTTAGCAAACTCAAACCTGGCCATTCTGTTCTTTAAGCTTGCCAGTGGTTTGCATCTTGTTGTTAACCCTCTGAGGTTATGCTGATGTGGTCTTCTCTTTACTTTAATCTCTGAAGCATCTTTGCCTAGATCCTAGAAAGCATTCTTGATTTGTTTGACAAACAAAAAGGGGGGTTTTCTTCAGAAGTGAGAGTATTCTTTAGTAATCCACTACAGTGGTCTTCTGTGGTCCACCAGACAGTTTGCTATTGCTAAGCTAAACTGTGTGCTCTTGCTTCCTAACAATGTATCAAACTGTTGATTTTGACACACTCAGTGTTTTAACTATGTTTCCCTGAAATGGGGGGACTATGTGAAAAAATGTCTGAAATTCATATATGACTGTTCTAAATTGAATTCACTTTATTTACTGAAAGTTCTTTGAGAACTATTCTTGTTGTTGCTTTCTACTGCGCAATACTGCAGTACAGACTCTTGCCATGTGTTCCTTCCTGTCACCCATCTCAGCCATTTCCATCAGTTTTCTCTTCTGGCACCAGTCATCCTAATTTTGGAGGGCTAAAACATGCACTGCGGACCATGCACTATTCACGATAATACATGGGTGGCAGACAGTGTGCATACAGAGCCACTAGGGGGTGTTGTAATGCTGTGAATAAACCGCCTTACCTTGGTGAAGCCCAGTAGGCTGGCACGTACAGTAAAGGTGACCTTAGTGGTCATGGCTGAGTCTCCAGGCAATTTGTTTTTATATTCCTCTGCTGCTAATAAGTTTGGGCATGACAAGTTTCTGTAATACCGACCTTATAATTCACCCGATTCAGTTGGATCCTGAATGAGTTACACATGCACTCCTAGTCACATCTGCTGTGTATTTTGGCCCCTCATTGGTAGTCTGAGCTTCTCATTTTGGTAAGGACAGCAGAAACGGTAGCCATTTTCAGACGCAGAATTAAGACTACACCTCGACTCTTTCTCTTCGACCCTCTCCGGCATTTTACCAGCCCTAATACCTGACTCCATTTTGAGAGGCTGCAGTTCTTTGCTTTTGTGTATATAATGAAGTTTAATGCTTAGTAGTCTGGTTTTGTTCTTGCACATATAACTGCTCTAAAAGATGTCCTGTTGTCAAAAAAGTCCACACTTGTTGCACTTGCTGTCTCCCTTAGGGGTGATGCTGTGGCCTTCTAAGGAATTACTGCAGTTTAGAGGGAGAGGAGTCAAGGAGCAGACTCTTGTATTTTCACTGTAAGTTACTCTTACTCCTAGTCAAGTAGGGCCAAATACAAAATAAGCTTGATATAAATCATAATTATAAACCGGCTTTTTTGTCATTTTCACAAAATGACCACCATTGACACTGAAATTTATTTGCATCATATAAAATGCTTGAAAGTTGATTTTTCAAATGTATACATTTTGGTGATATTCAATTGTTGAATTTATGTTTTGCTGAAAACAATGTTATTTTATTCACAGCTAAACATTTGGGTGAATTTCCCTGGGCATGCATCGGTTTGCATTTGCCCAGGACAGCTGTCTGTTGTCTGGAGATTGGGTTACTGTGTAGACCACAAACTTCAGACATCTCCTCCCTCCAATGTAGTCATAAACATGCACCACAGCAGCCAACACCACTGGAATGAGGACAGACAAGGCGGAGGGGGTGGTCGCTCTCCCCCAAAATCTCATGTCTGCAGACTAGGCAGGTGCTGTGATTTGGATGTCTCCACATAGGGTGGTGTAGCAGGCTAATCAATGTGCTTCTGCCCTTGGGGTTGCGACATTAGAGTTACTCTACACTGGGCCCTATTTTGTCACCCAGGGTGATATGACTGGCTTCTACTGTGACATCATTTTCACTATTAGACACGTTTGCGCGTGAGCCCGCGAAATTGGATAAATACCATTGGCAACGAGTGTTCCATAATGTTAACATGTAATATAATGACAATAAAAGTTGTAAAACGCATGGTTTCAAAACATTGTAGGCTATTATTACCACCAGCTGTTCTGACATAATTTATGTTTATGCGTTATTAAATCTTAAAGACAGCATGATCAATTAATTCTTCAAATCATGTATGGTTAAATTGCATCGATCTACCTGCACTTTGTCAGTGTTTTTTCTGGACAGATATTAGTCTGAACTGTCATTTCCTTCTCAACACACGCTGACACACCCTCAGACTGCATATTTATACGGTCTATGGAAATAAGGCTGGTGTGAAGCTCGAATCAATAAATTATGTTAATCAGAGAGCACACGCGGAGATTTGGGCGTACTGCCTTATTTACCGGGGGGGATACCGTAGTTGCTATCAGTACGATGTGTTATAGCAATCGCCGCTGGTGAACGTGTTTACTCTCACAAGGTCTTTCAGTTTTAATTCGTACCCATCCTTTTACCAACTCAATCGTTTTAACTCAAGTGACAAGGGTTATCGTCTCGGTAAACAGTGCAACAAGTTAACAAAGCCTGCTGTAAGTCGGTGGGGAGTCTTTCGCAGGTTGCCCCGCTCGGCAGAGGACGGAAGCGCGGTGCCCTTGTTGGACCGTCTCCTTGCTCGCTGGGAGCTCGACCACCTCTCTGGTGTTGTAGCTAGCATAATAGGTTTAGAATAGTTGCGACCCACGCGTAAACATCGAGTTCAGACTAGAAGAGCGCTGTAGCCTGTGCACAATTTACGCGCCAGGAGTGCGCGAGCTGTCGCATTGTTAAGAATCCCATATGAAGGCTTTGGAGGCTCGAGGAAACTCAAGGTGCAGTGAAAGCATGGAGAGGGAACCAGGGTCTTACAAACGGCAGTACTGCTGTAGGACCTTCGCAAGTGTAATTTCGCTTTTATTTTCTGTTGTGTCCGTCGCCTATTGCATTTTTCTGAGTGTACAAACATCCGAGATCAGACAGAGGGTCGTGGAATTGGAAACAACTGGAAACGGAGAGATTCAGTATCACCAGGTTCCCGGCTTTTCCATGGATCAGCTTAATTCATTGGTACGGGAGAGAGTGGATCAACTTCTGTCTCAGGTAATCTCTCCTGTTCACTTGACAAAACACGCCAGGCGATACTTCATGACTGGTATTCCCTTTGAAAATACACAAAGACGCTGTCATGGAAAGTTAGTTAGAAATAGTGTCCTAATGTTCAGTATTTCAGTAGAATGAAATGATTATCTTAAGGAAAAGCGTATTGTTTAAGTCTTGTCATTTATGAATATTATTTGGTTTATTTACAGAGGACATACGAACATTTGGCCAAAATAAGGTCTGCTCGAGAAGCTCCACCTGAGTGCAACTGTCCACCAGGTAAATTTGGCAACTGTTTATCGCGTTAAATGTTGATATGGATGTGGGGTGGAACGGTGAGTTAAATGGGTTGTTTTTATACATTACATGTACGTAGCCTGCAATAAGCAATTGCTTGGATTAGTGCTGTATTGTGAACTTCGCAGCGAACATCATGCAACAGATGCAGTTATAATCACTCCAAACAGAATTAAAGAGCACGTACCGGCTTATCAGCGACTTAATCACTAAAAGCAACACGCATAACAAAGCAAAATTATCTTTTATTGTCTCTAGGTTCACTTTATCAGCGTGGTTTCCGTCTGTATTGTTGAGTATGCGAAACCGTATGTATTGTTACTGTTTTTTCTGTCAACCGTTCGTTTATTCCCAGGGCAATGTGGTGTAGTGGCAAGAGGGCAGGGCGTGTAAATTAAAGCTTGCGGCTTCAATTCCAAACGGAGTTCTTACCGTTGTACCCTTGAGTAAGGTTCTTAACCTGAATTTCTTTAGTAAAAATATCTGTATAAATTAATTGTAATTTATAGCCAATGCATCAATGTAATGTGTGAAAGTTCTCTGGATACGAGCCCCCGCTAAATGCTGAAACCTAGTGTAAATATAATATTGCTTTATATGTCACGCTGTTTATGTGCAATAGGATAATTCATACTACCATTTCATTGCAAAGCATTCCAGATTTTAATGTGCGAAATTGTATTTCTTCTTGATTTTCTTGTTTTGTAGCCTGTTATAAATGGCTTTGGTTTGAGTTTGCTTTGCTCGCCAAGAGATGAAGTGTTTTACTGTTGACAAGTTGGAATTTCGTTTTGGAGTCGTTATAGTGCCTGTGTGTTACAGTCACTATTTTTCAGTGAAGTGGGGGACTCCAGTCGACTCCAGGGAATTTGGCGGTTCCTGTAATCCCGAGTCCTTAATGGAAAAGACGGCGCGGGCTGCCGAGCCCGGGAGGCGCAGTGAAAATAGCGCTCATGCTGTGCGCTTGCCGCGTGTTGCGGGCGAATTACAGTGATTCACTCCTCTCAGGCATCGCGCTGATAGTTAGAAGGCATCGTGAGGGATACAGACAGCTGAATCACCGCTATTCTAAACAGAAACAGTGGTATTTAACAGCTATACATAGTAGTGCTGGGAACTTTTTGAGACGGGAATGGATTCGTGCCTGCCTATGCCTCGTCTCATTTGGCAAATGCATGCATTTGCATGTTTGCCGTGTAGGTATACTGTGTTTGAATGTACCTGCAAACACACTATATAAGTTTTTATTAATGGCATTCTACTATTTAATATCAATCAGCACACTTCGACGTTGGATTTAATTACAGATACATATATTTGTTTGCTTTTTTCGAACGCGGAATTGAACAGAAAGCGTTGCAGAAAGCAACACGCGAGGGGTTGCGGAACAAGACGCACCTATATTTATCCACTATAGTGCACACCGCATCCCGTATCTCCGCGTAGGTCTACCCTAACTGGTTTAAAAATACTGAAAATACCCTTTCCCACCAGCAGATGGAAACGCTAATGCTTGGGACGCCCCAAAATTCGGAAATCTGCCATCAGGCGGGAAACAATGCTGGTTTCTGTGCCGTATATAAAATATGAATGCCATGGACATGGTGAGATTCATCTGCCGCAGGGATTAAACAAAGGCGCTTTACTCTAAGCAGTGCGTTTGCGGTCTGAGCACAAGTTTTTGCGAATTCCACTTTCATGATGAGATTAGCCTGATATTGTTCAGCATTGTCCCGATGACAAGTTAAGTTGGCCACGTGACATGGTGGTTTTTCAAACACAGACCCGGTCGCGGTCCCAGTCCCACTGTGTATGCTGGTTTTTGTCACGGTCAATATCTTGATCAGTTAATGTTGTTTAAGTTCTTACACAATTTTGTACTTTCACTTATTCCAGTATTATGTGGGTTTGGCTCAATGCCATTTTCTCTCTTGTTGAACTCTTCATTTTTCGCAAATTTAGTTTAGTTAAGTTCCAATGATACGTTTCAGTGTTTCACTATCAGCCATTAGGGCCCCCATGATTTCACCTGTCATTCCGGTCGATTCAGTTCAGAAATGTAACCTTTCAAAAGGAGGCATTTGTCATAGGGCACATCATACTGATCGGACACATCAGGGATGTGAACGTGGAATTTTTACTCTTAAATAATAATATGGTCTTAAAAGGGTAAGTCATACTAATTGAAAGCATTAACTGCTCATTACAGTTCAGAGGTTGCAATTATGGTAGGAACAAAGACCGGCTTGCACAGTTTGAAAACCTGCCATAACAGGATTGACCACTCAGCACCACCTCTGATTTTTCATGCTTTGTCAGGGTAAAATGTACTCTATTAGAGTTGACGTGACATTAAACATGTTACTGTGTGTAATCATACTTCCATAAGTGATGATGAATATTCAAGCTGAAGAAAAAAGTAACCTTTAGGCATCAAAATGTAAGTGTGCCAAAAACAACTCTCTTCTGAGCTTCTGTTGTGGCGGGAAGGGGTTTGGAAGTCTAGGGGTTCTGGATTTATGTTTATTTGTTTTCTTGTTTTTTTCCTTAATTTAAAGGCAGTCATACTATATTTTGTTTTCACCTTCCACTTGTCACAATACTGGCATGAAAACATTTTTTTCTGACCAAGATTTTTCTGGCACGGTTTTTTTCCTTTTTCAGTCGTATCTCAAATGGCCCATTGATTCTGGATTTGCAGTTTTTTCTATTGCCAGGGAGAGGCGGGAAAAGGCTTGCCCTGAGTGGTTAATTAAACTTTTTTTCTACAGTCTTGATGAAATTTTTGAAACAACTGATGGATGGGCAGGCTGTGACTCATGGATTGACAGTGAACTCTGCATATTGTCCACTTGGGGCCCTCAGGAGAGAGAGGGAGAGCTCAATCAATGCCAAGAATCCCTATTGATTGAGGTCTTGAATTTTAACAAGCTGAATCCTCGTCAGAAACCCAACCTGCTCACCCTACTGGCCAAAAAAAAAGGAACAAGAAGATTAATTACTTCATTTGTATTACCTTTATTTATCTAGTTAGTCAACAGAAGGCTTGATTCTCTTTGAGTTGACCTGGAGGACCATGTTGTATAATGGTAAAGGAACTTAGATAATGCCTCTGTAACTCAGAGGATGCCAGTTCAATTTATAGGTGAGTTTATGCTGTCTTCTTCTGGAATAGGAACCTGAAGCCAAATTGCTTCAGTTAAATTATGTAGCTGATCGGATTTAGGTGAGGAGGTTAGCTGGCCAGAGTGTCCGTTTTTTGCAGAACTTTTACCAGGAAATCCCTGGTAACACCCATCTTGAAAAGGTGCTTTTACTGGATCTTTAAAAAACGACAGTGAGTCAGGACTTCGGAATAACATGTGTTCCACAGAATTCCACTTTCTACAGCACAGTATCCCCATCGCTTTTGTTTGGGCCGGAGGGAAGAGCGCCCCCAGGTGGCCCGTCCAGATCTCTTCCAGCAACTTTATTTTCCAATGAGGCATTTGTATGTAGTGCATGGATTACGTTTGTAGTCTGTAGCCCCGAACAGGCTTCATTGTTTCGGGATTGGTGCCCCTGCCCGCCCCACTTACCCCTCTTTCCCCACCTGCATGCCAGCCTTTGTTTAATGGGACCGCCAGCAGGCATGCAGTCTGTGGACTTCTACGCAGAGAGATTGCACCTTTCAGGCAGGCGCTAACCACAGGAATTCAGACGGTGAACTGCAGGAAGGAAAAAATATGGTGTGTGTGCGTGCATGCGTGTGTGTGTATACACACATATATACACATATAAATAAATAAATATATGTATGTGTGTATATATGGACACCTGAACATCACACCCATATGTACTTGTTGAACAGCTCATTACAAAACCATGGACATTAATATGGAGTTGGAACCCCTTTGCTGCTGTAACAGCCTCCACTCTTCTGGAAAGGTTTTCCACTAGATTTTGGAAAATGGCTGCGAGGATTCGCTTCCATTCAGCCACAATTGCATTAGTGAGGTTGGGCATTGATGATGGGCCTGGCCTGCAGTTGGCATTCCAATTCATCCCAAAGGTGTTTGATGGGGTAGAGATCAGGTCTCTGTTCAGGCCAGTCAAGTTTTTCCTCACCAGACTCAACAAACCATTTCTTTATGGACGTTGCTTTGTGCACGTGGGCATTGCCAAGATGAAACGGGAAAGTGCCTTCGCCAAACTGTTGCCTGTGTTTGAAGTGCACAGCTCTGTAGAATGTGATTCTATGCTGTAGCACATGTATGCATTAGGATTTCCCTTTACTGGAGCTAAGTGGCCTAGCCCAAACCATGTAAAACAGCCCCAGACCATTATTCATCCTCCACAAAACATTACAGTTAGTGCTATTCGGGCCAGTACAGTTGGCACTATGCATTCCACTGATCCCAGATTTGTCTGTCTGACTGCCAGATAGAGAAGTTTGATTCATCACTCCAGAGAACTCGTTTCCACTGCTCCAGAGTCCAGTCCAATGGCGGTGTGCTTTACACCACTCCGGCCGATGCTTGGCATTGCGCATGGTGATCGGCTTGTGGATGGCTGCTCAGCCATGGAAAACCATTTCATGAAGCTCTTGATGAACAGTTCTTGTGCTGACGTTTCCAGAGGTCGTTTGGAACTCTGTAGCGAGTGTTGCAAACGAGGACAGATGATTTTTGCACGCTACATTCTTCAGCACTTGATGATCCCGTTCTGTGAGCTTGTGTGGCCTACTGCTTTGTGGCTGAGCTGTTGTTGCTCCTGTATGTTTCCACTCCACAATAACAGCACTTACAGTTGACTGGGGCAGCTCTAGCAGGGCAGCAATTTAACAAACTGACTTGTTGGAAAGGTGGCATCCTATGACAGTTCCTCCTTGAAAGTCACTGAGCTCTTCAGAACAAATACTGAAGAGCCAATGTTTGTCAATGAAGATCGCATAGCTGCATGCTTTATTTTATGCACCTGTTAGCAATGGGTGTGGCTGAAATAGCGAAAACCGCTAATTAGAAGGAGTTTCCACATACTTTTGGAAATGTAATATGTGTGTGAGAACAAAGGAGGAGAATGCTTGGCCTTTTTCCTCATGTAAATGGAGACTTGAGAGTTGTGAGCCCTGAAGAGGCAGGGAACGTGGTAGGTCTCGGCCGAGAACATGACAGCGGCCTGAGCAGAAGCTCGAGAGTGACAAGAAAAGGCGCTCCTACAGCCGGGGGGGAGGTATTTGGAAAATGACAGAAAGAGAATTGGATTTATGAGTTGTGTCATTTGGAGAGGGGGGAGAGCAGAATTGAAGTGGAGAGAAACGACGGAGGGAAGTAAGCAGGAAGAAAGCATTTTGTGGCAGGCACATGGCTCTTGGCTCAGCTCCAGTGAGATCTTGAACCTGGGAGCAAACTTCGGTGCAGGCAGTGGAGTCAGTGTCCATCAGCCATTACCATGGAAACTCACTGGAGCATACAGATGTTTTCCCCACCGCAAGCACGCTGCATGTAATACCAGGCAATTTTGATTTTTTAAAATGAAACCTAGGCTATACATATTTCCCTTTAGCCATTAGTAGAAGCTGTACTTCCCCCCACATTTTCTCATTGGAATCCATGCTTCTTTGCAGCTTCTGCCCCTGAGTCAAGTTTCAAATTTTTAAAAAGGCAAATGGCAATCTCTCCGGCATCAAGTCCCTGCTTTGCAGCAGTTGCCTGGAAACGCAACAACCTGATTATGTGCCGCCTAGCCAAACCCGTCCGCTTTTAATGCCTTTCTGACCCTAAAGGTCTGTGATGTGGCTTAATGCCATCAATACAGGGTCTGTGTAGGTCTGACATTTAAGACACTCTGAGGAGGTCAGATGGACAGCTTTTTACAAAGAATGCATGACGTATCTGTCATCTCTCACCCTCTCTCTCTCTCCCCTCCCTCCATCTTTCTCCAATCTCTTGCTATCCCCCTTCTCTCTCTTTCTCACTCTGTCTCTCTCTCAGTCTCTCTCAAAGGCACATATTTGGAGTGTAGTCCATGAGAGAGAAAGACAGAGAAATAGAGAGACAGCATTAAAGTGAAGAAAGTTGTTTGTTACTCAGAAGTAGCACTCAAATTTATTCACGCAGCAGTCTGGCAGAGCCTAACTGAATACGTGTGTGTGTTTGTGTGAGAAAGAGGTGGGGGGCTATTAAAGAGCACTTGTTTCCCATTAAACATAAAGCACCCCACTCTCGCCTCCTCAGGACCCCCACATCTGAGGGATCTGTCTAATGCAGCTGTTTTCGAGGTTCCTTTGGAGTTGGGGGATGGGGGAGTGGACCCACACAAAGGAGTGTATTACCACCATGTATGTTCTGTGCCCAGAAACACTGTCCTTTTTGTCTGGGGACAGCCCCCCCACGCCCCCCAACGTTCTTTCATTATTTGAGTCAGAATGACCTTAAGGGAGCTCCCTTAACCCCCTGATCCCCCAAATGTGCGTGCTAACGCACACAGAGACACGTAGATGAACCTCACTCACGCTCACACACAGATGCACCACACACAAACACACATTTTTCCCAGCATTGGAGGTTCGTAACGGTCTCTTTGATAGACCATCCACAAATGCATTTGGAAATAATTTATGATACATTTACGTAATGTACTTCTTTCTTCCTGTCCTGTGGTCCACACAATGCATTCTGGTCGGTGGAATGTGGCTCACACTGTCCAAAGCCTTACGCACTGGGTTACACAGATGCCAGGTGTATCCAGCTAGGACTGATCACGCACTGTATACACAGTGTATTCGTGTTTGAGTGGTAGGATGGTAGGAACATTTTAGCCTTTTGGCCCATAATGGGCCTGGTTTCCTTTGTCCAAATTCTAATCTTATCCATTATAATCATGAAGGCAAAACTGACCCCAGATCAGGGCCTCTCAGAGTAGGAACACTTTATAAAGGCAGGCCCAGATCTAGGGTCAGTTTGACCTTCTAGCCCATAATGGATAAGATTAGGATACTGACACGGGAAAAGCTGATCTTGGATCAGTACTCCTCCTCTGAGAGGTTTTATCAGTATCGGCCCGGATGTCTGTGAAAGAAGCCCCCCACACCATGTCCGCACGCCAGGCATGCTCGGCAGAAGCTTGTGTGCAGTTTGTCAAAGTGAGTGCAGTTGCTACAAATGAGAAGAGTGAGAAAATGGTGGGAGAGCATGAGAGAGATGTAGACACAGAAAAATAGAAAAAACAGTGCATGATAGAACCCGAGGGAGGAAGAAGTAGTAGAAGAAGAAGCAGCAGAAGAAGAAGAGGAAGTTTTGTTTAATTCTTCTACTTGTTTTACTGTGGTACAGTTGAAGTATGGACACGAAGTATGGCAATTTGGTAAATGAAGACAAACACAGCTGAATAATGCAGCCGTGACTCATTGAGGTCCATTTCTCCCTTTGGGTTTAGAGCCAAAGGCTTGCTACACCTGGAGAAGTGTTCAGGATGGACTGTGTGAAGGGCGCATTCACGGTTCAGCTGATGTGTAGCGTAACGTGACATGGGAAACGGGCTGGGGTCGACGCAGGTGAACCCAAGCAACCGCAAGCGCTCGACTCCCAAGCGATACCTCCCAGTCCACGAGCAGCTAGAGCAGCTAGAGCAGCGAAGCTGGAGTTGAACAGGTTATGTTCTTATAAGAATTTTTTTAAATGTCACTGACGTCTTTAATGACTAATCAATAAAAGTATTTTAGTTATAACCTTGAACAGATTATGAAAATGTTCTCTCATATTTCTACAAGGAACAATATAACAGATAACAACATCAGAGTGTGCAATACATACAGCCAATACAGAACGATGTTAATTTATGCTGCATGCAGATAAGTTACCTAAGACTTGGTAGTGTTAGCTGTTGCAATAATTTGGAGTCTAGGACAGGGTATGATTTAGGAATCAAGCATGCTAACATGCATGACAGAATTTGCAAGAAGAATTGATGTTAGTTAGCTAGCATGTTCAGCTGCATAGTAGCTAGCCTACTGTAGGCTGGCAATGGGCTTGGGCAATGGGCTACTGCATATTTCAATGAAAAGCTTGTGGAATCTCCAAAATGAAATGAAACAATTTTTTTATTAAAAAAGTTTCTTTTTTACATTATCTGAACTTACTGGCTCGCTGACATTCCATACTTAGCTAACTGTCTAGCCTGCCAAATTGGAGCAAACTTTAACCAAATCCACGATTAATAACATGATAGAAGCAAGGATGATGTTGTCTGGGGAAATCAATGGAAAAAGCAAAAAGAAAAAGCTACTCAAAACGACTCTACACAGTCACTTTACACCTGTCATTCCACCTCCTAGGCTCTGATTTTAACGAGTTGAAGACACGAGTGTAAAAATCACTTTTGCACCAAATGGTATGCAGGATTGCATTTGAGAGGTTGTAATTACTGAGTTGTCTTTGCTGTAGTTGTATAATTGCAACTGTTTTTGCCTGCATTCTCACATTTATTTACAGATTTAGGAAACCATTTACAGATTTGTGAATCCATGCTACAGGTTTGTGAAACCATTTACAGATTTGTGAATCAATTCTACAGATTTGCGAAACCATTTACAGATTTTTGAATCCATTCTACAGATTTGTGAAACCATTGATCAATTTCTGAGATCATTTACAGATCTGTGACTATTGTTATAAAAATACCACCATACTGTTTTATCCGAGTCTCGTTGGAGAGAACGGAGCTTAAAGAGTAATTGCACTCACTGTTTCAGGCTGGCTCCGCCTACGACCCAAAAATATTCCCTGGGGTGGGTGGTGTAGGTGTGTCTATCTCATTTGCATAAATTATTCTCTGTGCACATGAATTTGTACAGCATAGCTGTGCCTAACACAGGAAAATTGGATCAAACTGTAAAACTAGGCATTTCAGATGATATGTGAATCAAGATTCTGAAATGATATGGCCTATTTCTCACCTTGAATGTTTTGAGAACCACTAAAGTATGTTTCTCAAAACATTCAAGGTGAGAAATAGGCCGTGTAATTTCTGAATGTTGATTCACATTTCATCTGCAATGCCTAGTTTGACAGTTTGATCCAAGTCTGGAATATGAGATTATGTATTTATGAACAGGCCGCCATGAAAACATTGCTCGAAACCAATCTGGCCAGTGTTCCATCATAATTAAAAAGTAAACGGAAAAATTGTTACGGGTGGAAACAATTTTCCAGCTGGATATCTTGATTGACATTTATATGACATAGTCGTATCGCCAAAGAGGTACTCTGACATCATGATAGGGCCGGGGCCAGAGTGCAGAAAGAACATTTAAAACTAGAGGGCAGTAAAAAGACATTTTTACATGAGTTTTTTCTGCCAAATTATATTATTTCTGAAATATTGAAATAACGGTATGAATGAAAGTGTTTCATTATAAAGTAGGCTTTCAAATATGTCTACAGCTAAGAAAACATTATCTAGAGTGTAATTACTCAGTAGTCACATATGTGATTAGAATGTTCTTAACTGAACGTTCTAATGCTGATGTGACAATCACTACAGATAATTGAAGGGAATGTTCTAGAACACTGACTTAGAATTTTGAACCAAATATTCAAAAAAAAAAACTATCCCTCAAAGGGTTAAAAAAGCAGCCGGACGGGTTCCAGAGCGCAGCACGTGTTTGTGGACCCCAGGGTGTGCGGAACCCGGACTGAGAGGAGAATTTCACTCGGATTGTTATTCTTCCTCCGTCCGTCAGGTCGGCTTGCCTGCCTGGCTGCCTGCCGGTCAACCGCACAACGGTTTCGAATTCGAGCTGCGCGCTGCGTTATGCTGGAGCGGGTCTCCCGCTGCTAACTCCGGTTCTGTAGTCATGAGGGGCGAGGAGGAGCGAGGAGCGGCAGCTAAGATGCATTGCTACGTATCCCGCTAGCTGACCATCAGGATACTTTTTTCCCCTCGGGAACCGGTCTCGGTAAAGTTAACTGGAGAGGAAGTGCTGCTAAATGTAATGTAAAATCTGACTGGTGCTAAATGTAATGTAAAATCTGACTGGTGCTAAATGTAATGTAAATTCTGACTAGTGCTAAATGTAATGTAAATGTGATGTAAAATAGGACTAGTGCGATGGATCTGGATGATGAACATTAATGCCTCCCGGCAGCTTCCTGCTCACTGACTGTGACTGAACACCTGGCTTATGGGAGACTGAGGTGGGTCACACAGTCTGCACATTTAAAGAATAAAAAAGGGAAGTAGAAATACCACCTCATGCTCCTGGTTGTGAAATTGTGAAATCAGTTCTTTCAAAAATAAAATGCTGGCTTAGTTATCCAGCAGGATGTCAAGGTAATCGAGAATTTAGTTTCTGTAAATGAACTTACTTCGGGGACCACAAAGTTGGCCCGGGGGAGGGGGGGCTTGTGTATTTTTTGGGGTGAGTGAAATCGCAGGTGTGGCCACTACCCCTGAGGAGGGCACAAAGATAACAACCGCCGGACTGCCAGCTGGGAAAGCCTTCACTTTAAAACGAGCTCTGAGCGCTTACTCACCTCACACCTAACGCTAGATTCAACCAACATTCCTAAACTTTAACTGACAATCTTCTATTCTCGATGGATCGAATTTATGCCACATTTAACAATACCCTTAAATCCAGTCACAACTTAAAGCAATATATCCTCTATCTCCCGCTTACACCTACGTGATGTTGTGTTGTAGCTTAATGCGATGATTAATGTTTTCATTTGTTACTGATAACCTGATACCATCACTCTTCTTTGTCTTTTTGGCTGAAGCTTTGTAAAGTTGCTGTGGACAAGAGCGTTTGCTAAACTCACAAATGTGAATGTAACTGCTGGTTTCCTTTTCTTCACAAACATAGTAAAGATAAAATCCTTTTGCTTGCATTTATTTGTCAAAGTCAGTCCAGGACAAATGTTGATCGAATCCCAGTGCTAGTGACCCTGTCAGCGACTCTTGGTCACAGTGTTTTGGTGTCAGGGTTCGGTGAAGCGGGATCCATCTTTGGATCCAAGGCTGTGATTGGCCAAGCAGCTTGGATGGTGACCACACTTGGGGCTGGTGGGAGACTGGGTGAACATGTTAAAAAAGAAAAATTTGTAAGTCATTTACAGTTATGTTTATCGGCACTCTCTTTGGTTAATAGAGAAATGGTGACTATTTAAACACGCACAATGGTTCCCTTAGCATCAGCCTTAATGACCAGCACTCTCATTGGGATAATAAGGAAATGAGAGTGTTTGAACACAAACTGTCCCTAATATAAGGGTGTAGTGCGGGTTCTGCATGTTTTAAGATATCAAACTTTCTCCTAAATACAAAAATATTTACAAGAGGTGTGTCTGTGAGGTTTTGCCCAGTGTAGTGTAATTGCTGTCAACATTTTACCAGCATGTTGGCTAAAGCCTGCTTATTTAACTGTAGTAGCTTGATATCACTTGATTGCGAAAGTGATATCCCTTGTAGGGAAGAGGCAATGCAGATTAATGAGGGGCACAGATTGACCCAGGCCCCGTTGTTTTGCAGAATGTTCGTTTGCGTTCGGACAGTGCAGCACGGTGAAACAAGCAAGGCTATCTGGCGAAGGTGGGGCCAGATAAGCCAGTGACACTCAGCAGCGTCTCCTCATTTATATGGGAAGTGGCCAGGCGTAGTTGAGGAGATATGCTAATGCAGGCAGGCCAGGGTATCTCTTTTTAATGCTGCTCTGTCATTGCTGTGTCTAATGGAACTCCTTATCTCACACATTTTTCAGGCTGTCACCACGTACTCTGTCTGGATAAAAGCAAATCTCTCTGGAACAGAGATCCTGATCTCCAGTCCTGGAGTGCGGCAGCGTCTGGTTGTTAGTGTGTTTCAATTCATGGACCTTGTTTCCAAGGCCTAAATAGGCTATGGATTTAAACAATGGATATTTAATATTGACAGTGGACTTGGAGGCACTGCAGCTTACCAGGACTGGAACTTGAGATACCAGCAATACAAGGGTCCCCAATTCCACAAGGTCACCTGGTTTTTGTTGCTATGCACCACTGATTAAGCCAACTGATTACACGGTTGACCTCACCTTGTTTTTTGGTTTGCTTGTTTTTGCTATCTTTAATCATTAACTGATACATTAGTATTATAGAACAAAATGGTGATTTGACAAGCAGATTGGATACAGATACAGGTTAAGGGTTAAATGTGAAGTGTGAGGGTAGCTGAACTGGGAAAGGAGTGCATTGTGGGAAATGCGCAGTGCTTTGGGAAATCCCATTGTAGTGTGTTGGCTGGGGGGAGGGTGTGGGGTCATCTACTGTGTAATCTTATTTATCCACGCGCGCACAGTCACAGACCCTGGAGTTTGTATTTTGTCGCGGGAACGCGATAACGCTAGGCCGTGCCGCGAGCCGGAGCCTGTCGCTCGACGGTCACGTCCGCATTAAGAACCAGTGGCATGACTGACAGTTGTATCGCGGGAGGGAAATGAGCTTGCCCCTGCCCCCGCTCTGCAGAGATAGCGGAGAGGATGCAGGCGTAACCTTGCTTTGAGGAAGTGACTCATGCCGAGTCAGGAATATTGGCTCAAGGTTATTTATATAATTACACAGTGATTCGAAAGAGCCAAGTCTTTTCAAACCAGCCTTTTTACTTCTCGGAAACGCTTACCGAATGATTAAATCTGGGTAAATGGTGTGGAGCTAGATTATATTTATTGATCATTAGTCTCAACAAGTTACTTCTCCAAAGAACTGCAGTTGCTTATCTTACCGTGCCTTTACGTTGACATTTTTTGACAGTGTTTTTTTGTTGTTGACAGTTCTGAACTCACAGAATGTTTTCCAGGCTAGTATGGAGAACCTACGCCGAGATAAAAACAGTTGTGACATGAACGTTGTGACTTCCAGTTAACCCTACAGCTTCACACTGATATAGTAGCTTCATGTTCATACTGTAGGCAGAGTATGTGGTTGCCTTGGTCACAAGTTCAATGTTCAATGTAGGGTTGGAAAATATACCTTATTTTTAGGCAGTATGAATTCAGGCAATGGCATGCGGTTTTGCAATCTTGCATTCGACTGTATATTTAAAATATAAGAAATTAAACATTGTAACAGTATTTTTATTGGTCATTATTTAACAATTTTTTTTTTTTTACAATTAAAGTCTATTTCTGTTTGCTTCTTTTGTAATTTGTATTAAATAACCAAATGCTGTCAAATATCATCATGCCATCATGCCATAATATGAAAAATATTGTGAAATGATATTTTGGCCATATCGCCTTATCCTAGTTCCATGTCTGTGCCTCCACGTTAGAACTGAATTTAACTAGAATTGGACCTCATACCATATATAAAGTAAACTGAAGGTGCCCTCTGCTGAATCTGGTGAATTCAGCAATTACTAAAACGAATTCACCAAAATGAAATTGTGAAGAAAAAGCATAACACATTTCACATTTACTTGAAGTACAAAGTTAAGGAAAACAGTTGATTGAATGCAGGCCTTTGTTGGCCTGATATGCAACTGAGGTCATGTACATGTATTCATAGGCTCTGGTGGCCTGATAAAACCTGATAAAGCAATTCAGGGGACCTAATTGTAAAAGAAGACCATCTCCCTTTGAGTGGAGGTATATGTACTTCAAAAGACTGTGATCAGAATTTTAATATGCCCAGAATTACAGAGTCTGTCTTACCACAGACCACAAATATGGCCCTGTAGAAAGAAGTTTCCTATAATGATGGGAAGTAGTTAAGAAAGAGAGAGAGAAAAAAATCTGGCTAATTTAGGTTTACAGTTTAGTCACGCTTGCTTAGCATCTTTTCCATTGCATTTATGGTCATCAGATTAAAACAGAAAAGCCTGTTTCCCTCTGAAAATAAATGGAAATGTTCTGTTATGTACAAGTGATATTAAGGCACCAGCTCAGAATCCCAGTGTAAATAAGCACCCTCTTTTTCGCTCCTGCACATGCAGACATGCATACATGCAGACACGCAAACACAGGCACAAATGCACACAGAAGTTATATCTGTCTGGCCCTTGCCTTGTTATCCACTAGCTTACGGAACAAACACCATACTCCTAGCTGAATGAACCAATCAGGATGCTCCCCTTAAGGACTAATGTCACCTGCAGCAGAGTTTCAGTCTCATGTCCCAGATTTCTCTCTCTTTTTTTCTCCCCCTGCTCCCTCTCTCTCTTACTCTCTTTCTCTTTCTCTCCTCAGTATTCATTTACTATTGTACAGCTGTTACTGAGTGAATTCTTCAGTTGATAAGTATTGACATTTCTGTGAGTAATCATAATCTTTTGACAGTCAGTGGATATTAAAAAAAGGTTTTTTTCCCCTCCCAAATCTGTGTATAGTTAATGCATTTCAAGTCTGGCCAGGGACCCCCTACAGAGCCTTGGAGGACCCCCTGGGGTCCACGAATCCCCTGTTTAAAAAGGGTCTAATAGGATTGGTTTGCAGTTAAGAGCACAGATTGGAGAGAGTGTGTTTGGGCTGTAAAGCATTCTGTGGACCTATGCGGTGTTATCCCCTTTATAAATGAGAACAAGGCTCCAATGCTTTTACTGAGTCTAGTACACATGTTTTAATGATTCCTTCGGACTCCTTCGTGTGTGTGTCTGTGTGTGTGTGTGTGTGTATGTGCACGCGAACTTGTGTATGTGTGTGTGAATGTGGGTGTGTGTGTGACATATTTTAAGTGTGACCTTTAAAAGTTGCTAGTTGTGCTTATTTGACAGATGCCAGTTAATGTTCTTTTTTGAGTCCTCTCACACTACCGGTGCCAATGACTGACCCAGGCCTTGCTGCTCATGCTCCAATCAAATGGACACTCCCCCACAGCGTCAATCAAATGGACACACCCCCACAGCGCACATTGAATACTGCTTCCAAACCCAGCTGTTTGCACTCACAGATCTTTATCTCGTTCATGCATCCTCATAAGACAACAATAGCACTTGTTCTTATCCTTGACCAGAAAGTCAAGAATAAGAACAAGTTTTTCTGAGATGTCATAACCATGAAAGCAGCTGGACAATGGTTGGAAATGGTCACAATGCCATCTAGACAAAGTGCGTCACCACAGATGTTATCAACTCTTATTGTTTTACGGGGACCTTTGCGAATGGCTTTCTGGGCTCTCTCCTTGTTGGATAACACAGAGGCGTTGATTCACCTGCCATTTTAAGTGAGTCAGGCATTACAGTGTTACTATCAGCTCTTAAATCTCTTCAGTAGTGTTTTCACAGAATGTGCTGGAAGGTAGTGTCACCAAGCTGGATACGGAGCTGGATGCGGCCACAATATGGGACCTAATCTATGTCAGGCCAGCACTCTACAGATGGCAGTTTACTACAATGAATAATGATTAAGGTAACCTCACTTAACTCAGAGGTTGCAAGTTTGATTCCCAGGTGGGGCACTGCAGTAGAGCAAAGGTACTTAACCGTAATTGCTGCGATAAAAAAATGAATGTCATCTGTGCAGGTCGCTCTGGATGAGAGCATCTGCTAAATGCCTAAATGTCAAAGATAATGTGCACCCCTGTCTGTACCCCCCTTTCTCTTGGCATGGAGCAACATGCTCTCCCTCTTGTGAGCTCTGCTGTCTGTCAAACTAACAAATAGATTGGGGAAGACAAGCTGTTCTGAAACCTGTCCTTGGCAGCAATCCTTTTTTTGTTTTACTTCATCACAAAAAGGAGGTTACTGTTTTCTGCAAACCATTTTTTTACTATTTTTAAGAAGTGTCCGTGTATTTATGCAGAGGTGGTGGCAGACTGTTGTACCAGGGGGACAGTGTCTGCAGGATTAACTCCAGTCCTGGAGGGCCGCAATGTCCGCAGGTTTATCTCCAGTCCTGCAGGTATCTGCAGGTTTAATTTCAGGCCGGCATAGCCAGTATCTGCAGGTTTAACTACAGACCTGGAGGGTCATAGTGTCTAGTGGTTTAACTCCAGTCCTGTAGGGCCGCAGTGCCTGCAGGTTTAACTCCAGTCCTGGAGAGCTGCAGTGTCTGCTGGTTTAACTCCAGTGCTGAAGGGCCACAGTGTCTGCAGGTTTAACTCCAGTCCTGGAGGGCCGCAGTGTCTACAGATTTAACTCCAGTTCTGGTGGGCCGCAATGTCTCAAGGTTTAACTCCAGTCCTGGAGGGCCACAGTGTTTAATTTCAGACCTGCACAGCCAGTATCTGCAGGTTTAACTCCAGACCTGTACAGCCAGTATCTGCAGGTTTAACTGCAGTCTTGGAGGGCCACAGTGTCTGCAGGTTTAACTCCAGTCCTGGAGGGCCGCAGTGTCTACAGATTTAACTCCAGTTCTGGTGGGCCGCAATGTCTCAAGGTTAAACTCCAGTCCTGGAAGGCCACAGTGTCTGCTGGTTTAATTTCAGACCTGCACAGCCAGTATCTGCAGGTTTAACTCCAGACCTGTACAGCCAGTATCTGCAGGTTTAACTGCAGTCTTGGAGGGCCACAGTGTCTGCAGGTTTAACTCCAGTCCTGGAGGGCCACAGTGCCTGCAGGTTTAACTCCAGTCCTGGAGGGCCACAGTGCCTGCGGGTTTAACTCCAGTCCTGGAGAGCCGCAGTGTCTGCAGGTTTAACTCCAGTGCTGGACGGCCGCAATATCTGCAGGTTTAACTCCAGTCCTGGTGGGCTGCACTTCTTTTCTTTTTTAAGAAAGAAAAGAGGTGCCCCTGTATTTCTGAGGTGGTGGCAGGGGGACACAGTGTCTGCAGGATTGACTCCAGTCCCGCAGTGTCTGCAGGTTTATCTCCAGTCCTGGAGGGCCACTGTATCTGCAGGTTTAACTCCAGTCCTGAAGGGGGCACTGTGTCTGTAGGTTTAACTCAACACCACCAGATTGGAATGTTTCTGCTTCAACAGTTGGGAGATGGGACTCAAAAAGTTAAGTATCTGATGCGTCTATAGAATCTGTGGTTAAATTAATTCACACACACGTTGAGACTACAATAATTTTCTGTAATTATCCCGGCAGACTGGGAATGTGCATTTTTAATCCACCCCACTTCTCTTTTTTTGGTGAAATACAATAAGCTGTTTTGGTATTTCACCAGTAAATGAGTGTGCTTGCTTGTTCTCCTTGGACCATTACAGATACACTATTTCTTGGCACTGCCTTTCTCAAAAATGATGTTGCATCCACATTCAGTTCTTCCTTGGTGCTAAGTAAGGCGACAGGTTTTCAAGCTATGGGATTTGTAGTAACTGTTTTATTGGTATTTAGACATGCCTGGTCCTAGTATAAAATGAGAGAAAATGCGTAATATTCAATTTGCATTGATTAATTTGTGTTGGTGTGGGTGAGGGACCTCAAAAAATGATGCCGACTGCAGGTTTTGTAAAAAAAACTATTAGCAAGAGTAGCGGTAAGACATTTTACCCTTTACGATGTGATATCACAAATATGTGAATAGAATGTTCTTAACTGAACATTCTAATGCTCATGTAACAGTCTCTACTGGTAATAGAAAGAAGTGGAGTTCTAGAACACTGACTTAGAATTTTGAAGAAAAAAAAACCATTCCAAAACACCTACTCTTCTTAATGCGGGCAAGGCGCTGCTGCTGTCCTCTTAAGTTAATACATTCTAGCGCAGTCTTTAATTGCCCTAAGCAAAAGCATTTCCCCTGTGCGCGCCTGTTTCCGCCTAATGATTGCTCTCTCTTAACTCACTCCATTGTGTTAGCGCCATCACCGCCTGCTTTTCTACTGCAAGCTTTTTTTTTTTTTTAATTCCACATACACTGTAGACGTTTCCTGTTTTGGCAAGTTCCAATGAGAAGAGCGCTAATAATGAGCAGCGGCAACAACAACAAAAACGCGAAGTGCCTCAAACTGACAAAAGCCGTTCCGCCAACAGCCAGTCCTTTCCGTCTGCTTGGAATGGTGAAGTGCGCCTTAAGAAAAGGGGGTTTATTTATTCATTTGTTTTTTTTCTCTGTGCTTTCCCCCCCCTCTCGACCCGCCCGCCCCCATTGCACCCCGCTCCCATCGTCTTACCCCACCTCCATTGCACCCTGCGCCCATCACACCCCATCCTCATCGCACCCTGCTCCAGTCGCACCCCACCCCATCATACCTCACCCTTATCGTACCCCACCCCCATTGCACTCTGGCCCATCGTACCCCACCCCCATTGCACCCCTTCCCCATCTTACCCCACCGCCATTGCCCCCTGCGCCCTTCTTACTCCAACCCCCATCGTACCATGCCCCACCGCACCCCACCCCCATCATACCCCACCCCCATCGACCCCCGCTCCCATTGCGCCCACCCCCATCCTACCCCATCCTCATCACAACCCGCTCCAATCGCACCCCACCTCATCATACCCCACCCCCATCATCCCCAGCCCCCATTGCACCCCGCTCCACCATACCCCACCCACATCATTCCCTGCCCCCATCATACCCACCTCCCACTGAACCCCACCCCATTACAACCGGGCCGTAAGTTGACTTCTGTTTTTGGGAAGGAAAAAACCGAGACTTCATGTTTTCTTTATTTTTTCTTTGCTGATTCTGTGAATATGAAATAGCTGCCAAAATATGTCCTAGAGAAACAGTCCGGTTTGGGTGGTGGTGGGGGGGCATAATCTGGCAGTGCAGTAGAGGCTGTG
Organism: Anguilla rostrata; assembly: GCF_018555375.3. Classification (NCBI taxonomy): domain Eukaryota; kingdom Metazoa; phylum Chordata; class Actinopteri; order Anguilliformes; family Anguillidae; genus Anguilla; species Anguilla rostrata. The sequence continues at coordinate 26,472,573 of NC_057939.1, read as the reverse complement.
TGATCTAGTGTATGCGTGTGATATAGCTCCCACTGAGAGTATGTGGAGCTGTACTGAGCCTCATCAGAGAAATTTTCCAAATTCCCAAATAACCCATCACTAATCTCTCTGTCAACCACACTTTGATGCTGTACAAGAACAAATTGTAATAATATGTTAAAAAAGCAGTGATGAAAATTTTAGATAAACAGTTTTGAGTATATTGAAATGTTTTTTTTTTTTTAAATCAGGCCCGGGAGTGTTTTTAAGACTCCATTTATCCATTCTCCCTCTCGCTCGAACTGGAATTCAGCATGAAAGCTTTTTACCACAAATGACAGCTTTTTCCTTACAGCACTTTATTTGTCAATTTAATTTATTTGCAAGGGACAATGCACATGATTTTCCCTCACATTTGAGGGTAAATGTTGCCATTTTGTGGCCCCGAATGATCCATGGCTAAATATTCATCTGCAGTTCCAGGGATGTTGGTTAAGGCTATCGAACCCTGGCCCATGTTCTTCTTCCTCCCCGCTCTGGCGGAAGGACAGGCGGCCGGTGGCCAAGCCGATATTCGGTAACGCGGGGTGGGGCGGCGCGGTTCATGTGGGAGAGAGCGCTGGACCCTCCGGGACCCTGGAATGCTGACTATTTCCACCAGAGAGAGAGGATACAGCGATAGTGAAGGAAGCCACTGAAACCAAAGGACCTGGCAGTGGGACGAGTCGGGGTCAGATAACTCCCCTTCCCTCAGGTCCCAAACCCACCCCTCGTATTAATGTTCCAGAGGTTCCATTCCTGCCTCCCGCAGACTGTGAAATGGGCTATGTGGTTATGGGGGGGGGGGGGGGGGTTCTGATGGCCATGCAGACAGACCGGAAGGCCTTTGAAGAGGTGTCCACACAGCGGCTGGAGCCCACCCCCACAAAAAAAGAAACAGAGAGCCAGTATATCTCAGGGTTACCTGGTTCCCTTGACACTTTTGGCCAAAGTGACTTACAAAAGGTGCATTTAACATTGATGAAAATCACCACTAGAGGCAGAGACAAGTCAGCCGACTTTGCCGTTGGTCAATATTAACACATTACGTGAAAGTCACCCTGCATTTTTTTTCCCAGTCATATGATTTACTTGAGTTGTCGCTCTTCCAGATGGGTGATCAGAAGAGACAGGGCTGGTTTTAAATTTGCCTGACGGACGATGAGGCCCCAAACCCTTTGGACTTGTCTCTCGGGCAGCGAAAAGGGGACCGTCCTGGATTTCCCCCCACGTTATCTCTTCCGATGTGAGAAGCAAATCTCGGCTTGGCGTCTCTTCCCGTAGCGACTAGTCCCTTCTCCACGCCGATTCGCTCAAAAATGCAGAGCCTCTCCAGACACGTCGCCCGGATCGAGCGCCAGTCTGACACGCGTGGTGTAGTCTGGCTCGGTTCAATAACATGGTTCTGTGGTCCAGATTAGCCCTGCTGTGTGATATTACCACGGCCTCTGCGGGGATGGGAGGAGAGGGGTGTGAAATTAATGCTCACAGTGCCAGAAAGCATGAACTTTTTCGCTCAAATGATAAAAAGAATCAAAAATTGAATGCAGTTCAAATTAAAGCCCTCTTGTAGAGATGTATTTATTTGTGCCTGTTGCAAATTGCCTATAAATTAGTTGTGACTGTCGTAGTCGTGCCTGCAGGTCCTGTGTCTAGAAAGGGAAGTTGGGGATTGCTGGAATGGCCACTAAAAATCTTGCAGCAGCCTGATTGGTTCTCGGAAGTTTTAGCCACCACTGAAGTGGCAGGAGTTGTAACCTCCAATAGGAACCTTGCCTTCACTACATTATAATTTTTCTAAATCGTAACTGTTGCTTTATTAGCAAAGAACATCCCTGGAAGTTGGGTGGCCTCATGTGACATCAGACTCACAAGAATCATTGTACCGTAAACCTTTGAGCCTCAATAAGTGAGGCTGGTGACGTCCCCACAAGCCAGTCCCCACAAGTCAGTTACACACCCTTTGAGGCTTTAAATCTTATCTTGCATTATACTCCAGTACAGATCTCATCAGGAAAGGTGACCTTGGCACAAAAAAACTCCTCTTTCCATTTCCTTCATTTTTTCATTCTTGGCTGGCTGTCATTTCAGGCTGTTTCACCCGAAAAGGGCGGAATCAGATAGATTTTTAAATGAAGATGCTTTTGTTCCCCTTGTTTTGAATTCACTTTTCTCTTCACTCCGGCTCGCATGATATCGCCCATGCTCATTTGCTCCAACAAAATTACAATGGCAGAAATATTCAGCCTGCCTGATTATCTGTCATCTGTAGTGAAATAAGATCTTCAGTATTCAGAGCTGGCTGATAAAAGTCCAAGATTATGTTAAATTGGGGAAAAAAGGGTCTGGATTTATTTCCTCATAGAACCACTCGTGTGGAGTCCCCCTTAAAGACAGTACCTATACATTAGGCCTCATGACTCTGTGGGGGTACTGTAGCCTACAGAAAGGTCTTTTTACATTGGGGTTAAGTGGTGGGCGTCCAGAAATCAAAAGGCCCACTTTCCCTGCCTTTTAAATTTGTTGCGGAGATGTAACATCTAGAATTGGCTACAGAAACCTAGCCAAATGCTCAGTTTGCCCCGTAATTTAAAACACCCTGTGCTTACATACCCCCTTCAAATAATGAAAGGATATGAATTTTAAGTAGACACTTGGTTTTGAAGTGCGGAAGGGATCAGCGTTATTAGTGGCTCAGAGTTGGGGGACCTTGTGGTAAAAAAAGTTAACTTCTTGCTCCGCTTTTCAGCTTAATTTTTAAAGTGTGCTTTTACAGCCTCCTTCCTCTTCAGACACTGTAGACTTTAGAGGTGCAGGCACAACGGGGGGGGTAACATGGTTCATTACATCACCCTCCCACCCCCCAGTTCTAATTCTGCCGCTTGTCTGCAGACAAGGGGGTTCCTTGTTTTTTCACTGCCTTGTAAGCAATGCCGCAAAAGAAGGAGAATAGAAAAAGGAAAAATAAAATAGAAAAATAAAGCCAGAATTTACCGTAACCTGGCTATGCTGTCGTGATGTCATATCAGACCTTGGCAGAACAGGTCCACGGCTTCTTTCTCCTCCTCCTCATCCTCCTCCTCTGTAAGTGGCCCTATTGAGAGCATGGCCTGAATCTGCTGAGTTCACTGTGGAGCACAGACAGGGCATTAAGCCCCACCATGCCTCTCCTACATTCACACTTAGTGATGAACTGGTCCCCCACTTCTTCTTTTACCGCATAGCTCATATCAAGAGGCCCATAATGCCATTGATTTAGCTGGTGAGGAACTGGGACAGAAAGGGTCAGGGATAGCACATGAGTATGCCCTCTGTGATTCCCTGGGCTTTGCTGTGGGCGGTACTGTAATGGTGGGGGGCGGGGCTGATATGAAAGAGTACTCTGAGATAGATGATTACCCCCTGCCTATTTTGTAATGGGGAATTAACAAGGTTGGTTCAGCTTTGATGTGTGGCCAGGACCGGTGGATTAACACCTTTTCCTTGAGATGGTCTGGTGGTAAGGAGGCTGACGCCCGCACCGCAGGCCGGCTGCTTGGGGGGCTTGGGGGGGTTGGGGGGGTGGGGGGACGAGCGATTTGCCAAGTCAGCAATGTGGTGTCAGGCTGACTGCCACATTTCTAGAGCTCAGATTTTTACACCATCCTATCCAGATAACTGCTGAGATCTGTGGGCTAGCCATCAGTTTGAACATGGAATTAGATCAAATGAAGCTGGGAGAAAATGAAAAATGCTTGGAATATTTGTCTGTCTGGGCATATGTTTGGAGTGTGGTAGTGTGGCATAGTGTTTCAGAGTTTGGACTTCTAAACGGGGGGTTGTGAGCTCCAATCTAGGGCACATAGAATTTTTAAGACCTTGAGTATAGCACGTAATCACAAACTGCCTGTATATTGATAATCTGGACAAAGGATCTGGCGGCCTCTAGAGGAGTAGGGTTGAACTGCTAGGATGGGTTTGGTGATGGCAGTATGCTACATCACAGGAAATGGCATCTGCCCAAACTCTAGATCACCATTTTCACACGTTAAAAAGCATGCCGTGTAGGATTTATTTCCTTGCTTCGCTACTATGTTCACTATCAAAAATGTCTCCTCCGTTCTCAGCTCCGCCTACACCTGCAAGCTCACGCACCAACAAAGCAACTAGATATTTTGCTCTGCCTAGTAATATTGATGGCTTAAGTTTGTAGCAACATATTACAAATGCCTGGAATCACATCTCTTTCAAAAATACGGTAGTAACTACAGTTGTCCAAATCAATCAGGCATAAGTATGCTAAAATGGTCGATATATCCATGACATATCCGATAGCAAAATCTCCCACTTCACAGTCATATGCAGCAATGTTATAGGGTAGCTAGCTTTAGCTAGCATAGTGCTGATGGAACAAACCTACGCTAGCCACTTATATCTCAACACCAGTCAATTTTAGTCTAATCTGCCTGGATGCATTGCAAAGCATTTTATTTTTATTGTTTTATTTTTTCATCTTTTTCATCTACATAGGGTAGCTTTGTGTATCAATTGCAGTAAAGTCGAATGGCTCTCCTGTTGCGTAGCTCGATGGGAGGCCACCTTCCCCCTTCAACAGATTGTGGAAGTAGCTTAGGAGACCTCCAGGCTGCGGCCTACCAGCCAACCTCTGTAGTAACAAAGGCACACAACTGCACTTTCACCTAAGATGTGAATTTAGTGAAAAATGCAATGTGCCTCTCCGACCATGGATATGAGTCTGCTGTGATCTAACTGCAGTTGTATTCTGTAACAAATAATAACTACGGGATATACAGGATAGTAGGATTTTTGACTGGTGAACTCATCCCTATCAGCAAGCTAACGGTGGCTAACCCTCCCGTATGAGCCAAGAGAAGTGAACGGGAATCTTATTCTCCAGCCTTAAGTTGTTTTTTTGCAGAATATTAGACCCACAGAAAATTCTCGACACATCATGACCAGCCAACTAACTTTGCCAAGCATAACTGAATTTCGTTAGCTAATAACAGCAGCTTTCTAATGTCACTGAATGCTGACAAGCCCTTTGGTTGTCGTTAGGTTAGCCACCCAAGTGACATTATCTCTCCAGCAATAACCCTGCTGAAAACTGAAAATGCACCACTGTAGCAAATCCATGCCCATTTTCTCTTCTTCTCCTTCTGTGGGCCACATGGTTTTCAGATACAGCCCACAAAGAAAAAAGGGCCACACACAGAAAGTCCCAAACGCTTTTTAGAATAACAGATACAGCCAGACAAGCCAGGACTGTACAGACGTTAACACGGACACAGAATGCCAGTGCATCATGAGCACGGTCGTTTTATAATATTTTCAAGGGGGAAAATCCTGTATAGTATGCCTTTAAGAGGCATTTAAAAAGATCTAAAATCATGGGTGGTTTGTTGTAGTTCTGCCCATTTTTGAAAAGGAAACCACTTTGTCCAATCGGTGGAGGCACACATTGCCAGCTGAGTGACAGTTTAGCATAGTCAATGAGTTATTTACAGTCACTGCCCAAGGTAAGAATCTGACCCCCTCTCCCTGAAGCCCCTGTTCAGATGCCTGAGGGGTATTGTTTCCAGACAGTAATCTAAAACTCCTCTCCTTCACTGATAATCCCCCCCTACATCCCCCCCCCCCTCGTAGAAATAGGGGCTTCCTATCTGCTGCGGGGGGGGGGGGGGTGGTGGAGGGGTTTGACTGGGGATCTAGACCGTGTCCCCAGGGACGGGTGAATATCTGCCCCCCGCCCAAACGAGCCGAGGGGTGGGTGGGGAACAGGGCCTGTGCCCGCCGGGCTGGTCTGAGTGCATCTGCCAGGGTACGGGAAGGTTCATTCTGTCCGCGCTTCATCGATCTCCAGTGACCCCCGCTAGTGGATCGGGTGCCCGCAGACTGCGTGTCAAAGGCACATGCGGAAGGTCTTCTGCCAACTCTGTGCGAGTTCAGCTGCAGTCTGCCGTGTGAAAAGAAGCTGCTGGCATTGGGGGTTCAGCATGAATGTGTCTGCTGATTGCGCGTAATCGGACACTCCAAATTAAGGTGGGAATTGGACATGTTCGGGTTGGGTGCCAAATTTAGAAGAAAAAAAAAAAAATGTGCAGGGGAGTATATCTCTGAAGCCACCTGGACCTGGACTTACACAGGGAGTCCTCTCATAGAAAAACATGAAAACTACCCACCCCCTAACCCCCCTCTTCAACATGCCCTGGAAACAGAGAGTGAATTCACCAGCACAAATTCTACAAAAAATAAAAAAATAATAATTAAAAAAAATCCAAATGGTTGAAATAAATCTCTGCAATGTTTGCCTTGGTAGTGCTGACAAACTTGACAGGTTCCAATAAGATCGCCCTGTACTTCACACTTTCTGCTCGTACTTACCCATAATCCTCCAAAATGACGTTTATCTTATTCTGTTTTTTCGTTTTTCCCTCCAAAAAGTGTAAATGGCAGTCATACAAGATAAAGCCCAACTTTAATCTCGCTTGGACAGTCGTCCCCCAGCCTGGGGGCTAAACTCGGTTGTTTTCTTTCACTGGGTTTTAAGCCCAAGTTTTTCTTTAAAGCAGCACGTGAGTGCTTGCGGCTACTAGTGCAGGGTAAAGATCTAAATTTTTTTATTCATTATGATTTCTGTTTGGACAAACCAATATGGATTCTTAAAACCTTTTAAGGCATTTTTCAGTGGATGTGTAGACTTTTACTATCATTTAATTTCAGTTAAAAGGTTGTATGTGCAGTTCACAGTTCTCTCTTTCATAACTGAGTAATTTTGATATTGTAACTGAAGTATCCCAAATCAAAATTGAATCGAATTGATATCAAATCGAAATCGAATCAAATAAGGAAATCATTGTCAGTACCCAGGCCTAGCAGCTACTGTAGTTTCACTGCTATGAAAAGACGCCTCGGTATTCACGGTGGGCGGTTCCATGCAGAGTAGCAGGGGAATGCCTCTCTTTGATGGTACTGTGTGGCATTTGACAATGAAGGAGGGTGTAGCTGCACACCATCCAAACACGTGATTATCTGAAAACGACACATTTGAGAGCACTACTGTGCTGATGTTCAGTACTGCTTCCTGTCCACAGAGACCTTTGTTGCACCTGGAAGTTGTGTCCGCTGATGCGTTGCTGCTGATGCACAAAACACTTGAAAGTAAAGTGACCAGATTTCAAATCACGGTCCTCGAGGGCCGTGCTGGTTTTCCAGCCTCCCTTTACCTGGGAGTCAGGTGTGAAGGCAGTCTGGCCAATCAGTAGCACTAATTGTTCAGTCAATTCCCCGGGAGAAAAGAAAATAGGGCACCAAAAACGGGGGCTGTCCCGGGAAAACGGGGACGTCTGGTCACCCTACTTTAAAGTGCTTCAAAAGGCCGCTAAAGTACATGTGAAGAATGGATTTGATGACAAAGTGTGCAGTACCTCTCTGATAATTGAAATTTTCCCTGTATCCTCCCCATTGTCCACTCCACATTGTCCACTGTGCTGCTTCGCAAGGTCTTTGAAGGAGTCTGTTTTATTTTATTTTTTGCGGCTGGATGTGTTTGAGATGTAAAGCTGTGCAAACGCCGAAAAACCAGTGGGTTATTTTTACCTGCATTGGAACCGCGAGCAGAAAGTCGGCCTTGTTTTCATCCAGCAGGCATTCCAGATAGATGCCACCCATTCAAATGCCTCTCTGCAGCTATCAATCAAGCAGAGTCTTCTGGAACAGGACGCTGTAGGGGAGGGGCCAGCTATTAGACTCCTCCTACAGCTCCCAGCATTGACCATTCAGATGACACAAGGTGTTAAGAAACTCCCCCAGTCTTTATGTAAGTAGCACATCATTGGCCTAGCCAGCCTGCTGGAAAAGACCCCTGGACAAGAACATATATCTTAATCTTTCGTGTTAGAACAGTAAGTGGTGCAGAACATTGTAATCAATGCCAGAAATAGAGAAAATGCAATTGTGCCCATTGCCGGACTCCTTTTTTGAGCATTTGAGGATTGTCAGACCTTGAAGGCACCGTATTTAAACCTGTGCTCTGTACTCTAAAGTAGACATGCTGAACAGTTTATGCTAACTGCAGCCAAGCCAAGCAACAGGCACTGCCAATATTTGATTTCATTTGAATTTGTTCTCCAGTTTGAAATATTGCCCCATCGTTTTCACTTAGCCATCCCGTGCCCTCATCCTTTCTCTTAATTGCTTGTGAACACCTAGGAGTCAAACCCTTTACAGATTTGGCTGAATATTTACCCACCAAAAATTTTATAATTTTTGATATATTTTATCAAAAAGCAATGAATTTTCACATTGTTTAAAAGAGAAGGAAGTCTTAATGCTGCAGTGGAGTGGTCACTAACCCTGGTCCTGGAGAGCCACAGGGTCTGTTGGTGTCCCCAGCACTGGTCCAGGAGAGCAGCAGGGTTAAATGTTTTTTTGTTGTTGTTATTCAACCTTTAACTGACAAAATAAAGCAAGTTGATTAAACTCTCCTGGTTTCTGATTGGTTACAGACAAAGTTTAATACAATTGTATCTAAAATAAAGCATTTGAGCTGCACCTTAGGATGTTTGAGCACATATTCTGTCACATATAAGGTGAAAACAGAAACCTACAAAATCCAGATCCAGGATTCCAGAGCCCCGGTGTGGTGGCTTGGGGCTCAATCTCAAAGTACGGTCCAACCCTGATCAGCAGGGAAGCAAGGCTGCTCATTATCACATGGTTAGGAGTTCCTTAACCTTTGGCAAAGTAGCGTGAGGCCTCTGGCAGCATACTTTGGACCTGCTCCTAGAACATGCATGTCGCAACTCACAAAATGTAGGGGCGCTCCATTTCAAAGGGACCCCAAGTGCTGTGTAAGTGCTTCCCCCATATCAGATCTCTGCAAAGTGAATGAAGTCTACAGACATACTAGAAGGGGCTATTGAGTTATATCCTTAACGTTTGTGTTTGTGTGTGTGGGTGTGTGTGTATGTGTGTGAGAGAGAGTGTGTGTGTGTGTGAGTGAGTCAGAGTGTATTTGTGTGTGTGTGAGAGAGAGAGAAAGAGTCCATGGTAAAATGTTTAGTTTCAATTCAACTAACAGTGTTTACATCTGCCCATAAGGGATGTAAATAAACTCTCTCAGAGTTGATTCAACACTAAGTCTAACCGTGCAATGTACTGCAAGGATGCAACAATGGAGCTGACCCTGGGAAGCAAACCCCGAACGGCCAATGTACCCCGATGTGTAACCGGCGTCCTCAGGTCTGAGTCTGTCCAGTGGCAGTGGGGGGTGGGGGGTGGGGTTGTTGGGCTGGATGGGGTTTCTCACCTGCACCCTCTGTCCAATAAACACATTTTAAATTGTAACGGTCTCGGGGGGTGAGACAGAGATGCCACAGTCGTGAGAAAAACAAGTTTGGGGAGTGAGTCACGCGCCTGTCCTGGAAGGGGGGGGGGGTGGCGTCATTCTCCGGGGATTCTTGTTGAGGTGGTGATGTGGCAACGTGATGTGGATATTACCCCTCCGTCTGCCCCTGAACTGCCCCTTTGACCCCACTAATCCCCAAAAGTAAGGGGCAGTTCAAAAATACCCCAGTAAACAAGAGAATTTTCCTTCGCTGTCCTAGATCAAAGAATAACTGCTCCCCCCATCCTGAGAAGCATTTTCTCACTTGCTTTAGAACGGTATCTGGGGCTGAGGTCAGCCCATGTTTTTGGGTCACAGGAGAATGTCAACCGTGGACATGCTGCTGTGTATTTCATCTCTGGTTTTTTTAGTTTTTAGCTTCTTCTTTTGGAATTGCAGTTTGATCTGTTTCTTATGTTCTGGCCTGTAAAGGGGTGGGTAGTATATTCAAGGAAATTCATTACTGTTACATGGGAATGTTAAAAAAAACAAAAAAAAAACATCTTAAATGTTATTTGGACAGAAAGACGCTGAGGTATGAAAGGTTCCCTCCCATTTCCCAGAATATTAATAAACGTTTGCCCTGCTTTGTAAATGTGTCTGGCTTTCCCTTTTCTTTTCTTTTCTTTTCTTTTCTTTTCTTATTTAGACATATTTTTCTTTGACCGTATTGGCGCGTTTGCCTTTGTAGACCGTAGACCCTTCAGCCTGCGGTCTGAGTCAGGCACAGTGGATGTGGCGTGTGGCCATTTCATGTCTTTGCCTCGCAGTCACAGAGGAGACGTGGCCGTCCTCCACCGCGCAGCCTGTCCCTTTGATTCCGTTTCCGTTCGCGTGGAAGAAAGCCCCGGAACAGCGTGGACGTCCTCGGGCAACGAAAAGCCCTCAGAGAAATGGGGCTGAGGGATTTCTCTGGTCTGTCATTGTTCTGGGAGGCGTCCCACGCAGAGCTGGTCTGTGGTTCGGTCAGTGTACACAGTGTGGGAAGTCCTGGCAGTGTGGTTTTTTTTTTTTTTTTAAATGGGGGGTGGAGGGTCCATTTCCCCACATGCTTTGGAGCGTGGTGTAATCAATAAGCCCTATTGTTTGTGGGCCCGCGCGCGCCGCGACCCCCAAACGGTGCCATCTGCGATCCGTCGGGACCGCCCGGAGGTGCGCAGCTGCCTTCGTGTATCGGGTTTTGGGTTCGGGGATACGGGACGGGATCTTGGGGACGTGTAATTGTCCTCCTTGCTGAAGTCAAATGGCTTAACTCTGACATCAGTGCTAGTGCCAGAACTCCGCCCCACCCAGAGTTTCACTTTACCGGTGGATCAGTTCTGGATTACCTCAGATACAATTGCCTTTAGAAATGAGCGCTGGTACTACTACTATTACTAATGCTGCTGCTGCAGCTACTGCTACTACTTATTCTGTCATTAGTTTTTGTGAAGCGCAGCCCATGAACACTGCATTTCAAAGTGCCGTGCTTGTACAGTACATTCCATAATAAAAATAGCAAGACTGAAAACAGCATCTAAAGTGCGGCCTGCTCTGATTGGCTGAGACAGACAGTACGAACTCTGCAGATATCGTGACAGGAAGGGTGTTGTAAACAGTTGTCGTCGTGTGTCAAAGGGCGGCAGTGTAGTGTAGTGCAGGGTTTAAAGGCTTATGGCCGTTAAAATCAATAGCTTGCGGGTTCAAGTTCAAGGTAGAGCATTTCCATTGAGTCTTTACTCAGGGTTATTAAGCTGACTTATTTCCTTAAAATTTCCTGTTGTGTGAATGGCTCTTATGTAAATAAAAAAGTCTGTGTGGATAAGTGGAGGTAAAAGACAAAATATATACCTGTATATATTTACACATATAGACAGCATGTGCTCTTAGGGTCCATTAGAAAGGTACATGCCCCTGTCCAGGACTAAGGGGCAGTAGGTCAGTGTTGCTATCACAGAACGGTTCTGTGCTTGCCATGCACCTGCTGGAGGTTCCCAAGGGTCTGGTAACTCCGCCCCATCACATGACCACTACCGTCCCCCTTCCCCTATCAGCTTCAAAAGCCCTCACATCACCTCACCACCTCCTTCAGAAACAATATCTAGTGACTTCCCATGAATGGATGAATAAATAAATAAATAAATTAATTAATCACTCCTGAAGAACCCTTAAAATTTTTCAGAAAAACGTGTGCAGGCTTATTTAATGTTTATAATATTTTGCATGAATATGTGACCCGGGTCTGTTCTTCAGCTCCGACCCTGGCTCATGCACCTCTCTCCCCATAACCTTAAATCACATCCCGGGGTCTGCAGCCCAGCTTTGCGATCCTCTCTCTTCCTTATGTGGCTGATAGCCATCAGGAACAGCTATGCACCTGTCTCTGCCTCGGCTTTACGACAACTGGCACTGAAGTGTTACCCTGGGACTGAGAGGGGATCAGGAGAGGCTGTCAGTGAACCCTCTTAAACTGTAGGCACTCGGCTTTGAATTCATCCTCCTGTGAAATGGAAATGAAAATATTGCAGACTTGTGTGGGTGTGTGCGTGTTTGTGTGTGTGGGTGTGTGCATGTGAGTGTGTGTGGGTGTTTGTGCGTGAGTGTGTGTGTCTGTGTCTGTGTGTATTTGTGCATGGTAGTGTGTGTGTGTGTGTGTTTGTGTGGATGTGTGTGTGCGCGCGCGCATTTTTGTGCGTGTGTGTATGGTTGTGTGCATGTGTGTGTTTGTGTGTGTGTGTCTGCATGTGTATGTTCTTGTCTGTTTGTGTGAGTGTATATTTGCACATGCAAGTGTGTCTGTGTGTTTGTGTTTCATTCAGATGTGAGAGCTTCAAAGGAACCTGGTCACAGTTAACATGCTCAGTCTTTAATATGTGAAAGTGTGCTTTTGCTTTGAAAGCGTAAGAAACCTGATTTTAAATTCAAAACGCTGTGAGCTCAACAATGTTTTTCAGCGCCAAGGTAACCCTGTCAGCTAATTTGGAGAGCTTCTTTGTGTTTGTCCAGATCTTACTATTTGTGCCTTAAACCTGTGTTGATTATGATAGTTTAACTATCTGAAGAAAAATGTTGAAAGATGGCTCTGACAGCAAAGAAAAAAAAGATGAATGGAATTTGGCCATTGTTTTATAAAATACTGCAGTAGAATGAAACGGCTAGTAGAGTACTTGGGACACATCTAAAATTCTTTAAAAAAAAATTTTTTTAACTAAATGCTAAATGCTCGAAGTTCAATCTTATTCATCCTGATATATTTTTTGAATAAAACACTTCCCTTCTGAAACTATTTGAGCTTTCTTCTGTCATTTTGCATGTGTCATCAACAGTCAAAGTGCCCCCATTTTAGCCTCACTCCACTGGCTGCCCATACACTTCAGGATTCATTTTAAAATTATTTTATTTGCTTTTAAATCCCTGAGTGGTCTTGCCCCGCCGTACCTCTCTGACTTTACACCCTACACACCTACTCGCTCTCAGCAGCTGATCAGCTGCTCCTGAGAGGCCTAACAAGTGAAGCTCAGAGGCCGCGCCTTCGCTGTTGCAGCTCCAACACTATGGAACGACCTGCCTCAGTACATCAGACAGGCCTCCTCTCTGTCTGTTTTTAAATCCCTCGTCAAAACCCACCTCTTCTCCTTGGCTTTTGACTCCTAGCAAGACAGTGACTTTATTTTACCCTTTAATTTAATCCTTATTTTATCCTATTTATTTTATTTTTTCCTATTTATTTCTCCGATTGTATGACTGTTACCTATATGACTATAGCTATGATGTGTTTATTTTGCAATGTATTTATTTATTCTTCTGTACAGCACTTTGGTCAGCCATGGCTGTTTTAAAGTGCTTAACAAATAAAATTGGATTGGATTGGATTGGATAATGTAAATGTTTACTTTATTCCGTAATAAGACCCAACTGCTTCTTTCCTTCCTTCTATCCACCCCCAGCGCTTTTCTCTTTTAGTTATTTTAGGGTCTAGGATTGTAATAGTATGCCTTATGGTTTTCTTTTGTTTGTTAGCTTTATGAATCTCATATTGTTATGAATCTATATAAATCTCTTTGGATTGTGGTTCTAGGTTGGCATAGGTTAGCTTACATTTAGCGCTTTATTGATGTTATACTTGTGCTAGCTGGTTTGATAATAGTATATGGCATTAGGCAAGCCTGGCACTGTTACGCATTTAACTCAAGTAGATGCAGGGGCGGATTGAAGGTGGTATAACCGGGAAGGTTTCCTGGGCAGTAGCGGCTCAAGAGGGCCCCCTAGAGGTGGGGTGTGTATATATGTGTGTGTGTGTGTGTGTGTGTGTGTGTTTGTACCTCGTTACATCCCGTAACTCACCTGTGTTTAATAACCAGGTGTACGCCACCAGATATAACACAACGCCACCTCAATGTTAACCACAACCCGAAAGATGGCCCAGTTAAGCATAAAGTGATATGTAAAATGCAAGTAGGCGTTTATTTTACAGCAACACAGGGAGTTAGAGCTGTTTGTCCTAAAGGAGTTATAAGCATATGTACAGGCATAGCACATGTTGCAGGATATGTACCGGGCAGGTAGATGTAACCCAGCACAATGGTCCTCTGGCCTAGAGGTCTGTCCTCCAGTTCCTTACTGATGTTTTGAGTTAGAAACTGGGGAATTGCTGACTATCGCTACAATCTTCACTTTCTATAACTAAAAAGTAACAAGAAGGCTACTATTAGTAATTTAGCATGTTATAGATGGCTTTAACAAGTTGCAGACAACAGACAACATGGACTGTAGGCAGTAGGCTAAGCAAGACAAAGACCAAGACTAACTTAGAAAGATGCACATCATATAGGCCGGCATCTTTCTAATCCCTTTGCTCCGCGACAGTCCAGACGTGCTCACAACAGGCATCCTCTAGAATGGTTGCCTGGCGATGGCGTCCCTCAGGCGCATCTTTGGATCTGCAGTTCTGCGACAGGACCATGACGTCATCGTGTCCGTCTGTAGGGGAGCTAGAAACAACGGGGCAGCAACGAAACACAAAGCCCAAAAAAGACTGCGATGTAACACACGTAACAGAGGCCCTTTCACATATTTTTTATTTTGCCCAAATTATTGGTGGCCCAGTGGTAGAGCTCCCACCTGCCACACCAGCGGCCCGGGTTCGTATCCTGGCCAATGCCCCAAAAACCCAGCCACTGGGGATGTGCAAGTCAGTGTATTGGTAGTGTCGGTCCCAAGCCCGGATAAATGGGAGGGTTGCGCCAGGAAGGGCATCCGGCGTACAAACATATGCCAAATCAAATATGCGGATCTGATCAGCTGTGGCGACCCCTAACGGGAACAGCCGAGAGAAGAAAAAATAAAAAATAAAAATAAAAAAAAATTCTAGATCCGTCCCTGGATAGGTGCATTTATGTTCTTCATTGTAAATTGATTGCTGTGGATAAGAGCTTTAGCTACATGTAATGTAATCCATGATCCCCCCCACCCCCCAACAATTTTCGGGGATAATTTTGCAGAGCCGGTCTCAGAACCTAACCTCCAGCGACACGCCCACGGGACCTCCGGTGCGCTCGTCTCATGTTCGCCCCGTCCCGTCTTTGGATAGCAGAGGCCCCATCACATGGGCGATGGCCAACGAGGCGAGGACAGCTGCTGTCGGCTTATTGCCTTGTACGACCCGTCCCGGCCCGCGCCAGCTAGGCCCCCTTTTACCCACTTTAGGCACTCTCTCTTCCTTCCTTTCGCACCCCCCCCCCCCACTCCCCACCCCAAATACTGACATATGGAAATGGCCCTCTGCCAGACTACACTTTGACAGTGACAAGAGCGCATTTTAGGCTTGCCCTCAGAAAAATGACAATGGCTACAGTGATGAATATGATTCATGGAATCGGCTATTTTCAAGCGCACTTAGACTGAAGGATTTGCATCGCTGAGGTTACACAACATTTTACAAAACCAGATTTCAGATAATTTGGCTGGATGGTGAAACTCAGGCCTGAGTTACTTTGAAAACTTGGGGAGGCTTGCTTTGGAATACGGTGTGTTTAGTTTGTATGAAACGTATTGTTGAAAGCTTAGTTGTAAATTGGTATTATTTTGATTTAAAAAGAAAGACAATTCCTAAAAACCTGTCTACCTACAAAATTATTTATATCTAAATAATGCCAATTTACAGCTACGCTTTCAACAATACGTTTGTATATAAAGTATATGCTTATGTGAATGTATGTGTCATTTTAAAAATGTTTTTGTTGAGATATAAATGGCAACCAATTACATCTATCAGCAGTGTCACATGGATAGGGTTTCTATCCCTGACGACAGCGGATTTGTCATCCGTGAGAAGGGAGCAATTTCGTCGTCCTCGGCGATATGGTGGTAACGGGCAAGCCCTTTGTGTCGCCCCCCAGCAGCAGGCTGTTGTGGGTCGCTCTGACCCTCTGTGTCCTCTGCCTGCGTTATTAGGACAGGAAAACGCTTCCGTGTAGCTCTCCCCTTCCTGAGGCTCTGTGCGCGTACAGCCTGTCATTATGAATCATGGCATGTGTGCAGCAGTCCAGACCTGGGTCAAACGTATTATTCAAACACTGTAACTCCTTCCATTCCGGTCAATTTTGCAAACAATCCTCCAGCTAACACAAAGCGTTCTCACAATGTTGCTGCCATGTAGCGCCAATGCTATAGCATTGACAAAACATTCCAGTAACGTTGTGAGAACATTTTATGTTGACTTGGCCTGCAGGTCCCTGAGAATTTTCAGCTTATCGTATTCCCAAGATTGTACAGTCAGCTGACTGAACTTTATAATTGTAGGAAAGCTTTTTGTTATGAATGTTGGTAAAAATAGATTGTTTCTTTAAACAAAAATAAAGTCACGCATCACAATGGCTTTTTATGACACGGCTGTCATACCATCACATTTGAAAATGGCTATGTCAATTATTAGTTGAAAGCTATGTCACTATGTGCCAGCCTGACAAACAGTGATACTTCATGCAAAAAAACACCTTGTCATGAATTTATGTTCTTTTCTCTGTAGGTTGGGATGAGCTCATCTTAGCAGATAATATGCCAATGATATTTTGCTGTGAAACACCTTAACCTCTGTAAGAACTGTATCCCAGCAATGAGTCAAATTAAGTGATATGGCGACATGGTGGTGCAGTGGGTAGCACTGTTACCTCACAGCAAGGACATCATGGCTTCGAATAAGACCTGGGCATGTTTGCATGTTCCTGTGTCTGCGTGGGTTTATTCCAGGTACTCTGGTTTCTGGATAAATTGGAGAATCTAAATTGCCCATAGGTATGAGTGTGTGAGTGAATGGTGTGTGTTCCCTGCGATAGATTGGCAGCCTGTCCGGATATATTCCTGCCTTTTGCCCAATGAACTCTGGGATAGGCTCCAGCACCCCCGCAAACCTGCCTGATAAGCAGGTATAGATGGATGGATGGATGGATGGATGGATGGATGGATCATTTTAACTTGTTGCTGATATTAGGAGCTATGACTGTAAAACTCAAGGTAAAGCTTTATGGTGACATGAAATCAGAAATAAAGGGGTATCATTTTCTATTGTTGGAGATAAGTAATAGACTTCTATGGTATCCACGGCTATGCAACGGGAGGTGATAAAAGACACAAGAAAATTTTATATGTGAATCAAACTTTTTATTTTTTGCAGTAACAAGGTAAAACATCTAGATACACAAGCAACCACATCCTCTTGAGCAGACAAGGTTTTTTGAAACCAGTGTGTGCGTGTGCGTGTGCGTATGCTTACCAAACTTGTTGTAGTTTCCAAAAAAAAATAAAATGAAGAAGAAAATTGGAGAAATTAAGAACAGAAATGTACAGAATATAATAATTGCCTTTTCTTATTCAATTATAACTTTGTTATTCTGAATTGGTACATAATGCAGTTACATGTATCCAGCCTTGTGCTGTTGTTCAATTCAACTGCATGTGCACTGTGTGTGTGTATGTGCATGCTTTTTTCAAGGCACACAAGGGCCTGTTCTTGCTCCTCATATTCATCATTAAAATAGATCAAGGTCAATAATACGGTCAGTTATATGCTTAGCTTTCAATATTGAGCTTTCAGTGTGCAATGGTTTATTATTTAGTGATCATTGTTGAATGACTGATGTATGTACATTGATTCATGACAGAATATGAAACATTGCTGGATGGTGAATAAGAATATATGCGACAGTATTTAATGTTAAATGGCAAAGCGGCTCTGTTTAACATTAAGACAAACAGAATGGCTTTGGTATTTTATTATACCGTCAATGTTTGGTACCCCCCTCCCACACACACTAGCTAAGCATTGACAATATTGCCAAAGTTGCTGAATATAGCTAGTTTGCAACACAATATATGCAAGTTATATGAAATAAATGGCACAGGTTAGGATATTTATTCAATTAAAAACTGACACGTTTTCAGTTTCAGTGAGTCAAGTTCCTACATCAGAGAGTACTTTATGACTGAACTGCAAGCTGAATTCTTGACGCCAACTAACCAGGTGAACAATAGCTAGCAAAGTAGCTAGCCAGCTAATTAGTGTTTTCATCCTGTGGTGAGCAATCCCAGTTGTTTCACACTAATTTTCAACCTAGCATTTTTCTGTGGAGTGTGTCATAAATATGGTGTGTCATAATTATGAATGGAATAGACACTAATTCATATTAGTGAGACTAACCTGCACTACGTTGTCTGACGGGTTGTTTCACAGTATTTCAAATGAATGATTTTCCAGTTCTGGTGCCGATGGAGAGAGTGGGTTTACAGATTTTTAGACGTTTGTTCAGGGCCACCACCAGGGATTCTGGGCCCCATGAAAAGAGCTCACATTTGGCCCCCTCCACCCCAGAAAATCCTACGTTCTAATATTTTCTGTGGGTCCCTCTCAGTCAGGGCCCTTGGAATCATCCTAACTCCCGCCCCCCCCCCTTCCCCCACGGCACCCCTGCGTTTATTAACGCACTGGTACATCACGCAGGTTAAGAATCAATATCCCTTGCATGCTGCGTGCCTTTGTACATTAAAGCACTTTGATGTTGAAGCTACTTTCAAAAAATCAATTTTTCCTGTGCTCCAAGGGTGTACACATACATTTGCTCTGTAGCACTGTCTGTGGTAACTTTGGAACAGATTGGACACCACTTGGAGAATGTGCCTCTATTAGACCAACATGATAATTGAGAGCAACCTCTTCTGTGTGTGTGTGTGTGTATGTGTTTGTATGTCTGACTGGGGACAGAAAAACTATTAAAATCTAAAATTACTTAAACTTAATTTTGGCTAATGATGGACGACTGAGGGTTATTATTAGAGCTAACATATGGGCGAAGGTAAAATACGCCCCCGCTAACTCACTGATTCAATCCAATCACAGCCTTCTGCTGTGAAGAGCAGCCCCTTTTGATCAGTTCAAACGGGACAGTGTGGCAGATATATGCAGTCCATTTCTTTGTTCTTCAGTCTCTAGGCTGCACATAATGTGTGGAGAGCGTGGACTGCAGCCATTTGATGCCTGAAAAATCAAACAGTTGGCTCAAAATAGGGGAGTCAAATGGTCACAGACAGCACTGTGCTCGAAACAAGGGTGGCGCATGAGCAAAACCTTGTTATTCAATGAGCTGTGCGATTCCACAGAATCACAAAATGATTGAAGTTTAAACTTGTTTTTTTTATTCAATGTGGGGGCTATAAAACACATGTATGATGCTGATGTTGGCTCAGGGGCCAAAGTGGCTGTTTTATAGCTCCCATGCTGAAAATAAACGAATTATAAAAGCGAGTTAAAGTCCTTTTTTCCCCCCTGAGTGTTTGGACCTATCGCACAGTTCATTGAGGAAGGTTTTGGGATGAAAGTGAGCTTTCTCAGCTACCCCGTGGGATTGAGTGGGACACCCCAGAATTTGCAATGTGCCCCGGAGATGCAGACAGTGTGCAGACCTCCTGTTCGCCCTACTCGGCTTGCAAGAAGGGAAATGAACAAAAAAACACACGCCGGTACTTTCAGTGATGTTTTTGTTGAAATTGC
Source organism: Anguilla rostrata (assembly GCF_018555375.3). NCBI lineage: Eukaryota > Metazoa > Chordata > Actinopteri > Anguilliformes > Anguillidae > Anguilla > Anguilla rostrata. Next base: position 26,453,149 of record NC_057939.1, on the reverse strand, counting down.
CACTCAAACACTTGAAGATTACACACCATCTGGCCCCGGGTAACTGAAACCTTTTTTCCTGAATTAATTTAGGAAACCTCACCAGTTTTAGAATGCTGAGGTTTATGTGGAGTGTGTGTGTTGTGTGAGAATCACTCCCTTATCTGAATTAGTTTATGAAAACTCACCAGTTTTAGAGTGCTATGGTATATATGGAATACATGCGCTGTGATAGATTGACTCCCCTGCCTGAATTAGTTTTTACGAAAGCTCTCCAGTTTTGAAGCATGCTGAGGTTTATATGGAGTGGCTGCATTGTGAGAGAGTGACTCCCTTACCTGAATTAGTTTACTTAAACCCGTCAGTGTGTAACTGGAGCTTGTTCATTGTGATAGAATGACTCCATTACCCACAGGCCAAGGTTGAGCGATGAGCTCAGATGTTGTGCATTCTGCCACAGGGGCAGCAGAGCCGCGGGGTGGAGCAGAGTTCGGATCTGGCCGCATTCGGACAGAAGGACTGAGTTACACCAGCTGCCCAGCCCACATTCACTGGCATGGGTCAGGGTTCCAACACCAGGATCAGTGCTTCTGGTGAGGTCACGTCCTCAGCAGGCGTCCTGACCCACAATGCCTTGCATGCCTGGGCCTGTAACGTTTGGCTAGCACTAGGTCAGAGCATTGGCTGAGTGTTTGTGCTTCTCCACTGATATTGGTCAAATCTTGTAATCCCAATTTCTCTAGATAAGATCATCTGCTAAGTGGTTAAAAAGTACACAAATGGTGTGTACAGGTTGAATGAAAATGGCCTTGTGTCTTCATTCCAAGGCCCCTTTCGGGAGTGAAATCTTTTTGGAAATGTGCACTGCACTGCTCTCGTCTTTGCATTACGTTCTCGTTCTTGTATACTCTCACAAGGAGGGAGAACTTGTTGAAATTCCACACGGTATTGCCCTTTACCTGGAGCTCTGTGCCCCTGCATTGATCCGGTGCATGGTACTGTGTGGGTATGAGTGTTAAACCGATAGCCTAATTAGCCCCTGAGGAAATGGAGAAGGGTGACACTGGTGAGTAACACTGGATGCTTTGACTCTTTCTGTAATTGTCTGCTGAAATAAGTTGTCTTTGCTGTTGTTCTTAGTTTAGGCGTCAAGGAGGTGGCAGTATTGGCAGATTTTTTGGTTAGATAACTCTTATTTTGTGTAAATGATCTTCTTTCTTTTCTGTTTCTCTCTCTCCCCTCTCTCTCTTTCCAGATTTTTAATTACAAGTGTTCACCAAGAACTGTTTGATTAGATGTCTGTCACCTACCCCTCTATTGCGCGTAGCTGGGTATGTGTGTTTGGTATCATAGCAACTGTATGGAAAGCAAAGCTGTCATCGTGGGTGCCTTTGATTCACGCCCCGCATTTGATGAAAGGACAACATTGTCAGCATCCAAAGATCTCTTTGTGTGTGTGTGTGTGTGTGCGTGTGTGTGCCTGTGTGTGTGTGTTGTGTTTTGTGTGTTGTGTCTGCGTTCTGTACAATGATTGTTTCTACTCTGTGATGTGTGTGTTCTATATAGTAATTTGTCCTTCTTTGTTAGGAGTGTGTCTCCTGTACAGTGATTGGTTCTGCTCTGTGAGATGTGTGTGTGGTCAGTACAGTGATTGGTTCTGCTCTCTGTTGTAAATGTAGTATGGTAATCATCTCTATAATGTAACTTTTACACTCGGTTTAATTGCGCACGAGCTGTCTCAAGAACAAGCTTGAATGTGGTTGTATATACTCAGCAGAAACTGACAGTATTTAAACAAATATGTCTGCTTGACTAAATGCAAGTTTACTGTCAACATACAGCCTTGCATACCCCCTCCTCCATTACCCCCCACCCCCCACCCCAGCCCCAACCAGAAGCTGTCCAAGCCCAGGAGCTCGTTCCAGAATGCTTTGGTCCTCGCTCAAGGGCAGGTGTTTCTCTTGGCAACGAGGTTCCATGGTTCACTCCTCCCAAATACTAACGAGCACTGAGGTGCGGTGAGGTCTGTTAACTCTAGCCTTCCATGCAGTGCACATGCTCTGTGTTCATGCACAGTGCTCGGCTGTCACCTGTGCAAGAGCCACGTCAATAACAGCCTAGACTGTTCTGTTTCTCTGCAAATCAGGGACAGGTCAGTTCCGTCAGAGCCGGATAGCGCCACGGCTCGAAGCAGGAAGAGCGTAGGCAGTGGTGGCTCTATTGTGTCTGTGCTGTTCTTCACATCAGAATCAAGCCAAGTCCCTGAATGCAAGAATGCGAGCGAATTCCGTTCAGTCATAAAAAGGTTTTACATTGAACTCAGTGTCTTGGTCAAACTCAATGCACAGAATGCACTTCATTTCCCTTGGTTGGGATAGGAATGTACCTGAGCTGTTTGAAAGCACCCAGCCATTTTTATAAACAAACCAATCATGTTTAGACATTTGTCAGGCGGCCAAGTTGTGCGTAAGTGAGGAAGCGATAGGTTGAAACGTTGTTTGTGTGTGGATAAATCACTGGGAGCATAAAAATGGCGCAGGTGCATTCTTCTTCCTCCATCTGAGACGTGCGTTCAGCTTTTAATTTGGTTTTTATGCCTGCCACCATAAGATTAGACATCAGAGCTGTGACGGGCCTGGTCTGCACGATCACTGTCCTTCTGTTGGTGTCGGCTTCCTGATTACTGCTGAATCATCAAATCATTTTTGACTGGCATTCAGCGACCGGTTAAACCAGAGTCTGTAACCCTGGTTCAGGAAAGAGACAGAATCTGCTGCCTTTTTTAAATTTTACACCCGGCTTTAACTTAAATTCCACAACCAATGCAGACCCAGGTGAAATTTAAAGAAGTGCTGATTAATAAAGTCAATTAAGTGCTGATGAGCAAGAGTCTGTGGCTGCAGCCCCCAGGGCAAAATCATAGCCATGCTGGTGAGAGTTGTGGTGACGCCTGTCTGGTGGTAAGGTTAGAATCTTTGAACCTCTGCCCAAAGTCTTTGTCCATGAATCTTGCGTAATGAGTCAGTGAGCAGACCCTCTGAAGGCTGTTCCAGAGTTCTCTGTTGATGTCTGCTCTGCTCTCTGCTCGGTCCACCGTGCTGAGTTGTGTCACAGTATCAAGTGTGCGGGGAATTTCTTTTTTTTTTGGGGGGGGGGGGGGGGAGTGGAGTGAGGAGTTGAAGGGGTTAGGGGGCGAGGGAGGAGGGTGGCGGGGAGGGCAGAGGTGCCGGAACAGCTGCCAGCCCTGTTTCGGCGAGCGTTTGAAATGTCTGGCCCCATACCCGGCTTCCAGGATTCCAGTCGCTCGACCGCGGCGGGAGTAAACAGGATATCGACGGCGGCCATGATGGCATCAAGTATCATGTCCGCAGGGTTACTTTTTTAAAAGAGGGTGTCTGGTGGGGTTTTTTTGGGGCTCAGAGATGGCAGAGGGACAGTCTGACACCGAGAGGGTAATACTGATGATAGGCCTGAAGGTCAAGCGTGTGGAGCGGGTCTGCTGAGAGAAATTGGGAAAAATTGTTTTTTTCTTTCTCTAATAGTGTCCTACTGTTAGGCTTCAGATATTTTACCACAAGGAAGGACACTAACATCTGATTACAGCCATCTGATTGGCTGAACATTCCTTTGCATTCCCTACATACTTTATTCCCCTGCTCTAAAGAACCGACTGTGTTCTCAGTTCATCCACCTGCTAAAGCTAATAACTAAACACATAAACACGTAAATAAATAAAGCACAAAGTCACGCCAGAGAGTCGGCTACTGTCCACAGAACCCAAGTACGACTCCCCTGTTTTCTCCAGCCAGGATGAAGCACTTGAGAGCGATCGGCGCTAGGTCTCGATTTCAAACGCGTTGGGGTTGTCAGCGCGTGGCCCTCCAAGGCTGTGATCAGGCCGCTCTGCTTTTTTTGGGGTCGTCTTCTCTCCCAGACAGGGTGAGCCCCCCCCCGCCCCTTTGACGTGTAGCAGGGCCCATTACAACCCAGGAGCATGTCCCAGAATGCTTTGCACCTCACTCTTGGCACAGAGACACCATAGGTCAAATGTTTACAGCCTCGGTTGCGTGCAAATCTTCCTTAACACCACGTAACACCAGCCCCCTCCAACGCCCCAAGTTCATCCCCCATCTCTCTCAGGCTTCCCATCAGGCCATGGTGCCATGGGGGGCCTGTTCAGGTAAAGGCTATGACACGGATCTGTTTTGGCTGCTCGGCGCGATATCGCGGCTTTAGCTGAAGAGGGTGCTGATTGGCTCGCACGGACCTGCTGTCGACTCTCTTTACAGAAAATCTCTGATGCCCCTCATCTTGAGCCAGAATATTATCACCCTCCTGTATCCTTACAAACGTTATAAAGATCTATTTAGAGAGCACCTACAGTGCTTCATCCTTCCTAGAAGATTTCAGAGGAAGCAAGCAAGCAAGCATGAATTCACTCCTCGCCGTTCCTACTCTGTGTGCTCGTGCACATACTTACACACACACACACACACACACGCGCGCGCATACGCACACATGCATACGCACGCGCACACGCACACGCACACGCATATGCACACACACACGCACATACGCACACATGCACACACACACACGCACATACATACGCACATACGTACACATGCATACACACGCATGCACACACACGCACACACACGCATACGCACACATGCATACACACGCATGCACACACACACACACACACGCACACATGCATACACACGTATGCACACACGCACACACACACGCATATGCACATACACGCACGCACACATGCATACAGACACATATGCACATGCACACACACACACTCATACACGCCCATACACCTGTTTGATTTTGCAGGATATTAAATTTCCCACCTGTCCTGTTATATAACGCTCAGAAATACCCCCCCCCCCATTGCCAGCCTATCCCTGCAGGACAAAGACCGACGCCAGGGCAAAGTGGTCCCCTACGTCTGGGCATGCTTGTTTAGGCCCAATGACATCATCAAACCAGAGTGCTGCTGATGATGGAAGTGTCTGGGGGGTGGAGTGGGTGGTATGGAGAGGTATAGAGAGGGGTATAGAGCGGGGGGTTTGGGGGTGGTTTGATGCCATGCAGAGGGACGGTAAGGGGTGATGTAGAGGGTGGCTGCATAGACGGGGCATAAAGGGGGGGGGGGGGGGGGGGTTAGGGGTATGGTGGTTTGATGGCATGCAGTGGGACAGCGTTTGGGGGTCTAGACAGCAGGAGTGCTTTTGGAGAGGGAGGTAAAGAGTGTGGCTCGTGGAGGGGGGGGGGTGCAGGAGCCTGCGTTTGGCTGAAAGGCCATGATCATCAACCCCCTGCTCTGTCAGCGGCGTCTGCCTGCCAGGCCCTCTTCGCAGGCAGCTGGCATGTGAGAGAACATGTGTTCCCACGGAGACGAGGCGCACAGGGCGCTGAGTGTTCGCGTGCCCGGTGGTCCGGGTGTCCTTGCCCAGCCGAGTGGAGGTAGCGGGTGGACGGTCTCCTGGAGCAGCTGCCACACCCCCTGGCCGATAACAGTTCATTTTAAAGACCCCCCCCCCCCCCAAGTGAGGAGTGGGTCACCCCTCTCCCCCTACCCCTACCCTCCCTCCTCCTTCTCTGAATGCAGTTTGGTTTAGTGCTAACCCTGAAATCTTCAGACTGGGACATTGAATCTTGACAGAACTGAACGCAAGGCCTTAAGCAAATGCTTCCGATGTAATTCTTGTCGCTGATAGATAATGACTCTGGATATGGCAGCACCGATAACACCATTAAGCCACTGGCATAGGAGAAAAGCTTATCCTGTAATGAGATATGCCACAGACACGATGGAGTTCAGGGAAAAGAGAAGCAATTTGCATTATTATTGGTTGTATTTCACGACTTTAGAGCGAGTATCTGAGCAGTATCTGTCTCACGGAGCACCCCCGTTCCTTAAACTCAGCTTCCTTTAACTGACATTTGTTGCTTAGCCAATCACGTAAGGGCACGTTTTTATTGACATCTAAATGACTTCTTGCTCTGTCATTTTCTTGTTTTTAAACAGACTTGCTATTTTGTGGGACAGATAATTTATGTAGATGTGTTGCATGATGAAAATCTTTTTCATTCCTCTCGCAAATATGTACCACCACCACATCCCACCCCCCCATTTTTAAAATTCTGTATATGCAAGTGCAAGGAAAACTAAACTTAATCTCACCATCACTAAAGGTCCTGTATTTTATTGAAAAGCAGATTGTGGCTCAGTTTGCATTTTGTTTGGAAGGGCGAATGTCTGCTGTTCCGAGAAAGTCCATTTATTAAGTCCATGTCTGCGGAGAGGGGCCGAGGGAGGGAGAGGGAGAGCGGGAGGGAGAGAGGGACAGAGGGGGGGAGACAGAGACATTCATTCGGGAAAGGGTGGTTGAATGAGCGTAGAGCGAATTTGTGAATGAGGGAGAGACCGAGAGAGATGGAGAGGGAGACAATTTGTGGATAAGTGAGAGATGGAGTGTGAGTGAGTGAGGGAATGAATGGGTGAGTGAGAGAGAAAGAAAAGTCCTTTTCACAGCCGTGAAATTTTCTCTCCTCTGATTCTGTGTATTGATGACCTCCGTAATTCTCCGCGCTCGACGGCAGCTCCCGTCTGCGGAGCTGCGCTGGCTGCTTGCGGTCAGGCTGACGACAAGCGGCGTATTTCACCGTCGCGCTGGCGGTTGTAGTATCGGGCCTCTCCACCAGAGAGAGGCCTGCTGACAGCACACTGTCCCTCCCTTGCCGCTGTTTACCGCCGATTGGGCGCGGGGACGGCCCTCCCTGGACGGCGCGTGGAGCCGACGCGCTCCCGCCGCCGTCCCCCGGAAACAGGGCCGCTGCGATTCTCCGGTTCCCCTCGCGCTGCCGGGAAACCGCTCCCCTCTTCCACTCTCCCCGGAGCGGCTTTGGCCTCGCGTTGTGTACAGGGGTTCCTCTCCGTGAAGCGCGCTGTAGGTAAACGTCTGCTTATTTTGGCTGTCAGTGTGAGTTGAGACAACGTTGCTGGGAAGTGTAATTAGTGCTGTAATTAGTGTCACGCCTCGTTGGGAACCTTGTGAAGAAGTGAGGAGAGAAATGGAAACGGGCACTCCCTTTTTTTGAGTCATTCCTGGACCCAATGACCAGTCACAGTAGCATGACCCTTACATTTATTATTTACACTGAAATATATTGAAGTACCGCACAATGCATATGGGATTATATACACATAATTCCTGTTTACAGATATTAAAGTGTATCGCGTTGCGGTGAAATGTATTTTAATAATATTTTCAGGATGCCACGTAATTACAGTGCATTGCGGTACATTCGAAACTGGGGGAAAAACACTTGCTTGACAAGATTCTACTTTTTTTCCAAACTTTGTACACCTTATGGGTAGATCGGCATGCAGAGAGAGGGTGTCTTATCAGCAGCTTCCCTGGTGAGCCAGAGGTTAAATAACATCTATTCTCCGAAAGGAATAATTCAATAGCATCATTAAAAGTTTCTATAAAAAGAGCTAATTTTGTCTAGAAAGTAATAAAAGAACTGGTGCCATTGAGGGCACTTACTCGCACTTTTATTTCAAATGAGAGCGAAGGGGGTCACCCCAATACAAAAGGGGGTCACCCAGAATCAAAGTGGATCAAACCAAATCAAAGCAGGGGTCGCCCCAAAATCAAAGGGGGTCACCCCAAATCAAAGGGGGTCACCCAATACGAAAGGGGGGTCACCCAAAAGCATAGGGGGTCACTTCAAATTAATGCATCATCAGGTAGCCTCTTTTGCATAGGGGACTTATGTACATTCAATGCCAGAGGCTCAATTTAGGTTCTTGCTTTTCTTCTTTGAGCAGGGAAAATACCTCCCCCACCAACATTGTCCTCTGCACTGGCAGAGTATCCTCAGATTTGCTCATTTCCGTGCTCTCGGGCAAAGTCCACTTCACAATGTCCATCTCCTCCTGCCATTCTTAACCCAGCATCGAGAGCCTCGTCTACACACCGGAACGAGAGAGAGAGAGCAAGAGAGAGACAGAGAGGGCATTTTGTCCCAAGATCTCGTCCAGGACATTTGCTTATTGTTACAGGACCAGAAAACAACGTGGGGGTGGGGGGGGGGCACACAAGTGGTTGTGAACTTCTGAAGTCTGGAATGTTCCTCTTGGAGCGATTGGTTTGCATTTAAGCCTGTATATGGTTAGTGTATGAGCTGCTGTATTATGCTACATCAGATACCGCTACAGAAAGAGCCAGTCCTGCTGGACCCTGCTCTGTTGGTGTCCTGTACACATGTTTCCTGGAGGGGGTTGGATTCAACTGAAACATTCCTTCAATCTCAATTATTTTCCGTCTTTTATTCTTGGCTGTAGGTGCTCAGCACAGAACAGGGACATTGATTGATTGATTGGGACGCGTCCCGCTGGTGCGTACACTAAAGAGAACACCACAAACCTCAGCGTCCCATCAGATCTTTCTCATTTTAATAAAGAAATGAATAAAGTTTCAGAGACCTCCCTTGGTTTAGCAACAGGACGCTAGTGAGCGCCAACTGCACGTCTCCATCCCTGCATTCTGGAACACAAGCATCGTTCAGCATTGAGTTTCCAGATTAACTCATCACACTCACAGACAAGTTCTTTAAGAATAAAACGGCCCGTGATCCTCTGCAGGCCGAGTAAGTAGCATCCTTCATTGCAAACCTATATATTTGCCATGTTAACCAATCAATCACTCACTCACTCACTCACTCTATCAATCAACCAATCACTCACTCACTCACTCAAATTCATAACCATACCACTCTACTCATCGAATTAATACAGCTATATGTTGCAACGCATATAACATAAAAGTCCAAACATGATAGAACATCAAACATAACTTAACAATAATTAAGAAGAGTACACAAACATTTATTTAAAAAAATAAGATTGTGTCATTGCATATGACTCTTTCACTCACTCACTCACTCAATCAACTTATCACTCACTCAATCAATCAATCAATCAACTAATCACCCTCTCCCTCACTCACTCACTGCTCACTCAATCAATCAGTCGATCTATCAGTTAATCTTCAGTTGGGCTCAGCACCACTAATAAACAAGTTAATTGGTAAACAAAAATTGTCTGTCCATTTCTGCCGTACCACTGCTGTTACAAGTGCTTATGCTCTTTTTGCTTTATTAGAGCACCTGCTAAGTGACTGTAATGTGTTGTAATGTCATGCAATCCTACTTGGAAAGCCAATGGGTCTCTCATGAGCTGAGCTGCCTTTCGACCCAGAATAGGCTTCCCAGGAAGAGCAAAAACATTCAAACTCATGGCGGCATCTTGGCAAAGCAAAGTCCCGTTAAACATACGATCTCTCATTTTCATCTCTAACGCGAAAGCGGGGATCTGCTGGCAGGCAGCGCGAGCCTTGGGTACGAGAGGAGGAGGAGAGCACACGCAGAGCCGTTTAGCGTTAGCCGCACGTTCCACCGGTTCCTAGCGGCCGCCCTCAAACTCCCGCAGGCGGACGGCACGCGGAGCGTGACGCCGGCACGCTACGGCTTCTCCCCTGGGTTTCCACGGTAACCCCTGGGTCGGTGCACGGGGGGCCGGCACAGGCACAGCACTGGGGGATGGGGGGGGGGGAGGCTGAAACCGCAGGAAACTAAACTGGCCTGGCGCTGCGCGTAGCCTCCAGTGTCGGACCGCTGGATTGGCGGGGCCCCTTGTGCCCCTAGTGCAGGGGGCCCTCGGGGAGGGGGGGGGGGGTAGTGGGGGTGGGGGGTGTTGGGTGGCTTGCAGCCCATTGCTGGCAGAGTCTGCCGTATTATGTCTAAATTCAAAACACCTTCAAAAGTAGGGAGTAAAAACACAAAGCTTATTGAGAAAAACTCCAGATGCTTTCCAGAAGTTTCTCTCTCTGTCTCTCTCAGTCTCTCTCTCTCTCTCTCTCTCTCTCTCTCTCACACACACACACACACAGCGAAGGGGATCACTTATGAGACTAGGGGTGCATCAGAACACTGAAACCCAGTGTTTAAAAAGTCTGTGGCATCCACAGATTCACCGAAACATCAAGCACAGGCTTAACCGCTAAACATGCGTTCTCCATTCTCTCTGCGGTCCTAAACAGAATTTCCCTGAGGACCCGGCTATAAAACTCACTGTCCTCATCTACCGTTCCACCGCATGACATAAACCTTCAGCAGCAATGCCGCCTTATTGCTTTAGACATCTGCTTATTTGAACAAATAACATCTGCATACATCTAGTTAGCAGGATCCAATGAAGCAAGTGGGTCTCCATTCATACTGGGGGGGAAACAGACATACTGCTTTAAATTTGAAGGACAAAAAAAAGGCCTTTTGGCATTTTGGAAGAACAGCACAGAGTTAGAGAAGACAAAGGGAGCGTTATCCTCTGAAGATGGCCGCAGTACCGCGTAACCACAGAACAATGTGCGACTCTATCCAGGCCATCTGAGGTGCCGCATTAGGATGTGTCAACAGTCACTGGAAAACAAACGGATGCGGAAAAGTTGGGCATTTTAACCCAGATTGGATCTGTGAAAACTTCTGTCCAGTCAATGTTGCCCCCTCACGTGCACACTCCCTCTCAAATGAGTGCTGCATGTAATGTTTCATCAACTGTAAGGGGGGAATCCACGGAGTGATGCTGAACTACTGGAGTTTCCATAGTGATGTTGCAGGTTTAGGAATGTTAGCAAAGTGCGGCATTTCCTGTACTGTTACTCCGGTGCATGCACAATGCTCTGCCAAATAAATGTAATGTTATGTCAGAGAACTACTGACATACTGGAGCAGCCGGAGAGGTACTGACACATGGGAGCAGCCAGAGGGGTACTGACACACTGGCATGACCAGAGAGCTACTGACACACTGTGGCCAAAGCACCACTGACATACCTTGGCCAGCTTTCCAGGATTTTGTCCCTTCCATGGGGTGCTTTGCCCCAACTCCAAAACTGACCATGCTCCCCCCCCCAAACCTCCCCCTCCCCAACCCCCCCCCCCCCCCCCAGCGAGGCTCTGCACTGTAACTGTGCAGTCCTGCGCACCCCCAGCATTGACACAGCTCTTTGTCCAAGACCTCCAAGTGAAACGGTACATAGTTGGGACCACAAACCACAGGAAACAAAAGAATCCCCTGTTCCTTGCGCTCATGCATTGTAGTCATCCCTCACACAGTGTCCCTACAGAAAGCCCCAATCAAATACACACACACACACACACACACGCACACGCATACATACATACACACACTCCTGGAGAGGAGAGCCAGTGACTGAACTGCGCTTTATGACATTAAATCAGCTTCATAACTCAGTAAGGTGGAGCAATCAGGGTTGGGGGAGGGCCCAATTACTACCCCCCTGAGAGGGGCATCCAAATCCATACTCAACGTTGGGGTTGGGGTGTGGAAAGTTGCAGAAAACTGAGAATCCCAGGCAATCCGCATGCCACGCCTCGATGTAGTGTGGGGGTAGTGGCTATGGAGTGAACTGGGGAGTAAAAACTGGTGGTGAGTCCCATCCTTGAACACAAGCCTCAGAGGGTTCCTCTATGCCTTGCCATATGACAAGTTGGCCACTTAAAAAAAAAAATTCTCCAGTCTTTGTTTTCGTTCAGTGCTAAAGATTAGCCAACTGTATCACTCACAGGCAACACACAGGCGAAATGGGAGAAGTCCATCAGTCCAGTTCAAATATTGAGCACTGTCAAAAGGTTTTAGCGTTGGCTAAAATGGTCATAAATGCAGTCCATTACATAGGGATCACGTGTTAGTCTATTAGACATGATTGGTATTGCGTGTACAACGTGTATGTGTGATCATGATGAACCAACATTCGTTTATAGTTCTGGAGAACCTGGGCACCCCCGCTAATGTTAGGTCTCCATGCCAACACCGGTGTCCTGTCCTTAGCAATGCTCATCTCAAGGTAGCTGGTTCGCTTCCCAGATAGGACACTGCGGTTGTGCCCTTGAGCAAAGTACTTAACTTGAATTGCTTCGGTATATATCCAGCTGTATAAATTGGACACTATGTAAAGGAAAGTAAATAAGATAAGCGCATCTGCTGAATGGCTGTAATGTAATGCAGTGCTTGAAACCTCTTTGCACTCACTCGGTATCTGATGAAGTGCGGTGAAACTTAAGCAAACCGTCTTACAGACAGGATCCTCTTTCCTTTTCCTCCTCAGCTTGGCCACAGCCATCTAGACTCCATGAATGCCACTTAACAGATTAACTCATTTATAGACTACAGATACATACCAGCATCATCCAAGATCCCCCAAAACAGAGTATTCTTCTCAGTGCTTAGTTCGCCTAGTAATATTACCCTTCGATAACAGGAGTCCATATTGGTATCAAGCCTAAACTTCTGTAATGAAAGACCTGTCATCAGCTAGTGACTTTGCGCACTATGTAGCAAAAATGGAAGAAGTTCTTGGTAAAAAAGAAAAGGGTATTCTGACCAGAAAACCAGTACTGACCATACGTGTGATATGAAATGAAAGGGGAAAGTGGGCTATTTCCGCCATTTAATAAGGAAAAGCTGTGTGGCTCTGAAGTGCACTGTGGTCCCAGACTCCAGAAACTAACATACAACGGGACTTATTCACCAAAGGGTTCCCTTCCCCTGTGAGGTGCACTTTTTCTGATGAAAAGCCAGAAAACGGCTTTGGAATCAGGATGGGTTTTTTGGGATGGGGGAGGGGGGGGGGGGGGTGGGGGGGGCTTGTGCTACACTCTCATACGCACTGCCCCTAACTGAAAATGCCATGCAATGTGGTTCTGTGTCCCCATCAAAAGTACTGTCAAGAAAAAAAAAGTCTTTGGTTCCCTCTCTTTCATCAGTTTCATCAGAACAGGGAAAGAAGAAATCACAGACAAGTACCCAATGGCTCCCAAATGAGTCTACATCATAAACTATAATTGAAAACGGTGAAGACATTGATTGGCAGGTGGCACAGATATATAAATCGTGCAATAATGAGGTGAGCATGACTTTTATTAGATATGAAATGTTTGCAATCAAAGTGGTATTTCAAGTACGTGTATTTGAATCACCACTCATTTGTGGTTTGGGACGGTTTTACTCTGAGAGACTGAAGTCAATAAATGGTAGAGACCAAAGATGGATTTGGGACAGAAGGGCAACCCAGTGGAGTTTCTCTGCAGGTTTGCTGCATCCATATAGCATTTGGTTAAGTATTTTCTTTCCTGTCAGAAGCGGTGCAGTTAGCGAAAGGAATACGGCTATTGCCTATATGATATGCCTATATGATCACTACTTGAGAACAAATTTGCCATCAGTCCATTTTTCTGTCACTGTTAAGTTTTAAAAATGAAGCTTCTTTTACACACTGCCCCATTCTGTGACCCTTAGTGAGGAAATGAAACGGAATGATGGCCAAGATTCTGGAACAGAAAATGGAGGGGCACTTGTTGAAAAAATCTAAAGCAAAGCAGGTCCAGGAGCAATAAGCAGATCAAGATTTATTACACTCTTCACAGGGATGTTCCGGTGGAGGGGCGGGGAGGGGGGGTGTTAAAGTGCTGTCTAAACACATCTAAAAAGAGGGGCTATCCGTCCACATTCACTGGGGCGAAAGTCACTTTGAAGCGCCATCGACCATCCAACTGCAACAACACACATCCATGTTTAACTCGGCATAAGAAGCAGACACTGAGCACTCTTCCAGATAATTATTTCCCCTGGTGACCTTCAGGCAATGTTTCCTCTGTCTCATTTGGAAGGCCTCTGTCAATTCTACTCTGCATAGTGCAAGATTGGTTTGGTTGATTTGATTGATTGGGTGCTGCTTGGTTATAGAGCATGGGCCCAGTTGACTAAAATACTTATTAAAACAAGCTGGAGGGAGGCTGACTTTCTCTATTTGACTGTCACAGAGGAGAGAGGAATTGTTTGGTAGTCCCAAAACTGGCATCAAGTGTCGCAGTCCGGGGACAGATTTGTATTCCTGATGGGATTTTTTCAAATTCTGGTGAAAATGTATTTGTATTTAAGATTCCTATTTCCTCTGATCTTGAGTTTTGTAATGCAGTGGTGCCCAAACTGGGCCAGGACCAGAGGTGGAAAGTACACGGGTCAGAAAGTAAACACCCTGCCATGCAATTCTTCCACCCATGAATTCAGCCAGCTGATTTCACTCATTAGTAATACTTCCTGGCTGAAGAATAGTGCTAATTGGCTAATCCGTTTTAAACCTGGATTTTCCATCTCTGGCCAGGATCCACGGTTGGCTCATGAGAAGGGTTGAGGTGTGTTTTTCTTTTTTTTTTTTCTTTTTTCACACATGGACACTCATTGTTCTGTTCCTCTTACCATGGTTCCCTAACTTTTTTGGTCAGACCCAGAAATAGGACATTTTTTAGACCCCCCCCCCCCCACCACATTCACACATGTCCTGTGCTGTGCCTTTTTCCTTCAGCTATCACCCCCACCCCCCATGTTGTGTCCTTGTGCCCCCCAGGGGGAACCACTGCTCTAGACTTCATTCAGGAGGTGTTGGCTGGCTTGATTAGACTGACCATATGTTGGTTATCATTCATACACTCACTGGTCTCAGTGCTGTGAGCTCTTTCTGAGTGAGACTGAATGAACCTTTAGCTGACATTTTTCCAAAAAAATAAAAACAACTCATATGTTTTGACAGTGGCAGTTAATTTTGAGATTTCAAATGCTACATCTACTCAACAGGTACACACTGTTTTGGCAGAGTCTTGTGCACACCACATATATCTTATTGTTCGTTGACAGATGGGGGGTGGGTGTTGGGGGGGTGGTGGTGGAGGGGGTTGCGCATGTGCGATTGACGGTGGTGTTAACACTTTCTCCAGTTCATTGCAGAACAGTTTTGGGTCAGTTCACCACTATTTTTCCATGAAAAATAATCATTTCCTGAGAGTGTGAAAATATTGACAATGTTCCTTTCTGTCTCCCCCCCCCTCCACCTCTCTGACATCTCTGTCTGGATAATCAATTACTTGCCTCACGTTCTCCATGGGTCAGGTATGTGACAATTTTTGTTTTTATGTCAATCTGTGCAGTGTTATCCATGTATACGCACACACATTTTTTGGTGCATTTAAAAATTCTAAATTGGTGACAGTACACTGTCAACAGTTTATTCAGTCAAGTGTATAAATCAATAGAATGCCCATTAATGAAATCAAGATTACAGCTACTCTGAGTGAATATAATGTATCTCACAATACGTGCATTTTGTGGTCTGTTCGGCTTCGGACTTAAATCGCAATGAGCATTCCCATTCACTAGCTCGTATAATTTTAAACTAAGCGACTGGAAAATCTGCTGAGCTGCAAGGGAAATGTTACTTAAGGTGGAAGCAGACCTCTGAAGTGGCTGAAGGTAAACACATCCCTGTAGGTGAGAAGTCCTGAAACCTCAGTGAAAACAGTAAATATCGGCACCATCGCTGGGTTTACTTCAGTTCATATTTTCATTTCTTGTTAAAATGAATATTTCCAAAAAAAAGAAACGTCTTCCTGGGAAGAGTGGGATTCTCCAAGACCGCACATTCTGACCACAGAAATGTGTTTGGAAACTCTTCTCTTTCCCTCTTTGGGTCCTTGCATATCTTGGTACTCCCTCAACCTGAAATTTACACCACAATTTTTGAAAGAGTTACAAGTGGGGGGAGTTTGCCGACCGACCCTCTGTGGGGTAAGACACTTTTCTTTAATAACGAGGGTGCTTTAAACAGCAGTAAAGCCATGGCACAGCTGCTCAATGCTGATAGGCTAGCCCCCCCAGGTCAGCCCTCTTAAGAATTCAGTCTTGAGTTGAGCCTTATGGGGCTTATGTGTATTTCTGACTCAATACTGCAGAAGGAAGAAAGTCATCTGCAGATTTCAAGCTCTTGGTACTAAAATGACAATGTTCTGTGTGTGTGTGTGTGTGTGGGGGGCTGAAATTCTGACTAGTGTGAATGAAGCTTCAATCTGTATTTTAAAAAATCCCATCCATTTAGACCCTTGAGGTTATTTGGAATGGAATCAAAATTTTTAGTCAGTGTTCTAAAACATTGTTTCAATTACCAGCAGTCAGTCTCACATTAGCATTCAGTTAAGAACATTCTAATCACATATTTATGATCTCACACAGGGTGAAGGGTTAATGGTGGAGCACTGACAGCTTGCTAAGGCCGCCTGCACAAATAAAAGGCAATCAGACCTGGATCTCATGAAATCTGCCTGTTATTGTAATTAGAGGCCTAATGCACGATGCCTGAGAGCCTTTAAGGCGTAGTTAAGTGAAAAGCAAATAACAGAAAATGAAGATAAAACTGCTTAAGGGTCCTGGGAGGTAGGCTGCCAGTATGATTGTACTGCAATAACAATTTTTGATGAAAGAGTTCCAAAACCTTTGTGATTTGTGCGAAATTCTTGACAGAATGAGTCCAAAGCTTACAATATATTGCCCTACAATGTGTGCAGTATTAACGCACCAATTAAACATGACATAATACCCACTCTTACAATTCAAAAGAATAATGAAGCACAGACTTGTTGACATGGTGAGCTGGGAGTTTACATTCAGGAATTTAACAGAGCTTCCTAGCCCCTGGGTTGCCAGTGCTGGCACTCATTCCTCTCTGCTATGATAATGAATGCAACCTGTTAGGCTGGGTTTGCAAATCCGTGGAGGATTCCAGGCGACAGGGTATGGCAACTGCAAACAAACTCAGTTGGCAGCACCTGTCCATGTTTGCCTTCACTCACCATTATTTATTTCAAAGGGAGCAGGGTCGGCGGTGAGGGGTGGTGCAGCGGGTGTCTCCGTAGGTCTAGGAACTTTACCTGAGAACTTTTCCATTTCATTGCAGTGCACGCCCACTGTGATTTATGAGCTCGATCATGTCTTTTAGTGTTGCTGGCACCCAGAATGCTCTGCTCTGATTAAATCTCATGGTTTTCCCAGTTTAGCAGTTTGTTCAAGGGGACCCTGGTTGTAAAACCCTTATATGAGGTAACAATTCAGCTGAACAGATCAGAGTACTGGAGGGGAGTGAGAACTGCATGCAGGGTATTGAAGGGCATCCATGTTCTTGCTTTTTGTTTCCTGCTTGTAACAAGTGGACTGGCTTGAGGAACACCATAACTGGTCTGTGTTGGGCAGCTGGGCTTGGAGAGCAAGGGGTTAAATGAAGAACATGGGTATTAGACCTCAGTTCTGGAGGGGAACAGTGTCTGCAAGTTTTACCCCAGTCCTGGAGGACTACAGTGCCTGCAGATTTAAACCCCATCCTGGAGGGTTACAGTGTCTGCAGATTTATCTCCAGTCCTGGGGGGCCACAGTGTCTGCAGGTTCAATGCCAGCCCTGAAGGGCCACAGTATCTGCAGGTTTCAGGCATGTTTCAGCACTGAGTTATATGATTCATTAAAGTCAGTGATGGACTAAGGAGTCTGTGCACCATGTCTCCAGAGCCTGAATTAGCTGCTGATTGAAAGGAAACCACATAAAGCCGCAGACCTCGCGGCCCTCCAGGACGGGAATTTGACACTCCCGCTGTGGAGGGCATTGCAGCGGGCGTGATCTGAGTGTGTAAGCGAGGAGATCAGGAATCAGCGATCTCGGATGACTGCAAAGAGCATGGCGACTCCTCGCCCCCGGGGGCTTTGAAATGGGAGGTGCCCCCAAAAGCCCTCCTATGCCAGGACTCTGCGTCCCCCGCCCCCTCCTCACCACCACAGCTGTTGTGTGTCAGGTGTTTCTGTGAGACAGGTTATTTTTAAGGCAGGGGAGGGGCTTACCCTATTAGCTTTGCTCCAACATTCCACTACCACCTGTCCCAGAGGGGGGACAGGATGAAGGGGGCGAAGGGGCTGGTCGTGGGCGGGGGGCTTCTCGGTTGCTGCCACGCGTCCTTAAACTTCTTCAACAGCCACTGAGGTGTGAACGGCTGCATGCTTCTGGTGGCACTTCAAAACAAAAAAAAGCTGCCATTTTGGCCTTGAGAGCCACACCTGCTAGCTGTCAGCAGAGGAACAGGAACAGGGGGTTCAGCCCAAAGGGATGGATATCATCCCAAATTGCTTGTTTGTAATGGTTGATTTGCACCGACCCTGCATGTGGCATTGTGGAAACACAACTGATGTAGGCGGCAGTGTAGTATAATGGCTAAGGAGTTGGTCTTGTAATCTAAAGGTCGCAGGTTCTATTCCCCAGTAGGACACTGCCTTTGTATCCTTGAACAAGGTACTTAACCTGCATTGCTCCAGTATATATCCAGCTGTATAATTGGATATGCATCTGCTAAATGCCTGTAAACTAAACTGATGCAGACAATAAACCTGTGAGCGAACCAGTGGAAAGCAAACCCAGCCATCTCACAGCAAGGGGAAAGGTCACAACCCAGCATGCACCAGCACCTATCAGGCAGCCGTCAGAGCCAGATGTCAGCATTACAGTGGTCTCCTAGAGGCGGGACCAATCGCCAGCTACTCTGCGTTCTTTCAACAGTTGGTCTTCATCTTGTCCGACTGGCTTAACCCCTCCCCTCATGGACTGCCTTGGTGCCGGTTGGCAATGTGCTGCTGGCAGACTGATACCTGCCGACAGCCAGCTGCTATTGGGTCGTCGTGTGTGCTCGCTGACCGGGAAGCCTATGGGAGAGGCCGTGTGGAAGGCGTGGGTTACAGTGGTGCAAGAGAAACATAGGGTTCATTTCCCTTTTCATCTGTCCTCGTCTCCTCAGTCCTCGATCAAGGTCCGCCATCTTTAAGGACATTTCAATCCATTAAATGGTTCTTGGAAGAGCGAGGAGCAATGAGGCTCCCGGAGGATGCTTCAGCAAGGAAACACAAGTGCAGCCTTTTCAGAAGTCTTTTTTCAGAGTGAGTGACGTATAAATGATCCACCTGTGGATACACCTCTCCAGATCTGCCACATCTGGAATTGACATTGCTTCAATCATTGGCTGAGCAGGGACATTCCATTTGCCTCAGTTCTTCCGTCCTCATATCTCATCGTTGCATCACTTCCTCACATTCTCTGTTGGGTGGGGCGAAGGAGCAAGGAGTGAAAAAAAATGATTGGAATGAACCCAGAGTGTCCCTGGAGAGGGCAGCTCTTCATGGTACACCAATCCATTCAAATTAAGGAGGACTACAATAAGTAACAAAGAAAAACATTTGTCAGACAGGGCTTTCTGTCATCATAAACCAGAGTGAGTAAGTTACAAATTCTTGGCAATTACTTACTCATAGTTTTAGGAAGACTGTAATATTTCTCTTGGGGGGGCGGGGGGGTGGAAAGTTTGTTGGGTGGATAAACAAATTAAGTTGACAAACACAGAGAGATATATATTAGGAACTCGGCATCAGGTTCCCTGGTAAAAAAATATCTCTCTGAAACCATGAAATATGAAAGTATAAATGTATAAATGCAGAGTGGCAGTATAACTGTCATTGTTAAATACGTTGGTAAAGTTTATGATGACAGCCTTATTTGTAAAAATAAAATAAAATCTGCAAGCATAAAAAATGAACACCAGCCACCAGAACTGAAAACCACCTCAAAAACCAAAGACATGATTCAGTGAGCCAAATCTCACAATGTGCAGCTAATGGGGGCCATTAAACCAAGCAGCAGTGGAGGCGGTGGCTAGGAAGACTTCAAAGCCCTTCAGTTATTCTAAAAATGTTGTTTGTTTGTTGTTCTGAGTCAGCGCTGTCTCGTTAGCAAGAGAGTGGTCAGGTGGGCGGGGGGAAAGGGGAAGCATCTGATTGGTCGGGGACCTGTCACCTCCAATCAATGAAAGCCTTCGTTCGGTGGTGAACTGGAAGAGATTCCCAGCGATGGAATGTGCTGGCAGAACCACCCACCCCCCACCCCCCACCCCCTTGCGGTACCTCTCAGATGAAAGTTCTTGGCCGGCCTCATCTTGGGGGTGGGGCCAAGGGGGGTCTTGTTAATGAGGGGGTTTGTCTGTCGTGATGCAGAGATGCTCATTTCAGGGTCATCGAGCTGAATTCAGCCAATAAAATTTTGTTATTTCCAGGCTGAATAGATTGTTGTCATCAGCATTCACCGAAAATAAATAAAAAAATTTGCTGACATTGGGGAGAAAAAAGTCAACAGTGACCTTCATTCATAAGTCACAGTTACAAATTTTGACTGAATTCAGGCCAGTTTATATTGGTAAATATAATGATTATGAAAAAATTCATTACAAGGATAATGAATTATGATAATGATTGTTTTTAACACCTGAACGTCCTGCTAAGGATAAAGTCAACAGAGTTCCCGACAGGTGTTCTGGGCATGACTTGAGGAGATGGTGATATCACTAAGCAAAAGCAGAGTTTCAAAAGTCTGTTTCAAAAAACCATGCCTTCTGCTGAACTCTTTTAAGGAATTATGTTTCATTACATTGCATTTATTTAGCAGACATTCTTATCCAGAGTGACTCACCAAGAGAACAATGTAGTTAGTAATATTCCCAGATGAGCAATTGTATGCGCAGCATCATTATCTCAATCCTGAACCATAATAATTTACTTAATTATTAAATAATACAAATATAATAGAAATCAAAAACATAATAATGCATATACAAAATTATATAATCATAGAGCAAACATCCGTATAAACCATAGAGCATGCTATAACTGTCCCGGAGTAATTACATAAGAAATGCTTGCTAGCAGTTGGGGATATCAAGTTGCAGACGAAGATGCTCGCTGGTGTAAAATGGACTGATAATCGCCTGTATGGATGCAGGCTTCTCTCCGGCCTACTAAAATGAAACTGCGTGATTGCTGGCAGGCAGCTTACAGCCTAAATCCTGAGGAAAAGCCCCAAATCACATTCCGAGGCTGCATCCAAAATCGCAAACTACGTATTAAATGCTAAATATGTATACTATCATTCAGCGTTCTTAAGTGTGTGAATAAAAAGTATAATAGCTTTTCGGACATACTACGTCCTCATGGAAAGGCATCAATTTCAGCACTGCGCACTGATGATAACAGTTAGTTAATGTGACTTTGTGTAATGAAAAAAAAGTAAGCATAAATATAACCATTGGTTTAAACGATTTTCTGCTCAGTGAAAAGTAATACTTGCATTTTAATTGTTCAATGCTTTCACCACTTTGGCTTGAACTGCTGTTATTAGCTGATGGTTGATGATCTGGTTGCTTGGGTCGTGAAATATCACATTGCACTGTGATATTCATTGCATTGGGATATTCATGCTAGTGTAGTATCCCGTGTTTGTATACTACAATATTTTACCGGATGATACCCTGGTATTTTTAGCACACTATTTGATGCTTACTGTGGTTTTGGACATACTAAAAACAGTCACATACTATACTATTTTGGGGTAGTAAATAGTATGCTAGTGTGCAATTTTGGATGCAGCATGAGTCTCGCATCACACATCCTGCCCCCAGTAAGTGCATTTCTCCTGAATCAATCTATGACCACAGCCCCTCTGCAAGAAATGCGTTTTTGGGTGGATTTTGGCTGATTATTTGACACACCTACAATTAGTAAAATGCATACATAATTCATAGAACAAAAAATAAGACGTAATGTTTTTTAAAGGAGTATCAGGTTAACGCAATGAAACTCAAGAGCTTATTTCCAGTGTGACCCTTTGTTTAAGATGGAAATGAGGGGGAAGGGGATGGGTTGAATTGGGTCTGGTGGCATTTTCAGGACAAAGTCCATTTGCTTTGGACACTGTTCATTTAGGAGCATAATTGTTTTTCTGAGGACAGTTCAGCACATTCACCCAGTAGCCCTCGGTCATTAATTTGAAGTTGTGTCTTAAAGCATGAAGGATTTCATTGCTCAACGGAGTCTAATTGATTGCATCACCCAAACAGGAATGGCAATAAATATATGTGAAAATACACCCCACACCAACCTGTGTGTGCGGGTGTGTGTGCGTGTGTCTGTCTGTGTGTCTGCGTGTCCGTGTGTGTGCGTGTGTGTTTGGTTGCTTTGTCTTTTCATTTATTTATTTTTTCCAAAGTCATTAGCCAAGGTGCTGGCGGAGAATAACTCCAAGCTGTCACTTGCGTTTTAGCTCAGTGAAGCAGCTCGGCTGATATTAATTGCCCGTCAGTTGTGAACAACCTGTAGAGAAAGAGCCGTTTCCCTCCCTCCGATTGGCATTGCTTTTTTTTTTATTTGTTAATCATAATGAAGTCCCTCACGGGGTGGGGGTCCCAGGAAATTGTCTGCCTTTAATCATCCATCTGGAAGCCGGCGTGTGGGACGGCCGACACCCCGTCCCTCCCTCGCGTGGTGAACGGGCCCCCTCGTCAGGGCAGCCTCCCCTATCGCACTCGCTCTGGGAGCAGACTCACTTTCTGTTTACCAGAGCATGACAACTGCAACTGCCTCCACTTCACCCCTGTCACCGTCTGGTGCACAGGGAAACATCTTCCAGAACACTGATTATGAGTGTTTGTGTGTGTGTGTGGGGGGGGGGGGTTCTCAATGGCAATCAAGGCTGTTACTGTCTCAATGCTTTTTAAACTAGTTAAAAGAGCTGTGTCCCTTTGCGAGCTGTCGTGATGCTGTGCAGAGCAGATTCTCTTCTCATGTCATCTACAGTGGCTCATGGGAAGGACTTTAAGATGTCTTTGCTTCAAAAGTCTTCTATGGTGATAAGCCAGCCTTTCCAGATGAAAATTTCAAATTTTTTCGTGTTTTTTGTGTGTCTCAGTTGGTAAGACCGAAGGTTAGGTCACACAGTTGCTGGTTTAAGCCTCACACACACTCACACACACACACACACGTGCATATGAACAAATGCACATATGCAATCTCTCAATCTCCATCTGCATGCACACACACACATGCTCGTTCTCTCTCTCTCTCTCTCTCTCTCTCTCTCTCTCTTACACATATGCACACACACAACGACAGAACCACACACATACTGTCTCACATGCACACACATACACACACACACACACACATACACACACGTGCATATGCAGAAGTGCACATATGCTCTCTCAATCTCCATCTGCACGCACACACACACACATGCTCTCTCTCTCTCTCACACACATGCACACAACCACACAACCACACACATATGCTCTCTCTCTCTCTCTCTCTCTCTCTCCCTCTCCCTGTCTCTCTCTCTCTCTCTCTCTCACACACACACACACAGACTGCAAAGCCATCCATGGTTCAATGCCATCAATCTGTCAATATGCAAGCCCCACTGGCTGACAAACTCCACAACTCCGCCACGCCCTGACCCCAAAACCCAGCCTCAGTTTTCACCCCACAGATGGAATGGTTCCCCAGATCACTAGCCCCCTCCTTCAGCTAACCATTCAGTTAGCGACCCGGGGTCCCGCACCTGTTCGAGGCAACGAGAGCGATAAACTGCCTACTATGCCAGCGGCACCCCTGATATGAGAAGCCGCCAAACACCAAGGCGCCCCCCCCCCCCTCGCTGCTGATCAGCTGAGTGGAACGTGTACTTTTTATGAGCTGAACAGTTGTTATTCTAAATGATTTCCTCTCCGAATCGATCCCCTCTCCATCTTAAACTGAGTTTATATCGATTTCCTTAATTGGCAGTTACTCACTGTCTCCAGCATTTACTCAGCAGTGCATAAAACACGATGTTGCCATTGAGGTCCTGGACACTCTGGATCGGCTGTGATATACTGCCTCTGTGTACGAAAATACATTTAAAAAAGGCCTCAGTCAGTAGAGTCGTTTAATTTTTAATCCATTAAGATTGGATTCTGTTTCAGAGCAATAACAGCTGGCCAATAAAGAGGGCAAAGGAAGTAAGAAAGACTGGGGCAATCAAAAAAGACACTCAAAATAATACAGTGCACATGGTCGTTTGCTGAAATTGCTGGCTTAATAACTGTGTTTGGATGCTTAGTTTCGGGCCAGGATTTGGAGCAGTGGCCCTGTTGATTGGACCTCCGGCTGCACTAATGGGCTGGTGGGGTCCTGATCTACAGCATGGTAGCTGGGTGATGGTGATATGCAGCTCTGTCACACAGTGGGAGGGAGAGAGAGAGAGAGAGTGACAGAGAGACACTGAGAGATTCAGTTCAATTCAGTTCAGTTGTGTTTTAATTCAGTTCAATTCAGTGGATGGAACTTTGTGCATCTGTATCCCCCTGCATACTGGTATAGATCAGTTTGATCTGTGTGTGTGTGTGTGTGTGTGTTTGTGTATGTACCCTCTTGAATGTGCCGTGAGCCCCATATCCTGAATTATATTAAAGCTCTCTTTTTGGGGGATATCAGTAGGGTGGTATCTGATTGGCTGCTTTCCACTTTAAAGTGTTTCTGGTAACACAAGCTGCATATAATGCAAATGTAAATCTGGTTCCCTTTTCATACTCTGGCTATGTTCTATGCTTCCACTTGGAACAGGCTTTGAGAATGAAGGGTTAAAATGTAAATTTTAAAAAATGTTTTAAACATTATTGTTATCGTTATTATTTAATGTTGTATTATCACATCCACGATCTGTGAATGTGTTTTGAATCACTGAATCAAAGCCCAAATCAACTTTCAGGAAACCCAAAATTACTGGTGGCATGCTTCTTTCCTTTCCTAAAAATAAGTGCCTGAATTGCCTTCATTGGCTTTGCTGGTTTTGGATATTTGGCACACAGGCGGTTTACTCTTTTGTTCATTATCGCTGCTGTCAGATTAGCTTTGGTGCTAATGCTTTGATGAATGAGGCCCAGATGTGTGGCTGCTTTTGCCAGAGGTGGGCGCTGGCAAAAAAAAAAAGGCCTGGCTTCCTTTTTACTCAAATAAATACCATCAGTGTCAAGCACGTCAGAGATTTTCCCCATCGCCGCCAGAATCAACAGAGGGCAGGTCGGAATCCAGCGATTATATATCTCAGGATTAATTTCGTGACAAATCCTGACAGGAAAAAAAAATGAAAAGGAGCCATTCCGTGGTCTGCGTTTCCAGGTTTCAGACATGCTTAATGATGCTCACCTCACTGGCTTTTTTTAAAACTTTTTGAAACACTTTGAAAAACACGGGAGAGTGCAGTAATTTGACTTCTCTTGAGTGGACCATTTAATGTGGGATTAATATTCTTCCTGACGAACGCGCTCATCCCTCCAGCAGGTACTGTGTTCTGAGAAATACGCTGATGGCTTCGCAGCTGTAATGGAAATATCACTCGTATAATACAGCAATGAGGTTTCACCACTGTAGCGGTGATATACGTGTGCGTGCATGCGTGCGCCTGCGTGCATGCGTATGTGTGTGTATGCGTGCATGCGTGCATGTGTATGTGTGTATGTCTGTGTATGTGATATAGCTCTGTGATTAGTGGCTGCAGAGGAGCAGCGCTAGGTTGGGTTTCTGAGCAGAAACGCTGAATTAGGCTTAATCGGTTGTGTGTGCCACACTGAACCTGGAGGCCAGTGAGCCAGGGGCGTTTTGTATTCTGCCTTTGAGGGAAACCAAGGGGGTCCAATCATTGATCAGACCCAGAACAACCCCGAGGGGGAATGGTTCTGTATCTTTGGGTCATGGAGATGGGTCGCAAAATACCTAAAATATGCATGGAATAAATGTGTAAATACTTGAATAAAAAACACTTTCCCTTCACGCCTGTTAATTTAAAGGTAGGGGTGTTAGTTGCGGACCGCCTATGTCACCTATGCCTAGGTCCGGCTCTGGGTGTGGTAACATTCTCAGTGTTTTTAAAAAAAAATTTTATTCACAGAGTTTGTTGCACCAGGTTATAATGCTTTTTAAACCCAAATCACTGTGAATCAAACATTTGGGGGATAGGCTTCGAAAACTCACTTGGTTCCCCATTATATAACCTTAACCTTACACTGGTGTAATGTGGAAAGAAAAGATAGAGAGGGAGTTTGTGGTACATTAAATACAGCATAAACACACTTATAGAAGTTATAACAGTATCAGGTTTGTGTACATTGCTACAGGCTAGGGTTAGTGGTAGCAGTTAACATGAACAGCTCAAGGTAGCAGAGTTTTTGTGCCTTTTGGGGAGATCTTTTACACACTTCTTAGTAATTGCTGGTAAGTCACATTATATAGACCACATTTGCTTTTTAATAAATGTATTTTCAAGTTCTGCTCATTGGTGGGGAGGTGGGTAAGAACATGAATTCTGATTTCATATCAAATTTTCTTTCATGTTGCCAGAAGGGAATCTATAAACTGTTTCAGAGTCTGTAATAAAACTGTGTAGTTGTGTAGTGACTGTATCGCATTCTGAATGCATTTAACATATATGAAATAAAGTCAGAGGTAAAATCAAAAAATATTTAAATAAATTTCTGCGGGTGTATTTCTTACGGATTTGGTAACACTGAGGGTGACACTTTCCATTTTGATTCTGTCAATCAAAGGTAGAAATGAGAAAAAGTAACAGAAGCATGTTTTTAGCATACCTATGAGCTCCTTGAATCATGTAGAAACTTTGTTCTAGCTCTTTTGAGCAAAGATATTCATACCATAAAAAATGGAAATTGAATTCCTGATTTGGTGTTTTGGATGGCTGGTCCCCCACCATCCCCCCAGGGGAAAAGCATGACTGAATCTCCAATCTGAATCTCCAATATGAATTGAAGCTAAGACATTTCTTTATATGTTCTTTTTTTATATTTACACAAGAGACTATATGGAAATGTAACCTTCAAAAAACTCCTTTGAATATTGTCAAATGCACTTTCAAAGGAAAAGTTTTCACCACTACCCTCTTATAGTTTGCTCAGCTCAGCATGTCTGCAAGCCAGCTATTTAAAAAACCCTAATAAATCATTCTTTGGTGTTTGTGAGGGGAAGTGCAGCATATGCACCTGAAGCATGAATGGCTCTGTAAGACCTCTGCAGAAAATGCCCTGGTTTTACCAAAGGCTCTGCCCCACAGGCTGTGACACGTCCACACATAGGCCAGGGAAACATTTCCTTTAAAAAATGGAACTGCCCTTCATGTAGCAAGTCTCATCCTAGCACATTTAGTGAGTGAACAAATCAGTGGGTTTACAAGAGCACACGACTGTCTGTTTGTCTCCATCTGCGTTCAACCACATGTACACAGGCATGCACACGCACACATTCACACACTCAGACTGTTACACACACACAAACATGCACAAACATATTCAGACTCTCCTGCTCACACACACACACACACACTCAGACCATGTTGCACACACAAATGTGCTTACACAAACACACACACGCACACGCGTACACACACTCAGACTCTCCTGCACACACACACACACACACACTCAGATTATCCTGCTCACACATACACACACACACACACGCACACACACTCAGACTCTCCTGCACACATATACACACACACACACATACGGACACACGGACACACACACACACACACACACACGGACACACACACGACCACACACGGACACACACACACACACACAACAGACACACACAGACACACACACACACACGAACACACACGACCACACACAGACACACACACAGACACACAGACACACACACACACACAACACACACACCACACAGACACACAGACACACACACAGAACACACAGACACACACCACACACACACAGACACACACACACGACACACACACAGACACACACACACACACAAAACACACACAGACACACACACACACACACACACACACACACACACACACACACACAGACACACACACAGACACACACAGACACACACAGACACACACACACACACACACACACACACACACACAGACACACAGACACACACACACACACACACACAGCACACACACACACAACACACACAGACACACACAGACCACACAGCACACACACACGGACACACAACACACACACACACAACACACACACAGACACACACACGGACGACACACACACACACACACACACAGACACACACACGGACACACACACACACACACACACACAGACACACACACACACACACACACACACACGGACACACACACACACACACATACTCCATGAGTGTTTTGTGAGAATGAGGTGCGGTCCCCGCAGGGTTCCATCTTTCATTAAGAGCTCAGTAACACAAGCCGCTGTCTGGGGCCAGAGACTGACCAGGACCCGGCCGTGTAAAACCAATCTGTACAGGTCGTCTGCAGGTCACAGAGGTCAACGGGGTCACCGGCCAACGCCTCTACTGTTACGCAGCCAGCCTAAACCCACACCGCTAACATCAGCCAGGCTAACAATGGTCCTCTCATTCAACGATCATGGCAAGACTGACCCATTTCCGTCAGGAGGTCAAAGGTGAACGCTAACAGAACGTGCAGGTGGTGCCGTTCGTACCTCCCTCCCCGGGGAGACAAGCTGTGAAAGATGTGTGTTTTAAAGTTTATATATAAAACTCAGCGAGCGGAGTTGTATTTGGAGTGAGAATATCAAATGATAAGTGTGCACAGCAGACCATTAGCTTAGGAATGAGTTCATGAGTTTCAGCTGTGGTTGACATGCAGTTCTTTTAACAAAGGGTATGAAAGGCATGGTGAAGTAACATTTAGGATTAATGTAGTTTTAAGTAGAAACCTGAGGGGTGTCGTGCAGCTGAAATTGGTGAATTCATGGTGAAATAGCAAGGTTGACCAAACAAGAAAAAAGTGATATATACAATATTTACAGAATATTTCACTTCTGGACACAATAGGATTTTACATTTGTTAAAGAGAATGTAATGTTTTAGCATTTAGCAGATGCATTTATCCAGATCAACTTGCACTGCTTGTATTTTGATTTTTAAAAGAAATTAATTTATGCATTTGATATAGTCAGTAAGTACCTTGCTCAAGGGTACAATGGCAGTCCCCAACTTGTGAATCAAGTTTATAACCCTAATGCTATAAGCCAAACCATTAGGCTACACTGCCACTTTTTATAATTAGCAATAATGTTAAAGTTTGACAAGCAAGTTAGCATAGAGCCATTGCTCTGACCAGTTCTTGGCATAAAATGGGCCTATTGTGCACAGAGACAAATACCAGACCTGTCTGTCATTTGCTGAGACTAATTTCTAGTGAGAAATACATTTTAAGGAGAACTTCATAATATTTTCCAAAAATGGAAAATGTAATAAGCATTGTTTTCTCAGCCATCTGTGAAAGTTTTTTCCGTGCAGTAGACAATAACCCAAATCGCTGAGTGCAGAACTCACTAGATGAATCTTCTGAGTGACAGTTCATAAACAAGGGACTTCAATTTTCCCAAACAATGCGGAATGGGCCAAGAATCTTCTCCTCCTGACTTCTTAAAATCATTTTAAGAGTTGCCAGATTTCATTAGTGTCATCTGTGCAGTATTACTTCAGCAGTTATTCTCTCTGTTTTGTTTATTTGTATCTGTCTGTCTGTATGTCTGACTGTCTGTGAAGAGTGGGAATATGAGGGTTTTTAATTAAGCTTTTGATGAGTTTTAGGAGTAATAGCCAGATTTAGGGCACTATCCAGTTTAGGGCACTGATGGACTCTGCAGTCTGTATTTTGTCCTTACTGCACCTGTTCAAACTGTGCCAAGGAGTTCATTGGGGAAAAGACATTGCCCAAAATGGGAGGGCTTTAATTTGCAGGGTATTCCCTGGCTGATTGCTCAATAGTGACACCTCTGGTTGCTGTCACACCTGCAATGTAGTTGCACCTCCTGCACTGCCCTCTGCTGTAGTATCTATGAAGCTGAGCTGTTGGACTGCGAAGTGAACTGCAATGGAAGTGAAATATACTGAAAATATGAAGTAATACCAAGAAATTGCACCTCACAATATACGGATAAATACACAGATACACACATATATACTGCTATTTTATTATGTATCATAATTTTTTAAAAGTTAACGTATTTACAATATATTTTGCGGTATATTTTACTGACACGTGAAACAAGGATGTTTGCTAGGCTAGTGTGCCATCTATGAAGAGTGTCTGGGACTGGCCTACAGTTACGTTTGGTGGGTTCCATATAGTGGTTAAAAAGTTTTTTTTTTTTTTTTTTAAATGTGTGATAAATCGTTCCATGTTGGAGACAATTTCCGGGCTGTTAAGGGTTTTACAAGAGGAAGTGGTGCCAGAAACAGAAAGCTTTGTGAGGCTTGGAAAGTGAAGGTATTTAAGGGGATTGCGAGGTACACAGGCAGTTTTCCTAACTGCATGGGAACCTTTGCCCAAGGGCAATGTGTAGACTCAGGACAAAGAAAAAGTAGGAGAGAGAAACCCTTTCAAAATGGAACATACTGCCAATGTTAAATATATTATCAAGAACAGAAAATATACAGCAATCCTTAACAGTATGTGGTTAAATACACGCATTGTTGCACCTTTCAGATATTTACTGTAGATATTCAGATATTTCAAAAATACATTGCTGTGCAACTTCTAATTTTCTGAATATTTGTAATATATTTATATATATTCCATTTCTGTAAAGGTATTCTATGTGAACATTTTTATTATTGCCATTTGTTATCATTTGACACCAGTGTTATCTGTAGTTTCTTCTGTAATCCATCCAATTCTTTTCACTGTTTCTGCCATGTAAATCTAGTTTTCATAGGGACGCTGGTGTTTGGTTGTTCGGTGCCATATGTTAGTGGCCCAGTAGTGAATAGCATTTGATAGGTTAATTGGTCTTTCCTCCCAGCCCTAAATTTAATTCCCGCTGCTTTGACTCCTGCTGAGTCTCTAAGTGACATTTACTGCTTCTGAAAACTGTGACTTAATGATGTATGTAATTTTCAGAAGGGAATGATGGAGGCAGAGAGGGAAATGGGATACCCCTATGAGCTTTCAAAATAAGTGCCTCAGGACCAGCTAACTAATGCACCACTTATAGCTCGCTTATACCCAATTTGCTTTTAGTAATTCATCAAGATTGCATTTAAATAAATGTAATAAATAAATAATTGCATGCTTTGGGAAATTAACCACTACAAATTTTCCTGTGAGAACAGGACCTGAAATTATGAAAATGGTGTTTCAGAATGTTTATAAAATCGCATTTTCTTCTGTGCGGTCCTTTCATGCAAACACAGCCCAAATCAAAGCTGTTTGTTTCATAAAGCGTTTAATTCTGAGCCTTTGGGCTTTTCCCTTTCTTTTCAAATGACCTTATTTGATTTGTTTAGTTATAAGTGCTTTTCCTAAAGTTTTATTTGTCCCGGTAAGGTAAATGACAGCTCCACTTTAATTTGGAAAACTCGTTTTGTGTGCGTGACTTTTCGTTGATGTGATGTATTATACAAACCTATTATTCAGACGACACAGGACCCCAGTTTTCACTCAGGCAAGCTGTACATTGCTAATGTGAAACACCAATGCCTTCAGGAGCAATTACCTGTAATAATTATAGAGCTAGTAAATAGCTTCAATGACTTGCTGTACAATGCTAATGAGTAGCACTGTGCCAAGTTGGTAATTTCTATGAAATAGGTTGACAGATCAGTAGAAAGAAAAAAGAGATAAAGTTTGCGGTCTCCTTAGGCCTGTATTTGCAGTTTTGTTTGGCATAACGAGTCGATTTTTTGAGATATGCTTTGTTAGAAAGGTGTTCTGTCAATGTCTCTCATTTGTACAAGGACTTCCTAATATCATTACTACTAGGAGATGGAAATTGTTGACTGCATTTGCGAGGCTCGTTTGCTTAAAAAAATCATTTGCAGTATTGATCGGTTAAGGAGTTGTGTGGGAAGAAATCAATAAATCAGGGCCGTAAAGGCAAGTGCTGAATTCTGGGTAAACAGACAGGGGGACGTCCAGGCAGAAAAGTCAAGTAAAGATGTCACGTTGATGCTGTTGTTCCGGATGAGGTCTGTGCCCATCGCAGTTTCTGGTCTTTAGAGAGAGAAAATCATTTTAGAGAAATCATTCTGAAAGACCATGATTTTGGAGACGAGCGAGACTTATGCATGGCCTATCTGCGCGTGTGATGGCGCCTCCGATCGCAATCTCAAAAGACGCCGCTCAGACACGCCCATTCATCAATTTCCTTCACGGATGGTGAAAAGTAGCATGGCTTCAATTAGCTAAATGGCTTACAGCAAACTGCACAGGTTAGCCAATGAAATAGCAGCTTCCTTGTGTGACTCCCATCAAAGTAGAAGTAGGCAGAGGTCTGCCGACTAGAGAGGAATGTCCAGGATTTACACACCGACGCCAGAACAAATTACAGTGGCTCCCTACTCTTTGGACGCCAAGTCAGATGAATAAATTAGCCTTAAATTTCTTCGTGTTTTGTTTTTCCAAAATTCTTTCTCAAAAGAAGGATGTGTTTTCATTAAAATACGGAGGTTTTGTCTTCTGTGTGTATGTATTTGTGTGTGTGTGTGTGTGTCTTCCACCACACTTTTGACAGGAATTTAAATGAGTGGAGACCTGATCCAAGAGTAGCGGAAATTAGAAATTAGTTTCTTGAGAAATTCCCATAGTATGTGGGTGGATACACACATACTTTTTGCGTTTGGAAGCAGGCTGGGGCCAGGGCAGTGTTGAACCATCTGATTGAGAACAAAGTGAAGGTAAAACGAAAACTACAGATTGTTGTCCTGGATGGTATCCTTTCTGTCTAATAGCTGCTCCCAAATCCCGCCCCTCTCCTCTTGAACCCAAACACAGGCCACAGACATCATTGAAGATGGTCAGGGTCCCATTGCTGTTATATCGCCCCATTCACAGAGAACGCATTCAAAGTGAAATCACAGGTTCACATTAAAAACCATGCATAAACCTCGATTATACTTAATTAAGGAACACGTTCATGGCTTTGAAAGCTGATTTTTTTTAACCCCTATTATCAAACCGTGGCATTAGAGGAGGCAGACTGTTCTCTCTGTGCATATTCACCCAGGAGTATAAATTCAAGCACCACTTTACAAAAAATATATAAATATTGAAATATTCTTCTACCTGGTGTTCTGAGATTTGCCATGACACTCTTTGATACTACATTCCATTTTTAGCATTTAGCAAATCCTCTTATCCAGAGCAACAGATTACATTTTTGGCCGGACCGCAACAGCGGGGCCAGCCCTGCAAACGCAAATGTCTGTGACTGAGTGACTGAGTGATGAAGTTACACCATTTGTCGGCCGGTCCAGCTACATACTAGGTTTTGACCTGGTCTTGTTACATAACATCTACTTTAACAGCTGGATCCAGGTACAGCAGCTCTCTCTCTCTCTCTCTCTCTCTCTCTCTCTCTCTCTTTCTTTCTCTATCAGGGCAGTATAAAGAGAATAAGTGATGTAGTTCCCTGCATAAATACCATTCTGCCCCAACAGACCTGTCTTCTGCATTGCCACCGTTGCATAATAAAACTCTCTCCATTGTAGGTCAACAGCTTTTGCATATAGGATGGTGTCTTTTGCAATATAGACTATATTGTTTATGCATTTTTTATGGCTCTACATCCTTATTATTATTTTATATGGGGCATGAATGAATAAGTAATAAAATATGAAATGTCTGTGACATGTACCTGAATATAGATAACTGCAAAATGACTAAACTTCACAGCTGTGGATGATTTTTAGGCTTTGATTCTGATCCAAATCCAAAAAAGGTACAACAAGGTCATTGATGCTAAAGTCTAGATGGCTTGTTCTCGAGCGTTGCTGCATAAATGTATTCCTGTGACAGTAAAAATTAATATTAGCCTATTGTTGAATCATTTTTGGAGTAAATGTAAAGGAATATCTAAAATCCAGCATGGCATGGCATTTTTTACCATTGTGTACCACTTTCTTCATGAGCAGAAGAAATTGTTATAGTCTGTGTTCATGGCCTGTATTTTCTAGTTCGGTAGAAAACATTAGAAAAAAAGCTTAGTATAACAATATTACGGAGCATTTTTAATGACGTTTATTCTGATAATAATAGTTGTCTGTGTAAAGAAAAAACAAGGATTCAAAAGTCTTTAAACTTGCATTTAAATATCTGTGTGGAGCTGACTGAAAAATTCCCCCACCCAACCTGATCAATCCCAGTGCACTTTAGGGTAATGACATCACGGCAAAAGAGCAGAGGAACCGGGAGCACTGGAGGATAAAGCTCTCTGAGTCGCTGGCGGGAGCTCGGGGCTGAGCACGCTGATTACCTGGAGAATTGAATGTCAAGGCAGGTTTACAGACGGACCGAGCGGGGAGCCGTTAGGGCGGTTCTTCTCCATCGCTCCATAATCGCCGCGGTAACGCCGAGGGCCCTTTCTGAAAGGAGTCCAAAGCCGTTTCGGTGAAAGCAACGACCATCTTGTGT
Organism: Anguilla rostrata; assembly: GCF_018555375.3. Classification (NCBI taxonomy): domain Eukaryota; kingdom Metazoa; phylum Chordata; class Actinopteri; order Anguilliformes; family Anguillidae; genus Anguilla; species Anguilla rostrata. The sequence goes on along the minus strand of NC_057939.1, from coordinate 26,418,846 downwards.
GTTTACGGCCACCTGATTAGCCGGGTATTTAAGTTCTGAGTTGGAGAGAATTCCAGAAGCTGTTAATACACTCCAGTTACCATGGCTGCGTTGTAACAGCGGTGAGGTGGTGTGGGGGAGCTGGCTGAAGGACTGATTAATTTTTAAGGAGAGTGGTTTTAATTGCTCAGCGCTTCACCTCATTTTAATTGGCACATCTATAATTAACTGACTTGCGTGAATTCCATTAGGTTTTCTTTTTTTAGCCTCTTTCTTGTTTGATAAACTCACCAGATTGTGACTGTGTATTTAATTGGGAAGTGACCAAGCTGAAGGTCAGGCGAACAATGTAGACTAATTGCTGTTTGTAACATCCTGGCATGGTTGTGGCCTGTTGATGGAGGAGAACAGGGGAAAGTGGGAGGGAGAAGCAGCTAGCATGCTATCGGCATGACCATTGCTCCTCCAGAATTTTACCAAACGGCAGCGATACACCGGTCCACTAGCGGACAGTCAAAACGAGACTGCTGAGATGAGGCTAAATAGCTAGAAGTCCACTGTAGTTCCAATTTTCACAATTCTGGTGGACAGACAGCCGGCACTATATCTCTGTTACATTTTGATTTGATTTTTTTTAAACTTCGTTTTCTGGTAAAGGGGGTCAGTGGTGGAAAGATTCAGAAGCACATCCTTGCAGCCTTTCCCATGATCAGTAATGGGGCGACGAGGCCTGTCTGCTGCTCAGATCTGAGAGGTGGTTGCTTGCTGGGCAGTAAGTTAACGGTAAGTGAGCAGAAGAATATACAGGACATGGTGTTGGAGCAGGTTGTCTCAGACTTTATTGTTTTCAGAGCGGGTGGGAGAGGAAGTGATTTAGAGTCCTGATAGTTAAATTTCCAGTCAAATGAACCAAGCATAGGTTTGACCCTCTCACTCTCTCACCCCATAAACCCCCTCGCTCCCCCCGGGGACTCTCTCCAGCAAGCTCTGGGTTCTAGAACAACCGCGCAATGCCCTCTCATGCCTTTAGCAATGCGCTGCAGTGTACCGCTGCAGCCGTTAGCTCGGCCATTGCAAGTGTGGCTGAATTCAGATCTGAGCCGTTACAGGTGAGTGACACTGGGATCCGTGAGCGTGCAAAATGAGAAGCACCGGTGCATCAATCTGAACATCATCGTTTATCAAGCTCATACAAAGAGTCTCCAAAAGGAAATGGATAGTTAAGTATGCTTGAAACTTCTATCGGTACTACTTTTGTCCATGGTTCTTAGGTCAGCAGGCAATGTTCTGTGTTGCTGTGCAGAGAGGCATGAGAACACCATGTCTCCAACCCACAGAAGACCTGTCTTTGTTGGGTTTATTTGATATCTTTATTTCATTTTTTTTGGTTCTGAAAGTAATTTTTTCAGGCAGTGGTGCTCAGTGGTAGAGTGCCATAGGAAGTACACCCTTGTACCGTTTCCAGGTATGAGTAATGGGGTGAAAGGCCTGGCAGCTGCTTACAGATGAGGTTTGAGTTAGAGGGAGGCATGGCTATTAAAACTAGGGGAGCAGAAAATGGCGTTTTATCTCTGAAAGGGAGAGAGTTGGCAGAGTAGCAGAACAGGGTGAGGGAATCCATTCCTCCGTCCAGAATCAGATAATGTTTGCGGCCCCCTTATTTATTTATTTTTTAAGAATTCTGAGGTATTAAGTGATGAATTATTAAAGATTCCATATGTGCGTGAGCTGGCTGGTCACCCGAACTGGCCCTGCTCTACCTGGCCTCATCATCGAGCGTTTCTGTGGGGCTCCTCCCGGGAGAAAGCCGAACTGTGCCGTCCCCCGCGGAAGCGAACGATAAATGAGCAGATTGCATCTGAGTGGTGAAAATCGCTGACGGAACAACGCGCTGGTCTCCGGGGCGACCACTCATATTGGTTTACCTAACCCCATCTCCTTCACCCCAGCCGCAGCCAAATCTGCGTGTAATCTCCTGGCTGGAAGTAAAAAAGGTGGACGTACTGCACGGACGGCCTTTGCCGTGCTCTGTGGGTGCTGTTCGCTCAGGGTTGTGTCTCTCTCAGAGCTTGTAGCTCTCGCTTTGGCTGAGCTGTTAGTGTGGAGTGCCATGATGAAGTGTTAAGCTTTCAGGCTCATCATAGTGATTCAGGGACTGTATTAATCTCTAATCTCATTTCTCTTATGCTGTCTGAGCCCTGTGGTGTTCAGCATGGGGGGCTGGGGGTGGTCAATAAGGGTCTTTCAAGGTGATTTTAAAAGATTATTTTCACATGAGGGCCAAAGGGCTTAAGGACTGTGTTTTTTCATGCAATTTTTCTTCTGCATAACTTCCCATTTTGTGCATAAATTGTCTTGCCAATTTCGTGTAAATCTTGGACATACAAAGTCTGTGTGGTTTCTTGCTGGAGATGGTTCTGAGGCAGTGGTATAGAATAATGGCTTGGATTGAGAAACCAAAATGTATAAAAAATATATAAAATAGAACACGACAGTGCGTGGAGATTTATTTGGCAGTATTGAGTGTGAACTGGTTGTGTTGCAGCTCCACTCAGTTTATTGCTGACTTAATTGCATTATTACAGGATCATAATTATTGAAATGACATTTGTTCTCTGGGGAAGAGCAGTTAAGTTTGAAGTCGGTAATATCTAAGGTTGTCATGGGGATCATTTGAAAGCTGTGTGCCGTGTTCAGCATAATACAGAATAAGAGTTACTGCTGACAACAATTTAATGGCCAAATTCAGAGTTCTTCAACTACCTCTTCAAGGGAGCCAGATAATTTTTTATAAACCATGTAACGGGGCCTAACGTTTTCCACATATGGTTTATAAACATGTATGAATAAGATGTACGTATGTAAACAAAGTTGATGTCTTCTTAAAGAAGCATAAACTTTTGCCTATTGTCCTGGCAGTAGTGGACACTATGCTGACCCTTTGAAGTTTCAGAGTTTGGACAGTCAGAATTTTTTAATGTGTTATGATAATGTATATTTTTTCACAGTGACCACAGGGCCAAGAGGATGTCTACGGTGGCCCTATTTGGCCCTGTCCTCCAATTGAACAGTCCCTGCATTGTGGAACATTGTGAATGTGTTACTGGTGGTGACAGATCAGGGGCAAGCGTGTATAATAGTGGTTAAGGTTCTGGGATTTTAGCTCAGAGGTTGTCGGTTTGAATCCTGGTTGGAGCATTGCCGTTATAAACTTGTAGTAAATGTCCTGCTATATAAATGGACTCTTTGGAAAGAATATGCAGTATTCCCATTTCCCTAAATTTACTTTACGTGTACAGAGGGTACAGAGTCGGCACCTCAATAATACTCCTTAGTGCCTTGCTTTTGTTCATTGACTGCTAGCCTAGGTGTATGCAAACTTTTGGCCTTAACTGTAAGCTGTGTAAGTCACTCTATATAAGACTGTCTGCTAAATATTGGTGATCCTTAACCCCTTGGCACAAATGCCAAATCTGGCCTAACCTCAACCATTTAGGTTGTATTCTGTTTAGTGCTTTATAACTCGCTGTGTAAGCCTCACAAAGAGTTGGAAAATGGCTTAAATGAAGCAATAAGCATTTACAATACAACTTGGATTACTTTGTATTCTTACTTTTTCTAGAAATTTAAGTGCCACAAATGCAGTTATCTTGGGAAAGATTCAAAAATGAAGTTCTCCTTTAGTTTGAAATAAAATACACATATATAAAACAGATGAAACTATATATGTCCTGGATCATAAACTCACAAAAGTGTGCAAAATCTGAGGATGATATGCGTAACTACTAAAGATCTAGGAAGCAGTGTACCCTGTCCCTTAGTGTCTCCAGATCTATCCAACATGTCTTAATTTTGTCTTGCTGTAAATTTTGTCTTGTTTTTCTGTGGTTACAGTATGTAGTCTTTTGTTGCATAAGGATGGGGCGACATTTCCCAAATGTTACTATTTATGGTCACTCCACGGGAAATTTCCCATTTTTCTAGTACATATCAGCGCATAGTAAATTTGATACTAAAGATACTAATATCCCACATTATGTACAATGACATTACAATAAAATAATATTCCACCATCACAAAAATGTTGGCGATGTTCCCACTTCATGGTAAAATAATGTATCATATTATGCATAGCACATGACTGAGTCATCTATGAGCGTTTATGGTACAGTATGTGAAATACCCGCATCACTGCCCAGGGTACGCTAACAATGCGCCTATAGTAACAGCTAGGCCTCTTAGTTGGCCCCCAATACAAACATGCTGAGAATTATTAGCAAAGGCAAACAGTTGTCTCTTACTACAAATGTGAATATAGCAATATCAAAAATATGACACAACATAAATATTTGTAAATAATTAAATGTGTTACAAGCAGTAATACATACATCTCGGCCATGTTCTTACTTATTATTCTCACTGGACTTTATGCTTCCTCTTCCACTTCTGACCCACGCTGCAAATCCATGTCAGCATGGCGAGAATTTGCTTTAGCCATGCTGATGAGTTGACAAAATTAGTCAATTCTTCCAAAGTAAAAAACAATTACGTCTCAACGGGTGCTTGTATATTACTGTGTAAGTTACGGTTGACTGTGCAACACTGTGCTGAAGCAAACACTCACGCAGATATGCGGCGTTCTCACTCTGTGTAATAAAATTTAAATGAAACATTCCATTTACTGTTGGAAAGCTTGTACTGTCCTCTACCTAACAGTTGTGAGTTATCAATCAAATAAGAATGAACTGAAAAGAGTTACGTAAAAAGCAAATGGGGTTTTAGTTGTTGCCGATGTAAATGCTCACACCCAGTTTCTATTTGTATGTGTCATTTTTCAAATGGGATATTCAAGAGAATAAATGTTCCCTGAATCTTATGAGGGACATCTTTACATGCAAAAACAAAGGTAAAAATGTGTATTTATTCTATATTTAGTCATAGTTTGTATTGTTAGTAGGATGACATGTTATAATTACCCAATAAATCCTCTTGCTTATTTTGCTATTCAGTGAGCAGCAAATTTTTGGTGGCGAATTAATATTTTTATGAACTCCCAGATAGACGCAGTGGTCCAATGTGTCACTCTTGTTGCAGACGAGACTGAGCAGAGGGTGCTTGTTAAATGTATGAACTACACAACAATGTTGGCACTTAGAAACTCAGTATTTGGCTTAGTTGTCATGTATCATCTATTAATACAGCTAGAACACAGAGTTTGTTATTTCCACTTATAGTTTGGTTGCAGGAGCACTGAATGTCTGAGTTTACAAATCTCAGGACGCTGGCATCCTGGCCACTAGGGAGCTTGCGTGAAGGGGTTAACTTTCTCTCTCAAATTCAACTGGAGCATTTTTTGGCAAAGACAATTAAATTGTGTTGCCAAAGTATAATAAGAAAGTTCCTAAGCACAAGTGGTAGAAACAACGACACATTACATGTATGCACCTCTCTCTCTCTCTCTCTCCTCTCTTTATTAACATGGCATTATAAATGCTACCATGCTGCCAAAGCAAAGGTGACACTCAGCAAATAATTACATATCCGTGCCAGGTTTGGGGGTGCTGGGAAGTGCAGGCTTGGTATTGGTGGTGGTGAGTTGGGGAGCTTTGGGGAGGCTGGGATTGGGGGGGGCTGTGAAATGCACTAGTGCTGCACTGTGTACAGTACTAATCACCGTGACAGCAGCTAACAATAACAGTAAAGATGAATATGCGTAAACCCAGACGTTAGCGTGTTAGCTGCTCTGTGTGTAAATACAGTGCCATTCCCGTCCTTAACCAGGGAAATCTGTTTGTGTTTAGCATCTTTTCCCTCCTCCCTAGTTTTCCTCTGCCTCAGGGGCTTGGCTGTCCTCTGATTTGTGCAGTTAGGTCACCCTCATTTATCTCCAATCCTAACAAACGGCTGCGTTCCGTGACTCTCGGTCCGTGACTTGTCTGGCCGAGCTGGCGTCGTCGTGACGACACTCTGTGTAGAGCAGCGGGCTCTGCCCCGCGCGAGCTGGCGGGCCAGTAAACTCTGGCCTCTTATTAAAACCAGGCCCTGGATCATCACTGGGCTCTCCTGTCCTCTCATTTTCAGCCAGTAGTAAATCCTGTGCGTGAATTCTACGGCCTTCTTTCGTTTTGTCTTGTGTTAGATCCTGCTTTTTTGCCGATGTTTGCTGTTGCCGTTTTTTTCTCGTGTGGTGGAATTACATCTCGACTGCGACTGTTTGCTTCTGTGCGTGAGTTATCACAACTCCGCTCCCTTGCGCGCTGCAGCCGTGGAGCTCTAATTGAAAATAAAGCCGGTCGGGGGGGGAGGCGCGGGAGGATATCTCCTAGCGATCTGTGCACACAACAACTCTCCTGTCTGCACAGAGACCAAAGGAGAGGTTTGCGGTGTGGATTTCTTGCCGGTGATGAATATACACAGTGCTTAATAATATCTTAGCAGCTCGGTAGACGCTGATGGAGTGAGACTATGTCTCCCTCTCTGTCCCAAGGCTCATAAGAATTTTCATCAAGGCTCTAAGCTTTTAATTCACTCCATGAATGCCATACATCCTTGTATACATATTCTCCATTGCTGGAGATATTACTCTGTGCTGGGTTTTTTTTCACCCAAACTGTATTAGAGCAGATTGTAATGTAAACTGGATTGGGTTGGATTGCACGGGATTTCATGTCGGTTAAAACGCATATATGGTTGGGGCTGCTGGGTGACTCATCCAGTTAAGGTACTGTTCCCGTGCATGGATGACCCCAAGGTCTGGTGTCGATTCCAGGAGGTATCGATTCTGTCTGTGGTCTGCAGGCCTTCTGGGGCTATGCATAATTGCCACTGGCGTCATCCGGTTCACCTTGCCTGGATTACAATGACTCATTATGCACCAGTGCCCCCTCTGGTCGAACGGGTTCATTAGGTTCAGTCGTTTCTTTGAGCAGCATATGAAGCGACTTCCTCTCTCATGGCTGTCATTCTCCATAAATGGGCATTAATGAGATCACTCTCTGTAAAACTAATGATAACCCCCACGGTCTAATGAATGGGTGAAAGAGATTTCTGACCCGTTTTATTGCCCTTTACATGTCAGTCTTATCAGCCATTCGGTGCTGTGGAGAATGCTATAAAACTCTGGAAAAGTTCTCAATAGGATGTTATAACATCTGTATTCCCATAGTGGGATTTGGCCTAATCCTCTTATACTCACATGGATGACTTTTTGTTGGATTGTTATTTTGGATGTTGGATCGTTTTTTCCATCATATTGTGATGAATGTTGAAACTATAGTTTTGGAGTTTATTGAAATCTTAAAATGGCCTGATTTCATGAAATTGTGGTTGGTTTTGTTAATTGCCAAGTCAATAACATTGATAAAATCGAGTATTTTGGTATTTCATATAATTCCATGAATCAGTTTGACAATGCAACTTTTATTGTTCCGTCACACAATTATTCATTGTAAAAGTTTTTCCTGTTTTGCATATTTCCCATTGCATATTTTTTGGTGTGAAGGCTGCACATTTGGCGAGACATTTTATTCTGTGGTCATAGAAAAATAAGGGTCTACTGCCAGAGCAGGCGCTAAATGGACTGTGACCACCGTCCAATAAAGAAAGAGAACACCGGTAGTCATGGGAACTGTAGCACATGACAGACTCTGATCCAGAAATGGCTCAGTGGCTGCCTAAGACAGCTCCACCACTGCTGAAATATTCAAATAAAAGTGAAAAATGTTCATATTGGACTCGGTGGAAAGCAACTCTGTCCAACAGTCTCACCAGGCAATCTGCACCGGATGGGCAAAAATGCTTTAGAATAATATTATATTTTGTTACAAAATACAAAGTGCACACAAATAAATGTTGCTCACAAATAAATGTATGCAAAAGCAACAATAAACAAACAACAAGCTGAATTTTCAGCATGAAATCACCTCTGATAGAGTATATTTTTCACTGACAGAGTAGCTTTTTTCCAGTATGGATGCATAAGAACCTATTTTTGTAAAAAATGCGTATTTTTTGCAGCGACGGAACATGCGGCTAAACAAATTCAAAAGTAAAAGTGAAGTTATTGTTATGTGAGAGCAGGAGATCACTTGGTCACTGATACCCATGCACTGCAAGCTGCCATGCAAGGAATCAAAACATTCTTGTTTTTTTTTCTTTTTGGGTTTTTTTTGCACAGTACATCCATGCCAGACGCATAACCCAATATTTCATCATTAAGAGCGCGGAATGAAAATGCGGATTGATTTTCATCAGAAACTCAATAACCGTGGCATGTTCTGGTTTCCCCCGCCGTGGCTCCCCACAGCAGGAGCGCTAGAACAGCAGGCTTCCACTCGCCAGTCATCCGCGAAACCTCCTCTCCGCTTGTCCCTTATTTCATATGTTCTCATCGTGAAAATCTTTACTTCCCTCTCAGTGGCCCTTTGCATACCCTGTTAAAGTTTCCCATATGCAATTAAAATGTCTGGCTCTATATAAAAAGCATAGTGTCTGAGGGCACTCTAAATATATTTTCAAATATTTGAAATTAACGTTGAAATTATGTAGAAATGTCAATATATTGTCATTTCTACTTACTACATTCCGTTTCTATGTATAGTATATTGTACATTTAAATTAACAGCTTTATATTTCACAAATAAGTCAGTGGTATATTTTGATATCACTGGTATGCGTTGTTAAATACTGAAAGTTTTATCATGACAGCCTTGCATTGATAAAAGCTGTTTAATAATCAAGAATGCCAAAATTTTATGATACATGGTAAAATTATATTTTTGGTGCATAAGGGTTACCCCTGAAATCTGCATTACTGCACGGAGTTAATTAAACAGTGTCTTTTTTTTGCAGTGAATGTGAAGTATGTGTTGCTGAAAATATCAGCTTGCATTTGTTTCATTTCTTTATATTACCTACTTTCAGAGTGAGTTACAATACACAAGCCTTTACGTCCTTGCATTATGAGCTATAATGCTAGACTTTAGCAACATTCTCAGACCAGTGAGTGGACATGCTGAATCACTAAAGCACTAATGAAAGTTATCTATGGTACTCATACTATCCATGACTAATTTCTGCATAATAGAGTAGAACAACTTTGTTTCTTCCCAAAGCTGGCCAAAATGAAACCCCATAATGAACCTCATTATGATTGGTAGAGTGTGTGTGTGTGTGTGGGGGGGGGGGGGTGGCTATAGAAGCTTGTTATGCTCTGAATAGCATCTATTACTTCTTCAACCCAAATATGGCAACCCCCAAATATGTGGTCACCCTCTGTCCACATGGATGGGCTGTGAGGAGCTTGCTAAGTGGGGCCTTTGCCAGAAAATTTCCCCACTCACTCCAAAAATCAACTGGTCTTTCAAGCTCATTAAGACTTTGAAATAGAGATGAATAATGTTTCCCATTAAAAAAACATACCCAACCCCCCCCCCCCCCCCCCGAATAAGACGGACTCCCTTGTAAGTAATGTTCCGTGTCCCAGAGGGGAATTTGAGCGTGGCTGCCCAGCAGAGGCATGCTGTCCTGGGAGCCGTGCGGTGGAAGTGGCAGGTCCCGTAGAGTCAGGAGGACGGGGACCTGTCTGCCTGCCCGCTCTTCATGTCTCTCCCTGATGGATGGGGCTCCCGCGCTCTCGGCGGGGCTTTCAGATGGGCGGCCTGCTGTGAGCTAGCGCGAAAGCGGGCCGGGGTGCCAGCGCTCCCGCCCTGGCGGTGCACGGCCAAGCGGCTCTGATCTCCGACCGCCCCGCTTATGGGGATAGCGACTGTAATGAGAACAATGTGCTTTTGTACAGGGAGCAAGTGAACACTGCGCTCGTATAAAGACTGTGTGTGTGTATGTGGGTGTGTGTGTGTGCTTGCGTGTGTGTGCATGTGTGTGTGTGTGTGTGTGTGTGTGTGCGTATATGTGTGTGTGTGTGTGTGCGCATGCATGTGTATGCAAGTGTGTGTGTGTGTGAGTGTGTGTGTGTGTGTGTGTATGTCACATCCAGCCTTTGTCGACCTGAAGACCCCTTGTAACCCCTTGCATCAGGCCGGAGTTTGACCTCTGACCTGGTTACTTTGATTGACACCCTCTGAGGGAATCACAAGGCTCTTCCAGCCCTGCCTCTGAAAGTGTGAATGTGCTCTATAGACTCTCATACTGTCCCAGGCTGGAGAAATGGAGGGGGAATAGGCAGTTTTTGAGCCCCCGTGCTGACAGCACTCAGTCTCATCTCCAAACCCTGGAACTCTGCTGATAAAGTCACATTCCCTGCTGAGAGAATTACCTCTGGATTATTCACCCTTGTTTAGCTTTAGCTAATTGTTTCTTCGAGCAGTATTTTGCTAACGTGGCTATGCGAATGCTTTTAAAAAGTAATTTAGTCTTTTATTGCATTATGCCGTGTGGTGATTGTTTACTCGGCTCTCAGCTTGCGAGGGGGGGGGGGGGCACGGTGTTTCTGAAGAGCGGGAGGCCACTCGATGGCAGAGGCTCTGTCTCGGTTGCAGCAGTACACACTCCACTCACATGACATCACTCACACGCCCCAGAATAAACGCTGCAGGGCTGGGGGGGGGTGGGGGAGGGTGGGCGAAGACCATCTCTCCTGTCATTAGTGAGTAATGGCTCCATCAGGTGCTGGGGGACAGTTTGACATTGCCTTCCTGACAGTCTTTACCCTCCCCAGATGATCCTTCTTAAAGTGGCGTAACATGATTGGTTCATACTAAAAATCCTAAATCTTGATTGGTTCGAGAAAGTTTTAGTTGGCATAATGGAGACCATCTCTGCTGTCAGTCCTGAGTAATGGTTCTATAAGATGGGGCGGGGTCAAAGTGCAACATGGCCTTCCTGAGAGTCTTGACTGCCCAACGGCCCTCCACCCCCAGCGCATCTGGAAAGGGAAGTTGCGACTTCTGTGATTGGGTTCAGCTAAGAATACTGCATACTGATTGGTTTTAGCAGGCTTTACCCGGTGTTATGGAAACAATTTCCATTGTCAATCCTGAGTAATGGCTTTGTAAGATGGGGGAGTCAAAGGGCGACTTAGCCTTGTCTCTCTCCCTGTCTCTTTCTCTGTCTGTCTATCCATCTCTCCCCGTCTCTCTCTCTCTCTCTCTCTCTGTCTCTCTCTCCACTGTCAAGAGAGAGAAGTTAGTTACAGCTGGTTGAATTCTGTCAGCAGAGCAAAAAGGTGCAGGTGTGAAACAATCTGAGGCAAATGCCACAGTGACATTGGGAAGAATTCTTTTTGCACAGCTTGGCCGGTCATGTGATAGAGGCAGAGATCATTGGGGTTGATCGTGTCCAGGCTTGATGCAGTGCTGGATGCTGTCTAGATGGTAGGATGGGTTTTATGGTCTGTTCTCATCATTATGTATTTCTAGCCTTCCACATTAGTTGTCCGGAAACAGCGATTTGCCTTAATGCGTATGGCCTCATGGAACTTGGAGGACTCGGAAGAACATTATTATTATTATTATTTTAAATAAGCAGTTTTTTTTTTGCTATGCTAAAAAATTACCTTCATTAAGCAGCATTAATGACTCACCAAAGCAGCCCGACCACACTTCGGGATGCAAGAGATTGGAGTGGAAAGACTGACAGAAAATGTGTAATTATAGGTCGGTGGAGAAACAGCTTGGTCCTTTTTAAAAAAGAAATGTTCCCGTCACGTCGGGCTGAGTTTTCCCCAAACAGGGAATGTTTTTATTTTCATGTCATTTTTTTTAAAACCTTCATATTCATGATTACGGTATTTATCTTTCCTGTGTGTTTCTAATGGATGCAGGATGGGTTTCGGAGGTTGGGGGGGTGGGGTGTTTTGATTGGTATCAATGTACGGTAGGTGTGTGCGGAGTCTGTGGGGCTGAGGGTAGAGGGCTGCCGGGGTACAGGTGCGGGGAGGGGCAGGTTTGGGGGCGTCTCTTCTCTATGGACCCTCTGGGTGAGTTTCCCCAAAGCGGAAAAGTAAACGGGGGAAGCAGCAGGATGTCGGCAGGTTCAGCCGTCACCATAGCGATGACACTTTATTTTGGTTTCCAGTCAGCGGGCACTGGGTTGACCTGGGACACTGAGTCCATTCAGCTCTCTCATGAAACTCATCCGCTCGTCACCCCCTCCCCCTCCCCTTCCCTCACTCACACTCGTAAAGGTACGGAGAGACATCTCCAGGGGACACTCCTGAATTGCTCGTCCCCAAAAAATTCAACCAGAATTTATTTCACTCTCCTTCCTCATGGTCCAGTACGTGTTTAACAGTTAACTTCTCGCTTTTTCCTTAAGCAAAATCTCACTTTGGTCAGTTTTGCTTTCATTAAAATGCCTGAAAGAATTATGTTTGTTTCTAGGGGCAGCAGTGTAGCCTAATGGTTAGGGAACCGGGCTGGTAACTCAACAGTCTCTGGGGAGCTGCATTTGTTCTTTTGAGCGAAGGTACTTTATCTGAATTGTTTCGGTAAATATCCAGCTGTGTAAACAGGTTATTTGTGGGAAGTCTAATCTGCATAAATCACTCTGGCTAAGAGCATCTGGCACACGTCTAAAATATATTTAAATGCATTTGGGAAGAAAGGCTCGCTGTGCATTTCGCTGAGTGGATGTTTCATGTGCTAGTCGTGGGACTGTTCTGTGGCAGTAACGTTGTCCGTCGATTCGTCTTATGCCAGCTGCCGGCTTTTTTCTTTGTTGTGACCCAGCTAATCAGCACTGTCATGTAGAAATGATATGAGTCCAACCAGGAGCTGTGTACTATCAGCAGGTAGGGTGGAAGCAACCTTTACTCTTGACTGAAAATTGAAGACACAGGATGTTGAGATCAACTATCCCGGGGGGGCTGGGGGCGTATTTGGAACGAGAGACCTATTGCTCTTCTAACCCCAGCTGGGGGGATCAAAAGAGCCCTATAGATACACAGGGGGCTACATATTATTGCCAGGGTCAAAAAAACACAGAGACAGTTACGCCACTAGCCAACACTTTGAGGACGTGATAACTGCACCTTTTAAAAGAACGCTCCTGAAGGCCCGTTTTGGTGAAAGCGGGTTCCAGGGAGTCGCTAAGGGCAGGGGAAGTGGGCTGGGAAGTGCGGCGGGCATTCCGTGGATGCTTGGAAGCGGCACTTCAGGATTCAGACGGGGATTCGGGTTGCCATTCCTCCTTGCGTGGCTATATTTGGGGCCGATGGGTCGTCTGTGAGTCCGACCATATGTGACCGCCCGCCGTAGTGGCAGAAGCCCTGAATGACTGCATCAACCCCCCAACCTCGCAGCCACCCCCCCCTCCTCCCCACTCTGAATCCCTGGTTGTGTGGGCAGTCCAACTGGTGAAATCACCCTGACCTAAAGCAGTGAAAAGCAGTATCTCTCCTGTGTGTAACTGTCAGCACAAACCCATTGTCTTTGGGTTCATTAAAGGTACTTTGCAAGTATTATTAGATTTTTTTTTTTTACATACTGGCACCATTTCTGATGGGTTTGAACCTCTGTGCCACTTATTTTCACTGCCTTGAATTAATATTTAATTAATTTAATAAATAATTAAATGATAGTAAAGTAAAACAGGTGCGTGAAACAGGTCATCCAGCTGAATTTAATACTGCAACACATCGGATATCTTACCACACCTGCGCACTTCAATATTTCCGCCACTACACATTACCTCTGTCATCCACCGTGAGGCGCTGGCGAATCCCCCTCTGGAGGATATGTAGCCGCCAATTCCGCCGGAGGTTTAGACAGCAGGTGCCACACCGCCACTCCACCACTCTGCCACTCCCCTATCTCTCTGTCCGTTTGTCCGTCTGTCCCTCTGCAGCTACCGGCGGCACACATTCCAGCTTGCAGACACAAGCCCTTACACAGAGACTACCCCCCCTCCCCAAACGGGTCTGGGGGGTTGTATTCATTTCAAGGAATCCAGAGCGCCCTTGTTATGGCTGCTGTACATGTCATCGCTCTGTATCAGTCGGTTTTAAATCTCTTAAAGAAAACACAAGCCCATCGGGTGTGGTACGAAGAGGGGGGAGACTGATTTATTGGACTCCCTTATTGATATCCACACTCTGGGATGTATCCCTGAGCATTAGAGTTTTCTCTATACAAGTGGCAATGAATAAATCACAATACGTCCTGCAGCAGACAACTACACCAAAAAAACAGTTCCATTTTTCAGCACCAGGGACATAAACCTGCCAATTCCTCCAGTATAAATTGTGGACCTGGATTTATTCATTAACACTTGCCCTCAATTCGACTCTATTTTGAAGCAAAACTTAATGTGTTACATTTTATCTTTACCAGTACAGTTTGTTGATTGACTCTTGATGTATGGTGTCAGTACGGTAAAAACAAAATGGGCATTCACCCAGCAGATTAGGTGTTCAGGTGTTCACCCAACAAATTAGGCTGGATCTGAGTGGGATGAACCAAGAAAAGTCTGGAGGAGAGTTGAGTCTTCAGAAGGCAATGGATGGAATGAGTGACTAATCAGTGACTGAACATGGTAGACTCTGTCTTTCACTACTACGGGGCCAGGGTTGAGATTCAGCAGACCTTGAACCATTTTCAGTGGTTTAGCCGGGGAGGGGGCAGACAGGTGATCCGTGAGGGAGGAGGGAAAGGGTTCCAGCTGGCCTGTAGGGTGATGGAAGAGTCTATGAAGAAGACGCTGGCTGCTATCAGGACATGTTTGGAGGAGGTGATGACAGGGGTGGCCTAAGAATAGGTGGCCACCAAATCTGATCACTGTTGGCAACTGATGTTGGTACGCTAGGATTTAGCAAAGCGGTCCTTCAGCGATCCAGTAGTGGCAGGCATCACTGACCAACTGTCCTTCCTCTTTTAACCTGCTGATCCTCATCTGGGCCACCACGTTTCAGCTGTCCGCTAGTCGACTGCTGTAGTGCCGAATTGCAAAACGCCAACGGGCTGGCAGCTATGCCAATGACAGGCACGGCGGCCCGCTTAGCGCCCCCTACCTGGGAACAGACCCACCGGCTTGCAGACGAATGGAAGCGTCGGCAGGTTCGGCACAGTCAGAGTGGCGTTTAAACCCCTACCATTCTCGACAGAGCAGAATTGCATTATGGGTAATATAGAAGCCTCAGCGGTGAAACGTTGACCTTCTCCTCACTCCTGAAAATCACTTGCTGTACCAGCACGAGTTCCGCATGGATGCAGCATGGCCGTTTGCCTTTGCCACCGGCACCAACTGAATAATGGTGCTCTCCTGTGTCAATTTAGCCATGTCGATGGGTTTTCAAATGGAATAAGAAGCCCGCCAGGCCCTCTCCATACTTTGTACTCAGAGCGTGCCTTATGGAATTACACAGATACATCACAAGGCTAAGAGCCGAGGCTGATTCCCTATAAATTCAGGATATTCATTTTTGAACCCTGTAGGCACACGACTCTCTGGTCTTAATCTCAACAACCATATATTCTACTGCTGAAACCTTCACTACAAGGGACATTCAATAAAGATATAAAAATATTTTTACTGCAGCATGTTTTTGTTATCCAAGACACTTGTGGTATGTAAAAAATAAAGTAAAATCCTTCAACTTTTGCCTGCCTGGTCCAGAGGATATAGGCGATAGGTCACAGCAGAATACTCTGAGATACAAAGAAACTGGCCTGGTCATTGATCTACTTGTTATCGAGCCTCTAACCGCCCAATCGCTGAACGCTGTTTTGTGATCTGCTTCAAATCCACCCACAGACTGTCCCATTGGGATGATAATTAGGCTGCCCAAAACACAGGCCGGGTTTCACATAACCCGCAATCGCTAACTGCCAAAGAATAAATCACTGATCTCTGAAGGTGATGAAAAGCCTTTTTTCTCGGGCTCTGCCTTCCCATATTCGCCCTTGCAGTTCCCATATCCCTGTATGTTTTTACATATTCATATTATATATACAAGAACCAAGCTTATTTATTTATCTTTCTCCTTCTCCATTTTTGCGGCCACTGCAATTGAACGCTTTTGATTTGGGGTTTGGCCACAGCACAGGCATTCTGGTTTTTTTAAATGTCTGTCAGATTCGCTGGTGAGTAATCAGTGGCAAATGTCTCGTTTGAAAGTACAGACGTATAAAATAAAGTTATCTGGGTTACAACTGCTGCACGATGTCAAAAGAGGCAGTTTACACCTCACGTTAGAAGACAAGGAATTATGATTTTAATAATGTATCGCGTTCGGATTGTGTGCCACAGACTTAATAAGGCAGAGAGTGATGGACATCTTTATCCAGCATTGCCACTGGAATAGGAGAATTCATTATTTGCATTCATGCATTTGAAAATTGCAATGACAGGTATGCAATTCTGGCATAATGCTGTAGTAACATACTCAGTACTCTTAAGACTAGCATGAATTTATGACTGTTGAATGACTGTGACTTTTTTCAATCCTCCTGCTCCCCACAGAGAATTTTATGTTTCTTTGTGTTTTGCCTCGATGCCTACATTCATGCTACCAGAAAATCCTCATAGAACATCATTGGAATTTTACAACTCATGAACTGAATTTCAGTTCATTTCCTGAACTTAAGGACTGGAAATGAATGAACCTCAAGCCTGATTGCTACATCATTCAACAATAATATTCCCACTCTTGCATTTAAGAGAAAAGCCAATGGGAACATAGTAGTTATGTTGTTAGAATTAAATAATACATGTTGCTGTACATTTTTTCAGAAAAGCCTACTGTGCCAAGCAGCTGTAGCTACTATAGTTCAACACTGCTACTGTAGCTTTCAACGCTTATTTACAGAAACAGGATATGGCAAATGCTCAAAGGGAATGCATCATAAAATAAATAAATACGGAAATTAGTAAGGGAAAAATTGAAAGGAAAAGGAACCAAAGACAATGAACGTCATTCACGAAAGCCTGGACCGATGCCTGGTCATGAGCCAAGGAGACGGATTATTCTGTCTGCGCACCCATTGGACAGTGACTCATGGACGCTCCGCTCACCTGCCGCACCGCATTGGTCGAGCAACACACTGACTCTTACTTAAAACCATTTCAGGGTCTCGCTGTTTCACTTACGTTATGCCCAGTGCTTGCCGAGAAAGGACACATTTTACAACGAGAAAACGCGTTGCTACGCGTTCGTGTAGGAATGAAGCAAGATGGCCTCCAGGAACAACAGGTGGCACAAAAAAAGTTTGTCCTGTGGGAAATGAAAAAGTAGCATATACCCACATTATCAGCTCCCATAACAAATAAAAAATCTGTTTTGGGATTAGGCCTTTATAAAACAGTGCTCCATATACAAACGTTTATCTTTGGTTGAGAAACATGAAAATAACAAACTGGGTTAATAAATTCCAGCAGAAATTAATTTATAAATTGCCAAGTCTTGAACATTCTATTCACATCTCCTCTGTTACCCTTAATATGTGATTAGAATGTTCTTAACTGGACATTCTAATGCTGATGTAACAATCACTGCTGGTGATTGAAACCAGTGGAGTTCTATAACACTGTAAAACATTCCTAAAAACCTACTCTTCAAAGGGGTAGTGGGCACATGCAAGGTGCTTTTTTTCTTGCACTCTGACCCTCATGTAGCTGATATAAATGTGCTCCTAGTGCAGAGGGCAACAGCATACAAAGGCAATCTTTGCTTCCCTTGGTAATGAACATAGTTGTGTTGTCAAGAATCCCTTATCAAATGTTGTAAGTGTCTGGAGTAGGGAGTCTGTGGAAAGAATACAGGGAGCGAAATTTATTTGGTGGTGTATTGTGTTTTTTTCTCCAGACATGGGACAAATACATTTTTTAATGAACTCTTTAGATTCTGGTAAAATGTGATAACGCTGTATCATATCCCTGAGCATTTTCAATGTGAAAAATTTTTACAATCCAAAGCATGCAGCCACATGAAAATACAATTTTGTTCAGAATGCTGATGAAACTAGATGCCTCTTTGGGGGGAAAAAATCATCTGTGAAGTTCCACTGGAGATGACTGGATCAAAGAGACGTGACTGGTGCATGAAGTTTTCATGTGCTATGGAATGCTGGTGAACATGCAGCGCCCACAAGCCCTCATAAAGTTGTGAACTGTAAAATGGCCAGAGGTACCTCGTAATCCTTCCCAGAATCTTTGGTGACAGACCCCAAGGTGAATCATTACTGAGGCCCTGAATGTTTTTTAAATGGAATACAGGAGTCAATCAAAGGGCATAAGAAGAGTTGGGCAAATGCATAGAAATAAGTTAAGTGTAGTACTATCATACCATGACTCAGCACAGTGTTAAATCAACCCTGAGAGTGAGTTTATGTGGTTCCAGTAGGGACCACATGTGCTTTGTTAGGGTTGAAAGTACTCTCAGAGTTCATTTCACTGTTAACGTGTTGCCAGGTATTGAACAGAGATCCTTGGAGTGTTCGAGGTCCTGACACAGCACTGGGTGTGCTCTCGACTTTAAGAAAGACGATGAGTTCAGTGTGCGAAACGGTCTGGTGTGGACATTAAACTGGCTCACATTGCTATTACCAACCAGACAGACCATGGCAATGGCAACAGTATGTCACTGTTCAAAAGCGCATTGTGTGTTCCATTGAGAACTGTACAAAGCAATAAAGAGGAGATGGAAAAGCAGATTTGTGACGGTAACCTTGGTGTGGTCTGCAGTGGGCCTGCATCTGATATTCAGAATACTGAAAGAAAACATAGGCACGTCTGGGATGCAGAAAAATTGAAAGCTGAAGGTTTGTGCAGTGTGTGGTTCTTGTGTGTGGTGTGGTGCTTTTGTGGTGCATTGTGGGTGTAGAGTGACTGCGTTATGTGTCAATGTGCGATTGTTGAAGTGTGTATGAGTGATGTGTGTACTGTATACATGTGTGTTGTAAGTTCTCTATGTATAATAGTAGGAGGAGCCCTGCTCAACCAAATGCTGATTTTTTTTTTCCTCTGGGGATAAAATGAAGATGAAAAATGAAGTGAAAATTGTGAGGCCAGCCTATCAATCCAGTCAGCCTCATTTTCAGTTTATGCATTCATGTCTTCTAATAACATGATGTCATACACACATTTTCTGCTTTCCAAAAATAACAGGTCACCTGACCCACTCAGTCTGATCAGACAGCACGGCAGACCCAACAATGAGAGGAGGAACCAAACGGCTCTGCCAGACAGCCGGCTGACAGCCCTTGTATTTATATTAGATTTCTCATTTATGTATTTATGCATTCTCATTGTCATGCTGAACTATTTCATTTTACCCAGCGCCTGTATTTTCATCCGCCAGTATTCTCCCTTAAATTTAGATGTGAAGCGTGCTATCTCTCTCTGTGAAACCAGCAGTTGTACAGGCTCGGCTGTGGTCCAGAGTGGCCTGTATGCTATAGCTCAGGGGCTCTCAATCCCGGTCCGGAGGGGACCTTTGTGTATCCTGGTTTTTGCTGCAGCCATTCTCTTGCTCAGTTAAGGTTGCTGAACATATTTAAGTCATTTCATAACTGTTTTCATGACATAATGTGGCGTAAGAGGATAAATAATGCATCAAAGCATGAAAAGCGTAATTAAGAAAAGTGAACGGCTTGCTAAAATTCTGGGATTGCAGTTTTGCAAGAACGAAAGCCAGCATCCCCCAGGACTGAGTTTGAGAACCACTGTTCTAGTCATACAGACCATCTTCTGGTCCACAGTGGTTAGCAAAATTAATGGAGCTGTTTGTCAAATATTCCAGTTCAAGTTAATCAGTCAAATCCGCTCTTTCTCTTACTCACTCCTTTCTTTTTCACTCCTTTCTTTCATACCCACTGTCTTTCTCTTTCTTGCCCTCTGTCTCACTCTTCCACATGTCTCTCCTTCTCTCTCTCTCTCTCTCTCTCTCTCTCTCTCTCTTTCTCTCTGTCTCTCTTTTCTCCCTATCTCTCTCACCCCCATTCTCTCACTGTCCCTGTGGGCCTAGAAGCCTGTTGGAGCGCTTGTGCAGGCGAGGCTGTTCTGTCTCAGCGAATCGGACTGGATCCAGCATCTTCATCCCTTCTCCCTGCATCCGCACAGCGAGCCAGTTCATTGTTCAGCCCAGATCGAGTGGGGCTGTTTTTGTAATGAACACCACATTGCCTGGGGAGGGAGGGTTCGTTGCATCTGCCCACCACTCTTGAGCACATGACAGGAACCCAAAAACCCAAATGTTGTTTGCGCCATTGGCTCTGACTAGGGGGTCTCTAAACACGCCTCTGTCACATTTACAGTGTTATTCATGCTTCATTTACAGCAATGCTCAATCATATCACTCAATAAAAAAAAGAGTTTTCAGTAGCTCTGAAATGTGTCCTAGACATGGGGTTGGGTGGGGGATTGGGGTAGTTGAATGAGGCAGACCGTGTAAAAGTATCAATTTTCAGCAGAGTGAATTCAGTTTACTTATCCTGCACCTTTGGACTAGATTTGTGCTTCTGTAACTTCAGCACTGGTCCTAACAGAAACCACAGGAAAACTCAAGCTAGGAGCGGTATATCACATTTGTAAATCCAGTCGAAAGAATTAACACAACTCTCACACCTGATTCTGCATGTTTCCAAATCATCTGTAAAGAAAGAGGTTGGCCTCCAGTGCTTTCTGGAGTCCCGTTCACAGCAGTTGCGTTTTAAAAAAGCAAACAGTCTTTACAACAAAACAGCCCTAAAGTTGACATGTAGTGTTGGATTATTCTCTGGCGGGAAAACAACAACACTGCATACATGTGCACACATGCATAAGCGCAGTATTTCTTTAGCCAGTGTTCATGTCCAACATGATGTATTTCTGCTGTATCTCAGACATGCTAAGAGTTGGTGAATTTACAGTAAGGTCAGATTGGAAATGGAATTCAGGAAGGTTTTGGAATCCGTTCTATTCCACTTCAATTCAGGAAATGAATTGCAATTCAACAAATTAATTTGAAAAACCATAGCTTCTGTGGCTGCTTTTTGTTCAGTCCACAAATTAATTTAGCATTAACCACAACTGTGAAATTAGGAAAAGAGTCGGGCGTGGCAGCAAAGTCCCTGCTCCCGCGCCTTATGTTCTCTGCATCATTATGGCCAGATGTCAGCCTGTCAATGTACCCTGGGCTTGAGACCAGGGTACTTTCTTCATTTTGAAAGATTTTTTAAATGACAATTCTCACACATTGACCTCCCTTCCCCAAAAAAGTATTGCATTCTGCTTTGAAGAAAATTGGACCGTAAAGGTCAACGTTGGCACAATTGGACACAATACCACCTCTTTTGACATTTAATGGTCCAACGCATGGTCTCGTGCCCTTTGCGATGATTGGCTGACACCGGACAAAAGTGATGCAAAAGGGAGTGAGACTAGATGTATGTACAACAAGGAGAACTGTAACCCTTATAACAGTTATTGTTGAACGACTACAAATGTAGTTCTATTTTGTTTTCCGATTAATTTAAATTTAACCGTGATGGATGTGACAGCAAGAGGAATTTTTATTGAAGATTACCCACTAACTTTTAAGTTAGGAACAAATGGTACGTTTATTTAAAAAAAATAACACCCAAATGGTCGCCGGCTTACTTGTTCTCTTGGGGTTTTCCTTTTTGGAAGCCATCTTTGTTTACTGCTCACTTCCTTTTCAGACTCTTAGCTAATTTTAGCAAACATGCCTGACACAGAAAGCGTTAAGCTTAAATATGTTCACGAGTGTTAGCCAACATTAGCTAACATTCGCCCTGCTGAAGGGACACCAGGTTTTGTGAGCAGAATGGGTGGATAATTGGCTTTTGGGAGAGGGAAAGGGAAGGGGGGGACCACAGAGTTGGGTCTTCAGACACCTAAAACCATTCTGTGAGAACATCTGGAGGGGTTTCAACCTGTACTGACCTACTTTAACAGCACGGGTCACATGATCACTGATCACATGACCATCCTCATGCCAGGAGCACAGGAGGCCAGGATTTCTCTCCTCGCACATGCCAGTGGAACTAATGAATTTTGGGCTTCTCTGCACAAATAATGATGCCATGAACCAGCAACCTTGATGGACCTGTGCTGTAATGTTTGAAGATTAAGCTGCCTAAAAATCCTGAAACTCCGATGGAGGTTGCCGTATGGAAGGTGATAAAATTATTATTATCTCCACTACATATTATAGTGAGTTATTTTGAGAATATGAGGAATAATTTGATACATCAAAATGTCTTGGAGGATTTGTGAATCATGATGATTTTGCATTCTAACCTCGATGCAGTTATCTAGCTAATTCTGCAGACACGGCTACTACCAGGAGTACATATTTTTTACCACAAACCGGGGACTTGGAGCCTGCACAGTCTTGTGCGTTCCCAGTATCCATTGCACGAGATCCGCCTCCAATCTTGCCCATTGAAAATAGCGCCGTTCTGTCATCCATTTAAATACTTCCAATGCAGGAGCACCACGCAAATCTCCTCCCCCACCCCTGACCCTGACCTCTGCCCCAGTACACCTCACCATTACACCTGCAAAGGCCTAAAAAAGAACAAAAAATTCATCCTGTTACAGTAAGTTTCGTTAGGGAGTTTATCCCAACCTGCCGGAATCCTTTTTTTCTTTCTCATTATTATCATTGATGCCAGTGAGAAGAAAGAAATTGAAGATTTGTGTGTTTTAGTCTTTTATAACTTCAGTACATGCAATACCACGTCCCTGCACAAGCAATGCATTATTCTCATATTTTGCTGTTATTTAATAATTGCATACATAATGTCAGCAAGTACATTATCTTTAAGTTGTAGTTTTCTGCAAAACATGCACTTTTACAAAATTCCTGATTTTCTTTACATTTGCAAAGGACAGGCACTGTAGGAGCAGGACATTGCATAATTTCAAATCTCCTTAAAACTGAAAACCGTGATATATCGCCTCACTTAATCCCTCTGCCTTTCATCATAAAACCAAAAGATTCTGCCCTTTAAGTTCACGCTATGTGTGACAGTAGCCTGACAAACAGCCTATTTACGATGCGTTACATTAGCATTGCATCACATTAGCCTTACACTACATTAGCATTGCATCACATTAGCCTTACACTACATTAGCATTGCATCACATTAGTCTTACACTACATTAGTATTACATCACTGTAGGCTGCAGTGGCATATCTGCTGTACATGAGAATCAAAGTGTCGGTACTGTGCACTCGCATGTAGTTCATGTAGTTTGGGCAGCACAGGTGCACAGTTTGGGCAGCACTGTGGCCCCGTAAGAAGGAGGTTCCGGGTTTGAGTCCTGATTGGCCGGATCCTCTCTGTGTGGAGCCTGCATGCTGTCCCCGTGTTTGCGTGGCTGTGCCCCAGGAACTCTGGTTTCCCCCCACATTCTAAAGACATGCAGACTCCAGGGCTCACTTGCAAAAGATATGTCAGTCTCACTGTGACTACCCTGGTTAAATTAATTAAATAAATAAAAAACTTTTTTAAAGCATACTGTACCTAACCCCCCTCCCCCCAAATCAGATTTGCTTTCTAGAGATTGTATCCTGTTTCCCGCATTCCATTTCTGGCACAGCGTTTTCAACATTTTTATGAGAAGTTTTGTTTCATCGAGAAAGGAATTTTTTTATGATTTGATTACTGGTTTCTGCGTGCCAAACAATGGCAGTGTCATTGTTTGAAAACGAATTTACTATGATTTGCGTTCGAAAGTAAGGCCAAGATTGCGAGGCGCCCTGGAGATAACATCAATCTGACTTTACGTGCTGGCTGCGATCTAAAAAGCGAGTCTGTTTTCCGAGAGGTTATTTTCTGTCTGCATATTCGGTGATGGAAGCTGGGTATGGGGGCACATTAATGGACACTGACTATTTTTTACTTTATCGAATACTCTGAGAGAGGCTATTATTGTGCTGGTTTTTTCTCATCATCTTTATTCTCTCTTGAATTGAATTTTGTTTATTAAAACAATATGAACTCTTCAGCGCAAAGCTGATGTTCTACCCTTCAACACGGCATGCTTATCTCTCATGCACTTTCTCATCTGCTAAGGGGAATCGCGGTATCTTACAACACATATTAAATGCGTCACGGATGAGTAATAACTACATTATTCATCATTAAAAACACATTGTTGGGGGTTACAGTCAATACTGGGGAATGTTGAAGGAAAACTGAAGGCTGAAATGTTTTACATTAGTACAATTGTACATTTACTAAGCAGTACTGACTGTATCCATACTTGGAAACCATGACTTTTTAAAAATATATGTACTTTCTAATATTAATTTTAGCAAAGAAATATGATGCAATGTTGGTGGTCAATGTTTTATGAGATTTCAATAGCCTTTAATAAGATTGTAAAAGCATAACAATTTTCTTCATACAATTATGTCTGAGAGCCATGGTCTTAATACGTGTTAGAAAACAGTGTCCGCTACCTATTGTTCAAATTAGCAGCCAGAGTCAGGGATGCACTGTATTGATTTGACAACAAGCAGCCGTATGGGGATAAATCAACAGGGCCTTGTCCGATAGCAGGAGTTATTTACACAGCAGCACCCTGTGTTAAAACACATTTAGAGCCACCGGTCAAACCCAACAAAGCAATGTGTTTCGATATGAAACGGCAATGTAGTATGCGTTCTGAGCCACTTGTCAAACCCAATAAGCAATGTGTTTGGAAATTGAGCAGCTGCTATGGACGGCTTGCTGTTGATTACATTTCATTACAAGCATTTGGCAGACACTTTAATCCAGAGCAACCTACACAGCATTTTTGCACAGTGTCCATTTATACATACAGACATATAAGTGCC
This sequence comes from Anguilla rostrata, assembly GCF_018555375.3. Taxonomy (NCBI): domain Eukaryota; kingdom Metazoa; phylum Chordata; class Actinopteri; order Anguilliformes; family Anguillidae; genus Anguilla; species Anguilla rostrata. The sequence continues at coordinate 26,394,122 of NC_057939.1, read as the reverse complement.
TTGCTCAAGGACACAAAGGAAGTGCCCTACCTAGACTTTGTGGATCTGAATGCAAATGCTGTGAACAGGGCTTCCCTTTCAATGCATTAGGCGAGGTGCCCCACCTAAAAATATAAAAATATTATGTGGCAATATCATTGTTTGAAAACTAATTTACTATGATTTGAAAATCAATAGAAAATCTGGTAGCACAAGCACTCCCATTTTGTGATCTGCCTTTGGATATTACCAATGATTCAATACATGTGTGGAGTGTGTGGACTTCCCTCGGTTAGTAACCAGCTCCTTGTATGAAATTACAATATTTTGATTGGGGGTTATCCTACTAGGATTGACTGCTCTGCCACCTGCAGACAAGTGGATTTGTGTTGGCCAGGTAGATTAGAATTACTTCAGAAAAGCGAATAACTAGCCAAGCTAAATGATAATGTCATCTTCAGCTAATAGGAGGAGCTTGCCACTAAAAAAGGGTCAGGTAAAGATCTCACCTTTCGTTCCATGTAGCAAATGAGATCAGGGAGAATGGTGACAATGGGAGCTGTTCAGTTATCGGTGAAATCACTGATAATACAAAAGCCAATTCAACGATAGAGGTGCAGCCAAGCTCTCAAAACACTGGGAGCCTGTGTGGAACCCGGCCTGGCTTGAGGAGCATCACCACCTTTACTTCATTACCATGGCTTTATGAAAGAAGCCTGGGAGAGTAACTCATTCATTGCTAAAGTTTTTGATAATGAAACTACTAAATTTCCCAATCACAGACTAGCATTTAAACAATGCTATTACAGCCATCCTCTCTTCTCACGTCCTTTTTCATTATTTTCCAGTCTCGTATTTTCTTTGATGTATCAGATATTTTGAAGCACTTGTATTGGTGAAGCCAAATGACATTTACAATATTATTAATAATTTACATAATACAGCTCTGACCTCTGTTCTATGGATGCTCAGCCACTTGTGTAGGCAGCACAAGCAGTCAGTGAAGTGAGGCAAGGCAGCAAGGAGTTTTATTAAGGTGCTGACTCTGTACCCTTTGTACACGTAAAGTGGAAAAAGTAAACATAGGGGAAGGGGAATAAGTTACTACACAGGTCATGTAAGGGGTTCTGTGGGGGTGCCAAACTAAGGGAAGAAAATAAAGAGAAAATGCAAGCAGCAGCCCGAACACCAATCTCCCTCCCGGTCCATGATCGCAGCAGCACCCATCCACCCCATAAAACTACCCCCCCTCCAATCTCACTAGCATACCCTCAGACCCCCCCTGCCCCCCACCTCCCCTCCATGTCCAAGGCGAAGTTGCACCATCTCACCACCCTGCCTACATATAATTCCTGGAGGAAACACTGGCTAGCTTTCCTGCGAAAACAAATGACTAATATTGCACTGTTCTATTAGTACTTGCACTTCAGCAATGATTACGAGGAGCGCTAATGAAAGTGACTTGGGTATGAAGTATGAGGAGAGAGAGAGAGAGTTGAATTAATAAGTAATGAGGAAGTGATTACTTTTTTAAATTTTGCTGGTGATTATGAACATGTTTAATTCTTCCTGTTTCACTGCACTCCAGGCAAACTCCGGGCAACCGGTATTGTGTGTGTATGTGTGCGTGCATCTGCTAGTGCCGCCAACTAGACCAAATTTTAATTCAAAGATTGCATTTAAAACAGTGGTTTGATACATTCAAATATTTATTTCATGCAATTTTCATAACTACTGCATTGCCATGAAATGCATAGAATAGATTTAGGTGTTTCCTGTTATGTCTATTATGTCCACAAGGGGGCACGAGAAGGGTAAAAAGGCTAAGTGCTATACGCATTGATGGGTAGTGTCCTAACAGAAGGCAGGGTTGGTTAACCCTTATTTACTTTTTACGAGGTAAACTGACTGACAGTATTTTCATTTAAAACAATGACCTAAAGTAAATAAAACTTTAGACTTATCGTGTCATAATATAAAACAGGCTAATGTTCTGAATCTCTTCAGACTGTACCTATCTATCACTACTCTGCCGGGCACTCCCAATCTAGGATCGCTCTTATCATTTGAATCCTAATTTGTACCTGTAGCACTTTCATCTTACACCTGTACCTCCATCCTGGACTTATTGGACTCGTATCATTATCTTGATGTTGTAGCTCATTGTCATACCTCCTAGTTTGAGTTACCATTACTTTCTGACCTAGCTTACCTTCTTACTGTGTGAACTAGACTTAATGTGTTCATGGCTATGAATAACTGTCACAATGAGTATTGTAAATTATCGGACCTGTGTTTTGTAGCTGTTCCAATGACCTTCAGTATGCACTGATTGTACGTCGCTTTGGAGAAAAGTGTCCCCAGATAAATTTAATGTAATGTAGTGTATACCCGTTTGGGTATGTGTACGCATATTCTTGTGTGTATGAAAGAATGTTTAAGTATTGAATTAAGACTGACACTGAAACATGTTTGACCCAATGTGTCTTCTGGCCCCACACAGAAGTGCAGGTCAAATATCTGCATAGCGCAAATACCTGCATGGTGCAAATTTCTGCAAGATGCAAAAGTCTGCATTGTGCAAATATCTTTACAGACGGCTGCTCCTACTTCCTATAGGCAGCATGTGTCCTTTATTGTTTCCCTACGCACATCAACAACAATGAAAAGAACCCTCTAACAGCATCACTTTAAAGGGCAAATCATCAAATCATTTACCCTTTTGATGAAGCCAGTGGGCTTAATGTATACAGTATGTCACTGTTTATCTGAGGGAACACATTCAACCTCTTGTATCTTTAGGAAACATCCAGGGCCTGCCTGTCCTCAGCAGACCTCAGAAATATAAAGCTTTGCGCTTGCCGTGAATAATGTGCTGTGCAGTCTACAGGTAATGTGCTTCTCATTTAGAATGGAGCCTCCAGAAATGGGCTTGCACAAAAAGAATGCAGTAGAATGTGATCATATAGCACTCTCTGTGCTTGTAACCCTTTCAAAAAAGATGCAAAAGTACAAACATTCATCCGAAAGCTTTGAACTTAGAGGAATAATGCACATGTGAACAGATGAGCCGGAAGATGTTATTTAAAAGGGACAATTGCACCTCCACTTATTCTTCGCTTTTAAGAATGTAGCAGGCATTCTTATGCCGAGTGAAAAAGTGCATGCATTAAGTTTAGACGGAGAGCAGAGGAGTTATCAGTGTCGCAGCTGATATTGGGACTTATTACATGAAACTACAAGAGACAATATATGTAAAAGTAGGTGTATGGGTAAAGAGGGAAATTGAGGATACAGTTCTTTAACCCTTTAAGGTGTAAGATCAAATATGTAATTAGAATGTTCTTAACTGAACATTCAAATGCTGATGTAACAATCATTAATGGTAATAGAAATAAATGGATTTTCAGAACACTGACTTTTTAAAAAAATGTAGTTTTGTTATATGTAGTTGTGGTATATATGCTTATAATTTCAGTTTCTGTTGAGCAAAAATGCAGTTTTGTAACCAGAATATGACTTGGAAGTGAATTTGTAGAATAAGGGGCAGAACAGCTAAAATCAATTTTCCACAAAACCGCGGTATTGCTGTGGAACAGTTGTTTGTACCGTGTTTCCTTGACAGTGTCTGTGGATAACTGGGAGTGCAAATGATGAATTAATTGTGTATAAGCTCTGCTCAATTAACTTGCCACAATCCTTTTAACCACTGTTGAAGACAATGCCCTACAACATGCTAAAAATGGCTTAATAGCCAAAACATGTGTGTAATATTTCTCCTATTGCAAATTTTAGAAAAGCACCCAAAAAGATTTTAAATTTTGCATACCGCATACCATTGGGTATACACACTAACCTACCATTCTTAACTAGAGCGTGATGGTCCATTCTTAACTGTAGGTAGCGAGAGCACAATTGTCTGTCCTTAACTATAGGTGAGGAGAGCGTGATGGTCCAAACCTGGGCCAAACCTGTGGCCGTGATACCTGTCTCTTTGGTGTTTTGGCAGGACACCCGATAAAGTGAAATGGACCTGTCACTCAAAATGATAAAAACAGTTTATACTTTACAATATGCATTTCACATAGTTAGAAAACCACTACTAGTGCGAGAGATGAGGACTGCAATCATATCAGTGCCATTGTAGAAATGTGGTTCTCAAGACTTGCAGAAATAAAAAAAGAAAAGGGTTTTTTTTTGCTTTAAAAAATACATAATGCCCTGGAAAAAAATGAACTGGACCTGGTATCGCTCAGTGAAAATGTGTTATGTAAGCTGATTATTCCAGGCAGAGACCCGCAAACAAAGATGGGGGTGTTAGTGGTTTTTTGGATGAACAGTTCCCGTGGTAACTTTCTGCATTTCTCTTGCCCAAGCCTCAAACCAGTTCCACTGCCGCTGTCCTTCCCAGGGATGCCGTGGTAGAGCCAGGGAGCAGTAGGAGAGAAGGAAGGAGAGAGAGAGAGACAGAAGGGGAGAGAGGAAGTATCAAGCTTACATACGGTGATGTGGTAATTTAGAACATATCACCTTGCCAAATTTCAGGGCCTCGGTTTAAAGTCTCGAACCCCTCCTGTCTGGGAGCCGTTGTCCTGCATCCATTTCTCAGCTTCAGTATCCCCAAGCTTTACAAAAATAATAAAAGCGGGGCTCGTTGGTGGGTCTGCGGGCGAGGGAAGAATACGAGCCTTTGTGTGAGGGCTGTTCGCACCCCGCCTGCCCGTGAACTGCCGGGGTCTGGAGAACCTCAGCGCGAGGACAGCGTCCGGGTCGCCTTTGTTCAGCTCAAACGTGAGCTTCACTTTGCATCATCACACCATGAATGCTTTGGCAACATGACACTCGTGCAGTTACATTCCTGAACCCACGCAACCTTAACATTGAAATTATGGAACCCCCCCAACACCCCCTGCCCCCCCCGCCCCCCCCATCCCAAAGTAAATTATCAACCTGACTGATCCCACAGTGAATCTTTTCAAAAACTAACAATATGGTTATGTGTAATATTGCCTGTTTGGCCGATTCATTGTATCATCAGTAGTGGTATATATTGCTTTGTCTTTTCCTTTATTTAATGGCTTCTCTCTAGTGGTTGAGCTATGCGTAAGTATACAACCTTGTCTGAGGCAATGCGAAGATACAGGATACTCCAGTCAGAGTTCAACTGTATGCTATAGCTGTTGCTGCAGAGTATGCTTTATGAAGTTTGAGCTGGCAGCAATGTGGCAGCTCAAACCTGTCTTTCACAAGGGCTCATTAAAACATACAAGGTCGTTTTTAAAAACCTGTTGCTCCAACTTCCTAATGTGACTTATTTTCAACCCCATTTCCTGTAAACCTGCATTTAAGTGAGCAATTGTATTTTTCACCCGATGCTTAGACGGTGCTAAGGACTTCCAGTTTTCGGTCTAGTTTAGTTCCCCAGCGTGTAAAAGCTAACAGCGCGTGGAATCATTTTATTGTTCTAACTGAGCAATAAGAGGTCGATGTAGCTCGTGGAATGCACGAGCCGGGGCTAACCCAAAGTGACTGTTATAAAACAAATGAAACATAAGAGCACTCAACCTAGAAAATGGAGAATTAACGCGATGAGCAGGTGAAGCTGAAGGACCGTGGCTGTGGCAGAGGCCGTCTTTGCTGTCTTTTGGTTTTCGTCCTGTGCCGTGCATCCCTCAGTCTACAAACACTTCAAACTTTTTCAGTCCTTAAGCCCTTAACAAGTGTAAAATTCCCCAGGCTAACGTGATAGTTCAGAAAAATGTTCGGCTCGATTTTTTCTATTCTTTTTTTTTTTGGTGGAATGTGTTTTCAGATGGTTTCATTCGCACTGCCAAGAAAGACAAATCATAAACTGCAGAAACATTTGAGCTGAATTACATATGATACAGAACCTGACTGCATGTTTTTTTTTCTCTCTTTGCTATTAAAGGCCTGCCAGGAAAGCGCGGAAGGAGGGGTAGAGATGGCGTGCCTGGTAAGTCTCCTTACACACACTTCCTGTGTGTTTATGCGTTTCCTGTATGTTTACAAGCTTGCACTTCCTGTGTGTTTATGTGTTTCCTGTATGTGTACAAGCTTGCACTTCCTGTGTGTTTATGTGTTTCCTGTATGTGTACAAGCTTGCACTTCCTGTGTGTTTATGTGTTTCCTGTATGTTTACAAGCTTGCACTTCCTGTGTGTTTATGTGTTTCCTGTATGTTTACATGTTTGCACTTCCTGTGTGTTTATGTGTTTCCTGTATGTTTACATGCTTGCACTTCCTGTGTGTTTATGTGTTTCCTGTATGTTTACAAGCTTGCACTTCTTGTCTTTTTGTGTTTCCTGTGTGCTAACAAACTCGCATCATCTATTTGTTTTCAAGCATCCTTTTCCTACGTGTTTATATATGTGCGTCTCCAATGTGTTTTTACACATGTCCTTCGTGTGTCTTACCACTGTGTGCTGCAACACTGCACTATGCACACTCCAATGCACTGCACTAACACTGCGCGTTCAGGCGGAAAGCTTTTTCAGTGTTTCTTACTTTGAGTATGGAGAGTAACCATGACAATTCCAGCTGTACCTTCTTCTGTTCTGAGGCTGAAATTTATTAAAAATTGTCAAAAAGACTCACAGTGATTTTATTGAATAATTTATTATGTTTATGTTTAATTCATTATATGTATACATTTTATGAGACTGCAGTTTCAGCATCTAACCTCACATTACAGACAGGAAAGATCCCAGTACAATGTATGATTGCTCACTTACAACTGTCATAATGTATTTTTTATCAATCATTTTGGGTAGCTGGTAGCCTTGGTAACACAACAAATACTTCAGATACTTTACTTTTGACTAATGAACAACAGCCTATTTACTTGCGTGCGGTAGAGTCTTGTGCATGACTTCGGCTTATGAACACCCTCCAAAAAGTCAATCAAACGTTCGATGGAGAATAATAAATACGTATTCTCTGGTTGACCCTGAATGGATGTGACGATTAGACTGAAGGCTTCGGGGCGTCAGACTTTGAGTCTCCGGAGCTTTCCGGAAGCCCTGTAAATGACTGCGCTGTGCTGTCGGGGGCCGCGCGGCTAGTTTCCCCAGTAAAGCCGTGGCGGAGCGGAGGCAAGCTGCCCGCTCGTTGACTCCGAAACGTTTGGGCGCGTTGTCCTGTCACGCCCCGTTCTAACTTACCGGACGTCTGGAGGACTCATGTGTCCTGGCGGGGTTGCCAGACGTGTCCCGCCGGATCCAGCTCATTCTGCGGAATCCACGTGTGCGGTTTCACTGCCTATCGCTGTGCGCTTTGAAAAAAAGATATTGGAGCTAATTGAGGCTAGGAAAACGTATAAATCTCAAGCCTTTGCCTACGTAATTGCTAGTAGGAAAAGGCTGATAGGCGTTGGAGCCTTGCGTTGCACACTTGAGTCATTGCTCCTGCCCAGCTGCCAGCCCTGGGAGCAAAGGTATTCCACTCATAAAAACTTTGGAATGACTAAACAAAATAAATCAGATTCACATTTACAGGAAGACAGTCCCATGAGGTTACAGCTCCACCATGGCAGCAATTAAATGGTTGCTGATATTAAAAGAATAAAAATAATGAAATTGACTTTTTTAACTGAGGCATTTCTGTTAGTAATAATGACAGATTTAATGTGCCCGAAATGAAAGGTAATTCAGGGGCACACCTTGCTTTGAAAGCTCTCTGGTGCAGATTCTCTGCCTTTATGTAGTTTAGTTAATTTTGAATGCGCCGTAAGGCACCAAGTGCGTAGCTTAATTTTTAAACAAAACATGTGGAAAAGCATGGTCTGGCTTCAAGCCTGTTCACTCCTTTTTATCTACAGGTTTGAGTATGAGGCTTGAAAGCAATTAAAGAAAGAAAGAATGTGTTAGGCAAGCAGTTTAGTCTTCCATATTAATCGCATGCTGATGGTGCTGTACTCTAATGGAACAGTTTACACAAGGTTTTAAATTTAACTGTTTCTCTTGCGGAACTCTTTTGAGTAGCACATGAAAATGTTTGCCTTTGACCTCCCTGGACACCTCGGCCACCACCATGCCATACCGCGGTCCCACCCCCACCCTGCTCGACCATGCCCCCACCCTGCCCTGCCCTGCCCTGCCTTGCCCTGCCTTGCCCCCACACTGCCCCACCCTGCCCCACCCTGCCCGCCCTGACCCCCACCCACCTCCCCTGCCATGGGCCTGCCCTGCTCTGTATGGCCAGCCCCCCACACCCCCACATGCACGCGCACACACACACGCACACACACACACACACACACTAACTCCTGTTTCCTCTCTACACTTTTCCTGTCAGAGTTTCTCAGCGCACCACTTCAGCGGGTTTTATGACACTAAGAGAGACGGAGCAGCTGTTAAATAAATGGCAGCTTATTGCACAGCTCTAACCCTCCCCGCTGAATGCACAGAACTTACTTTTGATTCATAAGCATCATAAATAAATCCCTGCAGCCACAGGCATTAAAGAACATGTGGCGTAGCTTTGGTCTTTAAAGTCCCTTCAGCAGTGGAGCTCATACTGCGATTCAGCCCAGTACATTTGCAGGGCCTTTTTTTCTGTCCAGAGACCATGTGACCAATATGGGAGACAGTCGTTTAGTTTATTGGCCCTTTTATCGAGGGCTCATCTTTCATCTCTGGTCTCGGTGTCTTATAGGCTGATGGTTTGAGGCGGGGGAGCCCAGGCCAGGGGTCTGATTTGTGCTCTTCTGTGGTAAGGGGACCCCCAAATACCCCAGCGAGACGTGAAGTGCGCCAGCCTGTCGGAACGAGCTGAGCAAGCTTTCATCTGCTCACACGGAGGCCTTCCTCTGAAAGAGAAATCTGGGCAGTGAAAAAAAAAATTACCTGGAAAAAAATGATTGCTCAAAGCAAGGGTTGTCTGCAAGGGAGATGGTTTTCAGTGAACAGGGTTCTTGAAGGGGGGAGGGGGGGGTGGTTTGGACCGACCCGTTTGGTCAGCTGGGTCCCCGTCTGCCGGCTCCAGGCTCCAGCTGAGCACCACCGTGGCAGGCAGGTTCTCAGTGACTGACCCATGAACAGGGTTCAGAGCCCAGGATTCTGTCTTCTCTTGTTTATTTTTTTATATCGGTTTACCCCATTTAACTTGGAATTCAATTTATGATACAAGTTTACGATACATACGGAAATAATTTTAATTTGGAATGTCTCGCTTCTGTAGTGTTGTACTCAGCTGCTTATTGGAGTTTTTCTTTTTTTTTAGACTTCATAAGATTGATTGAAAGACTCATAAATTAGTGTCTCACTGTAAACGCTTAGCACCTGGTACTCACTGCATATTTCATGTTCTACTAATGTGATGTCTACAATGAATAAATAAGTTATTAAGAAAATAATAAACCCTATCTGTCAGTCACATGAGAGCGCATGTTTTTCCTTCGAAATGCGCAACATGAAGGCGCTGATTCTTTTCGCTCTGCGGCTTGTCCAGGCACACAGTGGGTGCCTGATTGACCAGAGGGGGGCGCTGTTGCATGATGAGGCTCATCCTCACTCTACAATAGTGCCTTAAAGGAATAAGTTCACTTTCTGGAGCTCTCTAAAAATATATATTATTTAAGGTTTAGTGTAGTGCAGTGGACTGTGGTTGCACAAGCCGTAGGAAATAGTTCCAACAGGAAATAAGATTAAATAATAATAAATCAAGTAGTATTCGCAAGTACAACCTCCGGCGGCATAGCATCGCAAAGCAAGCTGCTTTGGAGTTACTTGAAGCGTTTCTTCTTGCTTTAAATCCAGAACCCTCAAATGTCCTATAAATGTGAAGCTGGCAAGTCCTCAGAAATCTCTGTTAGGATCTAAAACATGCTACTTCCCACAGGAAAATATCTGGGCCTATCAAAAACATACACCGTAACTGAAATAATATATATTTTTTTTAAACACCAGAAAGTGAACTATCTCTTTAAGAAGACGAGCCATCTAGCTGCCCTGGGCCCAGTACTTTACTTTAACCACGGTCCATTCAGCATGACCGGTTATCGCTGCCAGTGAACTTCTTTTTTTTTAACAAATTAATATCATTATGAGGTACTTGTTTGAATCGATATCGACGCCCTCGGGGACCTCAGTCGATCAAGCTAACCGCTGTGGACTACAGAGATTGCCTGTTGGTCAGGATAAATGAGTATTTTATCATCGCTGAAGCTAGACTTCCTGCATTTACCCTACACAGCCCCAAACAGGCGTCATCACTTTAATAACACTCCGGAAAAAAAAGCATCCGTTTTTAAAATTAGTTCAAGGTCGCCCTTCCATTTCGATTGGTGGTAGACAAAGAAAAATGCAATTGCCACTTATGCTGAGCCAAGCACTGAATGCTGTGATTCTGTTTTGCATTACATCTCAGTAATGCAGTTTCCCTTCAATGGGTCCAGCTCCGCTTTCTGACAATCTGTCCAAACATTTGCTTTTAACTCTCTAATTAAAGCAGGGGTCAGGCGTATGACCGGATTCATTGAATGCCCTGTGGTGCTGTAGATATGCATTCCTCTCTCTGTATATGTTACTCGTTCCCTATACGTATTTTACATCTCATCTCTAACTGGCTTAGGGTTTCCCTGTGAGTCTACATAGAGAATACTTTGAAGAAACATCCTGCAATATTCCATTCGATATCCCATTACACTGACCAGTCAGGTACCAGCAGCTGCAGCAGGGGTGGCCTGTGCTGGTGCTGGAGAGCCACAGAGTCTCCTGGTTTAAGGTTTTCACCTTAAAATCAGCAACCGGTGTCGACCCAAGAAATCAGGTGAGGTCACTTAAATGTGTCACCATGTGCTTTAACCCTTTAAAGTGTAAGGTCACAAATATTGCCGCAGTGTTTTTAACTGAGCATTCTAGTGCTGATGTCACAATCACTGCTGGTAATTGAAAGCAATGGAATTCTAGATCACTGACCTATAATTTTGAAACATTCCAAAAAATTATGAAAGGGTTAATTGAGCAGTTAAGTGTGGGACGATATCAATAACCAGCACACCCTGCAGCTCTCCTGGATCACAATTGGTCACCCCTGGAATAGGGGCTTTGCATATCAATTTCAAGTTAAGTTCATTAGTAATGACTTTGAATATGATTGCCTTGTAAAAACAAATAAACAGATGGTAAAGGGAGATTAAAGTTGTTTTCAGAGGAAACAGGTCAAGTTCTGAGAGAGAGAGAGAGAGAGAGAGAGCCCCTTGTCACAGCTGCTCGTGTAATGTGCAACTGCATACCTGTCTGTCATTTCTGAAGGCGATATTGGCATGTATGTAACGTGGCCAATCACGTTAGTGCATAGTAAAATGTCCAGTGTTCAACTGTAATAGAGTTTATATGAGTCCACTCTGCCCATAATGGACTTATGTAAACTGTAAGAGCTGAGACACTGAGCATTTTACTGTGTGTGCCAGTGTGAGTCGCTATGACGATGCCACTGTGTCAATAATAGGATGATGATAGCAGTCACCAGCCAATCATGTAGCCAGAGGCATCATTTAGAGAAGTGGAATCTGAAATCAGAACTCCAGCTGTCCTTTGATTCCTGTGCAGATTCACACATAAAAAACTGGTTCGTCAGTGATTTTAAATTTCTGAAAAGTTTTTTTTCTTTCCATCATTTTTTTGTGGAAAAAACATGGCACCAAACTAAGTCACACACAGAGAAAGGAGCATTGCACTTTAGGGGTCCTTCAGCGTTTTCTTTCTATTACCAGTAATTGCCATTGTCTTACTGATCAACATTTGTCACAAGAAGAGAGCATTGCAATGCATTAGTGAGGCACCAGTGCTTTGTGAAGCCAAACGTTTGTGTTGAAAGACTGATGTGCCCAAGAAGCATCTTTGTGTTTCCGTTCCATCTGAAATGCTGGGAAGGCCTCAGTTCTCTCCTCTCTTTAAGGGCTGATATTAATAGCTCCTACACTTATGATACTATAGGCAGGAGTTCCTTTTCCTCTTCGCGAGGTGTTAGCGTCGCGCGATCGATATTCGCTTTTGTGCCGCTGTCTGAACACTAGCCAAACGCAATCCCCTTCATTTCCTCGACCGTCGTGTGCTACTAGAGCGGGAAGAAATTTACGACAGCGTTCTAGAATGCTGCCCACTCCCCAACAACCACACACACACAGGCGCACACACACACACAGGCGCGCTCACACACACAGGCGCGCACACACACACACAGGCACGCACACCCACACACAGGCACGCTCACACATTTACACACACTCACAGGCACGCACAAACACATAGGCACACACACACACACACACGGCGCGCTCACACACAGGTGCACACACACACACACAATGGCGCGCACACACACACACACACCAGCTTCCTCATCTTCTCTGAAGGGTTGATTATTATGAACGTGCGGTTTTCACCGGGCGAGGGAAAGAAGTATAAAATAAGTAGTCTCGCTCAATGAGCCATAAAACATTGGCACTGAAGTTCAGCCTTGAAGCTGCAAAAGCAGGTCTCCAGAGTGCAGCTGCTGGGCCCATTTGCATTTTACCTTCGGTCGGAAGCGAGCGGAGAGGATCGTAAAAAAGCACCACTGCTTTTAGGTGGAGCAGCTGCTCTCCCCTAATAGGACCCGAAGACCCAGAGTGATCCAGAAAAGCCTTTGATAAGGTCCTGTGTCCCAGAGCTCAGCCATATAGATCCCTCTGAGCATGGGGTAATTGCAAAGTTTGCAAGCAGCACCTTATACTTAAAAATGTGTGTGTGTGTGTGTGTGTGTGTGTGTTTGAGTGTGCGTGTCTGACGAACATGTGTTTGCAGGCACTTATGAGTGTGTGTGCAGACATGTACCATGTATGTGTGTGTATACAGTATGTTTTTAACAACTGGGCAGGATTTGTAGTGTAGAAACAGGAGAAGCTTCCGGAATGAATGTAATGCACCCCGAAGCACCCCCACCCAACTCCCCCACCCATCCCCACCAGGCCCCCTCATTGTTGCCAAACAGCACAGCAAGAGGATGAGGGATGAGGATGTTGAATTTTCGCCAAGGTTAAATAAAGCGTTGGATTTGCAGCTCGGCAGAAACGAAACGCCACTACGGTGAGGGGGGCGTTGAAATGGTACATTCCGGAAGCGGCGGAATTCTCTTCATTTATGGTGACCCCTACGGCATCAATGAAAGTGTATATATATATGTATATATATATATATATATATGTATATATATATATAGGTTGCTACTGCTGGAGGATGTCAACTGGAACTGTCATAAATCTTCATGCCACAGTCTGTGTGTTAGACGCTCGCAGACATCACAGGCCTATGCGTGTGTCAGCTGCCTCATATTGCTAATGTAATGAGTAATGAGATTTTTTCTTTTTGTTTCTCTTTCAGGACCTCCTGTAAGTATCCCCTTCTGCCATCTCAGTCTGAACTGAACTAAACTGAACTGACTGTGTGCATGAACGTCCGGAAGGTAATAAAAATAAAATAAAAAATGTATCAGATTTGTTTAAAGGAGACTGCTTTGAGTTGCTGAGCTGTAAAGCCTGGTCTATGTTTGCTGAGAGAAAAATCTCAACAAAAGGAAGCTATATATCAACTGAATTGGGGGGGAAAACTTGTGATATTTTCTTTATGTTGCCAGAATCTTTGCACCACTCTCTCTAGCTCTCTCTCTCTCTCTATTTATCTATGGCTGTAGAAAGAGTAAGTATGATTATGACTGAAGTTTCCTTTCATTTCTCTGTATAATTTGCCAGTGCAAATCCAACTCTGACCCCTAAGTGCTGCCTGTGGTTTAGCTAAACGTTTAGTCGCACCTGGGTAGCCTGAAAACGCAATTAAAATAATATATTTATCCTCATCTCCGCCTTAATGGAGTGGTTCTTCGCTCCCTCCCTCATTAAAGGAACGTGGCGTTCAAAAGCCTCGTTGCCATGACGCATGCACTGCGAGGCCCTGTGGCAAGAAACGTGCCTTGCTTCGGTAAGCCCGGGCTGATCTGAGATCAGTTCGGAAAAGGCCAAGCCCGTATATTTATATTGGGGCTTCAACTGGCCAGGAGGGCCACGGTGGTCCCTGGGTTTGAGGTGTTCGGTCTCTTTGTGTGCGCTCTGTTAAAATAATTTATGGGGTTTGAGGAGGGGGGTGATTAAGTGAGTACGATAGCACCCCCTCGGTAAGCGAAAAACAGTGGTAAGCGAATCTGTTTTGCCCCTCCAGTGTTCCAGCTCCCTTCCCCCTGGGTTTGGCGGTAAGTGAACGCAGGTGCTGTGTCAACCCCCAACCTCCTCAATACCACCCCCCCCCATCTTGCCTCCAACAGGCCCGCATCGCAGGCCGAAATACAGAAGGCGGTCACGTGTTCACAGGCTGCGAGCATTCGCTAACTAACTACTGGCAACAGAGCCGTTAAATCGCTCTCTGTGCGGATAAACGCTTTCCTTCCTGAAGTCTTTGAAGGTGTCCTGAAGTGAGCATGCCCGGCTTGTGGCTGGGGGGTTTATGGGTAGTGGGAGCTGGGGTCTGGTTACAACTCTGAACAGGCGCTGGATTTTGGGGACAAAGCGGCAAGTCTGCTTCAAGTAGAATCTTGTAAAAAATTATTTATTGCCAGAACGTCTGTCCCATGCTTTGTGCAAGAGAAAACCTACAAAAACAAGCGTTGGGCAACGGTTATGAGGAGAAACTCCTCTGTAACTGGATAAATAATGAGAAACCTTGGGAGGAACAATCATCTTACTCTGGTCAACGCAGGGCGTGGAATTATGGTGACTGATGGACAAATCAGATTTGTTCAGATGTGTCTAAAAGTAAACCAGTGCAGGTTTTATAGCTGTGTTAAGCCACACAGTCCTGCGGGGGTTGCAGAGGTCAGCAGGCTGAGCAGCTGGCTCAGGGCTCAATGCAGGTGCCCCATCTTGGTGACCATGTTTACCCATCGCGTTTCAACAGATCCAGGGCAGGCAGACTGTTTTGACATAAATTTTACAAAAAGTTTTTTTTTAAATCGCTATTGACTTTGCATCTCGGGTCAGTGCATTACGTCTTGTTTGTGTCTCAGGTCAGTGTGTTATGTGCCTCAGGTCGGTGTGTTATGTGCCTCAGGTCAGTGTGTTTGTGTGTCAGGTCAGTGTGTTTGTGTCTCAGGTCAGTGTGTTTGTGTCTCAGGTCGGTGTGTTTGTGTCTCCGGTCGGTGTGTTTGTGTCTCAGGTCGGTGTGTTTGTGTCTCCGGTCAGTGTGTTTGTGTCTCAGGTCGGTGTGTTTGTGTCTCAGGTCAGTATGTTGTCTCTCGGGTTAGTAAGTTGTGTTTTGGGTTGGTACATTGTGTTTTGGGTCAATGAGTTGTGTCTAGGCATAGTGTGGTATGTGTCTCGGTGCAGTACATTATGCCCTAGTACAGAGAGAACTGAGCACGAATCACCAAAGTTGAACAAAAAGAAAAACTTTTTTTTGCTTATTTTTGTTTTTTGTTTTTTTGGATAAAAGCAGTCCGGAATAAATTATTAATGCCGTGGCAGTTTACCTTTAAAAATAGCAATAAAGTGATTTAATCTCTATAGCTATAGCCCTCTGTGGTGTCTGCCCTAGAGGGTTCCAGGAAGCCGCCTGTGCTCATATTAGATGCGTCTGTACAGTACATTGGAAAATAATGGAATAATTTGTGCAGAGTGTCTCTGTAGCACGCCGGCGCTAATTATTCTGATGCATTCCTGGTTATTGACATTCATTTAACGTGTCGTCGGCTCATTAAGGAGAATTGAAAAGCGGCCGTCGGCTTGCCGTGGTGAAACATCAAGCCGGGCTGTTTGTAGATGATGTGGATCAGGGTTTAATTACTAGAGAACGGAAATTGGTTTTATTTATTTATTTATTTATTTATTGTCTGCGTTCTTGCCTTTTCTGTTTTTTGTCCTGTGTAACCTGTCCAATGTGACGATGATTGACAGCTAACTGTCGTTGATTGTGAAGTGGTGAAGACTGTTCAGAGTGGGAGTTGTGAATATGAACCTTTAGATATCTTAACAGTGGAAGTAACTGGAGCGATTGCAGCTGAATGAGTAGCATAAAGGCTTTTTGGAGTGTTGTTAACTGAAAGCTATTGCTAATGAAGCTGTTTGACTGTAAAAAAGTAAACAAGCTTAGGAGTACCTGAAAAACGAACAGGCTGTTAGAAGTGCTGCTGACTGTGAAAGATTAACAGAGATTGTAAGAAGTGCTGATAACTGTGAGATAGTAACAGAAAGATTATTAGGAGTGATGTTAACCGTGAAAGAGTGATAAAGAGATTATAAGGAGTGCTCCTAACTGTGAAAGACTGAGAGATTGTTAGTAGTGTTGTTAACTGTGAAAAACTGGCAGGAGGTGGAGGTGGTTAGGAAGATGTTTGATTGAAAAGCGACGAAGTTCGGGTTCCGGAGATTTGGTTCGGACCTGGGGTGAACGCATTAATAGGACCTGGCCAATGATTTGCTGCTGCCTGGTGCTTGGGCGGAGTCTAAAGTGGGTTTGTAAAAGTGAACAGAGATTGTGTGCAAAGGACAAAGCTGAGAGGGAGAGGGGGGTGCAGGGTGCTCTGAGTGAACACTCCATTTGTAATGCAGAACAAGATTGGAGAGAAATAAGAACAGCCGGAACCAGAGAAAGGATGCGAAACACAACAGCTTATTGTAACCATCTTGTCACAATGTTGTGCATTTAATGTATTTTTTCTACTACCCTTTCTTCTCCTTTGAAAAGCCATGTAGCAACTTTATAAATCAAGATAGTTACATTATTTTTGTTGAACAAGCTGCCAGGAATTGACAATTGGCAAACAGGAAAATGCAAATATGTCTTTAATGTAAACGTAAATATGCCTTATTAGTTTCTTTAAAAACGAACTAGCCTAGCCTGAGCCAGCCTGTGAGCACAAGGACTTCATTTTGGCTCAAGCAATGTATATATTAATGCGGAATATTCATCCTTCCTGTGCTGCTCCCCTGTGATAGCCACGGCGCACTGGTGATATTTAATATTTCAGAGGATGAAGTGCGACCAGGCCGGAGACTGGAAACATTTGACGCCTTTATAAAAATGCAACATTTGGGAGCATTGCACTGAGGCGAAACCATAAATTTGTTTTTTTCTGGTATTTTAATATCTCCTTGAGTGACGCGGCAGACTCTTGTTTTTGTGCTGGGTTTTTAAAGTGCAGGGAAAGGTGATCCGTCTGGGCGTATGAATTATGCAGCCGCGCAGACGGGATTAGAGACACGCGTGTGGCACGTGTGACCCGCCCCCCCCGCCCTCATCCATAATGCAGGGCCGTTAATAAACCATGCCGCGGCTGGACTTTGATCGCCCGCGCCTCCGCCGCCTCCTCGATGGTCTCTTCCAGGATGGCGGCTTCGCCCCGCGCCCTTCCTCCCCGCTGCCGCTGCACTTCCCATGGCGTCCCCCCGCCTCACATCCGCGTCTCGCGGCACATCCGCAAGCATGTGTGTGTGTGTGTATGCACGTGTGTGTGCGTGTGTGTGTCTGTGTGGGTTTGTATACGCATATACATGTGTGCTTGTGCATGTGAGTGTGTGTGTACGCACATGTGTATACAACTCAGGGTCGTTGTTGTATGTGGCCTCTGCAATAGTGATGCTTCATGAAGCATACTGTAGAATGGGTGGAGCTACAGCTCACTATAGCAACAGTCTACCACTGTAGCTTCATCTATTGTGGGGTTAATGAAATATAAGAAATAT
The DNA here is from genome assembly GCF_018555375.3 of Anguilla rostrata. Taxonomy (NCBI): domain Eukaryota; kingdom Metazoa; phylum Chordata; class Actinopteri; order Anguilliformes; family Anguillidae; genus Anguilla; species Anguilla rostrata. The sequence continues at coordinate 26,376,416 of NC_057939.1, read as the reverse complement.
AATTTTCCCAGCATCACCTAACACACTAGGGTGGCAATGGTGCATAATGGTGCATAATGGTACATAACTAGGCTTGTAACTCCAAGGTGATAAGTCATATTCCTTAGTCTGGCACTGCTCTCGTACCCTTGAGCAAGGTACGTAACCTGAATTGCATCAGTAAGTACCCAGCTGTATAAATGGATTGCGTGTAAAGACTGTGAGCTGTGTAAGTCACTTGGGATAAGAGCGTCGGCTAAATGCCTAAGTGTAAATGTAAATAATGGAGGGCTGTTGAATTCTCCTTGTGGGGGGGGAATCGAAATAAGAATTGGCAACCATGAGGACTGCCATGCCCTGGAACAGAGGCTTGAAATGGATGACTGGTGAATGGCTAAGGCACTGATTTTGGGCTGCATACGAGGCAGCGGGGGGTTAGACAGGGCGGGATGGAGGGTTGAACAGTCGCGTCAAACTCAGAGGGGTTTTCCGAAGGAGATTGCTTGAGACTCAGCAAGGGTCAGAGTCTAACCTCCGTCCCAAACTGCGGCCCATCAATAAGAAATTACACAATCTCATGCCCGCCATAACCGCCAGTCTTTTCTGAAAGCCTGGAGCCTGCTAGAATATTTATGCAGCACAGAAACACGGGAATTACACAAAGTTTGAGGGACAAAGTCGGACAACTTCCTTAAAGGGAAAATGGCCCTCACCTTCGCCAGGATCATGAGTCTTTCATTTACTGTGATGACAGGGTCAAGATATTGAGACTGAGACAGTTCAGCACTTTTCTGCGTGCTGAATGGGAAGTAAGTTTAGGCCTAGAGATGAAGTTTTGTGACTGAAATGAAGTGGCTTTGGGCAGAGAGATCAAGGATGACTGAGCATCACATAGCTGTGTGTGTGCTCATGCGCGTGTGCGTGTATGTGTGTGTACAGGTGTGTGTGCGTGTGCATGCGCATGTTTGCATGTGTGCATGCGTGCGTGTGTGTGTGTGTAGTTTGTGAGTGTGTGTGCTGAACAGGGCAGGGGCATTTGTGGAGTGACTCCGTGCTCCATACTGGCTTTGGACTCTCCCAGATTTACTGCACCCTGATTGGCCACAGCCGATTATATGAAACGCCTGGCGTCACAACTTCTCAGATGGCAGGAAACAAAAAAAGCACCATCTAAAACAGCAGAAGCCATTCAAAATGTGTGGTGCCTTTGACCTCTCGCAGTGCTTTATTAAGCCAGAACCCTGAACTAGGATGGGTAAATCCGCCAAAGCATAGGTCAGGTTCACCCGAGACACAACAGTTTTTCTCTGGCACGCACAAAAAAAAGAAATTTATTCATAGCTGTTTTTGCTTGTGTTGACAACCTGTTCTTTTCTATCAAATGTCTAGATGCTCTTTCAGCTTGCATTAAAGCAGCATAAACACTTAAGATTTATGGCATGCCTCCGTTTTTGTTTTGTTTATATTTGTTTACTTATCTCAAATGAAAAACAAATGTCTTCATCTCGAGGTTGGTGCAAGCAGTAAGGACTTGCAGTATGACAGGAGATGGCAGTTGCTTTATAGCAGTTTTCCAGATAGGAGGTCTTGGTAGGTTTTGTAATCTGGCTTTACTGAAATTAATGAGTGGTTAGCAGTGCTGGTGCAGCACTGGTTTAGGTTGACTATTACAGAGTTAGCTTCACAATCAAAGGAGCTGAGCTCTTGGGTTTGAAGTGCCTTAAATGGCAAAGTATGGAGACTTGAATTTGTGTGCATACAGAATGTTAAAGCTCTTTTATGGACATTAATTACCAGTGGAAACTGGCCTGATTCTGCCTGCATGCATGGATCGGTGCTTTTCTTTATATCTTTAATGCATCTGGACAGAATATTGCATGCAGGGTCTTTGCTGGATGTCTGTCCCATCAAGTGTGTTCTTGTTGACTGACTGGACCCCATACTTCACTTCTACATCCTGCACTAGCCGATGCTGTCAGAGCATCATATCCTAAACCTGGGTGGGTTTTCATCCATCTGTGCATTCAGCCAAAGCTGCCATCGTGAATTAGCACAAGTCGACGGCCAAGGGGGCCGTGTTTTGTCATGAGAACGTGTTGCTTTTTTCATGACTTAAATTGAGGTTACACTACATTACAGGCTTTTAACAGACCTAGGCCTTTTTTTACATAGTATCCATTTATACGGCTAGATATGTTCTGAAGCAATTCAGGTTAAGTACCTTGCTCTGGGGTACAACGGCAGTGTCTTACCTGGGATTTGAACCTGCAACCTTTGGGTTACACCTTTGGGTTTTGTCTTACGACAATGCATAATAAGAGTCTCTTCAGACCTGTGGAGTACATTAATCACACATGTCCAAAATGAGCTTGCAAAGACAACTCAATCCTGCTCTGAAGAAACACAGCTTTTCTACTTGAGTGCAAGAGAAAATTGCTGTGTCTCCATGAATTATTTATCAGCAGGAGAAATGTTAAATCCGGTGTGACTAAAGGAGGAAGAGAAAAGAGAGGAGTACCCACAGACAAGTTTCATCTCTCCAGTTTATACTCATTGCCCCCCACATAGGTTCCCCCCCTTACCCTTGGGCAGATCAGGCAGGTTTAAGTTCAAGTTTAGCTTTTTATCCTTTTTAGATGCAATGTGGTCTAAAAAAAAAAAAAAAACGTAACACATAAAAACTTGTAGCATGTAGGAATAGCATCCATTCCTCAAGTTTTTATTCTTACAAACATTTCTGTGTTTCATGAACAGTCCCGTCCCACAGATTTGAGCCACCATACTGTATCTGGGTTGTTCTAATACCCAGCATGCTTGCTGGTGGGTTCCACTCCATTCAAAATGGATGTATAAGACCTTCTCAGACAGCACTGGAGACCTAATGAATGAAAATGAAAACAGGAATTGTGTAAGTCGCTCAGGATGAGAGCATCTGCTAAATGTCTATAAAGTAATATGTAGAGTAATGCATTGTATTATCATGGGGGTGGCACAGTGGGTAGCACTGTTGTCAATCCCAGCCAGGACCTTTCTGTGTGGGGTTTGCATGTCGTGTGGATTTCCTCCAGGTACTCTGGTTTCCTTCCACAGTCCAAAGATATGGAGGTTAGGTTAATTGGAGAGTCTAAATTGTCCACGGGGTGTGAGTGAATGGTTTGTGTTCCTTGCAATGGACTGGTGACCGGGTGTATTCCTGCTTCTCACGTAATGCATGCTGGGATAGGCTCCAGCACCCCCAATGACCCAGGCCAGGAATAAGCACACTAGGTAATGGATGGATGTATGATCATTATGAATAGTGAATACTACAAATAGTAGGCTGAGACAAAGTGCTGTTTTGTAAGTGCTATAGAAAGTTACATTACAGGCATTTAGCAGACACTCTTATCCAGAGCGACTTACACAACTTTTACATTGCATTTATACAGCTGGATATATACTGAAGCAATGCAGGTTAAGTATCATTCCCCAGAGTACAACGGCAGTGTCCTACCTGGGAATCCAATCTGTGACCTTCAGATTACAAGACTAGCTCCTTACATTATACTTCACTGCCGCCCAATAAAATGGGTACTGAACAGGTGGGTCTCCTCAGTCTAGTATTGCTTGTGGACTGTGCCAGTGGCAACTGTGTCTGACAGCCCCACTGGGCAACACCATAAAGGTATGTATGTCTATTGGCAACATATAATTGGCGGTAGCATCGCCCAGGGGGGAAGGGGTCGAATCTGTCATCTCCCAACAGTGACCCCCACTGGGTCAGAGGGGCAACTGCAGTTTGCTTTTCTCAAGCTACACGTGAAGCGTCTACCTCTGACCCACGTCTGCACAACCTAAATGCTGCGTGCCTGCCTGTGGCAAAGAAACAGGAAAGAAGTATTTTTAAAAGTGAGGCTCCCTCCACTGGTTGGGTCTGGAATTGGTCTGAAAATGCCAATGGTTGGATTTCGAGACAACACACTTTGGCTTTACTGTCTGTGACCAGAGCTTACTGCTGCAGCAATCGGCGCACCAGCTGGGGACCAGCGGGGACCGGTGGGGGCACCGCAGGGGACCTTCCAAAGACTCCCCTTTAAGGGGCCTGTTTTACAGCGCCCACCCCCCTGTTTTATTACCTGCTCCTAAGTTACCACCGGCCTTCCATGTTGTACTTATTTAACAAGGTGCACAGGTTTGAACACCCCAAAAATGGTACCCTGCCTGGGCCTCAGCGCCCCGCCCTTCCCTTTGAATTGAGGGGTGCTCTGTCGCTGGAGCGTGCCGGGCGTGTTGTCAGGGGGGATGGGAGGGGGTCTCTCAGAGGGGTGAACCCACCGGTGTTACGGGGCCCTGTATGAGGGGGGTCACCAAGGGCAGGGAGATGATTTGTGTGGGCTGAAGCCTGGCTCACAAACCCCCCCTCTGCCCCAGCCCCCCTAGTTTAGCTTCCACACCTGTGCGTATCTCATGTTCACTCTTTCTCACTGTCCCTTCACTCTTCCATCACACACTTTCCCTGTCTCTCCCCTCCCTTGCTCTGTCTCTCTTGTTCCATCTCTCTCCCTTCCCTCTCTCTCACTCTCTCCATCCCCTCTCTCTCGTCTCTCTCTGTCTCTGTATCTCTTCCTCCCTTCCCCCTTTTTCTTCCCTCTCTCTTTCTCTCTTTCTCCCTCTTTCTTCCCCTTCTTTCTCTGTCTGCCTCTTTCTCTCTCTCTCCCTCCCTCCCTCCATGCACACATACATTCCTCCGCTGCATTGATTTTTATATTCAGTAATAATAGCAGGTTTTCCGCTCTAGCTTGCTGATTGCAGGGCTCAGCTGGGGAGTCTCTGCTGTCGGTGCTAATGAGAATGAAAGAAGCAAACTGAAAACCAAGGACGAAGTAATAAAAAAAACCTTTAACCAAAAATATTTAGGATTCAGGGCAACTATCATTGTATTTTTTCTTTTTTTTTGGTCTCGCAAAGGACAGAGACAAGCCAACAGAGCTTTTTGTCATAATAGGAGCTTCAGATGTGGGTGTGCATGTGGAACCTTCATGACTGCAGTTCCGCACGCATCAGTGGTTGCCAGGCAGGGAGAAGAAATCCCCCTTCCACCATTGCTACTTTCCTCAAAATGAAAATCACTGCAAACACCTGTGTGTATTTTTATGCCTCTGCGACGGCACAGCCGTGGCCGGAGGCATTATGTTTTTGGGTTGTCCGTGTCACTGTGACCTCACAAAACACGTTTTTGCCTTGGTTGGTGGAGGCGTACAACCGCGAGGCGGTATTTCTAATTTAAAAGTAATTTATTAAATTTCGCTCATGTTACTAGGTGACTCTGTCTTTGTCATATTTGTGAGTTTTGTGGTAATTGGCCTGTGCGCAGCTTTTTGTGGTTTGGCTCCGCCTCTCTGAGAGTTGTCATGTCCAGTGTTCCATGTTGTATTTCTCCCCATTTCTGATTGATTCCCTGCTGAGGCCACATGGGAGGTGGGCTGTCCATGCATCAGACTGCATTCCTCCTAATACACTGAGCAAATATGACATCAGAATAGGAAGCTTCCATCTGTGAAAGTATGGAGGACAGCATTCAAATCGGAATGTATTTATGTGGCACATTTTCCAAAGCATCTGTCACAGTATGCTTCACAGCAGAAACTGACATGAAAATCCCCACAGAAGCAAGCCTGGGGCAACAGTGGCGCGGAAACACTACCTAGGTGGATAAATTGCAAGAAACCTTAGAGGAGCCAGACGCAGTAGGGGATCCCATCCTCTTCTGGTCACCTCAGGGGGTGGGATTACTGGGACCAATGTGGTCAGCTGGAAAATCTTTCAAAGTACTGGTGCTGGGAGAGGACTTGCGTGCATCATAAGCTTTTGGGTATGCCACAACAGACAGCAGGAGGGAATGTGGTGTAATACTGGCAAATGCTGGAGGCACAAAGAGTCAGAAAATCAGTATTTATTGGAATGTCAGGAAAAACTCACACCCCTGCGATGGTCAGTGACCTTCAATGAGTCAAGCTGTTTAGGCTTCTGTGTAGGGTTCAAGGTCTGGGAAATGGACGCTGTTAATTGACTTTTCACATTCCTAATCCACCTCAGTGGCTCTGACTGACTGACTGACTGACTGACTGACTGACTGACTGACTGACTGACTGAATGACTGACTGACTGACTAGTGAACCTCACATTTCACTACATGCGCAGGTTCCTGACAGCTGCCCCTGACCTTTTGGGGGGCCCTAAGCAAAATGGGGGCAGGGATTGGGCAATAGTTGTGATTGCAGACTGGGGCGGAGTTGTCTGAATGAAAAAAACACACATCCAGTGACATGCATCCCCCCCAACGTGATGTGAGCCCGCTAAAAGCCGCCTCCCTTTCAGGAAGCTGTAAATTCTGACTGTGGAATTCACAGTTTGCAACTGGATGCTGGGAAATTTCAAAGTTGTTTTGAATTGTTTTCTTCTTCTTTTTTGTCCGCTGAGACCGCAAACCAACAGTGAGTCCCCAAACTGTGTAGCTGATGCTGTGGGATTTTCAGATCAAAAGCCAAACCCAGCATTAATTCATAAATCATACCAGTGCATAGCACATACAGGCTAAGCAATAATTCACTCATGTCATAATTCAAGTCATACACAGCTCCGCTTTTGAAGTCTTTTGTATTCCAGTTGGGTCTTTAAAAGGTACCTGATGTGATTTAATGTGTAACGGACAGAAACTGTGCGGCGAAACATCATGTCATTTGATTCCGTTTGAGGAATGTTTTTTTTAAATACATGGCCCCCTAGTGGTCAAATTTAGAGTGAAATGTTTTAGTTCTGGACAGTACACTGTGCATTATCACAACTCATGATATGACTTGTATGCGTTGTGCTTTTTGAACTTTTTAAATCAGAGATAATGCTTCAAATATCCCATGTAGAATGATTCTTCAGATGGTGATCTCACTCGAAGCAAATGAAGAATGCATACAATGCACAACCATTGTTTCAAGTCAAACCTATTGCTGCCCAATCGCGGTTTGAGTGGGGGAAAAAAACTTCCATAAATGATTTCACTTTGTCAATAGAATTTTGAGAATACATTCAGTCTGATTAGTTTTTCACGGACAGGTCACGTAAACGTTCTTTCGGTGTTCCTGACCCGGGGGAAACCGGCGAGCGGAGTTTGGTGGAATGGCGGCCGGCAGGTTTCTGTTGGAGCGAGCTTCATCCACAGAATCGCCTGACAGAGGCACGCGTTCACAGGCTTTACAAACCCTGCAGTCCCATAGCTTAGGCGTGAACCACATAAACACATGTGCTTTTCATCTTTCTGCGCTGCTGTTTTTCCCCACAAGGGGAAAAGAACACAACTTCACATTTGTGTCTGCATTGTAGTCTATGCATTTTATGCATGGCCACAAACAACCAGATTCTGGCACGTTGCCAGTTCTGTTCACTTTATGGCTTGTTGGCCAAAATAGTAAAGGAGCCGGCTTTAATGATATGGGAAGTGCTATAAGGTAACTGGGGATATTCTCTGCTTTTTCCATCCATTAACCACTGAAGCCTAGTAGTTGTTAATTTGTGTGCATGGGCTCGTGAACAGCCTCCATGTCTGGGCAGAACAAAGTCTCTGTCGGCAGACCAACCAGACCTGTGGCTATAAAGTGCCGGTGTGTGTGTGTGTGTGTGTGTGTGTTTGTGTGTGTCCGTGTGTAAGATGTGTTGTGTGTGTGTGTGTGTGTGTGTGTATATGTGTGTGTGTGTGTGTGCTTCCAGACCCTGTAGAGTAAGCCTATTCCTCCCCAGACCTGGGTCGTATAATTTATTTTGAATGCTTTAACTCTGTATAACCCAGTGAAATTCCTACAGATTACTGAGTTTTAAAAAGAAACATGTGTTTTTGAAACATTGGGAACAACAGTCTATTTTCATATGATTTTATATTTTGGTTAGCAACTTGTTTTGTTGACGTTTCCCATATTCTATAACTCTTTAAACGTCCCTGGGAATTTGTGCATGTCCCTGACAAACCTGTACGTTAGAAACCAAAATGTGAAAATCCTATGGTCGTGGTGGACATTTGAGTCTTTTTAAAATGGTCAGTAATCTTCTGGAATTTCACTGAGGTCTACAGGACAGAAGTATTTCAAATGAAGTGTTTGACTCGGGTCTGCGTCCCACATTGACCTCTTAAGGGTTTTTCAGTAAACGGTCCCCACTCAGATCAGCAGGGCATTATGGATTGTGCTCTGTTTCTCATTTGATTCTTTCTTTAGCTCAGGGGGCTTTTCTAAATCATGTGATCATGTGACCCGTCAGGAACAGTCGCGTTATGGAAGTGGCCCTACTGAATGACGCGGTCGTGAATCCTGCGAAAAGCAGAAATTGAGTCACGCGCAGCAAACATGGTCCGGGCCTTACCGCTGGTCTCCCGGAGACTGCCGCCAGATCCGCCATCCTGACTCACCCAGGCTCTGAGAGGGCTTTGCCCTTTTTGAAAAAGGCCTGTTCCTTTGGGAGCTGTTTGGCAGGGTCCCGCTATGTTACAGGACTGAGCACAGTGCATTCATAAAGTTGTTGGTGCTTTGACCACATCCTGGTTTGGAAGGATTTGAATGAGCCGGGCTCTTTTACAGTACAGTTAGGGGCCACCTCACCTCCTGACATATATAACTCACCCATTAATCGGATTAGTTACCGCTGGAATGTAAGTCAGTATGAAATCCAGTTTCCCTTGAGTGTGGCACAGGCGAGCCATATTCTTGTTTATCAGACCTTCCCGGATTTATGTAATTTCTCCGAAAAAAAACAAAAACCTTTCAGTATGCTGCTGGTACTTTGCTTGTAAAAAAATATTGAGGTGCGTTTCAAACCCTAGACTAGATGTTCTACCTACCCTGCTTATTTTTGGCATTTACTACTTTTTGTCATTTTAGTCAAATTGTTTCACTGCCAATTTACTGGCTTTCAGGGGAATAGACCAGGGTCAGTGATATTTTATGCATTCTGTATGTATTGTAATTTATTATAATTTATTATGATCTTTCATTTTCTGTGTCTTAAATTTGATCTCTTTTCTTTTTTTCTCCACTTTAAAGGGTCCCCCAGGTCCTAAAGGAGACAAGGTAAGAAAGCAGATATTGTGTTAAAATATTCAGCTTATCCAAATATTTTTATTTTCATATTCAGTATTTTGAAGGTTCTACAATTGCCATTCTCCCTCCGACTGTTCTCCCTCATCCACATTAATGGGCGGCACATTGCTGACAACACCTGGCTCAAAGCAGTTCCCCAGAACTGTCCACTTGACCTCTTTCACCCCATCACCCTCAACACACATGCACACACCCTCAGGCCCCCTCCCAGCTTTGTTCCATACATTACCCTGAAAAACAGTGAGTTTATGCCTTGACTTTCTTCCTAAATACATTGCCTTTTTTAAACATGCATTTTGCATGGTACTCTGAATCTCTCACTTAAGTACAAATTCTTTTGAAACCACAAGCCTGGCTTATTCCATTCAACATTTAAACATTTATATCCCCCTCAGAAAGAAAAGAATGGTCCGCAGAGCCAAGGGTGGAGGCATTAATGACTTATCACCTCTTATCCATCGTCTCTCTTCTCTGTCTCTCCTATATATTTCTTTAGATTTTATTTCTATCTCTTTCTATCTTTTTATCTTTCTCATTCTATCGCCCTCTATCTTGTTCGATTTCTCTCTGTCTCTTTTGCTGTCTATATCCTTCCCTCTCTCTCTCCTATTTTTCACTCACTGCATTCCCTCCTCTCTCAGTCTTTTCCCTGGCATTTAAAGGCCCCTGTACCAGAGAGCTGCTGGGGGCTCATTCAGTTAAGGTTCCAGTGTATGAGCCCCCCCCCTCCAAATCCCCCTGCGCTGATTGTGCACGGCAGCCCTGCAGGGCAGCTCCTGATTGGCCACAGTGTCACCCAGGGAGGGAAGGGTTTCAGTTGGTAGGCTTGCCACTGTCTCATCATCACACATCAGTGACCTCTTGTGGTTGATTTGGAAAGCAGAGAACAGTTTGACTGCTCTCTTCCGAATCAATGAAGCACACAAATACGTCCAGACTTCCAAATTCGAAGAAATATACTCTAAGAAAAGAAATGGTTTCTAAGAAAAATGTTCTATGTTCTTCACTGGACTAGAAGAGAGCAGTAATTATGCAGAATCGCCTGCAGACTCTGGAAGTTTAGCAAAGAGGGGGAAAAAAAGACCACAGCCACAGTGCTGACAGGGACACTCTGTTTTTATTTTTATTTTTTAGTGGCACAATCTGGATTTTATTCCCCTGAAATATTACTCGGGTGACAGAGAGCTAAAGGGGCAGTTTTCCGTGATTAGATTTCTTCCGTTTCCCTTAGCATACCCTCTTCGTTTGTTCCTTTTTTTGCTCTGTGTATCTTTCTCCCCGGCTATCAGTCAACGGCACTCTGGCCTCCTGAAACCAATCACTCTCCTACACCCCGAGGCACCATAGAACTAATCAGAGATCTGAATGTTAACAGTAGCAGTGGCAGCCATTTACTGAATACACAAACTGCGGTAGAGTGGTCTTCCTCTTCCAAGAAGCTCCTTTTGAACTTGTTGCCTTAGCTGAAGTCGATAATTGATAGTCGTTAAATTAGATACAGGGGCCTTCATGTTCATCTTAAATCTTAACGATCATCATTAGTCTTCAGCTTTATTTACTTATTAGATTTTTTGTTGTAACTTTGACTGCCCACAGACCCCCTAATGTGGCATGAAAAGTAAAAGACTGTCTGAGCTTTACCCATTTTTAGCTCTCAGCTCTGACGTCCGCTTCAGTCCCTTATGAAATAGGGAGCTAAAGGTTGTAGATGGAGAGGTCGTAGTTTAACGAGAATGACCCACCAGGGAATATTCTGCCGTAACCAAAATGTCTGTTTTTATGTCAGTGGGTTTAATCACCTTGAGATATGCCCATAATAGTCAGAGTCAGTTAATCACTCTGAGATGCATCTTTAAAATTTAATCTTCTGTTCATCGCCCTGAGATACCACTTTACTCTATATCCTTACTCCCCTTTCTAAATTCTCCATTGCCTGAGTATCAGTAACAAGGTTAGGAGATTAAATAGTAATTGCGAAGATACTCTTATGGAAGGGAGTTACAAACAAGCCATTCGCATGTTAGCATACACCCCCCACAAACATATTTTTTTGTTACAGGGTGGTTTTGAAATGTTGCGTTTTTCCTCATGCATAAACATGCAAATGAATTGTTTTTATGAAAGCAAGTTCTATCCACATCACATTCAACACATTTGTAATATAGACAGAAATGACATTTTATTGATTAAGAGTAAATAGCTTGAGTACAATTGATTGTAGGTAGGCTGCAAGGTTGTCAAGTAAAGATTTATGTTTGGTACACGGGTCTCGGTGCAAATCGATAAACCAGGGGTTGCCAATCCTATCCAAAAAGGGACGATGTACTGGTGTACGTTTTTTGTTCTAGCCCGTTAATCCGTAGCACTAAGACAGCTGATTCTACTCTTGATCGAAGACCATGATTCGTTTATTAGTTGAATCGAGTGTCTTAGTTCTGGGCTAAAACTAAAACTTGTGCCCGCACTGACCCTTTTCGGATACGAATGGACACCCCTGCGATAAAACATGCGGCTTGGACAAAATCTGGGTCCAAGACAGATTTCTGGCTTGCTCTGAGACTAGACTTCAGTGCCAATAATGCTGGTTTCACCAAGACTGCCTATACATGCAAAGATAAGTTCAGTCTTGTGTCTGTCACCTCACAGAAGGTCGACAATCTTTACTGGTACACAGAGAGCAAGTAACTCAAGAACTGGAAACAACTATCATTTATCAACTGTCAACTATCATAGCTACCTAACATAACTATTTGGATAGCTATAGGAAACGTTACTTACAGGTCCAACAGAAAACAAGCCAACTCCACATCACATTTTATCCCCTTGGTGAGCTTCAGCTGCCACCATAGAGGAAAAGCAATTCCAAAGTTGACTCTGTTTTTTGCATTAAGCCGTTTGGCTTGTCGTTTTGCTTTGCTATATTTGTGCTTCTTCACTTCCACCATTGCAGTAGCTACAAAGGCTCCGCTGAAACCCGATCCCACCCATAGGCTCTGTAGCCTCACCTAACCCTCTCCACACAGAAAAGAACGTCACACCTAGAAACGTCCCGAAAACATCTTAGAAGAGAAAATACTGGCAGAGCAGTACGGATTCAGCAAATGTGCGCAAAGGCAGAGATTGCCAGTGCATAATAGATGTGCATAGAATGAGAGAGAGAGGGAAGGATATAGACAGCAAAAGAAAAAATCGTGCATAGAATGCCTTTAAGCGCAATAATGACACGACATAATTTCACCTTTGCCACGCCTCAAAGCAATATGTACAGCTTATGTGCCTGTCCATACACTGAAAACGCTGAAGGGCAAGTTTGACTGTGTGAAAAACAGAGCGCACATAAAACCTGATTCAAAGTAGTCACTGCCTCAGCTTCGGGTTTTCTGGTAAGGAGAAATGTGAAGGGAAATAAGACTGCTTTGTTTTTGTGATTTGTGGTGGTTTCTATTATTTTTACACTGTTGACACTATAAAAAAATTTATGACAGCAATCTGAGGATTTGATTGAGGCTTTCGGTCAGTTCTCATTGGATAGAGCTCGCTTTATGATGTAAGAGTTCACAGACAAAAAAAGGAAGTGACCATTGGCTCTTGGTGGACCAGGGTAATTGCTCAGATAGCAAACAGCCAATCAGCAGAGGAGCTGACATGCGGTGATTTTAATTTCACTCTTGGTCAGGTGACTCCAGGCCCAGATCTCCTCACACTTCCAATACACTGTGCGTGCATGCATGCGTGCTGAGTGTGCTGAGTGTGTGTTGAGCAGTGTAACGGGCTGTGTTTTTACACGTATCTTCTGATTTTCTGCCTCCTCACAGGGGGACCAAGGTGACCAGGGGCCACGGGTAAGGTGCATGCTTGAGGGCCCCGCCCCTTTCTGTGTGCCTCACATGTGTTTAAAACAAATATCAATCTCTCTCTCTGTCTCTCTCTCTCTCTCTGGGTCATTTGCTTAGCAGACACCTTTATCCAAACATGTGCATATAATTATGTATTGTGTATTGCTTTTTTAAAGATAATGGTTTGAGTTAATGTTTGGTTTTGGTTAGGAAGTGCAAGTGTTCCAGGTAGAATCCGGATTACGGTTATATTTACAGTAGGAGGATGGGAAAGGATCTGGGTATGGGTGGTTGTTGATTTTGGATTAGGTCATTTTTTTCACTTTTGGGACGTAAGACTATATAGGCTTATGTAATTTCATATTTCTTCAGTGAAATATATTTTCCATGAAAAGAATATTGTTGCTAAAAATTAACAGAAAATATGCTTTTGAAATTGACGCCTGAATGTTTGGTCTCTTGTTTATAGCATTTTGCTTTTTTCCTAAATAACTAGGACTTCCTGGAATGATCTCCTCTAGTGACTCGCTCACTTGGACACACTTAGCCTTATTCCAGTCAGTAAATATATAGTTCTCGCTAGCTGCCCTCTAACAGCTGTGAGTCGGCCAACATTTTTCAAATCAACAGTGCAGTAGTATAATGGAAAGTTAAGATCAGGTAGTCGAGATGAAGATCAGCTGTTGAAAGGATGAAGGATTGCTTGTGAACGGTCCTGCTTGCGGACTGTCATACCACCAATTTGCGAAATGCTGGCCAACCATTAGGTGGCTTTGCTGGAAAGCCTGAGAGGTGTTTAGTTGCTTTGAACACCGATGGGAAGTTGTATATATCCAGGAACTTTAGCACGTCCAAAACCTCCATTTTATTAAATTACAGAGTAGCAGTGCTTGTTAAGGAATTTGTGAATAGTGTGTGTGTGTGTGTGTGTGTGTGTGTGTGTCTGTGTCTGTGTTCTAGACTAACGTCAATAATGTTCAGATCAACAGCGATCCAGTTAGCCGGGGCAAAGGCTGTAAAAGGCCAATAAATGTTAGAATTTATACATAAAATTTGAGAATCTGAGACTTAAAAATGCTGCTACATATTCCACAAAAACTCCTTTGTCAGGCTCTTGGTCTTGGACGTGGTGTCTGAAAACGAAATACATTTTTTCAATGAATAGATGCACAAACTGCTCTTGCTGCAAATGATATGAGCGGCATCTTCAGGACGCCAATAGTGAAGGTAACATTTTCTACTGGAATATATTAATTTGTACCATTGTTAATTTCACCCCAATGGAAAACGCTAGTTTGTTTCATTGATTTGTCGTACTGAGGTCTGAAGTAGGAGGCCACCAGATATTTTTTTGATAAATCCCTGATGTTCACCCAAAGATAATTTGTTATCATTTTTTTGGTTATTGACTACTGTTAACCCCTTCTCTCTCCCTTTCTGTGAAGCACTGTGGGTGTGAGACTCCCTGAAGTGTCACTAATTGGGTTTTAGGGGTTCAGGGCTATGCAGAGGTTAAAGAACAGCAACCCCTTAATTACATCTGGTCACATCTGCCATCTTTATGGGAAAAGGATTGTACATTGATTTTTATTTTTCATCTCAGTCAACATGACCCATTCTGGTTAGGTACATATGCCCAGTATTGCCCAAAGGGTTGAGAGTCACCTGATGTAATGTAATGGCTCTGTTATCAGTGGTAGGTAGACAGCCAGGTATAAAATCACAGGCTCAGTGAGACCAAAAGCAACATTAGGGAGACCAGACAAAACTGAGAACACCAGACAAAACCATCGTTAACTCTCTAAAGTGGGTCGTTTGATTTGGGCAGGGAATTGGGTGGGGGTGGGAGGTGGGATAGATTTTGCCTGGGTTGGGTTTCTAGAATTAGCATTAATTTTGGACGTTTAGCCCGGGAGTTAAAGTCATCCGCCTCCAAGCTAAACCGTTTATCTTTCGCACCGCAAGGCAGACGACAGAGAAACCTCAGCCCAGGGTAAATAAATAGGGTTTTAATGGCCCCTATGCCCCCGTAGGCTACAGCCTCAGAGTGTTTATTTAATTAACTTATCGTTATGAATACCCTCCTCACGAGTGCTGAAATCTACCGGGAGAAACCGAGCGAGACGCGTCCACCAGCAAATCAAATCATCCGCTGACATATTGACTTAGCGCATTAAATTAGTTGGTTAATGTAGTAGAACAACATTACGGGGTTTCGGGAGAAATAAATTAATAATAGCTCAATGACTGAGGCTGTAACTGGAGAAGAGAGGTGCTCTCCTCGTGCTTTTGATAGAAATTTGAGTTTAACTTAATTTGGGCAAAACCATGGATGCATTATGGCTTATTAATCTTCAGTGGAAAATCCTGATTAAGGTAATACTGTGCACATAGGTTCCTGTTTATGGAAATAACTGTCAGGCTAGTCATATGTAACTCTAATGAGAGAGGGGGTGATTTAACTGTACTTTATAAAAACTCTGAACAGCTTTATAAACTAGTCAAGGTACTCTTTCACAAAGCTGTTTATGTTTTAAATGGACCTTGAAATTGTGGGTTTCCTGGATCAGCTGTTTGGAAAGAGTTTTAATTCAGACTGCCTGAGAACAAATTGAGAGAAGACATCTCCTTCTAAAGTGATGTCCTGGAGGTTGTTCAATTAAAGGATGCTGAAAGATTACTGACATTCTTTTATCAAGGTTTATCAGAGACATATTCCTGAGTAAAACATAATCTTCAGGAATACCATAATTTACCAGCTCTGACTCATTTGCAACAATGTGATTATACGTTATCAAAAATGGTAGGAGATTAACTGCAGAACTTCTTCTGCCACTGTGCCCAGAAACTTTAGTTGCATTGATTACAAAGCATACGTGTAGGTTTGGGGGAGACAGGGAGGGATATCACCCCCGATATTTTCTTATGACTGAATTCCTAGACTAGCTAGTATGCTTGTGAGACGTCACATTTCACTGCAAGAGACTAGGTGGTCCTGAACCGTCTCCCCCAAATTTGAAATGAAAACCTTGCTGATGTTAACAAGTATTAAATAATATTGTGAAGATTGGCCCAAACACAACAAAACCGTTCAAAAATGAATTTGACTTCATTTTGTTAGTGAAGAAAGCAAGTGACACAATTATGTTTCATCCTCAGCAGTGTGAACATTTATAATTAAAGATGTTGCCATCAACATGATGCCATCTCCCATACCATTTTGTTAATATCATTAGAATAATTCATATAAAAAGACCAGGCATCCTTACACTAACTTTGCACGTAACCAACAATTTAAAAAATGTCCCAACCTTGAAAAATTATATGTCACATATTTGCTTCACTAAGTTTTTAGCCGCTCATAAATGGATGCAAACATGGAAATGAACTTCAGTAAAGTAAGTTAGTAAAACAGGGTTAAGACAGATCGGGATGTGTCTGCACATCGGTGGTAAATTTGTCATGTAAGCAAATAGTTCCTTAGTTCTTGTTTTGCAGCAATGTGAGAAGACATCACAATCATTCTTAAGCCTGTTCGATAACCCAGACCGTAGCCAGCTGGCACATGCCATCTGTGGGTCAGGAGCCTCTGTACCTCCCTGGTTGGGATCAAACACAAAAGGTCAGAGGTCACTGTGAGAGTTGGAACCAAGTAGCACCCCTAGTGTGGGAAGCTCAAAATCACCATTTCCTTCTCAGGTTTGGCAGAAGAGAGCCAGGTGTAAGGGTCGTGACCGGAAGTCAAAGGTCAAGCAAGAAACAAATAAGGCATCCACCATTTAAACTGGTGCTGCTTTGGCCTAGTTCACCAGATAGCAGTAATATATTAGGGATGAAATAATGGTCTGTCTGTTGGGTGAGTGCATGAGGGGGTGCTAGGTAACAATGCTGCCAGCAGCTGGGTTTATTTTAAATGCAGTTATCTGAAACGCAGCACCCCTCTGGTTTAGGGAAGTGTGATGAATTTGGAAAAAATGAAGAGCGTCTTTTCCCCCTGCTGTCTTTGAAACATGAGCACGGCTTTCCGGTGTTTTCACAGGCAGACTAAGAGGCTTTAAAATGGCAAAACCAGCCAATCCCTGACTTCAACCAATCAGCATTCTGCCTAGCATTGCCCCCCCCCCCCCCCCACATGCACAGACACACACACACACGCACACGCACACACGTACACACACTCACACACAAATAGCAAATGGGAAATCTTAGAGATCCTAGAGCATCGTTACGGATGTAAATTTTTATCCACTGAACTCATCTGGAAACAGACAATTACTCAGAGAGGCATAATCACCCACCCCACATATTACTCAGATATTTGCTCCCACCTTCTCGTGTTTTTCTTGAGTGCACGGCATGCGTATAAAACACTGGTATTATCATCATGCTAAAAGAGAGAGAAAATGGCTGATTTGTGATTAGTGAATAGATTCTCAATAAACTCTCAAAATTCTCACTTATCATTATTCAGACATCATCGGTCTTTTGGCACAGGGTGGTACCTGAGGGAATGTATACTCCCAATGCCTTGCAATGGTCTGGTGGGGCGGGGGTGTTAAGGGGGGTGGTATGTGAAAACAATCAAACTGAGCTTGGTGTGGACTTGAAGGGATTTCAGCCTAACATGCCCCAGATAAGACACATTTTCACAGTTAGAGCATATGGTTATTACGTACAGACGGGTTGGCAGTGCTGTACTGGGGGTGCATACAAGCAGATCGCGTTGACCAATGGAAATAAGCCTATAAGTCTGTGTAAGACAGGAATCTCAAACTAGTCCTGGAGCACCACGCTATCTTCATGGTTTATGGTGCTTCCCAGTTAAATTTAAGACATTTGATTGGCTAAAGACTCATTACACCTTGTTTTCCTGGCCTACAGTAAACTGGCTGCTAATTGAAAAGAAACTACAGAGCCCCCCACACACCATGACCCTCCAGGAGTGTAGTTTCAGATTCCCGCATTGAACCGAATTGTGACATCTGAAACAGGCTCACTTAATGCTGGCCTTACACTTCACAATATTTTAAGCGATTTTACAGTCATAATAAAGTCTTTCCAGTCTTAACTCAGTTCATGTGTACTCACGATTAGTGTGAGGCTGTATTAAGATGGCTACGACTGAGTTTGTGACCGTTCCAACAAAATCAGACGTTGAATATTATCTTAAGTCTTTAGTCTTGGCTCAAAGGGTTTGTGATGGTCAACGATGCCATTTATAATCCTGCACTGCCCACAGCCAACAGGCATGCAGTCTTTGTCTGACATCAGCACCCTGGAGAAGGGCTAAGATAAAAAATTTCCAAAATAATCCTGTTGGAGTCTTATAACGTGTGAAGTTGCATGATTCAGTCTTTGCAGTAGATTAAGATGTGAGCACCTCTAAGACTAAAAACCCATGATTTAGGACAGATTCTTATTAAATGTGAGAGTGTGCCAGACTTTAGTTGTCTAGAAGTCGTCTAGTATAAGGCCAGCATTACTTGCATTGGTTGATGTGTATAACAAAAGTCTCCTCTTAATTAGTAAGAATTAACAAATAATTGTTCACCCTGAGGGTTTCAGTTTGGACATTCAACATGAACGGTTATTCCACTAAATTTCACATGAGAAACTTGGTGTAAATTCATAAAGATATGAGGGGATCTAGCATCTGTCTGACTCCCCTGATACAGCCTAGGGTAATGCTTATAGCCACTAGCTAACAAAATGAACCATAAAACATTACTGGTCTCTTAAAGAGACAAACACAGGATTACTGAACGGCCGAAACATGTACGATGTATCATGTAAACCTGTAAACTTTTAATATGAATATAAATGAAACTTTTCTATTCTTCATAAACTATTCTGCATAATTAGAAAATATCCTAATGCTGCACACTTTTCGCTCAGGATTGAGATCGGTCTTCTGTCCTGTGAGGTATTTGTTTGGGAGGAGGAAGCGTGGCGTGTTGAGGAGAAATGTTTCGGCGGGGTCGGCCGCTTGGATTGCAGCGTGCGTAATGAGTCCCACATGGGCACATCGTCGGCCCGGAAGCCCTGAACGCCACAGGGAACCGCCTGAACGCTTCGGGTATAAAAGATTCATCTCCTCATTCTCTCGTCACACTGTGTAAATTTCACATTCAGGTTATATGATTCATATACATAAAGCGTACATGTAGAGAAATGTCGGACCGTAAATTATCACGTAAAAATGTGTAGCAGTGAGTCGTGTTCAGATTGACTCTGCAGGTTATACCACTGAGATTTATTCCCTACCTAGAGTTCGAGATTTTAAACACAGCAGTCTGTTCCACAACAATAGCAGGTGATCATAAATGGAAGGCAGGAGTGAGAGGCCTTCAGGTTCCTCTGAGTTTCACAGAACGGGAAGGGAGAAGCTCATTGTTCAACGGAATGTTCTGCTGCAAATTCCATCCTTTTGAAACTGTAGTAATGAGTCGTCTTTTTGTTTTTAAGACCAAATAAAATGCAGGTCCTCCTTTGGCTTAAGAGCCCTTTGTAATTTAGCCGTTGGTTTAGAGGGCAGAGGCCCCTACTGTTACTTTAGCCTCCATGTGAGGATATGCTTTCCCATCATGCAATTTACCCAATTACAACTGCCATTGCCATCAATCAGTATATTAATTGTAGTTTTATTTATCAAATTTCCATTTGATTTATAAAAAGATGTTTGTGTTGTCACAAAAAAATCATGTTATTATCCCAGTTAGTCTTATCTTTTTGCATTCGACCCAAAACCAATCCCCCTACTTAGTGCACTGTATGTCCTCCTGTCAGATTAAACTTGTTTAGCCAATGAGTGAGTGAGTGAGTGTATGAATGAGTGAGTGATTGAGTGAGTGAGAGGGTGGGTGGGTGAGTGAGTGTATGAATGAGTGAGTGATTGAGTGAGTGAGTGGGTGGGTGGATGAGGTGGTGGTTGAGTGATGAGTGAGTGGTGGTGGTGAGTGAGGAGTGGTTGTGGTGAGTGAGTGAGTGTGTGAATGGGTGAGTAAGTGAGCCAGTTGGTGGGTGGGTGAGTGAGCGGGTGGGTGGGTGGGTGGATGGAGAGGAGGTGAATGGTGAGTGGTGAGCGGTGGGTGGGTGAGTGAGGTGGTGGTAGTTGAGTGTGGAGTGGGGGTGGTGAGTGTGTGAGCGGTGGTGGATGGATGGGAGAGTGAGTGTGTGAATGGGTGAGTGAGTGAGCGGGTGGGTGGGTGAGTGAGTGAGCGGTGGGTGGGTGAGTGAGGGTGGGTGGGTGAGTGAGTGGTGAGTAAGTGGGTGGGTGGGTGAGTGAGTGAGTGGTTTGGTGGGTGAGTGAGTGAGTGTGTGAATGGGTGAGTAAGTGAGCCAGTTGGTGGGTGGGTGGGTGAGTGAGTGAGTGAGTGACTGGGTGGATGGGAGAGTGAGTGTGTGAATGGGTGAGTGAGTGAGTGGGTGGGTGGGTGAGTGAGTGGGTGGGTGGGTAGTTGAGTGTGTGAGTGAGTGGGTGGGTGGGTGAGTGAGCGGGTGGGTGGGTGAGTGAGTGGGTGGGTGGGTAGTTGAGTGTGTGAGTGGGTTGGTGGGTGAGTGAGTGAGTGCTTTTGTGTCTGCATGTGTGTGTATTTTTTATTGTCAGGTGGGGATTGCGGGGAAAGAGTGAGAGAGAAAAAGAAAGAAAATACAAGGTGGAGACACTGTACAAAGTGGAGATTCAGAGAATTTAATAGAGAAAGCTTTCTAAGCCAACTCTGTGTGGTTTTTCTTCTTTAAGACTACATCCCATCATTTTTTACCAGGGAAGTAAAAATGTGTTGTTTGTTATTTAAGCACGCACACACAAAAGCACTCACTCACATGTAGCAACCTTCCTTGCTGTTCAGCTAACGAAAATTTCAGCAAACACAAATCATGCACCCTATCTGTACACATTTTGAAAGTTTTTCAGAGAACATGTGTCTGCTAAGTAGAGTGATCATTCAGTTGTAGTTGAATAAGCCTTGTGTAAATGTGCATTGTGCATGTCTGTTTCCACGACGATGGTCAAGAATGGTAATCCAGAGGAACGCTGTCCCAAATGCTTTTTGAACTCAATACTGCCAGGCTGTAGCATGAATGTGCTTTTTTGAATCGTGTGTGTATAATTGTTTTACATTTTTGGCTACCGACCAGAGAAGCTGGATAGCAGAAACATTTTCATTTGTCCTAGAAATGCTCACAAATAAAAAAAGAAGCCTTTAATTGGAAGCAGTTCATTAGAAGAAGTTTAATTAGAAGTTAATCGATGACAGTTAATTAAGTGATTGCATGTCTTTGATGTCCCTTCATGGTGAGTGTCTCCACAATTCAATGGAAAATTGCTAAAAGGCCATTGACAATAACACATTGGCCTGCTACTTTTTTCAGAAGCATATTTTTTCTCGCATTGACAAGCATTTGGAACAAGACGAAAGTATACCTGTCATGGTTATTGCTACAGCTTAATTTCTTAGACATAAATGTTTGTGTGTAATCATCAAAAATTTACAGAAGGAGTTTTTTCCATTCATAATTCATTTTTAAACACTGACATGGGAATGTTTGATCAGATTAAATCGAAAAGCTTTGACCCACCTGTCATAAATAGCGAGCTGCTGTAATTGCTTGCAGCTGGTTTGGCTGCGATCACCACCAGTAAGGCTTCTAAATGAAATAATCTGTTCACATTACTTGTTTTTATCAATGCATGTAAAGCTAATTGTGGAGCTGGAAAAAAAATGCAGAGCTCTCATGAGATGTTGCTGTCTTAATTGTATTTTTGTTGTTGTTTTGCTTGTTTTTTTGTTGCTGTTTTTGCATTGTGCCTGTGCTTTGTCTGCATGCCCTGCGTTGCGCCTGTGTTGTGTACCTGTGCTGTGTGTCCCCCCCTCCTAGGGGTTACCTGGCCTCCCTTCTCTGGCGGCTTTGCACAGCAATCAGATCCTGACCGTCAAGGTTTGTGGCGGCGGCCTAGACGTGCTAGGTCAGGCCTGGGGAGGTCACGCAAGCGCTGAGAACGGTGTCCAAAAGGGGGCCTAAACACCACCACCCCCCCCCAACACACACCCACCCCAGCTCCCACCAAAATAAGGTTTAAATGAGGATGCACTGTTACGGAGAGCATATCTACATTTTTGACACCAGCAATTGACTGCAACATGAACCTCAGCCAGATTCGATCATGACTAATATTAAGAACATACAGTTGCATGATGATGAGAAACAGGCCATTCACCCCGTTCAGGATCACCACTTGGAGCACAGAGCCCCACTCATTCACTATGATGGGGACGATGTGCTTGTAGGAGGTTCCATCCTTGCATCCATGCAGGGAATTTAACTGGTCCAGACTCACTGTGGTCATTTAAGTTCCCATGGCGCTTTTCAAAAGAGTAGGGAGAGTTAACCCTGGTGTCCTGGTCAGATTCGATCGAGTATTGTTTAACCTACCTGGTCAAAAGGTAAAAACAAAAGATCAATTGCCAATCGTTGTGAAGCGTGGTCAGGGTATGGCCAGTTTCTCAGCCCGTGGGGAACAGTTTATTTCCCCCATTAGAGATTTAAATGGCCAGGCATCGAATAGTGAGGGGTAGATTATTGAAAACAGCGTTTTCAAACTGAAGCAGGGTCTGGCCAGAGATTGCCAGCACAGAAAATAAACAATGGAAAAGAACTGGAGAGTTGAAATACTGAATGATAAAAGTTACATGGAGATCGGCACTTTGCCACAAATCACTTTTTCCAACGTGGCTGCTAATTGGTCAAAATGTAAATGTGTGTCCTGGGAAACAATCCTCTGGCTGAGGCAGACAAAATCCTCCTCACTCTTCCAGGTTGTGAAATTTTCTTTTATACAGTATATTGGAAAGACATAATTGAAAGACATTGAAATAGGAGGTGGGTTTGGTGGAAGGGTGAAAGGGTTCTGATGGTTCAGGTCCTCTTCTCCAAAGATATTTTCAGCGTGTGCATCTCCACAGGTCTGGCTTGGCACTAAGCTCTGTTATGTACAGCGCCTTCGCTGTAGTTATTTCTATGGTCCTTCTTTGGTTTGCAAGCTGTCTGTGACATCCTGAGGCTACCCCCCCCCCCCCCACCCACACTTCTACTGCTTCCCCAGGAGGTGACAGTTACAGGGCTTGCACTCCAAAATGAGGTCCAGACTCTTTGCCCAGTGCTTCCGTCATGGAAACGGGCTGATCTCTCCCAGCGGCGAAGGCACTGAACTGGAATTTTTTTTTCCCTGTCACATTCCTAATCTGTTTATTCTTTTTCCCCTCCCTCCTTTTTTATCTCTTCTCCTGCGTCGTCTTTTATTCGGGGACCTCGGCTATCTTCTTCGGCTATCTCCTTCTCCGACCTTCACCTGTCCCACTGACCTCTGAACTCTACTGCGCCTGCTCAGATGGTCTTCCCTAAGATCAATCACGGCTTTCTTTCCGCTGATCAGCAGCTTATTAGACGCCGGCTCATTAAGGTAGTGCCTACCACTTCTCTTTTTTCTCTGCCTCCCATCCCTCACTCCTCCCTCCCTCCTTTCACCTGCTACTGTAGGGTATCCACACACTGCATCACAAGCACATGTTCCTTGGTACAACTAGTTCAGTAGGTTCAGTCACCAGGGACCATGTCGAAAATAGAATAAAGCTTTGCTTTGTTTTGTAGCCCTTTTTAAATGCACTTATCATAGCAGTTTACACTGGTGAAGTCTTGAGAGCATGTAAAACTTTGCCTGTTTGTTTGTTCTTTTTTTGTTAGTTTTTTTATTTTTATTTTTTTGTTAAGTGGATCAAGTGCATGGTCTCTCTCTATTTCTGAGGCACGACCATAATGATTTTAAAATATATAATTTCATAAGTATTATACATTATATTTATTATATTTATGATATGATTATTATTATACAAATTAATATTTCTTCCTGTTCTTATGTTTCTTAATTGTATTACACTGCTAGTTCTGACTTTAAGTCTCAGTGTCTGAGAGAGTGAAACCTTAAAAAATAATAAACTTAATTGAAAATAGCACATTCAATCTGCCACCCTCACAATCTTTGTAAGCTTTGTCTTTGTGGTTTTTCCAATATGTTTAAAACAGGTTTTGCCACTGCATCAATGCTAAAATTTAAACTGATTTTTAAATACAAATGGGAAGTTATGTCCATCATAAGTGATCTCACACCATATGACCTATGAATTATTTAATCAAAAAGTTAAACATAGTTTGAGCCATAGGAATATTGACTGACTGATTGAATTACCGTTTTAACCTATATTTTCACCCACACACACACACACACACACACACACACACACACACCTACACACGCATACACACACACACACACACACACACACACACACACACAAGAAAAACAGTGTATTCCGTATTATCCCGGTGAAGGGACACCACGCAGACTTTCAGTAGAACAGTCTCCATTCTGTACAGAAGTGCCTGATCTTAAAATGACCAATAAAAGGCTTATCTCTTTTCCTCTGATATTAGTACTCTTCCAGACTTTCTGCAATATCTACGTATCTTGTACTCATTTCTTTCCTCCTGCCCCTGTCGTGCAGGGAGATCAGGGACAGGCTGGTCCCCCGGGGCCCCCAGGCCCCCCCGGACCTCGAGGGCCCCCAGGTGACACAGGTAAAGACGGTCCCAGAGGAGTCCCAGGACTTCCGGTGAGTACCATCCTCATCCTCCTTTCCTTATCTCTATATATTAAAACCAGCTCAATAAGTCCTGTGACTAATGACCCCTTATCTTTAAAAATGCCCCCCTTGTTTCTTAGTATCACTTGCTTAATACCAGTTTATATTTACTTTATTTCCACTCTCCAAAAAAACGAAAAACATAACATCTTCCATGTGTGCAAGGCTATAAGGATGGGGTGGCGTGTTAATGTATGTACAATCTGGACTGGATAATGTTATTTACTGTCATAAACTTGCACCAGCCCCCCAAACCCATTTTCATGTTTTTGCTTTATTCCTCTGGCAAACGTAAGCCAAGATAGCGTAAAACGTATTAAGCGCTGTTTGTGCGTTTTGCTCCAAGTTCTGATCATTACCAGTTTTGGCTCTCCCGGTTGTTCATTTCAAAATCAAAGCGGATTTCAAGCACACTTTTGTCCCTGTTGAACTCCAGACGTGAGTGCTAGACGTCCTATTTTGAATCAATCTCACATAGTCGCTCGCTGATTTACACAAAGCAATTTTTCACTGTATCTCTCAGCCTGTTCTTTGTCCAACTGCCCAGAAACTAACAAATTAGTCATTCCCGTTTTGACCAAATGTGATTGCTTTTTTGTTTAAATCGGATCCTTCCGGAACACCCGTGCTGCTTTCAAGTGATGGAAACGCGGATCTTATGAAACTTATGATTTTTTTCATGTCAGATGGAAAGCCATTACTGCGAGAGAGAAAGAAAATAATTTCTGAGTGTATGTCTGCACATATGTGTGTGTGTGTGTGTGTGCCTGCGTGCTTCTGAAATCTGTCCCACTTTGAAATGAACATTTATGCTAACTGTAAATACTGTCTTACCACAGTAGGTAAGTATGGTGTCACTACAGTGTGCATAAACATTGTAAATTATGAATGGAGAGTGAATAAAGAAAAATAATTATCGATTAAATTAGCGAGGGATTGAAATCCGACAGCGGCAGAAATCAACTTCTGAAGTGTGTTCGCAAACATGTTTTGTAGTTGTAGGTTCGAGATAATAGTGCCTACTTATATGGTAATTACACTGTTACTGCTACTGTTGTTACCATGTTATTAAACAGGTATTTGGGCAATTTTATGTGGAGACTGGAATCTGAGCACAGATTAAGTGAAGCACCTTCTCAGAGTGAAGTAATCCTCAAAATAGCACCATACAAACAGCAGGAGGTTAAGCCATGTCAGGGATGTTGGACTGAGTCAGGGATAACAACATTGGGGTGAGATGGGCATGTTGCCTTACTCAGAAAATAAACAGTGAGCCCCACCAGTCACAGAGTACGTTGTTATCAATCAATAGAACAATGCTGTCTGTGATTGGTGTACACTGGCGATACTTAAGGGAGCCCTGTGGGAATTACCAGGAAGTTCACAGGAAAGTATACAGCAATCACTGTTAATGTTGTTCTGTTGATTTTTTAACAAAATGCCCTGTGATTGATGGAGCTCCTCTCTGTTTTTTCTCCGAGTAGGCTGGCATAACGTAGGTTACTCTGGGGGCCTTGCAGTGACATATAGACCCATTAAGCAGCTCTCCTCTGTCCCTGACTGTAGTGTGCGAACAGGCCGTGTCATGTTGTAACGCACCATCTGTCACCGTTACAGGGAGAGCCAGGGAACCCGGGCGAAATGGGGCTGATGGTAAGTACTTTACTCTTTCCTACTTGGCACATCCCCAGCTGCTTTTCAGTCATACCCGGTATGCTGGATATCTGTTAACATCTAGGCATTTAGCAAGTGCTCTTATCCAGAGAGAACTACACTGCTGACTTTTTTGCATTTGCATTCAATGTTAGCTCTACGTACTGCTTTCACACGCAGTGTTTATACTTCAAGAATTCAGTGCCTTGCTGAATGGTACAATGGCAGTTCCCTACCTGGAATTTGAACCTGCAACACTTGAGATGCACACCCTGTTCCCAAAGAATTATGCTACACTGCTCACTCTCTATAGAACAGAGAAAATATTTGCTGGGCAGATTCTCATTTTAGTCTTGGTTCTATGGTTTTTTATGTGATGTGTGTTGTTCAGCTTTTCACCCCCAACACCCCTGCCCTGTATTCTGTAAGTTTCTGGCATCAACACAGTGACTCTAGTTGCATTTAAAAAAAGATTCTGGGCCATGTTTTCTTGTTGTTGTGATCATGAACAAGGAAAGATCGTGAAATTTTACTGTTTTTACTTTACGTTATAAAACCACAGTAATCAGAACCTTCCCATCTGGGAAAATCAAAGGCTGAAGAGATGGGTTTGTTGCTTAGTTATAGCAGTACCGCATGTCAGGGGAATGGGTAAATGACTTTCTCTGCTTGGCCATATTGTTGCAGTTGGTAATCCATTGGTCTGTGTGGCCGACCTTTTGCTGTTCCTCAATAATCAATCTTTGCCATTTCCTGTTTGTCAGTTGTTCATAGTCATTTTTCTGATATAAATCAAATGGCTTTGAATCTAGACAGCTGTCGTTTGTATTCAAAACACTGGGACATACATTAAATATGAAATTATTATCCTGAGGAAAGATCTGGTTCCAGGCCCAAGTGGGAGTTCAGGCTCTGCTCAGGCTGGACTCGCAAACAGCCAAATCTTATGAAACGCAGTTAAAAATATTTATTTTTGCACGTGAAACCCATTACTGGAGCAAGCCGCTTCCTGTTAGCGCTGATTGAATGCTGCTTTTGGCGTTTAGTATATAAGCCATTTAATGAAAAAACCCCTTATAAAAATGCACGGAATGCTTTGGTCTTAACTGGTGCCAACACTGTGAAACTGTAATCGCACCGCAGTCCCAGCAGGGGGCAGATCAGGCTCCACGCGTTTGAGATGGGATATGGACGCTTTGTCCAGTGTCTCTCAATGACAGAAGGTGTCTTGGATTTCAAATAAAATTGTAACGTTACGCAAAAAGCAGAATATCAGACTCCCCCCGCCCCAAGGTCTCTTAAACTTCATCTGACTTTCTTAGCCATACTGTAACCAAAGGAGCCTACTTGTTTGCACTTTATGCAATTAAAGTACCATCTCTCAGTAATTTTGTGGAGAGTTTAGAGTATTTGTGAGGTTTATATGGGATTATGAATGAAATTATCAAGTGTAAATGACTTTTCCAGTCTGTCGCTGCCACTTACTAGTAGAGTTTGTATTGGAATGCATATATACCCTATTATGCACACGCACACACACACACACACACACACACACACACACACACATACGCAGACACACAGACACACACAAACTCCACTCAAACCTTTGAGAATTCTCATCTCAAACTCCTTATTCCTCTGTAAATTAACCTTGTCTTACCTCCATGGTGAAGCATTGCAGAGTCATACCACCAGCTAACAAATATGTCGAGAGAGAAATGAGAATTCTCCCGGAGACATGGGCTGAATATCCACTGAGCACACTGCAGAAATGTCAAGGCTGATCTCTCTGCCCTGAACGAAGGGCTTAATGTTTCAGGGCCTCGTACAGACTGTGACACTAATGTACTTTTCACAAGGTAGAATGTCATTGCCTGACTTGGGGGGCCTGGCCCATTAAGGTGAGTGATTATTCACTCTCCTGAAAGAGTGCCAAGCCACCTTCTCAGCCCAGTGTTGCATGGTCCGGTGCTGTCCCCCGCCCCGTGTCTTTTGAGCCCAGACTTTCAGCTTCCTTCTCATCAAATGTGTTTTGCGAGAGGATGGCTGAGTTCTGTGGAGTTTCAGAGAAGCCTCTGAAGCAGTGAGCGTCGCCGTGGGTAACTGCGTTTCTGGAGAGGAGCTGCAGACGCGCGATGATCCTGCTTCTTTAGGACGCCATCCAGAGTGCCGGGCCCCTGCTTTCGCAGAGCGGAGCATTTTGGGCTTTTTGATCTAGACGCTATTGTCAGGAGGAGAGAAGAGAAGAATCGGAGCCGTCCAAACATGTGGCTCTCATTAAGGCAGAGGCTCTCCCCTCACTCTCAAGCAAGATGAGGAGAAAGCGTTTACAGGAATCTGAGTTATCACTGCCATGGCTTTACTGGGTGGTAGGGTTTAGTTTTACAATTTACTGTTTACAACTTAGCAATTTATCAGATCCAAATGCATGGTTTGCCTTGCACCTACAGTAAATGCAATTTTGTAAATTGCTTCTAAATGGTAGGCAACCCAAACCACATAGTTTCCTTTTTTTGAGCGGGGGGGCTTGGGAATT
The DNA here is from genome assembly GCF_018555375.3 of Anguilla rostrata. Classification (NCBI taxonomy): domain Eukaryota; kingdom Metazoa; phylum Chordata; class Actinopteri; order Anguilliformes; family Anguillidae; genus Anguilla; species Anguilla rostrata. The sequence goes on along the minus strand of NC_057939.1, from coordinate 26,347,591 downwards.
TTGGGAAAATGTGGAGTGGTCCATTCATGCTATTCCAGGTAATCCATTGTGCTGTCATTTAGCTGGATACATGGGGAAACACAGGGCTCCACCCCCACCCCCACCCTCCCGGCCTCTGGCAAAATCCCCAGACCTCACAGACAGGCCATCACCCAAAAGCACCCAGCAAAATATATGCATGCATCCATATTAATGTATCGTTCATTTGTTGAGTGACCTCACATTCAACATGTTCTTGGTTGTTTCCCGATTGCTTGTAAGCCAAACTCGGGAAGCAGAGATGGAAGAGGAGATTGCCACCATCGCATTTGTGTGCAATGTACAGCTTTTTTTATACCAGTCACTGACGAGTAACTAAGCTGTTGTAATGTAAGTAAAGCATGTTTCACTGGGAAATATGAACAAAAACGTATCCACCTGTAATTTCATATTGACACAGGGAAGATGCTAAATTATATGAGGAGGGAAGACATTTCTTGGTTTGTGTGCTTGTGGGAAACTCCTCCACTTGGACAGACGCCTGTCTTGTAAAGCTTTGATGAATTGCTCTCCTCGGGCCAGAACATGGAGTAATGATTCAGCATAGACTTCCTCTAGCTCGGTCATTCCAAACGTTTGGGTCAGGGTGCTCTGACTGGAGTAGATGAAGTGGATCATAAGACAGCCTTACTTGGGGGGGGGGGGTGAAGTCCTATAAACAGAGGACTTTTTAAAAGACATTCACACAGTTCAGATTTAACACTACACTATGTGCACACACCATGCTGGGTACAGTATTCATGCACTTGCTTTGTGGAAGTTTGTAAGAACAGAACTCGCTCAATTGTTTGTGATAATATTCCCAGATGCAGTATATTTTGAGATATGAAAGTTCTCTCGGACAGCCAGCACACTTGTGCCAGTCAGGCTATAGTAAGAAAATGTGTTAACCCAATGATGTTAGCTCAGGAGGTAAGAGTGGTTGTCTGGCAGTCGGAGGGTTGCCGGTCGAAGTGTCCCTGCGCAAGACACCTCTAATTGCTCCCAACGAGCTGATTGGAACCTTGCATGGCAGCCTTTCGTCATTGGCGTGTGAGTATGTGTGTGAATGGGTGAATGAGAGGTATCAATTGTAAAGCGCTTTGGATATATATAGATAGATAGATAGATATATAAAAGCGTTATATAAATGCAGTCCATTTACCAATTTACCATTTACCAAGAAATCACATTGCAAAGTGCATTATTTTGATGTTTGAAAATGGGCTACCATATTTGAAAATCGGCTACATTTAAGTGGTGGGTTACGTAAAAGGTATTAACCTCAGAAAACCTGGTAATTGTTCTTCCAGAAACCCTGCAGATGGCACATCTTCAGATAGGGGGAAAAAGTATCAGTAACAATTTTATTTTCCATTTTCGCCAGGCAATGTTTTTTTTTTTTTTTAGTTCAACAGCACGTGCTCTCAATGCACTGGAAATTCAGTGGATGCCTTCATATTTTACCACAAATTAAATATTAATGTGTTTATGATTGAGAGAGGGATGAGACTATTAGAAATGACCAGCACTGCTACACTACTCTGAATATTAGCCTCCCAGATACCTTTATCATCCAGTTACAGTGCAAATTTTACATCACCTCTGAGGCTGCACAGCCAATCACAGGGCACACATTCATCTCTGAGCCAATGAAATTATCTCTGCGAAATGGACTGGGTGCTCTTACCCTACCTCCCAAGCAAAGATGTCTCTAATCCCCAGAATAGGAAACAAACTCCATGTTGGATCTGGGAGCTAATGTTTGACCGTGGTAACGTTGCAGTTTTTTCATTAATTTCAGTGTGTCTTCATGAAGTCAGGGAAAGTATGTAATAACATTAGTGTAATCAAAAGAACGTTAAGTGATTCCTTGCCCCTGATGTCCCGCTCAGTGTGAGGTTTTGCAGTTAAGGCCGTCCCTCAGTGATGGAGCTGAGCTGCTGTATGTGGGCCACTCAGGGTAAACAGAGCCTGTTTGTCCTTGCGCCTGCTCTTCAGATAATTAATCACTGCACGCAAACACAGAAGCACTCGATCACTTAAACCGAGCAAGCGAAGACCCGGTGATCTAAGAGGACGGGTTCTGCTCTGTTTCAGTCAGGCTGACGTGTCAGCTCCATCCGCATCAACTAGTGCAGGAGGGGTGGGGGATAGAGAGAGCTGGAGAGACAGAGAGAGTGGAGGCTGTACCAAGAATTTCAGCAGATAAACAGCAAGCATGTGAAGAAGTGCTGCCCCCGCCATCCTGGCATCCCATCCCACGCTGGTTTCTTACAGGGGTAATGGAGGCTGGGATTGGTTTGGAGGGCCCCACTCAGCCCACTAATGGATTTGTCTATAGATGAGTGGCCCTCGGTTTGCAGGGGGTGGAGTGGGGAGGGGGGGCGTTGCTTGAGATTTTCCTGTGCTACACATTCCAAAGCAGGCTCAAACTGGTTTTATCCTTGGTGCAGATTTCTGGGCCGATCTAGTTCCCCGTTACCGCATGCCCCAGTGCATGATGGGATTGACCGCCACAGCTGTAACGGGGGATTGGTGCGGATCTTCACCTAGCCTTTCAGCACATATAGGGCCCTGGCTCACATACTAGGCCCTGGCTGAGCCACAGGGGCTTGGGATGGATACAGCACAGTCTGTTCTTTCAGCACAGCAGGCAGTGGTAGAGCTTCGGTTGTCTTGGTTTCTTTGGACTCTTAAGCCTTATTCCACCCTCTCCCAATTCATTACATTACACTACAGTCATTCCACAGACACTCTTACCCAGAGTAAAATACAGCAGTGGAGACTAACACTCTTACCCAGAGTTTTGTACAGTAGTGGAGACTGGCACTGTTATCCAGAGTAATGTACAGTAGTGGAGACTGACACTCTTATCCAGAGTAACGTACAGTAGTGGAGACTGACACTCTTACTTAGAGTAATGTACAGTAGTGGAGACTGACACTCTTACCCAGAGTAAAATACAGCAGTGGAGACTGACACTCTTACCCAGAGTAACATACAGTCTTGTAGACTGACACTCTTAACCAGAGTTTTGTACAGTAGTGGAGACTGGCACTGTTATCCAGAGTAATGTACAGTAGTGGAGACTGACACTCTTATCCAGAGTAACGTACAGTAGTGGAGACTGACACTCTTACTTAGAGTAATGTACAGTAGTGGAGACTGACACTCTTACCCAGAGTAAAATACAGCAGTGGAGACTGACACTCTTACCCAGAGTAAAATACAGCAGTGGAGACTGACACTCTTACCCAGAGTAAAATACAGCAGTGGAGACTGACACTCTTACCCAGAGTAAAATACAGCAGTGGAGACTGACACTCTTACCTAGAGTAAAATACAGCAGTGGAGACTGACACTGTTACCCAGAGTAACATACAGCAGTGGAGACTGACACTGTTATCCAGAGTAAAATACAGCAGTGGAGACTGACACTGTTATCCAGAGTAAAATACAGCAGTGGAGACTGACACTCTTACCTAGAGTAAAATACAGCAGTGGAGACTGACACTCTTACCTAGAGTAAAATACAGCAGTGGAGACTGACACTGTTATCCAGAGTAACGTACAGCAGTGGAGACTGACACTCTTACCCAGAGTAAAATACAGCAGTGGAGACTGACACTGTTATCCAGAGTAAAATACAGCAGTGGAGACTGCCACTGTTATCCAGAGTAATGTACAGTAGTGGAGACTGACACTGTTATCCAGAGTAATGTACAGCAGTGGAGACTGACACTCTTACCTAGAGTAAAATACAGCAGTGGAGACTGCCACTGTTACCCAGAGTAAAATACAGCAGTGGAGACTGACACTCTTACCCAGAGTAAAATACAGCAGTGGAGACTGACACTCTTACCCAGAGTAAAATACAGCAGTGGAGACTGACACTCATACCTAGAGTAAAATACAGCAGTGGAGACTGACACTCTTACCCAGAGTAAAATACAGCAGTGGAGACTGCCACTGTTATCCAGAGTAACGTAGAGCAGCGGAGAACATCAGTGTTAATCTCAGGAATGTGGTTCAGCACGTGTCCTGCTACAGTACAACAACATGATGCCAGGTATGGAAAAACCAGGGAGCTGAACATTTAAAATATTTTTAGCACAAATCCTCCCTCCTCTCTTCTGACCTCATCAAAGCGTCTATTTGAGATTTGGCTGATGGGGCAGGAACCGTACTGTGTAAAATGATGAATCTGGGCTCAATGTATTTTTTTTTCCCTTGTATCCCAAAAGTTCCTTTCTTTATGTTTCTTTTTCTCCACATAAAACAAAGAAAGCATTATGACTCTGCTTCCAGCCCAAACATCTTTACAGGGATTGCGTTTTGCTACATGAAGCCGAGACTGTTGGGCAGAGCAAGTCATTCTCTTATTAATGAACTGGCTGAAGAAATAGACTAAAATAATGTACTAATATTACTTTTCTCTGTGTCTCTTTTTCAGGGACCAGAGGGACCTCCAGGACCCAAGGTAATGTTATAAGGACCTTGTTCTGTGTCTGTGTGTGCTGCCGCATAATAAGAATAATTCTGTCGTATTTCTTAGTGAAAATCATCAAAGCTGTACGGCTGTGTTCCTCCTGAGTGGTACTGCCACTGGCCACTGAGAGTTCTTGATTAAGTCCTGTGTTCAATCAACGTTTGTCCTTTTCAGTGACTTTTGAGTAAAAGCGTTATACACTTTTTCGTTGCAAACTCTGTTTGGCGAGTTAGTTCTGCTGATTGCAGAACTGATTGTGAAGAAAAAAATTTCATTTAATTGTCAAAGTTAAGGACAAACGTTGATTGAATCAAGGCCGAAGTGCAGGAGGAATTTCGCATTGACAGAGTTACATCACAGAGACATACTGTCGTCTCATTTATTGTGCTTCTGTCTTTCTTCAAATAATAGAATTTAATTGTTTTCTTTCATGGAATAAGAAAAGTTGCAGAGTAGATCATGTTAAAATCCTTGTGAAATTACTTTTTCTTGAATCTGAAGTGTTCATTAAGCCACAGGATCATAATATATGCTTATTTCTTTCAAAGTTTTAAGAGGAAAATAATCTAATTTCCTTTTGATGTGAAGTATGTCATTCTTAACATGAGAGCCACAGGTCTGACATACTGTGTGTGGATATGCACTTCGTTCACTTTTGATTGGCTGCCCAAAAAAAACTCACAATGCTGATTGGTTTGAAGGCCACATTATTTATATCATAAGAATGATCTTTAAATGACTAATGCTAAATTAGTATTTGGTACTGTATTTGTAGGCTTTGTTTCTTTGTAATATAAATATAAAAAATGATGCTTTTGATGACACGAAACATTTCAAGTTTTAAATGGTAAACACTCTTGAGAGGTCTCACTGTTGTAGCCCAGTTTTTGGCTGGACCGCAACAGCGGGGCCAGCCCTACACACGCGAATATCTGTGACTGAGTGACTGAGTGAGTTATGAAGTCACACCATTGGTTGGCCGGTCCAGCCATATACTAGGTTTTGACCTGGTCTTGTTTCATAAGGCTTGTTTGTCATCAGCACTGAAGTAAGCTAGAGCCAGATTAGTGCTGCAGTGCCCAAACTCTGGGGCAAGACCCACTAGAGGGCCTTGAGTGGCATTAAAGTGGGTTCCAGAATACCCGAGTATGCCAACGTTATACCCACCGACAATCAGGCTAATCGAGCTGAACACTGCACTGGTTAGTACTCGTTTACTCTCCATGTTTCACCGTGATGTTAGACTGCACATTCACAAGGGACAGCTCACAGAAAACATACTCAGTCATTAAAAGGGTTTCTTGAGTGATTTATTTGCCCCCGTATCACTCAACACGCGTGCCTGGATTCAATCAACGCTGTTCCTTAATATCGACGGTCGCATAAATATGAGAGCGAAAGAAGCTTTGTGCTTTCATGAACACAGTTTGGAGAGTTAAGTTTGGCGTTGGCCAAACTTGCCAAACTGGACGCGGTTTGGCAATTGAGGATAAGGCCAAACTGTTTGTTTGATTGAATGCAGGCCAGAGACTTTCAGCAGCACACATGAGATCTGGCCCCAGCTATCGAAGTGTACGCAATGTGTACAGATGGTGCTCTGTCACCACCTCACACACGCGACTGAGCTCTGGCAGTTTGAGTTCTATCATCACCTCCACTGTATGCCTTGGACTGGATGTGTTGGACACAGAATTGGACATATTGGTCATACCCCTTACTTCAAGCTATGATGAATTCTGGGACTCTCTCTCCCCCTCTCTCTTCTGACCCCTATCTCATCTCTCTTGCCCCTCTATTTTCTCTCTCTCTTTATCTCGTCTACAGTATCATCCATTTCCCCCCTTTATCTGTCTTCCACTTGTCTCTATTTCTTTGCATCTTTATGTCTCCATCCCCCCTCCATCACACACACACACACACATACACCAGTGAGTATGCAGTCTGAGTTCAGTAGCCAGCAGATGTGGGCTTGGTGGTCACGTGACTACCAGTGTTTTATGAAGAAACCCAATCAGACACTTCCTGTCTGTGCTGTCATCTGTCGACAGGGCTCAGGCCTCCCATGGGACACCCCCCCCCCCTCTTTTTTGCTTTATTGTGAAAGCCGAGAGGGTTACCGATAGCAATGGGATAGGCCAAACACCAGTGTCCAAAATGTCCAAAATGCTGTGCATTGACTAACATTGGCATGTAGAGCAGCCCCAAATCTACACAACCCCTCCCACCTCGATTAGAGCCCCAAAACTCCAAGTCATGATAATGCTGCACAAGTAGTTCCTCCCTAATTATGACATCATAAAGCTGCATCAGTACCTTCTCCAAAATTAATGCCTTGAACATTCCCATAAAACAATGCATATTACAATAAGACTATGACTATGTGACTAAGACATTGTGCACCTGACACATTCTTCTCCCAAAACCTTTTCTTTTTTTCAGGGTCCACCTGGGATTCCAGGTGCTGATGGACTGAAGGTAAGAGTCAAGATGGCGGAGGACGCTGTGAACTGAATTCACTCACACACACTCAAAACGGTGACCATATGTGGAGTGACCAGGTTTAGTCCCTGCATTTACAAGACATTGTAGTATTATTGTGCATTTAAGATATGCCTCACCTTCTTGGCTTTATTAAGCTTTATTTCGAAGTCGATCTTATAGGTGTAACTAAATTTGAAATTGTGGACATATTAGGGATTATGCATGTTTTTGTTGAGGATTATACACCTGATACCCACCTGCTATAGATATAGATAATTAAAACTAGATATGTTCTTTTATGACTCCCTGTCTGTTACTGAGACTGACTATTTTCAGGAACTCCCCTTCTTAGTAACTCTTCAGATCAGTAACAGAGTTGGGAAGGGGGGAGGGGGTGGGCAGTGTTATTTGCACTGTTGTTCAGGGGCTGGATTTCATCAGATTGTACCCGCAGACAGATGGATCGCACGGTGCCATGATCCATCTGTCTGATTAGCCCCACTTCAGGCGCCCCCACGCCCCAGGAGAAGTGGCCTGTCATTTCCTATTTGAAATCTAACTCCCCTTATCGTTTTTCTAATCATTTTTATAAGAAAAGCTCCACGGTCCTATTCTAATGCATTAACCATGTGTGCCCAAGTTAGACTCAGCCTGCCACCTTTCCAGTTAGTCACACACTTATGCCAGTAAAATTTTTAAAACATGTTACTTTTTACATAATTTTATAATTCAGTAGTAAATTCAATAGAAATAGGTATTATAAAAAGTATTTTATATCACGGTCAGCTTCAACCGAGTATGAAAATAACGGTGGTAGAAGCTCATTCTCTCTTGCTGCTATCTTTAAATTCAGAAAGAGATGGAAGTACACAAGAGGAAGGCTTTTTTTGGTTGATGAAAAACAGAGACTGGTCTTTAGTCAAGAGCCATTTCCTCACTTTTGGAAATACCAAAAAAACAAAAAAAAATAGCCATCCCCCACCCCGCCCCGGTCTGTGCTTGTGTTGGGACGGATAGGTGCCAGCTCTTTGTGAAACTTAACCGGGATGCAGCGCGTTCCTGCTATAAAACAGATCGGTTATGGTATTTAGACCTTATTCATGTGGAACGTGCAGCCCTGGAATCTGCTCGTTTGGTTGCAGAGGACTCTTCTGTGAAGTGGGTGCGTGTCTCCCGCCAGAAGCTCAGTTGTGTAAAGTGCCGTTCCCTTAATTTCACGCGACTGGCCAGCGGCCAACTCTATGCTATACAGTAACTTCAGCTTTTCTGAACTGCCTGCCACTATCGGCCATTTGCTTTCTTTTTTATATGCTGTTTCACATTTTTAAAAAACTGTAAATAATAATCTGATCCATTATATTTTACAGCTGCTCAAATAATGACCACTTAACCAGGGTGACTGACAGTGGACAGAGATGCAATTTGCACATTGAATTATTATTTTTTATGGCTATAGCTTTCCAAGAGCCTCTGTGGTAAAGCACTGGGCTCCTTTGTCCTTCACCAGGTTGGATGGGCACTGCGCTTGTGCTAAAAGGGGAAAAAGCCATAGCGCATCACATGCGGCCGCATTACCTGCATTCATGTTACCTGCAGCCGCATTTCATGATGCTGTATTACCTGCGGGGCGGCATGGTGGTGCAGTAGGTAGCACTGTTGCCTCACAGCAAGGAAGTCCTGGGTTGAATCCGGTCTGGGCCTTTCTGGGTGGAGTTTGAATGTTCTCCCTGTGTCTGCGTGGGTTTCCTCCGGGTACTCCTTCCCACAGTCCAAAGACATACAGGTAGGCCCTGCCAGATTGATTGGCGGCCTGTCCAGCATGTATTCCTGCCTGTCGCCCAATGCACGCTGGGATAGGCTCCAGCTTCTCCATTGACCCTGCTCAGGATAAGGATAATGTATTACCTGCTGTTGCATTACTTGCAGCTGCATTACATCATGCTATATTACCTGTCGTTACTTTATGTGCAGCTGCATTACAATATGCTATATTACCTGCTGTTGCATTACTTGCAGCTGCATTACATTATGCTATATTACCTGTCGTTGCATTACTTGCAGCTGCATTACACCATGCTATATTACCTGCTGTTGCATTACTTGCAGCTGCATTACATTATGCTATATTACCTGTCGTTGCATTACTTGCAGCTGCATTACACCATGCTATATTACCTGCTGTTGCATTACTTGCAGCTACATTACATCATGATATATTACCTGCTGTTGCATTACTTGCAGCTGCATTACATCATGCTATATTACCTGCTGTTGCATTACTTGCAGCTGCATTACATCATGCTATATTACCTGCTGTTGCATTACTTGCAGCTACATTACATCATGCTATATTACCTGCTGTTGCATTACTTGCAGCTGCATTACATCATGCTATATTACCTGCTGTTGCATTACTTGCAGCTGCATTACATCATGCTATATTACCTGCTGTTGCATTACTTGCAGCTCCATTACATCATGCTATGCTGTTTCGTGACCTGCTACTTAAGATTACGCCATCTGGGAACGTTTCCCCTCTGGAATATTGATACACACATTTATGAGCCATACAGGCTGTCTGGGGATCAGGGCAAACTTTGCTGAAGGATGAACCTTCATGTGGAATATCTGCAGATTATGAGCTAGCCTTGCTTCTCGTTGATTTCTTACTTTTCTTTTTTTGTGCCGATGTTTGTGCCTCATGGCTGGGGTGGTGCAGGCTTTTTAGAGGCAGTTCTGACAGGCACGTGCCTTTGTGGTGTTGTGAGGATTGCCTTGGTGTTACTGGGAGTTCAAGCAGCAGGAGACCAAGGCTTCACAAACCTGCAGAAATGACGATGGCTTTTGCACTAAATGCAAATGTTAAGGATTTTTTGGTCCTTTGCAAAAAAAATATATATAACAATTTAGCAAGATTACCAAGTGGAGGCTTTCCACTTAGAAAGGTGATCACAGGTGATACTTAGTACTTTTGAGATCCCATATATATATATATATATATATATATATATATATATATATAATATTTTTATGGAGACTGCTGATTGGCCACCGTTTGCCAGGAGTAGATGGCCTCCCTGGCTCCAAGGTTTGTGCCACGTTGTCATGGCCAAATGAGTTTTTTCACCTCTCAAAAACCCCATGACATTCCATTTCTGACTCACTCGCTTTTTTATTTTTTCATCTCTTGAATCGCCTTTTACATTTTACTGTTCTTATTGCATTTTTTGTCGAGCCATCAAAGACATTCGATTGTTTGATTGTCAGTCGTGAACATCCGTGACCCCGTTCGTGGTTTTTTTTCCTCAGGAATTCAGCTCCACCCTTACAAAGAGAGTGTAACCCCCCCCAAAAAAGAACAAACGCACACAATCCATCTGTCAGTTATGAGGCGATTTTTTGCCAACAATTCCAATGCGAGACATCGTATGCTGACAGGCAAATGTCTCACTCTGGCACGGTTTTCAGAAGGGAAATGAATTCATTTCCGAGCCGTGGTGTGGATATTATGTGCATTAAAACATGCGTAGCCATGCGTTGTTTTCCATTAAGAGGCAGCACTGTGAACCTGACGTGTTTCCCAGTGTTTAATGATGCTCCGGTGCCATGTTCCGGCCTTGTTTAATAACAGCGTAATCGGCCTCTAACCCCGCCATGACTTTCCCCGCGCATCGCCTGGGCCGGAGTAAAACACGCTGTCCGGATTTCTGAAGAGCTTCTTTTTTTTAATAAAAACAAAACTGATTTTCTAAAAATGGTGTTTAAGAACAGCTTAGGAGCAGAATCCCAAGGGGTCGTCTAAGGGGGGAGAAAGAGAACCCAAAACGCCCGACACCCGTTTTCGCTTAATGTGATTTTTTTCACCCGCAGATAGGATCAAGCCCCCCCCCCCCCGCCCTTTCTGCAGCAGCTTGCTGTGTAACTCACCTTTGCTTTCTTTCTCAACAGGGCGAAATTGGAGAGCGAGGTGAAAAGGTAAGGTCCCCCCCCCGCTTAAGAAGATCAAACTTCTGCTTTGCTACTTCTGGTTGCGAGATCAATCCCTGCACAACCTTCCGGAACCATTTGGAGCCACCCTCCCTTTCTCGCTCCCCGCCTCTCATCCAGCTTAATGCTGTTTCTCTCAGCTGGGAAATCAGCTGTGTAACAGAGGCAATCTCTTCAAAGCAATAAGCTTAGAGTTCAGACAGCACAGGAGGAGAAATAAAGGTTATCTGATATTATATTATTTTTATATTTTAACTTTATTTATCCAGCCAGGGCAACTGAGAACCCAGTTCTCTGTCACGGTGACGACCTGGGGAATCAAAATGGGTAGGAATGCAAGGCACCGTGAATTCCAGACCCAGTTTTCAATGGGGAGGTGTCTAGTTTGCTAAATGGTGAGAGATGGTTTTTTGTGGGACTTTGGTCTGGACACCAGGGTTAACACCCCTGCTTCTTTTGAAAAGTGCCATGGGATCTTGAATGACCACAGTGAGTCAGGACCTGACTTTACAGACGACACCTTCTACATCCCTGTCTCCTTGTTATGGCCAATTGGCCCCCAAAAGGATGAGTGTCCTCGCTGGCCCACACTCACCTCTTCCATCAGAAACTTAGTTTTCCCATGAGGTCTCCTGTCGAAATACTAACCCAGCACATGCCTGCCTTACCTTTATTTTCTTAAAATTGTTTATGAGAAGTAGGCTTTTGGAAAGCCGTGATAAACCTACTTTAGAACTCATACCTGTTGCCAGGCAACCAAAAGCAGTAAGCTTTTTGACCGGGTTGACACACACAAAAAAAGAACAGTTGTAACTGTCTGAAGTGCTTATACTGTCTGGCATATAAGAATTCACTCAATGTACTTTGTTTTATAAGTACCTGTGGATGAAATAGACTGCTAAATAATCAATGTTTCAATGGATCAGATATAATGTTTAAAAAATTATGAACAATTATAAACACCTTTTGGACAAGTAGGGGACATCCTATTTGGTCTGGAGGCCATCTTGGTGTCGTTTGTGTGGGGTTTGTTTAAACTACACATTCCACACTTGGTGAAGGGCATATAGGGGTGTTGAGTGCTTCACTTCACTGTTTGACGAGGTGATCAGACTTATGGAATGTTAAAATGAAAATATTCTCTCTCACAGGGTGACATGGGAGATGATGGCCAGAAGGGTGAAGTTGGTCAGAAGGTAAGGCGTTTTGTTTATAGTGACCAATTGCGAATTAAAAGTAATTATTTTACTCCTCTTCTGGATCCTGAAACCGTGTTGTACGGGTAACCAGGCAATTGGCCCGGGAGTGGCTTTGCTTAATCTTGGCCACCTGGGCAAATGCAAACAGGACCTGGTGAAAAAACCTGCCATGAACCTACGGTTAAACCGAGTTCAAGTGGCAGCAGAGCTCGTCTGGCGCACCGCACCGTTTTGATGGGTTATCTGCTCTCTTTCCCCAGCCGGGCTCCACCTCGTTAGGTTAATAATAGGAGACAGAGGGTTTATCGTGGGGACATCTTGGGCTCTACCTGTGTTTTCACAAGGGGAAGGGCTGGCTGTTTCTCCGGTTACTGGGACAGAAGGCCTGGGTTTAACCCTACCTCCTGTGCAAGGTTTCTTGCTCTTGGTCCATCCAGATCAACTAAATTTCAGCCTCCACAAAGAAGTTACATGAGACCCAGAGACCTCCGTCTCCTCTGAACATTACCGCGTAATATGGTACCTTGGCGACCTTTCAGTTTGGCCTGGTGGGCCATTTGTAAATCCAAGCTTGTGGATCACACCTGGATCAAATACGAATTTGAAACAATTTAACTGTCCAAGGTGCTGGTGACATTTGAAAACCTACTGACCTGATCCCTGAGAATTTTCAAGGAAACAGGTTACTGACCAAAACATCCAATGTACAGTATGAAAAAATCTTGTCCTGTGAATGTTGGTGAAAACTGATGTTCCTTTTAAATAGACACGTGTAACAGAAGCAGGGTGGAGACAGCACGATTAGCGGGATAAAATAAGATACAAATAATGTTTTGCCATTCTGATCAAAATGAATTTTTGAATACAAACGAATATTGAAAACCCTAGGAGAAATGCTTCCAAGTGCTGTGTAGCCGAACATTATGATCAAGAAACAACACAATCAGACACCGAAAGACAATTGGCTCAAATAAATATGATTATTTTGTTGTGGTTCAGGTCTGGGACATTGCCTATTTTAACCTTAAACAAATATCTGCATTTACAGATCGCAGTGCATTTTTTCCTGCATTTTGTCTTTTTATTTTTGCGTAAAAAACATGTTTCATGTTAACACGACCACTGTCAACTTTGCAGATGTGGCCCATAGAATAGCCATTTTGTTTTAGAAAGAGAGGTCGCAGGGTGAATGGACTACTATTATCATCTGATCATTATTGGCCACTAAAAAATATAATTCACTGGAGTGTCACGTGGCGTAGCCTGTAGAGCACTGTCCACATGCTCATTACAAGCCACGACGTCAGCGGTTTGAGTCCAACTGCGCGTCACTTGTCATACGTCTCTCCCTCTCTCTCTTCCCCCGTTCTTCCTGTGTCTCTGTACTATCCTTTCCAATAAAGCTGAAAAGCCCATAAAAATATTAATACATATATATTATTTACATTACTAACAAGATGTGGTAAATTTGATCACGTTATCACGATTGAAGTACCACATCTGCCTCATTTTGAGCCAGCAAAAGCCCTATTGAGGTATTTCAAAATAAAAGCGTGCTGATGGACAGAAGGTGAGGAGAGGAATATTATTTTCAGGATATATCCCTAAAACCGAAGTGAGAGCAACCTGAAATAGATTTTGTATTATCTCTGGGAGCGGAGGAGCCGAGTCATAAATTTTGGAGACTCTCAGAATTCCTAGGAGACCCCTGAGATAGGAGCCCAGTTTCCTAACCACTACGCTAGAGGTGGTACGAGACGCAGAACCGCCAAAAAGAAAAGCGTGATCTGTGGCGCTCCCGCCAAAGGAGCGCGTCCAGTGCGTCTTCGGCAATTAACTGCAGGTCTGCAGGGAGTGGCTTTGATGTGTTTTCACTGCACAGATTACCTTGTTCAGAGCGCTGCCAGAAAATGGCCGCCAGCGCAGCCGCGGTAATGCAGGAAACAGATGTAAGATCTATTTCCGTTAATGGAAAACTGACAAAAGGAGAAAGGTAATACTTATTTTACTACTCCATTACTTTATTGTAAGGACCATTTGCGTGTTCTTTTTCCTCACCGTTATACATCTCAGGAGCTGACGTAGATTAATTTAAAAATGTTGAATCGTGGGAAATGAAAAGCCTTTTTGGTGATTGGGATTTTGTGACTTCCTGTACAATTGCAAAAAATGCTCTCACTCAAAGAATAATAAAAGTGCAGGGAAAACACTGTCATAAAAAGTAATAATTAAACATATTGCAATCAAGTGAGTCGTCATTTATAACAATTTATTATCCTTTAAAAAAATAATATATGATAAAAAAAAAACTTTTTCTCCCACATTGATGCAAATGATAAGAGGTCTTGAGTTTAAGTGCTTCAAATTAGTATGTGTGGTTCTAATTGTTTTTTGTGTGTCCTGTAATATTTAATAATGCTTCTGTAAAAAACATACAGCTGTATAAATTGAAAAAAGGCTGGGAGGGGTCTTAAATGCCATGGGTATATTAATACGTACATTGACATTCAGCTACATCTGCCATTAACAACATGTGATAAAATGTCTGATTAATAGTCATTGCATAGCAATTTATGATACACTGTGTAAATCCGATGAACAAGGTTGCTTGTTGATCAATCAGTTAGCTTAAACAGTTAGCAATTGTGTGAAGCGAAAAAACTTTTAGTTCAATGACAAAGCTCTTTGTATGTGAGTGCAGTAAACATTGACATGTCATTTGAATAATCAATTATTTGTCCATTCTAGGGCATGGGACTACACATAGAAGGCTGTGATTCTAATGCATCCTTCATGGATGGATTAAATACCTCAAAAACTAGAAAGTATGAATTAATAATTGTATCATTAACAAACTTGTGACATCCCAAGTCGTAAAGTATTAGAATTGGGATGCTATATTGGCTAAAAGGTGTAAGTTATAACTTGTTAGAACACATATCTTGACTTGGGTTGGATGGTTGGGTATTAATTTTATCACCAACCAAAGGAAATTTGTGGTAACGTGGAACGCGCAGAGAGAGTTAGACACATTCTTTAGTAAGTAGATATTAAAACATCGATAATATAGCATTAGGGTACCAAGGATTATCATCATTGGCATGGAGGATGTACTGCGCAGTAAGTTAGCAAAAATATAAGTTAGCTGTGAGGTCGTAGAGGTAACCTCAACATATGAATAATAATAATAGAAGAAGGAGAACAAGCATAAATAGCGTGCCAAATGTAGAATTGCAATTGGAGTCACTCCACGTTGTGTGGGATTAGTAAATGAACGACTACCTAGAAGCAAGACATCGAGTCTAGGCTGTTTTTTATGCCATAGTTGATCCACAACGATCGATGGAGATAAGGTAGTCCAAAAACTAAAATTTAATTAGGAAAAAGCATAATTAAATGTAAACTGGTGATTGGTTGAGTGTGTTAATTTGTGTTGAAGAGCCAAGTGTAATATGTTTATTTACTTGCTTATTTGATTCATTACTTCTGACTGCGGTTTTATAGGTTGAGAGTGTTTTTTTGTTGAGGGAATAGTATGCATAAAAGATCATGCAGATTACACATGTAGCTAAATCAAAGTTGTGGTAGTGTCGTTTTGGGATTGAGCAAATCAGTAGGCTGTCCCCTGCCTCAACAGCACCCTCTCTGGTGGATGAGGCATCTACAGGTCAGCTGTGGCTGCTGCCCTGTCCTCTAGCACAGTAACTGCAGCTCAGATGGTGAATGGGAAAGAGTATACAAGCAGATGTTGGAAGGGTACAAAATTTACTGTGTCCTAGAATGCCCGTAGGATGTCTCTATGATCACAATTTGGCATTCTGAATGTGGAATAGACCTGTTCCAAAAAAGCAATTTAGGATTTTAGCTTTTTCTACCATTTGCTCATTTTCAACCCTGACATGCCGTTTGTCAGCGTGGGACTGTGGATACCGTGTGTCGTCGATTTACTGATTGAAAGAGACATTTGTGTGTGATCCAGCGATACACAAGTCCAGCATAGCATGGAATTGTAGACACCGCTGTGTAATTGAAGTAATGATTTAGATAAATGTCTGGTCTCAGGGCTTTTACAAATTTTTTACGAAGGAGTATTTAAAATGTACGGGAGCTTGGCCGCCTCACGTGGGACACCCTGGCAGAATCCGTGTGAGAACCATGGAAGAGCAGGCTTCAGGGTAGGGCAAGGTTTGCAGAGTGAGAAAGCGTGAAGGGGAAAAAAAGGCAAAGGTCTGTGGACATGTGCCCCGGGTTGGGCGGATTTGAAGGGAAATCATTTGACAAACTGTCTGGAAAGCAAAGCGGGGTGTTGTCCCCTCTGCTCCCCAGTTAGGTGTCAATTGCATCCAGAGATCTTGTCAAAGCCTTTGGCCGGTTTTCCAGCCGCCTGATCTTATCATGTGGCGTGCTTCTGCAGAAGCCAGTTCAAAATTAAGTCATGGTACCATCTCTCTCTCTCTCTCTCTCTCTTTTGCTCTCTCTCTCTCTCTCTGTCTGTCTCTCTCTGTGTCTCTCTGTCTCTCCCCTTTTATCACAATGCATAAAATTGTTGGATTGGAAAGACAGTCTGCCCTGAATTACTGCAGTTTGAGACACAACACAGGAGATCGCTGAAAATTACTGCATTGTTGAACCCCAAAATGTGCTCGTTTTATTAATAAAAGGATTTTGCATTTAGAGTGAGAAATTTATTGCACAAGCATGCCCATAGCCAAAGCCGGAGGTAAACCGAATCCAATAAAACTTCAGATATCTCTCCTGAGTCTCCTGATGCTGGCTGTCGTTTCTTTCTTTAACCAGGCTTGTGTTCCCATGGCATCTTTAGAGCAATTACTTTCCTCTGATGTGTAAATATTTAGCAGGGTGTGAAATCTGCTGTGATGTTAATAATCAGTTGATAATCCGGCTGTGCTTACATTTCTAATTTAGAGGTGGAAAGATGTATTTATGGGTATCAGAATGTACCGAAAATGAAGGCTTTAATGGAATACTGAGTCATCCGAGGTTCTGAGACCTTGGTCTTGCTTGGCTCATTCTTTTTTTACATTGCTATCTCATGATGCTGAAGTCACAGTCTCGCCTGAGTCATCTGGCTACAGATCAACAACCAGCATTGCCCCTGTGTAGTCTAAATGGCGTTACAACAGCGTATACTAACCTTACTTCACACTAGTGTTTCTTTTGCGCCTCTACATCATGAAACCTATGCACTTGTTGTACGTCGCTCTGGATAAGAGCGTCTGCTAAATGCCTATAATGTAATGTAATGTAATGTAATGTAACTATGGTCTCTCCAAACGTTAAATTTACCAGCGTTTGCTAGTGTAATGCTGATGGTGAGGAGAACCTGCAAGAACGGTTCTGGAACACCATATGGCTGCACCTTCGCTGACATTGGTACGGTGAAAATTCACTTCCCGAACATCCATCCAGCTTAGTGTTCTTTGTCCATGTCATTTGTAGGAAAGAACAGGGTAGAGGGAGGAGGGTAGGGGGTAACAGGTAGGGCAAGGATCACAGCTCAGAAGGTGCCATGGCGGGGAATTCGAACCTTCAGCCACACTGGGGCACTCGCATGTGGCTTGAGAGTCAGCCTCTAAGAGACTGCAGCGCAAGATTCCCCCTTTGCCCCGTGGTTTTAATGCCTCCCAGGCTGGTCCTCTCTGGCCTGGCATGTCTTCTAAGAGATGTCCTCCATCTTTTGGATGTTCTGCCTGAACCATCTGAAGGTTCTCCCCCTTTTCTGTAACCCTCCTAAAACCAGGTCCTGTGATTGGGTGGCGCTATGACAACAGTCCCGTTCCCATTGAGATCTGGCGGTGACATCATATGCATTACAATGTCCAGCCTGTTTCTGTCGTGGGACAGATTTCATCTCAGTCTGTTCTCGGTCTCAGATTTGTTTTTTAAAATTTAAAAAGTTGAATTAGTCAGTCTGCGCTGTCTGGATTGATTTAGCATGTGTTGAAGCTTGGTGGCTGTTAATGTCAGCAGTCTTTAATCTACTGGCTCAGTTTAAGTGTGGTTAGCTGTGTAACTTACACTAATGTGAGTTTTCATTCAGTTCTCAGTCAAGGTTTGCAATGCCTTGGGGGTCATAAGACATCAGCTACAACAGAGAAGCAAAATCAGTACGGGACGATCTAAATCCCCTCCCACTCTTTCAGGCTGCATGACACTATACATCAGTGGGCTTCTGTCATTTTGAAAGTTTGTTTATTTTGGCAAGACTTGTTAGCGGCTAGTGCAGCCTTGTGTGTAGCCTGAGGCAGAAAATGAATGTCCAGATGTGATGAGCTGGTAAACCGTGGTGTCTCTACCAAAGGTTCTGTGACCTGCTTGCAGAATCCAGCAGGGGAACACCTTTGCTTTCAAGTCTTGAGTATCAAAAATTTACAACGTTCCGCATAAAACTTTGGGGGCTTGTGATTAATAAGCCCACTGGTTTTTATATGATTGCTACACATTGCAGTCTATTAGGATTACTGATTACCACTTAAAGTATATGATCTGTCTAGGAAGATTGGGCTTGGTTTTACTGAAACACTGAAAGCATTACTTATTTTATGGATCGATTACTTGAGAGGATATTTTACGCTCCAGTTGAGGAAGATTGGATTTAAAAAATGTTTCTCAAAAAAAAAAAAAAGCTGGAAGCATTAAAGTTGACCACTTGAAACTTTCAAAATCTGCACATCTCTAGAGTTCCCATGGTAAATCATCTACCAGTACCTCCTGCAGTTAAAAGTACCTGACAAGACAAAGATCTGACGTCAGGAAAAACCGAAGCATGTATTCCTCTTGTGTGTAAATTCCTTTCCCACGGGGTGAGGAATCCGAGCGAGAAAGCACTTATTAATCACGAAACAAGCTAGCGACAAGTTGTGAAAACATCTGTATAAAAATGTAAACGACAGGGGAAAAAGAAAGTGGGGTCCACCGAATCCCAGCTGTAACCGTTAAGGCAGTTTATTGGCGTCAGAAATGAAAGGTGCAATTAAACGTGGCTTGTGTCTGTGCATGCTAATGACTCCCATTAAAGCCGGGGAGCACATTCCTCCACAGCTTCTGAGCATGGGGCACATGAGAGGTGCAACCGCAAAATCAGAAGCAGGCTTGCACCCCCCAACCGCCCCCCCCCCTTAATATGGCTCTGTTACCCCCCAACACCCCCTGCGGCACACCATGCCCCAAATTTCCAGCTGTAATAGACCTAACCACCCTGTCCATCCTGACTCTCACATGGTTGTGGTACTGTCCAATACCACCTTATGCCCTCAAACCCAATAACCTCCTGCTGAACGTTACAACACCACCCTGATGGGAAGGCACTTACTGCCATGACTGAAAGCAGCAATGCAGCAATCATTTTGTATGTTTGCACGTTTGCGAAGTTCTGCATTGTCTTACTTGATCAGGACAATGCATTTTATTTCAGTATATTCCATTTGTTTAAGGTCCTGCCCACCACAACCAAAACTTTCAGCTGAATGTTATAGGCCGAAACTCCCCAATATCTCTGTGGTGGGCATTATGGTTCCTTTCAGGGACACAAATCACTTGATTCAGTTCCGTAAAAGGACTTGTCACTTGTCATTGACTGGTTCCTTCATGGCTCTCCTTCAGACTCCCGCAACCGAGAACAAGAGTCATGTGACTTGTTCACTGACTCCAGTTCCTAGTGAAAGAGAAAGGGAATCATGCAGTGACTGGTTCCACCTTCACACTCTCGTTGTTCACGAATGAGAAAGAGACTTGTGCAGTGACTGAAAACTGTAGGTGGCTGAAGAGAGATCCCAAATCATGCAAAGTCATGCAGGCTCATTCTCGACCTGGTTCTGTGAAGGACTGCTCAGAAATAAGTCAATTAACAGTACACCATTACTATGCTCTTCAGATGTTTTTGCAACATTTAACCTGCATTTAAAAAAAAATTTATCTGGGCCTGTTTTTGTGCAATTCACTAATGTAGGATTTACTCACAAATAGTTGCCGCAAGTTACAAAATCATTTGCAAAAGAACAAAGGGTTCATTATGACAATATAATCTAATAGACTATTTTATGAGAAGAGCACATTATTTTGCAGTGTCTGGCAATTTATATTAAATATTTTGCTTTAATGGTACAGAATCTGTTTAGAAATGTGTACTGAAAATATACCCTTTCGTTCGTGTTTTATTTAGGCTACATTATATCACAGAGCTGGGCTATGCTGTGAACCAATTGCTTTAAATTTCACTCAAGCTGTGTCTGTCACTGTAATATGGAGACATTAGGAAGAGGGAGCGTAGGAGCTTTATTGGTACAGAATCCATTGGGTAATGCATTCTGAAAACATACTCTCATTCACATTTTATTTAGACTGCTGTAAGCCAATTGCTTTTAGTTTGACTCTGGCAAGTGTTTGT
Source organism: Anguilla rostrata (assembly GCF_018555375.3). Classification (NCBI taxonomy): domain Eukaryota; kingdom Metazoa; phylum Chordata; class Actinopteri; order Anguilliformes; family Anguillidae; genus Anguilla; species Anguilla rostrata. The sequence continues at coordinate 26,327,007 of NC_057939.1, read as the reverse complement.
CATTGCAATGCGAAGACATTAGGGGGAGGGAGAGTGGTAGAGCGGCAACAAGTGCAGAACTCATTGTGGACCCACTTCCTTCCCGGACCCGGTTCCTTCCTGGAGTCGTTCCACCTCCGCGTTCAGTTCAGGAACTGTTGCTTTTGGTCACAATGACGGAAGAGGCTCGGAGGGCACGCCCTGCTCATGCGGATCAATGCTGTCGTTGGCTAATGGCTTCTGCAGAGCCCAATGGTGGAAGCTGTTAGGAGTAGCTACAGCTTCAGCGAATGGCAAGTTCACAACTTACTGAGAGCTGAATCAAAGGAACGAATCCTTACATGGAGGTGAGTCAGTTCCTTTCATTCACTAAAAAGATCAAATCATTCATGAATGACACGCCACTATTATTGATGACTCAGATATGGCCCCCACAACCCACCCCCATAGCACCAAATGTCTGCCTAAAAGGCACTTTTACATCTGATTCACCCTCCTGCCTAAAGCTGTCTGTGGTTTGGGCAGTTTTTACTAGCGGGGATAAAGTTGTACCACAGTATAACTTTCCATAGAAAGCTACAGTTTTTCTTGATCATGATGAGCCATTTTTATTTTAGTACTGCAGTATGGGCCCCCCACCTCAACCCAAACTTTCGGCTGAGTGTTATAGCCTTGACCCCCCTCCCCTCCCACAAGCCCCTCTTTTTAGGTATGACCTCTACCCCATTCACCCATATTACTAAACCTCTAGCTGAATATCACAGGCTCTTTTACATCCCTCCTATCTAAGGCTGCTGTGGTTTTGGCAGTTTTTTCTCAGCTGGGGGTGAAGTGGTACCACAGTATTACTTTCCACAGACAGCTTTGGAACCCGCTGACTGCGTGCCCAAGGCATTTCCACATCATGGTGATGCACAGACAATGAGACAGATGGATCAGTATAAAAAGGCCCCTAGAGCCTCACTTTAACTGCTTGAGGTTTAAAACTTATAGGTGTTAAATGGTTTCATCTGTGGTGCTATTTGACTGTATTTATTTGTTATTGCTGCGTAATGTCCTTTTAGGAGTCTGCTCCGAGCTCTTTCATTCTTCTTGAGCGTTTATGCTTTTATGCCTCCTTCTGGTGTTGTTAGAAGAGAGTCCAAATGAATTTTCCCTTTTGTATAGAGTAACGTCAAATTCAATCGAATCCAGTCACATCGAATTGAACTAAATCTAAGGGAATCAAATGAAATCAAACTGAGTCGAATCAAATCGAATTGAAATTAATTGAATTTGCATCCTCACGAAACCCGGTCTCTGCCAGGCTGTCCGTCTGAAAGCTGTCTGCGCGCTGCGTACGGGGGGGTGTGCTCGGGGCATGTGAGGTACATTGTGCTCGATGACAGGGGTCTGCTGAACGGAGGCCCGTTTTCGGTGCCGGCTGACCGAACTGTCACGGATCTGACATGTTCCAGAGCATTCCGGAATGGAGCGCCTTCGCCATAGCAACGGGGCGACTCCGAGTGCGTCTCGCGCGGCTTTCTCGTGGCTCGGGCGAACTTGTTCAGCGTCAGCGCGCTCACCGCCGGCTCTTTGGCTGGGACAGCGCGGTTTCAGAGTCTGCTTTGTGTTGCACACAGAATATTTACTGAGCTCCACGTTTGGCGTCCATGATTGTGTGTTTTTGGCTTGCCTTATATTCTTTCATTATGAAAGATGGCTTCAGTTTAGTTTCTTAACAGCTTGTATTTTCATGCGTTACAGGCCTACTTTTCATTGAGTGGCAGTTATCAGTTCCTTAGACTGTATGTATGTGTACAAATTACTTTTCTCTGTCTTGATTTATTACTGGTTTAAATGCTCTGCATATGTGCATGACCTTAAAATTGATTGGGGTCAACCATCTTTAAGGACATTCCAATCTGTTAAATGCTCCTTGGAGGAGCGAAGGTGCTCCCTGAGGATGCTTCAGCAAGCATACGCAGGTGCAGCCTTTGTGGAAGTCTTTTTTTGGAACATGTAACGTATAAATGATTCACATGTAGATCCACGTCTGCACACCTGTCTGTAACTGATGTGGCTTCAAACTGACTCGTGTCTGAGCAAGGACCATTTCCATTGGCCTAATGCACATTTCCTCGATTCCCCCATCCTCGTATCTCGCATTGGAACCTTTCCTTGTGTCCTCTGCTGGAGTTTCAGTAAGGAGCAAAGAAAGGACGAGAGGAAGAGATGCAAGGAGTGAAAATATGTGATTGGGGTGAACCCCAGTTAATCGAGAGCACCTGCATGGAGCCTATTTAAGAAGCTCTGGTTGGCTTCTTTGTGGCTCCCCCTCACACCTGGACCACATTGCCCCGCCCATGATCCAGCTAATATGTGTCTTGTCAGAGTTCATGACACGCATATTACAAGGCTATTCAATGCATAAAGGTCCACCTGTGGGTTTATACTTTATTGTTATATTGTTCTATATTGTGCTATATTGTTCTGTGTTTATGGCTAATATCTTTCAAATTTGGAAAGTTAGAACTGAAATGGCAGTTACTTCAGTTGCACCAGCCATGTATCAATTTCACCTCATAAACCAGGGTCCACCTGCACGCTGCACAGGTGCACTCACATCTATCATTTGACCTGACAGAGAAGCCAATAGATGTGGGCTTAAATTTCTGTTCACGCCACGTTTGCTATAAAATCACTGTGCAGGTGTTTCCTTTTATTCGCTTGGTTATTGATTTTGTGTTATCTGGCTCTGGGAGAGAAATGGGTATTGGTGCAGTGTGTGTTCTGTGCTGTTCTGCTGAGGAGATGCCCTAAAGATGTTATTTCTTTATTGGACAGGGAGATGCAGGATCATCTGCAGCTGGCATCAAGGTAGGTTACCCAGGACGTTTCTGGAAAGATCTCATTTCTGGAAGTTTTTCTATCTTCACAGACCACGTTGCTGAAATCATGAAATGGAGTTTGTGAAGACAAAATAACGCCTGAACAAATGTAAATACAGTACAATTGCATATAAGTGTTGAGTAAAAATGTTTAGGTTAAACAAATTCTTTGAACGCTGGACAACATTTTGATTCTTCCCTTTGGCACTATTTGTGGTGCTTTCTTTCTGTCTTTCTCTCTCACGGCATTGCTCTCTCCCTTACTCTCTTGCTCTACCTCTTTCACTCTCTCACTCTCTCACTTCCCCCCCCCAACAGGGTGAGCCGGGCGAGCCAGGAAGAGGAGGCCATAAGGTAAAGCTACAGTCCTGGACCAGAACTTCAGTTGCACCCCCTGCTAGCTGCTCAGTGGAGCTTTACTGTAGCTCAGCATTTTGAGCCTGACGGCGTTCACAGTGACAGTATCTGTCTGCAGCCGGAGACAGATATCAGCTTTTAGATCTCTGTAAAATAGCAGCTACTGGGATATGGTAAAAGCATACAGACAGGCCCCTCAGTATGGTGTGAAATCATTGCTAGGGCCAGCAGCGTATTTGGCGGACGTGGCTTGCAGGCCGGGAGACACGGAGTCAGCCATGTAGGACCATGTCTCATCGCTCAACAGCAAACCCCAGGTGTCGTTCAGGCGCCTGCAGTCTGCTTCCTAATGCTGCACATGAAGTGTCCTCCTCTAGCTCATGTCTGCGCCACCTCGACTTGGCGACTGCGCTCTGTAAAGCAGCAGAGGTTTCACGCCACGCGTTTCAGAGGAGATTGAATGTTTGTCTCTACGCTCTCTTAAATTGGGAAGCGTTTGCAATGATGAGCGCACCTGGCGAATATGACTGGGGATTCCAAACTGGAAGAGAAAGCTATGATGATATGAAAACTTAAAGCTTATTGGCTGTATTTACTCAGTGCAGACCAATCAGATGGACCTTACAGGAGTGTTTTTTCAGAACTAGTCAAGGTCATATGTAACCAATTATGTAGGTTCCAAAATCCAAAGAAGTGCTCAGTGATAGATCCTCTTATGGAAATGGAAAATATTATACATTATATATTGCAATATATTCAATTTTCATAAGGGTTCTTTGAGTGACTGTGGGGAGTGGTGACACATTCACGGCAGAAGCGTGGAAAGCTTACTAACATGATTTTTTATTTCCAGACTGTCTGGTTTTGCTTAACCTTGCTTGAATTGTCTCCAAAAAAAAAGTTATTTTTATATACCCAAGCCCCAGTGATGAGATTAGTCATATGCAGTGTTCGTCACTGGGCCCTATTAAGTAACAGGCTGCGTAAGAAATCACATACTACGTACTACATACTATATATGTATACTATCATGTATGATGGCTTTTTGGACATACTACGTCATCATCGAAATGTGCCACTTTCTTTCAGCTCTTGTGCATTGATGATGGCCATAGACCTGTTGATGTCATGCGAGGGGCACCTACAAGCATCATGCCATGTCCTGAAATTAGCGTTATATAAATGAATATGTTCGTGAAACCCTTTCTCATTCAACTAAGATACCAGTGTTATCAACAGATTTAATCTGGCAGCTAGTTAGCTGACAAAGTAGGCTACATCACATAACAGTAATTCTGCTTACATTGCAATAAAAACTAGCTAGTTGATGTGACTTTGTGTTAGGTAAACCAAAAAAGATCTTGAACGTGCATATAACCATTGGTTTTAACTAATCTCTGCTAAACATAGTGAAAGGTAATACATTTTTCATTTTGCCGCTTTGTCTTGAACCACCATTATTAGTTGATGTCTGGTTGCTTGGGTTGGGAACTATCTTAGTGCATTTTGGGATATTTATGTCAGCATAGTTTCCAATGTTTGCATACTACCATATTTCACCGAATTTACTATGATTATTTGATGCATGCTATATTGTTTTGGACATACTAAAAACGTTCACATGGATAGGCTTTCTGGAAGCAGTTCTAAGAGTGAGTGTTCAAGGTTGGTTGGCTAGTGATGCGTTCTCAGTGTTATTGGTTTTTTCTGGCATCTAGGGAAGGGCTACTGTCCAAAGCCAAGCTCCTGTAATCACATTTTATACCAGAGAGCCACACACCATTAAAAATCATTTTCTCCCTTTTATATAGGGGGAGCACAACTCCAGTCCTGCAGGGACCGGCGTATATGCTCGCTTTAGTTCTAACCAATTATTCTTGCTTCATTTACTGAACAGTGCTGGTTCACTCCAATATCAGCCCACCAGACATGTGTGTAGTTTCCAGCTATAACTCATGGCTTTAACCGAAATGCTAGAGCAAAATGGATCCATATCATAATTGAGAGCAGGATTTGGCATTAATACCTACTCTTTAAATGGTTAAAGGATAAGGGTATTGCACCACTGGTCTGTCATTCCATATTTTGTCTCATACTATTTTTATTTTTTGTTGATTGGTTTTTCCTGAATCCCATTAAAGAGCTATCATCCTCCAAGTTATTTGTTAATTTAGCGTACGGTTTCAGCCAGCTTTGCTTTCCAGAAGCCGATCTTTTTGATTTCTGCGATAGGCTTAGTTCATTGCAGTTCAGAGTTTGACTCTGTGCTCTCTAAAATGCTGGTAGAATCTCAGGAATATCAAATGCACTCAGAAATGGCTGTTTAGCTCCATTTATTTATTTATATTTAATCTTTTATAGTAATTTTGTTTTTTTCTCCCCCTAACTCTCTAACCAGATAATGATGTAAGAGTCATTCACCCATTCCTTTTTAAGAGATTCCATTGTGTGTGGTATTACTTTGTCTTCTCTTGTCTTTGTCAGTTTAATTTTTTATTTATTTTAAAAAATTAAATAAAAGTCCTCGGGTTTTAGAGTTCACATGTTCTCATTCTGAAAACTGAAATCCAATTCAGTTTCCTCCGGACTGTGGAGTCAGAAGGTCATTTGTCTGTGCTAAAATAGAGTCTTATTGTTAGTACATTAAGTACAGCACCTCGGCAGAGGCCACAGCTGTAAAAGCATTATTATTATGATGTTCTGAAATACGAAATCATTCTTCATGCTTCATAATGCATACTGCACTCACCCTACTGCTACTTAGTTTTTTTTATTAATGACTGCCTAACCTTTTTGAAAATGCTTATTAAAAAACATGCAAACACCATCACTGCTTTTAACAGCTTCACAGCATCTTGGTCATTATTTAATGAATGTTTGTGTTTGTTTTTCATCATCGTTCTCACGATTACCGTCACCATCGCAGCTGCACAACTAAACTTCATCCTAGAACAATAGCAAGGGAAGGTACCTCCAGTTCAGTGAATATTCCAATGAAACACATTCCATGTAAGCTCTGGGTACGGACCCTAACGTCGTTCTGCTGGTTTCCATTTTAGGAGGTGCTGAGTCCCCCTGTTTATATTTGGGGAGTGCGTGTCACCCTTTGGTTAGGGCACCCTCCCCCTGTCCGGTTCTGATGATGAGCGAGTGTAGCTTCATGCGCCAGCTTGGATCTTGAGAAGAAGGCATGTGGATACTTTCACATAGAAACGAGAGAAGGCATCTACCTATCACAGAGTACATTAGTGACTGGTTAATACTTTATTGGAGCCCTATAATGTTTAATGGAGCATAGGAAAAGTAATCCACCAAAAACCACTGACTTTGCTCTGTTTGCTGTAACAAAGTGATTGGTGGAGAGCTCCTTTCTGGTTTCTATGGGAAAAGGGACACCAATGTGCTATCCCTATTTTAGTATCCCTGAAAATGGAGGGACTAATTATCCAGGACTAGAGTTTGAGATCCCTGCTCTAAAACTCCCTGTAATTTGACCTCTCCAGGACTGGAGTTTGAGATCCCTGCTCTAAAACTCCCTGCAATTTGACCTCTCCAGGACTGGAGTTTGAGATCCCTGCTCTAAACTCCCCGTAATTTGACCTCTCCAGAACTGGAGTTTGAGATCCCTGCTCTAACTCCTGTAATTGACCTCTGATGGCTTGGTCTTGTCTAAAACTCCGCTGCATGGATTTTCCGGGACCTCTCCAGGACTGGAGTTTGAGATCCCTGCTCTAAAACTCCCCATGCTCTCAATTTGACCCCCTCTCCCCAGCCCCCGACTGGAGTTTGAGATCCCTGCTCAACTCTAATTGCTCTCAGACTGGTTAGTCCTGCTCAATCTGTAATGTCCCTCTGTGGTGCTTTTCTTGTGTAGGGAGAGCCAGGACTTCCAGGGCTGCCTGGACTTCCCGGGATAAAGGTAAACATGACTGTGTCTTTACCCCCTTCCCCTCTCCATTACCCCCCCCCCCCCCCCATGCTCAGCCTCCCTCTATCTCTTCTGTCTCTCACTTCTCCATTTCTTCTCTGTCTCTCGACATCTGTTCTTGCCTGTCTCTCTCCCCCCCTCCTTCCTCTAATCTCTCTCTTCCCTTCCCTCCGTCCATTTTTCCCCCTTTCCCCATCTTTCCTTCTCTGCATCTCTCCCATCCTCTCTCTCTCCATCTCTGCTCTCTCCCTGATATCTCCATCTTGCTCTCCCTCCATCTCTCCTTCTCCCTTGCCTTTCTTCCTCTCCTACCCCCACGTTACTCCTTCCCCAGAGCAGGCACAGCTCCCCAGAGCTTCTCTGAGGCAGTGCATCAGCTGGTCGTTAGATGTGACAGGTCCAGGTTCTGTTAGCTGTGATGGGAATGGGCACCATAACTGACCCTTACCTGAGCCAGTGTTGCAAAGGGCTCATGGGTAGAGGGAGAGGACGCGGTGGCTCGATGGCCTGCGTTTTGGAAGCGAGCGTGGTCTCTCTTTTCTGCTGATTGGTGTCAAATGGCTCAAGTCTGGATGTGAACAGTATTACAGATCCATGTATCTTTTGAAAGAATAGGACTTTCTGGATAAATGTGGAAAATCCAATAGGATTTAGGAACAGCTGTTGTGTGCATTTTCCCACTCATTAAACAACATGGAGGTTAACACTTTGCTAAACAGAAAATAAAGCTCTGAAAACTCATAAACTCCGTAATACGTGCCCCTATTGAGTGAAACGGGCAGCATTTTGATCCCTTAGGCTCTTTATCAGTTTTATCGCTTGGCTAAACACATTCACGCAAGTGTGCGATGCTGTGTTCACGAGGTGCTCACCTGCGCTGCTGTTTCTGCAGAGATCTAACAGGCATGAGATAGCGCTGCTGCCGTTTGGTTTGTTTCTCTGCTCCTTCTGCTCGCTTGCAACCTGTTGGCCTTGTAAAAAATATAATAATAATAAAAAAATGCTTTGTGTTTCATAACCCTGGTTTTTATTTTAAAGACCACAATGCATTTGGACTCCCATAATACTGAACTAATCTGGCGCTCACATGGTATCACTCAACTGAAGTCTGGTGCAAATTCCTTGCGGTCACCAGCACTTGAGAGGCAGCGTCTCTCTCCTGCTGTGTGTGTGTGCGCGTGCGTGCGTGCGTGCGTGCGTGCGTGCGTGTGTGTGTGTGTGTGTGCGTGTTCGTGTGTGCGTGTGTGCGTGCATGCATGTTTGCGTGTGTGTGTATGTGCGTCTTGATTTCACCGTTGTGCCTAGGAATATCATCTTTTATAGTGTGGATACAGTCCAGTCAAGTTGCAAGTGTTCAGCCAGTTAGTTAGCTTTTTTTAAGTAACACTGTGAAAGTACAAGTCTGGCCAATGAGATCTTTTCTAATGACAGTAACATTGTTGGGCATCTGCTGGTCCTACATGTCAGTTCTTGGATGTGAAAAAGCACTTTTTCTACGATGTGTCCCTGCAGTTAAAGCACAAGCCCACAACGTTCAGTCAGCTGAAATCATAAAGTCGCGGCTTCACAGACCAAGAACATAGCAGACCTCACCATACACAATTAAGCGAGCATTCAGCAGGCCACCATAAGCTCCTGTTAGAGTCTCCAGCTTTGAGACCGGCTATGCGATGAGCGGTGATTAAAGTGTGCCTTACTGACACAAATCCATCCTGCTCAGTCCAAGAACACTAGGATCCCTTTGTGGCTTAAAGAGTTTCCTTTCCCATTCTTCTAAAAGTATTGCCACCTTAGAAACTGGAATCAGTTTGGAAAAAGAATGAAACAAAGAAAACGTCCGTGCAATACTCAAAAGTGGCCACAAGGGGAGTAGTTGGGACATTTAGTCCAGATTGGGTTAGTGCTGTGACAGGTGTGAGAGAGGAGAGCTCGGTAAGTGGGTTCTTTTGTGTCTCTTGATTCAAGTTGGACTGAACATCTCGTTTTAGGGTGAACCTGGATTTCTAGGCCCCCAGGGAGAGCCAGGATTGCCAGGGCTCCCAGGAACCAAGGTAGGTTTGCTTGCTTTGTCGAGCTGGTATCGCACTAGTCTGGATATGGGGGGTGGGAGGGGTCAAAATTTGGGAGGAGCCTGGGTGAGAAAGGGGCCAAAATGTAGGAGGTGCCAAGGTATAAGAGGACTCTGGGTATGGGAGTGGCCAAGATGTAGGAGGAGGAGCTTGGGTGCATGAGGTGCCAGGATGGGGGAGGGGCTTGTGTATGGGAGGGGCCTGTGTGTATGTTTGAGGGTGGGGGAGCGGCCTACAACTTGTTTGTCATCATTCCTCTGACCTCCTGTCTCTTTCGGCAGGGCGAGCGCGGGGAGATGGGGCCGCCAGGGAAAGGAGAGCGAGGGCTGATGGGGCCTGTGGGACAGAAGGTCAGATCCTCCTGCCGCTTAGCGCCTTCTGCCTTGGGAGCCACGGGCGATAGACACCCAAGCAGGGGGAGATCCGTAATCAAACACTGCAACGCTTTGCAAGGGGGTGGTTTCCTCTCAAAAAAGCATCTAACAAAAACGTAAAAAACAGATATTATCTTTCTCAACCACTCCTGGGATCTTCCGTGTACAGCACCTCTGAACATTCAACAGCTCCTTCTGTCACATGTTCTCCATCAGAGAGTAATGCTGCCCTCTAGTGGCATTTAGATTTATAGCACATACCAAACTGACCGAGTCAACATAATTTCTGTGAAGCGCAAGTGCTAACAAATAGGAATTATTATTTGTGGCAGTTTGGACAGCTTTTAGTTTCCCACACATCAGACTAACACAGTACTGCTGAAGCAGCTCAGTTTTAAGGAACTTTGTAAGTAGAACAGCAGCTCCCAACTTGGGACTGAAACCTGCAACCATCTAGTATTTTCCTTGGTTACACAGCAGGGATGACCTCATCATGTTTGGCATGTGTTCCTTTCAGTTGGGTCTGATATTTGGGCGAAACAGACAAGGTAGCAGGTTCTAGTCCCTGGTTTAGGAACTGCCCCTCACTGCTACTGCTTGTGGATCACTGTGTCCTCTGTATGTGGAGTTTAAACCTACTTTGTGTGCACAGTGAGCTCCCATTGCAGTGTTACTCCATTGTGTAATGTATTGAGGTTGAAAGACTGTACTCTGCAGAAAATCGCATAATGCCAGAAAGGGCGGTGATTGATTTGGCACCTCATCAGTAATGATGGAGCCAGTGGGGGATCTCAAGGCTTCTACTTTCCCTGCTGTAGTCTCTCTCTCAGCCTGCTGCTCTCCCCATCAACAGCCTTCTCAACCAACTCACAAGCTGTGTGTGAAAGCACACCACGAAAGCAAAAGTATTCATTAAGTGTGAATTTCACTGCCTTTCAGAGAGCGATTGTGATGCCAGCATTCTAGAACAATAGCTGAACTGTGAAATGATAGAACTATGTTATATCATTCAGCATTCCAGAACAATAACATACTAGAACAATGTGATGTCATTCTGCATCAGGGAACACAAAATAATACTGTACAATTTGCATTAATAATAATAATAATAATAATAATAATAATAATAATAATAATAATATAGTTTAATACTATGCTCTGTGCATCTCTAGTAGCCAGAGAGTGTTTTTGTCTTGCTGTAAAGACAGCCTGGCATTTGTGAAGCAGACCTTTATACGGCTGTCTTTGTTTATGCAGGGGGATTGATTTTACAGGTGGCTTGTGTCCCAGTCTAAACATAGACAGGACCCCACAGAGCCCAGGGCTCCTTTCACATCCTATCAGGGAGCCCCAGGGAGTCTCTCCCCTCCAATTAAAATGACAGACACACCAAAGGAGGCGGAGTTAAAATAAACAGCTGTTCATAACTTCTCAATGATTCAACCAGGAGTATGCTGTTGGCTCTAGCCACTGTTCTCATAAAATAAATGCTATGACATCGCTGTCACAGCACTGTAAATATTTACTTCACAAAGGAGCTGTTGGATAGCTGAGGCAATTTAAAAAGAAAGGCACGCCAAAACATCTCAGAGAATGAACGCCAACAGGCTTTGTCTCATTGGGGTGTGAGCCATAATGCTACTCTGTTCTCTCTCTGTTATACGGTGATGTGACACATCATGGAATGGCACAGAACTGAACGGAACATTAGTGTAGCCCGGAGGCTAAACACTGCCTACTGCAGAGACATATTCTCTGTCATTTGATCTTCCATAGCAAAAAAAGAATAAATTAGCATCATTCAGATAAATCAGAAATAGCGACTACATGCAGGTCTACATCTCCACATTGTCAGCATACCGCCCACTAGTCACATGTAATAATAAATTACAAGCTCTTGTGCTTTTCTCATTTATTCTCTTCCCCTTCTCGTCTTTTCCTCTCTCTTGTTCTGTGGCTGCCCCTTCTCGCCGTTGCCAGGGAACACAAGGGGAGCCTGGAACCCCTGGTTACAAAGGAGTAAAGGTCAGTGTCTGATGTCCTGCAGTTACCGGGGGTTACTGGGTTCACCAGGGTAATGCAAACTGCACCTTTTCTGGAAGCTCTGCATTAAGAGTGCCCGTTTCCTGGTTCATTTTCCCAAACATGAGCTTCTTAAATGTGTGCGCAGGATTAGATTTTTTTTATTCGTAAGCTTGGATACAGGATTGATTTCGCTTTTTAAATTTGTGGGCAGGATTATTTGCTGTCTTATATTAAGCGTAAAATGACATGGATAACACAGAAGTTCACTCTGCCGGTAAGCGTTTTAAAGCGCTGCAGGAGCAATGAAAGCTGCAAAGAACTGTAAGGCGATGACTGGTGTCATAATTTGTACAGGAAGTGACCTCCCATGTCAGGAGAGGCAAATATGATCTCCTGACTGATCTTGTGGGTCCCCAGTGTTTATAGGGCTGTTATATAGATATGGCTGTCTGCCGTGCACAACCTTGACCAAACTGAAAGGAGAGATGCTCATATCTCCCTCTCTCTCTCTCTCTCTCTCTCACTCACTCACTCACTCACTCACTCACTCACTCTCTCTCTTTCTCTCTCTCTCTCTCTCTCACTCTCTCTCCCTCTCCCTCCCTTTCTCTCTCTCTCTCTCTCTCTCTCTCTGTAGATATTTTTAGGCTCATTAGATATTATTTGTGCGTGGCTGTCTTGGCATTCCCCACAGCTCCCTGCTGGAGACTGTAGAAAAAACACCTGGAGACTGATGTCCTCATACATCAGGATGCCTTGTGATGATGTCACTCATGTGTTTCAGGGCGAAACGGGGGAGAAAGGGGAACGAGGATCCATGGGGCTGAGAGTAAGTGTTCACTGCATTGTGACATCACTGTATTATTGCATCAGTGCATTATTACGGTATATTATTTTTCCAAACCCACCTCACGTTGTGCTCGTGTGCTGTAAATGTGCTTCTAAATATGTGACTGAATTGCAATGTGAATAGGTCCAAACCCAATGTGAACTGAATAATTCTGAACTTTAACCCTAATTACCAGCTCATAAGTTTCCAGCTCATTAGTTCATTGGTGACATCACCATTGATCTATTTTCTGTCTGTCAGCAGTAGCTTTGGTCTTTGTGCTCTGTTCACACAAGCTCTCCTCCAGTCATCTCCCCTCACAGCGGTGTGCCTTCCCTGCAGGGCCCCCCCGGACTGAAGGGTGACCAGGGGGCGACCGAGATCATCGACTACAACGGAAACATCCAGGAGGCCCTGCAGGTCAGAGGTCACACAACTCCTGGGGACGTGACTCACAAACGGCACTGCTGCTCACTTCCTGAGTCGAGCCTTCAGGCACTGCTTTACCTTCACATGGGCCAGGTCTTGGTAGCACAGCTGATCTAGGATCGGTTTTCCCCTTTCTGTGTCCCCACCTTATCCATTATGAGGACAAAGGCAAAACTGATCCTAGATCAGCATTACAAAATTGGGAATATGGATGGACAATAAACCAAACAAATCACACTCTCCCAAGTCAATTTCCCGGTCTTCATTTACAGATACATACCTGTGCTATATAAAGATTTCCATTTTTAATTCTTACCCTTTATCACTGACTTACAGTACCCAATTATGATAATTAAGTAATCATTATTACAGATCATTTAACTGTACGGTATAATCTTACAAGACATGTTTTAATTATTTAAAAGATGTTCAGTGTTGTAATGTAATCAGTACATATTCATAGTGTGTCGCATTAGCGTAGTGTTTTAGAATAATGCATAATGTATTTATACTGTCTGCTAATGTGTACTTTTTGTCAGTTAAACGTGGCATTATGAGCAAAGAGCTGTTTGTTCTGAACTGAGGTTTCTCTCATCACGACACAGTGAAGTACAGGAAGACAGAGAAGCTTATAAGTGGTATACATGTTTTTATTTGGACATCTGATGACAACTGAGTCACAGCTTTCCCGCATTTGGCTGTTGGCTGAGAACCAATGAGAACTGCTGTTAGTCAGTCTGGTAACAGAGGTCAAAGGTCAACAGACAGAGGTCCCGTCAGCAGTTTAATAGAGGTCATTTTGCCTTAAGGAGTTCAGAGGTGAGCGGTGTTGATGCGCGCAGCATACTGCCGCGCAGATTTCCTCCGTGTGTAACCGTTGATCTCTTTTACTCTTTCGGCTGCCAACAGAAGATTACCACATTTACAGTGACGGTAATTCGCCCCCAAACCTGTTTTTTTTTTTTTTTTACGAGTTCTGCCCCTTTGACCAGCATGGATCCCAGCGCTTTTCCCCACCTAACATGTAATGTTCTCCCCTTTAAATGGAAAAAGCATCGCATCGATTTCATGAAATCTCAGCCACGTGGAAGTAACGTTACGTTCCAGCTCAGTTCAGATGTGTGTGTCTCTGTGACTTGCTGCTAATGACAGGGGTCCCAGACTCAATCTGATATGTTGTTTTTCTCCATCAAAGAAATGTATCTCGGTGATACATTGTGTTACATATGGTATCATGCATTTCATTGGTCCGGGTGATTGCAGTGGCAAGCATTTTTGAAAGTAAAATTAGCCTGCCCCTTATTAACCGTGAAGGGGTCCATTGATTATTGAAGATCTTTGGTAATGAGCTAGAGGTGTGTGTCATTCTTGTCACACACTTTGGAGTTTGGACCAGATGGAAGAATCGCTGATGTGCATTCACATCAGAAATACTCCTTCCAAGCAATGACAGGAGCAGTTTTGGTACTGAAACTGAATTTGAGATGTCAGCCTATAATGACAAAGGGCACTGTAGTCTGGGCACAGAGGAGAAGGATCAGTCCCAAGGTGACATTGTTATTGTGACTCTGAACCTTGTTCTTTTCAAATCCTGCTACTGATATGTCGCATCCTCCCCAGCTTTTCCATAACACCTGCGTGTGTGTGCGAGTGTGTGTGTGTCTATGCACGCACACGTCTGCTTGTTTGCGTGTACCTGTTTGTGCATGCATGCATGTTTGCGAGTACATGTGTGTATGTTTCTTTATTGTTGTATGTGTGTGTGTGTGTGTGTGTTTGTGAGAGAAAGAGAGAGAGAGTTTGTATGAGCTTCTGGTGTGTGTGTGTGTGCATGTTTTTTGCATGTGGTTGCATGTTTACAGTATGTATATGTATGTGTGTGTGTGTGTGTGTGAAAACGTGTGTGTGTGAGTCTGTGTGTATCTGTATGTGTGTGGGAGATTTTGGGAAACAGGTTTATGAGGAATTCCAACAGCAGGATGTTTCTTTCACTGTTGACAGGGTCCTCCAGGGCCACCCGGACCTCTTGGACCACCAGGACTGAAGGTGAGTCACCTTTACCTTCTGAGAGAGCTGGCTGGTCAGCTGCTGTTCTCAAGCGCTGCTCTCAAAACCGTGCCTCTTGTTTCAGGGGGAGCGCGGGGCACCTGGTCTCCCAGGCCTGGACGGGGAGAGGGTGAGTAGCAGAGATTTGGTCAATTCCATTTCATTTGGCTTCGCTTGATTCAAGAAATTCATTGAAATTCTTTAATTTCCTTGAAAAAGTCCTCATTGAACATTATGGAGGTTTTAATGGAATTGATCCCCCATGCTGGTGAGGGGACTGAAGCAGTGGTATACAACTCACTTGACCTTGACCTTGTCCTGTGCGCAGGGTCTGAAGGGCTCAAAAGGAGATGCAGGGGTCCCTGGTTTGTCCGGAGAGAAGGGGAGTCTGGGATTGCCTGGTCTGCCTGTAAGCTGCTCTACTCAAATCTGCCCTGGAGTTCCATTTACATTCTGTCCTATTTAACCCATGTGTTGAATATCTTCCTGCCAGTCCCGTTCTGCTCATTATTTATTTGTTGGAGCTGTCCAGGAGAGGTAATACCCAAATTCGAAAGGTTTACAAGTAAATCGGAAAAATCAGGCAGTAGCTTGTGTGGACTTTGATGTTCTCCACATGTCCATGTAGGTATCGTGTTGGTCCAAAGACATGGTTAGGTTAATTGGAGAGTCTAAATTGCCTTTTGGCATGCGTCTGTGAGTGAATGCTGTGTATGCCCTGTGATGGATTGGTGACCTATCCAGTGTCCCCCCCCCCCCCCCCCCCCGCTACCCTGACCAGGAATAAGTATGTTAGATAAATGGCTGAGAGAAAAAACTGGACAACACTGTTACAGTAATTTCTGATGTTGATTATATTATTTATTATATTGTCTAAGTGTGGTGCTCAGTACCAGTACTCCTGCCTTTCAGGGCGTTAACGGGCTGAAGGGTGATAAAGGGGACACAGGACTGCCTGGGTCTCAGGGACCTTCGGTGAGTACAGCCAAAACTCCCCTCTGCGATGGGGGAGCCCTATGTTATCCCCCCCCCCCATGACACCTCATACAGTAACACCAATAGCTTGTCCACACCTGTTTTTTTGAGTCCAATAACATGGAATGTTCATGTGGGTTCAGAGACACAGGTGAGTATCTGATAGTTAAGTTCACATCTCGCACACATGCATGCACACACACACACACATACACACACACACAGACACACACACACGGTGTGCATTCCCCACTCAAATTTCAACCACAGTGAAGTAAATTTCCTGCGGTTGGCTGACTGACTTACACCTGCAGCAGACTTAACCAGCATTCGCCCTACCACCATCCAGTGCCTCAGACCACAGAAACCTTCCGCGTTGAGCAAACACAGTAGTGACACTGCTCATCCTGATGAGGACTGCCCCCTGCGTACGGAGGTCAGAGGCGCATTGCAGCGCTGCCGTGATCTCCCTATGCCATGCAGAAGGGTACACCTGCTCTAGGTGATCATGATTCTGGTGATCATAGGGGTCATGTGACTCACTGTTTTTCACCCATGCAGATCATCGGCCCCCCTGGATCTCCCGGCCCCCACGGCCCCCCAGGACCCATGGTGAGCACTTCAACGCTGGCCTGTCCTCTGCTCCTGCCTTATATTTTATCTTGTTTTCTTCATTTTCCCCAACTTTTCTGTTTTCTTCTCCCAATTGGGAGCAAACTTGTTGAAAACTCCCAGTTATTCGAGACTTAATTTGCCCAGAATTCCCTTGGTCTAGTTAAGCTTGAGGGAATTCTGTCAAATTGAGTGTCTAAAAATAACAGGTAGCTTTCAACAACGCCTCTAGAGTTACTGTTGCACCACCTGCATTCAGTCAAAATGTGTGCACTCCTACTGTACACTATTATGCAAGCCCAGTTTTTATGTTACAGTAAAACTATGATCAGAATTTATGAAATTACTGTTATGTGCTTTATTTATGAATCATTTTTTGGGGATCAACCAGTAACCAGATACAGCTTTGTATCTATGACACAGCAGTGATTTAGGAAAAAATATTCTCAATTAAGGGGAATAAAAGAACAGTAGATTAGTTTTGTATTTGTTGCATATTTGCTATTTTTCCCTGTTGTTCAAAGAGTCTCATTGAGCAGGAGCATGCAGATTTTTGGTGTTATTTTATGGAGAATCTTGCGTAACCAGATGGTGGAGGTATGCAAGTGTTCACAGAGCTGTAAATCAGCCTTAAATTTTCCCAGCCAGTTTCATAGCGGGTGTGACCTTGACTGTTGCTCAGAGAAAGGGGCCACCAGGTTTCTTAATCACCCTGTTTTCTTGCATGCCCTACCATGGGGGGAGTAATTTTTTTAACCAGAAGAAACAATTTTTTTTCTATATGTGTTTTGCAGGGACCCCATGGTTTTCCAGGTCCTAAGGTAAGCCTCTCTCCATGATAATGTGATTTCAGAGTTATTCACTTTTACACCACCGCTGTGAATAATCATGTATGCATATGTCCACATGTCCATAAACTGTTGGCCCAGTAGCATAGCTGTACATTTTTAATGATAGACGGACTTATATTCCATAATCCTAAGTGTGTACTCTGATGAAGTATACACCACAAATGAAGTGTGCTCTGGCTTCCAGTGGTCTTGAGGCTATCTGGAGATTATTGATCTAATCTGGACAGCTGCAGTTGTTATGGAACTGGGTTTGCAACTCCGATGTTGTACGTTCGATTCCTATTCAGAGGCACGGTCATTGAATTCTTGAGCAAGGTTTTTAACCAAAATTATTCCAATAATATCTGGCAGTATAAATGGATTTTAAACATTTTAAAGTGGCTCTAAAGTCCTACCTAGTTTCATGGAAAGGTTTTAGGTAATTGAGACTGAAGTCCCGCAGCTCACCGTATATTGACATTGTGTTCACATTGGTCTTTTACCCAACTGCTTGTGTAGCTGGCCCTGATGCATCTCTCTCTGTCGTGCTCTCTTTCTGTCTCTCTCTCTCTATAGGGAGAATCAGGGCTGAATGGTCTGAAAGGGGTTCGAGGGGAGCCTGGCCACAAGGGCGATCGAGGGCCCCTGGGCCTCCCTGTAAGTACAGCAGGGCATCCTGGGTAATCCACCACCCAAGACAAGTCATCTCTCTCTTGCTTTCTCTCTGTCTCAATCTCCCTTTCTGTCATCCTCCCTATGTCTCTCCTCTCTCTTTTTCTCTCTCTATGCCTCCCTCCCTTTCATTCCCTGTCTGTTTCTCCCCCATCTCCCCATCTCTATTCACCTCTCTTTCTCTCCAACTCTCTTTTTTTATCTCCCTCCCTTACCAGTCAGCCATACCAGTGCATGTGCGTGTGTGTACATGTGCGTGTCTGCGTGTGTCTTTACAGTAGTGGGTCAGCCGGTTCTTCCCTGTGTGTGGTTGCTCTGTCAGTAACTTTGTCAGTAGTGTCAGTAGCGACTGTTTCAGTGTGTTCCACCATGAACTAATCCCCTGTACATCTAACCCATACCTCCGTAACCATGCAGGGGGCGTCTGGCTTGGACGGCAAGCCTGGAATTAGGGTGAGTTTCACACCCCCCTAGCCTTACTGCACCTGCCCCACCCCCAACCTCACCGTGCCCCAGACCGGGGGCACTTTCTGCTTCCTGTTGGTGCATATCTGCTCCACCCTCCCACCCCGCCCCACTCACTTTGGGGGGGGCGTGTGAACTCATCCTCAGAACTTATTCCAGAAGGAGTTGCAAAGATGCACTTGACGATTTAACTAGTTCTTTTCTTTTTTTCGTAAAAGTTTAATAATTCAGAGGGGGAAAATAAATTCATTCATTCATAAATGCAATCATGATATCCCAGGCACTGCCTCTGGACCCTGGTCTCTTGTTTGTTTACCGGTGTGAAATTAATTAACACAGTATTAACCCTCACTCATACATTAACTGTGAATTGTGTGTTACGGTTGTGTACATGTCTGTACATTCCATTGAGAGTCTTGTGGGACTGCCATAGTCTGTTTACAGTGCTACCTTCAGCTGCACAGAGAAATCTAAATCTGTTCAGAGAATCCAAGTTAGAGCATCGTTTGAGCATCTCCAGAGAAGTGAATGCAACTTGGATCTCCCGCATCAGTGGAGCAGAGTGCCTCTGCTTCCTCCCTCTGTAACCGGGTTAGCGGAAGGGGGAGTGGCCTGTCTTCGTGGGGCAGGCCGAGGTTCTGGCTGCTTAGTTTCGCTGTAATGTCTGCACTCCTGTGTGTGGTGGAGAGTTCTGTCGTGCTAACCCAACGTGTCTCCCCCTCTGCAGGGAATGGATGGACCTGCAGGTCCAGCTGGCCCAGCCGGACCCAAAGGTGACATAGTAAGTCCATCGTAGCCGTCCTGCTACACCTATGCGTTTGTACTGAGGGCAGCTTTCCATACCTGTGTGTGTGTAATAACTGCAGCATTCCACATCTGTGTGTCTGTACTAATTTTAGCATTCCACACCTGTGTGTCTGTACTAACTTTAGAATTCCACACCTGTGTGTCTGTACTAACTGCAGCATTCCACACCTGTGTGTCTGTCCTACCTGCAGCTTTCCATGCCTGTGTGTGTACTAAGAACTCCATACCTCTGTGCCTGTACTAACTGCTGCTTTCCACACCTGTGTCTGTACTAACTGCTGCTTTCCACACCTGTGTGTCTGTACTAACTGCTGCTTTCCACACCTGTGTGTCTGTACTACCTGCAGCTTTCTATGCCTGTGTGCCTGTACTAACTGCTGCTTTCCATACCTCTGTGCCTGTACTAACTGCTGCTTTCCACACCTCTGTGCCTGTACTAACTGCTGCTTTCCATACCTCTGTGCCTGTACTAACTGCTGCTTCCCACAGCAGTGTCTGTACTAACTGCAGCTTTCGACACCAATGTCTGTACTAATCATTTCACATCTGTGTGTGAATACTGACTACTTTTGTTGTCAGTGAAAAAAATTTTCATACACATTTTTTAGAGGATTAAATTAAATGACTCTTATCACCTGAGGAAAGGGCACACCCTGCTATGGACTAAATTAGTACAGGCTGAGCTGATCAAAGTTTGTCTGTCTCAGGGTGAGCGAGGATCGGCTGGTGAACCTGGGCCAAGAGGACCGTACGGATTACCTGTGAGCGTTGCTACCTAAAACATTCCAAACGCAAACAGAAATCTCTGATTTGAATACTTGCACTAGTGCTAATTGCATGCCCCACAATTACCATGATCAGCTCTTTCCTTTTTTTGAAATGTAACTTAGTTAATTATATTTAATTATTGATATTTAATTAGGTAATAATGTTTTTCTTCAAAATGTGTTATTTTAGTAGTTCCTCACTGTAAAGAGGGCTACGTGTATGCTGCTATTTCAGTATGACTGCTAGTTTTAGTTTTCTTGGTCACTTAGATTTACATACACTGTTTACATTTGGACATGGTTAAAAATGGATGTGCATCCCCCCTCCCCCTCAGTTTAATAAAATTTTACTTTAATGTATTTTGTTTTTCCAGGGCGCAGTGGGGACACCCGGACTGGATGTGAGTACTCAGCGTGTGCGGTTGTCGTGTTCAGATCACATGTAGCGGTACACCAGTCTCAGGTTCTGGAGTGTGTGGAGCAGAAAGGTTTTCTCTCTCGTAAATATTTTAGAGTCTGTATTCTAGACAAGCATCAGAGGGGGCAGCAGTCACAGTCTGTCAGCCATTCCTCATTCACTCACCTTTTACATCCAAACTTCATTTCCAGATTTTTCTTTTTTATTTATTTTAAAGTCTTGGCAGTTGACTTTTTGCATGCAACGGATCAAAGATTATGAGTTTAGAAAAGTGTATTGCTGCCATTCAAAAAAAATAATAATCCAGAAAATTATATCATTATTAACTGATAAAATAATCACACGCTTTTGCAAATGATTGCCTTATTATGTGATAAAAGATGATGGTGTAGTTACATGATTAAGCAATGACGAAGCAAAATGTCAGATTTGTATTTTGTATGATGTGATAATTATTACCTTTTTATAATGATGTGATGACTGTCAGTCACAAAAAACTTGATCACTTAATCATTTAATGATTTGTTAATTTTCTGTCATGTCACTACCTGATAATTGTTCTTCACATAATAATGTCAGAATTGTGTGATTTTATCATGGCATAAGCTTTTTTTAAAGATTGCAAATGTTTTTCCTTATTTGCTTTTCTATGGCAGCAGTATGCTTCCCCATGAAAGGGATAATGAAATGCTAAACATATAGTGTTTATAGGTTAGAATGTGTTTTATAATGAGCATAAATGCCTTGCTTTAGTTCTTAGTTTCTCCCTGTATAAAGGGCTAAATGTACAGTGAGCACCATAACAACATAGTTTTTTTCTTGACTTAGCTCTGTACTCCACAATTTTACATTTGTGATTGAACTATGCACATGTAGTTAAAGTGCACGTTCTCAGCTTTTTTTAAAGTGCATTTTTATACAATTTGATTGCACTATGTAGAACTGACAGCACTTTTTATACATAGACCCTCATTTCAGGGCACCAAATGGCTTTCTGATGAGTCTGGTGTGTTCAGTTGCTTCCTTAGTGCAGGTATAAGAAAGCTTTCACTATCTAGTCTTGATTCTAGGCCATGTGATTGCCTTTGGAGTCTGTTACTGACGTGTGCCAATACAAGGGCCAGAGTTGTGCCAACGAACGTCAAGGAGGCCATTATGAGGCTGAGAAATAAGGAAAAAAAACGTCAGAGATATAGGCCACACCTTAGGCTAACAGAAATGAACTGTTTGGAACATCATTAATAAGAAAGAGATCACTGGTGAGCTCAATAATCACAAACGGCCTAGATGGATATGGAAGACCTCTACAGTCGATGACTGAAGAATTCACCATAATGAAGCAAATAATCCATCCTACAGACCAGAAACAATTTTTCAGGAGGCAGGCCTGGATGTGTCAGTGACTACTGTCCACAGAAGACTTCACAGACATAACTACAGAGGCTACACTGCAAAATGCAAACTAATTCTTAGCTGTAAAAAAAAGAATGGCCAGATTACAGTTTTCTAAAAAGTGTCTAAAAGAGCCTACAGAGTTCTAGAAAATTGTCTTGTGAACAGATGAGACCAAGGTTCACTGGTATCAGAGTAATGGCAAGATCAAAATGTGGAAGCCAAAAGGAACTACCCAAGAGCCAAAGCACCTACCTCAACTGTGAAACGTGGTAGGGGTGTTATGATTGGGGCATGTATGGCTGCCACAGATACTGGCTCACTTGTCTTCATTGATGATGTAACTGCGGATAGCAGCAACTGAATGAATTCTGAAGCGTAAAGAGGCATCTTATCTGCTTAAGTTCAACCAACTGCCTCCAAATCCCATTGGACAGTGCTTCCTCATACAGCAAGACAATGATCCTAAACATACTGCTAAAGCAACAAAGGAGTTTTTCAAAGCCAAAAACTGGAAAATTCTTGACTGCCTAAGTCATTCATTCAAAGTGAATTCAATTGAACACGTTTTTCCTATGCTGAAGAGAAAACCCAAGGCACTGAAAACTAGCCCCCGAAACAAGCAGGAGCTGAAGATGGCTGCATACAGGCCTGGCAGAGCACTACCTGAGGAGATACTCAGCATCTGGTGGTGTCTGTGGGTCGCAAAGTTCAAGCATTCATTACATGCAAGACTAAATATGACTAATTTAATTTACATAACATCAATATATCCCAAACATTGTGGTGGGCTGAAATGGGGGGACTATGCATAAAAAGTGCTATAATTTCTACTTGATGAAACCAAAGTGTAAAACAATATTCTGAAATAAATTCTATGAATGTGCACGTTAACCACATGTGAGTTGCTTAATTACACATCTAAAAGTGTTGAGTACAGAGCCCAGTCAAGAAAAATATGTCTTTGGCACAAACACTCACTGTTTGCTGCTATTTCAGTATCAATGGTAGTTTTCTTGGTCACTTACATTTGTATACATTTGGATATTTAGAAAAATTGACACCCCACCCCTGCTGCCTTCCTCTTTTTCTTTTTCACTCTTTCTCTTTCTTGCTCTTACTTTTACTGTCTAAATGGCTCTCACTCTCTCTCACTCTCCCCCTTTCTCTCTCTCTTCCTCACTCTTGCTTTTTCACTCTAAATCTCTCTCACTCTCCCTCCGTTCCTTTACATTTGAACATTTACTTTAAATTTACTTGCCATTTTTACGACATATTCAGGCTTTCTGGGAGCTGAAAAAGCGGCTACACGAGAGCGAGAGAGAGCGAAAGGGGTGTGTAATAAGCGGCAGTTGTATTTTCCAGGGGTTACCAGGATTAAGGGGCGAGAAAGGTGACACTGGAGAAAGAGGAGAAAAGGTGATATGACCACAGATTCAGTAAACGAGTCTTTCGCAGACAAATAACACACAATGGCTGGTGTCAATGGACAGTGAGTTTGTAGAGAGAAAAATGCTGATTCATTTTACATCGACATATTTTATTTTTCTCTCAAAGTCAATGGGCCTGAATTGAAAGGCTGCATTTGATCTTTCAATGTTTACGATGTCAATTTTTAACTGCCCGTCCTTAAAAGAGAAATTGTATGTCATTAATTGTTATGCCATTCATTATTCAGACTTTAAGTTTTTCATGCCATAAATCAAAATCCCTTCTGATGCTCCTAACAGAAAAAATATATATATTTATTGAATTATTCTGCTAAATCCAGACCAGGTTAAGACATTCTAATACTTTCACAGCAGCATATGACAAATGAAATAATAAAGAGTGTTCAGAGGTAGTCCATTGACAACAGGCACAGTCAGTTTTTCTTAACGTCTCTTAACTTCTCTTGTGTTTTCTTAACCTCTCTTGTGTTTTCTTATCTTTCTTTTTTGTTTTGTTTTTATGCATGTGCAGCAGGATACTACTATGTACTAATTAAATAGTCAGCACATTTCGATGTACACTGTTGTACACATATACAGTATACGTGTACAGTATACTGTATGTATATATGCATATAGTAACAATGTAATACTATATATGTATATTATATATATATATATATATATATATATATATATATATATATATATAGTAACAGTGAAATATCTTACCTAAACTATTGATCGTTATTGAGGCCATGTGTGTTTTGTATTTATTGGGGCCATCTTCACATGCACTTAACACCTCCCACCACAAGATGCCGGCCACATCACATGCCCAATATCACAATTAAGCGACCATTGTGTCATCCCATGTTTCTTTAATGCACTATAAAAGGTCACACCAAACTCCAGACCTACGGAGTAACACTGCTGTCAGAATCCACAAAAGACATTAATAATGTGCATCAATTTTTTCACATCTGAAAATGCATGCAGTTACTCAGTGTTATGAACAGATAAAACCTAAAAATTAGGGCTTTTGAGCAGTGTTGCTGTAAAAAATGGAGTGTGGTACCTATTTAAAATGTTGAATATTCTGTTTCATTTTAAAGCTCTGTCCCTTTTCTGCCGGTTATGCTCCCACCCGTTTGGTTTAACTTGCATCATAATGACTGTGTCAGTCATTCATTTTCTGCATCGCATGTTTTCTTGTGCTCTAACTCTACTGAACAAAACATAAAACGTTATTTGCATCCACAGTTGCTGTCTGAATCCATGTTCGCACCACACCAATCCTTTGAATGTTTCCATGGCTAATGGTGTTATGAAGCATGCTAACTGTGAAACAATTTGGTCTCTGTCAGAAATGCAATTGCAACCACGGTGTAGGTAATGTGTATTACCTGGCGGTGGTTAGGAATTTGATTGATGTGTCCTGTCTTATCAGAGAAGGGCTAGTGTGGGTGCAGGCTTTTCTGGAAAAAAAATGAAAAGATTTTTTTTTGAAGAGGACGATCCAGTCTAAAAGTGTCTGGACCAGGCCTTACTTGGATGAGACTGGACACCCTTTTTAAGGGTTTGGGATCAGTTCCATGTCAATTAATTTGATTTGGGAAATTACTTTAAATTCAGAACATGAATTAGAGAAATTGCCATAACATTCTATACTGATGTTTTTCAGTTAATGGACTAAATTTTAATTTGCTTAATTAACTGAATTGACATGGAATTTACCCCAAAATTGACCCCCTGTGTTATATATTTTTCTGCTATATTTTCCAATGAAGGTTGAAAAGGGACACAGTTTTTAAAAATTGGGTGTGCTTTGTACTAGCGATGGGAGAATGAGGTTTTCACAAAACCCATAATGGGTGGTGCTACCATGACCTGCCAATCACTGATGCATTTGAACCAATGAGAAACGTTTTGTTCTCCACAGCAGTGGTTTCAAATCAGTGAGTGACCGATCGCCTATGGTGGCTCTGCCCACTGAAAGCCTCATTCTCCTCTGGCTATTCTGTGTCTCGGAGGCGTTTTCCCTCTTCTGCTTTTTCTCCTCCCTCCCGCCCTGTGAGTTCCTTCCGTTACACTTTCCCTCCTTCCCCTCTTCCCTCGGCACCACGAGGAACTTTCCGGACTCCGTGCGGTGCCTTTCTCCTATCTGTTGCTTTGTAGTGTCCTCTCACCCCACCCCCCGTGTGAGGTAATATCTCTCCCGTTAATCTCCTCCCTTTACTGCGGTGTCATCTAATATTTCTGATTCAGCGAGGGCAACCATTGCAGGTCTTCCCATTCTTCTCATGCAGGTTCCTTCTCTCATATGTGCATTCCTGGGAATAAGTGCATCTCATCAAAAGCTAGAGATCATTATTTTGGCTAGTGTCGTTTTCACCAGCTCTTGAATCGTGATGTAGGATATTAAAGAGGGTTATAGACTAGCATAATGCGTAGGGCTCTGAACAACTCTTAAGTTTGTTGGTTTGATTCCCAGGTGGGGTTGCTGCCATTATGTCCTTAATCCAAGTACTCAACCTGAACTGCTTCAGTACTATTCCAGCTGTATAAATGGATTGTATGTTAAATAATGTACCACCTATAGCAGCTGTGCATGCAATGTTCTCCTCTGCCACAGTGACTGCACAGCTTGGCAGATGGACAATTGGTTTGGGTTTTTAAAAAGTGCACTCCTCTTACAGTTTCTGTGCCACACTTGAAGAAGAAAGTTATTTAAATCAGATATTTGATTTAAAATGATCTTCTGGGATCAGAGGACATGGTCAGAATGCATTTTTGGGGGTAATGGGCAAGTTTGTGACTTTGTATGTCTTCTCATAGAAATTCCAGAACAAATGTTTGCATTCTGTGATGATATAAGTATATAATAGATCGCAACATGTAGGTTTTAGGAGAGTGGTCTGCAATTCTAGACCTCGGCAGCCACATGGTGGTGCTGGTTTTTGTATTCCACAACCAATGAATTCAGATCCAATAAGTCAGCTGACTTTGAAATCTGCTTTATCAATTAACAGTAGCTCTTTAGAGCCAGTATTATTGTGTTAGGAATATACAGTTTATGTGACTAAAATAGCCAGTATTGGCAGAAATACATAGTTAAAAACTCAACTGTAGTTTGTAGGCTCTCCGGTAATTTGATTGCTAGTTGTGAGACATCACGCTCTAGTGTAGATCTGGCAGTGAGTTGCTGAAACAGTCATCCTTAAATGGTCGTCCTCATTGGATCCAAGTAATCTGAACCTCTGCTCTGTAAAACAATAAGAGATAATTGTTCCTGACCGTACCATTGTGTCCACAGGGGGAGAAGGGAAAGAAGGGGAAAAAAGGGCCTAAGGGGGAGAAAGGAGAACAGGGTGCCCCTGGATTAGATGCCCCCTGCCCATTGGTATGTCCCAGCTGAAAGCTGGAGGTCGCCTCTCAGTGAAGTAAGACAAAGGAAACCCAAAGAGGAGGAGCCACACATGTGTGGGTGTGGCCACGCCCCTACCCCCACCTCAACCCAGAAACAGCCCATACTCTCACCCCAACCCTCCCGCCCCAGTACATGCTCAAACACATGCATGTCGACCTGTTTACCATGGTCAACAAAATGAAAATAACCAAATGTACCCTTGTTCCTCTGTCAATCAAAATTCCACTGAAACAGCCAACGATCATGGCAGCATTCACACCACAAATGGTGCCGAACATGTAGTCTAAACAGACGACTGCATCCCCTGTCCATACTCTGTGGAGGTTCACAGAGATGCCAGAAGGGCTGGCTGGGTGCTGGGTGCTGGGTGCTGGGCTGAGCTGGTGGTAGGACCTGGTCACACACAGGGCTGCCCCCCTCCCGGAGCGTGAATGAACCACCCCCAAACCCCACCCCACCCCCCACCCCAAGCCCCCCCCCCCCCCACCCACCTTCTCTCCCAGTAACACTCCCAGTTAATCTCCACAAACAGGGTTTCCGGGGATTAAAGGGTGAAAAGGGGGAGCCGGGCCAGCCTGGGCTGGACGGGCTGGACGCCCCGTGCCAATTGGTACAGTATTCTCTTTCCTTCCTACCCCCTGCGCATGCTTACCCCTTACCCCCCCTGACCGCCCCCCACTCCCACCCCCACCCCCTACCCCCCGAATCACCTCCCGGCCGAAGAAGGGGCCGGTTTGCCTTGCGCCCTGATTCTCGTATGGCTTCCGCATGGGTAACATGACGCTGTTCCTTTAAATGCCCCCCCCCCCTCCCTTCCACCTCCTCTCCATCCCGCATGCCCTTCAGCCTGAGTCTTTATCAGTGGCATGTCAAATCAATCAATCACTTAATCTATCTATCTTTATTTCCTTATAGCGCCGTTTACATTAACCTTGCAGTCAGCCTGTTGACTGGCTAGAAGTCATTTTCACTACGTAGTTTTAACAAAATATGACTTGGTTAGGGAATATATTAGACACCTCACACAGATGAGAAACATTTTTGCAAATCTAATCAGCAGGTTATTTACTAATGACAGTAATCATTAGTGCCTATTCTGTTGATATACCCTGCTGACACACTAGGTACTGTGCCAAAAAGGAGAATTTAACATGTAATTATTTTCGTTATGTACAACTGAAGAAAAGCTATATTATTCGCAATAATTTATGCTGTAAGAAGTACTGTTTCAATAGCCTCTTCATTTGGTTTCTGGTATAACATGTTGAGATTTAAATACATGCGCATAGTGAATGTATATCTCAACTTAAATGTTTTAAATGTACAAAAAAGTCAAGTTACTCACATATGCAAAGCATACACTCTATACATCTCTAAAAAAAAATTACAACTAAACTTTAAACAACATATTTCACAGAATCTAAACAAGCTATATCCACGAGCAGTGCTACCCATGTTTTCCCACGTCTGAGTAACTTGTCCCTGCTATTCTGTAAAAAAAAACGTCCCTAGTGATGGACCGATTTTTCCCCCTCCACTAGATTTCTCCCCTTTTCTTTTCCTACTTCCTATTTAACTGGCTCTAACTCCTGTTCCCAAAACGTCTCCCACAATCTCAGCCTCACTGACTGTCTCCTCTATCCTCTAATCACCTCCTGTCCCACCCCCTGCTGACTGTACCAATTTGGCACACTCTGGAGATGACAGCACAAACATATGGGGGGGGGGGGACTACAGGCAAATACAACCCCCCCTCAGTCAGTCCAGTCCAATCAGTCCCCAGTCAGTGTACTCAATTCCATTACAGCACACATCCTGGATATGTTTGATATTTCTGTTTAATCTGAGAGAAACACTGATGGCTTCGTGTGTGACAACAATTGTGTTCGACAAAAAGCCAGAGAATCTGATGTAATGCATGTGGCTGATATCACTCTGTGTTCATTGGGGCGTTCATAACCAGTTCATTTTAGTGCACATGTAAGTATTGCTGGTTATGCACTATAGCATGCAATTGAAGGTCTCTGACTTCATGCAGTTATATATATTTGGCGGTAATTCTTCATGTTTTTATGCTTATTTTAGTTCATTTTTGTTTAAGATATATACATATATTGAACACAGGAACGTATTGTTTGTGATACACTGCAACAGTGCACAGTGCATGATGGTCCATTTGAATGTTATTTTTTCCATACTGAGTTTGCATGAGACATGAATAGAACATAAGGGGGAAATATAAACTTGTGGTGAATGTACAATGCTTCAACTCATGGCTTCGGCTACCTTCTTGAAAAGTGTTTTTACTGTTACAAAGATCCTTTTTGGGAAGTTATTTGGACTGTTTCATTATTTGCTATTTCTAATATCTATACTGCATAATATTTGAACAGAAGTAGTTAATTGCGAAATGCATATTTTGCTACTTAATCGATGAATTCATAAATGATAATGCTAGATTATATTTTTTCCACATTATCCGGTTTGCATTAAGCAAAAAGAGAAATTACAGTGGCTTGCTCCTGTCCTGAGTTCTAAAGAACGTAGCTCCCAAACAATGGCAGTCTGTGATAGCACTTTTTGAGATGTTCTTCACTTTCTCTAAAAGGCCTATTTTTTAGATCATTTTAAGGGGACTGCCCTGTGTGTACAGCACACTCGTACAGGCACCAAGCCTAACTGTGCGCGTAGGGGAGGTTAAATTGGGTACTGCAGTATTCATTCAGGTACTCAGCGACTTCAATGGCAGTTCATGATGAAATTTGAATTGACTTTCTTTATGAAGTGGTGCCTAACATACATTTCTGCTCTTTTGCTTATTATACCAGGGCCCTGATGGTCTACCAATGCCTGGCTGTTGGCAGAAGGTATGTCATCTGACATTATGCATGCAGAGCAGGGACTCACAACAGTAGGGCACACATATGCCTACACTTCCATGGAATACCACAGCATTTGTTTGGGGGGGGGGGGGTTACTCACAATAGTCAGTGATGTCATACTTAATCACACTTGAGAATGGTGGGTTGTTTCATGTAAAGTACATTTTGTGTGAATTTCAATGGTATCCGTTTTCCTAAAAGCACATTCTTAATAGACTAGTTCTTCAGCATTTCCTAAACATCCAACTGTGTTAAGATAATGGTCAAGTCTGGTGTTGACAAAGGTTATCATTTTCTTTCCACAATGCTTGTTTACAATAAACTGAAAATTTACAACACCAAGTACCATAAATTAATGTTTTATATTGAGTATAGTGATAAATAGTACAACAAGGTACACTGCATTAAAGTTAAAATTGATGTGATGCATGGTGATGTTATACGTTGCATTTGACATAAGCATTTTGTGACTGCTTTTACTGGATAAGTAATTGAGACTGGTTCTAACCTGACACCCGACTTACAAGACCTGTATGTCATTGCCTTAACAGCCCTACCTTGTGTTTCTCTCTCTTTGTTTTCTTGCAGTGATCAATCTAACCCAAAAGCATGGAGTTTGTAAATAACGCTTCATTTTACATTCTTTTATTTTTATTTATATATATTTTTTAAATGGAAGATATGAATATATAAATATATTGCAAGAGTGCCCATGAAGTTCAGAAGTAGCTGCTTCTACTTGTTTGCGGTTGACAGAAGTGTGTAAAATAAATCTCACGTCAGAATTGCAGAGGTCAGGTGTGTGACTGTACACGGGGCCTGCACTGGGAGCTTATGTCCATCTTGCTGCTTTGTTCACATGGACAATGTCCAAGGATGAGAACTGGACAGCCTGACCTATAGGGGGCGCACTGCACAGGCTGTGCAGATGAGTCCTTGGAAGGGACCTGGTTGGATTGAAGAAAACGGGAGATGACGGACATTGATGTTTGTGTTCATCTCAAGCTTGTCATCATTCCATGTCATTACTACCACTACCACCAGCTGAAATGACTAAAACCTTCTGTGTTAACAGCAAAACAAAAAAAAAAACAAGAACAAAAGAGCAATGTGTGCATAATAAATATTGTTCGTGTAGTGCGATCCGGTTTATGGCTTCTTCATAAATTAACTTGGCTGATGGATCATGGCAACTAATGTACAACAAAAAGAATTGCAAAGCTCTGAATATGTTTTCTGTTGTTGTTGTGGTTGTTGTCTTTTTTCCACATCATCTTCAAAAGGGAGTCACCCCGTGGCTGGTGGCTTGAAAACAGTAGATTCCCCGAGGAGGCGAAGATGAGTTGTTCTCTTTTCTTTATTGCGGTGAGGCCTACGGACTGGTCGTTGAAGTCTGTGGTCCCTCACAAGGCACTTACCGGGGCCCCTACGTTGAAGCCCACGCTTTCAAACAGCACTTACCACCGATGAGGGAGGGGTAGGAGGAGAAATGGAGTGGGGGGGCCCTTCTGAGGAGCTATGTCCCGCTTAGCCGCTGGTTGAGTTGGGTTTAGGCGAGGACTTTGGACAGGATTCGTGCGGTGCTACAGAGGCCTGGCCTCCGTGGGCCTACTTGGATCCTAGGGAACGAGGAAGGCACACCCATCAAAATGCCTACATCATCTCTATAGCAACCAAAGGAGTCTCTGCAGCTGAGATTCCATAAAGTGAGATTACAGGGAGGATTAACTAACAGGATATGCTACAGTAGGGAGGGAGTGTTGATGGATGTTATGATTTATTATTGTTTGTTCTTTTTAAATATTGTAATTTCTTGTTGTTTTTGTGTATAGCCTTTGGTGCCTCAAGATTTTTGTTATTCATTCCCATTGTTGGAAATATGGACGTTTTTTTATCATACTTTAAGTGATAGGAATGGTTTGTTTATTGTAGAATGATATCCTTGTAATGTACAATTCTACAGCATTAAAAACCAACAGTACTTACTATTTGTATTATCTTATGAAGCTCTCCCTGACTATGTCAAATGAAGGGGTTTTTTTACTCATTCTTTTTCATGTATATTGTGGCTTCAAGAAAATTATTTATATTGTGTAAGAGGAATTTTAAATAGTTATACAAACCATTGCTTGATAATCATATAGAGAATTTTGCATTGGAACCCCTGATAAAACTGCAGGCCTTTTCTGCTTGAGTTCAGATGGGTCGTGGCAGGAAAACTGGTTCATGACTGGTGCTTCATTTGAAATGTATCTTCAATTTGTGATGTTCCCCTGAACGGGAACATCAAAATCAGTCGAAGTGAGTTATCTTTTTGATTATTTTTATTTCTGGGGACAATATTTTACAGAAAATCATTTTCACTGTAATTTCATAAGATCGCCTCAGTTAAGGACCAGATACTGAAATATGAGCTTACAAAATTTCAATAGCATAAGCTTTATGGCAAAGCTGTCAAATTCCTGGGAGAGTTTTTAAAAATGACATGATGACAAGACAAAATTGGACTCATTTTGTTTCCTCTGTTGCCTGCATTTTTGTGATAACATTTCTCTAGAGAACTTGGTTCTAAACAAGAAAAAGTTGTTGGTGAATATTTGTGGTTAGAGTAAGCTGAGTTGGATTCACACTTGAAACCCAATGAACTCTGGTTTCGCCTGTCTGAATTTAGAAGCTGTGGTTTTCTAAATTCACATCACTAATTATACTTTCATAGTAGGAGTGTTTGTGAGGGGTTTGTGCTAGACATATATTTGCGATTTCATTGATTAATTCAATTATTCCATTCTTTATACAGTTTTGAACAATTTAATCCTGCATGCAAACAAAATGGAAATATGGTACAACAAGTATGATTTAATGGAGTTTCTATCGTAATTTCAACTGAAGGGCATGTATTGAAATCCATGTGCGTTGCTGTTTGTCCGGCTGTGTCAGATGTACATTACATTCCAACACCAGCATAAAATTAACAGCCTCTCCTGCCACTGAAATTGTTCAGAATTGTTAAACTAGAAGGCGTTTTTTTCATCTGTAGCAACCTTAAAACATAGATGATCCCTCCCCACATCCCCTTGATATTGATGGAGACAGAAATTATCTCGTCAATACACACCAAGAATTTTGCATTTAGAAGTATCACAGAAAAGGTCAATTAACAGAGAGCCCATTTATGTCATACCATAAATATTTTTGACTTAAGATTTTAAAATATTGTATTTGTACTAGTTATTAATTACAATATTTCCAAATACAAGCTTTTTCTTTTTGAAATGCAATCCCAGCATTTATATGCATGGAGGTACTGAGAATTGGCCCCTAGTTATTATGACGAGTTTTTCTTGATGTTATGATCGTTTGATATTCCTGAAAGTTTCCTTCTATGTCTTTGATGGTGCTATCAGCTGGGCACTGAAGGAAGTTCACTGTACACACCAACCAGACTATTTTTATTTTTTGTTACATTTAAGTTTTGTGTATTGTGTATACTTTTATATTATAATTGCTGTTTTAAATGGTATTTTATTTATTGTGCTTATTGGTTACATGAAGGCATTCCTTTGACATGGGCTCACTTCTTCCAGTTCTCATGCCATTTTTCTCTGCTTATTTCCTTCCCTATTTCTTAGCAGACACAGCAAAATTCACAGTGTTAAATCAACTCTACCAGTGTTACATCAACTACGGCAGTGTTAAGTCAACTCTACCAGTGTTACATCAACTACGGCAGTGTTAAGTCAACTCTACCAGTGTTACATCAACTACGGCAGTGTTAAATCAACTATACCAGGGTTGTATTAACTCTACCAGTGTTCAACTCTACCGGTTTTAAACACAATAGGGACATTATTTACTTTTTAAATGCTAGAAGTACTCTGTCAGAATTGATTTTACACAGAAAGTGTTTCTGTTGTCGCTGTCAGGTGCAGTGCTGAAACATGTTATTTTTGGGGAAGGGAATCCTGTATGGAATGTACGTGTTCGTAAATACGCAAATCTTTCTGTCCCCCACAGTGGGTTGTGATGCTGGCACCTGAGCGGCTCTTTAGTCGAGTAGCTACAGTTTGCTTGTATGGTACATACAGTAACAAAGAAGCACAGTCCATATGCATCACATTCATTTAAAAATGTTTTTTTTATTTTTTTATTCCGGGTCTGGCTCTATAATGCTGCTTTGATTTATTTTCTGGTATGACCAGAAACTGCAAAGGAACACACAGTGAGTAAGTGTAGCATGACTCAAACCTACTGGGTTGGGTGCATTCTTTATTTGGAGGTGTGTCTCATAGTATCACAACATTACTGTCCTTGCATTTGCTTTTGTTTCTCCGTTGCCATCATTATGAAATTGATATTGCTGTGGCATGCTTTTTCTTATATGCACTATGTGTTTGGTGTAGTCCAGAGAACCACATAATGCCAGTGTTTAAATTGTTAACAGCTACTGGGAAGTAATAATAATTTGAATACCCAGGCAAATTTATTCAATTGAGCATTGAATGTAGATCTATAATATATGTATAGTGGAATATAAATGTGGCATTCGTCATCTCATTATAGTTTTTATTTACAATCATTTTCTATTGTAATTTCTATTGTATTGTATTAGTGTACTACAATTCATTTGGTTTAAATGTTAAAAGTTTTTCTAAAATGCAACAAAACCATAACTGATTTATCATGAAGATACCCTTTTTTTGGATGATGATTCATTTGACAGTTACGCCAAGGAGAGGTTTTTATCCATCTTGTTGTACTGCTTGTCTTAATTCTTCTGTTCTGCCTAAACAAACATTTGCGCTACAAAATCTGGCTGTCCAGAAATGTAAGGCCAACTGTTAAAGTTCTTAACTCTGGTGTGCATACCTGTACAAGTACTGTATGTACCAAATCAAAGCAGACCTCAGTCTAACAGCTTTCAAAGTCCAGTACAGTTTTTTTTTTTTAAACTGAGCAACATGAATCCTCATCTGAACATTTCTTTGATTATTTTCATTTTGTTTTCCAGAGAATATAGTCTCAGACACTGTCATTCATATTTCCCTTGTTTTTTTTTTGTTACAATTATGGTTGTCTTGTTTTGTTTGTATTTTCTATTTCTTTGTAAGTGTTTGTATTGTAACTTTTTTGGTACACATTTGCTACTCTTTGATGTTTTTTTATTTCCTGTTTCAGGTTTCAGACTTTACCTTTTTCAGTATACATTTCAAAACCGTTTCATGAGGCTGTACTGTTGGAGCCAAATAAAATGCTTTACCTCTTTCTGAGTTTCACTTGTTTTGGTATTTAGGAAATTTTTACAAATTAAAGAAAGAAGATTATGAATTAAAAGCCCGAGCACCCCACCACCACCACCATCATCTTCTAAAATAAATGATAAATTAATTCATTTGAGACACCTATTGATGGAAATGATATAGTTTTTAAATGATTACTGCAGATGGATATTTTTAAGAGGTTTTGGATCTGGTCAGTTTTGTGAGGGGTTTGTTGTTTGTTTTATTTTATTTGTTAATAAACATCTTACTGTCAATATAAATTTGGTATAATAAATGTGTAGTAACTGCTGAACATTTGTGTTGCTGTGGTCATTCAGTCTCACCCAGTGTGGCAGATACTTCCTGGCCCATTACTAAGGCCACCAGGTTGTCTCCATCATATGACCTGCAAGGATTTAAACTTGCAGGTCACTGGTTATCCTCCAGGGGTCGCCGTAGGCACTCCAACAGCACTGTCAAGTGACTAAAATCAATTGAGTGTCCTGTTGAAATGGTCATAAAAAACAATTAGTTGATCTAATATGGGGGGAGTCAGCAAGGAATGTGAACAATGGATGGAAGAAGTTCAAATGCTACGAGAAGCATGTCTTTGAGCCAGTCGTCAAACTGGTGGCCCTACCCATGACATGACCTAGGCCCTTGTGCCTATCTTGGCCAAGGGATGTTGGTAGGAGGATAAAGGTCCCGAGACTGTCCCGTGGTCTGAAGGTTGCTGTGGTCACGTTGTGTTTTTCCAGCGGCTGTTTACAGCCGGTGATATTTATGACTGCACCAGTGTGCGGGCGATGGAATCCGGAGTGAAAAGACAAACGTGCTGTGTGGGTGTTAGAACAGTAGAATTTGCAGTCGGGTTCGTGCACTTGAAGGTCTGCATCATTCTGAAAAGCTCTGGGGAGGTTTTATCTGCACCAGCAGCCAAACGGGCTCATTCTGATTGCAGTCGCCGCGGGCGCGTGCAGATCGGCTGTGCTAAATTCCCATCGCTCCACAGGAAAACACACACTAGCTTGTGCTCACGACTGTTTCTGAGTAGATGGAGATGCAATGGGCCCTCCTGCCTTTTGGCAGAGACAGGGCCGAACAGAGGGGGGCGCTCTCTCATTTTGAAGCGCTCAGTCTTTCAGCACTCGGTCTAATAAATGACTGAAGCCGTTTGGTGCAGTAAAGCAGAACTCGGTGAAGCTGGCAAATGTTTCTACATTTCCATTTTTACATTTCGGGCATTCAGCAGATGCTCTTATTCAGAGAGGCTAACAGTTTACATTCTTTACACGCAAATCCATTTATACAGCTGGATATTTACCAAAGCTATTCAGGCTAAGCACCTCAAGGGTACAACAGCAGTGCTCCCTCTGGGAATCACATCGGAGACCTCTCGCTTTCGGAGGTGGCTCAACGAGATGGTTACAGTTGTACAAATGGAGAGAATACGCTTCCTCAAGTCCAAAACAACTAATAGATTCATGAAAATATGGGGTCCATTCATGAACTATCTTAAAGAGAACTAACTTAATTGTAATGCAATTCCTGTAAAGGCTTCATTTATATACTGTCTGACAGCTATGTGTGTCTGATTTTTGTTGTTTTTTCTTGTTTTATAGTTTTTTTTGTCTCTATTTGTGTTGAATTGTATGTGCACTTTATAAAATTAGAAAACAAATAAAATAAAATAAAATATTTAAAAAAATAATAAATTCTGAGACCTCTTTGCAGCAAGGCCAGTTCCATAGCTGCTACACTGCCACCCACAGGCATAAAAAAGCAACAGTTCATTAGCTGACAAGAGACCTCGAAATTTAAAAGGTAAAATAAGACATAAAAAGGCATTGCGCTGTGGAACCTGAAATTTACTACATTGAATGGAAAAAGCAAAAATGCATTATGTGCAGTGGAGATTGAAACATACAGAACTACATTGAATAGTGTGTGAAATGCACTGTGCTCGGTGCAGACTGAAACCTACTGCATTGAATGGAGAAGGAAATGCACGGCAATCACTGGAGACTGAAACACACTACAGAGAATAGTGTGTGAAATGGATTGTGCTCAGTGGAGACTGAAATGTACTGTATTGCATGGATCGAGTGAAATGCATTGTGCCCAATTCACACTTAAATGTACTACATTGAATGGGGAGTGAAAAGCACTGGGCTCAATTGAGACTGAAATGTACTACAATGAATCAAAAGAGCGATGTCCGCTGCACGGACCGGAGACTGAAATGAAAGCGTGCGTCCTCCCTCCGGTCCACAGACAGTCCATGATTTATACGGTCATCTCTCTCCTGGTTCTGCGGGTATTACACCTCTTCTCAGCCAGCTGCCACATTTAACACATTCCTACAGCAGCCATCCGGACTGAGGGAGAAGCCCAAGGAGAGCTCGTCACTTCCGGAGCCTCAACGAGGAGGGAGCCGTTAGGAACAGGCAGAAAAACATACTGACGTAAACGGAGCTGGCACAGGGAGCAAGGGGGAATCAGACTCGGACGTACAAGTCCATATTCTCATTCATCTCACGGCCGTGTTTGGTTTTACAGATTAGAGCCTTGTGTTCCAAAAGCCCTCATCAGCAAGATGAACTTGAGGCAGTTTTGTTTTTTTCAAACATTTACATTTTAAGCTTCTTACTACAATACTCCCATATAGTTCCCACTGAACGCAATCATATAACAAGCTACAAGTGTTTAAAATGCATCAACATTTCTTGAAACACTGAATTTATACTTAAAAGTAAATAAGACACGCTAAATCAGCTTATTTCATTTGGTCTGATGGTTTTTTAAATGAATTCACTGAAACACTTCAGAGATGTATTATATGAAGATGGTGTTCACAGCACACCTGCAAGTGCAAGCTTGCGCTTGTACGCTGTACCTGCCATCTTGTGGACAATTAAAGTATTAACACTGGAGTAGGTTCAGTGCCACCTTGTGGACATTCTGAAAATACACTCAAAATAATATTAAAGGATTCGATGTCTCAAAAGGGCACTATTCTTTTGAAACATTTAAAACAATCTCTATTTACTTTGTTATCAATGCACACTTCAAGTATCAGACCACAGAGATGACAAAAGATGCCTATCTATTTAGTTTTTTATAGCGGTGTGAATGAATGACATTCCCACACCAAATGTACAGGAGTTTCATTATGCAGCAAAATGCTTGGCTCAAGATTGGCTTTTTTATGAGATTCTAAATCAACAGCTTATAACAAGTCTGTTACAAGTGGATTTTGACTAATACAGACAGAACAGGTTTGAAATTGCTGCGGCTTCAATTATGGAGTTATTAATCTGCAGGGTCAACCTTTCACACAATGATTCCCATGAACATAAATCTGGTCAACTGGGTTTTATTTTTACAAAATGGTGGCAAGACCATTTAAGCAGGCATTACAGAATTCCATATACTGTCAATCACTTTCAAGTACAATGTCTCAATGTTTTACCCAATGTGGCACGCAAAAAAGGAATTCTCATTCTTCTCAAAGCCGTGTTTCGTTTTACAGATTAGACCCTCGTGTTCCAAAACCCCTCATCAGCAAGATGAACTTGAGGCAGTTGAAAGGAGTTTACTTCGATTTCTGACTCTGAGCCTGGGCCTTCAGCACCTTGACAACAATCTTCTGCTCCTCAATAAGGAAAGCCCGCTTGATTCTTCACGTGGGAGAAAGAGAGCGAGAGAGAGCGGAGGGAAAGGGGGGAGAGACGGACAATTAAACAGTGCACTTAATTAGTCCAATAACCAGCTTACAGACGTAAAGCCATCATGTTGACTATCAGAAGAAAAAAAAGCCTGGAACAGTGAAGCAATATTCTGCAAAACCTGAAATGACTCAGGGAAGGGTGAAAAACCAACCCAGTTCAATGGTGCATTCAGTATGCTGGAATATTCTCTGGCTACTAATCTCATTTACAAAATCAGACCTGGAAGTTTGGCCAACTGAAAGTTTAGTTCCTTTCTGCATAGAGCGAATGCAGAGAGACCTGCACTCGCTCGTACTTTCAGGCACTAAAATCCACAGGAATTTTTATTTTTTATTTTTTATAATCATTGTAAGTTTGTACACAATTATCATGGATCACCATCTTCAATGCTGATGCAAACAAAAGTTTGTAAACTTGAATGTTAATGCAGCTCATTAATTAGTGAACAAATGGCAGGAGAGGCAGGCAATCAAATCTTCGGTCTTAATTTATAGGTCATGTACTTTCGGGGGCAATGAAAGTAAAAACTTACAAACAGAAGAAAACACAAAATTTGTATTAAACAGGATGGCAGAACTAATAGTTGTCACTCAAATTTTCGGACCTCTCTTAATTATATTCATTCAGCAGATGCTTTTATCCATAACAACTTAGAGTGGAGAACATGAGTGTCACACTCTCGCTCACAGGCATTCAAAAGTGAAATATCACCACGGTACAGAAAGGCTGCTTTTAATCACTGAGCGTAAAATTAACCAAAAAACCACTGATCAATACTGTAAAGCCCATTACACAGCTAAACCTATCCTAAAACAGCCAGACCTAGGCTATAACATAACAATCACAGGTTTCAGTTCTCTCCCTCTCTCGCTCACACGTCAGCACGAGAATGGCGACAGCGCCTCCTACCTGTCACGCACACACTTGGCGCACATAGAGCCGCCATAGGCTCTGCTGACGTGCTTCTTGGTCTTTGAGAGCCTCATCAGGACCTGGGGTCTGACAGCACGGACCTGTAGAGAGAGATAAATGATTACAAACACAGCAAGGACTCCAAAAGATATTAATGCAGCTAGCAACCAACCTGCCAGGCACACTGAATTAACATTACTGAGGTTACAACAGTGTGCAGTGGCTGATGGGAGGTGCCAGGTGTATGGTGGTAAATGAAGTCTTTACTGAAGGGGTGCATTTCAACAGAATGACAACAAGTCCGACATGCAGTGACAGTTGAACAGTGATGAAAACCAGAACCACAATAACTTTCAGGAAACGCCTGGTAATCGTGCGATACTGGTCTACTGAACTCAGTACAAAACCCTGGTCAACCTGGGCCTACTGAACTCAGTACAAAACCCTGGTCAACCTGGGCCTACTGAACTCAATACAAAATCCTGCTAAACCTGCGCCTATTGAACTCAATACAAAACCCTGCTAAACCTGCGCTTACTGAACTCAATAACAACCCTGTTCAACATGGGCCTACTGAACTCAATGCAAAACCCTGTTCAACATGGGCCTACTCAACTCAATGCAAAACCCTGTTCAACATGGGCCTACTCAACTCAATACAAAACCCTGCTCAACCTGCGCCTACTTAACTCAATAACAACCCAGTTCAACATGGGCCTACTGAACTCAATACAAAACCCTGCTAAACCTGCGCCTACTGAACTCAATAACAACCCTGTTCAGCATGGGCCTACTCAACTCAATGCAAAACCCTGCTCAACCTGGGCCTACTGAACTCAATAACAACCGTGTTCAACCTGGGCCTACTGAACTCAATACAAAACCCTGCTAAACCTGCACCTACTGAACTCAATAACAACCCTGCTCAACCTGGGCCTACTGAACTCAATACAAAACCCTGCTAAACCTGCGCCTACTGAACTCAATAACAACCCTGTTCAACATGGGCCTACTGAACTCAATACAAAACCCTGCTCAACCTGGGCCTACTGAACTCAATAACAACCCTGTTCAACATGGGCCTACTCAACTCAATACAAAACGCTGCTCAACCTGGGCCTACTGAACTCAATACAAAACCCTGCTAAACCTGCGCCTACTGAACTCAATAACAACCCTGTTCAACATGGGCCTACTCAACTCAATACAAAACCCTGCTAAACCTGCGCCTAATGAATTCAATACAAAACCCTGCTCAACCAGGCCCTACTGAACTCAGAATGAACTCAATAGCAGGAGCATTTCACATCACCGTCAACCATTTCCCTAAAGAGAGCAGCATAATGATTTAAACCCTCTGCAGTAATGAGACTCTGCCTACATTGTGTGAACATACAGTATGCATGCACATTTCTAAGCTTCAAAGCACAGTTTAGCACCACAGCAATAAAGCCACCTTCACTACCCAAAATCTATGCACACACCTCAGTAAATGTCACTGAAGGTTCACAGGACTTGAAAAGGGCCCGAGAAGCCCATCACATTAGTAACACACCAGACTTCATAACAGCACCTTACCTTGCATTAAGCTGGATACGACGAGTTTAAGTAGAGCAGCTGCCAACGATTAAGCTCAAGATGACCACTAGAAACAACCGAACCTGATTACAGGCCAGTTCCTAGACACAGACACTTCTGACTCCCACTGGTTGTCTTGAAATTTGCTGCACAACTTAAGGGACCTTTGTTTGCAAGCAAGCTTTGTTATCTACAAGAGGCTCTGGTCAGTATCAGGAATTAAACGCCAAATTAAACTGCACAGCATTTTTCTGATGATGCATCAAATTGGTGCCAAAATCTATATCAGCAGGGCCACAGAGTTTCAGAACCAGCAATTCATTTAAGTCAGTGATTGCCTTAAGTCACACTTAACAGGCTGCTGACTGAAAGGAAACCACAAACACCTGAAGCCCTCCAGGACTCGAGTCTGAGATCCCTGGTCTAGTAAAATCTGTGATAGCACTACGCTGCCATCCATGTTGCTGTGAAAGCGAACATGAAATGGCAGGCGTGGATTACAGGTGAATGTGGAAGAGGTTATGAGTGAGCAGACGCTGGCATACTTACACCACGCAGCCTCCCTGGGCAGATGCCACATGCAGACTTGGGCGCTTTGCCAACCTTCTTAGTGTAGAGGTAGACAATCCGGTTACCAGGGGTTCGGGAGCTGAAATGAAACAGAGCAATTCACCATCTCTGAATTCTGAGGTGTACCCATGCACATTTGCCAATTGTGCACAGTGGCATAGACACTGATCGTCATTTCAAAGTGATAAAAGTTTAAAGTTTCGATGGCAGAACACCGTAGACTACTCCATAAAGAGGACAGAAGAGCATACCATCAAATTTTATCTAAACAGTTACATTTCAAATGAGGATGTTCGGCAAAATCATTTCGATTCTTTTCACAACTTTATCAAAGTTTAACGCCATCACAGGGACGACCATTGAACGTATCATACCAAGGAGAAAAATTAAATTCACTTACAGTCTGGTTTTGTTTGAGGCGGTGTTGTAGGACAACCTACGACGGTAAGTCAGGCGCTGAACCATGTTTACACCTACAGGGGAGAGATTGCGCATCACTTTAATTTCACGTTAAGCACCAAATGATTAGCAAATATCTCAATATTCTACAAATAGCAACGTGGACATGTTTTAAGGAAGAAAATACGAAAAACCTTTTAGCACCTCCGGATAGACAGCTGAGCAAAGTGTACGGATAACGGTAGCTATATGTTACTCTAACAGGCTCAAATCAACCAACGTTAACTAGCGATATTGCCAACTAGCAAGCTTCACATTTGACTGGTACCAATGAACACCTTTCGTCCCAAGATATACAAGGTTTACAAAGGCCGGCGAATGATTGTTTTGCAGTGTAGCTGACTATAATACCAGAAACGACAACACACATGAATAGCGAGTCAGATTAAAATGGCCAAAATGATCTAGCTAATGTAGCAAACAGGGCTTCAGAGGCATTTATAACGTGAAACAGAGCAACGGCTACAAATCAGACAGAAACAGTAAAAATCACTCAATATTAACACGATCACATTGCGTTTGTTATAAGCAAACGTTTTTATTAAACACCAGACGTAATAACAGAACTTTGATCGTCAGATTAAAACAGATTATACAATCTCTTAAAGCACGAAGAAATATTGGCCGCCATACCTGATGGGTCTGTAACCGGAAGAGGAAGACCGTAGCGGGGGCCGGAAGTTCAATCTCTTTTGCCACCGGAAAAGAAACACACGTGGCGAAGCACATAATTGATGGATAGCTAGCTAACATTATCTTTTGCTAGCTAATACAACTCTAGACAATAAAATATTTTAATCTATGGCTATAGCTAACATTGACCTTTCTAACAGAGAGCTCTGACCAATAGGCTCAATGTAACCCGGAAAATAAAAGTGAAATTTTCAAGGGGATGAAAGTTGTTGTGACAGCTCCGTGAAGCCATCAACGTTACATTTAGCGAGATGGAAACAATACATTGAACAGTTACATTCACTGAACTTTATATACGCTCTAATGGTTACAGTTAATTGCAACCACTGAACTGTATAAGAATGTATAAGTTCTTATGCTCTTTAGTGATTGAAACGATCACTAGTTGTCAGCAAAGTTGAGCTTCGTGAAGCTAGCAACAATTAGACTTCCTGTATAACTTCCGGTCAAATGTTACGGTGAGTTCTCGCAATTTTCCTACCAAAATAAAAGCATCGAATTAACGTCAGTAGCGTTCTATGGTCCCGAAGAATAACATCACAGTAACCACGTTTTCTGCACCTTCATGGAGATTTACCAGCATTTCAGATACAATTTGTACACAATCACTAGCTACTAGCAGTGCTATTTATCTGGTTTAAATTAAGCCTGGAATTTTACTTTGTATATTTTTTAAATTATGACACAAAGCAAAAATAATCTTTTGTGTAGGTTATGTTATGTATCATGTATGGGTGCAAACAACCACATTTGAATGTTCCCATATACTGTACAGCAATTTTAAAAAGATCATCCCCAGTTTACCTCATATCTCGTGTCACTGCTGCAGTGAAATAGGAGTGAACATTAGTGTGTCCTCCGATCTTCCCACTTTCAATTCATGTTCTTTCCAGCTCCACCCTTCTGATGTCTAGTTCTATTTCAGTATATTGCAAAGAGAACTCACCCTGGAATGTGTTCAGGATTTTAACAGATCAGTTGGCCAAATTAAAGGAGGTATACATTTACTCTATAGACCTATATCTTTGACATTATGTTGTGTTGTTTCTGCGAAATCACATTCCCAGCCATTGTTGCTGGTGTTTTAGGGTGTCTCAGGCATGCATCGTTATACATTGCCAGTTCAGTACTGGCTCATTTGCATACCCATTTACTGCAAAAACTAAAAATTGTTACCACATGAAAGGGGGTATGCATTTAAAGTATAGACCCAGGATTCAACCAAATACAAATAAAAATTCTTGCAATTCCAGAATGAATTTAAAAACAAATGTTTATTTTTGTAGTGCATTTCACAGGACATTTGTCACAGTACGCTTTACATTTTGCAGGTGCTGTGCTGGTTAAAAATGAGGTGTGTCTATTTGAATTTTTTAGCCAATCTTGTCGTTTAAGGACTACATCCAGTGATTCTTAAGTTAATAGATAAATTTATTTTTGAGTTAATAAATTGATTTGGTTAAGGAGGCTTAAAACACACATCAAGCAGAACACGAGTGAGCAACCTCTAATTTACATTGTTCCGTTTGATCTATTAAAGATATGCAATCAAAGACGTATGTGATAAAATGACTTTAATTTTTCTCTTTATTAAATCAAAAATGTACTCAA
The DNA here is from genome assembly GCF_018555375.3 of Anguilla rostrata. Lineage (NCBI taxonomy): Eukaryota > Metazoa > Chordata > Actinopteri > Anguilliformes > Anguillidae > Anguilla > Anguilla rostrata. Next base: position 26,282,609 of record NC_057939.1, on the reverse strand, counting down.
TTTGCTCAGAAACCCGGTGTTGTTTCCATTTTTTCTCCTTTTTATGTATAATCAAATATGGATAAGAATAATCCAATTAGTATAGCTAGCAAATACAAGATAACCATTAATGGGCGACAGAAACATGGGGAGGTTGGGGCAGATTTTGTTGTCACAGGAACCTACAGGGAGGGTGGGGCAGATTCTGAAGCTTCAGAAATACAGGTAGCGTATTCTGAGGTCACAAGAACACACTGGCAGGGTGGGGAAGATTTGGTGGAAGCAGATGCACGTGGTGAGAGTGAGGACAAAATGACTAGTTGTGTGGGATGGGGCAGTTTGTAATCCATAAGGAACCAGATTTTCTGATTCTATACATTTAGTAAGATGGTGCTGATCTGCTGGATCAGATTGCTGCTGGATTTAACTGACTGCAGATCGGCACTTTTGCCTTGCAAACTTAAAATTCTAAAAGGCCCCAGTCTGTCATTTGCCAGCTTGTCTCCTTAATTTTTTTTTTTTACATTTCATGTTCTTGAAGACAAGCTCTCCCAGTTAAAAATCCTCACTCACTTGTTCAGCCCTTCCCTTTTTTGTTTTTCACTGGCCTCTTCAACATTTTCTGAAACAACTTTAAAAGATGTTCTTGTAGCTTCAGACACTGAAAGAACCTCCTCAGCCACAATGTCCTCAATATAGTCAGGTACCTTGAATGAAGAGAAAGTCCTATTAGATACACGTTAGAGAAGGAAACTCACCCCAAATGTCTCAGAGACCTCATAATACCTGGCGTCTCTGCCAAGCATAAAGTACTCTGTGGTGATCTATCTTTGTGCGTAAACCAAAACATGGCTGCACTGAGGCACAGATCCCAGTTTCATGGCTTCTCCCTCCACCAATTTGGCGGGGGTTCTGAAACATTAACATTGTATGAAATACGGTTTTAAATAGTAAAGCATGGCTTATTGCCATGTCTGGCCCACATCCTGAATGACTTAGAAAATGACTGAGGTTAATTATCGCCAGCAACACCGCTTAATGCAAAACAATACCACAGTAGAATATTTAACAATTAATAATAAATACAAGGTAACCAAGTTACCTTGTCACTGTCCCATTTGTCCTTTCAACCAGTCCATTGGTCTGTGGATGATATGGTGCACAAAAACTCCTCTGAATTTCAAGCCTTTGGCAGAGAGCCATATTCACCTGCATTTTAATAGACGAGTCAGAAATCTGAAGCGAGCCTCAGCCATGTCATTGGGTTAATGAAACGGACTGCACAGGTAAAGATGTGATTGATAAAGCATTGAAAATGCATGGCAACAGAACAGCACCTTAATCCTGAACTTGTGGTCAGTGGGAATTTGTTTAGGAGGTCCAAACCTACAGAAAAATTCCACAATGCATTGTGGTACTTCCTCGGCTTGCTTATTCTTTAGCGGTTATGCTTCTGCCCACTTAGTTTTGCAGCCAATCATGATGCATATATTGCCTCTTGGAGTTGGCATCGGTTTCCCCACAAGGTCCATATCGGTTTCCCCACAAGGTCCATCCCAACCAGCTCAAATGGTTCAGAACCTAAGCAGTCCCAAAAGATTTAAGTGTGGACAATGACATATGGATTGGTAACTTTATATGCAAAGAGGTATGTGAGGTATGAAGCTTACTTGAACTGGGATGTGTTTGATGTTCTTCTGGCACCGAGTACATGCTGCAATTCAAAAGTTATATCTTTCACATACATACACACACATGTGTATATATATATATATATGTATATATGTATATATATATATATGAACCATTTGAGTGGCCATACATTCAAGAGGAGAAGATTGTGCTACCTACCCATTTTCTGAGGTCAATACACATCCCAGTCCAGTAAAACCTGCTAATGGCATCATTATTGAATCCCATGTGTGCCCCAATTGCACTGACATGAAAATCTTTGAAGATTGTGTTGACCTCCACAACAGATTTTACAACCTTTACCACTTGAGTTTCCTTGTTCTTTTTTGAGGAAATGCAGCTCTCCGTCTATAGTTCATCATACATTTAAGATCTGTAAATTTTAACATATCACTCTGGAATATATGAAGTAAAATCTTGTGCATCAACCTCACCTTTGATTGTGTAATTAAAGCTCTTCTGCTTCCGATCCTATTCTGCTTCTGCTTCGATAGAGCTGCAGGCTAAATACTATTTTTGGCATTTACAATGTCCCTGTATGATACTGTATGTTCTGTTGCTGTCCAGAAACAATATGTAAAGATAGCGGTTTATTCTCGTTCACAACTAATGAGGCAGCATTCAACTGTATGCGTTTTGGAGAGTTTCCATGCTCATGAAGATGCATGAGTTAATAAAATTATTAATGATTTGTATGCCCTCTGCTGTTCACATTGTGTTTTACAAGAAAAGGGGGAAACTGATCCCATTTGCCTGCAAGACACAGGGCTCCAAATGTTTATCATTATAATTCATTTAGTAGACGCTTTTAACCAATGCAACTTGGAAAAGTGCATTCCACAAATATCCCATATTGTTACATTAATTAGGGGCATTATTAAAATCTAATAAGAACACACATAAGTAATCTGCTGAATGGACTATCATGCATTTTGTTGAGTATTGTATCAAAACCTGGCAACCATACCAAATATCAGGGCAACCTGTATCTAGCCATTCAAAAGCATTGTGTGCTGTGCAAGTGGTAGCCAATTGTATTTCAGGAAATCCAGAAGTCTCTGGATTTTGTTTCATACCAGATTGATCGTACAATTTCATAGATTATCATTTGCCTATTGTCTCTCTAGAGATTGCACGAATCCAGCAACTGAGAAATGCCATGAATGGGCAAAAAAATCTGTTGTTTAAATAGTTATTGATTATTTTGTTTCCAGTGCAGGCATACCCCAGTTTAAACATTTCCAAGCTTGAATAGAGGTGACCTGCAAATTAGAACACACACACACACACACACACAGATACAAACACTTGTGCAAGCACATACACGCATCCTGGCACTTGTGTTTCGAAAAGAGTTCTGGAAGCGGCCACCTGCGATCAGTCACGTGGCCTTTGTCAGTTGCTGTGACAACGCACTTCCTCAAACCCAGGGAGCCGGGCACAGCAGTTGTCTCTCTGCAGACGCATCTCCGCCATCTGGCTCACCTGTCAAAGGAAAATGAGAAATCAAGTGCAAGGCCTTCTTTTGCCAACTCTCTCTGTGCTACAGCCCCTGATAAATAGACTGCCTACTGTTCCAATAAGGTGGAATCTCACCTAAAATAGCACAAGGGGAGTGTTCCTGTGATTGACGAGTCGGTGTGTGTAGAAGAGAACGCAGGGCAAGAAAGATTGCCCCTGACAGAACCCTGCAAGGTCATCTACGACAAATCTGGGTCACCACATCAAAATCGCAAAGCAGTCCTGTGCTGTGGTTGGTTTGGATTCAAAAGAAATGGTGAACTTATACCTCAGTGACGTGACTTCACCTGGAATGTATGGGGATTCAGTAGAGGCTCTGAATAAAACAATCAGGACAAATGTAATAATAATAATAATAATAATAAGAATAAGAATAAATCTAATATTCAGTAGCTCATTCTTTCATTTTTATTATTTTCCTTCAGAAAGTGGCAGAGTTCATATCCAGTTAAATGCAGCCCGCGGGGGAAAGCTAGCATGATGCGACTTGGATGTGACGATGACTCACCCGAGCCCCCCTTCCGTGGTGTGTTCCTGGAAGCGCTGGGAGTCGCAGCCAGACATCCGGCAAGCCGCACCGTGCTGCGCTCACAGACGGCGGGCGATCTGCTGCCTTAAGCCAAGCATCCGTTGAACAGCACTTTAATTTAATGGCAGGACACCCTCTATCATAATATTGACATCGCGAGGTGTCAATTAAGTGGAGTGAGCTTCCAAGCTGCTCTATCGAGTGCTGAACGCTAATGGATGAGCCGGGCAGGAGTCCATGCGGCGCATTCGTGCATCCGCGTATTCTTTCCATTTCCCTGTAAAATCAGGCTCATGATGTACCCTGTGTGTTACAGAATATGACAGTTTTATAGTTTTTACATTTGTATTGTTTCTTTTGATGTTCAACTAATTTTAGCCTGCTGCCACCAACACTTTCTACAGACCAAATGATTCAAGGTCACAGAAAGGCGATAACGGCAATGTATCTGACAAAATATGCGTAGTCAAGTAATTTGAATCACATTTAATGCATTTAAGACGTAGGCCTACACAATGCTTGCAGATACCTCCAACTCAGATTACATGACTCAACACAATACAGAATGTTAAGTAGCCGACTACACGAAGGGAGCAAGTAACCGAACGCACACTCATTCGCCTGCTGCAACCTGGGCATGTGGTGACGTGCTGGTGTGAGTGTGTTGCTGTGTCCACAAGATGTGTGAAATTGCAGTCGTGATCTGGTGCTCATTAAATACAGCACACTCTCCCGTAATATGCCCTTGGAAGTAAAACCTTCTGAGAAGGTACGTCAACTTTTAATATGCCTGAAAATGTAACCACCTCATTAATTACAAAAACATTTCCTAGGCAAAAAGAGTAGATAGTATTTATATATATATATATATATATATATATATATATATATATATATATATATATATATATATATATATATATAAACTTACACAACAGTTTTACATAAATTATTTCTATTTTGGTTTTAATAATTTAGCATTTGCTCCCCCTACAAGGGATTAGCATCTGTAAATTCCTACATGTTCCATGCTACCAGATTAGCACCATGAATCATGCAGGGAAAATTGCTTTTCTGTGTGAAATGACAAGGTCTCTGTCCTTCAGTCCCTCTCTCTCTTCCTTTTTTGTTCTCTCTCCAACCACCCCCACCACCTCTCTTCTCTCTGTTCCTCCCCCCTCTCTATCTCCTTTATTCTTCTCCAGCAGCAATCTCCTGTACTCCCCAGGGATGAGAGAAATATGAGAGGGCACTAAGGTGTAAAAAAAGCGCACTCATCAGCATTTTCTGCTGAAGAAACCCAGCCCTCCCTCACCTGTCCCATGAAAGTGCAGGACATGAACTTTGGTCTCTGAGCCTCAGAATTTGCTGTCACACTCAGCTGATAAACTCAGGATAGCGTAATGACATCACCACTTTTTGCATAGAAGCCAAGCTCAGAACATGCCACAAATCATGAAGCATGTTCGAAGCAATAAATTGAACAAAGCTAGTTGCAATTGGCATATACCTTCAATGTCCCCTTGATCCCAAAGGCATCCTGGAAGTATAATCAGAAATTAGACACCAATCACCAGCATTCTGTGTCTTTTTCACCAATGTACTCCATGATTGATGGAGAGCTGCCCTCTCATTTCAACAGAAAGAGCCATTACACCAATATCCCATTAATTTTCTTATCACTGGTCGGACTCAGTCAATCTATCACAATTGCTATTGGCTGAAATGACAACGACGCTGAGAGAGGAATGTGTTTTGATAGGTTGATAGTATCACAATGGTAAACTGGAAGCTGAGGTTAGGATGTAAATAAATAAAAATAAAAAATGCATAAATGAATAAAATCAAGACTCCAATCATCTCATTTCTCAGTTACCTTTATTTTAATATAGTATTACACACTTTATGTGTTCTTACATAAAGAAATGCCATTTAATTAGAATCATGTATACAAGAGATTACATGGTTAATCTGTGCAATATATATATATATATATATATATATATATATATATATATATATATATATAAATGTATGTATAAACAAAAAACAGTGACAGTGCAAGAATGTATATTAGGAGTCAAGCCACATAATTCCTGTAGCCCTATTTGTGGTTAATGATTTACACAGTGTATCATACATGCTTAACCAGTCTGCCAGCTGTAATGCATTTTATTTAGCTCAGCATCAATGTTTACACATGAATGCAGTGCAGGATGCTTTGAAACAGGGCTTCTGCATGTCATGTGCTCTCTTGACAGCAGCAATCTGAACGTATCATTGCATCTTTCACACAGCTAAACACAGCAAGAGTGACAGAATACCAGGGAACAACTCACCGTGGCAACATCAGTAAAAGGGTGGGCAAAGCAGTGGGCATGGCTGAGGTCAGTGGTGTCCACATTCAACAGGACAGCCTCCCACAATCAGACGCAGACAGTTCTAAAATGTAGGGGCACCCCTCCACAGAAATGGGGAGGGGCCAAACACATTTTGCACTATTGCCAGTGGGGGGGTTTCTGTAATCCTGCTTCTGAAAGTTAACAGGAGTAGGACCCCAGCTGCCCTATGACTGGTTCCTGCGCTATAAGGGGACCATCTACAGCAGGGGTCCTCCATCTTATCCAAGAAACAGCCGGCGTGGATGCAGGCTTTTGTTCTAACCAAACAGTTACACCTGATTATACAAAACAACCACTAGAGTCTTTGCTAAGGACCTTGATTGAAAATAGGCTGAGCAGACTCTACCCAACAGAAGCAGTGTGTAAGAGATTAAGTTATATTTATATGTTAACATACATTTTCAAGTGGGCTTCCATGGAACTGTGTACTTTGCTCATATATTTTCTGTAACACCCAAAAAATGCAAGGGAGAACATTTTTGTACTGTGGCGATTGTGAAGTCAGTGATTTGCCCTTGTTTTGTTTTTGTATTTTGTTTTTTTGTGGCATAGCATATCAAGGTGCATTTTTTTGTTGATGCTCAAAGTAATTGATATTTTAAAAGACATATGAGAGAGAAGGAATAAATTGCATTTATAATAACCTTTGAATACAGAATTTTACCTTCCATTGAAAAAATAAAGAATTAAAAATAGATAAACAAAATCAAGACATTGCCACAGGTGGGGAACCACACTTGACTTATTCAAGGACCTGTTCCCCATCTGTTCAATTTTTTTAAATCTTATTTTTTATATATGTATATATATTTATGTATATATAATTCACTATTTACAAAATCAAATCAATTTAGCATGAATAAATACATAAATTATACAAACATAGTTGGTCTAGCTCCTCTGTGGCATATGTGGGTAACCAGCCCAGTGTAATTATAAACATCCTCCTCAAACATTTACACTTATCAAAAAGTCCTATGTTAATTAATAATTTACAGTTCATTTGCACAAAGCTACTGGGATCTATATATATATATCTATATATCTATATATGGTGTGTGTATATATCCGTGGTGCTTTGAATGACATCACGGGAGAGACTGCTCTCCTATGAAAACTCGACAGGTGATCAGATGCTTACCTATGGGTTTTTTTTTTTTGCAAAATGTGAAAAGTATAAAACAAAGAAATTATATGAAGTCATGAAATGATTAAATGTCCTGAAATGAGGACCGACCCCTCGGTGACCACACGCAGATACTGGGGTTGGTGAAGCTGCATGTGTGCATGCATTCCATGTGCGGTAGCATGTGGTAGCCTGATGGTGGCAGTAGTGAGAACTCAGGATTGTCAAGCTGCATGGTGCATACTGAATGGAAAAAAAACCCAGCCTACTCCAATAGGACTACTGCTGTGTATGTGGACATTAAAAACATGATAGGAGATGCTTATTTTAGTTCTTTGTGTTAGTACGGTTCTCTATTATCTGTTTAACTTATCCTGTACTATATGTCCTCTATGAAGCCATTAATATTTGTATTGTGAAAGTATATACGTATAAGTATCCATGCAGACAACAGCACCCTTCATTTGAAAACAATTTCACAAGTTTGATACATATTGCTATTTTTATATATTAGTTGACAGTCTATGTATTGAGGATGACTGCATCTAGAAGACAAGGGAAAAATATGCCGTTGGACCAAAGGGAGGTGTGGCCAGAAATGCAAATATATGTATCTAATTTTAATATTAGAGACGAAAATACCAGCACCTCTTTCCACACATAAGATATTTAACATGCATTCTCTTGTTTTTCATTATTTTTCTTTTAATAAATAAACATGTGTCCAATATTTCAAAAAAAAAGATCAAAATTATTATATATAGGAGTGCTCTAATTACTAACAAATTTTTGTAAATTGCTGAATAGCATTCTTACAAATGACAAAGTGGAATCTCCTTCATCTATCACTGTATATTGACAATGAAATATTGGTTATTATGACAACACATGCTTGTCTTAATTTAGTGTGAGTAATATATTTGGAAAGCTAGTCATATTTCACATGGTTACAATTCTAATTTAACATGTTTCACATATAATGTACTTTCCCCAATCAAAGTGAATACTTTGCAAGCTCTATGAGATATAAAGACTTGTACCTGGTGGAATTTAACAGTGTGTGGTGCGGATGGAGCAAGAAAAAAAATGACAAAAATGAAGGAGAATCAACATAATACATGTCATGTACGCAGCAAGTACTGCTGCTACAAATAATAACTTAATTAAATAAATAAATAAATAAATAATGGCAATCCTCAAAGTCTAGATGGAGATAGGAGCAATTTTGTGTGAGATGTGACCTCTAAAGGGAAAGGTCACCTTTTAACAGAAGGTGTAATACACAGCACAAAAACCGTTGACAATTTCCCTCTTGTCCAAAAATTCCTTTCCATACGAAAATGATCTGAAACAGCATTATCCTTGCTACTGGGTCACTGAATACGTGAGCAAGACATTAACTGCAAGATTTCAAGTTCTACTGTATATCATATTTATTCGTTATACTGCATGCTGACTGTATCACTTCTGAAGGGAGTATCTTCACCAGTCCACCGGTATTTCTGCAGAGTGGAGCGCTGAGCAGCAGGGCCGTCTTTTCCAGGTGAGTTTTGGGTGAGTTTGTGTACCTCGCTCAGAAGGCAACGGTGACGCCGTGCTCGTCCTTCCCAGCCGCGCTCCGTCTGAATCGCTCGCGGGCCTTCTCGCCGATGTCAGACCGAACCCTGCGCGTCGAGGCCGTCGTTTCTGTCCTACCTTGTTTTGGCGACCACTGAAATCACGACTTCCTGTCCCACCGTTTCTTTCACACCCGCAGATTCACTTTTGCCTCACTCACTTTTTGCTGTTTTTTTTTTCTGGATCAAACCAAAAAGTAAATAAATAAATAAATAAATAAATAAATAAATAAAATGTTCCGGAACCTTCCAGTCAGAATAAATGTATGACATGCATAGCATGGTTGCCAGTCAGAATGACTGCATCCCTCCCTCCCACCACCCTCCCTACCACAACCCTAACCCTATTATGAGTCCTGGTGTTCCAAAGCCTCCCAGGTTCCACAGCGACGTCATGTCCCTACACGCTTTCAGTCCAAAATAAAAGCAAAAACAAAGAAAACAGGAATGTTCCTCCCAGGCCCCCTTCCCCAGAGGTCAGAGCTGGAGACAGGGGGGTGGGGTGGGGGGTGTCTCAGACGGACACAGGGCACACCAGGACCTTGTCCTCCAGCAGCACGCTGACCACCAGGAAGACGAAGTAGAGCAGGAACATGATGAACCCCAGGAGCTTGCTCATCCTCCACTTGCAGGCCGCGATGGAGATGATGACGAAGAGGAGCATGAGGAAGAGGAGCACGATGGCGCAGAAGAGCCCGTTGCTGCTCACCGTCACCGGCTTCATGTTATTGAGGAATGAGTACAGTAGCCATGGAAACGGCAAGCTGGAGGAAGGGGGGGGGGGGTGTAAAAGCAGGCCTTAACATTCAGGCTTCGCTCTGGGACCATGTTTGTGTGCTGTTACACCCCTAATATACACCAACAGCCTATACTTTGCTGTATGAATAGGACTGAGAATGTATACATGATATAGATCTCAGGCCTAGTACACACCAGCGGTTTTAGTCTGGAACCTTTTCAGAAACGTTTTAGTTGAGAGGAGGTGGATCGGATTTGATCTTTGGCGTTACTTGCCAACCATAGCGACCTTTACAGCTGACAAAAGAAAAGAAATAAACGACACGGGCCGCTGTCCAAGTGTTTACGGTGATGCAATGCATCTCATCTGACGACCAAGTTGAACTGTGATCAGCATCCATAATATAGAGATAGGATGATATTATTTTAATAAAATAAAAATGTTCAACTGTCATTTATTTATGATGCAAGAAAAATGATTCCGCAGGTAGGTTTCAATAGGAACCATGTGTACTCTGTAAGAGTTGATTTAACACTGAACATTTTACTGTCCAAAATGTTTCTGGTCCAACTCCTGATACTGTGGATTTGACAGTTTTAAGGAACTGAAAGGGTTTTCATAATAGGTTTTAATGCTAGTGTGTACGAGGCCTAATTATTTACCCCAGTTTAGCCCATTGTGATGACATAAATACTGCCCGCCCATCACCCTACTGTGATGTAATAGAAATTCCTTTGCTTACCCAACTGTGATGTCAAAGATGTTGGAGCCAACAGAACTGGACACTGCCATGTCTCCAAGCCCCTTCCTGGCCACAATGACGCTGGTGATCAGGTCAGGGATGGAAGTCCCAGCTGCTAACATGGTCAATCCCATAACCTCTTCAGTAATCCCTATGGTCTCTCCAACCTGCACGTCAAAGGGCACATCAAAAAATAAAAGATAAAATAACAATAATACACTAGAAAAAAAAAGCACAAGCTGTTTTCTCAAGATGCATCATCATTTCTTCCTTATGGAACACTCCCCTTCTTTAGCAATGCAAAGTTGACAGGGCAAAGTCCCTCTGTTTGCAGAAAGCTGGCTGCTACCATCGGGAATGGTCTCCGAGGTCCTGCTTTAAATGACACTCGTAATCCTGGGGTCACGTGGAAAAATCTTAGCCTGAATGGATTTCGCGAAACTCACGGGCAGTTTGCTAAAATTATAAGTGGTGCCAAGGCCAATGAACTAGTTCACGGAGCCTGCTGGTGATGTTTTGAACGTACAGGAATACATGTGATTCTTTATGCCATATGCAGTCTTTGCATGTCATGGCAAATGGCCCAGCCCTCACACAGTATTTTTATCCACACGCTGTGAGACACTAAGTCGGTGGATGCTAATATCAGACAGTGTGACTTCTGTGATAGGTTGAACTGACCAGTGGGAAAAAAAGTCACAAAACCTACAAAACAAAATGACATCACTCTCCCCTGAAAGTTCAGAAAATCCACATTATGTATTTGTCTGCCGGTGTGCGAGGTGTGTACATCACACGGCTCTTCTGTGTATTCACAGAAAGAGTCATTACCTAACTTCACATCCGTAATCTAATTTAGCGGGATGCCTCAGAAGTCAACCATGAAATTTAATTTCTCACACTGTTGTAGTAAGACATTCTAACAGCCTTCTCAGAGAGCAATGAACATTGGATACAAAGCAAAAGAGTAGAACAAAATTTTACTTAATAAAAATATACTGACAATGGTTATAGGTGTCATGTAAAATACTAATCTGATGAAAAAACGTTTTTTAAACATACAAAAATGCCAAGTTAATCACACATGCAAAGCACTGTCTATATTAGTCATTAATTCAAACAGGCAAAATTTAGGCTTGCCATTAAAAATATTGATATCAAAATTATGCCAAGTTATGAGAAACAACATTGGCTATTTCGCCTCACACAAATTAAGCAAGCTGTATTCCAAAGCAATACTACCCAATGTTTCCAAAATTATTTCAAGTAACTTGGCCCTGTGTTTTTTAATTTTACCATCTGACAATAATGTTTCCGTAACTTGGTGTAATTTTGATATCATTAATTTTGTTATACACTCTGTCTCTCATCTCGTTAACAAGGTAGCTAACGTTAAACACTGTGAAAATGCCGAAAGTGTCCAATGGGGGAGACGTATTCTTTGTGGGCCTGGAGCATTTGTGATGATGTAATAAGGCAGTAAAAAGAAGAAGAAGGAAATCCCTTTCTTTCCTCTGGGGCTTTAATGTGTGAATGTACAAAGTTGAAATGGGGTCAGACTGTACAGAAATGAATGTTTTTAAGGGTCAAGAGTCTGTAGGCCTTCTGGTTATTTCTGTAGGGAACCCTGAAAAGCTGTAAACTGGTGAGATGGCATACCTACCATCCCAATATGATTCATGCCTCAAAAATGACAAGTAGAACAAATACTTAATTAAAAAAAGAAAACACCACAGGTTTCTTAAATTCCAGTAATTTTTTCTTTTTTCATTTAATAGTGCATCAGTCATCCTGGGTCCACATCCTACTGTCCAGCAAATATTTAGAATATTATATAATATTTAATACACAAACACTATGGATAGCACCAGTGCTCCTAATTGGCTAATAGCTAAGAAACAGTCCACAGAGGTTTTCAGGAACAGCAGGTATCTCAACCTGCAGCGAATCCTTCCAATATCCCCCAGTGTCTGTGAGATTTTTTTTTAAGTTTTTTTGTTTATTTCTTTGTTTTTTTGTGAATACCTTTCAATCAGCAACCAGTTTTGGCCTTAGAAACAAGGTGTGGGGACTGCAGCCAATTAGTGAGGTTCATAAATGACTGATAAATAAAGCATTTCCAAGAAATGGGTTTGTGTCCCTGAGGCTAAAGAAGCCCCCCCCCCACCCCCCTTCATATTATGCATGTCAGTGGGGACTAGGGACTGACCTGTGCCACTTTCTGAGAGCAAAGCGTCTTTAAAAAGACCTGAGCTCCTTACACACTATTTCTAGAGCCCACTGATAATCTCACCTTCTCAGAACAATTACCACGGCAATCTCGCAGGCATGAGAACATGCCTCCCCACCTTTTATTTTCTTTTCATTAAAATTGTTTTTTTTTTTTGCCAGATCCAGCTGTTTTGCTGAACCTGCCCTGTAAGGTTGATCACCGAGCATCGTCTGCAGGGTTGACTGTATAAATCTGGCACTTAACTTTTATCACATTAGCATTGAGCTTTAGCAGCTGAGTAAAGCATCCCTCTGTAGTTATTATGCTATGGTAACTATGGTCATGTGTGCACACCTGGTACAAACCATCTACATAAACCTATGCATAATTATTAAACAAAAAAGAAAAAATATATATTTGGATCAGCTTTTTAGCTAATAAAAATAATCAAGATACAAAGCTTATCAGCTTTTAGAACTGACTTTTACCTGACACCTATATGTGGGTAACACATATACAAACAAGCATGGTTCTGAAAGAAACCTGGATGTGTGCTATTTAGAAATCATACTGAAAGACCAACCGTGCATCTGAATCCTGATTTAACTGATCAAAATCACACCAAATTCCTCCAAAAACAAAAGCCCTAGTAGTACATGAGGCCAGCACAACACACATCATGCCCTCCTCCCCCCTCCCAAGCCAATTTACAGAAGAACAGTCACCTGATGTGCCCACCAAACCATCAGATAGGAGAAACCTGCAATCCAGCAGATGGCGCCAAAGAAGGTAACGGGGAAAAACTTCTGAGAGGTCTGCAATACAGGAGAACCACAGCATCGAACAGGTTATTCATTTCTAAATCTTACATACAGAGCAGAGCCACAGCATCGAACAGGTTATTCATTTCTAAATCTTACATACAGAGCAGAGCCACAGCATCGAACAGGTTATTCATTTCTAAATCTTACATACAGAGCAGAGCCACAGCATCGAACAGGTTATTCATTTCTAAATCTTACATACAGAGCAGAACCACAGCATCGAACAGGTTATTCATTTCTAAATCTTACATACAGAGCAGAGCCACAGCACTGAACAGGTTATTCATTTCTAAATCTTACATACAGAGCAAAGCCACAACACTGAACAGGTTATTCATTTCTAAATCATACATACAGAGCAGAGCTACAGCTCGGAACAGATTATTCATTTAAATATCTTAAATACGCAGAAGAACCACAGCATTGAACAGGTTCTATATTTCAATATCTTAAATACAGAGCAGGACCACAGCATGGATTAATTACATCTGAAAGACAGCAGGGCCATACAGTCACACTGGTAGAACCAGATTATTTATAATGACGTCTTAAAGACAGAGAACACCTCCGTCAAGTTGGGGGGAAAAAAATTATCAAAAAAAAAACTGGCTGCTATCGAAACCTTTCACCGTGACATAATCACAAAGTCATTCTTAAGCATGTCATGCAAACGAATGCAAGCTTTGTGTTCAATCATTAGACAATGCTAAGTGACAAGTGTTTACTGAGTCTGCAAACGCCCCTGTCACAATGCAATTCCCTGGTGCTGTGATAAGCCGGCTCACAATGCATTCTGGGTAGCAGACCAGCTCCGAGGCGAGTGGCTCGCATGCAGATGAGGTGCGCTTCCTGTTTTGCATTCCGCCGTGAGCCTCCGTCTCACCTCCGCAGAATCGCAATCGCTAAAGAGCCCTCGCTCAGATTAGGAAGTGAATATCGCGGTTCACGTTAGATCGGCGTAGTTCATTGGCTGCTCAGATTCAACCGCTGTGGCTATCAAGCCAGCCTTCAAGCTGGTTTTAAAAAACAGAGTTCTGGGGCTGAAATCGAATAATGTATTACACATCATACCGTTGCTCAGAACATTTCTAATCTGTGCATGTTTGCCATCACACGAACAGGCATGTTGATGAAGCAGAGAAAAAGGCATCTACTGAACCACTTAAAGGTCAAGGGTCATCAATATATTCTCACTTACATTCGTACAATGCCAAATTGTGAGAAATACCACAGCTGTGAAATATAACTGGAAGACTGCAGCCACCTCAGATTAGCTGACATGGCACAACGAAGACCATAAACGGTCAAATGGTCAAACCCTGAAACTGAGCAATCGTCGGAGCCAACGTACGGAGAACAGGTGGGACGTCCGTCACAGAGGGCAAACGGATTAGCCTTCTCCAGGTGAGAGATCAAACCCATGCTGCTAACGCCGTATAAAGTTTTATACTACTCACACAGGCCCAAGGCTCTAAAGCAAGAAACTGCAGGTTCCGATAATCTCCAGGTCTGATGATTAGCAGTTCCCTTCGAATCGGCAGCCATTTTAGGAATCCAGAAAACAAAGTGTGAGGATTCTACCGCCAATCGGGGAGTTAAAGTAGGCCGTTTGAGTACTGAAACACAGTGAGCAGCAGAAGACACAGTGGCCCTCCTTGAATGGAGTTTGAAATCGGTGCCGTAGAGTACGTTTCAGGTGATGGGGTCCTGGGGTATGTATTCATGTTCTGGGGTGGAGGGCACTCACGGGTTTGCGGACGTCAGGCAGGGTAAGCCACAGAGGCAAAACGATGGGCAGGATGAGGAGGTATGTGCAACGTTTGCGGTTGGACTCCGGCCAGGCCAGGCTCAGCGGCTGATCCTCTTCCTCCTCTTCATCAGCCTGAAAGAGAAAAAGAGAGAGAGAGAAAGAGAGAGAGGGAGAGAGCGATAGAGAGTAGGAGGGGGGGGGAGAGTGGTGGGGGGAGAGAGGACATTAGTCCCACATCTCAACTTTGGACACTCAGACTATCTGTTCAATCCAGCCAAGAGAGGGTGATCTCATTAACCAGCCTAGGAGCCTGTTCACCTTAAAGGTTAGTTATTCTCAAAGTTCTTCCTTTTGTGATTTGATGTCCTTTTCCTCTGCAAGAGATACGGTGCTTAGGCGTTTAAACAAGCGGTGCCTAAACAAGGGGTATCTAAACGAGGGGTCCCTAAACAAGGGGTATCTAAACGAGGGGTATCTAAACGAGGGGTATCTAAACGAGGGGTCCCTAAACGAGGGGTCCCTAAACGAGGGGAGCCTAAATGAGGGGAGCCTAAACGAGCAGCCGGATGATGTCATACAGCCCCGCGCTCTCAGCTGAAGGGGTGTGAAAACAACATGCCGCTGCGTCCCAGTAGACCCGTAGAGTGAGGGAACGAAGGAGGAGGAGGAGGAGAAGACTTATTGCACTGCACACCACACACAAAGGCAGGGTTCCCACAGGCTCCATGCACACACACACACACACACACACACACACGCAGGAAAGAGTTTGTATCATTTTTTATCCATAGACAGGCCAATTCTTTCAGCACCTGTCTTGGTTCTTTTCCTGATGCCTAGCCCATCACTCAAACCAAGGCTCCTGTGATCAACAGTCACTGGTGGAACCAGATGAGCAAACACCCTGTGACTGCGCCCCTCCCTGTGACTGTGCTCCTCCCAGTGACTGTGTGCCTCCCTGTGACCATGCATCTCCCAGTGACTGTGCACCTCCCTGTGACTGTGCTCCTTCCTACAACTGTGCCCCTCCCTGTGACTGTGTCCCTTCCTACAACTGTGCCCCTCCCTATGACTGTGCCCCTTCCTGTGACTGC
Source organism: Anguilla rostrata (assembly GCF_018555375.3). Classification (NCBI taxonomy): domain Eukaryota; kingdom Metazoa; phylum Chordata; class Actinopteri; order Anguilliformes; family Anguillidae; genus Anguilla; species Anguilla rostrata. Next base: position 26,266,383 of record NC_057939.1, on the reverse strand, counting down.
ACACCTCCCTGTGACTGTGCCCCTCCCTGTGACTCCCTGATGTCATTTCATGAGTGCACAACATCGGGATTCACCTGAGCACAAATAGCTCTCCTAACAGGCACTGTCATTTCTGCTGTGGAGAGTCCAGCTTTGGAGAAAAAAGCCCTCACACCCAAAACACATTCTAATCTTGGGTTAGTCCAGGGGGGGGGGGAAAAGCATCTGGGAGCAGGCAATAATTCCCTTTTCTTACTGCAGATGTTTTTTTTTCGGATTGAGGAGCGGTTCCTCATAACGAGCTGCGTGTCGAGGCTGCGTGCGCTAGCAGCCTCGTGCGGCACAAGCCGCGCTGATTTTCACGCGCCTCCTGATTGCTCTTCTGTGCCACGCGGCAATGGGGAGGCTCACCGCGCGGCAGGACTTCCAAAAACAAAACCCGCCACGCCCGGCCCGGCCCGGCCGAGCGTCGCACACACGCTGTTCAAACTCTGCTTCGACACAAACTTCCAAATATGTACTCGGAACGACGTGCGATACTGTAGAAAGTGTGTGAGTCATCGGACATGTTACTTACCTTTCTCCTCAGAGAAATGTTTCTGTGGTCTCATGAATACTTCATGTTAACGGAAAGGAAAATATTTTGGTAAAATCTCATTTTAAGAGCAAAACGGAGAGGAGAGCGTTTGTGTAATTTTTTCTCCTACCGAGGGGAATTATTTATGGCTGATGGAACATCAAGAACCACGATGGAAATAAGTCCAGGACTTTTTCGTGTTATCCTTGACAATTTCTTCACACGCAAGCCTTTTGATACATGTGTTTTAATTTTGTCAAATAAACTAAACTAAACTAAACTAAACTAAACTAAACTAAACTAAACTAAACTATTCTGTTCAGCGTGTCACTGATTATGGTGGGAATTTATACAAATACAAAAAAAGAAACAAGTATCTTGAAAGAATTCATGCGTAAGAGTGTACGAATGCATGATGAAGAACAGGCCTTTCAGCCCATCGACCTGCCTTTGGGTGACTCAGCTACCAGGGAAAGCAAGGGATCGAGCACAGTCAGTCACACTCGGGGGAGGGAGGCAGCTAGGAAGGCGGAATCAGAGACGCTTTTAGTGGGGATTCCATCACAACGCTGGAGTTAACTCCCAGCTAGGGTTGCAAAATTCCGGGAATATTCAAGTATGGAAACTTTCCATGGGAATTAACAGGAATTTATGGGAATTAATGTGAAATAACGGGAATAAAATGGAAAAATGGAGCCCTATTTGCTCAGGCTGCATTTACTATGTCATATGCAGATAGAAACAAACCTTTTACCATATCATAAGCAGACATAATTGCATACATTCTCTATGACCCCCCTCCAAAAAAAAAAGATTTTTCTCTTAACACCTAAAACCCCCCCCCCTTCCGAGTGTTGTTTTAGAATTCTATTTACATAGATAGTTGAAGCGCGATTTTTTAGAAAAAGTCAAGGAATGACAGACATATGGAATAAACATCAACAAAATACATCCCATTTTCCTGCGCCAGGGGTCAGGGATCAGACCCCATGGTTCTAGTGACGAGCAGTATACCGTGAATAGTGCCAAGTGACGTCGGCAGCACACTACGTGACCAAAGACGGAAAGTTTTGAAGAGAAGCTAACTGTTTGTCCAAAATTACCAATATTTATACGACGTCTGCATGCCGCTTCACAGTGATAAAAATATCCTAGTTATCAGACGGCGTTAATTTCATCAACGAAAAATATTTGTTACGACCCCTTTTTCCATGACGATAACAAAACATAACGAAACAACAATTCAGAATAGACCTTAGGGTTTAAAGTGAGCAACTCATTTATAAAAGAATGAATGGAAATAGATTAATTAAACCTCCTAAAATTAGCATGCTCAATCAAGCTACATCACTTGGTAACAGCTAGCTAGCAGAAGGCGTTAACAAGGTATAAACCTGTAGGTTCCAAAAATGATGCCATCGTCTACGACAGCATCGAGTAGCCAAGTGTCAAGTGATGAGGTTCCTTGATAGATTTATAAATTGTATTTAGTTATTTAGTCTGTAAAACTATAGGTCATAGCTTAGCTCATAGCAAGTAAGACAGCGATTATGATTGTTAGTTGTTCCGCATTGTGGTAGCGTTTTATTGCTAACGTTAGCTGCTTTGCATAGTAACTCATAGAAAGACATGATGTGTCACAAAAATTATTACACTACTAACTAACGCTTACATTACCGTGTGAAATATCCTCATCATAAAATACCACTAACCTATTTAAAGACACTCTATTTCAAAAATAACGTATATAACCGAAATATTTTGAGCAGTAGACCTAATACTTACATAGCAATGATGAAATCTAATCTGTTTTCAATAGACAGAGACAGAGTAAATCAATGATATATTTCTATCTGCTTCTGTCTTACACCAGAAAACGATGTCAGCTAGGTCAATCAGCAAACATATGGCTTAGCTATGCCCAGAAGTCCTCAATAATAATAGTATTTTACAAGAAATTACGAAAAATCGTCAACAAAATTTTGTTAGGTGCAGCGTATTTTACTGCTACCACAGAGTGAATGCGTAAGTGAATGCGATGATAACAAACCAATGAAACGCTATTCCAAAAGCAAAATTAGGATTGTCAATCAAGCCAGACTGTACTAAAAAGGGCGACAACGCCGTAAACCACACATGTGATATTGCCCACAGCTATTTTTGAAGGTACCCAGGCAAATGTGCCTCCTCTAGAGCCGTTTGTCCGTTCTGTAGAAACATGGCAGTGCAACATGGCGGTGCAACATGGCGGCCTCCGTGGAAGAGGACCCGCTCCCTATGTAGACATAAAGGGCTCATTCTAAGGTAACAAAAACACAACAAGTCTTATTTGCATGGGATTATACACTAATTAAAACATACTTATGAATATCATATTCCATTTCTGCCAAGTTCGTTCCGCTAGATGCCACTAAATTCTACACACTGCACCTTTAACAGGATGCTGGCAAATTATCACTACATGTGATGGAAGAGTGCGCTGCTGAATGCAGTGCATGGTTACAATTCAATTAAATGGATAGTCTTTTAACCAAAATATGCCATAAGACCTAGTATTGCTTTTTTGTGTGTATTCCCCCCTAAATGAGTTCACTATTAAAAGTAAGATTTTAATATTGAAATTGTGCAAAATTCCCGAGCTTAACTTCCCTTCCAAAATATCCGGAAATTTACCGGAAATATTCCGACCCTTTGCAACCCTACCCCCAGCTCATTCTAAGTGAAAGTACAAGCCAGGTGATTTTTAAATGCTTTAAATGTGTGAGATTTATGCAGAACACCCCCTAATAATGTGCCACTGAATCAGACTCCTTCACACACAATGAGCCTGTGAGGAACTTTAAGGCTAACTCTCCACCACCAGCCTGGTCACACAATGTCATAGTTTCCCTTGCCTTCATGGAGGGGCTGACTGGGTTCCTACATCTTTCAGGAAGAAATAAAATAAAATAAAATAAAGCGCCTTACCGCATCCCCTTCCTGTCCCACACTGCCATTCATGGGCGGGGTGACCTCCACCTCCACGTTTGAGCTGTTGGGCAGATTCTTATCTGTGGGAGGAGGAGAGGACAGGCTGAGCGATCACAGTTACAGCGTCATCGCTACTCAACCAATCGCAATCTGAGCTGCGGGCTAGGAGCCAATCGGAAGAGTCTGGTCTCCAGAGAACAGGCTGTGTGCGCGCGTGTGCTTGCATGTGTGTGTACATTCAGTTGTTTTTTTGGTGTGTTCGCACGTACGTGTGTGCACATATGCGGTTATATATATTATATATATGCGTGCGTGTGTGAGTGCAAGTGCGGTTATGTACTGTAGGTACAAATGTGTACGTGTGTGAGTGTGTTTGCACATGTGTGCAAAAATACGGAACAGAGTCACCTCTGTAAAAGGTCAGCATGAGGGATCCCATCTCTTCCCCCCACCTCTGTCTGTCTCTCTCTCTCTCTCTCTCTCTCTTTCACACACATACCAAAGCAGGGTGCAGAGCATGCAGTATGTGAAATGCATGACGTAACAGACATACTGTGAATCATCTCTTTCTCCCTTTCCCTCCCCCCCTCCCTTCCCGTCCCTCTCGTTCTCTCCATACTAACTGAGTCCACAGGTGAGATGGACTCTGTGTGCGTGTGTGTGTGTGTGTGTGTGCGCGCACGTGTGGGGGGTAACCTTTTACTCCCGTCAACTCTCTCTGCATTCATAATCTTTTAATCTGCTGGGGTATATTTCCTTCTCTTCCACAGCCAACTCTTTATTGTTAAAAAAAATGTCATTTTGTTCTGTGACCTCGCTCTCTCCAGCAGTGCGCATAAGCTCAAGCGGTCCGGGAACCTCGAGGACTCCCAGCAGCGCAGCGAAACGCCGTCCGTCTGAACGCTAAAATGTGACCTACTCTGACATTTGTATTCACTCCGCATTTTAAAAATGCACGGGGAGTAAGGTAATCAATAGACCAGCGGGCCATGATGACAAAGTGGAGGACTGTCGAAGGGATACGCTCATGTAAGAGATGGTGTTCTAATGATGTATTTGTGATGTATAGTAAGGATTGTGATGTATAGTAAGGATATGCATAGTAAGGACCAAGCAACACCTGTCCCTGCACCAGCACACATCAGAATGAGTGGTCATATACCCAAATGCCATTTTTATAGATGCATTTTTGCACTTATTTCACCTCCTAATTTAATGAAGAACAAATGCATCACTGCACAGACTGTTTAAGTTCGCCCTTATGCAATTAAAATATATTTTTCCCAGAGGGCAATTCTGTTGATATTTTCAACATTTAACTGCACATTCATTTAACTGCACATTCATTTTACAAAGATTTGTATAGACAAATTTATTCCATAATATAAATATATATATAACTATAGCCCCTTTGGTTCTGTTGAGATGAGGTATATATGGATACAACCATCAGAATGTACTATCTACAAATGACAATACATTTGTATTTATTGAAAAGATATTTGGACTGTCTCCATATATTCAACTGTTTTATTCAACATATTACAGTACATTTTTCAATATGGCAATAAAGGCAATACATTGACTCCGGCTGGTGTAAGGAATTAGTATTCTCTCATATTATTCTGTGTTATGTAGGAGGGGGACAGAATGTGGGTCTAATGCGGTGTTCTATGAATTCTGAATGAGACACATCTAGGCTAAAACCTGCGTTAGCTGCTACACCGAATGTCAGCTGCGGTCTTACAAGAAAGGCAATGAGACAAGATCAAAGCAGCCGGGGTTTCAATAACAACCACGCATCCGGATTCTTTTAAGATGATAATATGGTAAAGTGGGACTGTTAGCATAATTAGCCTGCCTTCTCTCGCTCTCTTCCTCCCTCTCTGAACACTGTGTCCGTGTGTCCACCTCCCCGGCTTGCCACGACTGTCTCTTTGAAGTGAAAACTCGCACAAACGAACTGGTCCCTGAATAATGACACTGGCCCTGATCTGAGGGCTGGGAGGCCCATTTAAACTGATGCAATCTATTCAGCTGAAGTACACAGAAGCACACGCCATTTATTACAACGCGCTATTAACCGCACACCAAATGGCCGCGAAGCGAATCTCACCAGAGCGGCTGGCAAGTCCGTTGGCCTTCTCGCTGTCCTCCACCTGGCACTTCTTTTTGGCGATCTTGTGCAGGATGGACGCCTTTTCCCGGAACTTCCCTAAAAACACAAAAGCAATAAGGAAAGGAGTGAGGTCCTGGGGGAGGATTCCCAAGATAGGCCACACCCCTCAGGAGGCCACGCCCCCCAAGGAGTCTGCTCTCTCACCTTTCCCCGCACTGTTCACTTGCAAACGAACAGTGAGGAGTTCCCGTTATTTCTTCTGCCACAGACAGTGCCACACATTCCGCACATCACGCACCGTCACATCCGGGACTCAGGGAAAGCTCACAGAATACTAACTGCTCAAACAGAGAGCGGTTTCCTTTATCCTTTCTGCCACAAATGGGCATAAAATTCCACATTTCGCATACCGTCACACTCAGCACTCGGGAAAAGCTCGCCGAATACTACTTTATTCCTTTATTTTTTCCACCACAGGCAGGCCCCATATACCACATTTCACATGCTGTCAGGTTCAGTACACAGCTGGGTATTTGCTAGAGCAATTCAAGTTAATTGGCAAAAAAAGTTCTCTCCCTCTCCACCTTAGCTAATGTGAAGTGAGTGTTCTGGTGCAAAATGGCTGCCGTGCATCACCCAGGTGGGTGCTACACATTGGTGGTGAGTGAGGTGAGTTCCCACTCATCACTGTAACTCATGCACTTTGAGCGTTCGGAAAAGTGCTATATAAATGCAATGATTTATTCATTCATTCAATTGCATTGCTAGAGAATAAAACTGCAGCACCTGACTGGGAATGAAACCTGCAACCCCTGAGGTACAAGCACAAAGCTGTGATCATACTACCATACCAACAAATGAAAATAAACAAAAAATAGATAAGTCCATAACCAAATTTACTTCTAACCCTTAGAGGCTATTCAATATAATTCACACAGATAATTTATCCTTCAAACACATCTTTCATAACTTAAATGTATTTAATTAACAGAGTCTTAATGTTTAAAAAATGAAAGTATTATTGATCAGTGGCAGCTGAGCCAGAACTGCACTGCATTGTAAGAATGGTGATGAAATAGCGGACTGTGCTTTATGCAGTCATTAAACTGCCAGCTAGAGCAAGGTCTTTAACATTTCTACAGACTTATCAGTACCTTCAGTGGAAAAACCAACAGTGGCCATAGCTCAGTTGAACTGTCAACCTAGTTCTTGGGCCTGAGTTATGAGACAATGGATCTAAGTGTTTATGTGATTAAACAAATACAAAAATCAATAAAGATGCTTGCTTGGACAGAACAAGCACTTGGAAATCTGTTTTTAGCAATGGCTATGCCTTTAGCATGTGTTCTCTCTACACATTCAGCATACTAAATCCTTCTGCTGGCATCCCATTTTTACCTGAAAGAATTTAGATTTCAAATCCAACTTGTGCCTTTTCTGCAATGATTGCCAGGGAAGCTAATGATCATATAGTGAGCCCAGGGCACTTTTGCAGGAAGCCATCAGAATGATTACAACAACTTTATGGCACTATGAGCCAGATCAGGCTGCTCTTAACCTTACAGAACTTTGAGCCAGTGCACGTTGCTCAGAATCTTATAGAACTAGGAGTCTGCCCACATTTCTCATAACCTTACAGAACTATGAACCTGTCCATGTTGCTCATAACCTTACAGAACTAGGAATCTGCCCACATTTCTCATAACCTTACAGAACTATGAACCTGTCCATGTTGCTCATAACCTTACAGAACTATGAACCTGTCCATGTTGCTCATAACCTTACAGAACTATGAACCTGTCCATGTTGCTCATAACCTTACAAAACTATGAACCTGTCCATGTTGCTCATAACCTTACAGAACTATGAACCTGTCCATGTTGCTCATAACCTTACAGAACTATGAACCTGTCCATGTTGCTCATAACCTTACAGAACTATGAACCTGTCCATGTTGCTCATAACCTTACAGAACTATGAACCTGTCCATGTTGCTCATAACCTTACAGAACTATGAACCTGTCCATGTTGCTCATAAACTTACAGAACTATGAACCTGTCCATGTTGCTCATAACCTTACAGAACTAGGAATCTGCCCACATTTCTCATAACCTTACAGAACTAGGAATCTGCCCACATTTCTCATAACCTTACAGAACTATGAACCTGTCCATGTTGCTCATAACCTTACAGAACTATGAACCTGTCCATGTTGCTCATAACCTTACAGAACTATGAACCTGTCCATGTTGCTCATAACCTTACAGAACTATGAACCTGTCCATGTTGCTCATAACCTTACAGAACTAGGAATCTGCCCACATTTCTCATAACCTTACAGAACTATGAACCTGTCCATGTTGCTCATAACCTTACAGAACTAGGAATCTTCCCACATTTCTCATAACCTTACAGAACTATGAACCTGTCCATGTTGCTCATAGTCTTACAGAACTATGAACCTGTCCATGTTGCTCATAGCCTTACAGAACTATGAACCTGTCCATGTTGCTCATAACCTTACAGAACTATGAACCTGTCCAGGACGCTTATAACATTACAGTACCATGAGCCTGATCAAAACCCTATGACACTATGAGCTAGACCAGGTTCCTCATATCCTCAACCTATAAAAGAGCCTGACCAGGCTGCAGAGAATCAAATCTACAAACTGTAGCATCTGTTTCCAGAAACTTTAGAGAAAGTCTGGAATTGAGACTAAGACAGACAGGCAGTATTGAAAAGACATGTATCTGAAATATGCTCTTGTAAGTATGCATTTCATATTCCATACCTCTGTTCCTGCAAAGCAAGCTATAGCTCCTCCATGAATACCTTTTTCATAAGGTATTCTGCAACAAAATGCATTTTAGTGTATTTTAGTCCATGACATTTAGCAGAAAATCCAGAGCAACATACACAGCTTACATTCTTTAAATACATAGCTGGACATTAACAGAAGAGATTCAGTGTAGGAATGTTGCTTCGTGGTATGAGAGCAGCTCCTAGCCTGGGAATCGAGCCTACGACCTTGGAGTCACAAACCCAGCTCCCTAACCTTCATGGTACACGGCCATCCCAGCTGCAGGACCGGTGGGAGGTGGAGATGTAGGATTTGCGTGGGAGTGTCGCTGGGCCGTGATCTATAGCCAGAGATTATAAATAGTGCCGGCTGTCAGTCCCCGCTCAGGGATAATGGTGTGTTAATCCTGCCCAGTGGCCGACTGGGGAATGACACCCGTGCTGTCACATCCTCTGGCAGGCGTAGGGGACTTCTAGCGCGATCATCTCATTAGCTTCCCCCCTCCACTGCCACCTACGAGGACACGCCTGGCACACAACCCTGCTCAGGGACAACACAAAGCACACTGGCACCGGCTCTGCAAGTGTGTATGTGAGTGTGTGCGTGTGTGTGTGTGTGAATGTGTGTGTGTGTGTACGTGTGTGTGTGCATGTGTTTGTCTGTGTTTTTTGAGCTATAAAGCAATCATTTAAATCTGATTCAGAATGCAGCACACAGATAGTAACAAAACAAAATCAACTCGGCTGCCTCTGTCTTCTCACTACCTGTGTTTGCTCCCATCAGCAAAATCTCCACCCTCCCCCTGCGGCGCAGACACACTCAGCAAAGCTGATCTAAGATCAGTTGTGCATTTACACTCATACTGGGTAAGGTCAGGACATGGGCATGGAGAAAACTGAACCTAGATCAGCACTAGACTCAGATGCTTCATGAGTACGGATGTCTATAAGACAACCTTAGCGGTAGGCCTCAAGGTCACAGAGGTGTGCATAACCAGCAGCTCCGGTCACTTTCCCACCAATATGTTCTCCTGGCGGGGTGGATGGGTCTCAGGCCCTGTTGACTCAGGCCCGCGGGTTTTTCTTGTAACTGTGCGTGCCGTCTTTCCTCCACTGTGAGGAGGACGGTCCCTCTGTCTTCCGTGAGAGCTGAGCCCTGACCCTCTTTTGCGACAGAAAAATCGAAGGCCATTAAGTGGAAAAGGGGAATGGATAGACGGGGGGGAGGGGGGGGGAGTGGGCACTGCCGGTTGGACGGTGCGATGATGCCTATTACTCCTTGTGCAATTTCAACATGTCAGATTGGACACAGTGACCTCCCACTACTAAACCCCTTTAAAGCAACCCACCCTACCCCACCTGCAATAAACAACCACTGCAGAGCTTGTGGGTGCATAGCAGCTACGCTACATCCAAGGACTGACCCCTTTCCTCTCAATCAGCTACCAGAATGTTCCAAAGATCAGCTCAGGAAAATCCATTCAGATGTGATTTTCACACTCACGAGACACATATAGGGTTCCAACATGTTATTCTACAGCAGCAGTCCCTAATGTGGCCAAGTTTACACACTGCAGAAACTGGGGATTTTCAAGATTAGGCTTGATACTGTGTTTGATACTGTAGGTAATCAGAGCACTAATTTAGTCAGGAAAATGGTGAGCATTGTTGGGCTGAATGGCCTGTTCTCATCATTATGTCATGTTATGTCATGTTATGTTATTCAAATTCACTGGCAGAGTGTAAAATTAGTGCCAAAGGTCCAGTCCTGTTGTAAATTTAATTCCAGAAAAAGATGAGTTTCAACATATTGAACATCATGTAAAAAAAAATCACTCTTGTGTACATGTACGTGCGTGTGCATAGAGTGTGTACGCGCGCGTGTGTGAGCATGTCTGATTGCAGCTCAGCATTTTCCTGTAATTACCATTGTGTTAGGGGCTTCACCTGACTGTGGTCTGCTATTCCTGACTGATACTGAACGTTACGTAACTCTGGAGATGAGTCACCCCGGTTTTTTTTTTCCTTGACAAACTCCTGGAGTGAAATCTCCGCTCTCGCCCCTCACCGGCGTCTCTCTCTCTCTCTCTTTCAGAAAGGAAGACGTGTCATTCAGAGAACCACCACTGGAACAAAGAACCCTCATGGGAACAGAGAACCATCACAGGTACAAAGAAGCAGGGAGAAATAGTAAAAAATAAAAACATTTTTTTTTAAATCTAAATTATTTTTTTTGTGACTTTATTGACTTTATTGGATTTTGAGTTTTACGCTCTATCGGGTCTTTCCACAGGCCCACTCTGTGTGAGCCATTTCCACTCCTGTGAAAACCGAGCTGTGTAACATAAACAGCTCTGCAAGTGGGCTACTGTTTACTGAGGGCACGCTATGCCAGCTGTCTTGGCTCGGAGAAATGAATTTTTCCACAAGATCTCTGTCCAGAAATGGCACTGCATGAGCTGGACAGACAGGCAGACACCGGCCTTAGAAGTCAAAGGAAGAGACCATTACGGAGGTTATTTCAGGCACCCCATGAAAGTTTCATTATCTAAAGAGGACTTAAGCTCATTTCACTCTCTCCGGCCAAGTTTTGCTCAAATAACCTTGCCGCATGTGCCAACAAAACAGAACAAACCCGACAGTCAGGTATATAGCCTATATATAGCCTATATAATGACACAATTTTAGAACAACAGTTAAAACACGTGAAAACATTGTTTGGTTAGTAATTTGCACATGGAAGGGTAGGGGCGGGTGGCTACGGACTGTATACCAGCACATAATGACTGAGAGGGATCTGCTTAATGTATAATGAAACCATCAAGTTGGCTACTTTGTTTGAAACATCAGCACACTGGGATTGCTAGACATGGCCATAAATGTAATCAATCCAGTGAGATGAAAGAAAGATGTATTTACCTCACAGTTAGAGGTAGTAACAATACCCCTTTTTCAATGATATTTCAAGGACAGTGGGATATTTTGTCATCCCTTTTGTCATGGATTATGAGCACTTGGACCAGGCCTTGCATTTATACAGGGAACACACCTTTCATCACCGCCATTATATGACCAGTACAATTTATACGTTTAGGTTATTATTTACTGAATTGTCTTCCATAAGGGAAGATTAAAAAGATAGAGTTTTCAACACTTCCTGTTGTCACAGGCTTTGCCAGATACCTATGATTTTCTGCCCCCAAAACTATTATTAAAAATCGTTCAATTTATACTGACCCCCATACATTTTAACTCCAAAACTTTTCCAACATTTAGGGAAACATCACACAACCTGGCAACCACGGCTGCTGCCCGTCAATCATGTTTTTTTTTTTTTTTTTGTTTTTTTTGTCAAATCGCAGGCGATGTTCCATCATGATTGGTCAAGTCTTCCAAAGTTTAGTAAGGAACAGGCATCCCACATAACAGTGTCCTCCACTCAAAACAATAGTAAGGTTGAAGGGTTTCTCTAGAGCAATCACAAACCCACACAGAACAAATAATCCTCTTATCCACAGTGCATTCATACAATATTAATGACAGTGCAAATAAATAGATAGACAATAAGTTCAAAAGAGTAGCAAACATAACCAAAAAAAATAAACTAGTTAAAAAACATTGCAACTGAGAAAACAATTTTTTTGAAAGCAACGCCAGCAAAGACAAAGGCCATGATTTGCACTTATGTTTGTGAAATCGTGTAGAGAGAACTCAACAACAAAGAAACAAACAAAAGGCCCAAACAAACAAGGAAAGGAAAAAAGGAAGACACAAGCGTGACAGAGCTGGAAAAAAGGATGAATTTGTGATGCAAATAATCCAGGAAAATTCTTACCTTCTTCAGTCATTGTGTGATAATATTTTAGCTTTCCATATGTCCCAAGTTCTACAACATCACAGCAAGAGACAAGAGTAAGGTAGCAAGACACAGAAAAGGACAAAAGGTGAACATGAAAGAAGACACATTGAGATCATAGCACAACATAGTTAACAGGGAAAAGGCTTCTCTTCTCTCGCTCTCTCGCTCTCACATTCTCTCTTTCTCTCACTCTGTCTCTACAAGGTCAGCAACATAAGTGCAAACTTAACATTGGAAATACACGCATTAATTTTCAACCCCTGTACCTGTTATTCAAAAAGACTAAAACAGGAAGCAGTTGTCTTGCATATCACACTCTCACACGCATGAAATAAATCCTGAATATAGGCACACTTCACACAAGTGTTGAATGGTTTGGCAAGCAATCAAGTAGACTGCAGTGTGATGAATACTCTCCTTTCGGAGTTTGCAAGAAAAAAAAAGAAAATTGTAGTTTCATGAATAATCTAAATTCATCCGTGATGCTGGTCACACTTGATGAATCGTGCGGTTCATTCAAGTTCAGGCATCAGCCAGCGAAACGCCGAGATGAATTCAGAAGAAAGTGAACACCAGTTACGCCAGCCGAGCAAGGCTCACAGCCACTCAAAGTGAGCTTATAGCAACTGAACGTCCGGCTCTACAAAGCAGCTTCATTGCTGTCTCCACACACCGTCGCACGACTGTTTCGGTTTCACGGAGGGCGAGTCAGCATCGCGGTGCGGGTTGAACACAGGTGGGATATACTTCAACAGCGATCAACAAGTGAAAACATCAATCGTTACGGACAAAAGAATTCCATTCTCAATACTGGAGAAAACATATTCATTTAAAAAAAAATCTGCAGGAACTTGGGTTGAGAGCGATGAAGTATTTCAAATATTTGCAATATCAAGAACAAAAAGGCACACACACACACACCCTGTTGAGTGAGAGGGAGAATATGTGGTTGAGTGAGAGGGAGAATGCCTCGTTGAGTTAGAGGGAGAATGCAATGCTCTGTAGAGTGAGAGGGTGAATGCCCTGTTGAGTGAGAGGGAGAATGCCCTGTAGAGTGAGAGGGAGAATGCCCTGTTGAGTGAGAGGGAGAATGCCCTGTTGAGTAAGAGGGAGAGAATGCCCTGTAGAGTGAGAGGGTGAATGCCCTGTTGAGTGAGAGGGAGAGAATGCCCTGTAGAGTGAGAGGGTGAATGCCCTGTTGAGTGAGAGGGTGAATGCCCCGTTGAGTGAGAGGGAGAGAATGCCCTGTTGAGTGAGAGGAAGAGAATGCCCTGTTGAGTGAGAGGGAGAATGCCCTGTGGAGTGAGAGGGAGAATGCCCTATTGAGTGTGCTCTGTGCCTTCACAGGTGAGTAGGGGTTTCCAGCATGAACCGCTATCACAAGGAGACACGCAGCAAGACCACAGAGAGCCCCACTGAGTGTGCTGTTCCTCAGGAAGTGTCAAGGAGACAAAGGCATGCATTCACACTAGCGCACACACATGTAGGGACACACACACACATGCACGCACGCACACACACATACTAGCAAAGTCTTGCTCTGTTTACTGAGGGGGCTATGACCTTGCCAGCTGACCACTGAGGTTTGTTTGTGAACTTCGTGCAAATTCCGGTCACAGGGCAGAAAGCTTTTAGCATTGATTCTCCCATAAATCACGGGGAAGGGGAAGGCCCACTCATACGAGCCAAACATTTTATCAAGCGATTTTTCTTTTTTTTCTGCACTCAGTAGTGAAGTGCCCTAGGCGGAGCACAGGCCCAGGCCGCGACTATCCGGAAAGTTCTGGACAAACACGGCGGCGGCCCCGCGCGGGATCGATGGGAGCGTCAGGGTCACGGCGCGGCCCGCTCGCCAGAGCGAGTGCCAGTCCTGAACCGGATCGGACACCGTCGGCTGGAGGGGGGCGACCGCGTGGCGGTGCCGTCCGCCTGGCTTTTCACAGCAGCCCGTGGTGAGAGAAAGCTCCGCCCCTTTCTGCTCACTGCCGCCTAATTTTCGACCTTCCCCGATTGGTCAGGAAGAGGAATTCAGTGACTGTTCTCCACAAATGTCTCAGACCTCACTTTTTTGGACTACGTCTCAATGTTTCTAATAGAAAAACAAACCCCTCTCTCCCTTTATCTCTTGGACAGGAAAACATGCACCTTCACAGGGGCATTCATTTGATTGTAACTTTGCATTCTGGGTAGGTTTGGGCACTACTAAAGAAATGATGAAATGGCTAAACGATCCTAAGCACATCTGATTGGCTGCCTGGTGCCTCTCCCCCACAGGCAGACAGCAGGCCTCTCTCCCTTCAGGCAGTGTCTGTCAGCAGGCATGACGGCAGACGGCCAGATTGACAGGCAAAGGCTGTAGGTCGGGGCCCCGCGGCCATGGAAACAATTACCCAGATGACCTTGCCGTGTCCGAGCGGCGCTCAGAGAGGGCGGGGCCACGCGCCGCCAGCAGTAACGACCGCATCATCGCCAGCCGCATTTGCATCGTTTCACCTTTTACCACTCGCCTACACCACCCCGTATTCCCACCAGCAGGGGGCAGTCTTTCAGTCCATTTTTACGTTTACTTATGACCGAAATCAGCCCAGGATTTTATTTGTATTTTATTTATTTATTTATTTTTTGGGGGGAAGGGGTACTCCTGTAAAAGGCAGCTGAACAGATGAGTCAAAAATGTTCTATTTTCTTTACAGATAATACTTCATAGTGAGTGGTTACAAATTCAAAAAAATTTGTTCTTCACAGTCCTTCCATCAGTATCCAAGGTGAAAGCAAAACAGACCTGGCCATTTACAATGTTTCTACAACATTGTTAAAACCTTCCCCAGATGAAAGGTTGATGAAAATTTGCCCTCTGTGCTAACTGGTGCAATAACACTGGACTGTGCAAATGTAACACCTGTGTTGTAAGCCATACAACTGCGCATTTAATTAAAAATTTGGAGCTCATCAGCACATTAATAACAACCCCCCTCCCTGTGACCTTCCCCACCCACCAGTCATGATTTCTGAGCCCCATTTGAATCCAGCACAGCTTGGCTCAGCTGTAAACAAAGGAGAAGGGAGACAATCAAAGCCACGGTGGAGCTGTGCACACCTGCCTGTCACCTGAGCCAAACAACCAGCCAACTGCCTAAGCCCTGTATCCAGTCAGCCAACCAACCAGTAAGCCAACCGAGCCCTCTCTCCGGTCAGCAAAACAGCCAGCCAACCACCCAGTCAGCCAGCCATGCCTTGTCTCCAGTCAGCTGACCAACCAATCAGCCAATCAAACAGTCTGCAAACCAAGCAGTCAGTAAACCAGCCAACTCAAACCCTGTTTCCCTTCAGACAAATAACCAGTCCACCAACCAGCCACCTAATAACCAACCATACAACCAGTCAGCCAACCAAACAGTCAGCCAATCAAACAGTCCGCCAACCAAGCAGTGAGCCTAGCCTCATCTCCAGCAGCTCAATATTTGATGCGGCTCCTAAGTAATCTTCTTTTAGCTCCGCTGTGCCGTTTGATGGAAGCAGAGATGCATCGTAGTGACAGCTAAGGAGAGCATGGGCAAAATGAGCACTACCCTGCTCTGGTGAATAAATGAAATGCAGCATAAGGTGCTATTTTAATGGGACTAGTGTGTGTGTGTGTTTTAGATTACATTGGATCATAAGGGGCTGGTGATGTGACCTTCAAAGTTTACAACATTGGAAGTCCTGGATTTGTATTAAGTGGACAGAGTCTGTGACACAGAGCAGGGACATACATTTGGGTTATGCCTCTCATACATAATGTGAGTTTCAGATGACTAAAGTAATCTCACAATTAACTACAGTCTTTTCTAAATCACTGGTCTTTCAGCACTGGAATTGAGCTAAAACGTTTTTTCCGATATTAAAAATTTGTCTGTGATGGATGCCAAAATCACAGTAGAAATCCTGTAGTGTACAGTGGGCTTCAGGCAAGGTAGATAGAGGGCAGTCATATAACACATCACTCATTCCACTGCACAGAAAATATTAATGCATATGTACCGGACGGGGGCAAACGTTGGTGTAAAATGCACAGAACTTTTCCATCTATAAGGACCATGTCCTAACCATGTGACTTCCAAACCGCATGCTGCACCTCCCTGAATGCGACTAGCAGTCATGCGACCAATGAACTTTTTTTTCACTGCACCTACCCTGACCACACGTACCTGCAACAGACAGTCATACAAGCTGGCCACCTCGACGATTCATCCCCGTACAGTAAAGCCAAACCATACCAAGTGGCCGGTGGCCATTTCCTGGAACCTGCCCTGGCATGTCCTGTCAAAACACCGCAACCCCCGTGTAACTGACCAGATGTTTTCCCCCCACAGCTCTGCAGTATTGTCATTGTCTTCATGTCTTTCAGCATGGCATGGCTGCATTGCCACGGCGCTCTCTGGTGTGAACCTCACGCCTTCTCCTCAGGTCTCAGAGTTCTCAGAAAACGAGATGTCATTAAGATGAAAAATGGGCAGAGCTACCAGCAAGCTATCAGTTTCATACTGATTAGAACCAATCATTGCATTTCTTTGGAGAGCACAATCTTTTGGTTGGCTTTAACAGTTCAGTGATTGGAATTATGGAATTTATGAAAGCTCATTCTTTCATCACTACCTCATTGGTCAGCTGTGTTAACAGAACCACTTCTGCCCTCATCTATTGGCTCAGCCCTCTACAGCAAGACTGCAAAGGTTGAGATCAACAGTAGCATGAAGTCCCCCTCCCATACTGTGATGACCACACCCTGCTAAAAATGCTCTAACAAATTAGTGCCTGCAGGCCACGCCCACGCTATGTGAAAGGTACGAAAACCACACCCCTTGTTGTAAACCTCAAGGTCACCTGTCAAGGTCCCCTCTACGAACTGTGAGAATGAGCGGGAGGAAAGTATGGATGACATTGCTTCTCTATTTTCCCTTCCAAACGCAGAGGATTAAAAAAGAAATGCATTAATGTTTCCAAAACACCGGTGCCAAGTCACAGAGAGCGCTTCTGATAAATCGATCATGTGGCTGCAAGTTTAAAAAAAGAAAGAAAAAAAAATGCCCAGTCTAAAAATGTTGGTCAATTAATTGGGGCATTCACTGTTCTCCTCTTTGAGAATTTGAGACAAAGGTTCTGTAAACAGCCGAATCACTGCTTCAGGCCCAGAGCTTAAACACAACTCAACAAACCGTGGAGAGTTCTGCAAGAGCGGGGGGGAGGGTTGACCCAAAACAAAAAAAACAAGAAAGTCTGTTAGTAGAGTGGCAGATGAAAGCGGGGGGGGGTCCAGTGGACTCATGGGGTTACGGTGAGGGTAGTGCGACGTTAAAATTAGAAAGGGAGAGTGCAATGATGCCATATGCACAAACTCAAAACATGGCATTCTGGGAAAATGCCCATCATCCTGTCCGACAGCGACAGGGGCTCTTATTTGAGGAAAGGTAAAAGAAACTCAAGGGGGAAGAATTGGGGGTAAAAAGCCATGTCCAAGCTGAGATGAGGATGGTCACCTTTCAGCAAAAAGATAAATATATTCACTCACCAGAATCGGCAAACTCTGAGGAGACAGAGAGAAAGAAAGAGGGAGAGAGAAAGAAAGCAAAGAACAAAGAGTGGGGTAAAGACAAAGAAAGAAGGAAGAGAAAGTAAACAGTTTGCTAGTAAACAGCATTTCACAGAAAATTTGAGGAGAAACAGAAATCCAAAATGGCTGTTGGTTCACAGTACTTTGTGCTCCATAAACCAGTTAACTCATTTTCTCCAAGCAACTTTCACAAATTCAAGCAGAATGCAACACCTTGTTATTCCATTGACAATAATAATTCAGACAACAGTTATGCTTTACATATGCTTTATGTACCCAACTGGCTGATGAATGAGAAGTATTTTGCTGGCTAATTCTTCATTAAAAGCTCGACCTCTGCAAGGTTAAATGCCGCAGTTCATTCTGACAACAGTGGTGCGTCTTACTTGCTGAATCATTTTTTGCCCAATGCATCTCAATGGCCTGGATTCAATTATCAATTTTGTCCCTCGGTTGAACTCACAGTTAAATGCAAAGTGTTCAATTTTCTTTCAAACTTAGTAAATAGCGTGTCAAATTAATTCTGGTGATCACTAAACTCTGCCAATTGTGTTTGGTGAGTTTAGCAAGAAAAACTGTCAGTTGAGTGCTGGACATGAAACTTCAAAAAGAAGACAAAAGCAAATGACTTATGTGACCTTGCTAATGCTCAACATACTCTTGGATGTGCCGCTGCACTGTGAAGCTGGTCTTTTCTGTAGCATTCTCTTACAAATTTCCGTGCTCTTTGAGGAAAGGCGGAAGTACACTGCTTCAGATCCAGCTCTACAGCTCAACATCATAACCTTCGCAACCTGACATAACCTGACATAATAAATCCCATCGTCCCTCTGTCGTGGTTGTGTTTGCTTCATACCGAGTGGGCCTGGGCTCCGAAAGGCAGCCAGACTCAGGGAAAAGAATCATCTGCTGCATGTAATTAAGAGTGCTAAACAAACGGACGGCTATAATTATAGTGGCTGTGCTGTGGGTTGAGGCACCATGCTGGGCTGGAGTCACAGCACTGCTGCAGGGTTGCGGTAATGCTCTTATACACAGCCATATGGCCCACTGACCTTGAGGAAAGAGCATCGTGCCAAGGAGGCTCAGAAATCAGTCACAACAATACGCAGCCATTTGTCAGTTTTCCTTCTTCACACCCTGTAACAGGATCTCAATGACGAGAACAGATTCTGGGCTTTTAAGAAATTATTTGGCTGCTGGTTTAGATTTTTCTTTTTTTTAAAGACACAGATCCCAGTGATGGAATGAGTTCCCCGGATACAATCCAGTACAACCCAACCTTCAACTGTAGTCTGAAATCACACTTATTTAAACAGTACCTTGGCACACAAAATGCTGAACCCATTCATGGTTCTTACTAGCTGTACCTATGCTAAATGTAAAACTATATCCCCTTACCCATTTGCTTCCTAATAATTCTCGTGTTCTCTATTTCACTCTCGGACCTACTATAGCAGCTAAGATTATGTTTTAAGGTTATGTACTGACAACTACCAACAGTTTTGACTCCGATGACTTCACTCTGCATCACTGCTTGTTGCTAAAACGTGTGAATCTGTACGCCTTTATGCAAGTTGCCCAGGATAAGAGCCTGAGTCTGCTAAATACCGGAATGTAAATTTCCAACCTGGACCGGCGCTTTCCTTTGACTGTGAAGTGAAGTCGGGACAGATGCATGGCGTGCTCTAAATAAAGACAAGCCCTAAGCCAGCCGGATAAAAGTCTTTAAATATGCATAAACTCAGGGGCCCCGCAGTCACCATCCTAAGTGCCTGCTCCGGGATGGGCTCCAGAGCTTCTTCTTCCACTGCTCTACCTGCCCGGTGTTCTGTAGTCCTCATCCCGATAAGGCCATGCACTCTGTCCACATGGAACGTGAGGGGACTGCATTTCCCAGTTTAGCCGCTACAGATCCCCACTTGCCCCCCACCACCTGCCTCTTGCAAGAGTGCACTTAAGGAGTATTTTTTCAAATGGACTGCACAAATTGACCAGTCTCTCCAATTCCTTGTAATCCTCTCAAGAAAACATAGCGTGCACCACTCTAAACTGAACTGTTTACTGTCTGGTGGATTGGCAGAGACTCGAAGGGTGCTTTTAAAAAAATCTTACGTGGCATTAGTAATATACGTATCTTACAGAAAACACGCCATTCATATTATCTGCAATTTGGCTTGTAATAGTGGTTGTTCTGTTCCGTAAAACAGTGTGTTTGCGTCAGTCTTTGTGTGTGTTTGTGTGTGTGTGTGTGTGTGTGTCAGTGTGTGTGTAAGCGTGTGGGCATGTGTATTTAAGTAGGTTTATCCTTTGCAGGGTAATATCTGCTTATACCAACACCAGTGACTCATAATTGAGTCAGTACACCAGGGTGGATAACATACAGTAAAGTGGAGAAAATCAGCTTTTACATACATTACAGGCCATTCTCAGGTGATTAGATATGAAAATGAAAATCCTGGGCACACTATCCCGCCTCTGCACATTCCCAATATAGTAGTTCCAGGAAACTCAGCTCATCAATCTTTTAAAGTGTCACGCTGTACCTTCAGCAGATTCATGCTGGCTTTGCCCGACACGCAGCCTCCACAATGAGTCCAAGTTTCTAAATTTAATCCGCCCCTCCCCAAACTCCCCAAATTCTGACGCTGTCAGGGCCTGTGGGTGTTTTAGGGTGATTTCCACAGTGTTCGTTATTCCAGGACAAAGGTTTTTCCCGTCCGTCAGAAATGCAGGAAGCTGTAGGGACCAGAATTATCACCAAACAGTGGAAACAGTGGAAACCGTGGAAACGCATCCTTCTGCCTCGGCACACCCAAACGCTTTGTCTCACCACAGACATTCTGTATTCCCTCGTTCGCACTTTGTTACTTATAAAATGTTATCTGCTGTTACTGCAGAGGAAGAAGGCCATTCTCACCCACTATGCCCTCTTGTGTATTTACTGAATACTGGACAGCCAGTGCAACACGGCTGAGGCCATTACATTAATAAAGCCCTCTCCAGATCCCTTTTGTTATTTCTCTCCCCTTTTCTCTGTCTCCCTCACTCCCTTTCCTCTTTATCTCTTTTCTTTCTTCTTCTCTCTCCTCCTACCTCCTCTCTCTCCCCCCTCCTCCCTCTCTCTCTCCATCCTTCTCTCTCCCCTTCTCTCACACCTCCCTCTCCATTCTTCTTTCTCCTGC
Source organism: Anguilla rostrata (assembly GCF_018555375.3). NCBI lineage: Eukaryota > Metazoa > Chordata > Actinopteri > Anguilliformes > Anguillidae > Anguilla > Anguilla rostrata. The sequence continues at coordinate 26,245,301 of NC_057939.1, read as the reverse complement.
TCCTCTCCCTCTCTCTACTCTTGCTCTCTCTCCCCCCTCCTCCTTTCCCACCTCTCTCTCTCTCTCTCTCTGTCTCTCTCTCTCGGCTGCAGGTGTTGTTCATGGCAGATGGAAGCGGTCGTGAGATCCCTGTGTACTCTGCAGTGCTTTAGTGTGGAGAGGGGGGCGGGCGGCGGGGGTGGTGGGGGGGACCCCAGGGAGGCTTTTTTTTGCAGACTCGTGAGCGTGGCAGGTGCTGGCACGCCTCACCGCCCCTTTTTTCTCATCCTGAGTCGGCCCACACATGCTCGCCGCACCTGTCCAGCCCCCCCCCTTCCCCCAAACTGCCCCCCACCCCCCTAAATTTATGCTGAAGAGAAGAAATCACAGTACAAAAAGTGTGTTTAGCTTACTAGGTCTTTGTTTACACTCAGCCTGGAGTTGTTTTGCTTAATTGCTTGATTAAAGTTAAGGTTTGATTGCTTAAAGTTAATGGATCGCTAAGAGATAACTCAAAACGGACACTAATGATGGCTTGTGATGTGCTGCAGAACTGTTGCCCCAGATCTCTGCTGGTCTTAAAACCACACAATGTCCTTAGGCTCTCTATGCCCAACTAAATGGCCTTCGCTCTCTCTTTCCCATTTCATCTCCTTCCCTCTTTCCCTGAAAATGAAGTACACCATCAACATGGCAAAGAAAATCTCTTGGAATGGCTATGGAACTGAAAAAAAAAACAACAGAAAAAAACCAAGCAATCTTTCTCCATTTCATAAGCTTTCCTCTGCGATGGTTTGAGATTTACTCGCATGCTTTCCACGAGCAGGCTCGTGAAATTTGGGGGAGCTCTCTCTAACTGGCACGTGCGGGGAAAGTGGCGCGGTTCCAAAGCCGCCGTCGCCCCTGCACTTCGCTGTACCAGTGCGCCCCCCCCTCCCGGCTGATTCACCACGAGATGAACTCCAGTACAGCGCTAATGGGGACTTCAGCTGGGATTACTGGGTATCAGCACCCCTTTGCACGCAGCCTCCTGACAGATCACTGAATTAGAATCTTCTAGAAAAAGGTGTGACACCAGCAGGCCCACACGCAAGGATAAACAAACATGCCAACAGCAGACTGGGCTGCCATTCTGGACATGACCAGATTGAACTGGTTTGTCAGTTAGGACCTAAAACTGGCTTATTTGGGACCCGCCTATTTAGTTCTGGACCCGTAGCAAAATGCAGATATGTGGGGATGTGTGGGTACAGATATCAGACTGAGCAATGCATGTGTTCCTGATTTCATCAGACTTACGTTCAATTTTAAAGTTAAACGACAAAGAGAACACTAATAAAGTACAAATGTTCAAGTGGCAATCTTTAATTTTTCAGTTTCGGTGGATTTGGCGACATCTGTTGTGACTGGTGATCACATAAGTTTGTTTTCACAATCAAAATACCAGACTTCCATTCAAAACAGAGCACAGCTAGGAGCACATCCAGTGCTTATTTTTCTTAGAAGATAATCCAGCAGTAGCGTATTTTGGAGAAAGAAGACTGTCTAGAGACAACCAACAATGTCGTTTGGCATTGTAATATTGAGCAACATATCAGACCTCATTTTAAAGACGCCTTTTGTATTTCAAACATTTGCTTTTCCTCAAGCAAGTTCCTGTGAGCGTGTCATATATTTGAATACTTGGCGGGATTTTCGCACCCAACAACACCAGTGGAAAATAGCATATAGAGGAGAAATTCCAGAACGCAAACACATTGGATCGATATTGCCACAAATATGCCAGCGTGAAATGTTACCAAATCTGACATTGAAAATATTAAAAAATGAAGGATTGCCACTTTAATCAAGCCAGTGTCAGCTATCAGTCTGATAAAACAAGCTGGAGATCAGACAGGAGAACTGGGATTATTGAATTAATGAACGTCCCCAATTAGTATCAATTAATGATTGCATTAGCCACAGCCACAACAAACAGGAGTCTTCCACTGGGACGATATTCTCCCTTGCTCCCTGCCCCATGACGCTGCATTCCCACGAAAGGGCCTGGATGTGGCTGGTGACCATGTCGTGCATTTCTGCTAAGTGTCTTCCTTTTGCTAAGCATCGGGCAAGACGTCTCCCGGTCACCTTCATCAGCCTGTATGCTGCAGACCGGGGGCGGTCCAGTCTTATTCGAAAAGGGCGTGGGTGCAGGTTTTTTTTTGTTTTAGTCCAGCACTGACACCTGATTCAACTACTTAACTAATGATGGCCTTCAATGGAGACAATGGAGAAAAGGAGAATCAGGTGCGGTAGTGCAGGGCTCAGACCCACACCGGCCCCCTTTTTTCAGGTAAGACCGCACACCCCATGCGCTAGACGGAGCAGGAGGCTCGGGGGGCACCTTCAACGCCCCGGTAAATAAGAGGCGACGCCCGTGAGTTACACGGTGCCAAGTGCAATCTCGCTCCCTCCCAGAGGAACCTGCAAACAACCATTAAACCTAACCGCCAAAACTCTGATTTTATCTGAAACAGGAAACTCAGATGCCCTCCGTTCTTTCATTGCCCTGAGGCGCAATAAAAAGAGGCACTCCCACGCATCCTCGCGTCTCTTTATCTTTTTAATGAAATGCATTTCCGTGCAATGTGTTTACATCACATGAAGCGCTCTCACGATTGCCTGCAGATGAATCCATAATGGGGAAATCAGTTCATTAAAGTACAATGAAGAGTCTTGAAGCTGCGACACAGAGTTCAGTGTTAAACCAACTCTTACATGCAGTAAGAGCACCATAATGTTTAGGACAAAGCCTTTTTTTTCTTGATTTTGCTCTGTACTCCACGATTTGTAATTGAACATTTCATATGCAGTAAATGCAGATTCTCAGGTGTTAGTAATGTGTATTTTTATACACTTCGGTTTCACTGTGTAGAAATTATAGCAGTTCTTATGCATAATCCCCCCCCCCCTACATTTCAGGGCATCATAATATTTGGGAAATATTAATGTCACGTAAATGGAAGCTCTCTTATAGCTGCATGAAAGTACATGAACGCACTTGGCTTATCACACTTGACTTCTCACAAACACCCATGAAGCTATTTGTCCCAAAAATAATGGTGCCCTGAAATGGGTGGACTGTATAAAAAGTGCTGCATTTTCTACCTGGTCAAACCAGAATGTCTACAATCCTCATTAATAAAAGCTGAGAATCTTTATTTTGACTAACTGTTTGATTAAAAATCTAAAATGGTGGAGTAATAGAGCCAAATCGAACCACACACTATTTATTTATGAACCTTTATTTACATAGGGTAGGCTGACTGAGCACACATGGTCTTTCTGTGAATACCCCCACAAGTAGCCTAACCTGCATGTATTTGGGAGGAAAGTGGAGACCCCGGAGGAAAACCACGCAGGCACTGCTCACAGAAAGGCCGGGCCAGGATTCAAACCCACGGCCTTCTTGCTGTGAGGTGTCAGCGCTATCCACTGCACAACATGTTAATCCTTACAAGCCAAACCAGCGCTAGCTGGGGTGTCATTTAGCATGTACTGTGTGACCTCCAGTTATTTCTTTCCTAGAGAGCTGTGCATGTGTGTGTGTGTGTGTGTGTGTGTGTGTGCGTGTGCGTGTGTGTGTGCGCGTGCATGTCCAACCAGGGATGAAATCATTATTTTCTATTGAAAACGGACATATATAAAAACCTGAAACCTACGGGTTGCTTCAGCTGAACTCGTAAAATACAGTCAAGGAGTGTTCTGGCTAATGAGCCCTTTGTTAGCAATTACGTATTGGGATGTCTCTACTTCCGACACCACAGCACAGCGGGGGCCATAATGCTCAAACTGCAGGTATTCCAGACATGGCCCGCACCGCTGTCCCGTGTTAAGGACTATCTGTCTTTAATAATCTATAATAACTTTGGGGAGGGGGGGGGAACAGAGCTTCATCTGATCCAGCAGCGATAACTTTTCGACCACACAGCAGTTCATAAAACTCCTTCATCAGCAGGGTTCTTTTGGACATGAAAAAGGACAGTGGGAATACTGTATGGATGGTAGGGGCTTGTAGACGGGATCAGAGGGGCTTGTTGCTAGGTGGGCTGTAGTGATGGAGGTTGGGGGTGTGGCAGTGGGCAGAGCTTTGTGTGGGGGGGGCGGTACGGCAGCGCTATACCTTCGCTCAGTGGGTCCAGCGTATGGATCATCAGCTGGAAGATGCTGTTCCTCATCAGGCTGTTGTGCAAGGAGGCGGAGCTTCCGCCCCTCTGAAGGCGGGGCTTGGCCTACAGGAGGAGGGAGACAGTGATGTCAAAGCCCCGGACGCGTCTGCGGACGTCCTTTCCCCGGATCGTAACAATGAATCCCCCGCTCTCCTTTTCATTTTTTCCCTCCCCTTCCACCCACGCCTACGGCTTCAGTTATTTATAGTTCTGCTGAAATAACCTCTCTGGCTATAGCAGCCCCCTCGTCCCCCCCACCCTCTCCGCTGCTACCCTGACTCCAGCGACGAGCCTTTTTTTTTTTTTTTTTTAGTCCCATGATTTTTTTTTTTGTTGTTTATTCGGTGAGCGTTGCGGAGCAGCATAAGAGCGGTGCACGAACTCATCCGAAACGACCAGGAATAAACATCACAAATCCCCGAATATGCAAATGAACGTACTCTGAAGCTTTTTTAGCTTTATTTTGCCATGCTAAGCGGCGGGGGGGGGGAGAAAGGAGAGAGAAGAGAGAGAGAGAGAGAGAGACTATCCTTGAGACGTGGCCAAGGTGAGTCATCGTGCTCGAGTGTGCGGAGAAGAGGGAAGCTGGAGAAAAGGAAGGGGGGGATGAGGAGGGAAAGGAGGATGGTCACGAAATCTTATGATGAACGAGGGCGACGCAACTTAATTACGAAAGGCACACTCCTGGCTCTCTCCTCAGCCTGAGTGCGTCTTGACCTTTAATTAGCTCCCTGCACCGCTGACATCATGATGTCGTGGAAACAGTGGGGGCGGGAGGTATGGGGGTTAAAACCACTCCTGATAAACAACAATAAAGTTCATTATTACACTATTTAAACTAAAATATAATCCAATGAAACGGGACCAAAATAAGGCATGTTCTCCTGTGACCCCCGCCCCCCCTCCGCCAGACTGTGTTTGCTAAGGTGACCCTGCCAGCCTTAGGGGGTGCCAGGAGCTGTGGCAAATCGCCACCAAAAGCCTCACACCTCAGAAGGGGCTGGGTGGAGGGAGGGGGGCGGGGGGGCAGGGGGTGTTAGCTCACAGACGGGAGGCAGCTGCTCTAAACACTTCCGCCACGTGTCGCCCGCTGGGTTTTGGCGGCTCAATCTGGAGCTGGAGGGGCCCCTGACTGATGATGCTGATTCACACGCCTCTCAGGTGGGTGGGGGGCGGGGGGGCGGGGGGAGGGGCGTCACTGGGCAAGGCTGCACAATAAAAAATCTCTCTCTGTCTCTTAGCTCTCTCTCTCACTCTTTCCCTCTGTCTCTCAGCTCTCTCTTTGTCTCTCTTTCTCTCTCGGTCTCTCTCAGCTCTCTCTTTCTGTCTCTCTTTCTCTCTTTCTCTCCCTGTTTCTCAGCTTTCTTGCTCTCTCCCTCTCTCTTTCTTGACTGATAACAAGCATCCCGTTCTACTTTGCAGTTTAACACAGTGTTTCTACATTCAGTCTGAACTATGCTGGGCTGCAAACATTTCCTCTGAAAATGTGCATCGCCTCCCAAAACAAGCCTGACTCCCTGCTCCAGCTCAATAATAACCTGACATACAAAATATTCGTTTTTTGCTAGCCCTGTTCCCCCAGGCATATTGGCGTACTTCTTACATAAACATTGTTGTAAAACTATCCATGTCAAAACCACTGTATCCTTAATAGGTCACAGCCAGGAGAACACAAAGACTACAGTAAGTAATAGCATATTTCATAATGGCATCTGCTTTGCTCCCATGTACAATACATATTATTTATACGTTTCATAATCAGTTCTGTCTGCGGAAAACATTTTTAAAAAGTCCTGGTCCCCAGGAACAGAAAGCTGAATGTATCTTGTTTGAAGTTTTTGCTTCATAGGTTACACTGCGTCTGTGGTATCTCGGTAACAAGAGAACAAATATGAACTACAATCTAGGACATGATTCTACAAAAGGAAAACAAGCCATTTTAATTCCTTGGCTACATTGATTGGATTGGATCTGACTCAGGCACACGGAGATGAGGACTGGACTGATGAGTGTTTTGGGGGGTGGTTAGGGAGAGACTGTTCACATGAAACACGCAGACACGGGTATCCAGGTAGAAGGAAAGCCACAGAAACCTACCGACAGCTTGTTCTCATCCTCCACAGGCTCAGGAGTCGTCTTCGCAGAGAAAGAAAGGAAGGGAAAAGAAAAAAAAGACAAAAAGACAACAGATGTGAAGCATGCTGTACTATCGAAGGCAGATGAGAAGACAACAACAGACAGATACGTTATCGTGATGCGGTGCAGACAGACGCCACAGGCAATAACGGAGAAACAAAAGACTAAAAAATTAAAACAGTAACAACATCGTCGACAACGAGGATCGCTGCAAACGGGGCTGGATTGGCGTGAGATTTCCAGAGAGCCTCGTCTGTGGGCCGAGAGGCTGAGACCAGCGCAGAAACGTCTTCCTCAGGGTCAGGATAGCTCAGCTCAGCCCAGCAGGACAAGGGACGAGTGACGTTTAATCCAGGGTGTCTGCTTCTAAGGTTTACTCAAATGCGCAGTGATGCTGTTGCTTGTGGAAATGCCCAGGCCTATGCGCACCATGTTTATAAAGAATCAGGGCCCACGGTAATAAATAATTAAAGCGCCCTAATTTAACCTACTCCATGTAGGCAACTTCCTGATTACATGTCCAGGAAACAAAAGTCTGAGTGTCACCACTGACGTGAGGATGGAATCATGTACCGTATTCGGTAACACTTTCAACCGAATTCTAGTCAACATTGCGAAAGTGCACATCATCAAGTACTGTAATAGTTTGCAGCTGTGTAGCAGTTACACATTAAAACTGTAAAACCGGGAATCACCCAGCGCATCTCAGTTTGTGAACGCTAACAGTGGCATGAGCTCGGAATCAGCCATTTGCTTTGATCAGCACTTTTTTCGACAACTCGCAATAGCAATCACTGCCATAAAATCTGCTCATCAGATGGGGAGACAGCAAACTCTGATTCCGTATTTGTGTTCCATTTTTGGAGTTACGGCAGCAGGCACGTCAGCTCGGAATGCATGGGCCCGTGCCATATTTAACCATCCTCAGTAGAGACCCTTCGCCTCACATGAGCACGCTGGGGAAATGTGTTTTGAGTCCCTCCCTTCACTGAGATGCCTAAAATATCTGATGTATGATAGCTGCCTGCTGCTACAAGCAGGTGTTAACTAGTGTCGGAGAGACAGCTCACAAGTACAAAGACAGCTCCTTGTTAACAAAAAAAAAAAATTCAAAGAGTGGTATTTTTCACAACCAAAAAAAACCTCATTCATCTAAAACAGCCTCATCTTCAGACTCCAAATCGCTGGTGACAAAAACGTAAGACAAAAAGACAAAACAAACAAAAATAACTATAATTACAATAAGAATGGTTAATAAGAATTAATAAATAAATGTGTTATTACTGATTTTTTTTAAAACAAAATGGTCGCCATTGCCCATCTCATACGCAGGAGAGCCCAAGCTATGAGCACCAGACCCGCGCTCCGCAGAAGGCCTCTTAGCTTATAGTGCGCGGAGACGGCGTTTAGCTTAGCTTAGCTGAGCCCTGCGCACACCTCACATGGCCGGGATACAGCCCGGTCAAATGCCACGGGCTACATTTGGCGGTAATTGAGCCTTATTAGCGCTATAAACGGCGCGGCTTATGCGCTAGCAATGTCTTCGAAGTTCACCGCTCGCGGTTTAGAGTCTAAAGCCATCACCTCGGCCCCAGCACAACCTGCATTCTTTCTCTCTCTTTCCTCTGTATTCTCTCATTCTCTTTCTACCTCTCTCTCTCTTCTCACTCTCCCGCCCCCTCATGCAGTTATTCTCTTTCCATCCCTATCGCAGTATCATTCTCTCTCCTTTTCTTCAGCTCCTACAGCTGCCCTACCACTCTTCTACTCCATCCCGCTCTCTTTATCTCTCCCCTTCTATCTTTATCTCTCCTCTGTTCTCTCCCCTTCTCACTCTAATAAAGACGAGCCCCTGACCTCTGGAGGGGGCTAGGGAAGGTGAGTGGGTGGGGTGGATTTATGACAGACCCCTTATCCTCTTGCTGGAGGAGGCTATGAGCAGGAGGCCAGTTATGAGCAGAAGGAGGCTATGAGCAGGAGGTGGGTTATGAGCAGGAGGAGGCTATGAGCAGGAGGCCAGTGATGAGCAGGAGGAGGCTATGAGCAGGAGGCCAGTTATGAGCATAAGGAGGCTATGAGCAGGAGGCCAGTGATGAGCAGGAGGAGGCTATGAGCAGGAGGCCAGTGATGAGCAGGAGGAGGCTATGAGCAGGAGGTGAGTTATGAGCAGGAGGCCAGTTATGAGCAGGAGGAGGCTATGAGCAGGAGGCCAGTGATGAGCAGAAGGAGGCTATGAGCAGGAGGCCAGTTATGAGCAGGAGGCCAGTTATGAGCAGGAGGTGGGTTATGAGCAGGAGGAGGCTATGAGCAGGAGGTGGGTTATGAGCAGAAGGAGGCTATGAGCAGGAGGCCAGTATATGAGCAGGAGGAGGCTATGAGCAGGAGGCCAGTATGAGCAGGAGGGGTATGAGCAGGAGGCCAGTTATGAGCAGGAGGAGGCTATGAGCAGGAGGCCAGTTATGAGCAGGGGGAGGCTATGAGCAGGAGGCCAGTTATGAGCAGGGGGAGGCTATGAGCAGGAGGCCAGTTATGAGCAGGGGGAGGCTATGAGCAGGCCCTGACCTGGGCCTCCTGCCACCCCCAACTTGTATAACTAGGCTGGATCCAGCATGCAGAGCAGCAGATTAATTCCCTGCTTTTCCTCCACCTCCCCTCCTCCTCTCACCCCCTCCTTCCTTTCACCCTCTCCACGCCCTTTCCTCTTTCCTGGAATGAGTGATGCCACGCATATCTCTAGGAAAATCATCCTGAGTTAAAGTCCAGAATATGCTTTAGCAGCTGCAGACAGGATTTCCGCGGTTCCACTTCCTTCAACAGAAAAACGACACGCAGAAAAAAAAAGTTAAAAAAGGAAAAAAACCCCTGAAATGTCCAGCTGCCTCCAGTTAAGCTCTAAGCACATTTATAATGATTAAAAATCCTTACCATACTGTGTTGTCATGACTCCATCTGTCTCCCACTACAACCGCACATCTACCTCGTATGGCTACGGAACAGCCACACAGGGGTTTAAGCCCGAGTCCCATCTTTCATTATTTTTTATGGATGGCCGACTTAACGCACCAGTTTATCCACACGGAGTGGGCAGCACCCTGAATAGCGTGTGACACGCGTGGAGTCTGATAGCATGAACGAGAATCGAATGCTAAACAGTGGAAATGGCCACGTGGAGACTATCAGCACGCATGTTCTCTTTGCAAAATCATTCAGAAATTATTCAAGTGGAGACGGAAATTATCCATCTGAAAAATGATCCATCTGTCTCTCCACGTTTCTCTAAATTAGTTGATTGACGAGTTCTCTGTATTCATAAAACATTGCTTCTGCTACCCCTAACAACTGCTTCACCTGTGCGGGTTGCTGTTCTGCTGCCCAACCCTGTTACTGGAGATCTACTGTCCTGCAGATTAGCATTCTAACCCTAATTTGGCACACCTGATTATGATAATTAGCAGCTCAATGACAAGTATAGCTGTTCAATGCGGTGCGCTACGTTATGGTTGAAATGAAAACTTACAGGACGGTAGATCTCCAGGAACAGGGTTTGGGCAGCCCTGTTCAAGGGAGATGACTGCTTCCTCTTAAGAATGAATACGGCCAAACATGAGGTACCTGTCCCATCCTATCACATCAGATGAGAACGACCGGCCCACAAAGGTAAAATCAGCTTGGCTCACTAACCATTACATTACAGAACCAAAAACAACTTCCTTCAAATGTATTACTAATGTGAAATAGAAAAAATGATGACTTGAAGTTGTGAGACTGTGGGTCTGGCCACACAAACTCTGATCTGATCCACACTTCTTGTGCAGGACTCGCAAGTGTATTTTGGTGATGCCGTGGATGTTAATCTCACCACTAAGTCAGCAGTTATATAAGGTCACATTAGCATAGGTCTTAGCGCTGGCTAACACTTAGGGCAGGCAGCATGTGTGTCCACCACTGCCACCTAACTTCACAAGACTTTTACTTTTTTTTTTTACACCAGAAGAGGCATTAGTACTCAGATTCTGTTATGCTGTGAAGAAACGTGGTCAGCAAAATCAATCGCGGTCACAAGAGCACTGTCACCTCTAGATGACCAACAAGGTCATCACAGGTTCCCATAGGACAGCACAACTAGAAGAGCAAAAGAAAGGGTCTTATAGGCTGAAATATAATTGTCCAGGCTGCGCTGACATGATGCTAACATTCCTTCCAAAGATGAAAGGGCCACCCAATTCCATAGGTACCATCATTCACAAATTCAGGCTCTATTCAACCCTTCATCAGCATAGTTACTGTCACTCGGGTTACCACTGTTTCCCATGGGATGGGGCTACTATAAGAATAGGAGGTTCTTTCATAAGGGACTCCATATTACAATAAAGCTCTCAAATTGAAAGATGGGATTGGTTACTTTTTTCTGGCTTTTCCCCACGAAGGCCCTGGTCAGCAGTGTCATCATTCATCCTTGTGTTTCATAAAGTTTCACACAACGTATGAGTGAAATAAAGCCTTAGAGGGCTGCCAATCATCCCTCATCTTCCCTCTGGACAGACAGCCCTGACTTTACAGATGGTGCAACTGTTTGCAAGGCTTACGCAACCAAGCAGAACGATGCTTTGCCTCGCTCTCTGCTCTGGACTATGCAAGGGTGGCGCGCCTCCCAGGTGACACTGCGACTGACCAATCAGACCACTGAACTTAAGTACACCTTGGCCTTATTAGACTTCAGCTGCTGCCCCACCTTCTGAACTCATACTCAGGGACAGCTTGGATCTTTGCTCAGGCCTGCTTTGGAACAGGAGGTAGGCAGAGGAATACATCTCTCTTAGTGCTCTGACAAGGTGATTTAAGCTTTGATGGGAATTTCATGAAGAAGTGATGAAGAAGCTCATAACTCCCTGTTACAGAAACAGTCATTCGTTACCCATTGTTTCGTACCGTGCGGACTTTACTCAGTAACAGATTTTTTTTCTTGGCAAGTTTATTTGTTTTCTTTTTTTTCACCAGTCTTGTCTCTCCTGCCTCCTTCCTTTGTTCGGATCTGAGCTAGTTTGCAGGATTCTTGCAAAAAAATCAATGGAATAGTGTCGGAGGCTGTTCCAGAGTCTTTAGGCCATTTTTGTCACTGAGAGATAAGGATGCAGAAACACTGCAACCTCCCAGAGAAAGAGACATTCATAAACTCATAATAGCAAGGCTGCTCTTGTAAAATTGTGCAGAAAGGATGTTGCACATTACAAATAACCCTACTCATGTCTGACATTGCACACTTAAAAGAGAAATCATTATGCACAAGTTTCATGTGGTCTGATTAGCACTGCCACTACATTATCATCCAGGGACAAACAGAACTGAATGTGCCTTTAAACATCCACAGTTCCCTTTAAAAATCCTAGGTCAGATAAACCCTAAGGCTACTAGTAAATCATATGTACTAATGCATCTTGTGGACCAACAACAGTTAAGAGAAGGAAAAACACAAGTTGCCAAGACCAGAGGACAAATGACATATTTCATAGCACTTTCATGGATTCCAAAAGTTTACTCATTTTGATGTTTAGAGATTCTGAAATGATTTAAAAACATACATAAATAGACACTGGCACACATACACACCTATATTCAGATATAACATTTAATTTCACATGCCAGGCATATCCAAAGTATTCTAGCACAATAGCTTTGAGTTTGATAAGACAAATGAGACCACCCCAGTTAAAAATAATGATTAAAAAAGTACAGTTCCACTTAACTGGAACACGATAGTATTCATAGACAATTAATTATAGGCTATACAGTCTTCTTAGACGTTACAAGTTTGTTTTGTATCTCAGCAACAGAGAGACCATGGGGTACCGAAAGACTCTTCTTGAGCAACTTTTTTTTTTTAAAAGGTACATTAAATTGTACCTATTAGGTCACAGGTGCTGTAGCTACACAAGAGTCACCGCATGTCTACAAAGCACCGCTATTATGTTGTTGACCTGATTTCAGTCTCCAGAAATGCTGCGGTTAAATTGGAGGTGGCGTGGTAAATTGCGGCTATTGCCACTTCGGCGCCTCTTGATCGATAAATACGTTGTGTCCCCGAAAGGCCGTGAGCCACTTTCGGTGATTATAACGCTCCGCGTCGCGACCTCCGGCTCCTCAGCTTGCGCTCGGCTGCCGCTAATTGGTTCGCTCTCTTTTGTCCGGGAACAGCGTGAAAACGCCTCTTCCCGAGGGATCGAAGTGGCGGGGAGCACCATTTTGGCGAGGCCCCATTTGATGTAGGTGAGAGACTGGTCACAAACTGAAATGGAGCATGATAACCCTGAACCCCATAGTGCTGTTTTCGTTTCAGTTTTTTTTTGCCCTTTTGTAGGATGGTGAAGTAGAGGCTGGTTACACAATCACATTTAACTGACCCACTAAGATCATTTAAAATGAAAATAATGTATGGATTGGGAAATTTAGCTACCCATAGCGTGATCTGTAATGGTCTCTGGTGATTGGTTCTCATTGGTATGATGCTCTGGGTGCCTCTCTGATAGAACTGGCAATACTTACTTGTTTCATTGCTTTGTTGGTTTGTCAAGACTTTACAGCACAGGTGTCAAACTCCAGTCCTGGAGGGTTGCAGTGTCTGCTGGTTTTTGTGGTGTTCTCAGCACCAGTGGTTCATTTAAGTAATTGATTGGCTAAGGAATTCACACAACTTGTTCTCAAAGCCTTAAATAGCAGCTGATTGAAAGGAAACCACAAAAACCAGCAGACACTGCAGCCCCATTGGAATTCAGTTTGACACCTCTGCTTTACAGTATTCCATGAGGCACATATTTGCCTGATAGGGCTGCCAGATTGGCGGGAATCTGCACTCTGCCATCTCCGAGATGTTTGACAAGCAAGCAAGTGCCATCCCATGACTGCAACCACCCACTCCATTGAGAGTTTTAGCCGTTACCATCCCAATCCAGGTTCAGACTTCCTGGCCCTCGTGGAAATATGTGGAGTCACAGAACTTATATAACATCGAACCATGCACATATTTCACAGCAGTTTATATTTTTAAAATATATAATATAACATCATAAAGTGGCAATCTGTACCTTTTCCCACATATCTGGTAGTGTTGCCTCATCTTGACAATATGTATTACAATACAAGTTCACTATATTCAATTTCGCTGAGGGAGGACAAAAAGCGCTATACTCTTTCATTCCCGCCCCCGCATCTCCAGGACAGCCAGTGGAGGATGGGCTCCCCGTCTATAGCCGAGTTCCTCCCGAGATGTCTTTGCATCAGGGAGTTTTTTTCTCATCACCATTTGAGCATTCTGTGCTTGCTTATTCCGGAGTTCAGGTCTGGTTTTTTGCTCTTTTGCTCTGTTTTTTGCTCTTTTTGCCATTCTGTAAAGCATCTTTGTGAGAGTTCTCTGTAAAAAGCTCTATACAAATAAAATTGACTTGATTTAATCTCTCCCAAAAACCTACATTGCTAAAGGAAAGATTAAAAAATCCCTTTAAATATGAACAGTGCACTGCACTCATATTTATCATTGAAGCTTGTTTATTATATTCTATCCATGCAACTATTTGTAGCCTGCACACCGCACTTTAGACCTCAGTTTTGTGCGGTATATAACCAAGGAGGTTTTATGTGCCCAGTGGGCCTCTTAAATAATCGATGCCCTTTTTTAAACTGTATATATATTATATTCAATAAATATATATAAATATATATACTCCTGCGAGCTTGTGCTGTTGGTCTGTCTGCAAATCCAAATTTCCAGTGACCGTGTCCGACTGACTGACTGATGAGGCTGGCCTGTTCCGACAACAGAGCACAGCAGTTTTCTGGGGGGGGGGTTGAGAGCCCCCCCCCTCCCCCTGCCCGATCGCACAGGCTGTCGCCCTGCGTCTGAACGCGAGAGGCGTCCTGGGACGGATCTAAGACACGAGCCGCAGCGTCTGCTGCCACGCGCCTCCGCCGCTCCCATCACCGCCCGACTGACTCTGCTGTCAGAAAAGCAGGGCTGCCAGATGCCAGGGAATACCGCTCCCCTTACAAAAATCCCCCCATTTGCACTTTATTCCAATTCAAGTTTAAGACTTCACACTGCATCTCAAACTTTCTTTATAAATTACCCGCATATCCTTGGCTGATATAATATGGGGAATGTTTTCACTTTTACTTCCTCCATGAATATTTCAAACCTTCAATATTTGGAAAGGATCTGCCAGCCTGGCAACACAGTCTGAATGCTGACTTCAGCAGGACGATAAACAAAAAAAATCCCCGTCTTTTTTCTCCTTTTTGTTCCACGGGCCCGACAGAACAGTCGTGAGAAATACAGATTTCCCCCCCCCCCCCTTTTTTTCGTCCCGTCGCTAATTAGTAGCCCCTCCGTTTGATAGCAGGCAGAACTAATTACAGGAGCTGCCAGGAAGCTGATTTCCCACCAGAGCCCTGAGAATCGCTGTGCCTACGACAGCCACGGCGCTCCCCATCCCACCGTCACTTTCCTCCAGTCGCTAAGACAGAAAGACAGACCCGTCCATCTCTCGGTCTTAGCTGTGTCTCCTCCCTACGGCCAAACGCACTTACAGACATTAGGCCAACACTTTGGACCCGTAGTTCAGTGTGCCCTGAAATCCTTTTTTTTTTTTAAAGAAAAAAAAACCTAAATAGAAAAGAAATATGGCATCGCTGATCAATGTTGACAAGTAAAACTGCCTTCACATAAATAAATAAAAATATTTTAAATGAGTTCTCGCAAGCCGCTCTCCTAAATCGGTTCCTGATGTCCCTTCTTTTAAATTTATTTCCCTTATCAGTGCCAACAAAACCTTCGGTCGACCTTCAGCCACCTTAAACATAACTAAAGTTTATGGTGCACTGTGCCCTCCATAACAGCGAAACCAAAGCGGGAGCTCTAACTCTAATACATGGCAGACTGAAATTGGGCAGGGTGGTTGTCACGCCTCTTGAACACACTTCCCACCAGGACCTTGATCATGGACTTATGAAGAGGCCGCTGGCTTAACCGAGCTCAGCTCAGGGGTAAAGAAATGAATCCACAGACAGGCTTGCTGCAGACATTCCAAAATCACCCCCGGCTACGAGGATTAACACAACAATATATTAATTACAGCGACCCCGGGGCGAGACCCGATCTCGTGCCGCGCTTTATGGTCTTACGCAGGCTCTGGAGGAGACAGCGTGATTGCTTTTTGACCTCGCCCTTCCCTTAAGATTGCTGTTTTTTTTCATGCAAAGTCTAAAAACGGCCTAATTTATAATGGATATACGAGACCGAGGAGTCTGTACTTCAAGCCCGTAGAAAGCCAGTGGAAAAACACTGAAGCTGTTAGCGAGATCCCAAGCCGTTCTCCGCACTGCTCTCGGTTATGAAATCTTTCGGATATCGCGATGGCAAATGCTTGTTTATCACCCGCAACTGAAGCGTGTGTTCCTACGAGAAATCGACAGGCTGTCCCCCCCCCCCCGGATATCTGATCTGCGGGCTTCAATGCTGGGCGGCTGTCGGCGCGTTCCGTCAAGGAAGGTCCGCTGAGGAAGGTCGTTTTCAAGGTCGCTTTTCCGAGAGGGAGCTGCACTGTCGAGTCTTCCACCTAGTTCTGATGAGGAAGCGCGTAAATGTCCAAAACATAGACCGAAAACCCACCAGGGGCTGGCAGGGGTGTTGGGGTGGGGGGGTGGGGGGGGGTTCATGGGCAGCGTTAGAACCACCTGAAATGCATCAACAGAATGGGGAAAAAAAACTCCTTTCATCTCATAAACACAGCGGCCCGATTTTTAAGGAGGGAGGTTGCTTGGGGAAGGGTATATGTAAGCGTGAGAAGGCTCAGTGAACAGGGGAGAACGAGAGCGGGGGGGGGAAATGGACTCGCTTTCACATTACGCTCAGTCACGACGGATTTATTTCCTCCGACAGCTCACTGTCAGCCCGTTCTCTGTCGTTTCATCTCGGGTGTCGCTTTGTGCTCCTTTGCTTTTTCGGGCTGTCGGGGGGGCCCCGCGCCTCGCCCTAGTGGCCAGAGGCAGTGCGTCTCATCGCAGCCGGACCCGCGCCGCGGCCACAGAGCCTTCGCACCTGCCCTCAAAGCACGGCCATCACCGTGACATCAGCGTGCGCACAGGCTCAGGAAAGTCCCAAAACACAAAACCTTCACCAAGCTGACCGGACAGCACACACGGTGCAATGCAACAGAGACAGAGAGGGGAAGCGTGTGAGACAGAGAGAGACAGAGAGAGAGAGAGAGAGAGAGAGAGAGAGAGAGAGAGAGAGAGAGAGCAAGAGAGAGAGGAGAAATCTAGAATATTCTCTTTGTAGTATAATGATGTCCTGACTAACAGAGAGAGAAAGAGGGGGGAGAGCTCTAGAACATTCTCTTTGTAATGTAATGATGTCCTGACTAACAGAGAAAGAGAGAGAGGGGGGAGAGCTCTAGAACATTCTCTTTGTAATGTAATGATTTCCTAACTAACAGAGAAAGAGAGAGAGAGAGAGGAGATTTCTAGAACCTTCTCTTCATAGTGTAATGATGTCCTGACTAACACAGAGTGAGAGAGAGAGAGAGTGCGAGAGAAATAGTGAGAGTTCTAGAACCTTCCCTTTGCAATGTAATGATGTCCTGACTAACAGAGAAAGAGAGAGTGCAAGAAAAAAATTTTCTTTGTAGTGTAATAGACATCCTGGCCAATATGACAAAGAGAGCAAGGGAGAGAAAGTGAAAGAAGGAAAGAAAGAGGGAAAGAGAGAGAGAGAGAGAGAGAGAGAGTGAGAGCAATGGCCTCACATTGGCCCTAATGACATGCCAAAAGTGGGTCTAAAGCAGCTGAACCTTGTCATTCTCATAATTAGCTGTTCCAGACCTCGTCAGGGTCACTTGATTGCAATCAGGCGACAACAGCAGCTCATGCTCTTATGTTTTTTTTTGTCCTTGAGACCCAGAGACAGATACCAAGTCCAATCCCCCGAGCCCTGCCAGTGAAGAACAAAACTTGGGAGGGGCAAATTTCAGACTGTCTTTTAAACAGGATTTGCAGGAAGGACGAAAAAGAAAAAGGAAGATGTTCTGATCAGCAGACTTTCAGTTCTATATCGTAGTTACATAACTTGTTTGCTCAGTAAACCACACGGCATCACCAAGCAGTTTGCACACTCCGTCCTCTGCTTACTTCACAATTTACACACTCTGCGCTCTGCTTATTTTACAGTTTACACACTCTACCCTCTGCTTATTTTACAGTTTACACACTCTATCCTCTGCTTATTTTACAGTCTACACACTCTACCCTCTGCTTATTTTACAGTTTACACACTCTACCCTCTGCTTATTTTACAGTTTACACACTCTACCCTCTGCTTATTTTACAGTTTACATACTCTACCCTCTCCTTGTTTTACAGTTTACATACTCTACCCTCTGCTTATTTTAAAGTTTACACATTCTACCTTCTGCTAATTTTAAAGTTTACACACTCTACCCTCTGCTAATGTTTAAGTTTACACACTCTACCCTCTGCTAATGTTTAAGTTTACACATTAATATGTCCAGATTATAACCAGATCAGCATGACAAAGTCTCTAGCAGCCTTTGATTTTTTTCTTTTTTTTGTTTCCTCCAGCAGCCTCATACATTAGCTATTAACAAAGCTTTAAAATAGCCCCCAGATCAATAGTGTTTCATATTTCACCTTCCCTCCAGCCTTTCACCTTGAAGCTCCATTTTCTGCAGAAGCCCTCGGGGCTATAAAAGTGTCCAGGGGAACAGGATTGCCTTACAGACCTCTGACAAAGCTCACAGTGCAGGTGGATGGGGGGGAGGGGGGGTGCAGTGTGAGGGATGGGGGTGGGGCTTGACCTGATGACCTTCACATCCAGCCCAATAATAAATAAATAAAAAACAGAACAGAACAGCAGCAGACGCTCATTCAGCAAGGCCGGCGTTAGCTAACGTTCGCCAACTTAAAGCATTTTTCTCTTTGCCGCCAACATTTGCTGATGTTGGCTAACAGTTTGAAGAGGCAGATGCTTAGCAAACAAATATGGCTGCCAAAGGAGAAGATGCTTAGAGACCAAGTAAACTGACAATAATTTGGCAATTCGTTTTATAAATGTTTTAATTCACAGCGAAAACTGTTCTCATCGACACATCAATATGCTCATCTCTGTCTGGTTTTCCATTAGCAAGGCGTCATAATAGCTGTCCTGTTTTATTAGTCCAGATTCTGAGCTGAGCCTTGGAATTCAACTGGAATTCGAAACTGCCAGGAAAGCCGCATTTTTAAAAAATGTTTAAAAAAATAAAACAAAAGCAATGTTCAGGATGCAATACACAGCCAGTTTGGGATACCCTGAACACACACAGGCACATGCAAATGCACACACACACACACACACTCCAGTTTTATTTATATAGCACTTTTTTACAGAGACACTGTCTCAAAAACACTGTACAGAGAAAACAGAAAAAGAAAAATTAGGCCAAAACCAGGCCTGAGCCCCCAAAAGGTGAGGTAAAAAAAAAAACTCCCCAATGGGAAGAAAAACACCAGCGTGTGTCTCGATACGAAAACAACAGGGCATCGGCTCAGGCTAAGTAACAGCGATTCTGTGCCACAATGTCCCTTCCCTAGTGCCAAAGGGATTTTAATCCAGCATTATTCCCATGAATAAAAATTCCTTTACAACACAGCACTATTATTTAAGGGAACTTATTAGATTTAATTGAATTGATTGCAGGTAATATTCTTTGGAGGTCCTAAAACATTAGACTAGCAGTTTCAGTAGATTCATTAGGTACCTCGCAGGGTTATTCCAATGCGGCTGCAGCACATGTAGAAGGTCTGGGCACGCCCCTTCCCTCCCTGTGCTAGCTTTCAACTGATGTTCTTCTGCAGGCTTGCGCACATCAGATAAGAACAAGCTGCAAGAGCCAACATGCCCTCTACGCCACGGCGCTAATTATTTCTGAGGTCCCACAAGAGGAAGCCGGTCTCGGGGGTGGGGGGGGGGGGCTGGGGGGGCTTCCGCTGCACGCCGAGCATCCTGCAGGATGTGCAGAGAAACCCCCACCTGCCCTCACCTGCGCGCCGCGCCCGTCTGCAATGCCTGCACCGCAATACACCGCCGCTCGCCTCCCGTTCAAAAACCAGCAGTGTAATCTGCAGGATCTGGTGTTCATGAAGGCGTTTCATTACCAGCCCACTTCATTACACACATACGCACGTACATGCATCAACACACACACACGTACACACACACACACAGATGCGCCAGCACACAGATGTGCCAGTACACACTTCACTCACACTCGCACACACACAGACAAACACTTCACCAAACACACACACACACACACACATACACATACACACATGCGGCAGCACACACACACACACATATGCGCTAGTACACACACACACACACAACACTTGCCCCGACACACACACACACACACACACATCAGGACTTCAAAGGAAGAGGTTACCCAATGTCACACTCTTGCTCTCTCTTACAGAGAACTTTTGGGACAGGAGTGGAGGCAGCTCAAAAGGCTAGACATGCCTGCTCAAACTGATGCAGCTGTCCATGGTGCTGAAACCATATACATTCACAGCAGAACAGCAATAGACCTCAGGAGACTGAACTCCATCTGGGGTAACTGGTTCTTTTTTCAAACAGGGAGGGAGGCTACACGCAGTCTCTTTCCACCTTCCTGAAGCACAGTCTTTTTCCTGTCATACTGGATGCGTGTTCATTTAAGCAAGGCTTGTTCTGTGGCCAGATTATAACCAGATCAGCACCGTTGGTCTGTATGGAGCCTAACACAGCGCACTGACTTCGATAGGGCCTCTCTAATAGGTGATTTACAAAAAAGAAGCAAAGCAAAAAAGATTCATTTTGATTTCGTTTTTCATTTCATAGCCTACATGATGGAATTATTGAGTTTCGTTATATCCTTTTCCCCCAACCTATGGGCTTCTGGTTGCGATTAAATAGTCAAAAATATTTGGGAAGCACATTCTACGGTTTTCAGATACAATAAGAGCAGGAAGCCTCAGAAGGAATCGTTGATACAGTACGGAGACCGCTTTTGTCACGCCTCTTTTATTCCTAATCTTCTTTGTAAAAATCAATGGAATATGTAAAAAAAAAAAAAAAAAAAACATCACAATCACTTAAAATGCAAATGAGGAACGCACTCGATGTTTCCTGTTTTTTATTATGATTATTATTATTATTTAATGAAATCGAGCCTGGAGGCAGGCGCTGGGCCCTGTTGGAGCAGGGGGGACAGGCTGCGGCTGGGGGGGGCGGCGAGCACATTTTAACAGCAGGTCGCTGCAGCTGCGGGTTTGGCTGCCCGTCAATAATTCAGGCGGCTCTGAGATCAATGCGCAGAAAATAAAAAGACAAAAAAATAAAATAAAAGCGCTTCTCTCCTCCTGAATCTCCATCTGTACCTCCAGCGCGCACCAGGTGCACTCTGCTCCAAAGGTCTGAGGATGCAGCGCGGTTCCATCGCTTACAGCTACGTTTGCGATGCGCGGCCGAAAGGTGATTAGGTAAAGACTTGCTGCGTGGGTAAAACTGGCAGATTAGGTAAAGACTTGCTGCGCTGCAGGTATAGCGTGCGTGACTCCTGCTTACGGGCTGGAGCTACGCAAGTGAGTGCGAGTGTGCACGCGCGGATATGCGCATGTGTGCAGGTGAGTGTTTGCACGTGTATGCGTTGAGTTTAAGACCACTGGAACCTGCTTGGTACAGGACACACGCGTTGCCCCCACACAAAGGGAGGTAGTTGGTTGGGGAAGCAAGAAAAATAATTCAAGGGGTCCAGTTGGGAGATCTGCAAAATTTGGTAACATCCTGGGGACAAAATCGCCAGGATGTTACCAAATTCTCAAAATCTCAAAATCTACCATCAGGTGCCATATCCATGCCCAAAAAGCCTTGAGAGAAAAATTGCAGATGCTATCCAAATAAGTGCAATACAATAAGTGTATACGGAACAACTGCAGAACACAGCTTCGATACAATTCTCATCAAGTCTCCATAGCCGGTAAAGTAGTTATCCATAGCCATGTCTAGTTCACACAGTTAGCACAGGCTAAGTCAGTTATGGCAAGAAGTGAGGCATGATTACAAGAGACATGATAAAGTGCTACAACACCATGATGATAGTACAAGTGCAACAGAGAAGTGGTCGGGACGAGTGGACTGGGAGTCTGGACTCGGGTACTGTCAGCGTATTCATCTGACACCGGGCGTCACAGTCACGCGCACCAGCGGTGGATTCGCCATCAGAAGACATCCTCCAATGATCAGAGGATCTCCTCCCCATCTACCGGTAGTAACGCATCACGTGGACATCTTTCATTATCCTGCTAAGGGATGACAACGATGATGTCCGTCTGCTCTACGCCTCATCGCCGCATTATTCAGTGAATCAGGCCTGAAGTTCCTCCTCATCATCATCATCATCATCATTTACATACAGCAAGTGGTGATAGTTACGTGCTCAAAATGGGGAGCTAGGAACCATTTCGCAATAAATCGCATGATGGATTGATACAAAAACACAAGAGAATATCCACAAACAAGGAAGCTTAAAAACATCGGTAACGCAAGTACCAGGGACAAAATAGTGCTATTTTAAAAAGGACAATTAATCAAATCTCGAAAGTCTTGTCAGTAATTATGCAGCTTCCAACAACCTCCCCTCCTAATATCCTACTAAACTTAGCACAAATATCAGATGAAGGTATTCGTACGCACGCACACACACACACACACACACACACACACACACACACTCAGCTCATACACATTCTTTCACACACTCTTTCTGCTTTTATTTTGTCATTATTATTGTTATTATTGTTGTTGTTGTTATTATACATTTTTGTTACTATTAGTTTGCCATCACTTTTTTGTAGTTATATTATTTTCTGTATTTTAAATTTGTGTTCTCTATAACATTGTGAAATCTGAACATTTTTTAGGTGGAGGCTTCAAATAAGCCCACTGGGTTTTCTGCCTCTCCCCGCACTGCATATTATTTGTTATCTTTGTCATTTTTGTGTATTTTTTAAATTGTGCAAAAATAAAACTAAACTAAACTAAACTTAGTCGTTCAATGGCACTCATACACACGGCCTGTTTTCATCTGGACAATATTTTCACCAGAACACATTTCCTGCTGCAGGGAGAACTAGTATTAAATGTGATAACGTGTGCAGAAGCCAAGAGTGCAGAGGCGTAAGTTCCACATGGGGACTCAAAGGACAGATTCGGGTACACATCCTGCCCCGTAAATATTCTTAACCGATCCACAATCTTCCCTTCTCCCAGCTCCTTCAGCGATGGGGCAGGGTGGGGTGTGAGAGGTTTTCCACGTCCGTGAAGTACAAGCACAGATTTTACAAACTAACCAGATATCCTGCTCATGCATTCCTTCCATCCTCTCTGTTGTTTGGAAATTCTGGCGCTGTCTTACGAAAGGTGGTTCTGCTTGGTATCTGACCTTTTAGATACCTTTTTAATATTCAAACGGTGTATTTTAAAGTACTCAAATTAAGTGAAATAAAGCAATGGAGTTCTAGAACACTTTTGAATTTTGAAAAACATTCCAAAAATCTACACTTCAAAGGGTCCATAATTTGCATAGGGGCCTTTTTATCCATGTCTTCTGTTTATTATGGTGCAGTTTTGAATTTGTTGAATGGGCTGCCAGCATTCGTCTGTTCCGTGATTCACTGACCTGTCCTTGTGGCCAAATTGGCCGTTGTTGGTGTAACTGCTCGCTCTCGGCTCGATTAAAATCGATCCGACGCCAGAAATGAAATCGGGCCTTTTCTGGATCAGGTCTCGCCAGCGTGGGTCAAATTTGGAAAAAGTGCAGGCGCAGGTCCGGCTCAGCTAGAGTGTGCAAATATCACGCGGACGTGTGCATTCAACCGAGTCATGACCCTACATGACTCATAAGATTCATCAGATGGTCAGACTGTGATGTGTCTGCTTTAGCAGTAGGGAAACAGAGGTTGGAACGTTAATAAAACATCTGTGTGTCTACTGAGTGTAAAGAATGGGTTCTATAATGTGGTGCGGTGCTGTTAAACTAGCGACGTGTGTTCTGTGAAAAGTGGTGCTGTTAGACTAGCGAACATGTGCGCAGTGAAAGGTGGAGCTGTTAGACTAGCGAACGTGTGCGTTGTAAAAGGCGGTGCTGTTAGCCTAGCGTACATGTGCTCTGTGAAGGGTGGTGCTGTTAACCTAGCATACGTGTGTGCTGTGAAAAGCGGTGTTGTTAGCCTAGCGTACGTGTGCGCTGTGAAAGGCGGTGCTGTTAGACTAGCGTACATGTGCTCTGCGAAAGGCGAAGCTGTTAGCTTAGCAGACATGTGTGCTGTGAAAGGGGGTGCTGTTAGCCTAACGTACATGAGCACTGTGAAAGGCGCTGCTGTTAGACTAGCGTACATGTGCGTTGTAAAAGGCAGTGCTGTTAGACTAGTGTACATGTTCGCTGTGAAAGCCAGTGCTGTAAAACGAGCAGATGCGTGTTGTGAAAGGCGGTGCTGTTAGCCTAGCGAACGTGTGCTCAGCCAGCAGTCTGCCTGTTCTGCAGTTTCCCCACACGCTCATGCAGTGGGATCAGAAGGACGCGGACGTGAGCAGACTGCTTTAAAGGAAGCCACACTGGAGCAGCACAGATACACACGCACGACACACTTCAGAATCACGACTACAACTCCACCGCAAAGATCAGGCACTTACACACAACACAGGCTTTCATGACCCTGATCACACACAGACACACACTCACACACACATACGCAAACACAAGCAAACACACTGAGATATAAGCATATTACACATATGTGCTTGCATGCACTCATCCAAGATTGCACACACATAAACATACACACATTTGCAATAAATAAGCTTGAACACACAAATTAAAAAACGCACACAAAAGCAAACACGTGTACACAAAAGTGCCCTCTCTCTCCCCCACAGACACACACACACACACACACACACACAAAATGTCAAAAAATACACAGGCTCTGAAAAGGGAGGCTGACAGACTGAGGAGTAATCAATCAATCAAGTTTTTTTTGTGACAGCACAGTATTCATATTCAGTTATACAGTTTCATCCAAGTCAGGAGGCAAAACCAGCACAATCACTACAGTCATGATGGCTGCCCTCAAATTTGATTCCTTATTGTCTTTTTGCTTCCATATCTGACACTGTGTAACAGTCTGGTGGGCTGAGGTTGCACACAATATATGTAAACAGTGTGATTACCCACAATCCTCTGTGTAACTGATCTTTCATGTACATTGTGATGCAAAAAACGTTTTTTTTTTTTAAAGATGATCGTGCCTGGATACCTCTATTTTTAGTCTTGCAATGCATCATGGGCCACACATCCCGTTTCGACACACCAGCATCTGCTTCACCGCCCTGATAAATCCAACATGGGAGGGGGGGGCACCGTGGTTGAGCAGGGAATCCTATTTAGTACCTTCTCCGCAAATAGAGCTATCCGTGTCTTCCTTTTACAAGTGTGCTTCTCCCCCCGCAGAGGCCAGTTTTACTACAGCATCTTGCGTTCGGACAGAAACATGCTCACGCCCCCAGTGGGGGGGCGGAGCCTTCAGCCGGGCCACATAAATTTCCCATTAAACACGTCAGGTGGCAAGGATAGGACAGTTGCAACTTTTTTGATTTGCGCAGAAAATGGAGAGGAGCTCCATCAATCACAGAGTACGTTAGGGACCATCGATAGAGCAAGGCCAGTGGTGATTGGTGGATACCTTCAGCCGGTACTTCAACATTCTGTTGATCTTTTCCATTGCACTCTGTGATTGGTGGAAGGCCTCTCTGTTTTCTTCCAGTACGGTGATGTATGGTCTTATCCCTCCTCTGTTATCCCGGCCTTGCGTGCGCCAGGCAGGCTAAGGATCAGCATGTGTCTTTTCCTTCCTCGCATGCAAAAAACAACCTGCAGTCACATCTACCGCACAACCATCATGTCCGCTGAGCCACGTAATCCAACTCCCATTGCAGCCTCACAAGACCTCATGGAGAACACATGAAGTCACACTCGTGCCCGGTAGCCTGGGGGATTCTGGGTAATTATCCCGTCTGGCAGAGCCACAATGCTTTGGCTTTGTTGTCCAAACAGAAGAAAAGGAGGACACCTGCACAGACACACTTGACAAATCCAAGAGTGAGAGTAAAAGTTAATCTCCGGTGAGGACAGTTCAACGAGCCATCGGTGTGCAAACGCATCAGAACTTCTCAAAGAAGTGCCATCTCTTGAACACAAACGTAAGGCCAATGGGAATGGCCAATTCAGGGGCACATTTTCACATCCAATCAAGCTGGCCGGATTAAGCCCGTATAGCTGGCAACTGTCATATGGCACACAAACGACAGTACAACATGCCTGTATGGCACAGAGAGGCAATGCTAGCCTACAACTGAAAATCACATTTGCTAAGTAGAGGTATGAGGTATGATACTATCAGAAGCAGAAAATAAACATCAGAGTTGGGCACCATGATAGATTTTCAGGTTTGCAGGATTCATAGGTGTCTGATAAGGGTTACGTGGTCTGCACCCAACGTTTGCAAAGGGAATGGCAGACCAGATGAGAAGCCAGGACGTTTTGTACAGTTATAGAGTTTAAAGAGCTGAATCTGAGCACATGGGGTTGCCAGTTTCATGCTCAGACTCGGTACTGCAACTGTGCACCCTGCGCACTGCACCTAACCTTAAATATCTGCAGTAAATAATGCCCAAATGAGAAAATGAGAAATACAAAACAATAGGAACGCAAGATGGGCAAGAGCTACTGATTTGTTGAGAAAATGCGCAGCCATTTACAGAAGAAATGCTCTTTGCCATGGCAATGGTCCGGATCACCTTTCAAACAAACGGTGGTTGGATTTACAGAACATATGGGGGTGCATGTGCAAGTCCCACGGGGTGGGAACTGTGCTCACAGAAAACCTTCCGGAAATTTTGATCAATCAAGAACCAGTTTTAAAAAATAAAAAATAACTCCTTGCAAAATGGCCACAGTAAAGGCTGTTTTATACTTCTGCGTAGTACACGTAAAAATTGGTCTGTGTAGGGGTTGTGCGGAATGTGCGGCATGTGCGACGGTTGCAGATCACGGCCGCGTTGAGGCCGCGTACCTCCTCAAGAATTTAAAAGCGCGTAGTTAGCAACCGGTGCCCCCATACGCCTTAAAGAAGATGATTGGTTGACTGCTGACATGAGGTCACTGGAATACGGCTCTGGCTAACAGGTTATAAATGTTGATTCACAAAACCGATGGGCAACGTTAAATATGCGGCTAAAAACGCTTTTGTCAGGTGAATGTCTTCGTTGCAACAAGTTACATCTAGCTGAGCATTTTCGTGGTCATTGGTGCTGTTTTTAGTAGGTTTGGAAATATGAATGTAAGTATTTTCTTTAGAATTATAATGGTCAGTAACAAAATCTAATCGCATGGCCTGCGCAACCTGTACAACATGCTGCACACGTATAAATAATCTGCCCGTTCGCGAGTGCCGCACACAATGCAAACTACGCGAACTATGCAGACTACGAAGAAGTATAAAATAGCCTTCACTCTCTCTATCACTTTCATTCAAATGTGGTTTCCCCCAATGGCAATACCTATATTTCAGTAGGGTTTTGGCTTTTGTCAAAGGGAATCACAGTTGCAGAATCACAGCACTGAGGATGCAGTTCTATGTAGAAGACAGACTTTAAAGAAATGAATAAATAAATGAATTCATAAGTAAATGATTAAATACTTCCTCTTGACCTCTCCCTGTTTGTTTTCTTAGGAATGGATCATAAACACAGCCTACACACATATGCTCAGCCTGTGGTCTGGCCAATGGGATTACCGAGCCTTCTATCAGGCCAACTGGATTGCAGAGCCTGCTATCTGGCCAATGAGATCGCAGATGAGAGTGACAGAGAGAGAGCAAGGGGCAAGTAATACAAGCCAAATGGCAGGAAACACAAGGACAAATTTACAGTTGCATATTTAGAACATTTAATAAGCTCAGGTAACGCTTGCAATGCTGCTCAAACTCCCTCTCTGATTCAATATTACTTTGAAGTACACAGAAATACATTACTATTACCATTTTACTATTATATTTAACTATAATAATAATAATAATAATAATAATAATAATTTTGGCAAAGGCACCATATCCAGAGAGATAAAAAAGGAAATATTTACAAATAACTAATTCTGGATAAAACTATAGAGTGAAGCAACTGAAAGGCATTTGGGTTTTCAAATTTAGCATTTTTAATTCTTTACTCTCTAGAAAGCAGATGGCCTGCAGCCAAATGAGCCCCAGCAGGATTTTCACAAGGGCAAGTGTCTCAGCTCACGCTCTTCCAGCTAGCGAGCAGACCCATAAGCAGATTAATTGACAGAGATAAACGCATTTAGACCTGTAACCAACTCCGCCAGCCCCCCCCCCTATATCACTCCCTTGCAGGCCAAAGAGTCACATTTTACAACCCAGAGAGCTTACGTGCTTTTACTGCCAAATTATACAGCGGGTGCGGTAGTGTCACTGAATGGGGTTCCGCTAAGCTAGGAATGCTAGCGCCAGGTGGGCGTGCGGAGCTGGCAGTTTACTGGAACCTCACTACAGGACGCTGAAGGTTATCTGCAAAAGTGCTGAACCTGCATTTTGTGAGGGTTTCAATTGCTTTGGAGGACTCTTTTTTCAAATTATGTGTCACTGTGCAATGAAATTAAATTTCATTGCAACTTCACTTTGTTCACACCAGTTGAGGGGGGCAAACCGATGCCGAAAACTCTCAACCAAGGCCAAAAACTGCCTACATACACTGTAGTTCAAACGTTTTGTGGAACAGGGAGGCTAAGATGTCTGCAGCTGCTAGTTGCAAAGACTGTATTTTACACTTGAAAATAAGGGGCCGTCATCCTATCAATGTGAAGTCAACAAAGGGGGTATCCCTACACAAATCTAATGTTTAATGCACATCTGAATTGTCCAGTTGAACACTGTATTTGGAGGGAAATAATGAGAAACCAATCTCTGAGTAACTCCCCAACTCTCAAACTCTTTCTGTTGATAAAGCGATAGTCGTTCCAAATAATCAAATTCTAACCAAAACACGGTCCAAATCTATCAATATGAACCACGCTTCCCACCGTGCCACACACCGTATATTACAGTATATATTTCTTAATATATGGAAGCACATATATATTTTATCATGCGTGTGCATATATCCACTGCACCCGGTTGTGTTAGTGAGCTGATGGGGCCCAGCGAGGCAGTGCAAGCGTAGAGGGACACACACTTGGGAGACTTTCACCTTTTCTTTTTCTTCAATACCAGATGTCAGTTCCCTGCTTAGCAAGTCACCAGCAGCAAGAGGTTATAAGAGACACGTCAAACCTAAGAGCCTTTGTATTAGGTCGGCGTCACCATTGGTAAGCGCTTAATAAGGGATTGTACGGGGATTGGAGCCTTAGAATAATCAAGAGTGCTTACTGCAGCTAGGGGCCGGCTGGATTCGCGGCACCGCGGGCTCCAAAGGCGTTCCCGTTTGTCCTTCCAGGGAAAGATCCGGGAAGCTCGAGGCGAAGCACGCCATCGCCAGAAAATGGGCATTTTAAAATAAAAACTCACCGCAAGAGAAACCGCGAAGGCCTCCTGTTTATAAACTGTACATGGGCGCGATACATGCGTCTATGTATAGTCACGCTAACGGGATTTAAGGCTTTGGAGGGGGGGATTACTTTTGGCCCTCGCAGGCAAACCTGGTGCTTGTGCGGAGAGATGCTGCCAGCCCGGCGGCCTGAAAGGGCACCGTAACACCGCGGGTGCAAGGGCCACCTATTACATGAGAAGCACATGACGGCCCGCATCGTGTGAGGCACCTCTTGCATTTCGGGCCCCTTTGTTAGACCTCCCAAAATGACAGGCAGCGCCCCGCATTTTTGAATCAAATCTTTATTGATTCAAATTTGATTAGAAGATTACACGTTAGCGTCAGCAGCTGACTTGGGTTCAAACAGTGTTTCCATTTAGCCACCAGTTTAATCCCTGCAGATTTATGATAATTGTGAGAGATACTATTACAATCCACAGACACCAACAATCAGAACAACATTGTTTTTTTGTTTTTTTTTCATACGACTGTACATTTTGGTTAACGGTGCATTTTGCTTAAATTTCTCATGGATCTCTCAGGGACGCAGCTCTGAAGTCTACAGAGTACGTAAAGTTATTTTTCAAACGTACAAGTGGTACTCAGTGGTGGGCCACAAACATTATTTAATGCCTTTTAACCCTTTGCCAGCAATACCAAATTAAATTATTAAATTCCTACAGCTCCAGTTCTAGGTATCAGAGCACATTTTGTGTACAACTGTCATTTATCTTTATGACATGCAGATCGTAATCGATCTTCCTTTCAACGACACTTCGTTTCCGCGCCAAGTCGGACAGCATGTTGGAAGGAGGTTCGCTTCCCTAAAATAGCCAGCCCACAGTGTGATTACCCGATTAACTGGCATATCTTTACACCGCCTCTCTTGCCAGAAAGGGGGAAGTGACCGCGATCGCGACCGCATACCCTGACATTCTACGTCGGGCATGAGCGGGGTTATTCTATGTAAGGGAGACACGCGATTCAGGCGCATCAAAAACAAACATTTCTTTCGCCAAGCAACTTGATCGGCCTTTCGCAATAATACATGTCTTTTTAGTCACCTCGTTTTCAAAGGTTGTAGGTTCACACTCGATGCGGGGATATTATTGCCTAATAAATGAATTAACAGTATGAACCTAAAACAAATAAAATGAGATTCACAAATGTTTTTCGAAACTTATAAACAAAAAAACTGGTTCACAAATAAAAATAAATGGTTGAAGAGAATGTGAAGAAACCATTATGCATTGTGCTAGTTAACAGATTTATTTTTTTATCTGAAAAGAAAGATATGATTTGTTGCCTGAAGCCAACTATGTGATGTAGCTCAAAACAACTATTCTGGTACCTACCCTGATACTTCTGCTGCATACCATGGTATGTACTATAGTTTAGAATCGTATACCATGACACATACCATCGTGAAATTTCTTGTGGGAGGGAAGCTAAATCAGATAAATAAACAAATAAATTAAAAACCCATTGATTGTAGCAGTACATCAGCATAGCCTCCTGAAGAGGATCCAGCAGATCTCTGCTTAAAGGTTTCACAAGCAAATACCCAGAATGCATTTTGACTCAAGGCTACTAAAATGCCCTCTGTGTTCCAGCAATCTCTGTACTCTGTCAGAGGTGATTTACCACCGGACATTTTGATGTGCCTGCCACGCATCAGATTTGCAGCATGGAGGGGAGATTATGTCTCCTGTTCAGCTCAGATTCGCCTCTTTCTTCAGAACACTTCCTTTAGCTCGGATTCTGAGCCAATTCCTTCGTTTTATCAATTCCAACCATCTCACATCTGACCGTAGTTGTTTGGTTTCGGATTGACCTTTATCCGGTATCTCCGATCAATACAATGACACACGACAATGAGACTGACAGATGAAGTGAATCCACGGTTGACTCACAGTACTGAAAAAAAAAATTATGTATAAATATATTTTTTTTCATATTTCAAATTTTTAATAAACATTAAAATAGGAGTTATCTACGGAGCATGCTTGCCTGTACACACTGTACAATGTTAGCTACTTGCAGGGTTGGGACTTTGCTAACATTAGGCTGTGTCACAGCTGACTGCAAAAAGAGACAGGCAGTTCTGAGGAAACTCGCTGCTACAACATGGTCACGGCAATGGAGGCTATTAGATCGTCTAAATTCAATTGTTAAGCTGCGTACGCACAGCCAAGCAGGAGACATAATATGTAAGCCTGTATAACTGACAGGCTCTATTAAGTACAACTAAGCAAAGCTAACAAACAAATAAATATATAATCCTGTGTTCAACACTGCCGGAACCCAAAAGCCCATTAAGTTCAACTTAGGCACTTCCAAAAATCTGGGATTCTGAGCAAATTTCCCATACTTCATCAAGTCTGGACTGAAACTGATCTTGACTGGCTAATTCTATGTCAGCTCAACCCTCATCAGCACTGTAGAAATTGGGCACTAAACTTTTTTTTTATTACCCTGAGAGCCTTAGAATGATAACACGTGGGTGGGATCATTTGACATTTAAGAAGGAATACCGAACAGTCGCCGTCAAATCATGTCAAAACGAGCTTTTGCTTGAGCAAATACTGAAAAGTATTTGATTGATCATTTGATTCGATCGTTATTCTGTATACTTAAAATAAACCTTGATTCGGTTAAAGCTTGTTCCTGCTGTTCTCCTGCTCATGGGAGGAATCATATTACTGAAACACACTTCCATCTCATTTCACAAAGAAACCCAAATCCATCCCGAATAATCAGACAGGTGATGCAGGGGAGTTCAGGAGCGCCTCCCAGCCTCCAAGACGCCCCCCCCCAGCTGTCAGTGGCCACTGGCTGGGTGTTCGGTGTAATCCATCAAACCGCATGCTTGTTCTACCAACAGCCTCCTTCTGGGAACCCAACATTGAGATGCTCTTCCAGGAAAACCTAAATTCTACTCATGCACCAAGCATGGCCAACATTTTCAACTGTGCCTCTTTTAGAGTCAGAGAGACAGGGGCCTTCTACAATTCAGAAACACAGACACAGGCTACAGGAAGGCTACAGACAAAGGCTACAGGAAGACCACAGACTGATGCTACAGGAAAAGACTACTGACTGAGGCTACAGGAAAAGACTACAGACTGAGGCTACAGGAAGTGGTGACAAACAGGGGTGACAGAGGCTACAGCCAGAGGCGAACTAGGCAAAAGGACAGGAGTGATAAAGTAGTCTGGATCCAGTGTCTTTTACACTATTTTCACATGCCTTTGATTCTCCCAATACTGCAAGCCAACAGATGCAGATTAACCTTGAATAGTGGACCTTGGGCCAGATAACTGTGTGTAATTAATCCCACTAATAAATCCTGAGGCAAACAAACAAACGTCTGACCATGCAAAATCACACGCGGTTTGCTTGACATGGCTCAGATTTCAATTGCTTAGAAAGCTGGTAAGCTCAGAATGTGAGCATATATACATATATAAATACATATATTTCTTGTCTTAATAAAACATGGTTTTATGTTTCACTCAAAATCACATTCAAAGAAATTAGTCATGATATAAAAAAGAAAGTCATCAAAGAGAGTGCTGGTGAACTTAGTAAATCACAAGGGCCTGGTAGGCCAAGGAAGACGTCTACAGTTGATGACTAAATAATTCTGACCATGATAAAGAATAACCCTCAAACATCTGTCCAACAGAACAGAAACACTCTTTCGGAGGGAGATGTGGATGAGTCAGTGCGTACTTTCCGCAGAAGACCTACAGAGGCTACGCTGCAAGATGCAAACCGCTAGCTAAACGAAGAAAGTGGATTCCCAGGTTACAGTTTGCTAAGAAGTACCTAGATGAGCCTGCAGACCAGACCAAGATTCACTTGTATCAGAGTGATGGCAAGAGCAAAGGGTGAAGGCCAAAAGGAACTGCCCAAGATCCAAAGCACCCCTCCCCCCCATGAAACATGTTGGTGGTGGTGTTATGGTTTGGGCATGTATGGCTGCCGCAGGTACTGACTCGTTTGTCTTCATCGATGATGTCACTGCTGATAGCTGCAGCAGAATGAAATCTTAAGTGTACAGAAACATTTTATCTGCTCACGTTCAACCAAATGCCTCCAAACCCATTGGATACCAACGCATACTGTAAGACAAATATCCAAAACCTACTGCTAAAGCAACAAAGGAGTTATTCAAAGCCAAAAACTGAAAAAGCCTCAACTGGCCAAGTCATTCACCTGAACTAAATCCAAATGAACATGCACTTATGCTGAAGAGAAAACATAAGGCAATAAGCAGGTGCTAAAGAGGGCTGCAGTACAAAGGATATGCGACAAAGTATTAAGCATGACTAATTTCAAGATTAATATGTCCCAAACATTATGGAGCCCAGGTGTTTGAAACCACACCCCAACACAAATGACTTTGAAGGTCAGCTCCTGGGTAGTCCCACCATCCGAATGGCAGACGATGAGCAAGCGATTTCTTCCATGATGCCACTGTTGCTGCCACACTAACATCACTTCTGAGATGTTTTTCACACTTGGTAGAAAAGAGAGGACTCTGTACAGTTAAGAAAGCTGAAGGAAGCTTGTATATAAAGTTGCAAACCAAAATTGCAGTAGGAATTTTTTTTTTTAAATGTTCCACATACTTATATCACCTAATGTTTTGTATATTTTACTACTATTGCAAAACTAAGTAACCTTACAATTACTGCCAATGCTGAAAGTACCCAAAATACTTTTAAAAATCTAAAAATCTTCTGGCTGCCAGCCTGAAACAGTGGGAGTCATCTCATGCACATCATTTTACCTGAATACAAAAAAAAGCGGAAATTGTCTGATGATACAACATTGTCTGATGATCAGACATGGAAGTGACATCATTTAAGGGACCCATTACCACCAACACCAAGCATTTCAGACCCTGGTGGTACAAACCTGGAAGCAATAATATTTCAAAAAACAAATCCTGGAACACTGGCTAAGAACTGGGACATTGACTAAGTACTGGGACACTGCACGTGTAATAAATCTAAAAACAAAATCATTTCACAGAAATCGGCGTGTGCAGCCTTATGCTTTCATGTACATTTTACCCGCTGTTCTGAGAGCGTTTGGCTCTCCTGGTTCAGGTGAATGTTTGCGTGAAGTCAGTGCCTCAGCATCCCCTAAGCATCGGCCCACCATCTTGCAGACTGCCAAGTCGGCACAAGCATCCTCTCACGCATCCATTTTGACATCGCAAGTACGTTCAGGAACACCGCTGTCAGGTATTTTCAAGGGCGCTGAACACCAGGTGAATACTTTAAAGATCTGATTTTGCATTGAATAGCAGAATCAGAATAAACAAAATACTATTTATTTTTCTAGTTGTTCATATGTGCAAAAATGTATTACTGTATTAAATCTTCTGCTGCTAAATGCATTTGTGCTGGCTCAAATATGATCTTTTTGTTTATTTTTTTTTAGGCAACAACCATCCCAGCCAAAATCCACACTGGCTTTGGAAGAAAACTTCAGTATGTGTTGGGCAGTAAGAGGTCCTGGGGATCTGTCAGCATAAAGATAAACAGCTGGACACAACTGTGGAGATACCAGGCCACATGGTACACGTCTGCCACCACAAAGATGGCTAATCCACAAACAGCAGCTGCTGACCTGTTATTCTTCTTTTTTTTTCCTGAACTCCACTTAAAGCTTTTTT
This sequence comes from Anguilla rostrata, assembly GCF_018555375.3. Classification (NCBI taxonomy): domain Eukaryota; kingdom Metazoa; phylum Chordata; class Actinopteri; order Anguilliformes; family Anguillidae; genus Anguilla; species Anguilla rostrata. The sequence continues at coordinate 26,210,539 of NC_057939.1, read as the reverse complement.
AAGATGAAAACAACCTAATGTGCTAATGTGCTTGGCCGCTTGTAAAACAGGCTATTTACGTAGTTGCGGAGCAACAGCAGATTGAGTAGTAGGCGCTCCAAAAATAAAATGACAATGATAATAATAAAAATGCTCACCTGCTTCGGAGGCTGGACCTCCACCTCCACGACTTGATTCCGGTTTACAACCCTCTTAACAAAACCTTCTACTCTGGAATTGCACTTCATGAATATTACATAGGTGGTGTAGGACCCGAGCAGGGCCAAACTCTCCCAGTAGGTGATCATGTTATCCAGGAAGAAGACGATCAGCATGATCAAGTCGATGATGTAGAAGGACACGTCCCGGAAGAGCGGCCACCAGGTGAGGTTGAGGATCTCGCGGGAGAAGATGGCGCACATGCCGATGACGAAGAGGATGTTGAAGACGGCCGAGCCCACGATGGTGCCGATGCCCACGTTGCTGTGGGAGATGAAGACGCCGATGACGGAGGTGAAGAGCTCCGGGGCCGAGCCGCCGGCCGCCATGAAGGTGGCGCCCGCCACGTCGTCCGAGATGGTCAGCTTCTCCGTGATGACGGTGAGGGCGGGGACGAAGAACTCGTCGCACACGATGGCCAGGGCGATGAACATGTAGAGCATGCCGAACATGTGCAGCACCACCGCGCCTTGCCTCCGCTCCTCCAGGGTGAACAGGTCCGGGGGGTAGTCCCCCTGCGACTCGTGGCTGCTGTTGCCGTCCTGCGACGACGGCATGGCGACCGGGGCGTCGTCCGAGACGTTCCAGTCGCGCCGGTGCACGGCGGTGAGGAGAGTCCTCCGGGGCAGCAGTTCCAGGGCGGACGGGTCCGCGCCGCGCCAGGGCGCCCACGTGAGGGTGCTGAAGGACAAGGCGGAGACGGCACTGACGGCGGCCAGGCAGAGCACCAGGCCCAGGACGCGCGCGGGCCTCAGTTTCCTCTGGATCCGCCCGCAACGGTGCCTCTTCATCGCCGACGTCCAAGAAGAACCGTACTCCACCATGCCGGAGCAGGGACTGCTCAAATCCGTCTCCGAATGTGCCATTGCTTCAGCGCTCAATTGATAGAGATAGAAGCTTTGTTGTTCGTTTTTTTGTTTCTTTCTTTCTTTTTTTCACCGGATGCAGTGCATGTTGGTCCCTTGTGCGCTTTAAAAGAAATTACCCAATCCCAGATGCTTTCCAGGGTCTGGAGAGCCCAAGTCTTTCTTCATAATAACCTCTGAGGAAGCATCAAGAGAAGAAGGGCAATGGCGTGAAATGATTGTGCCAACACATCAAAACATTGTGAATAAATAACTAAATTCGCATATTAACATGTGTGAATATACATACTTGCATACATGCACAAATAAATAACAAGCTATCCATGTACTTCCTTTTGCATTTCAGAAATTTCTTTTTATTTTTTTTTCAATAAATGGTGTTTAAAAGCATTTCAGTACTGTAGGAAACAGTGGCCCCAGGTGGACTGTCAAGTTGGTCATATCAATAATAATAATAATCATAATAATAATAATCAGTATCATCAGCATAATATATCATTACCACCAACACTAACCATATAATCATTAGGATCATCATTACATCTACATCTGCAAGATTCCATTTCGGTATCTACGAGATTGTTTAAAATGTACGCTGTATGGTAACTACAATAGTCTACTCTTTACACACCGGGCCATTTATGAAGCTGGTCATTCGAGATGTTTCACAGGGCAATTTTCACAATTTCAGCTCTAGCGATGACCTTCAGATGTACAGTCCATCCTTCTTTCAAAGACAGTGCATATTATCCTCAAACACTTCGATTCGTCAACTACAGCCTATTACCTCTGCGTCTGACATCACCTTCACATTTTCATATGCATAAAGGTAAAAAGGGCAATAATAATAATAATAATAACAATAATAATAATAATAATAACTTCAGCGGTTCAGTGTGCATCCGATAATTTAAAAAAAAGGTTGCGAAGAAACTGTAATAAAACACCTGAACATTAAAAACGGTACACTGCATTCGCAAGTAGATATTGAGTGCTCTAAGCACCTTAGTACATCTCATGTAATGTTAAATCGAATCACCGTCCTAAACACTTCACAACCGTAGCCGATAAAACTGTAACAAGTCCGCCTCTGACGATACGCTTCTTTTATCTTCTATAAACGCTACAGTTAAATTAAAAATGCTGGGTCACTTCCGAACCATCGGAAACAAATCGACTGGTTAGTCGGGCTACACCAACGCTTAATAAATTCTCTACATTACCCTGGATCTACAGAGACCATGGTAAACTTTCAAAAACAACGTTGCATGCCCGAAGCTCATAGTGCTCATTGATCATCAAACTGCAAATAATAATTACTAAATGTAGCTATTTATCCAAACTAGCCTACTGATTTTTATTGAAATTACGTAATTGGACGAACATTCACGTGTCTTTCGCACACCATACCTGCGAAAGATCAGTTTAACTGCGTTAAACATATTTATGTACAATAAATAGCCTGAGGAAAATGCTTTTAGGATAGCAATAAATTGCGCCTAGGTGTGCAATCGGCAAAAGCAAATACTACACAGAAAATGAGCTAGATTGAGTAGGCTACTGTCAATAATGCATGTTTTTTTAGAATGTTTATGCCAAGAAACGCGGCTTAAACGACACCTCTAATACGAATCTAACTTCTGTGCCACCTTTAGTCTTTAATGAGATTAAGGAGTCCAAAATAGATCAGCTGTACTTTCGCCTTAAATCGTGTGGTCGCGCGATGTGTTATTTGTCATTTATGACATTTTGTACTCGTAACTTTGTTTCCTGCAAAGTGTTTTGGTGCAATTGTGTTTGTTCTTCCAGAGAAATAAATTATTTGGTTGCACAAACAGAAGCCATTTAAACTAATTGAGCTGGCTGCCGTTTTAGAGAAAACGTTTTTTCACGTTTTCCTTTTGAAAAACAAAAATACTAAATAATATCTGACATAGCTACGTCACACGATAAAGCATTCATAATGTCTAAACGGAAAACAAAGCTCTGATCCAATGTCATGTTTTCAGCTTTAATCGGCCATGTGGACAGCCTGATCCTTGCGCTGTGCTAAATTTGTTTGTAAAATAGCCACAAAATAATAGGCGAACAGGTGATGCTCGCCGGCGACGGTGTGCTCCAAACTGTTTCACGGGAGTATTAAGAGGCATGTTATCTATCTCAATTTCTGATACATTAAAATGCTACATTACGCGAATGCTAGGCTAAATATCACGAGAATAACGCTTTAAAATATTCGTAGAAATAGCCAGGAAATATCTTACCTTGGAAGAGGCGAGAAATAGCGATGGTGGAGCAGTTGGTTGAAATGGAGTGCGCAATCCTCTCTCGTGTCCTCCCGCTCTCATTGAACAAAATGTGATTGTCCTTATTCTCTCTGGCCAGAGAGGAGGAGCTCCAAGCGACGGACTGCAAACTGCATTCAGTTCACCAGTCAGGACCTCGTCCGTCCTCGTCTCACAGCGCAAAATCCCACCAGTCAAAAATACCCTGCTAATCTAACGCAAAAACCTGAACGCTGAAAGGGCTGGGCTGGGCACACCACGTGAAGGGGAGTATGTTATTTATACAGGTGGGTGGCGGACGGAGCGAGCACCATTCCGCAGTTGTCTTCTGAAATCGTTTCGTGTGGGAAGACAAAAATTCTAAGCTATAACGGTTAACAGTTTGATTTAAAATAGTTGCCTTGGTTACGGCGGCGGCTACAGCCGGTGTTCTGATATTATTTGGCTGATGTGTAAAAGGATGATGTTTTGGCTGTTCTCGGACGACTCCTTTAGAGGATCACAAGATTCATATTTCGGAAATAATACAGACTGTTTACAAGAATTAAAATTAATGATACATTACGCTAAAGGGTTAGTGCTCAGTGTTTATTTTCCGTATACTAACGTTTATTGAAATCATAGGTGTGTGGCTAGCCTACAGCTTGGAAACGTATTGCAAAGTACACCGTGGTAAATTTGACATTGAGTTTCTGTCTAACGTAGCCTATATGGCAGAATGTAAGTTTTAGCACAAGAGCGGACACAATGTAGCAGCCGTCATTAAATTTACACGCGAACTAATCCTATAATTGTATCGAGCGGTGCAGACACCGTCGTGCCCCCCTCACTGTTAATAAATGTTGCAAAAATTGCAAATTCATCATTCAGATCTGAATATGTACATTTGCCTACATTAAATAGTGATTGGCTTTGACGGTGTCTGACTATTTATGGATTCCTAAAATTAGATTTTTACAGGCATCTCAGTCCCTTTAAAAACGGACTTCAGTACAAGCCAATTTGTTATAACATAATCAGCAGTCAGCAGGGAGACCATAGGGGTTAATTGAATTATACTCTGGAAACCATTATAAAAGAATGTGTGTGTGTGTGTGGGGGTGGGGGGGGGGGTGTTTGTCTGTGTCTGCATGAATGTGTGTGCCTGCCTGTTTGTCTGTATGTCTGCATGAATGTGTGTGTCTGCATCTCTATATGTCTGCCTGAATGTGTATATGTGTGTGTTTCCACGCTCTGCTGGTTTGGGGTGACCTGAATGACCTCTGTGTTCAGACAGGAGTTACTCTGGAGTGGGCACAAGCTGACTCTGGGACTGTTGTGGTTACAGCGGACATTGTAACTGACCGGTTCACTAGTGTAAGAGCGAACAGTTGAGTACAGTTAACATCTACTGATGCCCAGAGGCTCCTTATGGAAAACAACAACACTGGAATGGTTTACATTTACAGGGAAAATGAGCATGTCTTCCCTCTGCTGGACATTTGGTATCACATTCTGTAATATTACAATTGATGAGGATATTGCCATTTTCACCGTTAAAGCAAAATTTCAGGTCCTTCCATCTAGACTTAATCGCTCTATCTGGTTTTTCTCTTTTTTCTTGTAAATCTGTCACCTCACTGTTTGCATCATGATCAGGAACAAGTTACTGAATCCCAGTCACATACTCTAAATGGCTGCTATGCATGCACAGGGTTGTATAAAGCATGGCATGACAGAATTGTGGAACTGTTAGTTAAGGACCTATATCCATTATATCCATCTGCTCTGAAAATGTACAAGCATTCCCATGTCATTTCTACCATGTTCAACCTTTGTAACAATGATACTGGTAAATTCCACAGTATGTCAGCTAATTCTCCAGATGTTGCTGTTGTTGATGAGGAAAGCAGAGCACTTTATACGAGGTAGGCTGTGCTTTTGATTCCAGTCTCGAAGAGGCCTTCCTCACTAAAATACTGAAGTATCAGCCTCTGGTGTCAGCCCTTGTACATCTTGACTATAGATGTGTATTTGCAGTATTTATATTTGGTAGCCTTGGCAATGCCCACAGATTAGTGGTGAGGGGTGTGCAATTGGCTGGAATGTCAAAACTGTGGACAAAGCAGCTGGCAAGATACTGTTCCATGTCAGCAGTAATAGGTAGCCACCATATTTGGAGAAAGTGCTGCTGCCTATACCCCATAGTGAACCTGCAAGTTTCCATGTCATCATTATGTACTGTGTGTCTACTGTTAATGTTCTTTGATATTACTTTGATATGCGGACATGAATAAACGCATTAGAATGAGTCGATTTGCTTACTTGTTTTAATATGACATCTGTCATCAGAACTCATCAGTCACTGGGCAGTGAAGTGTGCCTTTGCCCTGTTGGTCAGCAATGCACTTCACAATGTGTCTTGGGCCTTGCAAAAGTAGCAGTTCAAAGCAGCCCTGACCACTGAACTAAAAACATCCTGGAAAGCCGTACACTGATCCTTGTCATAACATGTCATGATGAGTCATGTAAAAAAAAAAAAAACTGATTTGAGGGGGACCATTGCAAACAGGTAATCTATCCTGAATAAATCCACAGGCCCTGTGCCTCTAGACCAGTGAATGGAAACAAATGCCATGGGCAGCTGCAGGTTTGGTATTAAAATAAATTCGGCATTTAGCAGGCACCTTTGTCCAGAGTGACTTAGACATTTTAAGTGCAATCCATTTATACAGCTGGACATGTTTACTGAAGCAATTCCAGTTTAAATTGTGAAATCAGCAGAAAAAATTGGTGAAGTAACAAAAATCAACAGCCAATTAAGAGCGTGGAAAACAAGGCGGGTGGACTGACTGAGTGACTTAAAGCCCTTAAATGCTGAAACGCATCGAAAAGCAGCAGATACCGCGACCCTCCAGGACAGGACGCCAGTGCTGTAAAAGTTGCTCCTCCTACCATCATAACTGCAGACGGAGCCAGACTCACATAATCCAGCAGGCAGCGATTTTGGTTGGACATGCGATCTCTGCCGGGCGTGACAAAGTCCCTTTGACACTAATGTCTCCTCGCTGGATAGTACATTCTGCCTCGGCGAACCGATTGATTTTGTCTCTTTTTTGCTGCCCTGGCTCCAAAAATCAAAACGAGGCATGCTGACAGCTAGGGGATGCGTCCGAGCTCCCATTATCAGCTGTCCGCTCTCCCAAGAGCCCATTACGAGGAATTAATGGGGGAAGCGGTGCTACAATCAGCAGGCCTGCCCCATTTCCCACTATCTGACGACGTGCATTATTTCAGAGCACAGGCTACTCCGCTTATAAATTGCACAGTGCAAATGACTAAAGGCTACTTTTTTAAAGTATGAAAATAGACTGTGGGGGGAGTCTCTTCTTTCATCTTCTGCTCTCATGCGTCGGATGCCAGGGGCATCTCACATGCTTACATAGCCTTGCTCAAAAAAAAAAAAAATGTACATTTCAGCGACAGTGATCGTGCTTGCTTTTTTGTGGCACAGTAAGGACAAATTGCTAACTTGAAAGGAAAGTCGGGAAAATGGGGAAGTTATGTAAAAAAAAATATGTAAATGTGTCCTACAACCAATCCCTTCCTGCCTTTTCCACTATTTCTGCTAAACTCTGGGCGAGGACCCACTGGTATGCTCTAAGAAGGACTCAGATGAGTTGCAAGATACACATAGATATAGCTAAATCATACAATATAATTTCCCAAACTGCATCGACTTGAGTCAGATGAAACAGTGGACTACGTTATATTAACTGTAATATCTAGGGGAAGAGGCTGAAGTGGGTCAGAACGGTGCTACTCTCTAATTCACTGAATTGCAGAAAGTTTGGGGACTCCTGCCCTGTACTGCTTGGGCCCACCTGCAGAGCATCCACACTCTGGTTGCTGTGACAAAAGGTTGTGATTCGTTTACTTTTCTATCTGTGTTTTTTCAATGATGTCACTGTGATTCCAGGACTCAGTCCCATTCTCAAGCTTGTCATTTACTATGAATCAGGGGGCAGGGGTTTTCAACCTTTTCTGATCCAGGGACTCCACTTAAGTGATTCGTGGAATCACATTATACATTAAAAAGGGTTATATTTTCAAACGTTTTCATAAAGATCGAAGACCAGGGGGGCAGGTGGGATTCAGATTGGCATCACAGACCGTGGGGGGTGTGGTGGTTATAATGAGATCGTGGACTGTGGGGGAGGGGGTACGGGAGATTTTATCTGTCCACGTGCAAATTGGCCAGAGGCCCCCTTCAAGGACAATCCCAGGTCTTAAGGTGTCCCTAATAATAAATTCAAACTTGACATCTCCGATCATCCGGAAACCCATGGGCAATTTCCATGGTCCGCAATGTCAGTAGCATTCTCTGGCTCCAAATGAGCATCCTGAAAATGAAATCTCGGATTTCTCTTCGGTCAAATGGAGGATGCATGCCAGTTTTCACTTGATATTTTCGTGCTGGAAAACATGGCGTGCACGAGCGAAGTCTCGAGGGACGACAGAGCGCCACAACTCGTGCGCTAATGGAAAGCTGTCCGATCTGAAAAGCCCGGATGGAGTTGGGTTTAGCGGCTAAAGTGTTTTCGCTAGTTTAAACGGTGTCGCTCGCTCGCTGCGTCATGCATCGGCGTGCACTCCGTGACGCGTGCGGCAGCTCGAAGGCAATCTCGTGCTGGGGGTGCGGTGCCTGAGCGCTTTCACCGCTGGCCGCCGCGGTTCTCCGTTCCCCAGTGTAAATGAAAAGAAGCGAAGCGGTTGATTGATAGGCCCGTAATGACCCATCTGGCTGGTGTCATAGGACCTGCTGCTCCGAAGCGCATAATAGGAAGTTCACAGCTCCTCAGAATGAAACACTCGCACTTAGAAATGGTACGCCCAGGAAATTATTTACTTTCCATAGAAACCAATAAAATGCGCTTATAAAGTATATAAGTACTATATATATATATATTTAAACACCCAATCTCAGAAACCAATCAAATTATCAATTTTCTCAACCCCCCCCCAACAGCAGTTACCGTGTTTTCCATGTTTTAACTCCCATTCCTGGTCAGGAATGTTCTGGCAAATGGCTTAATCACACTTGAATAACGATACCATTACAGACGGTGCATTTATATACGTCCAGAAGGGCCATATGCAGCGCTTTTCCTAATCCATGGATCAATTTAAAACAGATCACAGTGTTTTCGCTTCATTTTCTGAAGAGGCAGAGTCAGCAGTCGGGCGAACTGCTGGTGAGGCAGAGGTTCATGGGCACGGTTTTTTTGGCCTACGTAGCTGTTTTATTTTCAGCCTGCGCACCTGTGAGTCAATGTGGTTTATCGAGATTATCATTTACACACGGTCCTGATGGTCGAGGGTTGTTGGTTTTACTAGTCTCTCAGTGCGCAGTCAGATCTCGCATCGTCTTTCGTCCCGTGTATCAGAGGTCACCAATCCTGGTCCTGGAGAACTATGAAAGCTTGGTGGTTTCTGTCTTTTACCTTCAGAAAATTGAGACCCAAGAAACAAGACATGGAAAACGTTCAACAAGGAGAATGTGCCAAGTGAACCAATTGAACTCCCTTGTAGCAGTTCATGCTGAACGGTTTCAAACCGAAGGAGTCTCTTTAAATAAAATGGGCACTGTAACAAGAAGAGGAATGATTATCACCGCATATTGCTAGTGGATTGCTTCCTGAATTTCAGATGTCCTAGGGCTGGGTTGGACTGGACTGGACTGGACTGGACTAAACCAATAACCTGCACCTACATCAGCCCTTTTCAAATAAGATTCAACTCCCCTGCCCTCCAGAACTGGAGACCCTGTGATACAGTATACCGAGTAACAGGTAAACTTAAATCTGCCCAATTAATTAGTTAATTAGTTGAGTCGTTAATTTATGAATGTCACGGATTGGTCAGAGATCCCACTCACCTGGTCTCCCTGGTCTAAATAAGTCCCTGATTAGAGGGTTAGAGTGGTAACCAGCAGTACTATGGTCTGTGATCAAACAGCACGTGTTCTTAACTTACAAGTAGACGCAGGCATTACACTTTTTCTTCACAAACTCACTTTGGCGAGCTGGTGTTAATTATTGTTCAACTCGCCAACATTTTAGTGAAGAATAAAAAATAATTTCAGCTGTTAGTCAAAGTTCCTGTAAGGACAAACATTGATTGAATTCTGGCCTAAGCCCTGGAGGGCTAGATCTGCATAATCCTGCTGTATGCTGTCAGACCCAACCCCTTTCCCTTTCTCCATGGCCATGCTTGTTCAATCGTCCACTAAATACTGTGATTTCTACCCTTTTTTGTGTTTTTCTATTGTGATTTTCTTTCTCCTTTTTAATTTTTCACAAATCACCTGTGACAAATTGTATTGTACAGACCTTGTTTGTAGGTCCTGGTGTTTAGTCCAATAAAGCACTTGTTTTCTAGCATGAGCATTGCTCCTTTAATGATATTTTTTTCAATACCCCATTTCAAAGTTTTCTGATTACAAATTTTGTTTTGTTCATTTTATTTTTTTGGATGTGTAAGTGAAATTAAGAACAGACACTTTGGTAAGGGATTCAAAATTTTCACTGTCTCATAAATCTCCCTGTAGTACCATTACACCATTCTGTCTTCAATCAATCAAATAATCAATCTTTATTTTAGTATAGTCCATTTGCAAGAAAGGTTGTTGTGCAGCACTTCACATTGGAAATTTGCTCGAAGGAATAAAAGGAAACCCAGTTAAGATCACTTGAGAAACAATTCCCTGAACCCTTGAAAGGTGAACAAGCTGAACTTCTGATAAATGGTGGGATACAGAAAAGAACAGCTCGATAGATGCAAATATGTTGGAAAAAACAGGCCACTACTCTTAAAGGTATAGTTCATTTGTGAGTTTGTTGTTTAAAGCTAGAAAATACACTTCAACGAGCTCCAAAGCAGCTTCTACCGCAGCATCTTTTCAGGGGCTGTACATAAGAACATGTTGCTATTAATAGTGTTTATTCATAATTTTAAACATAAATATTATATATGTAATATTAGGCTGGTACTTTTGTTGAGCACAGCAGTCTTGGGTTGCATGTACCATTGGACGATGTTTCCCAAACTATTTTGTCCAGTCCCTATTTGGTAATAGGACATTTTTATCTTCTGCTTGGAAGCCATTATCTTTTTGGTTTCAAATGGAATTTTCCACTTCTTTGACAGAAAACCTTTCAGCAGGTTTACAATGATATGCAGGAAAATTATGTAAATTTGAGAGTTTACAAAGACAATATTGGCATATGTGATCTCCACACTTATGATTAGCTCGGATATGATAACAATTTGAAAGGGTCAGTTTTTAATATTGTTTTGCATCTACTCAAACTGAAGTTTCCTGACAGAGACCAGAGACCATGAGACCAAACCCAATTTAGCAGAATTATTTTAGTCCATTCACTCTCTGCTCTGAATTATGCATTTTCCTCCTGGAATTAGCTTGTTATGATTGTTGTAACTGAACAGCCAAATGTTCCCTGTCTTCCTTTCAAAATTGGAGCAAATCTCTTCTCTATGTTTCCATTTTCTAATTATCCAAAGGCAGGGGAAGCACATGGTTTATGCTTGTGCTCACATTTTACAACTTAATCAGCAAGTAATGCAATATATTCGAACGTGTGAAGGCCAATCAAACCTTATTTTTTATTGCAGTATTTTTTTAGGATTAATTACTATGTCCTCAATGTCAAAAATTCATGGCAGCTCATAATTTAATTATGCATTTATAGTTCACTGTAAATAATGAATGACATCAGATCACAGATATTCATTTGAATCTGAATGGCTTGTCCTATCATTCCTATGCCGACGACACGCAACTCTTTCTCTCCTTCTCCCCATCGGACACACAGGTCCCCGCCCGCATCTCCGCTTGCCTGAGGGACATACAGAGCTGGATGGACAATCACCACCTGAAGCTCAACCCGGGAAAGACGGAGCTAATCTTTATTCCTGCTCTATCCTCTCCCCTCCTCGACTTTTCCATTTCTTTAGGGGACACCGTAGTGACATCATCACCCTGCGCCAAGAATCTCGGAGTGATGATGGACAACAGGCTGTCCCTCTCCAACAACATTGCAGCAGTAACCCGGGCATGCAGATTTTTCCTATACAACATCCGCAGAATCCGCCCCTTTCTCACCACCTACTCAACCCAGCTCCTGGTCCAAGCAATGGTTCTATCCCGCCTGGACTACTGCAACTCTCTTCTGGCTGGACTACCGGCATCTGCCACCAGACCCCTGCAGCTCATTCAGAATGCTGCGGCTCGTCTGGTCTTCAACCTACCCAGACACTCCCACGTAACTCCCTGCTCACTACCCTCCACTGGCTGCCTGTTATAGCTCGCATCAAATTCAAAACATTGGTTCTAGCATACCAGGCAGTCAAGGGATCAGCCCCAGCATACCTTCAAAAGATATTCAAACCCTACATGCCAGCCAGATCCCTCCGTTCTGCTACCTCAGGACGCCTAGCACCTCCCCCTCTTCGCACCTGCACTTCCAGAACACGTCTCCTCTCTGTTCTGGCCCCACGATGGTGGAATGACCTCCCTGTGGAGGTCAGAACAGCTGAGACTGTGACCCATTTCAAACGACGACTGAAGACCCACCTCTTCAGGCTGCACCTCTCTCCATCCCTTCCCCCCTGTAAATGACTAAACTTAGGGTTGTAACTAGGCAGCTGTTTAATAGGTGACTTAGTTGATGCGCCAGTCTTAACGACTACTTGTATCTTTATTTATTTTTATTTTTCCATAGATTGCGTTGTTGCCGTTCTCGTTGTTAGTGTTAATCAGTTTAACCACCAGGGTCCAGGTTGAACTATGCGGTTGTTCCCTGTACTTGGACCGGTACTTCTCTCTAGGGTTTCGTCATACTTGTTCCTGGTTATGGTTATACACTTTGTTGTACGTCGCTCTGGATAAGAGCGTCTGCCAAATGCCTGTAATGTAATGTAATGTAATGAATCTGACAGCTATTTTGGTATTTTGAATAATACCTCAAATCATTTTGCGGAGACCACAAATTCTGCTTGGGTCCATGGAAGACTCCTGATAGTATGGAGAAATAGCAACAGAACTGTGCAAAAGGCCAGATGAAACTTTTTAACTCAAGGCCCACCTTACATGTAGTATATACCCATGGTAGATAGCACTTACACCTGGTAGAGAGTATGCACACCTGGCAGAGAATACTTACACCTGGCAGAGAATACTTATACCTGGGAGACAGTACACCAGAGAGTACTTACAGATGGTAGAGAGTATGCACACCTGGCAGAGAGTACACATGGCAGAGAGTACTTACACCTGGTTGAGAGTATGTACACCTGGCAGAGAGTATGTTCACCCGGCAGACAGTACACCTGGCAGAGAGTACTTACACATGGCAGACAGTACACCTGGCAGAGAATATTTACAGAGTATTTAGTCACCTCAGGGGAATTAACTTTTCAGCTGCTAGAAGGTGAATATTATTATATTCTATTCTAATCTCACAGGCTACCAGTTACCTCTCTTGAAGCTACACTCCCCTGTCTACCTATCAGTTGACTATACGCAGTGCTTTATCTGCTTTTCATTAATCTACCAGGACACATGATTTGATTTGCGTTTCAGAAGCTGAATAAGCCATGTTTCTAGGCCCTGCCGTGCCTCTCTGTCTTTCCTGGATCCTCCCAATGAGGACGACAGCCTTCAGCTTCTCTCCACATTTCAGCAGTGTAAGGTACTGAAGAATTTACCCTCTTTTTTTTCACTGTCACTTTACCTGACCTTTCTTACCTTATCAGAATTTGTAATTGGTGCGTGTGTGTGTGTGTGTGTGTGTGTGTGTGACATCTTGGGATATAAAAAGTAGACTAAGAACAAAAATAAATTGCTTGTCAGCATGGCAAAAGCCTCAGAGCATTTTTTAAAATGTGTCTTGGAAAAAAGTCTCAAAATTATTAAAGGCGCCAAATGTGTCCAGCGGTCCCAAAGGGCATCACATAATTGGCTAGAGATCAGGAGTGTCCCAAAAATGGCCAGTGTGGGTGCTGTTTGTGTTCTAAGACACCTGATTCTACTTATCGAGGCCTTGATTGAATACCATGATTAGTTCATTAGTTAAAACAACATCTGGTGTTGTAGTGCTGGGTGAAAACATAAACCTGCATCCACACCGACCCAGATAAGATTGTACACTCCTGGATTGATAGCAATGTATACTGATACTGTATATACTGATGAGTATTCCAAATCGGGGATAAAAAGTGATTATAGAACTACACACCATAAGGCCTACGTAAGACTTTCTGATGCATGGCATAACACCTCTTATAATCAGTCATGAACTGTAATACAGCTCAGGAATGTTGTGAGTCATTCAGCAGTTCTTTTGAATCAATTATTTTGAATCTGTTTTGGAACATTTGCTGCGTACATCATGTTGGCAACATTTGTCCCTGT